>NC_133136.1:54006492-55408992 GCF_048418815.1 Hemitrygon akajei
TGTGGCAGCAATTCAATGCATAAAAACATGCAGACATGGTCAAGAGCTTCACTTGTCATTCAGACCAAATATTAGAATAGGGAAGAAGTGTGACCCAAGTGACTTTGACCACGGAGTGATTGTGTCAGAGATGAGGTGGTTTGAGTATCTCAGAATCTACTGCTCTGGGATTTTCATCACAACATTCTCTAGAATTTACAGAGAATTATGCAAAACGATTTTCCTATTGATTTCCACGTTTCTAATATGTTGTGCGCATTTCACACAGTTCCGTGTAGTGAGTTTGATGTTATGATCACTGTATGAGTACATATTTCAAATACAGTATTTACTGGGAGGATGTACTGGTGAGGACTAGTTTAGCATTCAAACTCTTGATGCTGTGGAAGAGCTTAAGGACTAGAATCTTTCATGCCAAGGAAAAACTCCCAGCACAGTTTCTTTCCAGTGCTTCTACTAAAAGTCAGGTGTAACATGCTAAATTATAAAAAAATATAAACCAAAAACTGAATGCAATTCATTTTATTTTTGTTTCAGTTAACCTTGCAATACTACCGATGGATTGGAAATGCTCCTAATGCCAGTGTAATTAATAAGTTAAACGTTGTTTAGCAATGTTTGATTGCATCACGGGTAGTTTAGTTCTTGTATCCTCCACATTCCTATTTGAAAATCTATTCAAAGGTTACACAAATAGTGTTCCTGACTGATTTGTTCTTTCTAGGCAATTAATTCTGCAAAACAAATTTTTCTGTTACAGTTTGCTTCCGAAGTGCTTTCATACCCCAAACTGTACACTCCTTTTCTTCCCTTCAGACATTCCAAAACCTCATTCTTTTGAAAAACATTTGGAAATTTGCCTTAGAAATGCACTACAAAGATGCATCAGTTTTTGTTTGATAATAAGAAATAGGTTGTGATATTTGTTGCTCTATGACAAACATTGTTATCTGAGTGGAACTGAAGCCAAGGAGACCAGTTAATATGGAAAGGTTTGTGTATGTTCAGTGACTGTTTGGTATTGTAGATCTTCAGCATTCAATTTAAGTTTTGCTCTTAGCAACATTCAGTATCTTTGCAAACTCTAAAGACAATTTTGGGTCCTTCTTGTAACTTCTATAAGAATGGTAGAATTTAAGCAGAATAAGTTTTAATACAGAAAAGCTGCTGTCAATTCCAGAGCAATTGTACAAAAGAACAAATGAAGAGGAAGCCAAAGATCAGATTCTGGATTGGAAAGTTTGCAAATTCTTGCAGTGGAATGTGAGATGGAAGTGAGAAATGGCTTCTGATTTCAGCAGGGAGCAGTCAAATTTTCATGTATTAACTATTATCAAATTGACCACATATTTTCTACTAAATAATCAGATCCAAATTAGAAGAAACTTCAGACAGTGTCTTTGATTAATGTAACCAATGCTTGTCCTTGCTGGTCTGTGTATTGCAGATACACATACCTTAAGCAATATTCATTTTGCAATTAATAATTTCAGTTTTTGCAGTGTACTGCTGCTGCAACGCAACAAATTTAACATCCTATAAGATGATGATAATTCTGATTCTGAAATTTCATTTGCAGAGATAACGGGCATTGGTGTTGGAAAGAATGAATGTGATGGATATTGATGCAGAGAGAAAGTAAATGATTAAAGTGGTGGTGCTGTCTGAATGAGAGTTGTAAAAGCCAGTGATGTGTGAGCAGGAGTTATGGAATGGTCTGAAATATTAGAGGACTTACTGGAAATGGGATGAGAATCAATGTTTGCAGATATTAATTTTTATAATATGGGGACTGGCTAAGAAAACCTTAAAATGATGAATGGAATGCCGGACTTTGTCTCAAAATAACAAATCGAAGCCCTGATTAGACTGCATTACCTATGCTTAACATTCATAACAGGTATCTGTATGTTTCAGCTAAGGGTGCTTATATATGAGAAACTATTTTGGTGCACATTCTGATTTGAGGAACATACCTCATATCTACCTCATTAATTTTGCAGAATACCTGTAAAGGCAAGTTCACTATGGTGCTTGTTCATCATGTTTAAGTTGAAGCATTAGTGTAAAGCTTTGTGTAAAAATGATTGAGAACAAATGTTAAGCATATTAATATGAAACTTAATTGTATATTTACTTGGAATAGTTCTCTATCTCTTTGTTGGACTAGGATGTTCGAAGTTAGTTAAATATATTAGGGTTATACAGAGAAAGGGGTTACTGACATTAAGACTTGATAGCCTGATGGTTATCCAGTGCAAAAACAACTGTGTAACAATGTTGTTTGCTCTTTGCTAGATTAAACCCATTTATCAACAACTGCATGATTTATTTGCACTACAAAGTTCATTGTGTTACTTATAAAGAGCACATTTTTGTGTGTTAATAGTTTAATCTATTCCTATTAAAATAAAGTTGTGAAATAATTGATTTCCTTCTGAAATGTCTTCTCTGTTATCCCTCTTACCTGTGTAAATTTTCTCCGGATGTAATAATTAATTTTGTTGTCTTTTTATTGAGTAAACTGCATTGATTATTATTTCAGATTTCCAGTGTCAGAAAAAACAGCTGCAGTACTTTTGCTTTTAATTTATTAGCCTGAATTTAATCTCAGTTGTATAAACGAAATGCAATGCAAGATACACCGAAGTGTCTCTTACTTATCAATTTTCAAGGCAGTAGCGAGGAATACAATTGTCTAGCAAGAGAAATCAAACTTCCTATAGCAGATAAAAAATAATAAGCAATCTATCTATGAGCTTTTGGGTATTACACTGTATTGCCACTCTCAGGTTTGTAATACTGCAAACTAAGAGATTGTTGAGAAATGATAAAATTGGCTGTTGTGTGGTATTTTGCCAGATATAACAAACAGGTACAGAAGCAGTACTGCATGCATGAGATATTCGGAATATTTGTTTACATTGGAGAGTTTTTTGATACAAGATCCTCTTGGAAAAGAAGTAACTCCTGTGTGTTAATTGTACATTATATTTTTTATTAGTGGCTTGAATTTCTATTTAAAACTCTAAAGTTATGGAGTGATAGAGGGTAATTGCTTTCAGTGTAAAAACACTTGATCTCATTTCTAAACCATGTACTTATTATAATTATTGTTGAAACTTTCAAAAATATTTTACAGAGGTCAGGAAAGTGCTGGAATTGTGACAAGTAATGGGAGCTCCTCACCATCATATATGACACACAAGGTATGTCTTAGTTGTTACATCATATCGATCTTTACAATATAAAGTAGTTAATTTAGTAAATTTTATTTGTTTACTCAATATAAAAACTAATTTCATTTTTCTTTGACTGGGGCATTGAGGAATGAAAATTGTAGAAGTTAACATGTAGAAATTGTCTGAGTTTCTGGCGTACATAGCTTATATATAGTGGTCTTAAAAGTTAAGCAGTTGTATTCACTGTTGCCTAACTGCTCATCTACTAGAAGGTCGGTCACTTGGCCAGGCTCATTGCCCAACACCAGGTCAGATGCAGCTTCTCCTCTTGTTGGACTATGTATGTATTTATTAAAGAAAGCCTCCTGATGCACCTAACAACTTCTGCCCAATTTAAAGGTTTTGCACTAAGAAGTCCCAGTTTATATTAAGGAAGTTGTAGTCCCCCATGACAACTACCCTATTTTCACGTGTAAGAGAAAATTTGCAGATGGTGGAAATCCAAGCAAACACACAGAATGCTGGATGAACTCAGCAAGCCAGGCAGCATCTACGGAAGGGCGTACAGCTGACATTTCGGGCCAAGACCCTTCAGTAGGACTGGAGACTTAATCTTTTCAATGATTTCAAGTTCTCTGGCCCCGATCACCTTATTTTTGGACTCCTCATCTTTTATTTTCTAGTCCTGATGTCTAGTCTTGGCCCAAAATGTCGACTGTTTACTCTTTTCCATAGATGTTACCTGACCTACTGAGTCCCTCCAGAATTCCCCTATTTTTACGCTGCTCTCCAATGTCCCGGTGGCTCATTTTTTTCTGGGGGAGGGGTTCTGTAGCACAATCCCATCAGAGTACTTGCACCCTTCTTATTTTTGAGTTCTATCTATATAGACATGTCCCCTCTGAGGCAAGCTGTGATATTGTCCCTGATTAACAGTGCAACTTCCCCTCACCCCCTTTTTACCTCGCTGTATATTTTCTAAAACATCAAAACCCTGGGACATTAAGCACCCATTTCTGTCCCTGTCTCAACCAAATCTCTGTAATGGCCAAAACATTATGGTTCCATGTACTGACACATGCTTTGAGTTCATCACTTTGAGGCTGTATTAGTTTCCTATTTCGTAATAATTGAGGATTATGGACTACGTATTGATCGTGGAGTAGATTTATATAGGTCATTGGCCAGGTTGCTGTACTGTTCTGTGTCCTCTCAAGAGTGGTGGAGGCTGTGGAGATTTGATTGAAGTTTATAAAAATGGGTCTGTACTCACTAGAGTTTAGAAGAATGAGGGGGAGCTCATTGAAACCTATCAAATATTGAAAGGCCTTGATAGATTGGATGTGGAGAGGATGTTTCCTGTTGTGGTGGAGTCTGATACCAGAGGGCACAGCCTCAGAATAGAAGTATGTCCCCTTAGAACCGAGATTGGAGGAGTTTCTTTAGGCAAATCTGTGGAATTCATTGCCACTGACAGCTGTGGAGGCCAAGTCATTGAGTTTATTTAAAGTGGCCGTTAATAGGTTCCTGATTAGACAGGGCCTCGAAGGCTATAGGGAGAAGGCAGGAGAATGGGGTTGAGGGATAATCAATCAACCATGATTGAATGGCGGAGCAGACCCTGGGCAGAATGACTTAATTCTGCTCCGATGTCTTATAGTTTAATTTTCAGTCAGCAATGAAAAAAGATTTTGTTGTTGGCCTAAGAAAAAATGCTCTTCGAAAGATTGAGTTATCTCTATGGCAAGCATTTTCTATTTTTCAACTCTTAATCAGTAGCAAGTTCAAGAGTTATAGTAGCCATGTCTAGAAGCAAAAGGAAACATTTTAAATTAATAGGGTTTCAAATGAAACTTGCCTCATTTAAAGATTGCAACTGATATGACATTAGTGCAACTTTTATTTCAATGAGATCATCTCTTTTTTTTAAACCCATGATATACATAGTCTGCTTAGTCTCAAAACTGCCATCCTAGGAAACAATTTGGAGAATTCGCCCTGTAGTCCCTCCTGTGCAAATGTACTGTTACTCAAATGGGAAGATCACACCTAAATAGAATATTCTAATTCTAGTTTACATGCATTGCGGTTTTGTCTCACCAGGGCTGAAAGTTATTAGAGCAAGCCCTCAATTCTCTTGTACTGAAATCCCCTCACTAGCCAGACCATCATGCTGTTAGCTTTTCTCATTAGTTACTGAACCTGTGCGTTAACCTTCAGAGATTTGTGTAGCATACCTTGGTCCCTCTGATACCAATGTCTTTCAGTCTCTCATAATTTATTTTGTCTTTTTCTTCCTACCAAAGTGGATTACTTCATATTTTTCCACATTATGTTCCTTTCCCATTCACTTGGGATATCTAAATTATAGTACACATATCAAAATTAACTAAATTGTAATTTTGTAGAAATTTACGATGCCATCTAAAGCAAATCTGCAGAGTTCAAACCATTACATCAGTAAGTTGTGCAACTGTGATTAACATTGAGTCTAAATAAATACTTTCATCATGGAGGCCATAACTAAAAGATAAAGATCTCCAGGATGAACTTGGGTCTTTGTTCACTGGTTAAAAAAAATTCTTGCTATGTTCATGATCTATTATTTGCTTTCATCGTGGGTTTTCTCAACTTACTTCTTGTTGCTTACCCAAAAATTCCCTCTCAGGTAAATGCAATTGCATGTGTTAGAGTAAATTGTAACAATAAATTTTATTACTGTTCTTTAAATTATTTGAAGTATTGTTCAAATCCGTAGCTATTGACAGTATTTTGGAGTGGTGCTTTGCAGATTAGAAACACAACTTTGTGATAAATATGCATTGAATGCAGTTGCTTATGTTTAATTTCCAAAATACATTCAGAGAAACATTGTATCATTAAGAGGGTTCTTTTGTTCCCCTTTGAAACTGATAGTTTTTAACTCAACATTATGAAAATCAAGAGCAGTTCTAAAAAATGTTTTTTTTAAATAGGGAATGGGTCTCGTAAGCAATAACTTTCATGAAGAACAGATAAAAAAGCTTCGCAGTGGAAATCTGGGTATAGGACATACGCGATATTCTACATCGGGTATTTCCGAGTTACAGAACTGTCAGCCATTCGTGGTGGAAACACTTCATGGAAAGATTGCTTTAGCTCACAACGGAGAATTGATCAATGCAAAACAATTAAAAATGAAGGTATGGCATTGGTCTAATTACATCTGTTGAAGTAACAATAAATGAAATTTATAAATAAATTTATTTAATAATAAATGTATTTTGAACTATTGTCTTTTAGTAAATGTTTACAACACAAATGATTATGGATGAATAATTGAGATGAGATCCAGGTCCAAACTTCATTTCCTGGTAAATACGTTACTTAAGTATCATGTTTGTTTGCAAGTAGCACTTGCCTCATGTAAACACAAGAGATTTCGTAACTGATGGAAATCCAGATCTGCATATACAAAATGCCGGAGAAACTCAGCAGGCCAGGCAGCATGACGGTTCAGGCTGAGACTGTTTTTCAGGACTGAGCTTGCCTTGTGTCATAGTATTGTATGTAATTAGTTTTGCTACAACAAGTGTATGGGACATTGGAAAAAAGTTGAATTTCCCCATGGGGATGAATAAAGTATCTATCTATCTATCTATCTATCTATCTATCTATTTTCAGTGCAGCTTCCATTTCACAAACTTGAGCTCAAACAGTACTGATGTTCCATTTCTGTAGTGAGGTGTGCATAAGGTGGGAAACTTAGTATTCTGACACAATTGAAGTTTCTGGTGGGGGGTTGATGAGGCTAATGACTAATTGCTCAGCTGCTGTTTCTTGTCTAGCACACTTAACATGGCCTTGAGGTATAGTACTGAAAATAAACAGTGTTTGGTATGATTTTGCACCTCATTATTATATTCATGTGTTTATGGTTGCTGAAAAATTAGAGCATAAAGGATCGCTTGAAGTCAGGGAGACACCGCAACTAATGGTCTCTTCCTTGTTGAGAAGAGGCCTCTGTTGCAGTGTTAATGTGAGTCTCGTGTGATTGCCAGTAATTGCCTCATGGTCACATGACCTTGTGCCGTTAAATAGATGAATAGTAAATATAACTCTTGTTGCCTCTGAAATATGGACATACAGTACACAGAAAACATATTTGACATCCAAGGCAGCCAGTTATTGCACAGATACGTATAGATGAAACAGAACCTCAAATTTAGTGCAGCCAATACAATTCGTTTGCTTGGCTTCGATGTGACAAATCATCAAGCAGTAGCCCCAACAAGGTTTGCATTTCTGCAATTCACTGGTATAGATGCAATCTGAATTGAAAGATCCACTGAGAAGACATCAACTCCGTTGCAAATTTTTCCACAAAACTTGCGGAGTGTTCAAGTTGGAGCATTGCCTATGCAAATATAATTCATGTTGTCACAGAGTTCTAGCTGCACTGAAGGCATCCATCTAGATTATCAAGTCCGTCCTGGCTCTTGTAGTATAGTGCCATTTGCTTGTTTTATTCTCAGCCCTGTTAATTTTTTCCCTCATGCCTATCCAACTTTCTTTTGAAATCATTGATCATTTTGGCTTTCACCAACATTATAGATGCGTTTGACTAGATTATTATTCTACTCGCTGCACTTTAGTAAAAAATTACTTTCTCAAAGTCTTGAGTCTTTGTCTCTTAGCCCTTGCACTAGAAGCTTAAACAGAACAGATCTCCTTTGCTACCTTATCACAAACAGGTTATATAATCTTATCCTCATAACCTCCATTACAGCTTTGATAAGTTATCTCTTGCTCTTGGATTGTCTGATATAGAGCTTAGAAGCTCAAGGTGATACTCAGATGTCATTATTAAGGAAAATGTTAAAACATTATGTTTTGCAAAATGCGGCAATTTCATTCCATCTGCATAGCCTGCACTCTGATGGCATGAACATCAATTTCTTCAACTTCTTGTAGAGTCTCCCCTGATTTCCTCCTAATTTTCAATTCCCCATTCTGGTTATTTCACCTACACGTCACCTCCCTCTGGTTACCCTCCTTCCCTTTCTTCCATAGTCCACTGTCCTATAAGATTTCTTGCTCTTCAACCATTTATCTCTTCCATCTCTCCCCTCCATCTTCTTATTATATTGCCTCTCCCCTAACACCCATCTTCGCCTACATATGGTCTCGCCTTTCAACTGTCAGCTTGTTCTCCTTCTTCCTTCTTTATTTTCACCTCTACTCCCTTCTTTTCCAGTCCTAATTTAGGGTCTCATATGTCGACTGTTTATTTCCCTCTGTAGATGCTGCCTGATTTGCTGAGTTCTTCCAGCACTTTGTGTGTTGCTCAGGGTTTCCAGCATCAGCAGAATCTCTGTGTTCATCAATTTAAGGAGATTTATTTAAATTTATTCATTGTAGAAATTGGATATATGGCTGAATCAAATGTTAAAATTTGCCATCGGATCAGTTACTTCCATGGAAGTTTCATGTTCTCCTTTATTTGGAATAAGCTGTTCTTTGAACTTGTTCCCCCAGAATTGATGAACATTACAAATAATTGTGTAAAGTAAAGAATCCCAAATAGTTTCTATATAATACGAGAACAAGCTCTTCAAGCTTTACCTGCAAGTTAATCGTGACTGATGTGTCCCAGGTCTCAACTCTTCTGGCAGTTCCATAAATTCCATATCATTGAAAAATTTATCTATGCTCCCATTAAATATCTCCAGTGATGTAGCCTCCATAACTCTTTGCGGTAGAGAGATCTAGATAGTCAGGAGAACTTCCAGCACACCTCACTTTTGAATGAATACTCTGTCCCTTACCTTGTAACTTCAATTTCATTCAAATTCTCCCACTAATGGAAACATTTCAACAGCCTCCTTAAGATATTATATGTTTCAATAAGAATACTCATAGAAATATAGAAAACCTACAGCACAATACAGGCCCTTCGGCGCACAATGCTGTGCGCACATGTACTTTCTTTTTACTTTACACATAGCCCTCTATTTTTCTAAGCTCCATGTACTTATCCAAGAGTCTCTTAAAAGACCCTATCGTATCTGCCTCCACCACCATTGCCAGCAGCCCATTCCACGCACTCACTACTCTCTGTAAATAAAACTTACCCCCGACTTCTCTGTACCAACTTGCAAGCACCTTAAAATTGTGCCCTCTCGTGTTAGCCATTTCAGCCTTGGGAAAAAGCCTCTGACTATCCACACGACCAATGCCTCTCATCATCTTATACACCTCTATCAGGTCACCCCTCAACCTCTGTCGCTCCAAGGAGAAAAGGCCAAGTTCACTCAACCTATTCTCATAAGGCATGTTTCCCAATCCAGGCAACATCCTTGTAAATATCTGCCCCCTTTCTATAGTTTCCACATCCTTCCTGTAGTGAGGTAACCAGAACTGAGCACAGTACTCCAAGTAGGGTCTGACCAGGGTCCTATATAGCTGTAACATTACCTTTCGGCTCTTAAACTCACTCTCATGGTTGATGAAGGCCAATGCAACATATACCTTCTTAAACTACAGAGTAAACCTGCGCAGCAGCTTTGAGTCTCCTGTGGACTTGGACCCCAAGATCCCTCTGATCCTCCACACTGCCAAGAGCCTTACCGTTAATACTATATTCTGCCATCATACTTGACCTACCAAAATGAACTACCTCACATTTAATCTGGGTTGAACTCCATCTGCCACTTCTCAGCCCAGTTTTGAATCTTACCAGTGTCCCACTGGAACCTCCGCACTATCACAATGCCTCCAACCTTTGTATCATAAGCAAATTTACTAACCCATCCCTCCAATTCTTCATCCAGGTCTTTTATAAAAATCACGAGAAGGGGTCCCAGAACACACCCCTGAGGTACACCACTGGTCACCGACCTCCACGCAGAATATGATCTGTCTACAACCACTCTTTGCCTTCTGTGAGCAAGCCAATTCTGGATCCACCAAGCAAGGTCCCCTTGGATCCAATACCTCCTTACTTTCTCAATAAGCCATGCATGAGGGTACCTTATCAAATGCCTTGCTGAAATCCATATACACTATATCTACTGCTCTACCTTCATCAATGTGTTTATCCTCAAAAAATTCAATCAATCTCGTAAGGCACGATCTGCCTTTGACATTAATCATTATGCCTCTCCAAATGTTCATAAATCCTACCCTTCAGGATCTTTTCCATCAACTTACCAACCACTGAAGTAAGACTCACTGGTGTATAATTTCCTGGGATATCTCTACTCCCTATCTTGAATAAGGGAACAACATCTGCAACCTTCCAATCCTCTGGCACCTCTCCCATCGCATTTATGCAAAGATCATTGTCAGAAGCTCAGCAATCTCCTCCTTTGCCTCCCACAGTAGCCTGGGCTATATCTTGTCCAGTCCCGGTGACTTTATCCAACTTAATGCTTTCCAAGAGCTCCAGCACATCCTCTTTCTTAATATCTATATGCTCAAACTTTTCAGTCTGCTGTAAGTCATCCCTATAATCGCCAAGGTCTTTTTCAGTAGTGAATACTTAAAGTATTCATTAGGTACCTCCATTGTCTCCTCCAGTTCCATACACACTTTTCCACTGTCACACTTGATTGGTCCTATTCTCTCAAATCTTATCCTCTTGCTCTTCGTATACTGGTAGAATGCCTTGGGGTTTTCCTTAATCCTACTCACCAAGGCCTTCTCATGGCCCCTTTTGGCTCTCCTAATTCTTAAGCTCCTTCCTGCTAGCCTTATAATCTAGATCTCTAACATTACCTAGTTATTTGAACCTTTCGTAAGCTTTTCTTCTTGACTAGATTTTCAGCAGCCTTTGTACACCACGGTTCCTGTACCTACTATCCTTTCCCTGTCACATTGGAATGTACCTATACAGAACCCCACACAAATATCCCCTGAACATTTACCACGTATCAGAATCAGAATTAGGCTTATTATCACCAGTATGTTATGTGATAATGTTCAGAGGGTAGGAACATTATCCAAATATTGTAGTTCAATGCAATACATAATCTAGCAGAGAGAAAAAAAAATAATAAATAAAGAAGTAAATCAATTACCGTATATGTATGTTGAGTTGATTTTAAAAACATGCAAAAACAGAAATACTGTATATTTAAAAAAAAAAGTGAGGTAGTGTCCAAAGATTCAATATCTATTTAAGAATTGGATGGCAGAGGGGAAGAAGCTGTTCCTGAATCACTGAGTGTGTGCCTTCAGGCTTCTGTTACCTGATGGTAACAGCGAGACAAGGGCATGCCCTGGATGGTGGAGGTCTTTAATAATGGAAGCTGCCTTTCTGAGATACTGCTCCCTGAAGATGTCCTGGGTAATTTGTAGGCTAGTACCCAGGATGGAGCTGACTAGATTTACAACCTATTGCAGCTTCTTTTGGTCCTGTGCAATACTCTTCCATACCAGACAGTAATGCAGCCTGTCAGGATGCTCTTCACAGTACAACTATAGAAGTTTTTGAGTGTATTTGTTGATATACCAAATCTCTTCAAACTCCTAATAAAGTATAGTGGCTGTCTTGCCTACATCGATATGCTGGGACCAGGTTAGATCCTCTGAGATCTTGACACACAGGAACTTGAAACTGCTCACTCTCTCCACTTCTCATCCCTCTGAGGATTGGTATGTGTTCCTTCATCTTACCCTTCCTGAAGTTCACAATCAGCTGTTTCATCTTACTGATGTTGTGCCAGGTTGTTGCTGCGGCACCACTCCTCTAGTTGGCATATCTCACTCCTGTACGCCCTCTTGTCACCACCTGAGATTCTACCAACAATAGTTGTATCGTCAGCAAATTTACAGATGGTATTTGAGCTATGCCTAGCCACATAGTCATGTGTATATAGAGAGTAGAGCAGTGGGCTATGTACACACCCCTGAGGTGTGCCAGTGTTGATCGTCAGCGAGGAGTATATGTTATCACCAATCTGCACAGATTGTGGTCTTCCAGTTAGGAAGTCGAGGATCCCATTGCAGAGGGAGGTACAGAGGCCCAAGTTTAGCAACTTCTCAGTCAGGATTGTGGGATTGATGGTATTAAATGCTGAGCTAAAGTCAATGAACAGCATCCTGACGTAAGTGTTTGTGTAGTCCAGGTGGTCTAAAGCCGTGTGAAGAGCCATTGAGATTGCGTTTGCCATACATTTCCCTGAGAACATCTGTTCCCAATTTATGCTTCCAAGTTCCTGCTTAATAGCTTCATATTTCCCCTTGTTCCAATTAAACACTTTCCTAATTTGTCTGGTCCTATCCCTCTCCAATGCTATGGTAAAGAAGATAGAATTATGATCACTATCCCCAAAATGCTGTCCTACTGAGAGACCTGACACCTGATCAGGTTCATTTCCCAATACCAGATCTAGTACAGCATCTCCTTTTGTAGGCTTATTTACATACTGTGTTAGGAAACCTTCCTGAACACACTTAACAAACTCCACTCCATCCAAACCCCTTGCTCTAGGGAGATGCCAATCAATATTTGGGAAATTAAAATCTCCCATCACAACAACCCTGTTATTATTACACCTTTCCAGAATCTGTCTCCCTATCTGCTCCTTGATGTCCCTGTTACTATTGGAGTTATTGACCCCTTCTTGTTTCTAACTTCTACCCATAGAGACTCAGTAGACAATCCCTCCATGCCTTCCTCCTCCTTTGCAGCTGTGACACTATCTCTGATCAGCAGTGCCATGGCCCCACCTCTTTTGCCTCCCTCCCTGTCCTTTTTGAAACATCTAAACCCTGGCACTTGAAGTAACCATTCCTGCCCCTGAGCCATCCAAGTCTCTGTAATGGCCACAACATCATAACTCCATGTACTGATCCACGATCTAAGCTCATCCGCTTTGTTCATGATGCTTCTCGCATTAAAATAGACGCATCTCAAACCATCGGTCTGAGCGCATCCCTTCTCTATCACCTGCCTATCCTCCCCCTCGCACTGCCTCCAAGCTTTCTCTATTTGTGAGCCAACCACCTCTTCCCCAGTCTCTCAGTTTGGTTCCCACCCCCCAACAATTCTAGTTTAAACTTTCCCCAATAGCCTCAGCAAACCTCCCTGCCAGGATATTGGTCCCCCTGGGATTCAAGTGCAACCTGTTCTTTTTGTACAGGTCATGCCTGCCCAAAAGAAGTTCCAATGATCTAGAAATCTGAATTCCTGCCCCCTGCTTCAATCCCTCAGCCACGCATTTACCCTCCACCTCACTCTATTCCTATACTCACTATTGCGTGGCACAGGCAGAAATCCCAAGATTACTACCTTTGTGGTCATGTTTCTCAACTTCCTTCCTAACTCCCTGTAGTCTGTTTTCAGGACCTCCTCCCCTTTCCTACCTATGTCGTGGTACCAATATGTACCACGACCTCTGGCTGTTCACCTTCCCGATTCAGGATATTGTGGACGGGATCAGAAACATCCTGGACCCTGGCACCTGGGAGGCAAACTACCATCCTTGTTTCTTTCCTGTCCACAGAATCACCTGTCTGACCCCCTAACTATAGAGTCCCCTATTACTACTGCCTTCTTCCTTTCCCTACCCTTCTGAGCCACATGGGCAGACTCTGTGCCAGAGGAGCAGCCACTGTTGTTTTCCCCCAGGTAGGCCCCCCCCCCCCCCAAACAGTACTCAAACAGGAGTTCTTACTGTTAAGAAGGGTAGCCACAGTGGTGCTCTCTAGTATCTGACTCTTGCCCTTCCCTCTCCTGACTGTTATATCTGTCTCTCAAAGCCACTGTGTGACTATTTGCCTATTGCTCCTCTCTATCACCCCTTCACTTTCCCTGACCAGATGAAGGTTCCCTAACCCAGTCCCTAAGGAGCTGCAGCTTGATGCACCTGTCACAGATGTGGCTTTCTGGGAGGCTGGGAATCTCCTGGACTTCACACATCCGACACCCAGTACAGAACACTGGCCTGACAGACGTGCTTCCTGTTTCTATTCTTCATAGATAACCTACCTTACCTCGACTCATTTTGCCACAGCCCTCCTACTATGTCTACCTCTACTTCAACACCCGCTCTATAAAGCTGTCTCCTTTTAAACTCTTTGTGCTGGTCTAACTCGCTGACGTGCACGCGCTTGCGCAGTCGTCCCTCGATCAAACTGCTGAAGAAAAATCTGCCTCCTTTTAAACTCTTCTCACTGGTCTAACTCACTGACGTCCACGCACTTGCACAGTCGTCCCTTGATCCTTGGTTTTTTCACTTCAAAGAATACATAACTAACCTCTTAGCTATTCCTGATGGTCAACTTTTTCATGTCTGGAGTTCTATAAAACAATGTTCATTCCTTTAGTAGTGCCAATAAGCACAGATGCCGTGAAGGCCAATTGAATTACAGCCTTGGTGAAAATTAGCCCAGGTGTAGTTGCAATGCACTCCTTTCTGGAAGTTGTATTTATGTCCATGTGCTGCTGGAACAAAGAAAGTACTGTTTCTAGACAAAGTTATTCACACTCAGGCATTGGGGATGATGAGAGTTGGGGATTAGGTGGAAAGGTGAATGGTGGCACTTTTTTTTGTGTGTTTTTCCAATGTAAGTAATTACAAATTCAAAGCTTCACATTGAACAATGAAATGATAATTCATATCTGTTGTGTGTTTCAACTGGAATAAAATAAATTGCTTCTCAATTGATATTACAGGTACTACGTCATGGGGTTGGCTTATCAACCAGTTCTGACAGTGAACTTATTACACAACTTCTGGCTCTGACACCTCCAAAAGAAGAAGCTGATACACCAGACTGGGTGGCCAGGTACAGGAAATCACTTTGCTCAGACTTTTAGCTTCATGTTGCAGAAGTCCAGTTAAAGTATAATTGGATTTGCAGCATGGTCAATACTGCAGTAAAAATTAACCTCTGAGAAAATACACATTCACTTAATGAAAGAAACAAAGATACTTCAGAGTTATACTTTGTATAGCTGCTAGAGGGATATAAAGCTACTTAAAATACAATCAGATAATTGATTGTTAAACTGCAAAGAAAATGCAATTAAAATTAAACAGTTAGACCCAACAGTATATTTAACAAATATGTTTTCCATCATCTTTTTAAACATAATTAGTAAATATTTTAGCAACTGGAAAATTGAGGGATTTGGGTACATGTGCAACAGATTAACCTAATATTGAAGTTTACTAAGAGCAATAAAAAAGTAGTTAATTGAGTGGTTAGCAATTCAGAGCTTGAGTTGATGTCTTAATATATTTGACATTTTTCAAACTAAGCATCAATTTTTTTCCAGACTTTCCCAATGCCAACTTGAAAAAAGTCATGTAGTATGACTTTTAAAGATTATGCAGATGGATATATTTTTATAATTGTGTATTAACATTTATGTTTTGCAAATTTCCCTAAAGCAATCAATTAAATAAAATATTAACATCTTTTATGTGTGCAATATAGAAATTACTGAGTGCAATTGGAAAAAGAATTTTGTACGAACTTTGGAGTTAATGTTAAAGTTGCATTTAAAATTGTTTATTTGCTATGTTTGTTGAAAAAGGTGTTGTCATTGAGCATTTAGCAAGAAGAAAAATCCTGAGCTGACCTAAGTGCCTTCAGGGAGTTAAGTTGCAGATTTACATGGAGTACTGCATATTCACTAGCGAATGTAATGCTGTACAGCTAGCATGCCACATGGTGTAATCTCATGGCATCAGCTCAGATACTAGAGCTTGATGGCTGAGATGTGACACCATGCGGCTGTTTACCAAGATTATGCAAATTACATGAATTCCTGAAATACAAAGAAGGTTTGTTATGAGCTATATACCAAAATTTCTTTTACTTTATGGCTCTATTATAGAAAGCAACTTATGAGTACAGGTCTCACTATGTAAACTAGATTTGCCCTGTCTGTGAAATTAATATTCAGAATACCCTCATTAAAAGATACTTATGGACTCTTATTTTCATCCTTGTGGTTTGTAGAAGTATCTAGATTTCTTCATTTCCTGCTTTGGAGCATCAACAAATAGTTCAATGGCAAATCCAGTGAATTAGTACCTTCAGCAAAGCTAGGTACTGATTGGCAGGTACATGAGTCAGATAGAATCAGGTTTAATATCTGAATTCATAAATATATTTTGGCTTACTTGCCGAAGAACAACTATAGTACCAAAGTGGAAAAACATTATTCCAGAAAGTTTCTTCTTCATGATTTTGGCTAAGATTTGTTGAGAAAGGAAATACAAAAATCAATTAAAGTATACTAGTTTTTTTTTAAATGCTCAATAGATCAAGAAACATCAGTAGAGAGAGGAAGAATTAATGTTTCAGGAATGATGAACTTCCCTTGATTTAACTGGATATTATGCCATTGTAAATTGCCTCCCAAATTTGAAACAATAGAATAATTGTTCATGATTGACTGTAAATTAATAAAATCAGCACAGGCAACTAGTGCAGACAATGGACTGCCTTCAATCAATACTTTCAATGATTGCATGCTCTAAAACATAACATTCAAGGTGATTCAAATTCTTCGTAATTCCTAACTTGTTGTAGTAAAATTTCATTTTCATTCCCAGCTCTTTCTGGCATCTTCAAGCCTGAATGCCTGAAACGGCAGTGAACAAAACAGTTCTGAATTATCTTACTGCTTATTTCTCTCTAACTGTCAGCAACAAAAATCACAGCTTTTTGAATACAAACGTGCAACTGATGCTATTTAAAAACTGTTCGCTCTAAGCACATTGTTGTGTCTACAGCCACACAAGTGCATGTGACTGTCTCTAGTTAGTAACAGACTCCTGTCCCAATTTAGCAGCATAGTGTCCCAAATAAATGTAGAGAATCCAGACAATTTTCTTGATTAGTTTCTATTCTTTGTTGTCCCAAATAAGTGTCGTCCTGATAAACCGATGGCCTAGTTAACCAGAATGCACTGCATTAGTTTATAGTCCATGAAAACTAGCTGTGTAATCTAATGAATAGAATTTTGTGGTTTCCCTCTAAATTAATAGCTTATAATTAGGAGGCCCATATGGCCAGTTTTGATGAAAATAAAGAAAAAAACATGCTGAAAATATGCAATAAAACAGAAAATCCAGAAAACTCTCAGCAGGTTAGGTAGCATCTGTGTAAAGTGGAACAGTTCATTTCATCAGAACTGGAGAAGAGAGAAAAGCAGTTTTAAGACCAATGTTGAACTTCATTTCTAGGATTAGAAATTTGATGACGGCAACATCTACCTCTTACTCAATACTGCTTATGTATAAGGATGTAATCTATGCTGTCCGTGACCCTTATGGAAATCGCCCCTTGTGCATTGGCTGTCTTGTACCAGTTTCTGAACTGCGAAGTTCAGGTAAGAAAAATATCTAGGAATTAAACTGTATCTAACCAATTTGCTGTGATTGTCTAATATCCATTTTTAATTTTCATTAATTAAAAAAGAGCAAAAGTTCTATTTTTTAAATTCAGACTTTATTTCGTGTCCCACATTGCAGGAAAGTGCTAGACTAATGAAAATGAAGAGTTTTGCTCTGAGTACTGATTTTACCTATAGTGGGTATCGGGATCAGTAGGTGCCTGGCAATGGAGAGATGGGAAGTCCAAATGTTTTTAATTTGAATTACCTTTGGAATTTTGGGATCAGATTGACACTATTCACAATGCTGAATGTAAACAAAAGTGAGAATGTACTTTATTTATTGTCTTTCCTGTTCTTTATGGGCTGTGATATTTCATTGATTGTTGAAGGGAATTTGGAATTTTATTGCTTCATAAAATGTCAGTGACCTTAACTAATTTGTGAGGAAATTCAAAATGCTAAAATAGTACATATTATGTCCTGACTATTATACAGAAGGTATTCAATTCATGGCTAGTCAGTATGTGATTATTTGTTCAATGAATGCTTCCAATTCGGATGAGTAGCTCATTACTTGACATGGATGATGTATTGCATTTAGTCATATTCCCCAGAAAGAGAATGTTGTACCTGTAGTGGAAATCTTGGCACAGGAAGACAAAATCAATGGAGAAGACAGCCCAAATCACCCTGGTGTAAAAGGAAGTAAAGTATTCATTCTCCATGTAACAACTGTTCAGAATAGAACAATGCCCCAACTATTTTTTTAAAGAAGGTGTATTTTATTAGGCTGCTTAATGTCCAGAAGAGCCTCTGAAAAATTGTATTTGATTTTCAAAGTCAGACAAGCTTTTACTTTCTAAAAGTTGTACACTGGTTATTGTCAACACATGCTATGTTCTTTTCCCCTATTTAAAGCTTGGGCTCTAATTTTAGTGATCTGATGAGGTTGGTATGGTTAGCAAATAGTTCCAAGCCAAGGTAGTCGTTGAGGTTGCTGGGTAGTCAAGTAATCACAAGTGCAATGATTTGCAAGAGACTACACTGGCAGATAAAATTCTGTATGTAGAAGTACTATATTGTTATATATATTATATATAGAAGTTCTGTATGTGCTATATTGCAATTCTGAACTGGTAAGGCATCTGGGAACATTCTGCCACTCAAATGGAAATGATCAGATACAAATAATAGTGAGTTATGTTGCATAGTACAACAAATTCTAGTAAATTGAAAATACCTGAAGTACTTGGCAGCTAGTAGCTGTAGAGTGAGAAAAATTTAGCATTTCAGGTCGCTGACTTTTTGTCCTGATGAATTTTGAGGTCCACGTGTGAATTTAAAGCTTGGTTCAAGTTAAAACAGGATGAGGGAGAAAAGATCTAGTTAAGTCTATAAGTGGGTGGCCCATGAGGAAATGCAGGGAATTGAGGGTAGAATTTTTCTTGGGTGATAAGTAGGAAAATGTTTTGACTCACTGGGGGCTTTGGATTTAGGAATTATAAACTATGCAATTGATTTGATAGTAGGGAAATAACTTAAGGGTTAGCAGTTGCCAATTGGACAGGAAACAATTTATTTCTTCATTGGACAAGCAAATTACATTCTTTGAAAAGTTTTAATGTTATTTTGGATGCTTTTTCTTTTGACCGTAGGAAACCCAGACATTGAAATGCATCCTGAAGGATGGGTGGTTTCTTCTGAATCATGTAGTTTCCAATCTATTGGAGCTAGGTAAGGATTTATTTTATGTATTTTAATTTGGGCCTGATATACCTGTAGGTTTGTAGCTTTCCTAGCATTAATAGCATGAATGCTATACATGCTGCTTGAGTAAAGGCATAACACGTGCTGAGTGATGTTGATTGCTGAGACAGGTGTTTCCAAGGGATGAATCTGCCTCTGAAGCTGGCACCAACAGGCTTATTCACAAAGTCAGTCCCCTATAGAAGATACTGGCTACCTACTCTATCTAGGCCTCTCAAAGTCTTATAAATCTTATCACCTTGACATTATCTGCTATTGCTTAAGACTACACATTTTGGTACTAGGCGTAAAAAGCGTAAGGACCTAGCGAATGAGTGCAGTTGTACTCTTCATTTTCTGATCATGCTGTTCTTAGTAGGAATAAAGTAGAACTATTAATCTACTCTCAAGTTGGTGCAGATTATTGAATTATGCAAAACTGTAAGATCTATGCATTCTGTACAATGTCTTTAATGTTCTAACACACAACAAAGCATTTCACAGAAGCATCAAACAAAATTTAATATAACCTATATCGGGAGACTTAGGGCAAGAAGAGTTCACCATAGGAACTCCTCAGCAGCGAAGTTACAGGGAAAGGTTGATCAAGTTAGGTCTTTATTCTTTGGAGCGTAGAAGGTTGAGGGGGGACTTGATAGAGGTATTTAAAGTTATGAGGGGGATAGATAGAGTTGACGTGGATAGGCTTTTTCCATTGAGAGTAGAGGAGATTCGAACAAGAAGACATGAGTTGAGAGTTAGGGGGCATAAGTTTAAGGGTAACAGGAGGGGGAATTTCTTTACTCAAAGAGTAGTAGCTGTATGGAACGAGCTTCCAGTAGAAGTGGTAGAGGCAGGTTCGGTATTGGCATTTAAAGTAAAATTGGAAAGGTATATGGACAGGAAAGGAATGGAGGGTTATGGGCTGAGTGTGGGCCAGTGGGACTAGGTGAGAGTAAGCGTTTGGCACGGACTAGAAGGGCCGAGATGGCCTGTTTCTGTGCTGTAATTATTATATGGTTATATGAATTTACAATGGGAAATGAAGCTATTCATCATTGTACCTCCCTGCCAGCCCTGGACAGCTTCTAGACGTCTCATTGCCTCGAGTTTCTACTTTGTCATAGCTTGGTAGGTAATTATTTCCAGATCTGCCAAAATGAAGATATTTTTTTCTTAACTCCACAATTATTTATTTTTAATTTGTGCTTCCTATTTACTGACTTAACAGCTAAAGAAAATGCCTTCTTCTATCTGGGCTATCGACGGCCTTAAAATTTTATCTACCTTGAATTATTTGATGAGGAGAGCAATAATGGAGTATTAATTTTCTGTTACCTTTATTTAAATCTTTTGCATGCAAGCTAGCCTTTGTTGAAGATGGTCATTGCATATCAATTTAATTACCATTTATCATATAGTTATTTACTATTTACCACCTCATATCTGAAACTGGTCTAGGTCTTGTTTACTGCATGCAGTTGTGCACTACGTTTGCTGATTTGTCCTCACAACCATCTAGCTGGCACCATACTGGCGTGAGATGTTTCCTGTGAAAACATTTCCGAACTCTTGGGTTCTACGTATCATTTGCTGCTTCATTTAACAGTAGAAATAATCATTTTGTGTTTTTTTTTATGGGTTGGGTTTAAAGAATCGAGTGGTGATACTGAATGTGACACGCCATCAGTTTGCCACCCCTGGTGTAGCGAGTTGGAGTTATAATACTAAAGGGAGAGTTGTACTAAAGTAAACAATAGTCTAACATAGGTGTCTCTACTGTCCAGATACCCCATAGATGAGTATAGGGCCACGAAAATTACCTGCTTCTGAGGTAGGTGAATTGCAGTGGATCAAGATCATTTGGGAGGCTGAAGCTAATCTGTGCTATGACTCAAAGCACTTCATTATGGTTCATATCAGAGCCATTGGCAGTAGTCATTAAGGCACCTTGACTTGTTTTCTTAAGTACCTGTATAATAGTGGTCTTAAAACTGGTGGAAACCTCAGATCAAAACAGGGAGAGAGGATCAAAATGTTTGCATTAGGAAACAGCTCTGCTTCTAAGGAAAATAAGTTGATTGTTGAAGCAGCTGAAGATACAGTCGGCCCTACTTATCCGCGAATTCCGCATGTGCGAATTCAACCAACCGCGATCGCAAAAACCCGGAAGTGCTCTTCCAGCACTTGCTGTTCAAGCATGACAAACTTTTTTTTCTTTTCATTATTCCCTAAACAATGCAGTATAACAACTATTATACATAGCATTTACATTGTATTAGGTATTATAAGTAATCTAGAGATGATTTAAAGTATACGGGAGGATGTGCGTGGGTTACCGTGGATCGGGATCGAAAAAATTGGAAGTTCTCTTACTAATTAAGTTGGAACATGTACATCCGGTATTATTTAGCGTCAGTTTAGTCAAACATTTGTCTTAGTGTGCAGTATATAATTTACCTTTCTGTGCATATAAAACACTTAAGAATGTATGTTGCAGCGCTGGGCTCCAAAACGGAATTTCCTGAGTTGGATCCAGTGACAGACTGCTATTGATTGTGCTCTCCACCATGCCGGGTTGATGTGGAGGATCAAAAACCCAAAACCCAATAATTAAACCAATGTGTTACTTAGTAATAATTGTAGCTTTCTTCGGGGAAGAGCCTTTCTCACTTTATCCTTTAAAATTGTTCCAATCGTTGACCGACGTAGCCTAATACTTTTCCAATGACCAGTGGCGTTTCACCTCTTTCCGATCGCTTTATTATTTCCACTTTATTTTCAATCGTGATTGCGATTATTTTCGTGAACAGAAACATTGCGGATTCAGGGCTCTGACACCGGGTCCTAATGTCCACCGCACTGAGACAGGTTAAATAAGGTCTAGGGTTCTGCTGGGTCCAAAGGTTTACCACATTGAGACAGGTTGAATAAGGGATTTGAGCATCCGTGAATTTTGGTATCCACGAGGGGTCCCGGAACCAATCCCTGGCAGGTAAGGAGGGCGGACTGTAATTGGATCTATGATACTGCCCTGAGAAGCTACAGTAAATTTGTGGGGTTTGATTGCTTGATCTCCACACCCATGTTCCTTCATGTGTGCTATGACTTCAACAATTGGATTGTTTTTCTTCTGATGTCCAACGACATCAGTTTTATCAGGCTCCTTGATGCCATACTATCAAAGGCTTCCTAGATGTGAGGGGAAGTTGCTCTTTTCTTTCCTCTGAAATTCTTTTAATTGATGCTAGAAGGAAGGCTAATATGATGTCTTAGGCAGCGTGGTCTTGACAAAACCCAAAATATACATTGAAGACCAGGTGAGTCAATGGCCCTTGATGTCATCATCGATGACAACTTGCTTTGAAGATTAAGTGCACATTGGTTGAGTGGTAATTACCCAGACTGAATTTATCCATTAGTAATTCCAGAACAGCTCTTAGGATCTCTATTCAACTCATTTCTCTTCTCTATCAATGACCTGGATAAATGTATGAATTGCAGATAAATTTGCAAATGACAACTATATCAGTGTATCTGAAATGGTAAAAATGAAATGGAAGCTGTATCAGGAGCTAGTCATTTAGTGGAAAAAAAACCATTATAAGATTGACTTTCATTTCTGGAATGAATAAGGGCAATGCGAGATTACATGCTTGAAGGTGTTTAGAAAGAGACTGGAGCAATAAATGAGACTGGTTTTCAGGAAAATGAATATTTATATTTTGACATTACTACCTGGTGCCATTATGATTTTTTTTTTCAAACTTCACTGAAAATGTATAAATATTATTCATCTTACTATTTTTTCTAGGTATTTTCGTGAAATATTGCCAGGAGAAATAGTACAGATTTCTAAGAATGGAATCCAGACACTTGATGTTGTACCAAGAGCTCGAGGAGATCCACCTGCATTCTGTATCTTTGAGTACGTCTATTTTGCCAGACCTGACTCCATATTTGAAGGTAATAATGAATTTTATCTGAATTCTTCGGACAGCCGTTTTTTAATTTTTCCAATTAATACTGTTGTAAAATGTAACCTGGTTCACTAAATCTTCATTCAGCATTGCTGTAGTTGGAGAAAGTATTTTTAAAATCTTGTAATAAAGGTGGTTTGTTACCCTTCAAATAAATAAAAACAATATTTGTCTACTTAGTAATTACATTTTGGCTGGTGCTACTTTGACAGTTCTGTTTATAGTCACAGTACAAGTGGTCCTACAAAACAAACCTACATTTTGCTTTTGTTGAATTGCATTGACTTTTACTTATATCCTTCATATATATGAGTAAAAATCTTTACATTACTTCTCAGTCTAAATGTGCAGTTTATAGTAATTTATAATAAATAGTATGTCTTGCTTATGCACTCAATGTTAACTAAAATTTGCACTTCATGTGTAGAATGTTGTACAAATAAATTGATTTGTTTAAAGGCAAAAGAATTATTATCCAAATTTCTTTGTTATTACATGTTTTTATACTTTTCAGTCTATCTGTCCAGTATTCATTTGTATTTCATTTTCTTTTGATTAATAAGGACAGATGGTATATACAGTCAGGCAGCGATGTGGGCGGCAGCTTGCTATTGAGGCACCTGTAGATGCAGATTTAGTGAGCACTGTTCCAGAATCCGCAACTCCAGCAGCACTTGGTTATGCACAGGAGGTATGTAGACTCCAGACTCTTAAACCAATGGTCATAGGTTAAACCTGTTAGAATTATAAAATTTAGGAGCAGGCCACCTGAAGGATTATTTAGTGGAGCCATCCAATTAAACCCTTGCTTTTTCAGAAAGTTACCATTGAAGCTACATTCGCCAAGCAAGGTAGCTTTGATGAGATCACTTCATGTAAGTACAGTGTTTAAAAACAAGTTTCCTGATTCTTTTGTTAGCTGGCTTAAATATGTCTCCTGTAGTTATAACCTACCTATTCATAAGAAACAATTTCCTCATTTAACCTTACCAAAATTTGTTAATGATTTTAGGCTCCTAAGTTTTTAAAAAATTACCTGCTCAGCTTTTGATGAAAATGCCCATAGCTACTTCAGTCTTGTCTTATTATTTTACTCTCTTTTCAAAGGCTAGTGCACAAAAATGAATGCAGAAATAAACGGGATTTTTGAAGACTTGGGTATTTACCTTTGTGCTTTGTCATTATTAATGAAGCCATGGATTCGGTTTGTTTTTTTAAATGATCTCAAATGATTCTACCATGTACAGAGAATTATGTTGCATACACTTCGTGTTCTCTCTGTTCCTGCATCCTTTTAAAACTATTTAATTGGTTTGCCTGGTCACTTTATTCTTAACCAAAATGCATATTTCTCTGAAGTTAATCCGTTTTACCATATTATCAGTCTTCTGAACTCGATTACTGTCTCCATAGTTTAGAATGTTTCGTTGTTCTGTGTCACTGACAAAATTGAATCCTTCCCTTTTGATTGGCATTCAGACCATTAATCCATAAGGAGCAATGCAGCTAATTTTAAATCCCAGGAATTGCATTTAAATAGGATTAGCAGAATTTTAAAAATTAAGGGATAAATATTTAATTATCATTTTGTTCCTTTAATATCAGTCTGATAATTGGGATTTTCACAAAATTCGGAGTGTTATCTGAACAATGTCAATAAAATGCCATTAAAGGTTTTGTGTGTGAAAATATGAAAAGTAAAACATATAGCAATTAACCATACAACTGTAATTCATCTTTATTTGACAACAATGCTGCATATGGGAAGTAGGGATGAAGAATCAGATTTTTTTAACATTTATTAATTTTTAAATTTTTTTTGCTGATTTGTGAGTTGAAACATTTATCCATGTTTACTGATTTATTTTTAATTCTGAGCTTGTCAAGTGCACATTTAATGCTTTCTGACATTCTTAGTAACCCTGTTACTATATCAAGTTACTACAGTTGCTTTGCTTTGACTATAAATAATATCGTCTTGTCTTAGATGCTATACAAGTAGGTTTCAGTGACTCGAACCTCTGAAGATTGCCCCAAAGTAATAAGAGGATGACATTCTTGAGGAAAAGTATAATTCTCCTGCTAGCCACTTATTCAAATACTTTAAAGATAAATCTTACAAATATAAAGGTGAGATAGTATTAATTTGGTTGGGGGGAATATTGATATTGTTCCTTTTGATCTACAGGCCGGACTACCATATGTTGAAGTACTATGCAAAAATCGTTATGTGGGCAGAACATTCATTCAACCAAATACAAGACTGAGACAACTAGGAGTAGCACAAAAATTTGGAGCCCTAAGTGATAATTTTGCTGGAAAGCGGATTGTGTTAATAGATGATTCAATTGTGCGTGGAAATACAATTTCTCCAATCATTAAACTCCTGAAGGAAGCTGGTGCCAAAGAGGTATTAGTAAAAGAAGCTTTGGAATATTTTAAAAAATGTAATATGATTATACTACTTGCATAGCATGAACTATGTATTTAAATTAAAATAACTGAACTTAAAAAAAAACTTACCAGTTATATCAATGTTGACGTAGAGCTTTATTGAGCTTTGCTTACCTTTCAAAATGATGGAATATTTTAAATGGTAGTAAGATACCTTGCTTTTCTAAATTTTATAAATTTGCTTTTAAAGGTACACATTCGTGTGGCTTCACCTCCAATAAGATTCCCTTGTTATATGGGTATTAATATTCCAACAAAAGAAGAACTGATTGCCAACAAACCAGAATTTGAAGACCTTGCAGCATATATAGGTTTGTTGAACTATCTGCTTTGACGTGAAAAGTGTAATTGCGTGTCAATAAGTTAATAATATAGCAATTGCCATTTTACAGGGGTTTATTGGAACAGAAGTGGTGAAACTGCACTCGATTTTGTTCTGGATTTGGACCACTGTCAATGTAACAACATTTATCTGCAAATTTAATCCTAATTCAGGGTCAGATCTGCAACAGTTTAATACCTTTTGCCACCACAGATGCTGCTTGATCTAGCAGGTTCTCCAACAATCTATTTTTTGTTTCGGATTTTATATCCACAGTTTCTGTTGTCCTTCCCAGAACATTAACAGTTTTGATAATTTTACTGTTTATCCCTGATAAATGTGCAAAAGATACAAACTCAATTACCTCTAAGATTTAAAAAAATATTTGCATGGACATTGCTCTGCATAATTATTGATTAACAATTTGCTGTAAGGAGTGTTACTGCTAATATTAGAAACCATAAAAGGTATTTTGGATCCGGTCCTGCCAATGTAGTTCAGGGAGAATGTAAAGACCCTGGAGAGGATACAGTGGAGATTTATCTGAATGCTTCTTGGAATTTAATCTATAATGTTAGTTTGGAGGCGTTTGAACTATTACCTCATGTACAAAGAAAGTTGGGAAGAGATTTAACAAAGTGTACAAGATCACAACCAGTTTAGCAAGAGTAAACAAATAAAATTTTTTCACATAAGTGAATGGAAGAGGAGCCAGGTAAAGCAAATTCAATATAATGGGCAAAAGTTATGAGGATATGCGGGAAAGATTCTTTACAAAAAGAGAGGGTGCGATCTGGAACTTGGCTGCTTGTGAGTGTTGTGGAAATACTTAAGTGTTCTAAAATTTAATTAAAGGTAGATTGCCAAGATGTTGGGAAAGAGTAAAGAGTTGGGACAGCTGGATTGACTATGGATTTTGTACTCCGAATGGCCTTTCTTACGTTCTGTTTATTTTATTGCATCAACTTGCCTTTCTGGATCAGTCAATGTTAATTTATTGCCAGTAGGCACTCCACTCCAAATGACAAAGCACTACACACTGGCAGAGCCCTGCTCAAGATAATGGCCTGAACAACCAATCCTGGACATCAAAACTTCTGAGATGGAAAGACGGTTGACAGATGCCAAATGTCCTTGACTTTCAAAATTTATAAAAAAAATCAATGAAAGCATTTAATCATTGAAATTGAATCACTCAAAACATGTTTCTGATGGTTTAAAAAAAGCAAGCCCGACTTATTACTTTTATCCCTCCTTGGCTATTCCTCTACCTTCCATGGTCGATTACTCTAGCATAACTCCAGTGCAACCTTCTCTTTCTTGGCTGAAACCTGATCATTCTTCCATAGCCATTCTACCATAAAGTGCTTTCTTTTCGCTTTTGCGAGTCCTAATTTTTCCTCAGACTAATTGCTCTAACCTTCTGTTTAAGGTTCTTCTTTCTTTCTTTATAAATCTGTCTTTTTTTTTTGCTGAAAGTCTCAATGCTTTTTGTCTGATTAGTTTGGAGTGAATTTCCATTTTAAAGTTCATTTTTGTGATCCCAGTTTAGTCACTATTATCCTCAAATGTTGCTTCAGTTAGTTTTTATCTTGTGAAACAGACAATGTAGACCCACTTTTCATGCAGCAGTAAAACATATTTATTGAGTTTGGAATGTATTTCTTATGATTAAAATATTTTTTCTATGACCTGGCCTCCACAGCAGGCTGTGGCAATGAGATCCATGGATTCACTGCCCTCCAGTTAAAGAAATTCCTCCTCGTCTTTGTTCTAAAGTAACGTCTTTCTATTTTGAGGCTGTGCCCTCTGATGCTAGATGCCCCATAATAGGAAACATCCTCTCCATGTCCACTCTTTCTAGGATATTCAATAGTTTCCAATGTGATTTCTCCCCCCACCCCCCACCGAACAGGCCCAAAGCCATCATATATTAACCCTGGGGTCATTCTTGTGAACCTTCGCTGGACTCACTAATGCTAGCACATTCTTTTCGAGGAAACAAAAACTGCTCACAATACCCTAAGTGCGATCTGACCAATACCTTGTAAAGCCTCCCTACTTACAACTCTGAATCCAAATGAGCTTTCAGGGTTTTTTGATTGAGCTCAAGAATTGTGATGATAATAATTAAGTCAATTAGAAACTGAAAACAGTAACTAAGTTAACAAAATAGTAATAATTCTGTCCAGTATTTTAATGTATAGACATGAATAGCTAGGCCCAATATGTTTGGACCTCTGTCAGATGCCCAATCTAGATGACGGTAGCCTCCTTAGTTCAATTACTGACCAGAACAAACACCAGAATGGGAAGAATTGTAATCTAAGTTACTTTGATCATAGAGTGATTGTTTGTGTCAGATGGGATAGCTTGAGTATCTCTGAAACTGCTGATATGGGGTTTTCATCCACAATGGTCTAGAGTTTACAGAGAATCGTGCAGAAAAACAAAGAACATCCGGTGAGCGACAGTTCTGTGGGTGAAAATACCTTGTTAATTAGCAAGGTCAGAGTTAACGCTGGTTCAAGCTGACAAGAAGATGACGGTCATTCAAATAACCAAACGTTACAACAGTGGTGTGCAGAAAGGCATCTTTGAATGTACAACACACCTAACTTTGAAGTGGATGGGCTATGGCAGCAGAAGACCATGAACATCCCTTCAGTGACCCCTTTATCAGGTACAGAATGTACCTAATAAACTGGCCACTGAAGATATACTTACTGCTATGTAGATTTCTTGTAGCAAAAATCTGAAAATTCAAGCAGAAACAGTATAAAGTTTTGTATGGTACATTTAATAATTTAATGGTTTGAACTAGTGCTCTACTATTTTGTGTAATTAGTAGTTCATTATTCACATTCTAAATACTTTATAACCAGTTATAATTAGTGCCCAATTTTTTTGAGTTGGGTGACTTTTAGTTATCGATTTCTTAAATGATTCACAGATTTTATGATGGACAAGGTGTAGGATTGTAGCTACTTTTATACTTCCATACTTTGGCAGACTTTAATTTCTTTTGCATTCCCTTATCCTGACATTTCTTCATTGCTATTTTATTACATTAATCCCCCTTTTTTAATCTTTCTATTACCTTATCATCCTGGAGGTAAATCTCAAGGTAAATATTCATTATTGTTCATAGGAAGAAACATTGCACAGTTCACCATAGATGATCATCAGCATGAATCTACATGTATTTATACATTGAGCCAAATTGTTCTTCATCCAGCTTGACCCTTGCACTATGAACACCAAAAGGTCTGGATTAGGTGGTAGTGGAGACGCAGTTCCCATTAGTTAGAGAGTCAAGTCAAGGATCTGCGGATACGGCCTCACTATAAAGGGACGAACTACTACAGCTGAGACGAAGAGGGATTTCTTCAGCCAGGGGGTGGCAAGTTGTGGAATTCATTGCCATAGAGGCCAAGTCATTTGGTGTACAGTGTTTAAGCAGAGACTGAAAGATTCTTAATTGGTAAGAAGGTTAAGGGTTACAAGGAAAAGGCAGGAGAATGGGATTGGAAACAAAATCAGCCATGATTGAATGGTGCAGCAGACTTGATGGGCCCAATGGCTCAATTTTGTTTGTGTATTATATAGTTTATTCTTCTGGCTCCATTTGCCTTTTGTGCCACAACAGGACCATTGGCCCTGGTGCTGTGGTTATGAAGCAGAATGGGATATTAACTAGGGGGTAGATCACGAGGCTCCAGAATATCCTCATAGTGAGAGTTCACCACTTGCATGGTTTGCTCTAGATATCATTGAGCAAAATTTAAAAATGGTTCTAAAAGACTGGTAATTTAAAATATTAAGAAAGAAAACTATACTCTTGAGATGAATGGGATTGCACTAGTAGCACGAGTTAATAACTGCATAAAGTTAAGGGCTGAATATAAAGTATGGTTCTTCAACTCAGTACATTTGTGTAGCTGCCAGACTTAGTGGTGAGTCCTGCAGCAAAGTGGCCTTCATGTTTGACCTTTGGCTTATCTAAAGAGCTGACAGTCAAAGATGAGTACATTTTGGTCTACTGAAAATAATTGTAATGCAAGCTGCATTTTGTTGGTTTTTTTTAAACTTGGGTCTCCCTTACTGGGAGCACTGAATCAGCTTCTGGGGCTTATTGACTTGCATATTTTCTGAACTTACATAAATAGGTACAAAATCAGAGGCAGCACAGTAGAGTAGCAGTTGTTGTAATTCCTACAATTCTGCTGATGTCTGTAACAAGTTTGTGTGTTCCTATGATTGCTTGTGTTTCCACCAGCTGCTAATGTTTCCTCCCACATTCCAAAGACGTGGGTTAGTAGGCTTGTTTGGCCAGAAGAGCCTGTTAGCATGCTATGTCTAAACAAAATAAATAAACTTCATTTGTTGGTGTTATGCAACACACACAAAATGCTGGAGGAACTCAGCAAGCCAGGCAGCATCTATGGATGGTCTCAACCCAAAACGTCAACTTTTCCGTAGATGCTGCCTGACCTGCTGAGTTCCTCCAGCATTTTGTGTATGTGGCTTGGATTACCAGCATTTGCAGATTTTTCTCTTGTTTCTGTTTGTATTATTTTATTTTCCAGAAATGTTCATTCCTACTGTCAATTACAAAAGCCATGTACTTTGTTATGTAAATAAATGTGTATATATTTTGTTTATTAAATAGATCATCCATAGATGTGATTAGTTGAAGGAAAATAGAGGGATTTTAACCATAAATTTCTCAATTTTTGCCAGCTTCTAAAAGCACTATTACTGGACAGTCTAACACATTATTACATATTTTAGCGCAAACTTACTGAAAACAATTTTTATTGAACAAATTTCATACTAAATAATGCTGAAAATTACCAAAAATAAGGTGAGAAAATGAATTTGTGTAACCCTGTCGAGCTTGAGTGGTGAAGTTGCTTGAATTACATAGTTGTACTATTCAGTAATCTTTATTTAAGATGTGAAAGCATCCTCTAAGAACATGAAGGTGTTCTGTTACTTGCGAAATTCAGTATGTATAATTTTTCTGATGTACTTTGTGTTGCATTAGATTTGAGACGATTATTAATGCATTTGCATGAGTTCTTTCGATCTTTATTCATATTGTACAAGATTCATGTTGTGGACAGTACTGCTTTTATTCATATAGTTATTATAAAATGACTTAACAGATTGCAGCTTCACTTAATAACCACTTAAATGTTGTTATCCCTTTTGTTTTGAAGGTGCATCTAGTGTGATATATCTTTCTGTTGACGGATTGGTATCTGCTGTACAAGAGGGAATTAAGAGGCAAACAAATTCCATACTATATGATACTGAAAATGGCAAAACATCAGTGAGACAAATGGGTCATTGTACAGCTTGTCTCACCGGAAAATATCCCGTGGAGCTTGAGTGGTGAATTGCATTAATTATGCCCCTGTTGTTATTCAGGTTTATTCTTGTCAGTATATCACCATCCAGTCATTCTTCTTGATGGTGCCAGAATTAAATTCTCCTTGCACAAATCCATGTCCTCTATTACATTTCTTTGCACCTCTGTGGAACTGTTGAAGACTGCATCACTTGACGGTAGACATTCCAAGGATGGTCATATGAAGTGCATTTATTAGAAGTCATTTGATATCAGAGAAATACATCTTCAGATATTGCCTAAATATTTTGGAAATTATGACATAAAAGTGATTAAACTTATGGAGAAACACCAGATTGCAAGAGTTTAGAATACCCGTGGAAAATGAGCATATTTTTAAAAATTCGCCATTGGTTTGTTTTTCTTTTCTTTTTAAGTTGGCTAAATTTTGCAGTGTTGCTCCTTGTTTCATATGTAACAGAGGCACAATGTTTTGTAAATGCCATCAGGTCAAGGAGATAGTAAAGTTCGGTGAAGGGACTTGTTTAAGGTTTTTTTTATTTTAGCTATACAAGACTTCATTTGAGTTAAGCATTTGACTGTACACTTTTTGTCCATAGACTCTTGAACTGGCTGCTTAACAATTTATTAGCTAATTAAATTGCCAAAGGCTGTTACATAGTTGAAAACAAAAGTAGTTTACTTTGTACAACTGGATAGCCTTTAGATATCAAATGTGCCTTTTATTCCTAATGACAAGTATTTCGTTTACATGGTGAAGCTTTCAATCCCGTTACTTTGATTTTAGAAAATCAATTATCAATCATTGTACATTAAGAATGTGTTGCTGTCTTTGTCTTGTATAAATACTTGTATGAAAAATGTAGATAGTGGCCCCAATATATCTCATTTACGTAACAGTGAGGCTTTTTTTTAAACATTAACTGTTTGTCCCATAAGATCAATTGTCTAAGTAGTTTGTACCTTTGGAACAAATGGACTTCTTTTCTCAAAGTCCTTTTTTAAAATTGTTTTAATGCATTGTTCCAATATTTATCTGATTTGTAATATTGACAATTGGTAAAAGAAAGTGAAATCACTTTTTCATTTGTATTTTCTGACTAAAGTATTTTAGATTCCACTATTGCATTGTTAAGCATTAGGGTGTAACATATCCATGGTAGAAAATTGCAAGCTGTTATGTAATAAACTACATAAAATATTTAGTTCCACCCTTTTTGCTTGTGCAATATCAAGATTCTGTCCACTATGTTGAATTTGAAATTGAATAATTTTTTGTTACATTTTGGGGGGGGGGGGGTTTGAATAATATGGTTAATTCCCTTTGGAATTTTAAATAAAAGCAATGAATATTTGGAAACACTAGAGAAGTTAACATCTTCAAAGAAAATTAATTCTGTTATGTATTAAATTAGAAGCTCTTTGTTTTAGATGTACAAATGTATGTCATTCTTTTTATCTTGGTGGTGCTTTGGGAATACTGGTTATTTGATGTATTGTCAGGGTGAGACGAAACCATGATGCACACTAGTTCCATGATCCACTGTTCAAGAAGAACAAGCAGTTCAACCCAACAACCTGGCCAATTTATTCACCATCATTGATATCCAATACATAGGCTGTCAGTTCTGATAAATGGGCTTTTGCTTTTGGTAAGTTGAGCTGCTTTACTTGTTTAGAGATACAGTACGGTAATAGGCCCTTCTCCCAACCAGTCTCTGCTGTCCAGTTACACCCATGTGAACAATTAACCTGCTAACCTTTACACCTTTGGAATATGTGATGAAGCTGGAGTACCCGGGGAAACCAGTGTAGTAATGGGGAAAGTGTGTAAACTCTTTATAGACAGCGCTGGAACTGGAACAAGTTCGTTGGCACAGCAATAGCATTTCCAGGGATATAGCAGCATAATTAGCCGATTTGGCTCATCGAGTGCTCTGGCATTTTATCATAGCCAATCCATTTCCCTCTAAGTCCCAATCACCTGTCAACACCCTGTGTCCCTTCATGCACTTAATAATCAAGAATCTATCAATCTCTGCCTTTGGCTAAAGAAATTCCTCCTCATCTCCATTCTAAGTGGACGGCCCTCTACGAAAAATGGTAAAGCAGTGGTCGTGGTGTTCATCAGCCTTGCTGCTTGGGGAAGTAACGGTGATCCTGGTGTGGATGGTATGTAGACCGCTCCCTGATGGAAATGGGACAAACATGAGCAAGGTGGGTGGGATCCTTTATGATGTTACTGGATCATCATTCCCACTATCCTGATTGAGAAGTTACAAAACCTGGGCCTTTGTACTTCTTCATCCTTGATTTCCTAACTGGAAGACCACAATCTGAGCTGATCAGTGTTAAATTTACTGACATACATCCTTTGTTGGTAGAATCTCAGATGGAGATGAGAGGGCGTACAGGAGCAGGATATACCAACTAGTGGAGTGGTGTAACAAAAACTTGGCACTCAATGTCAGTCAGACAAAAGAGCTGATTGTGAACTTTAGGAAGGGTAAAACGAAGGAGCACGTACCACCAATCCTGATAGAGGGATCAGAAGTGGAGAGAGTGGGCAATTTCAATTTCCTGGGTGTCAAGATTTCTGAGGACCTAACCTGGTCCCAACGTAACGAAGGCAAGACAGCCGCTATACTTTATTAGGGGTTTGAAGAGATTTGATACGTCAACAAATATACTCAAAAACCTCTATAGATGTACCGTGGGGGCTATTCTGACAAGCTGCAACACTGTCTAGTCTGGAGGAGGGAGGTGCTACTGCACAGGAGGGAATGAAGCTGCAAGGTGTCGTAAATTTAGTCGGCTCCGTTTTGGGTAATACCCTCCAAAGTAACAAGAATTTCTTCAAGGACCGGTGTCTCAGAAAGCAGCGTCCAGGGCACGCCCTTTTCTCATTGTTATCATCAGGTGGGAGGTACAGAAGCCTGAGGGCACGCACTCAGCAATTTGGGATCAGCTTCTTCCCCTCTGCCACCCGATTCCTCAATGAACATTGAACCCATGAACACCTTTTTAAATATATATTTCTCTTTTTGCACGATTTTTAATCTATCCAATATACATATATGGTTATTCTACAATATGAATTGCATTGAACTGCTGCTGCAAAATTAACAAATTTCTCGACGAAACCCGTGATAACCTGATTCTGACTTTGAATCTTTTAAAAAAATCTGTTCCATAATCCATGAGAAAACATTGCCAGTTAGGAACCTGAGCGGAAACTTTTTCAAGCAGAGGGTGTTGAGTAAATGGAACAAACTGCCAGAGAAAGTGGTATAGGCAGATAGAATATTTTAAAATTAAAATAACATACGCAGACTGAGAGAAATGGGCCAAATATCGGCAAACGGCACTATCTTGGTCATCATTAGCAATTTGGGCGGAAGAGCCCATTTCCATGCTGGATTATTCTATAACTAATAATTTCCGGTCCTCATTTTATAAATCAGAATACCAATCCCGTTATTTTAGTAATCAAAAGCAATTCAATTTTCTTTCAAAACAGGAAAAAAGTAAACTAATATGTCAATGTTGTTGAGTACTGATGCATTGTTATAGGCACAATGATGCATTAGTTATTAAATAGAGGTCTCCATCTACCCTCTCGGATGTGAAAGATCTCTTGTCACTGTACCAATCCTAGATAAGTTTCATTCCAAGTGTTCTGGGCAATATCAGAAGAACTAAAAAAAATGCAGATGCTGTAAATCTAAATGGCATAAAATGCTGGAAATATTTAGCAGGTTGGGCCACACCTGTTGTGAAAGAAGGAATAAACCGTTTATTGTCAAAGATTCTTCATCAGTCTGTTGCTGGGTATTTCCAGCATTTTCTGCTTTTAATCGCATTGCATTTTGTGTGGGCTTGTTTCGCACAAACTGACGACCACATAAAATACCTAATCTTTCACTGATCACACTTTTAGGGCATTTCATAGCTGCAAATTACCTTAGGGTAATCCAAGAAGGACGTATTCATTTAAAAATACATATTCGTTTTCATCTCAGAGGCATAGAGCACAGAAATGGAACCCTGAGTTCACCATGTTCATGCTGTCCATGAAATACCGGTCCTCTTTCCAGCACTCAGAACAAACCCTGTCTATCCAGTCTCTCCATGAAAGTGAAATACTGTCCCAAACAATATCCTGGTGAATCTTCTCTGCTCTTTCTAGTGCAATCACATCCTTCCTACAATACACTTAATGTAGGGTCTAACGACTTCTATTCTTTGGAACTTCCCAGGATCTTGTCATTCCATTGCATATGTGCACACTTGACACTAGGATAAAATTCTTAAGTTGTTCCATACACCTTACTTACGCTTCAATATATTAGCGGCGTCTGTCCCCACTTGTGAACAGCAAAAAAAGACATAAATCTCCGAGTCATTTGTGAATTTGCTAATCCTGCATACAGAGTGCCCCTTTGATCGAGCTTCCTTTGTGTAAACAATTCTAATTTGATTACTGAAACATCGTAAACCCCCTTTTCTCTATAGATTCTGAACTCCTCTAGCAATTTATTTTGTTTTGCTCCAAATTCCAGTATCTGCAGTCTCCAGTGTCTCAATCTTTGGATTCGTTTTAAATATAAAAATATAAGGTACAATTTAGAATTTCTTGCAGAACTCGACATAAAGACGAATGCAAGCGCCTCTCGATACTATGCGAGAATATCCAATGCAGTGCATGACGTTTCATGCGCGCGGGGTTATCTCTGCGTCATACTACGTCATGACGTTGTCTCAGTGGATGGACGGTGTGACCTGCGACCGAATGATCCTCTGGGTGGTTTGCTAACAAGAGGGAGGTTTGAGACCTCATGTCGACGAGCTTTCGGTGATGTTTGAAACGGCGGAGGGAGAGGTTGGAGATGGCTCCTGTGGTCGTCCGGTAGCGAGGGCGAGCGGCTTGCACGATCTGGTGCTGCGAGCGGCGGCAGGCCGTGGCGAGAGGACTGCTGTGTGCTACGACAGCGGTGCGGATGGCGGCCGCTTGTCCTACACCTACGGCCGGGTTGTCGGCCTGGCTTACGAGCTCAGCGACCGGCTGCAGCTACACTGTGATCTCAGCCATGGCTATGTCATTGGGTTGTATTGCCAGCCAACTGTAAACCTGCCCAGCTACATTTTAGGGTAATATTCGTTTTCTTACACTGCTCGCTTCAGGTTTTTTTTTATATCTGTCATCGATTTTCTTTTCATACACTCAAGGCAAGACCAAATTAGTAATGATAGCCAACACTTTTAAAAATCAATATAAGCGAGAAACACCCCTGCACAGCACCATTCATTTCGGCATGCATTTCCAGTGGGAAGTGCAATAATTCATTATGTAGCTTATATTGCTGGGGTCAGTGCGGTTAAGCATTCATGGGATGGATAAATGGGAATGGGTGGCGAGAGATTTTTCTGTTCTGGGTTGTTTGCCAATTCCAGGATACTGATGATCAACCGGGAATCTGGAGCAACACACAATCTGCCGGAAGAACTCAGCGGTTCAGTGCTGCGATGCTGTCTGTATGGAGTCTGAAGAGATTGATCTCGAACTCATTGGCTACTGCAAATTGTCCCTAGTTTAGGTGGAGGAGAGGGGGGAAAAAAAGAAAGAAAATGAAAATGCAACAGGTGGAATAGGATTGCTGGCGTAATTTCAATGGGCCAAGGCCTCCAATGTCATAAAAATCTTGGCTCTAGGAAAGTCTTGAGACCTTTTCCTGAAAGAGCTTGCATGTAAAATCAAGGCATCCTCTTAATCAGGTCTTCAGTGGATGAAGGTGAACTTTGTGAAACAGTCCAGAATTGCTTCCCTTAAGTATTTAAAATAATAGAGATCAAAAATTTTGGTTGCTTAAAATTTAGAACTACTTTAGGATATGACCAGATTTATTGCCCTCTAGTTTATCAAAGCCTTACTAAGATTTTTCTTCCCAAAGTCCAACAAGATTGCTTGATATTTTGAGGTATATTGATTACCGATAATGATTTTTCATCGGCATCAAGTTTTTTCAGGCTTTGCTTACTCTTGTTTTTGGGAAGTGAACGATTCAATTGTGAGATTGGAACAAACTCTTAAGTTAGAAAACTATTGAATGCTGTTGTTCATTTCTATTTAAATACAATTACGTGATGGGCATACACAGGAAAGTAACTTCTTTTGATGAAATATTACAGAACTAGGAGACACAATAGCAAAACTAAATTGTAATTTGGAAGGAAAATAAGAAAGCACTTTTGTTTATAGCATATGGAATTCTTGTATTCCAATAGACAACCATAATCAAATTTTCAATCACGTTTGTTGGGTAAGGGCATCAAGGAATATATGACAAAGCCATAAATAGTATTGAGGTAAATGCCAATCTTTCGAAAAGGTTTACAATTTGTTAAGGTGGAACAAGTGACTAACTTGTTCCAGGACTACTTTTTCCAAAAATTCTCTTAAGTGTATGGAATCGTTCTGGTGCTATTTATTAAAGGTACTGTGTACTCATAAATTTATTAATCATTATTTTGGTGTTCATTTGACATTTAGAACCTAAGGCTGTTTGAATCGGTAAACTCTTATGTCTGTGTTACTCTCTTTAAATTGGTACATTTATTTGTCCACTTTATTTCTCTTATGCAGTCTTGGTTCTCAGTTTCTTTTGCTGTAATGGGAAGGTTTGGATAATATACTCTTTAATTCTGACTGGTTCTTTTTGAAAGTACAGATCTTTTTAAATGTCTATAAGTAGCTGTAAATAGAGAATCATACAATTTCTGAAAGTATCTCAGCAATACAAATGTGAAAATAAAAAAACTTCATATTCTGGAAATCTGAAATAAAAATAAAACACTGGAAAATTTGATATGTTGGGAAGCATCTGTGAAAAGAGAAACGGTTACCATTTTGAGTCGAGAAGCTTTTGTCAGAAGTGGAGAAGAGAAATGAGAAAACAACTGTTTCTCTTTCCCCAGATGGTGCCTTCCACATGGCTTCTAGCTTTAATAAGGCCTCTCGGTTTGGACCCATTTAGGAACCCAGGTACCTGTGTTCAAATGCCTGATCTACTGAGTTGCTCCAACATTTTGTGTATGTTGCCTGTGATCTTTTTGATGATTTCCAACCTTTCAGTTTTTATTTCAAGTTTCCAACACCTGCAATTTTATTTTTATTTTCCTGTACTGTTGAATTAATATCCACTTCTCTTCAAAGAGTACCAGCCTTGAAATTCTGTTCCTGACTCCCTGATCAATGATAGAGCTTTCTGGTTCTCATTTTTCTCTCCATCAGCCAATAAAATAATGCTTTGTAATTTACACCACCTTCAAAGAGACTCCATCACTAAAAGTATCTTCCATCTTACTCTTTTGTAATTCTGAAATGACTGTTCCAAAAATGATTCCTCCATTTTCTCTTTCACATTCACTTATGATACTTAACCAGGCAGATGAGATAAACACTTGTCTTTTGATCTTTCCACTATCCATTGACTTAGACAATCCTTCCAAGTGAACCAACCATTCACCTCCACTTCTTCCAATTTAGTGTACTGCATTTGGTGTTCACAGTGTGTTCTCCTGTATACTGGAGAAGACAAACCAGATTGTGGACTGCTTCGTGGCATTCCTGAATTTGATCTACAGGGATGACCCTATGTTTGGCCCATCATGTGTATTTTAGGTCTTGGAAAACTCCTTCCAGTTAATTATATTCCCCACTCGTTCTCCATGGTTCCGGAATTTTTATTTTCAAAAACATACCCAACTTATTTCAAGTTGCAATTTGACTGCACTCACCACCTTTTCAGGTAGTGTATTCAAATTCAAAGCAATTTGCTGTTTTTTTTTTGAAAAATTATTTCACTTGTGGGTTTTCCTTTCACATTATATTTACTACTGCCTTGCAGGCTGAAATAATTTCCCCATATTTATTTAATCAAGCCCTCTAATGTTGAACAGCTTTTTTGGTTAATGATTCCAGCAGTCATACCTCTAAATAGATTTCTGCCTCAGTGTTCCTTCTAATGTAATTTGATGTACTAACTGAAATATAATCAGTGATTTGTGAAGGATAAATCAGAGCACTTCTCATTTTGATTGTTTTTGGTGCTGTCCATAATATGATCAGTGTGTCTAGATCCTTAAGTTTGGTTGGGCTTTTCACCATTAGGTCAACTGTCTCCATTAGTCTCTTTAATTTATTCTTTACCCAAATGTTTTATCCACATTGTCATTGCTCATGAGCCACATGTACTTAAGTGGCCTTTCTGTAGAAGAGAACTAATTAAAGAGAGAGCATTGCAAGATTATTTTTTAAACCCACTTATACTGGACAACATACTGAAAGTAAATATTTCAGAAATAATGGTTTGATATCTCTCTGCACTTCTAGAATTCTTCAAGCGGGAGCAGCTTTTTGTCCAGTTGATCCAGAAAGTTCACCTCGTTTCTCAGCATATTTTATTCAAATGTGCAAATTGAAGTACATCCTTGTTCAGAAAGATATGATACAAGTGAGTTGCTGTGCTGTAAAGTTATGAGAAAATAATATTGATTAAAAATACTTGTTTAATCAATTTTCACCTCACTTGTTTAAAAATAAATTCTTGTGATCTTTTTTAGTTTTAAACATTTCATTTAGCAGTGAGTTTATCTAAATATATATTGCTTGCATGTAACATCAGGTTCATAAGAGTCTGTTTTCTTTATATATACTGTCTCTTGGGTCCCTTCCTTCAAATGTTTATGGTTAATTATTTTGTTCCGGACCCAACTGTTGATCTTTTTTCTTTTAAAATTCAAATATTGTTAATATCATAATTTTAACAATATCCATTAACATTACACTTTTTTTCAAGTGTCCTTTGATTTTAGAGTACATGCTTTTATTTTGCATTTATTTCAATGGAACTAGAATATAAAAACAAGGAGATAATCCATAAGATTTATAAGACACTAGTCGGCTGCTCTTGGAGTATTGTCATTAGTTTTGGGCCCCTTATCTCAGACAGATGTATTGTCATTGGAGAGAGTCCAGAGGAGGTTCACGAGGATAATTCCAGGAATGAAGGGGTTAACATATGAAGAGTGTTTGGCAGCTTTGGGCCTGTATTCACTGGAGTTTTGAAGAATGCATGGGGATCTCATTGAAACCTACCGAATGTTAAAAGGACTAGAAACGGTGGATATGGAGAGGATGTTTCCTCTGGTGGGGGTATCTAGAACTGGAGGGCACAGCCTCGAATTTGAGGGGAGACTTTTTAGAATAGATGTAAGGAGGAATTTGTTTAGGCAAAGAGTGGTGGTCTGCCACAGACTGCAGTGGAGGCCAGTTCTGTGGGTATATTCAAAGTGATAGATTCCTGATTGGTCGGGGCATCGGGGATATGGTGAGAGGGCAGGTGTATGGGGTTAAATGGGATCTGGGGTCAGTCATGATGAAATAGCAGAGTGAACTTGATGGGCTGAGTGGCCTAATTCTGCTCCCATGTCTTTCAGTCTTGTGCCTTCTGTGGGTACACAGGCCATTTTGTTCCAGTTTTCTAAATTGTGAAGTGACTTAAATATAAGAAAAAATTTTTATTGGATAATCTTGTGTTTCATTTGGCACCAAGGGATTTATCTGTCTCGATTGGGTATTTTGCAGATTAAGAGCCCTTTGCAAAAATAAATTTCTCCTTGTCTCTATTCTAGAGAATATTCTCCTTACTCTGCTTGGTTCTGGAAAAAATGGTGTATGCTGGAAATCTACAAAAATTGAAAATCCAGCAAATACTCAGTAGGTTAGGCGTCATCTGTGGAAAGAGAAAAAGTTAACATTTCAAGTCTATGCATGACCTTTCAGCAGAACTAGGAATATCCACAAATATTTTAAGTTGCAGAGAAGAGTAAGAGATGTACAGAACATTGGGATTATTTATGATCGGGTGAAACAAAAAGATGCAAATAATGGTGGAAGGAGTTCTTGAATCTTCAGAAGAAATAAAATTACTCAATCTACCCCATTAGTCCTTAAATGTCTCATGAGATACCTGTTCAGTCTTCTAAACTTCAACAAGCATAGGCTACCTTCTCTTCCTGGGAACTCATTATCCCAAGAACTGCATCTTTGATTCATTGGTTTCAAACAGTATAATCTGCATTAAGTAGCAAGCCCAAACTAAATGTGACACCAAATGAGATTTTGTTACAGCCTTGAACAATTTTAGCATATTTTTCTTTTCATAGACTCTAACCTTTTTGAAGTAAATAGCTACATTTTGATTGCACTTTTTGCACTACACCAAAATTGCTCTACTGGCGTCGTGTTTGTTTTACCATAGAGGAAGGAAAAAAACCAAGTGATTACAAAATTATCTTTGGCAATTGGCAAGCTATTAAACAGACTCTGAAGGGAAATAATTGCCTTAATTTGAGAATGGCACAATCTAATCAGGATAATTCAGTATGGATTTATTTTGGGAAGGTACTATCTGATGAACTTGACTGAATTTTTTGAAGTGACGGAGTAGGTTTGAGCATAGATGGGCTTGTTAATAAATATAAATCTGTGGCACCTAAATGAGAATGGCAGATTGATTGGCTCAGTGGCAGAAGCAATGATTTCAGCATTGCTAGGCTGATGCCATCTGCATTCCTCAAGGCAGAATACTTGTTCGCTTGCCTTTTATAATACATATATTAAAAACTTAGACTTTAAAGTAGGCTCTTAAGGAAAGAAGATTGCAGATGAAATCAAAACTGTGATTAACAATGAATTTTTAAAAAAAGGTGTAAGTTTGATTAGTTGGATGGAAACTAAAGTTCAATACAGCAAAGTTTCAGGTGACTCATTTGATGAGGTCACAGAATATACATTAAGTGGAAGGATATGAGACATAGAATATAAAAGCAGGTGGATAACGGTAAGTCTATGCAATGTTAGCCCGTAAGTCCTGTATTAAACTCTGGTTGCCATATTATAAGGAAGCTATGTGGCATCTAAGAGAGAATGACAATTTGGAACTGAAATTGGCTGCAGAAAAGATGTGATTACTCTGGAGAACCTGTTGAGGTATTGTGGGACACATCAGGACCAGTATGTTTTAGCCCAGTTGAATAGCTTCTCCAATTAGCCTAAATTTCGTGGAAATAGTTAAAAGGTATAAAAAAGCAAATTACCATTTATCTGATTAAGAAATTGTGTATTTAAATTAAATACAGACCAAATTAGAACATTACCAATACTACAGTACTGTAAAGCTGTATTGGTTCCAAATATAAAAGAGTAACAGTTGACGTTTTGGGCCAAGACCCTTCTTCAAGACTGAGAGGGAAGTGGGAGAGAGATGCTCAGTCCTGAAGAAGGGTTTCAACTTAAAACATCAACTCATTTCCATAGATGCTGCTTGACTGCTGAGTTCCTCTAGCATGTTGTGTGAGTTGCTTTGGATTTTCAGCATCTGCAGATTTTTTCATGTATTTGGTTCCTAATAGTTATCAATGGAGGAATTCATCCAGTGTATGCTGCCATTTCTTTTCATTGACTGTAAATGAACAAAATTAGCACAGACACCTAGTGCAGATAATAGTCTGCCTTCATACAATGTTTTCGGTGATTACATCTTCCAAATTTTCATTTTCATTGTAACGTTCAAGATATTGTCAGTACCTTCAAATTCTTCATAGTTCCTAACTTGTTGAAGTAGTGAAGTCATTTCATTTTCACTCATGGCCATTTCTGGCATTTTCCAGCCTGAATGCTTGAAACTTCAGTAAGCAAAACCGTTCTGAATTGTCTTACTGCTCATTTCTCGCCAACTATCCATGACAAAAATTGCTGTTTTTTGAACACAAACACATGACAGATGCTATTTAAAACCAGCTCACTTTAAGAGTGTGGTGTCTTGACTGCCATGCAAGTGCATGAGACTGATGCTGTTTAGAAACTGTTCAGCAAACATCTCCTGTCCTAATTATGCAGCATAGTGTCCCAAGTTAATGAAGGGAATCATGACTATTTTCTCAATTAGTTTTTTTTCTTTAAGAGTTGTCCCAAATAAGTGGCTGCCTTGATTAACCAATGGTCCAAATAACTGGAATCCACTGTAGTTAATAGGACTAGAAAATTTTAAATGTGAAGGAAAATTGAGAATGGTTTTCTTTGGAACTGAGTTGGAGAGGGGGCTTAGTTGAAAAATATGAAATTTTAAGTAATTATAAGTAAAGGATTTAATTCTCTCACTAACTCCGTCGTACTGAAACATAACTTTTTATTTCTTCAGATGTTGCCTAACCTGCAGAAGGTTTCCAACATTTTTGTTTTTGTTCTCATTTACTTATAGACTGCTTTCTTATTTATTTATTAACATAAAATAAACATTTTATGTCATGTTTGTTTTGAGCCACATTAGCTTTGATTTGATTGAATAATTATAGTTCTTTTTTGAAGTCTGTTGTTTTGAAAGACAATATATAATATTGTACGATAACTTTATATTACAGAAATTCAGAGACTCATTTTCAGCTTGGTTGTCCATTAATGTTGAGTGTGATATACCAAAACTAAATGTAGTACTTGTGAAGATTCAGTGGCTGCTGACGGGTGTGGATTCCTTCGCTTCAGAGCCCAAAAACAAAGAGAATGTCATTTGCAGTAATGTAGAAGCTTTAAAAGAAGGGAGGTTGCAGACAACGGACTCAGATAAAAGAAGTCATGAATATAAATATGTTGACTGCCGTGGATTTTTGGCCTATATTTTGCAAACTTCAGGTACTACGGGAGCTCCAAAAATTGTTCGAGTACCTCATCAATGCATTATTCCCAATATACAGAATCTCATGTAAGTTTAACCACATGTTGTATTTTGAATTTCAGATTTTATCAGTGTCATAGTGTTAAGAGGATATGATAAATTGGATATATCTGAATAATTTCCACTGCATGGGGAATTTTGGGTAAGAAGCAGTAAGCTACATTTCATTAGAGTAATTAGAAAATGCTTTGCACCTAAGGTTTAGAAGCACAGAGTATATCTTGATCATTGATGCTAGTAGGTTGTTCACTTAATGTAAGGCTTATAGTTTAATGTTAAGCAAGTATTAAAGAATATGGGGAATCAGAGCAGAGTCAGGAAAGTATACAGTCATACTCATCACCCTTGGCATTCTTGAGAAACTGAAGACAATTAGCTTTCTAAGTAGCAGTAGTAGTAGTGGGGCTTTTTTTTCCCCATCTGGGGTGCCATTGCACACCAGGTACTGTATCACTGTGATGCAGCAAGATCTTGGGTCAATGTAAAAGTAACACAATATGATAGAAGGTCAGAATCTGCTGCATGAATGTAACACCAACATGTCCAAGAGGCATTCTTATAAAGAAATTGACACCAAGCCGCAAAGGTTATACTAGGGCAGGTGACCAAAATGGCTTGGTGAAAGAGGTAGGTTTTACAAATATCTTAAAGGGGAAAAGAGATGTAGAGAGCCACTGATGTTCAGCAAGTAAACTCCAGAACTCCACAGCCTAAGATTTCGGTGGTTGAAGGTCTGACTGCTAATAACAAGGAATTAAATTTGAGGAAATGCTAAAGTAATTGGTGACTTTGGGGTTTTGGAGAGAGCAGCCAATACTCTTGAGGGTACTTTGGAATTATTAGACATGGATAATGGCTTTTGCAATAGATCTGGCTGAAGTGTATCTGATGTTCTTAAAGAAAGAGGCCAGATTATCTTAGGGATGAAATGAGTGCTTGGTTTAAAGCTGAACTTGTTGCATGTTACACAGAGGTTATGAATAATCTAGTTAATTTTCTGACATTGACATGGAAAATTATGTGATTATTATCTGTGAAATAGTATTTTGTGATAGGAACTAATGGTAGTTGCTTTGGTTTTCCCAGTACAGATGCCCCCCGCTTTACAAATGTTTGCTTTACGCCACTTCACTTTTACAAAAGACCTACATTAGTAACCTGTTTTCACATTTCAAATAGGATTTTCGCTTTTACGAAAATTTTTCCCATATAAATCAATGGTTCTTTGCTTTACGCCATTTTGGCTTAAGAAAGGTTTCATAGGAACACTCTAACTTTGTAAAGGGGGGGGGGGAACACCTGTATTTAGTTGGAGGATATTCCTACTCATTCATTACTGGATATTGAGTAAGATGTTTGACAGAGGCAAATTACTGCAGATGCATAGAACATAGAAAACCTACAGCACAATACAGGCCCTTTAGTCCACAATGCCGTGCTGAACATGTACCTTAGAAATTACCTAGGTTACCCTTAGCCCTCTATTTTCCGAGCTTCAGATGTGGAAAAAATTCAAAATATCAGGCACAACCTGGGGATGGAGATTTAGGGTTCTGGTTTTGAGAAATATGTTTCATCAGACTGACCATTCATCATGTCTTGGCCTGATGTAAGTTGGTCACAGATACTGAAAGCTTTTCGACAATGATAAATTCAATGATAATTGTATAGAGTTGGTGATGAGATAAAGATGGAAGTCACAAGCATTGGAATATGTCACCAAGAAAACACATATAGTTAAGAGGTAGAACATATTCAGCAGGATAAATTTATTCAAGTAATTTTAAGTTTCCAAATCTTTCTTGGGTCAAATACATAGTTCAAAATTCCCAAGTTTAAAGTAAATTTATTGTCAATGTATGTATGTATCACCAAATACTACCTTGAGGTTCATTTTCTTGCAGGCATTCACAGTAGAACAAAGAAATATATAATCAATGAAAAACTGCACCCAAAGACTGACAAACTAAGTTCAATGAGATAACTGTCTGTCTGCATATTGACAATTAAAACAAACATATTGTGGGATAGAACCTACTGTGAAAAATGGGAACTCAGGCACGCCAATAAAATTGTCCAGAGAATCTGAGGTAGCATCAAAGATTAATACAATTTCTTTCAAAGTATTTTTGAAACTGCCATTGTCAGTCAAAATTCTCCCTGTGCTTTTGGATAGTGTATCTGGAAGGTGTCAATTGAAACCTTTATGGAGGAGAGAGGCTGTTCATTTCGCCCTTTCTTAGTAGTACAGTACTGTGCAAATTCTTAGGTACTTGTAAAAAAAAATTATCTAAAGCAAAGATGCTTTCAAAAATAATGAAAAGTTTCTAAAATATCAAAAAATTACTGTAAAGAGTGGAAAACAGTTTTTTAAAAAAAACCAAATCAATATTTGGTGTGACCACCCTTTGCTTTTAAAACTGCATCATTTTTCTTAAAGTATAGTCATGCAGTTTTCTGAGAAAATCAGTTAGTAGGTTGCTTCAAGCATGTTGAAGAACTTGCTACAGTTTTTTTTTCTGCAAAGTTTGATTATCTTGCTTGCTTCTTTCTCTTGGTAATCCCAGACAGCCTCGATGATGTTGAGATCAGGACTCTGGAGGCTATACCATCTGAAACTATATATAAAAAAAAGCTGGCTGCTTAAGACTTTTGCACAGTACTGTAGATGGAAAATACAAGAAATATTTAGAACTTTCAGTTTAGAGGTGATCTTAAAATGGAATCTAAGTTTTAACAGGCTTGGAAAATAAAGCTAGCACATTAGTTTCAGGTCTACTAAAAACAGGAAAAAATGGTATTTGTTTATCTAGCAATTTGTTTATCTGTATCAGGGTGTCCAAAACTCTTGTTTAGCCAATGAAATAATTTTTCATTCGATTCATTGTTGTAGCAGGTATTCACAAGCACCATTGTGATGAAAGGCAGATTATTTTTAATGATATGTACGTAGGTTTACTACAATACAGAACTGAGATTAAATCACACTTGTAGTACCATGTGAAATAAATATTGGTCATGCAATTAAGTTAATTTCCTGCTGCTGATCTAAATAGTGTCTTAAAATCTTCTGCATCCACCAGAGAAAGTAAGTAAAGCCTGTCACAGTAAGAATTGTCTTCATACTAACCTAGAGTTTCACCATGCAGCACCATGCTCCATGCTCAAAGTAGGAGTTGATCCCACAATTGAGAAGTCACAATCAATGCAATTCTTTTTGTAATGGAAAGGTAGAAAATCTGGTAAACCTGAAGGGTTGAGATTTACCTTGCCCAATCCTGTTTTCATGAGCTGGGGTTTTTCTCATCTAGGCTTACAGTATTTAGTAATGTTCCAGCTGTTTGTTATTATTGAATCTATTATGTTAGGGTCAACAAATAAGGAAAATAGTTTAACAGTTGGTGTTTTGATTAAACCAAAAGCCATACTCAGACTAGATTGAAGTATGAATTCCTTGTTTTGTTACTAATTTAAAATGAAAGTTTGCCATCTTTCTTCCAATGTCAAATTGCAGTAAAATATTTCTTAAAATCTTGAACTTAGCTAGCTTCATTATTGCAGCTTTATTTACCTTTTTATTTGTTTTGTTTTACAGGTCAATCTTTGATGTTTCATCAGAAGATGTAATTTTTATGGCCTCTCCTCTGACATTTGACCCTTCAATTATTGAAATATTTATAGCCTTATGCAGTGGAGCTACACTGCTTATTGTTCCACCAGTTATTAAAATGATGCCAAAGAGACTAACAAAGATTCTTTTTAATCATCACAAGGTGTCTGTAATGCAGGTATGGTGGTATCAGAGTGGTATGGAAGCCATCATTATACTTGTCACATAACTTTGGCTTGCAACTTATTTGTAAGCCAGATTAAAGTTACATGAACTTGTAAAAATATCATCACCAAGTATTAAAATGAAACAAACAGATTAGCAGAGTGTTAATATTTATTGAATTGAGCAATTGTGCTAAAGCTGAATAGAATTGTGGTTAACCACTTACAGTACATTGCTGAAAATAGTTCAGGGATCACACTAAGTTGTCCTTGATAATTTAAAAAGTTAATGAATGATCTAATTGTAGTTCTCAACGTATTAAAGGTGGTTAATAGAGAGGAGGGAGAGAAGTTATTTACACTGCTTGAGCGTAGAATTTAGTATTTCAAGAGTCAGGAAAGACTGGATATGCAAAGGATGTATAAGCTTGCAGCTTTTGCAGAAAGCAAAGTCAGTTGATATTAAATGATAAGACTGAAGAAGAATATTACAAAACTATATTACTAGTTGGTAATGTAGAATTTGGTTTCAGCTTTTCAGCTATGATCTCACAATGTTGAAATAGGTTGAATGCATGAAATAGATTACTATCTGATCTTTCACCAAATATTGATACTGTAGATAACAGCCGTTTGATTTGAACTGCTGTTGCTTACCCACTACTTTCTGAGCCAATATTTTTTAATGATGTTTATGTAAGTACAGGATTGTGTTGTTTGTGATGCTCATTCAAGTTAATTAGCCAATAATACTTGCCATCTAACTTCACATTTGAGGAATAACCTTTTGAAAATGAAAGTTTAGCCAATGTTCAAAAAATTGTATCTCATCATGGGCTTGATTTTCAAGAAATGAGGATGTAAAATTAGTAATCAAGCAACAAATAGCTGTAAACCTAGTGTACATCTTTATAATGTGAATCTTGAAATATAATGACAAATTAATTCTATCTCTTTTCAGGTTACACCAACATTAATTAAAAGTTTTGGATCCAAAATTCTGGCCTCTGTAGTGCTTTCAGATAATTCACCTCTGCGTGTGTTAGCACTTGGTGGTGAACCATTTCCTCCATTGGATGTACTGAAAAGTTGGCGTGAAGAAGGAAACAAAACCCAAATTTTCAATCTATATGGCATTACTGAAGTGTCATGTTGGGCTACGTACTACAAAATTCCTGAAGAAATCCCACATAGTACAAGACAGTAAGTCTACATAATTTATAATATGAAACATGGGAAATACGAGTGTCCGAAAACACTCCATGCTGAACTAATAACTTAAGAGGCTATTCAACTCATGTGGCCCATGCTGGGTCCCATCGTGGCACCAATTTTTGATTGGCCTTATTTTAGCAGTAATGAGACAGCCTACAGAGGAGATGTTGACACCCTGACATAGTGGTGCCAGGATGACAACCTCTTCCTCAATGTCCAAAGAACAAAGTAGCTGATTGTGGATTACAGGAGGAACAGAGATAGACTCGGCCCGATCAACATCAATGGGTCTGCAGTTGAGAGGGTGAGTAGTTTCAAGTTCCTCGGTGTACACGTCCCCAATGATCTAACATGGACTGTATACACCAGCCGTGTAGCAAAAAAGCACAACAATATCTCTTCCACTTCGGGCAACTGAAGAACTTAGGCATGGACCCCCAAATCCTCGAGACCTTCTACAGGGGCACGATTGAGAGCATCTTGACTGGCTGTATCACGGCCTTTTACAGGAACTGCACCAACCTTGACCACTGGGCACTGCAGAGAGTGGTATGGACAGCCCAGCACATCTGTGAATGTGAACTTCCCTCCATTGAGGACATTTATAGCAGCAGGTGCAGAAAGAAGGCCTGGAAGATTATCAGGGACACCAGTCACCCCAACCATAAACTGTTTCAGCTGCTTCTGTCTGCCAAACGCTACTGCAGCATTATAGCTAGGACTATGGGACAGCTTCTTTCTACAAGCCATTAGACTTTTAGATTCACATGTCTGTGCATTACAACAGAGTAATAATGCAAAGAGTTTTACTCCCTCACGTTGTGGGATGGTTGTAAGGTTTAAATAAATTCTAAATTCAATACATGTTACTAAAGTTAGAGAACAGTAAGGAACTCTATTTTGGTACTGTTGATTTTATAATAAAAAGTTGACTAGGTTACTAAACAGACAGCTTTACTTTTCTTCAGATTTTAGTGAGATGCTTCATGTCCAGAATAGGCAAATGAGCCTTGATGTAATGATTCACTCAATAAGGAGTTGCAGCCCCAGTAACCTTTGAGCAGGGGAACGGCTTTCCCTAGTGTACAAAGTAAAATTTTAAGTATTTTCTTGTCTTTGACAATCAAAGCCATCTAGCCATCAAATCAAAGCCAGCCATTGAAGCAAAAGATGGGAAAATCCAACCCATAAAGATTTTTTTTTGCTTTTTTTTTCATTACAATAATTTGATGTCCCTTAGAAGATAGGCTCTTGATGCCAAGTGCTGTTCTGTTCCCCAAGAAATATATTATTCTAAACATATTAAGTAGCTGGTATAGTTTTTGATGGTCCATGTAAAACACTTTTAGTTATAATATCATGTTATGTAACTGCCCTGGCATAATCATAAAGTAAGCCCAGAATCAGTTACTTCTTAAAAAATGCTTATTGATACTTGTGATAGCTGGAGGTTGCTTACATCTTAAATATCATTGGATATTAATTGTTATTTCTGTTTGTGCTTTAGGTATGAAGACCATGTGCCTTTAGGATTTCCTCTTTTAGGAACCATTTTAGATGTTGTAGATGACTCTGGCAAGGTAATCCAGGAAGGAGAAGGGCAAGTTTTCATAGGTAGGGACTTTTTTCTTTTGCATCTTAACTATGAAATAGTTTGTTGCAGACTTTTGTGTTTGGAAGGAGGAGTTGTAAATAATTCTGAAAAAGATATTACAGTAATCCTTCTGATTGATCACATCTGAGTTTTGCCATTCTTTGGCAAATCTTGCTGTTAGTGCCATTCCATCCAGAATGTTGTGATACTTGGGGTTTTTGCAGAATGCAAAACTCTTAAATTTGCAGGCAACTCTGCTGGTTATTTCCTGAATACACCCTGACATTGGAGTGCATTTGCAAATGTTGAGTTAAAATAGTTATATATATTTGGAAAGTTCTTGAGTATTTTAAGATGAGCTTAACTTTGCTCGTCTTAAGAACTACTTGATATTTAATAAATTTTGAATGTTTCTCTATTTAAATTCAGAAAAATTGTGGGTTAATACAGCACAGGAATTAACTAAGCTAATGATGCCTAGTTAAACTCATCCTTTCTGCCTGCACATGGTACTTATCCCTTAAACTCTGCATATTCATCTAAGAGTTTGTTAACACTTCTATCACATCTGCCTCCAGCACCCTGGCAGCGCATTCCAAGCACACACTAATCTCTTAAGTAAAAAATGAAATAAGTTCACCCTACACACCTCTTTTGAACTTTCCCTCTCTCATAGTGTTAGATAATTTGACATTTTGACCCTCGGGAGAAAAGGTACCAACTGTCTATATGTCTACCTCTGATCATTTTATAAACTTCTATCAGGTCTCCCCTCAGGCTGAGCCACTCCAGAGAAAACAACCCAAGTTATGCCTGATATCTCTTTATAACACATGCCTTCTAATCCAGGCAGCATCCTCGTAAACCTCTTTTGCATCTATCCTAAGCCTCCACATCCAGGTAATCAGAATTAATTGCAATATTCCAGATGTAGCATAAAGACAGTTAATATTACTGCAACAGAGTTCCTGACTCTTGAACTCAGCATCTTGAATAATAAAGGCAAACATGCTACCCCTCCTTTACGACACCATGTTCATCTCCCTCTTTATTTAGTATCTTTTTTGGTTACGTTGTTGTGATCTTTTGTATGCAACTAAATTTTCACATACTATGCTTCTTAATGCAAAATGTTATCACATACATAATTGGGGACACATGTCTTCATAATGCTGCATATTAAAATAACCATGTGAATACTAAGGCAAGTGGCCATGTTAATGCATTAGAAGTGGAATTCTATACATGTTGTTAAAAATGTTATGTAGTAATGAGTTAGATTTTGTATTTTTATTTTTCTCCAGGTGGTGAAGAACGTGTATGTTTCCTAAATGATGAAATAACTCTGCTCTCAGGAATAAAGCGAGCCACTGGCGACTGGGTAGTTGTTAAAGATGGACAGATGTATTATTTAGGTCGTAAAGACAACCAAATTAAACGTCATGGGAAACGTGTAAATCTTGAAAGTATACAGCAGGTAACTATTGTAAATCAATTTCTATCATATACGGTACAGTAAAACCTGTTCAAGATATTGTAGATTTACAAATTAGGTTACATGCATTGGATAGAGATTTGTTAACACATTAGCAGAAGCGGATTACAGGTGGCCCCTGTTTTTTGAACGTTTGCTTTACAACAACTTGCTGTTACAAAAGACCTACATTAGTACCAGTTTTCGCTAACCAGAGGATTTTTGCTTTTACGAAAAAAAGACACCCGGTCTATACGTGTATTTACCCCGAGAAAGACCACAATGACCGTGAAGCCTTGTGCGGGTAGTTGTTTGCGCATGCGTGTGAGTGCGTAGGTGTGTACGTGTGCATGCGTGTATGGGCTGATTTTTGTTTCTTCAAATCGATTTTGGCTCACTGTCTTCCCGAGTTTGATAAGTGAAACTACACTGTACCTACAATATTTCTACTTTATATAGCGTGTATATTTATCATATCATTCCTGCTTCCTATGTTAGTGTTATTTTAGGTTTTATGTGTTATTTGCTTTGATTTGGTAGGTTTTTTTTAGGTCTGGGAACGCTGAAAAATTTTTCCCATATAAATTAATGGTAATTGCTTCTTCGATTTATGACATTTCAGTTTATGAACAGTTTCATAGGAACACTACCTTTGGATTGCAGGGGGAGCCTGTATTGGCTAAAGGCCCACAAAAGGGTAGGCATGAATAGCTCTGTTTCAGCTTGGTAGTTACCGACTGGGTACCACAGGAATCAATATGCTCACTTGGATGTTTGCAGTTCAAATCATTAGTTGCAAGAAACAAGTAATTGTGTATGGTGGAATTGGGTATTTGGTTCATAAAAAAAGGAAGTAGAGTGATACAGTACGAATAAAGGCAAATGGCATGTTGGCATTTTTATTGTAAAGAGTTTGAGTGAAAAGGAAAGTTCTTTTTTGCACGTGGCTTCACTGAGACCTCAGAGTATGAGGTCTGATCTCCATATCTATAAAAGGCTTGGACTCAACCCACCATAGATTCACTAATTTGATTCTTGGCTTGTAGGATTGACCCAAAAGGAGAGACTAAGGAAGGTTGTCTTGTCCTTACTGGCATTTAGAAGAATGAGATTGATCTAATTGAGCAATTCAAGAATCAGTGAAGTATTGGCAATGTTAATGTGAGCAGCTGCTAATTGAGTGTAGGGGTCTTGAACTGAAGGTCATGGTCTTGAGAAAGGAATTTTCATTTGGGTCAAGATAAAAAAGACATCAAAGACAAAAACTTTTAGGATGTGCAACAGCTTCTTTCCCCAGACCAAAAGACTACTGGACAACATTTGTGTGGTAAATGCATTTTATTATCTGTTAACTTATTTGTGGTAATATTACTTTGTGTGTGTCTTTTATGTACTGCGATGTGCACCTTGGTCTGGAGAAATGTTTCATTTGGTGGTATACATGTATGTGGTTGAATGACTATAAGCTGAACTGGATTTCTATTCTCATAAGGTTATAAATTTTGTGAATTCTCTATTTCAAAGGGTTTATGGCACGATCTACCTTTTGAAGATGACTTCTTTACATTAGATTTTTTTATTGCTTTTGTTAAAAGATTACTGAATTTAATGATGAAAATATTGTAATAAATTCTAAATAATTCTAGGTAGCTGAAAGCTTGAAGCAAGTGGAAGCTTGTGTATTGACTATATGTGATCAAGATCAGATGATTCTGTTTGTTGTGCCCAGTGGTTTACCTGAACAACAGAACAAGAATTCCACTAATTTCTGCAGAGATATCCTCTCTGATCTTGGAAAACTGCTCCCTTCACATGCAATTCCAGATGATGTTGTACAGATCAATTCAATGCCATTTACATCTCATGGTAAATTACAAATTTTAATGAAATCTTCTATATCTGATCCAGCATTCTTCAATGTAATATCTTAATTTGTATTGTTAATAAGTCCAATCCAAATTTTAGCTGAGGAAGTGGAGCACTGTCTTGAAGGATACTAACTGATTGGAATTGGAGAAGAAGCCTACTTTCCACATCATGGAAATAGACTTGCTGGATTTACTTAGTAGGTCAGGGATTGCCTGAGCAGAGAGAAACAGAGTTAGCATTGAGGTTGTAAGCAAATATTTATGAAAATTTACTGCAGACTTATTGGAAGGTGCAATGACACTGGAGTTGTTATTCATAGAGATGGAAGAATGAACTGGCAGTCATGGTGAATAATCCCTTGGGAATGCTGAAAGAGAAGGAGGTGATACTGGCATTGTATTGAAGCTTGTGGAAATTATGGCAGATGCAAATTGGGTGAAAGGTGAAAACAGAATTCTGTCCTCAGTCGGGGTAGGAAGAAGGTGGGTAAACCTCTGCCCTTTTAGTCTTAAGCAACCCTACCACAGGAAACAAGAACAGGCTAAATACAGTCTACTTCATATCTCCAAGGAAATGAGCATAGTCTGAACCCATGAATTGCTGAGTGAGTGGAGTTAAAGGAGAATTTGTTTTTTTTTTGTAAGAATGAATTCATCCAGATAAAGGAGTGGTGGTCCAGGAAAGGAGATGTAGTTGGATATTAGATCAAGAAAGCAGCAAAGAACCCTTGGACCATCCTGGTGATGGATAGAGATGTAGTAGGCTAGATCTCAGTAGTGAAAATGAGACAGCTGTGACTAGGAAACTAGAGGAATTCAGAGGTCTCAAATATCCCCATGAAAGTTAAGCTAAGTAACTGGGAGAGAGTAGTGGGGGAGCATGGTTCAAAGGGAAGCTTGAGGGATATCAGAGAGCTAGCACTCATTCATGAAGAGGTTGGTTCACTATACAACAATAGCAGTACATTTGTTTACATTATTGATTTCAATCTAGGATATGTTCTTAGTGAGCAGAGTGCTGCAGTTTAGGTAGGGGATAGATAGAATGAATAAGTGCAGTGGAATCATTAAGAAAGTCATTGTCACATTATTATTTGTTGGTGAATAGTTCCAGAAAGAGTCAGAGTCTGGGCTGGGGGTGGGCTTCCAAGTCAATCAAGTATTCAGAAGATCTGGAAAAAACGTATTCAGTTTGGGTGGCGATTCGTGATGAAAGAAATGAACATTAAGGTGAAAGCAGTGGAGAAAGAATTAAATATCATCTGTTGGGTTCAGTGTCCCTTGAGGCTTCTGCTGAGGACTGATTGCTTGAGAAGGAGGGGAAGATCAGAAATGGTAGTGAAAGCAAAAGACAAAAGGGATATGACTGAAGGAGAAATATGAAAGGGGAGAAAGATGTGGTGGAATATTAGGATATCCTCTGAAAGGAAAAAGAAATATCTTTTGTTGAAGAACCAAACTTGACAATGAAGTGGAGCTATTAATTGATTGTTGCTCTCCATGTCATGTGGCGCATCGGGCGGGAACCTTGCTGTTTCCTTAGCATTTGTCTACTGTTTTATGAGGTTGAGTTGCTAGCTCAATGCTCAACCCAGTATGGATGGAAAGTGTGCAAGGAGCCAGCCAGATTCAAAGCCAGGTCCACTTGCCTCGATGTCCGGTGAGAATGCTACTACACTACCGGCTGGCTTGAAGTGGAGCTCAGGATAACTGTGAAAGAATGATGGTCGCTGCTGTTGGGATGAGGTATCAAGGGATCATGTGCAAATGCACCTCTAGATATGACATGAGCTGTGATTCAAGAAAAGTTCCATCCTTTCTTTGTTAACATCGAATCTGAACAAAACTCGGGAGACCAGCTTCTTATAGTTACCACAGTTTATTGTGCACCCTCCTGCAGGAGTTTGAGACCTAGTTGTCAGAGGGAAGGCACATAAGTACTGCTACCATCCTACAAATGGGCCTGTTCCCTCAGGTTACAGCTGTGTATTTACACATAGTAAGCCCCATACATTACTGTTGCAAGATGTTATTTGAACTGTTACGCCCACCAAGTCTTTTGGTGCAAAATTTAGTTACAGATAAGAGAGTCCGCTAGATCAAGGCTTAATTACAGATGGATGTTCATTCCTGTCCTTATCAGTGAGCCCTCCTTCCCTGCACAAATGAGGGTACAATGTACAATGTTATCAAACTCTCAATGTCTCTCTGCAAGGTGGGCTGAACGCAGAGTTTACTTCAGTTCAAAAATTCCTATTCAGTCCCAATTATTCTTTTAGCCAGAGGCTACATAGGTTCAAAATGATTTTTTTATATCCCCAAATCCTCATCTTCATAGGTTTCATTTCTTACTGAATTTTTTCATTAATTAATTTCATGAATTAATTCTGTCTCTTTACAAATACTGATAATCTACTGAAAATATATATCATTCTCTGTTTTATATTTCAGATTTCTAGAATCTATAGTTTTATTTTTAAATTTGTCAGTGAAGTATCGTGTGATTTTGTTTTTAGGATGAGTGAATTGCATGTATTTCTGTAGAAATAATGTTATGGTCTACCATCCAATTTACAGAATTATGGTGTCTGCTGGGCCCTGTGAAGTCTTGTTCTGAGTGACTCTGCGTTGTCTTTGATAACTAGTTGAGGCTGTCTTTTTCTCGTTTGAGTTATATTGGCTTTCCCAACACATGACATTTGCTATTTATATACCCTAAAATTGTGATTTAGCAAACATCCATACTTGATCCTTGGTGTTGACATCCAATTTGATAACTGAACACCTACAGTAGGCATCAGACATGGTTCAATCTCTTGGTTGAATGCATGAAATACCACAGAAAAATATATATACATTTTATAAGGTATTTTTTTTACATATCTTGCTGTATGCTTTTCCAAATTCGAGCACTTTACCCACTTTCTTCCGTTGTTTATTTACGTGAGATAGAAATCAGTGGCAAGGGCAGAATTTATTGCCTGCCACTAACAGTCCTTGTGAAAGTGATGACAAAGCCATTTTAGAAGAAAGTTGTGAGATTACATCATAGCAATGTGGTTGTCACATTTTGTCAAAGTTACAGGGTAGATTTCCTTCCCTAAAGTTCATCACCATCTGGATAGATTTTTACAAAAAATTGCTAAACCAAACATGTTCTCCAGCAATTCTGCATGGGTGGGGGTGGTGCAGTGGAATTGAACTCAGATTTATATTGTTATTCCATATTTCTGGTTTAGCAACCTTGTAGTTTAACTACTATGATACAGTCAGTGGCCACTTTATTAGGTACACGAGGTGTTGATTTATTGTCTTCGACTGCTGTAGCCCATCCACTTCAAGGTCTGACAGGTTGTGCATTCAGAGATGCTCTCTGCACACCACTATTGTAACATATGGTTATTTGAGTTGCTGTCACTTTCCTGTCAGTTTGAACCAGTGTGACCATTCTACTCTGACCTCTTTCATTAACAAGGCATTTTCACCAACAGAACTGCTACTCATTGGATGTTTTTTGTTAGCACATCATTCTCTGTAAACTCTAGAAATGGTCGTGTGTGAAAATCCCAGGAGATCAGCAGTTTTTGAGTTACTCAAACCACCTCATCTGACACTAATAATCATTCTACAGTCAAAGTCACTTAGATCCCGACGTACAAAAAAGCTGGATGAACTCAGCAGGTCGGGCAGCATCCATTGAAAGGAGCAGTCAATGGATGCTGCCCGACCTGCTGAGTTCATCCAGCTTTTTTGTACGTCTTGATTTGACCACAGCATCTGCAGTGTACTTTGTGTTCACTTAGATCCCATTTTCTTTCCTATTCTGATGTTTGGTCTGAACAAAAACTGAACTACTTGACCATGTCTGCATGAGTTGCTGTCAACCGATTGATTTGATCAGATATTTGCATTAACAAGCTGGTGTACTGGTGTACCCAATAAAGTGGACACTGAGTATTATATATTAACTGAGCTAATGTTCATTCAACTGAAAAAAAATCTGTTGCATCTAGGCAAAATAGACCGAACTATTTTGATTCAGACATATGGAGAAAAATCAAAAGCGAAAAACACAAATTCAATTCACATTTTAGGGAAAAAAGAACTCTGGGAAGGTATTCATCAACTATGGAAGGTAAGCTTTTAAAAATGTTGCTATTGTTGGTATCATTTTCTTGTTTATGTATTCATATATCAGAGAATAAATAATAGATCACAAACAAATCCTTTAATCATTGGTTATCATAGAAATGCGGAAAAGCTTTCAACTCAGGTTTGTTCAGCCGTTCAATGAAGTTATGATTGCTATGTTCCTAATTTCATTGACCCCCTAAGCTGAGTCAATCCCTTAAAAGGATTGTATGGCCTTGGATTCAGTGGAGAATATGCATGGTTAACGTTCATAGAATGATTACAGTACAGAAATGCAATTTAGCTTTGAGTCCCCACTGCTTGATTTCAAGAGTAACCCAGTTAGTCCCAATCTGTCACCCTCTCTCCATAACAATGTAAATTCTTGTTGATACTGATGTGGTTGCATTTTGAACCCTGTAATCAATTCTGCTTCTGCCATTCATCTGGCAGCTCATTGCAGACTTTTATTATTTGCCATCTAAAAATATTGTTCTTCTAGCTGCTTTTGGTTCTTCTGCTAATCATATTCACTCTCTGTCTGTAAGTTCTTGACCACCCTGCCAGTATTTCGTGCTGCCCTTAATGGATTTAGCTATCACTATTAAATCTCCTTACAACCTCTTCTGTTCCAAAAAGAACGATCCTAGCATCTCCACTCTGTTCGTATAACTATGATACCTCATGCCATTCATCATTTTGGTAACACTATTGCATCTTTTCCAAAGTCTTCTCAACTTCAAGCCTCTAGTTCCAACTTAGTTGCTTTGTTAGAACTCTTGTCTGAATTTTGTTTTGTTGGTTATGTAAGCAAGAGAGAGCAATATTGAAGGGCATGCTGTGGAAAGGATCTCACAATCTTTCACTAAAGTCAAACTTTTATTAAAAATACATTCTTTCCTTTTTAAAAAAAAAACGTTTTCAGAGAATTCTGTGAGGCCAGATAGTAAAGAGTAAAATGTTGCTGTAATAAATGAATTACTTTTAGTTTTCAGGTATAACTAATGAAATTATAGGTCTGTGTGATTTTCTTATGCAATTTTGTTTTGGTTGCAGGTGGTTCTTGATCTTACGGAAGATCTGATAGATATCGCTGATGATTGCATGTTTCTGTACAGTGGAGGAGATTCCTTGAAAGCTTTAAGGCTTGTCAAAGAAATTGAGACATTTGTAGGACAAAGGATATTTGGACTTACTGAAGTCGTTTTAAACAACTCATTGCTAGATATTTACAATTATATTACCAATGCAACATTGTTTGAAGTTGAGAACAATGAAGAACTGGATGATAAAAGGAGGACAAAACCAAAAAAGATGAACGATAAAAGTGCAAGATTTCATTCAGAACACATTAACCATTGGAAATCAGTAGCCATTAATGGTAGCTTTACTGCCATTAGTAGAGGGAGTAGAATCACATATTTAAGTTATGATAACTCTGCAGATAGACTTGAAATGCAAAAAAATAATGAATTGATGGGTGGCACTTCAAATGGAAAAGAAAAGAAACAGCCTATTTTTTTTAGTGTGTCTGAAATTATGAATGAAGATATATCATTAAATAAAAAGAAAATACCAGTGAAGAGAAATTGGCTGGAGTCCTTTGAAAACCAAATAGTAAATCCATCACATATATACAAGAAACCCTTTCCAGATAATTTTTTATCTAATTGTGGATCTGTATCATTCAAAATTAGATGGAAGTCTGATACTGCCAAATGTGTGGATGCATCACCTCTCCTGGTAATATCAGGGAATGATGGCTCAGATGTAACTGTGTACATTGGATCTCACTCTCACAGGATGCAAGCAATTGATGTTTTTTCTGGAGAAATAAAATGGGAAAGAATTCTAGGAGACCGGATTGAGTCATCAGCTTGTATATCTAGATGTGGAAACTATATTATCGTGGGTATGAAACCTGACATCTATTGTTTATAATAATTGAAAGAAGAATGACTTTAGGATCATTCATCCTAGATTCTGGAGCTTTTATTTTTATCAAGATAATGCGTGGAATAGGCCCTTCTGGCCCTTCAAATCACACCGCCCGCAATCCCCCCAATTTAATCCTAGCCTAACCATGGGACAATTTACATTGACCAATTAACTGACCATCCGGTATGTCTTCGGATTGTGGGAGGAAACTGGAGCACCCAGAGGAAATCCATGTTGCCTGTACTGTAAAATGTTGAACTAACCACTGTGCTACCATGCCACTGAAAAATTTTGGATTTTCTAAATTTATATTAAATTTTAAATTAAGCTAAAGGCAATTTGTGTTGATGTATAAAATGATCACGAGCAGAAAGCAATATTTTGAAACCAAAACTTTTTTTTACACACTGTCCTGATTCCTAATACAAAAACAGGTGAAACAGAAAGATGAACAAATACCAGGGAATTTTTCTGACACTTGAAAGAATAATAAAAACAGCAGTAGTGTAACAAAACCCATTTTTGGTAACCCGGAGGGCTGGCTTTAATAACTGGTTTCAAATATTAAAACAAGGGTAGCAGTAATTACTATTGTGGTTTATTTTCCAGGTTGTTATGATGGTTCCATATATGTGCTAAGAAGAATTGATGGGGAAACATACTGGACTTTTTGCACACAAAATTCAGTGAAAAGTTCTCCAATTGTGGATCCTGATGTGGGATTGGTTTTCATTGGATCACATGATCACCATGTCTATGCTTTGGATATTCTTGTAAGGAAACTAAGCAGTTCATTTATTCATAATGAAAATACAGTTAACAGGAATTATTTTGTTTTAGTTAAAAAGTAATGCATTTCATTGGACTTTTAGGAAAATATTCTTTTGATCATAAAGCTAATTAGGAGCAAAACACTTTGAAGACATTGGACACAAGAATTAAAAAACTGAAATCTAAGGCTTTGCCAAATTTTGAGATATCCCTGAAGTAGTTAGCAGATTTTTGAATGAGCTGAGCTTCATAAACACTGTAAGATGGGAGGAAAATATTGAAATAGTCAGTGGCAAGTAGATTGTGGTATGCACACTGACACAACAGAGATGATTGTATACGCTGGATTCAGAGACACTTCATTAACATGAGATTCTGCAGAGGCTGAAAATCCAGAGCAACACAAAAAATGCTGGAGGAGCTGAGCAGATCAGCGAGCATCTACGGAAATGAATAAACATTCGATGTTGCAGGTCCTCACTTGCATCTCCTCCTTTACTGAACATCTGCCCTCATCCTATTTTCCTGCCGCCTTAACAGGGATAGAATTCCTCTTGTCTTCTGCATCCAGCACATCATGCTCCACAACCCATGCTATCTTCAATGGGACCCTACCACCGAATGAATTTTCCCCCACTCTCCGCTTTCAGCTGGGATTGTTTCCTCCTTGATTCCTTGTTCATTTGCCCCTCCGCACTAATCTCCCTCCTTGCAAGTGGAGGAAGTGCTACACCTGTCCATTCAATTTCTCTCTCAGCTCCATTCAGGGCCCCAAACAGTCTTTCTAGGTGAGGCAACACTTCACTGTGAATCTGTTGGGTTCTCTACTGTATTCAGTGCTCCTGATGTGGCCTCCTTTACATTGGTAAGACCCAGCATAGTTTGTGGGAGCTGATGGTATGAACATCGATTTCTCAAACTTCGGTAATGACCCCCTTCACCATTCCCCATCCCCTTTTACCTCTCTCACCTTATCTCCTTGTCTGCCCATCACCTCACACGGGTGCTCCTCCCCTCTTTTCTTTCTTCCATGGCTTTCTGTTTTCTCTTACTAGATTCCCCTCTTCTCAAGCCTTATACCTCTTTCACCAACCAACTTCCCAGCTCTTTATTTCATCCCTCCCCCTCTTGATTTCACCTATTACCTTGTGTTTCTCCCTGCACATTCTTTAATCTACTCATCTTTTTCTCTCGTCCTCCCAGAGGGTATTGGCCCGAAACGTTGACTGTACTTTTTTGCGTAGATGCTGCCTGGCCTGCTGAGTTCCTCCAGCATTTTGTGTGTGTTGTTAGTTTGTGGGACCACTTTGTTGAGCACCTTTGCTCCATCCACAGGAAGCAGTATTTCCAGTGGCCAACCATTTTAATTCCAATCCCTACTCCCATTCTGAAATGTTGGTCCATGTTCTATACTGTCACGATGAGGTTACTCTGAGGTTGGAGCAACACCTCATTTCCTGCCTGGGTAGTCTCCAATCTGATGGCATGAACATGGACTTCTCATACTTATAGTATTTTTTCCACCTTCCCCTTCCCTCTTTAATTCCCCACTGGCCCCTCTTACCACTTCACTTCTCTTCAGTTGCCCATCACCTCTCCCTGATGCTCCCCTCCTTCCCTTTCTCACGTGGTTCTATCACTCTCCTCTCCTATCAGATTCCTTCTTCTCAAGCCCTTTGCCTTTTCCACCTATCACTACCCAGCTTCTTACTTTATTCCCACTTTCCCCACCCACCTCACTTCACCTATCACCTAGCTTCTGCTCTTTCCCTTCTCACCAGCTTGTTGTTCTGGCTTGTATCCCATCCCTTTCCAGTCCTAATGAAAGGTCTAGGCTGAAAATGTTGACTGTTTATTCATTCCCATATATACTGCCTGACCTGCTGTGATCCTCCAGCATTTTGAGTGTTGCTTCAGAGACATTTGCAAGATTATGGGATTTCTCTGATTTCATGCTGAGGTGTGTTAAGCAGTTTTGAATCCAGTAGTTTAGGAATTAAATTTTCATCAAAATTCGGCTTTAGAGCATGTCTGTCTAAGCTAATAATTCAGTGGATAATTTTAACAAAATTTTCAAATCGGGCTGTTGGTGACATAAGCAGGTTATTGTGTATCATAAACATAAAGTATTACTTTTAAGTATCACAACTAAAATTCTGTATATTCATACAAGTTTTCCGTCTATGAATAGGATAAGGTTTGTGTCTGGAAATTGCACTGTGGAGGAGGTGCAGTGTTCTCAACTCCTTGCTTAAACAAACATCCAAGATTACTTTATGTGGCAACACTCGGAGAATCATTGATTGCTGTCAATCCAGTAAGTATATATGTGCTACCCACCCTTCAGTGCATGCTACCACCTTTGTCTGAGGATCTATTTAGTTGTTCAAATAATATATCATACAATTAGCTAAATACATTTCACAGAATTTATATTTTAATTAGGACAATGTAAAGAATTTTCCATTCATAATTATTAAGAAAATGTTCAATTTATATCAGATTCATGTAGATTAACTTCTGGACAAATTATATCCATGGTATTTTTTCATATATTCTATGTTTAAAGTGGATATCAACTTTAAAATTATTTTTCTGCAACCATGAATAAAAATACAAGAAACAACAGTATTTAAACTAAGAATTTTTATAAATGCAGGACACTGGAAGTGCAGTTTGGAAACGTTGCTGTGGCAAGCCCTTATTTTCTTCACCACAGTGTAGTTCTCGGTCTGTGTATGTAGGTTGTGTTGACGGGAGCCTACATTGCTTTAGCCATAATGGTGATCAGGTACTGTTTGAATTGCTATTAAATATGTAACAAATATTTTGTCCGTATGGAGTAACCTTGGTCACATTTTTAAATATGTCTAAAATAAATGTAAGTAACTTCTTGAATTTTTCAGACCTTATAGTTCTAAATATTTGTATGTATATGTTGACTAATGTTATAAGAAATAGATCATGAGTACATTTGTTGAGCAGGCGGGATTCACTCGGGTGCTACACTAGTCTAATTCAGAAGGTAGTAGATTTGGGAGAAGACTTGAGGCAGTGATCTAAATTGATTCTTTAATACATTTAATGAGGACACCTTGCAGTTTTAGAACTGAGCTCCCTCAATCCTTAGTAGATACAGAGGATCTATTAAAGGAAAGCAGGAGAGCACTTTCTGGTCAATGCTCATCCCTCCAAAGTCCTCACTTTACAACATTCTTTTCATGTGCTCGTGTTGTACTTAACTACAAAGCAATAGTAGCTACTTAAGATGTGGAATTGTCTGTGAGGTTGTGTGGATTTAAATTTTCATATAAGTAAACTTTGCTCTTTAACAAAGATTTTTTTTCTTTTGAAGCTTTGGCAATTCTCAACAGGAGGTCCTATCTTTTCTTCACCGTGCATCTTTAACCTTTCTGCGACAGATCAGAAAATAATATTCGGATCTTATGATTCTTTTGTGTATTGCTTGAATGAAGATGGAAATCAAGAGTGGAAGTTTAAAACAACTAAGCAAGTATATGCAGTTCCATTTATTTTTCCCAGCTGTGAATTTTATGATGGAACTTCAGTTGCTGTGATTTCTACAGATGGAAGCTTATGGATTCTTGATGCTGCAACAGGAGAATTGATTACTTCATATTCCCTTTCAGGTGAAGTTTTCTCTTCACCAGTCTTGTGGGAAAAGAAACTTATTGTCGGTTGTAGAAATAACTTTGTCTATTGTTTGGAGATGTCTACATCAGAACAAAACAAAAAAAATACCCTTGAGTGAATGTGAGTACTTCACTGAGTAATTAATTCCACCTTCTATGCAAAACTTGTCAAGGAATTATGAAATGCTCATCATAATTCAAACACTGGCAGTGGTGAAATGTGAACTACATTTACAGCAGTTTTTTTCTGAAACCAATATCACATCAAAAAGCTTATCAATATTCAGAGTTACTTAGAAAAGTTTGAAATTAGATGGATTTCAAACAATATTCTCTTTGCAACTCTGAGAATCAGCATACTTCTCTGATGTGAGTGAAAGATTACTATTACCAATCAATGATGGATATTAAAATGACAGATTTTATAATTTCATAATAAAATTTTGAGCTAAGTAATAAGCCAATTCTGTTTATTACTACTATCTTGAAACTGTGATACATGTAAGTTCTGTGTAATGGTGATGTTATTTTAAGTTGTACAAGGGTGAACTGTAAGAACCAGACTTCATTGTTAAATATTTTGTCAGTGAATAGACAATGATGTTGAGCCATCTGCTTTAGAACAGTGATCTAGATTATTGTGAGCAGTTCTGGTTCATCATACTGCAGGAAGCTAGAGAGGATGCAGAACAGATTCACAAGGTTGTGCAGGACAGAATCAGTGGGTTGTGACTTTTTTTTTCTACAGTGAAAGTAACTGAGGGTATAGTTAAGGTAACTGGTCACAGTCTTTTCCCAGGGTAGGGTAATCTAAAACTAGAGGAAAAAGAGTTAAGGGGAAAAATTTAAAGGAGACTTGAGGGGAAGGTTTTTCTATACACAGGATGGTGGAAATATGGAGTGAACTGCAAGAGGAAATGGTAGAAGCGGCTAAATTAGCAACATTTGGACAGGTTCATTGATTTGAAGAGATGTGTGCCAAATGTAGGCAAATGGGATGTGCTGAGGAAGGCATTTAGGCCAACATGGACTAGTCAAGCTAAAGGACTGGTTTCTATTTGGTATGATTTCATGGAATCACTACAAAGGTTTGTTCATTATAGCAAAGGTTTATTCAGACTTTGCAGTTTCTTGTAATGTTTCTTTTGAGAATTGGTCTCCTTTCTTCATTATGTCATTGTACTGCAATCATCACAACCAAGGTGTAGCCATGATGACTCATTTTATTCTCTTGCTTTTTGTAATGAGTTCTTGGGATGATGGTGCTTTGTTTAGATCTGTACAAAATTCTAGAGGACTGACTAGCAGACCGAAGCAAAACAAAATTTATTGGTCATTAATATTGCAATATCTTAAGCAAAAGATATTAATTTACTTTATATTGTTACGTACCCGTGAGTATCTTGTACTTGTCACGTCACAGTGGTGTTGAAGAGATGCTGGACCTAAGGTAGTGGTCTTGTGATGGTGGAGTGATGTCATTTTCCTGCCAGTAGAGGTCATGTGACAGTTTTTTTTTACAGAGTATAAAAGGAGGACCCCTCCCTGTGAAGAGGGGCAGTTCGTGGCTGGATTTGCCATTTTGACTTCATGCCACTGCGTGGTCCAATATTATGACGCGGTTTGGTTGAAAGGTGGAGTTTTATTTAATGTCTAAAGTTTAAAAGGTCATTGCTGGCAGTTTCTTTATAATACTGCCAGTTAAAAATCAGTGGAGAGTGAAGATCGGAGTTCGGGAGTTAAAAGATCGAGGAAAGTCGATTTCGACAGTGAAACAGGTTCGACCTTGTTTGATCCTCATTCGGAAGGAATTCATTGGCTGTGCCCGTGTTAACCCCTGCCAATAATAGCAGAAAGGGTTGGGTACAGTTTTGTAAAGGAAAGGTCAGTGCCTTTAAGCCATTTCATTTTCATCTTCGTAAATTCTCCGGGAAAAGTATAGTTTGACTGGGAACCGCAGCAACATGACGTGAAAGAGAATTTAAATCGTCTAAAAAGTCTCTCCTTTAATGGACTATAAGCATTTTGAACTTTTGCAGTACTACTCTGAAGAACTGTTTTTGCAACATCACTTTAAGAACTGTTTTCGCTTTATTCCTTTAAGAACTGTTTAAGCTGCCGCACAGCAGCTGATTTCCAGTTACGTTAGTTGTTTATTTACTTTTGGGGGTTTGTTTTTCAGTGTTTAATAAATGTTTTATTTGTAATAAAAAAACCCTGCCTCACTTATATATTGTTGCTGAATCCGTAACAATATTAATAAATTACAGTGGATTCTGGTTAATTGGGCTCTCAGGTAATCAGGGCAGCTGTTTAAAGAACAAAACTTAAATCAGGAAATTAGCCAGGATTCCCTTCATTTGAACCACTATGCCACTTAATTGGAACAGGAGACTGTGCCGAACAGTTTCTATCTAGCATCAGTCGTGTGCAATTGTGTGGCTATTAGACATTACACAGTGCTTAGAGCAATCTATTTTTTAAATAACATTAGTTGTGTGTTTGTCTTTAAAAAGCAGTGCTTTTTTTGTCACTGAGATTTAGAGAAACATGAGCAGCAAGACAATTTGGAACTATTTTGCTCATCGATGTTTCAAGCATTCAAGCTTGGAGATGCCAGAAATGGCTGAGATTGAAAATGAATCGACTTCGCTACTTCCTTAGAAATTGCGAAAAATTTGAAGCTATCTTGAATGTTACAATGAAAATGAAGATTTGGAAAATGCAATAATCTAAATCATTATAGGAAGGCAGTCTGAACTAGGTGTCTGCTCTGATTTTATTCATTTACAGTCAATCATAAGAACATAGCAGATTAATTACTTGGATAACTATTAGGAATACAGTTTTATTGTACTGTGGAGGTAATGGTAGTGTTCTAATTTCTTCTGTATTTCATTTAAATACATAATCTGTTATTTAGTTAATACCTTTTAACTATTTCCATTAAACTTCAGCTAATTGGGCCAAAAAGTACTGGTGCAGATGTGTCCCAATAAACCTGAATCCGCTGTATTTGTGTGTTGATTCCTATGGAATTATGTAAATAGTTTAATTTTCTTCTGTGATTCGAAAGGTTACAATTTACTGTATATGGAATAGAATCTGAAATATAATTATTCAAAATATGTTATATTATAAACAATATTAATGTGTTTAAAACAAATTGCTAGGAGAACTTCCTGCAACTGTGGAGGCAAAAGAAAGGTCTGCTTTTAGCGTTGTGACCCTGGGTTGCCATAAGTTCTGATGCAAGGTTTTGACCTGAAACATCGACAATTTATTCCTGCCCAAAGATACTGTATGACCAGCTGGGTTTCTCCAAGACATTATTGTTCCTCCAGATTCCAGCATCTTTAATCAGAATCAGGTTTATTATCACCGGCGTGTGTCATGAAATTTGTTAACTTAGCAGCAGCAGTTCAATGCAATACATAACATAGAAGAAGAAAAAAAATATAATAATAAGTAAATCAATTACAGTTTGCGCATATTGAAGAGATTAAAAATAGTGCTAAAAACAAATAATATATTTAAAAAGTGAGGTAGCGTTCACGGGTTCACTGTCCAATCTCCATACTCACAGTGAAGTTATTCTTCAAAATAGTGAAACAAGTGATGCCTTAGTTATGAGAAATCTTTTGTTGAGAAGTTTCTAGTACCTAGTTGCATTGGAGAATCATTCACTAATACTTAAGTAGGTGACAATTTGGTATTTTGAAAATATGTGACTGAATAAAATCTACTTGCCCAGAAAGATGTAGGTGTAGCACTTCACGATACACAAAATCATTTGGGACAAAGCAGCTACTTGATCTGGAGACTGACCCTCATTATAACTAACTGCTCACTCAATTCAGTGGCTTAAGCTGTCATTCCTTTTACTACCAGCACACTATGACATCTCTGTTTAATGTTCAGAAGTCATACTGCAACAACTCTAGACTTCCACAGAATGTTTTAAATCCTGTCTTCAGTGCCTAGAAACATAAAATGCATGATAAAAATTTTGCCTCCAAACTTATCCTCATGTCTCAACACATTATTTAACTTGGACATACATCATCCCCCCAATATTACTGGATCAAAGTCTTACAAATCTCTACTCTAATGTTATTGAAAAAAATACAAACACAAAATGCTGGCAGAACTCAGCAGGCCAGACAGCATCTATGGGAGGAGGTAGTGACGACGTTTCAGGCCGAACCCTTCATCAGGAGTGAAGTAACATGGGATGGTCGAGGGGGGATAAGAAGTGGGGGGAGGGATGAAGTAGAATTATTGAATGTAGATGAAAGTAGAGTTATCTAATGTTATTGAAGTGTCTTCACATAAACAGCAAAGCTGGGTTTGCTAATGACAGCAAATGTTGAGCTTGCGAACAAAGTTCATATTAAAATGAATTTTTCTTTTTTAAAAAGACTAATATACTCTTTAGCAAATGTACTTACGCTTGCTTGTTGGGTAGAATCCAGCTCTTGCTGCTGGACTAATACTTGAATGTTGGTCCATAATGACTCCATAATGGAATGCCACTAGATGGTGCCAAAGAGTAGTTCCTTTCCCACCAAACACCGTGTTCATGATTATGATTTATACTTTTAGTTCATTTGAAGAGAGTAGTTTACATTCGCAAGGCCAGAATTTATTTCCTTTCCCTTATAAACTTTGAGGATGTGGTGCCAACCTTGAACCACTACAATCTTTGTAGTGAAGGTATTCCCAAAATCTTTTTGTGCTGGAAATTTCATGCCTTGGATCCAAATTGGCATGGTGTTTTACTTCAGGCACAAAGAAAAGATGGTGTTCCATTAGCTTGTTTTTCTTGTCTTCTAATCCAATAATTTGGCAGACGTTTGCAGAGAACAGCATCTTTGTAGATATTTCATACAGGAGTCATATTGCCATTGTGATGGAGGGTGTGAATGTACCATAATGTCTGGAATTGGGTGATGACTTAGTTGCATTGGCCACCATTGGTCTCTGACCTGGGCCAGTCTTTTAAGTTGTCAGGTATAGCCAATCTTCTTTAAGATCCTTCCTCTCCAGGGATAAGGTCTTTGGAGCTCCTGTTGGCATTTTATTGTAGCTCTGGGTTTTTAAATGAATGGGGTTGCTAGCCCCATGCCCAATCCTTCTCTCATATTGGGCTTGAGACCACCAGTGGCGGAGGTTGTGGTGATGACTGACTTGACATGTAAAAGTCACGAACATAATCATGAACAATAGTGTTTGGTAGCGAATGAAAATACTCTGAAAATACTCAGGCTACAGCTGGTCTATAGTGAAGTCAAATATGGCATTCAACCACAACACACTCCTAAGCAATATCTGTTTATCCATTAATCACACTTTGGGAAATATATTCCAGAAACACGGCTGGATCTGGAATGTTTGATCGGGTGTTCCTGAGGACAGAACCTCTCTTCCCATCAAACCAGGGAGGCATTTTAACTTATTAACAAACACTTAAAATTTATTAAAACTTTTGTGTATAATTTAATGTTTTGTTTAATAATCAAAAGTACTTTAAAACAGCAAGGAATAATCACCATTTTTGCTTAGACCATAAAACATAGAAGTAGAATTAGGCCATTTGGCCTATGTTTTCTTTTCTGCAATTCCATCATGGCTGATCCATCATCCCTCTCAACCACGTTCCCCTGCCGTCTCCCCATAGTCTCTAATGACATGATTAATTAAGAATCTAGCAACCCTCTGCCTTAAACATACCTAATGATTTAGCTTGCACAGCAGTCCATGGCAGTGAATTCCACAAATTCATCACCTTCCGGCTAAAGAAATCTTACCTTGTAGCGGAGTGCTACGGGCAACGGTGAAATAACGACACGTAGTCGGTGAGCTGCAGAAGAGGTTTATTCAAACTTCGCGGCCTCGCTTTAAAGCCTTCCTGTTCCTGCCCTTTCCGGGCGGGAATGCTGTGGGGGCACATATTCACAGTCCCGTCCCGCAAGCAGGCTTTTCCCCTTGCTGGTGAAGCAGGCTTGGCGCCCTCAATGCTGGCACGCGCCACTTTGTGAGCTGGTTCGAGTGCGCTGGGAAGTGGGTCGCCACAGCCTCATCTTTATTCCAAATGGACATCTCTCAATTGAGGCTGTTCTCTCAGATCCTACACTCCCCCACCATAGGAAACATCCTCTCCACACCCACTCTATTCAGATCTTTTAATATTCAATAGGCTTCAATTTTTTTTTATAAACTTCTGCAAATACAGGCCCAGAGCCATCAAATACAATGCCTATAAAAAGTATTCACATACCCACCCCACCCAAGGTCTATATGTTTTATTGTTTTACACCATTAAATCACAGTGGATTTAATTTGGCTTGGTTTTTACATTGATCAACATAAAAAGGCTTGTGTCAAACTGAAAACACTACAAAGTGATCTAAATTAATTACAAATATAAAAAACAAAATAATTGATTGCATAAGTGTTCACCCGCTTTAATATGACACACCAAATCATCAGTGGTGTAGTCTTTTGGTTTTACGGTCACATAGTTGGTTAAATGGAGATCACCAGAGTGCAGTCAAGGCATTTCAATTGATTGTAGTAAAAATAGACCTGTATCTGGAAGGTCCAACTGCTGGTGAGCCAGTATCCTGGCAAAAGCTACACAATGAAGACAAAACAACACTTAAAGCAACTTCACAAAAATGTTATTGAAAAGCACAAGTTAGAAGAAAATTTCCAAGTCACTGACTATCCCTTGGAGTACAGTTAAGCCAATCATCAAGAAATGGAAAGAATGTGGTACAGCTGTAAATCTACCTCGAGCAGGCCGCCTTCAAAAAACTAAGTGACTGCAAGAAGGGGGCTAGTGAGGAAGCCACCAAGAGACAAAAACAACTGGAGGAATTACAAGCTTCAGTGGCTACATTGGGAGAGACTATACATACAATAACTGTTTTCCTAGGTGCTTTACAGTTTTACAGGAAAGTGGCAAAGAGAAACCACTTTTAAAAAAAACATGAAATCTGTGCTAGAGTTTGCCAGCAGGCGTGAAGGAAACTCTGAAGTCAGCTGGATGACGGTTCTATGGTCTGATGAAACCAAAATTGAGCTTTTTGACCATCAGACTAAACGATATGTTTGGCATAAGCCAAACACCGCCAGAAACACACTAACCCCACCATGAAGCATGGTGGTGGCTGCATCATTCTGTGGGGATGCTTCACTACAACAGCAGGCCCTGGGAGGTTTGTGGAGGTACAGGGTAAAATAAATGCAGCACAATACAGGGAAATCCAGTAGAAAAACCTGATGCAATCTGCAAGAGAACTGTGACTTGGCAGTAGATTAGTTTTCCAGCAAGACAATGATCCCAAGCATAAAGCCAAGGCTACATAGGAATGGCTTAAAACAACAAGGTTATTGTCCTGGAGTGGCCAAGTCAAGAGTCCTGACCTCAAACCAATTGAGAATTTGTGGCTGGACTTATAAAGGGCTGTTCACTCACGATCCCAATGCAATCTGACAGAGCTTAAACAGTTTTGTAAAGAAGTTGGAAAACAATAAAACATGAAACTTCCAAGGAGGGTGACTATTTTTTATAGGCATTGTGTGTTAACCCTTTCATTTCTGGGATCATTCTTGAGAACCTCTTCAGGACCCTCCCTAAGGCCAGCACATCATTTATTAGACTAAGGGGCCCAAAACTGCTCACAATATTCCAAATGTGATCTGACCAATGCCTTATATCACCTAAGCAGTTTTGTACTCTAGTCCTCTAGAATGCTAACATTGTACTTGCCTTCCTTACTGCTGATTCAACCTACAAGTTAACCTTTAGGGAATTCTGCATAAGGATTCCCAAGTCCCTTTGTACCTCTGATTTTTAAATTTTATTTCCATTTAGAAAATAGTCCACACCTTTATTCCTTGTGCCAAAATGCAAGACCATGTACTTCCCTATATTGCCATCTGTGATTTTTGTCCATTTCCCAATCTTTCTAAGTTCGTCTGCAGACACCCTGCTTTGTCTATTTTGTCTGCCCCTTAACCTATCTTCATGTAGTCCACAAACCTGACCACAAAGTCATCAATTCCTTAACCCAAATCATTGACATACAACATGAAAAAAGCTGTCCAAACACTGATCCCTGTGGCACAAAACTAGTTACCAGTAACCAACCAGAAAAGGCCCCCTTTATTCCTACTCTTTGCCTTCTGCCAGTCAGCCAATCTTCTATCTATGCTAATATCTTTCCTCTAAAACCATTGGCCCTTATTTTGTTAGGCACCCTCATGTGTGGCACCTTGTCAAAGCCTTCTGAAAATTCAAATAAGCAACATTCACTGAATCTCCTTTGACTATCCTGCTTGTTATTTCCCAAAAGACGTTCAACAGATTTGTTAGGCAAAATTTCTCCTTTAGAAAGCTACACTGACTTTCACCTATGTGCCTCCAAGTATCCTGAAACCTCATGCTAAATAATTGACTCCAACTTATTTCCAACCACTGAAGATAGACTCCCTTCTTAAAGAGTGGAGTTACATCTGTAATTTTCCAGTCCTTGGGAATTATTCCAGAATCAAGTGGTTCTTGAAGGATCATTACCAATGCCTTCATAGTCTCTTCAGCTACCTCTTTCCGAATCCAAGAATGTAGTCCATCTGGTCCAGGTAACTAGTCTACCTTCAGGCTTTTCAGTTTCCCAAGCACCTCATTAGTAATAATGACGACTCTCATTTCTGCTTCCTGACTCTTTTGCATTTCTGGCATTCTGCTAGTGTCTTCCACAGTGAAGAAAGACACAAAATTCTTATTGAGTTCTCTGTTCTTTTGTCTTCCATTACTACCTCTCCAGCGTCATTTTCCTGTGGTTTGATATCCACTGTCATTTCCCTTTTACTCTTTATACAACTGAAAATAACTTTATGTATCCTCTTATATTACTGGCTCACTTCCCTTCATATTTCATTTTTTCTCCCTTTACGGCTTTTTTTAGTTGCCTTCTGTTGATTTTTAAAGGCTTCCTAATCCTCTACCTTCCCACTAATTTTTGCTGTATTATATATGCCCTCTTTGTCTCTTTTATGCAATATTTGATTTCCCTTATTAGCCACGGTTACCTCATCCTCCCTTTAGAACACCTCTTCATCTTTGAGATGTACCTTTATGGCACCTGAATTTCCCTTAGAAAGACTAGCTGTTGTTATTCTGTCATCCCTTCTGGTGTCCCCCTCCAATCAACTTTGACCAGCTCCTCTCGCATGCTGCTGTAATTCCCTTTATTGTACTGTAATACTGATACATCTGACTTTAGCCTCTCCTCTGATTTTAGGGTGAATTTGATCATATTATGATCACTTGTCCCCAAGGATTCCTTTACCTTAAGCTCTCTAATCGATTCTGAATCAGATTTATTACCACTGGCATGTGACATGAAATTTAGCAGCAGCTGTTCAATGCAATACATAATCTACCAGGGAGTATAATAATAATAATAATAAATAAACAAGTAAATCAATTACTTACATTGAATAGATTTTAAAGAAACATGCAAAAACAGAAGTACTGTATATTTAAAAAAATGTGAGGTAGTGTCCAAAGATGCAATGTCGATTCAGGAATTGGATGGCAGAGGGGAAGAAGCTGTTCCTGAATCACTGAGTGTGTGCCTTCAGGTTTCTGTACCTCCTACCTGATGGTAACAGTGAGAAAAGGACATGACCTGGGTGCTGGAGGCCTTTAATAATGGATGCTGCCTTTCTGAGACACCACTCCCTGAGGATGTCCTGGTTACTTTGTAGTCTAGAATCCAAGATGGAGCTGACTAGATTTACAACCTTCTGCAGCTTTTTCCGGTCCTGTGCAGTAGCCCCTCCATACCAGACAGTGATGTAGTCTGTCTTGTACTGTGCTCTCCACAGTACAACTATAAAAGTTTTTGAGTGTATTTGTTGACATGCCAAATCTCTTCAAACTCCTAATAAAGTATAGCCACTGTCTTGCCTTCTTTATATCTACATCGATACATTGGGACCAGGTTAGATCCTCAGAGATCTTGACACCCAAGAACTTGAAGCTGCTCGCTTCCTCCACTTCTGATCCCTCTATGAGGATTGGTATGCTTTCCTTCATCCTTCCTGAAGTCAACAATCAGCTCTTTTGTCTTACTGACATTGAGTGCCAGGTTGTTGCTGCGGCACCACTCCGCACAGATTGTGGTCTTCCGGTTAGGAAGTCGACGATCCAATTGTAGAGGGAGGTACAGAGGCCCAGGTTCTGAAACTTAAATTCCAGTTCATTGCACCACACCCAATCCAGAATTGCCATTCCTTCAAGGGCTCAACCATAAGCTGCTCTAAAAAGCCATCTTGTAGGTATTCTGCAACTTTCCTCTTGGGATTCAGCACCAAATTGATTCTCCCAATCTACCTGCATATTGATCATGACGGTACCCTTTTTACATGCCTTTTCTATTGCCCATTGTAATTTGTAGCCCACATCCTGCCTGCTTTTTACCCTTGCAGTTTCTTTTCTCACAAGGATTCTATGACACCAAAGGATTTGATTTCATTTTTTACCAAATGAACTACCCCACACCATCTGCCTTTTGACACAATGTGTATACTTGGATGTTAAAACCCCAACTATGACCTTTCAGCCACAACTTGAGATGCCTAGAATATCATTCCTGCTAATCGCTCAACTGCACCACAAGATCATCTACCTTATAACCACTTTCATTCAGATATAACACCTTTAGTCCTATATTCATTATTTTTTTTATTTTGGCCGTTACATTTTGACTCCTTCCACTGACTGCAATTTTGCCCTATCATTTACTTGTCCTTCCCCAGTTTCACTGCACATTGCATCTACTATACCAACTGCCCTAACCACAGCCCTATCACTCCAGTCCCCATCCCCCTACCAAATCAGTTTAAAACCTCCCCAACATTTCTAGCAAACTTGACTGCAATGACTTTAAGTGTAACTCATCCTTTTTAACAGGTCACAGCTTTCAGAAGAGATCCCAATGATCAAAACCCAGAAAACTGAAAACCTGCCTTTTGCACCAATTCCTCAGCCACACGTTCACTTGTGAAATTATCCTATTCTTGCCCTCACTGGGACTTGGCACAGGCAGCAGTCCGGAGATTACTACCCTGAAGGTCCTGCTTTTCAGCTTTCTGCCCAACTCTCTATATTTCCAGTCCAGTAGCAGGTCTGGATGGTGTGGGATCACAGGAGGTAGATTCTATGGCAAGGCTCTGATCACCTAGTGTGTATATTTGGATAATATCAAGAGAGCTTTCTAATGGAATTTGAAACCTTAATAAGCAAAAGAGTAAAGGTAAAATAAAGTTTGGTCAATAAAAGGTATTTATTTCATACAACACTTTCCATTATACACTACAGGATTAAGTGCAGTGTTGGAAATTCAAAGTAATGTAAACCTAAAGAGACAATACAATTAGAAACAATTGCACCTTGAACACTTTTTAAAAAATAAAGCCAAGTAACAGTAACATTTTATCATAAAATCACATACAATGGGATGAGTAAAATATTAGAACAGTTATTTTGATTATATGTAACTTTGCCATTTATACTTGTATGATTTCAGAAATAGTTGTCTACAATGTTTTTAAACAATAAATGAAGTTGTAAAATTATAAACAAAATATTCACCATGAAAAAAGTTTTGTATTCCAAAAAAGTAGGAATTTTGTCCATGAACAAATATTTTGATAATTTATTCTAAATTAAAATTAACTACACAGTGCTTGCTTCTTTCAGTGCTAAATAAATGGGAACTCCATATAATTAGCTCATCTAATTCCATGATTGAATTTGAATATAAAGTGACAGTATAATAGTACTTAATGTTTTTTAGTGCAAAGTAGCTTGAGCAAAGGGTTTGGACAAGAAACATACTGCATTTCAGTTTCTGACCTTATAAATTGGCACTCCAAGTATTTTCTTGTTGGAGTATCAGGGTAGTTTTCTGTGCTGGTTTATCTGCATTATATCTCTATATGCACATTTGCACTTCTGTTTTTCACATTTGATCTGATCTTTTATAAATTTCAAATATCAGAATTCTATCATTCAAATTCATGAAAATCTATATGTTGACAACATGACAATAGCATTTATGTGACTTCTACCTGGAAAGGTGTTTTAATAGAGGGCTCAAGAGCTTATGTATTAGAAAAGCTAATGTTTACATCTGGACATGCTACATAAAAACATGGAGTTTGTTTTTTTTCTTGATATTTTATGCCATATTATGAAATTACACAACAAATGACATGGTATACACTTCTGTTATTTCAGATAGTACTTAAAATGTCATCTTTGTTTCATATGTGCATCAAATTAACATCAAGAATAAAACCAAGTGGTAGCTTCTCAAATACCAAACTAAATGAAGTTCCATGAAAGTTAAAAAAAGACATCACAATAATGTGCATACATTGGCAAAAGAAATACAGGTCAAGAATATGTGGTGGATAGCTGTTTATATATTATAATGCAAGAAAGAATGGCTATTTAATTTGAATTATCCAGTTTGCTATTTTCTATTCCTGGATGCAGTATAGGCTAAATTACTGCTATTTCTAAAGTTCCTGCCATAATTTCAGTCACAAATCTGTTTTCCCTTTGATGTTCTCCAAACATAACTGCTTAATTTTTAAAAGCATTGCTGGAAACTCATTGAAGGGTGATATTCTTTCTGGTAAAGGTAAAATCTGATTATTCCTGTAAATTTAAATTTTACATTCAGGTAGGCAGAATATTATTTTACTTGTGTTGGAATGAAGGCTGTGTACGTTTATTGAAAGTCATTTTTTCTCATTCAGCTAGTTTGATTCCTGAGTAACAGGACATGTAACTAGAGCTAATGAACATTAGTTTAACTAACTAGGAACTAATAATTAAACTATTAACCATTGAATATTTTTTACATGTATTACATCTTAAATGATCATTAATTACACTATTTCAGATGCTTTTTGATCACTGTAATCCTATTTGTTTCTTGTCTTTTACCATCCTTTGCAAGTTTATTATAGTAATAATGGAAAATACGCTTGTAGCAATTCAAATTTAGCATAATCATGTTTGAATTTATGAATACTTTGAACCACAGTGATTGAAGAAAGGGCCTGTATGTTAGGTCTGTGTATTAACGCTGCAGTATCTGTAGCCGATTACTTTATCAAATATGGATCAATTTTTTAAAAATCACTACAAGATATATCAGTTAAGAAACTAATTTGCAATTGAATTCTATTCATTTGTTAAAGATGAATAATGTCAAGATCTTCCCCTCCACAGTAATAAAAACAAAAAGTAGTAAATCCTGTTTAAATTTCTTCCAGCTGAAGATATTTCTGAAAAGCCCATTATTTAGTGAATACAGTTTATTTGGCTGTTGGAATAGTCATGGGTATATTAACTTGAGAAGCAGTATACAAGTATCACATCTGTAAACACCGTTCCTCATAGTGTGCAAAATAAAACATGCTTGTATAGTCAGAGACATACTTAAAGTGATAGACCACTATTACGTTTCAGAGGAAATCCACACAATTTACAATGCAGGCCTTCACAATCATATTCAATGGGGCATATAGACCTGTTCCTTACACAAAATTTATTCAGCAGGAAAAATAAAAAAATATAAATGATAATGGAGTAAGGGAGGCAATTATTTTTCATCACTTACCTTGTGGAATTTGTTACTATATTTATCTTGACATTTTAAATTTGTTTTCTGGTATATAGTTCAATTAATCTCTAAACCTTGTTTTAAGTATTGACCATATTAATCAGTTAATAATTAAGAGGAAACCTTTGTGTTCTAGAATCACAGGCATGTTATATAAGAAATAAAATAAAATTTCATATATAATTATAAAAATATTTAATATTGCATTGAATTCTTTTAAATCTTGTAGTATTACAAGTCAAAAGGAAATTTGAAAGCAAACAAAAGATCTTTTCTGGAAGAAAATTTGGGTAACAAGTGGTGGCAGCTGGATCTTAAACATTTGAAGAGCACATTTAAATGTGGCAATTGCAATTCTTATATGTTCAAATTTAAACTGCATATTGAAAAAGCTACAGAGCCTGCAAATGGAAATATACATTTACAACCTATATAGTATTTGCATTCTTGACTTACTGTGAAAGGTGATGTCTGCAGCACATGCAGCGATTTAAAAAAAAACTGTTGATCTATATGCAAAAAATACACTTTAGCACTATTTGTTTAGTGATAGTCATACAGGATATGGTGGCAGTTCCCAGATGATTTGGAGTCATTTAATTATCTGAGGACAGTCACTCCAAGCTTTAGCTTTTCTCTTGGCAAGGGCTAACCAGGCGGGTTCCACTGATACTGGTGCTGCATCAGGAGTTGAGAACCTCTTCGGCAATTCCTTTACTGGCAGAGTTGAAGCTACTGAATCACAAATTTCAACTAGTAAAGAGAATTTAGGGAAAAAAAGAACAAAAATGAATGTATTGAAGAATAAGATACAAGGTAAATACATTCTGATTGAAGGTGTGAAAAGTTTACTGTAAAGAAAATCATTTTATGACTTCAATTTTCCTCCCATTCAATCCAAGTGTATTTGAAATACTGATTAGATGTAGTTACAGATAATGTTTAAACTTCATCTGGAGACTTCTAAAAGAAAAAAAATCACAGTGCAATAAGAAGTGATTCTCATTCATGTTAACAAAATGTACCAAGCTGTCTGCAGAGGATAGTTCTTCTTACCAGCACACCTGGGCTATTTAACTCAGAACATGGAAATACAACATGCTTCTTTTAAAAAAAAGCACAAAACCAACCATCAGGGGAGTGGGTAAACTGTAAATTACATCATATCATGCAGTGGTAAATCAAGGTAACTGCGGTGTGTTGTCCAGTTGCCTTGATTTACTACTGTTTGATATACAATGACCTGGATGACTGAGATCCTTCATAGACATGTAAATTATAACTTTTTTCCAGGCTGTGGATTTCTTCACAATTTTATTCAGTGTTAAGCAACTGTTTACTAGTGGCACTTATACAGTTAATTAGATGAATGGTTAAAACTTATTACCAGATTATTATTGACAGCAGGGATTCACTTGTATCTTCAAAAACTTTGTATGTATAAATGCTGAAGGTCATTGTTTATGTACTACATCTAAGTAGCACAACTACAGATTAAGATTTTGGTGACTGATGAAATTCAGCACAGTGAGATGAAGAGCTGCTTTTTATTGGTATTGTGACATTTTCCCTCAGTTACCATAAATTCCCTTTAATAACCCTAATCCCTTGCCAGCGTCTCAGCATACTTATAGCATTTCCACTTCGCTTTAGCTCTCCTTGTAATTGGGCCCCTTCTACAGGGACTCTTGCCCACATGTTGAAAATGAACTGTACAGTACGGCATTCAAAGTAAAAGGTAATAGTCAAAGATGCTGGGAATTTTCCTTTTCAAAATTCTCTTAACTTGGTATTCAGCTCTTGACTAAACCTTAACCTTGTTATAAAGCTGAGAAACAGAGAAAATGCATTTTAATTTGAATGGGAGAATTAATAATGCAACCAATTTCATTTTTTCTTTCAATTACTAACATCTTTGTATTATTAAAAACAGTCCTGCTAAAGGGTCTCGGCCTGAAAAATCAACTGTACTCTTTTATTCTTTTCCATAGATGCTGCCCGGCCTGCTGAGTTCCTCCCGCATTTTGTGTGTGTTTTAAAATTCATTTGTAGTTGAGAACATTGCTGGCAAGGACAACATTTACCTGGATTTATGGTAGTGAGTCACCTTGGCACTTTAGAGAGCAGTTTGCTGATTTAGATTAAGATGGCAGATTTCCTACCCTATAAAACATTATCTTCTGCTGGGGCAAAAGCATCAACATGGGTGATGCTGACAGGCTCAATAAACTGATTAGAAAGGCTGGCTCTGCTATAGGAGTCAAATTAGACATTTTGGAGTCTGTGATAGAACAAAGGACCCTACAGAAAATCCTGGCAATTCTGGACAATGTTTCTCACCCTCTGCATGCCACCCTGGCTGAACAGAGGAGCACTTTTAGTACAGTAGTAGACTAAGACAACTGAGATGCTCCAAACAGCACTATATGAGGTCGTTCTTACCCTCGGCCATTAGGCTCTATCACATCAACCTATAGTCAGGGAAGTGATGACCTCCTCTTGTTAGACTGTTTGAGGTAACTTGTTTTTTTTATTCCTTCTTCCTTCTCTTCAAATATTTGTGTGTCTGTGCACTTGTAATGCTACTGTGACACTGCAATTTCCTTTCTGATCAATAAGGTATCTATCTTTGAGGATTTTCAGGGTGACTGTCCTTAACTAAAAAGGTTAGTAAAATTATAATCCCATTGGAAGTGAAATTTCTGTAATCAGTCAAAACTCAGACTTGAGCATTTTACACTATGCAGAAGAAATATTAACAGAACAATGATTCAGGAAACAGCTTTGAGGCAATAGAACTATTTCATTATTTTCAGAATAGAAACTATTTTTGAAATGTATTCTTTCTTAAATAAAAAATGTGTCAATTACCTGTGACAGAAGTTGGGAGTGTGGCAGATTTTTTCAGATGTTCACGGCGTTCCACCTTGGATACAATATTGGTTGCAATTTTCTTTTCTTCATCTTGAGTGGATTTCTTCAGTGAACTTACATAATGGGTGCCTGCTTTAATATCTGTAGAGCTGGAGACTGCTATCTGAATTGACAAATTGTAAAAGGAAGTTTCTTCAATGTGTCTTGCATGTAATTAGGTGTTTAACGTACTTGTTTGAAATATAACTACTTATGTTGGTGATTCAGCTTCATATAGCATTTGAATGTAACCAGGAAAAGTGTGAAGTGATTCACTTCGGAAGGTTGATTTTGAAAGCAGATTACTGGGTCAATGGTAGGAATTTTAGTAGTGAGGAAAAAAAGAGGAATTGTAGAGTCTCTGGACGTAGACCCCAAGATACCCCTCTGTTCTCACATTGCTAAGAATCCTACCATCAACTCTATAATCTGCCTTCAGATTCAGTCTTCCAAAGCGAATCACTTCATGTTAGGGTTAAGAAGGCATATGGTGTGTTGGGCTTCATTAGTTAAAGAGCCATGAGGTAATACTGCAGCTCTATAAAACTTTGCTTGGATCACACCTGGTACACGGTGTTCAGTTCTGGTTGCCTCATTATAGGAAGGATGTGGAAGCTTCAGAAAGAGGACAGAGAAGATCAACTAAGATACTGCCTGGTTTAGAGAGTATATCTTACAAGGATAGGTTAAATGAGTTGGAACTGTTCTCCTTGGAGCGAAGGAGGGTGAGAAATGACTTGATAGATGTACATAAGAGGCATAGATTGAATGAACAGACAGAGACTTTTTCCTAGGGTGGAAATGACAAATACAAGGAGTCATAGTTTTATGGTGATCGGAGGAAAGTATAGAGGGGATGTCAGAGGTAAGGATTTTTTTACATATAGTGGTGATGTATGGAACTTGCTGTTAGGCTGGTAGCAGAGACATTTTAAAAACTCTTAGGCACATGGATGATAGAAAAAGAGAGCTAAGTAGGAGGCAAGGGATAGATTGATCTTAGAGTAGGCTAAAAGGTTGGCACAACATTGCGGGCCAAAGAGCCTGTACTGCACTATAATGTTCTGTGGATGACAGGATAAATTTTATAACTTTATTACAGTCAAGGTTCATTCCTTGACATGTTGATCTTCAATAAAATAGCATAATACTTTATGTACATAAAAAATGTCAACTGAGGTAAGACATCCAGTTTACGCTTATCTCTGGAGTATTCTTGACATTCTATTGACAGCTCCACACTCCCTCCCCTCTCCAAGCAATTGGTGAATCCCTAAAGGAAGTTCCCACACTAATTAAAGAGTGAATAGGTTGTTTTTCCACTTCAGTTTAATTAGTCTTGACTGTATCTAACAGCTTTTATCCTCATCTCTAAAGGACTAAAATGTTCAAGGACAATAGGGAAAAGATTGTAACTTGCAGACAGCAAGGACAATTCTAGAACAGTACAGCACAGGAACAGGCCCTTCAGTAAACAGTGTATGCAAGTCATGATGCCAGTCCAGACATATCCCATTTGCCTGCACATGGTCTATATCCCCCATTCCTGCCCGTGTATGTGTCTGTATAACTGCCTCTTAAATGTTCCTTTTGTATCTGCTTCCACCTTCCCCTAGCAATGCATTGCAGACACATACCAATAAAAAAAAACTTGCCTCAAATATCCTTTACATTTTCCCTCTCTCAACTTAAAGCTTTGCCCTCTAGTATTTGATGGCCTGAGAATCTATTTTTTTTGGTAATCATATGGAAGCCACTTTCTGCATGAGATATTGACATTTAAAAACAAAAATAGCCTGAGACTAACTATTTCAAAGCTAAGCCATTACGAAATACCAAGCTTTTTTTTTCAAATCATTTTTTGGTTTTGAAAGAAAACTGAACATTTTCTGTTAATGTCTATCAAAAGTTCTGGTAACTTTTAACTTATGGAGATTACTTATACCTTTCTCTTCTCACCTATTCATCATCTCTCTCTGGTTCCCTCTTCTTCCATATTCCTCTGACCTCTCCTATTAATGTCTTCAGACCTTTACCTCCTCTACCTATCACCTCTCAGCTTTTCACATCATCCACCCACCTTCCCCCTCATTTACCCACCTTTCCCTTCAGCTGGTCTCAAACATCACCCAACAGCTTCTACTGCTTCTCCTCCTTTCTTTCCAGTTCTGATGAAATGTTGTTTGTTTACTCCCCTTTGTAGATGCTGACTGACTTGCTGAGTTCCTCCAGATATGTATGTGTTACAAAAGATTCTCTCTAATGCTCCAGAGGTGATTGTCCTAATCACTAATCATTCTCTTCTACAGCTACACAACCACATTAATTTCAAATAAGCATGCTACAATACCAGTTTCTAGCAGTTATATTGGAAAATTTGTTCCCTGCTTTTTTGCCCACAGTGAAAGAACATAGCATATTTCTATGTGCCAGCTGATTTAAGGCCATCTGTAACAAATCCTCCCTAATTCTTATGTCTGTGGTAGTGTGACTCAATTTAACTATTTGTCCCCTTTACAAGACTTTTGTCAGAGATTTACACCACAGAACATTTTCCTCAGGTACTTAAACACTGACATTTTGATTGCTTGGGGATTTGAGCCAAAAGAAGGTTATAGCTTGCCTTAGTTTCAGTTGAAAATATCCTGTATGTTTACTTTTATGCTCTGAGCAACCCACTTAAAAACAGAGATAAGGAAGAATTTCTTTAACCAGAGGGTGATGAATCTATGGAATTCACTGGCACAGAAGGCTGAGAAGGCCAAGATATTGGGCATATTTAAAGTGAAGGCTGATAGATTCCTGATTAATAACAGTGTCAATGGTTACTGGAAGATGGCCATCAGGATATGATGCCAGATGTTAGCATTGCCACGTCTGCACACAATGCCAGAATGAAACAGTTAGCCATCTCTAGCTAAAAAAACAAATATTCTGCTTGTACGTGGAAAAGAAATCAATGTAATTTAGATCTTGTGTTGAAATATTGGTGAAAGACACTCACATCCATATACTTGGCATTCATATCATTAGGAGCTAACAGTGGTTATAGACTTTAGACTTTCAATTTCAATTCACAGTAACAATGTGCAAAAGCATACATGCACACTTACATACAGAAATCAGACTACAAGGCTGATGTACTTACTCAGCAAAAACAAGCCACTGAAGTAAAGGTTACTACAGTCAGGTGTATAACCTATTTCTTGGTCTTGTTTAATCTGATTGGTTGTAATTGCCAAACAACATCAGTTACATTTTTGAAAATGTAATTTTACCAGTGTTCCATTCCTTCAGATTTAAGTGTGATGAAGATTCTCTCATTCTGTTTTTCTTGCCCCATTTCGAAATACTTTAAACCTAATTTATTACTTCTGTTTATATTCTATCAGCCCCCATACTGATAAACAGTGATTTGTATATCTCAGTATTTCCCAACCTTTTTTAGCCTAATGCCCCCCGAAGCATTTTCATGCTTGCCTATGCCCCCCTAAAACACTCCAACAACCCTTGTGGGCACAATTTACTTTCCAGCGCTCCATTGTGTAAAAACCTATCTACCACATGAGAAAAATAATTCTGCTTTAGATTTTTATTTGCCTTTAAACCCAGCTTACACAGTACCTGGGTGCTGTACAGCAGCTTCAATATCAATGATTCTTGAGCTCAATGGTTTTTGCAAGAGTTGAAATATCTGGTTCAAGTTGGGACAGCAAAAGCCTCAAGTCCCCATGTGTAAACAATGTCCAAGCGGTTTCTATTTTTTGTGAGTGTATGGTTCACTGCACTGAAGCCTCTTTCAACAAGGTAGGAGGATGGAAATACAAAGAAGAGCAGTTTCTCCAAAGACCAGGAAATTTTGTATGATAGTGCAGCCACATAACACAAAAGCTTACTTTTTGAAAGGCATTTTTGCTTCTTCATCATTCTGAATTTCAATAGTTTTGCCTTGCAAGTTCTCTACCCATTCTTCCACCTTGCAATGGGTTAATTACCCAATCCAGAATTTCCAGTTTGTTCAAGTCCTTGAATCAATTCTGAAAATCCTTCTTCAGTAACTGCAGGTGTAAGCAATACTCTTGCAATCATCTGTGAAAGGAAACTATGAGAACATTCTTCTCCCAAAGTTTTGCTTATATATTTCCAATTTTCCAATAAAAGTGGACACTGCACTTTTTGACTGGATTAAACTGAAATTCTCACTGTGCAGTTTCATATTTAGGATGTTAATTTTGTCATACAGATCAGCTAGGTATGTCACATCTTCATGTAGAGGTGCAATCTTGTTTCCCAAACTCTTGTTGACTTTGAGCAAAAATTCAACCAGTATCAAAAAGATCAAAGAAACATTTTAACCAGCAGCCTTTTGACAGCCAATGCACCTAAGTGTGAAGAAGCATTCAAACTCTTCATCATTATCTTGGCATAACCGGCAAAATATTCTGCTACATAATGGATGAGCTTTAATTTTGTTGATAGCAGATATTACAAGAATCATGCTTGTAAAAAGTTGCTGGCTCAGGGTTTTGGCGGTGAGATGTTCACGATGGATTACAAACAGGCTCGGGATTTCTTTTTTCATAAATGCCACTAAACCGACATAGTGACCTATCATATATGGTGCTCCAACTGTTGCACAAGAAATCATGTTCCTAATCAGAATACTTTTGTTCTCAATATATGTTTTGAACTCATCGTAGATTGATTCTCCATTGATACTTGTTTTTTAACTTTTTACAAAAAGTTAATAAACGTTTATAAACTCTTCCATTTTTAATAAACTATACATGTGCCATTAGCAATGCCTTATTTTCTCACACAGTTGATTCATCCATTTGTATCCTAAATTCTGTATTTGTAGCTTTCTGCATATTTGATACTCAATGTCATCACTCATTTCGTCAATGAGCCAGAGTTATTACTCAGGGGAATGGATTATAAAATACTGGTATCCATTCTGAGAACAGTGGTGAGCACTTTTGATACAGCAGGCATTATTAATTTTTCACCAATTGTATGAGATTTTCCACAGTTTGCTATCATTTTCGAAATGTTATAAGCAATGAGACCACTATAAAGGTTATTTTTAGTTTTCTTAGCAAATAACTCAAGTGTGCAATGCTTTTCAAATGCTTCTTTTATCTTCTGGAACTGAGTCATACCATAAGTAGCCTTTTCAGGGTGTCTTTTATGGACATGTACCTGCAATCTTGATGGTTTCATGGCTTCATTAGACAGTACAGTATTATGACTAAGACACAAGGGATGTTGCTGATGTGATGGAAACGGAATAAAACCACACTCCAGGTATGTAACATTGTACTGAGGCACTTTCTGTAGCTTCTATTTCTTAGCAGGATTAGAATTAAAGGCTTCACCGCTTTCAGACTCAGAGATCATGCCATACATATTTAACCATCATTAATGGGGCTAAATTAAAATAAAAAATTAATCTGGAACGCCTGTTGGATGTTGACGACGGCAGTGAGTTGACAAGGTCTCGTGCCTCAAGTTGGGGTGCTGCTTACCCCTCCCCAAGAACCTTGAACACCCCCTGATGACTTCTGTTTCCCCTAAAGCTCCATTAGGACACATAACCACACCCATTAGGAATCACCGATTCATCTCAGCCTCAAATATCAGTTGCCATCTATCAACCTATTCTACCATTGTTTTGAAATATTATTTAACGCTACTACAGTAAGAATCCGAGATGGCTGGACTGTCATATGTTAAAAGATTGGAGCGACTGGGCTGGAATTTAGAAGGATGAGAGGGGATCTGATTGAAATATATAAGATTATTAAGGGATTGGACATCTAGAGGCAGGAAACATGTTCCCAATGTTGGGGGAGTCCAGAACCAGAGGCCACAGTTTAAGAATAAGGGTTAGGTCATTTAGAATGGAGTTGAGGAAAAACTGTTTCACCCAGAGAGTTGTGGATCTATGGAATGCTCTGCCTCAGAAGGCAGTGGAGGCCAATTCTCTGGATGCTTTCAAGAAAGAGTTAGATAGAGCTCTTAAAGATAGCAGAGTCAAGGAATATGGGGAGAAGGCAGGAACAGAGTACTGATTGTGGATGATCAGCCATGATTAGATTGAATGGTGGTGCAGGCTCGAAGGGCCGAATGGCCTACTCCTGCACCTATTGTCTATTCTATTGAATCCGATAATTCACTATCCTATAGTTCACATATTTCAGTGATTTGAACACAAGAGATTCTACAGATGCTGGAAATCTTGAGCAATCCACACAAAATTTTGGAGGAACTCGGCAAACCCGGCAGCATTTATGAACACTCAACATTTTAGGCAGTCCTGCTGAACGGTCTCAGCTTGAAATGTCAACTGTTTATTCCCATCCATAGATGCTGCCAGACCAATGGATTGGAGTCTGACACACTGGGTTCCATTTCCTGTGCTCCCTTTAAATTCAATAGGAATCTGGAGATCTTATAATACTGTATGATATTAAAAATAAGTGGTCGCCTCCTTTAGAATAATGATGCTTCATTCCAGCTTTTTACATAAGAATAAGCAGTCTCTTAAGGTCTATCCTGTCCAGAAGCCTCAATCTTACGTTCCATTCAAGTTAACCCCGACTCTTTGAAACCTCAGCAGGTAATAGTCTAGTAAACTTCAAATGTGGAGTCAGTCATTGATGCACCATCTATAACTCTCGGAGACGTGAGGCGAGAGATAGGCTTTTATTAGCTGGAAGAGAGCAGTCAGCAGCAAGAGACCATCACACAACATCCTGGAGACTGAGGGAGGAGCAGTGCCTCCAATCGCCTTTATACAGGGGTCTGTGGGAGGAGCCACAGGAGCAGTCAGCAGGGGTGCGTGTCCAGACAGGTTTATGTAGTTCACCACAGTCATGTGCACAGTACTCCAGCTGTATGAATATTCCATAGAACTTGAGCACGTCCTCCCTACTTTTATATTCAATACAGTTAGCAATAAACAATAACATTGCTAGCTTTGTTAATTATTTACTATCCCTGTCACCAGCCCTTTGTGAATTATGGACGAAGACATTCAAATCCCAAGGATCTCTGCCATCCTCATCATTCAGCAACACACAGAAAATGCTGGAGGAACTTAGCACGCCAGGCAGCATCAGACCTGGCCTGCTGAGTTCCTCCAGCATTTTGTGTGCGCTGCTGGGATTTCCAGCACCTGCAGATTTTCTCTTGTTCATCATTCAGCACTATGAATTTTAAAATGTTTCCTGCCAAAACTAGGCAACATCACGTCTTTCCCAATCATACTCCATCTGCCAGAAGTTTGGCTACTTATCTAATTTATATTATTTTGTGGCCTACTTATGTCCCAAATGAATTCCCTATCTATCTTTACTTCATTGGTAAATATAGCAATCATTCAGTTGTAAAAGGCTGAGGCCCTAGCACCAGACCCAGTAATACAATACTCAGCTTGCCAAGCAGAAAAAGGCCATTTATGCTTATGCTTTTTTTTGTTAGTCCCCCAATCTATCTGTGTCAAGGTGTTACCTCCTGCTCCATGATCTTATACATTCCACAGCAACCTTTGATGTCACACCTTGTCAAGTGGCTTCTGAAAATTTAAGTATTACTTTAGTGCATTTGGTGTTATGATAAAGGATGAAAATTTCCCCATGGTATTTGTTTAATCTTTCTATCACTTCCTTATTTGGCTTCATAATTTCAGCTATCTGTCCCAAACTTTTTTTTTTGGATCTTTAAGAAAACTTTGATATACAGTATGATAATTTGTTTTCCACTAATTTTAGGTGAATGCTAGAATCTTTCAATCTTAAGGCTTTTTAAAAATATTCTTTTTACTGGTATATCTAACTTTTCCATGGTTGGGCCGCTTTTCCCCTTGCTTTCTATTTCCCAATTTTTAATACCAAACTGAATTTTTTCCATCTGCCACAATCTTCTACAATACCATTAAATCCTAATTACTTAACTACCTTTGCTAACCACTTCATATTGGCATAGGCTCTTATATTCAGGATTTAAAAATATGGTTTCTAAATCATTCCAAATTTAGTTTTATGTTCTCTGATCACTCTGTCATTTAGGTTACATATTAAAGGTTATTTCTTAACTATGTCACGATACATTACTAGATCTGGATTCAGGTGGTGGTGGATTGAATGGGAAGGTTAACAGGAAGAGGATAGAAAGGCTACTGTTTCTACCATTAGAGGCAGTTACAAAAATTGATATTGAAAAATCTATGCTGAACATTATAAAATTTAAACCACATTTCTGATACTATTTTAATTAATTTAATTTTTTGGAGGAGTAAGCTATTAGTACATCTACTTAGCAAACACAATGAAGATGAAGCCACACTCAGGTTGGAGGAACAACACCTTATATACCGGCTGGGTAGCCTCCAACCAGATGGCATGAACACTGACTTCTCTAACTTCCATTAATGCCCCTCCTCCCCTTCTTACCCCATCCCTGATATATTTAGTTTTTTCCCCCTCTCCTCTTTTTTTCTCCCTCTCTGCCCATCACTCTGCCTGTTCTCCATCTCCTTCTGGTGCTCCCCTCCCCCTTTCTTTCTCCCTAGGCCTCCCGTCCCATGATCCTTTCCCTTCTCCAGCTCTGTATCCCTTTTGCCAATCACCTTTCCAGCTCTCAGCTTCACCCCACCCCCTCTGGTCTTCTCCTATCATTTTGCATTTCCCCCTCCCCCTCCCCCTCCTACTTTCAAATCTCTTACTATCTTGCCTTTCAGTTAGTCCTGACGAAGGGTCTCGGCCCGAAATGTCGACAGTGCTTCTCCCTATAGATACTGCCTGGCCTGCTGCGTTCCACCAGCATTTTGTGTGTGTTGCTAGTATATCTACTTAATTAGCTTGATTTCTCTTAATGTGGGAATCATTGCAACTCCAAGCAAACTGAAAAACTCAAACATTAGCTATATATCTAATGATGAATGCAGTGAACATAGCTATTGTTAATTTTACTGCATTCATAATGATGACTATATTTAGAAAAAGAGTAAATTTTTATCATCTTTGTTTATTCTACCAGCAGTAATAACCTTTACACAATGGTATCATTAGCTGCCACCAGACTTGATATGCAGGGTTTTTAACTCAATCCAGTAGTCAGATTTAATTCGGAGTGGTGTGAGCTACCAGCAGAAATGGTAGATGTGGGTTCAAGATGTTGGATAAGAACATGGATGGGAAGGGTTTGGAGAGCTATGGACCAGGTGCATATTGATGGGAAAAGGCAGATTAACAGTTTGGCACAGACTAGATGGATCGAAGAGCCTGTTTATGTGCTGTGACTCTATGACTTTTAAATCTTGGAATAACTGGAAGTGCTTACGTTTCCCTTAATCAGTTTTTCAGCTATTTTGGCTTCCCTGGCCTGCCTTCTCTCCTCTCGGCTTGCTTGCTGTTCACGGAATCCTTTCTGCTTCTGCATTGCCAATGTAATCCATAGAGGTTGGGCAGATTCCACCTTGTCCACAAGCCTTGAACTGTCTAGGGAATGTCTGCTTTGAAGAATTGGTTTTTCTGCAAACACAATATGAAAATGATTATTTTTTTCAAGCAAAAGCAAACTAGCTAAACAGATGCACTTATTTTCAGATTATTTCATGTTAATAACAAATTATTTACAATAAGATATGAAAATTATAGAGGAAAAAGTTTAAAATCATTTTGAATGAATTGACAATTTGACACAAACTATTCTAAAGGAAATAACTAATAGAAGTACACACACAAGATCCTACAGACATCGTTAATCCAGAGCAACACACAAAATGTTGGTGGAACTCAGTGGGTCAGGCAGCATCTATGGAAATTAATAAACAGTCAATGTTACTGATGAAGGGTCACAGCTCAAAACATCAACTGTTTATTCATATCCAAAGATGTTGCCTGACCTGCTGAGTTCTGCCAGCATTTTGTGCGTGTTGCGAAGGGGAATAACTTTCATTATATGCTTAATATTTGAATGATCCGAGAAGAAGTATGGTAAATGTCAAGGATGTTTAGAATGCTAAATTTTTATCCCATAAAAACCAAGATGAAATCTTGACATTTAAACCATTTTGGGGGAAAAACAGTATAAGAAAAATCAAGAATTTAAATTCATGTGGAATAAATATCCAAATAACTTAGCTAAATATTAATTATTATACTTAGTAGGATAATATGGGTATAAACTCATTCTCAGAGCAATTTTTCTGTTTCTGTCCTTTGCCCTTCCTGAGCAAATGTGACCTACAGAGGAAAACTTATATGAAACAGAGGAGGACTGACATCTAATATACAAAAGAAAACAAGGTGTGAAAAAAAACTCTGAACATGAATTGCAAAGAGTTCCTGAAAGTGAGTCTATAGGTCATAAAATCACTGTGATTGAAGTAATCCACACCAGTTCAGGAGCCTGATGGTTGTAGTTTAATAACTGTTCCTAAACTTGGTGGTGTGCATCTCCTGCTTGATGCAAGAAAAGCACATGGCTCAAATGCAGGGGGTCTTTGTAACACACCGCTCATCACAGGCCTCCATTCTGAGAAATGACCTTCATCAATCATTTTCTGCTTCCTGCCTCCAAGGCAATTTTGAATCCACCAGATGAACTCTCCCTAGATTCTATGGCATCTACCCATCCATACCAGACTACCATGCAGGACCTTGTTGAAGGTCTTGTTAAAGCCCAAATAGATAATGTCCACTACCCTACTTGTGCCTATCTTTTATTTACCTCTTAATAAAAGATTCATCAAACATAACTTCCCATGCACAAAGGTATGTTGACTCCACCTAATCAGAACATATATACAAATACTAGTAGATCTTGTCAGTCAGAATTCCCTACAATAACTTATCCACTACTGATATCAGCCTTACTGACTTATAGTTCCATTAATTGTCCTTCCTACTCTTCTTAAACAATGGAATAACAGTAACCACCTTCTAGTCTTCAGGAGCTTTACCAGTGACTAACTTTTTCTTGACCAGAGCCCCAATATTCCGCATCAGCCAAGGCTTCCCTTCAACCTAACAGAAAAATATTGCTCCTGGACACTTGACATCAATCACACCCTTTAAAGTTCTCCACTTGTTACTTATTCTTTTCCCTTCACATAGGCTAACCCAAAATCACCTTCTGCTTGATCTTTCTTAATTTGCCCAAAATCAGCTCTTTTCTAGATTATTGGACCTGTCCTATCCTGTGCTTCTTCACCACAATTTTTAAAGATTCACTCTCACTCTCACTCTCACTCTCACTCTCACTCTCACTCTCACTCTCACTCTCACTCTCACTCTCACTCTCACTCCTAACACCTGAGCCAAAGCCTCAGCTTGGCCCATTCTCACAAAGGTGGCTCCAGTTGGCCTTTATTGCCTGTTGTTAATTAACGAATTGGCCAATCAACTATTAACTATTACCAAACCTGCCATTTAAATTCCTATAGAGTTAAATTCATAAGTAAGTCCCTAGATGTGGGTGCATAGAAATAATACAAAAGTAATTCACTAGATTCCTCACCGTGGGACAAAATAAAGGTAATTTCAGTCCATTATGGACAGAATGCTGCCCTGTTGGCAATAGCACTTTTTGGAGATCACCTTAAATTTAGGTCTAATATGCTCTCTCAAGAAAATGTGAAAGATCATGTAGTACTATTTCGATTAAATCAGATAGTACCTAAAATCAAACTACCTGGTGTGCACAATCTGATAGCCATGTTTCTTACAATGACTAAGTTTGATAGCACAGGACTTACTTGGTTGTATGGTGCTTTCAGGCAGCTGGGGGCTAAGGGACATAAAAGATGTTTTGTAAATGCAAACTTTAAATTTCCTTAATCATTCAATGTTGAGGAATTGAAAAGCAGAGCCTCTTAAATAAGGGGAATATCTTACCACTGTTAATAGAGCAGAATGGAACCAAAATGTTTGCAACAAGTTCACACTTTGCCTACCTTTCTGAATGGAGTCTGTTTTTTTGTCTGCCCTCCATGGAAGGTTGATGGATGGGAACAGAGATTTTTTATCTTTTGTTTCTTCTTCATTCTTTAATCTGCATGTTTGCACTGAGGTACCATTCTTCTCATCCTCTTCTGTCATATCTGAATCAAGTGAAGACTTTGTGTTTTTGTGATCTGCAATGTCAATAAAGTCTGTCTTGTTTAAGGTACTGTGAGGGGATGGAGGTGCAGTGAACTGTGTAGGCTTAGGTGCTAAAGCTGGCTTTTGAGATGTTTGTGGCCTTGATGAAAGTTTCTCATTCGAAAGTGCGGCAAGTTTAATTTTAATATGTTTTGCCACATCAGCACTACTTAGGTGTGTAATCCCGGTCTGTGAAATGTCTGAAATACTACTTAAGCTGTCTTTCAAAATGTTACTATTCTTATTATTCGTGGTACAAGAGCTTTGCTTACCAGAAACAGTGCATGATTCACTTTCTTTGCCTTTTGCAGCTAGGAAGGCTGGAATGCTGTCCATACTATCTCCAGCACTGAATCTCTTCTTTCTTTTCTGTTCCCCTTGCTGCTCATAGTGGAACCGAAGGGAATAGTGGGTCCTCCGTAATTTTATCCCAAATGGTGATGTATCCATCATCCCCTCAGTTTGGGAGATCACATTTGCTGCTGTTCGGTTACCATTGGGAAGCTGAGCTTGTGGCAGTGAACGTTCTTCCCTTGGTGTTGCAGGAAGACTTGGAACTAAAAATGATGGAAGATCTTTGGCAAACTTGCAGCCCTCAGCAGCATCTGTTATCCTAATACTGTGATTTTCTGACTGTGAACTACCTTTTAAGTCTTTGGTTACATCCTGGTCAATATCTCTGGATGTCAAAGACCTGCTGGGTTCAGAAGAATCCATTATGGAGTTAGCCACAGGCACATTTTCACCAGGTGTATTTTGCTTCTCCTTTTCGTGAAATATATTTCCTTTAACACTATCATTAACTTTATTGCCATCTGCCCATTTCTGCCATGCGGGTGTTATTGAAAATTTTGCGTTAGCAGATAATGTTTTTCTCAAACTGCCATGGGCACTTGGTACTTTGCATGTAGTCCAATCATCACTAAGTCTGCCATGGACCCTCCTTTCCTTTTCTTGCAGTCTTTCATTTGAACTTTTAAGAATTTTAGCCCTAATGGTAGCCCACTCATTTAAAGCTCTTGACTCATCAAGTGATTGTCCTGCATTGAATTTCAACTTTCCTATTCTGCTCCTCATATCAGGAGCTGACTTACTTCCTTTGTCAATAAATGGCAAATCAACAGTTTTCTTCTCTTCTGAAAAACCAAGCAATGACTTACAGGCGGTATCTTTAATCTGTTTCAGATCAACAGCAGTACCACAAAGCTGAGCTCCAGTGACCAGAATGGCTGTGTGAGGAACGTAACTTGAAGAGGTGAGACCTTTACTTGCCTTTGGAGAAGAATGTAAAACAGCAGTATCTAATGAAGGTATAGTTTTTCTTGGATGTGTCACAGGAGTCAGATTAACTTTTGGAAAGATGATTTGTTTCTCTCCGGAAGCAACTTGAAATGAAAATGGCTGTGATGTAGTTTGTCTTTCATCCAGCTCCTTCCATCTAAGTTCTTCTCTACGTTGCTGCTCTTCCAGTGCCTGAAGGGATTGTTGCTCTTCTTTACTTATCACTTTGTCATCATTTTGCCTCTCTTCATCTTCGCTTTGTGTATTCTGCAAATCTGACTGCCATTTAACCTTATGTTGCCATTGCTTTTCCAAATCTTTTCTTTGTGCTTCTTCATTAGATTGTTTGTTTCCAGCCGCACTAAAATGCAAATTTCCTTTCTCTTCGCTTTGAAACATCTCTTTTGTCTCCAAACATTTTTCTTCTTTTTCTGTTTTCAAATTCACTTTCTCATGATGTTGCTTTTCTAGTTCCCTATTTTGTTTCACTTCTTCACCAACTCCCTCCTCAAAATGACAAACTTTTTCCCTTTTTAGTTCATGACACTGTTGCTCTTCCTTGCCTAATTTCCCCCCCTCTAATTTTTGTCTCTTTTCTTCATCTTGTAATTTTTGCTCTTCAGTTTCTCTTCGCTTCTCCTCTTCTTCACGAAGTTTTTGCTCCTCCATTTCTCTCTGCTTCTGCTCTTCTTTGTGTAATTTTTGCTCTAATTCCCTTTGTTTCTGTTCTTCACGCAATTCTTGCTCCTCTATTTCTCTTCGTCTCTGTTCTTCCTCGCGTAACTTTTGATCCTCTATTTCTCTTCGTCTCTGTTCTTCTTCACGCAATTTTTGTTCTTCTATTTCTTTTTGTCTCTGTTCTTCATGCAATTTTCGTTCTTCTATTTCTCTTCGCTGCTCTTCCTCGCGTAATTTTTGTTCCTCTATTTCTCTTTGTCTCTGTTCTTCCTCACGTAATTTTTGTTCCTCTATTTCTCTTTGTCTCTGTTCTTCTTCACGCAATTTACGTTCTTCTACTTCTCTTTGTCTCTGTTCTTCTTCACGTAATTTTTGCTCTTCTATTTCTCTTTGCCTCTGCTCTTCTTCAAGTAATCTTTGTTTCTCTATTTCTGTTCGTCTCTGCTCTTCTTCACGCAATTTTTGCTCCTCAGTTTCTCTTTGTCTTTGCTCTTCCTCACATAATTTTTGTTTCTCCACTTCTCTGCATCTCCATTCTTCCTCTCGTATTTTTTGCTCCTCCATTACTCTTTGTCCTTCCTGCTCTTGTCCTTCTTCCAGTCTCTTTTGTTCTGCAAATTCATATTGTGTTTGGTCTTCTTCCTGCCATTTATACTTCTTTGCATCCTCTCTACATCTTTGTTCCTCATCGTTTTGATGCCTTTTTTCTTCTTTTTTTTCCCCTTCCACTGTTTTAAAATGTTGTTGTCCATTCTCCACATGAATTTGTACCTTTTCTTCTAGCTCACATTCGACTTCATGAACAATCACATTCTGCATATCCTACAAGATGCAAAGTTTTTAATATATTTTTAAAATCTTCAATATAATAGACACAATTTCATTAATCTTGCAACTTAATCCTCTCCACTTTTCCAGGACATTTCAATTTTGTTGGTAAGTCATAAACTAGTGATATATTAATTCATAAATAAAATCTAGATGTAGACCTTTGATAAATCAGTTCACTCTAGCTTAATATCAAGGGCATAATATGCTTGTTACAAAAGGGGGATAGTACCCTTAAAATGTGAATTTATGAATAGTCTTGTAACCATTGTAACTAGACTATAAATAATAATACCAATAATTCTAAGTTTTCTACAATATTCTATTATTCTACTTACTCCAGGCAATTACTTAACCTGATGCCTGTAGAATTGGCAAACAGCTTATAAATACAGGTCATTTTGGAAAATGTGGAGTAAACTTCTTTGCTTGGAATAACTCAAGAGTGTAAAGGTGATGAAGAATAAGGATCAAAATGGCAACCCAAAGATACGAATGCATAATTTGTGAAATTGCTGTGACAGTAGATTAAAAAAACACTTGCTTTTAAAAATTTTTGGTTTTATAAATATAAACATGGTACAAAGAAATTAAGAGGTAACGGTAAGTTTCTAGAAAATTTGCTTGGGTCTTGGGTAATGCTGTTTTAGGTAAACTATTACAGGACATTTATTAAAGAAAAGGAGTACAGTCTTGTGGTTCACTGGCAGAATGCAACTTTATTTAAGAACATAGAACTACAAAACGGAAGGATAATTTCATAGGTAAAGTTACAATGAGGTTATGGGTGCATTGTCAATTGGATTGGTTTTGATTATTCGTTTAAGGGAAAAATGGTAATTATTTGAATCAAAGGAAGATATGGTTATGGTGTGAAAAAGGAAGTTGGATCTTTTTTAGATTATTTTGGAATACAGGGGATTGTGGCATAGTCTTAAAAGTCTGTATTAATATTAATTCACCTGAAGTGATAATCCAGAGGTATGTATTTGAATACTGCCATGATAACTAGGGAATTTTTAAATTTAGTTAGTTTAATAAATCAGAAATGAAAATGATAGTATCCTTCATGGTGACTGTAATGTGTTTGGGAGATTGTGCAAAACTAATGTCCTTTATGGCATTTTTCATTCTTATCTCATCTGGTCTCAATGTAGCTAATGACATGGTTTTATGTACATGACACTTCATCACCCTCTAAGATGAGGGAAAACTACTAATCAGCAATAGATGCTCCTTCTATCAACTTAAGAAATTACAGTAAAACAATGCTAGCATAGGCATGCTAAGATGAATGGCTTCTGATAAATGTGTATTTGCTATGCTTCAACATGCTTTTAAGATTTCCATTGTCATTTAATAATATAAAATAATGCAACAGTTGAATGATTAATTGTTTAGTTATTTCAACAAGTTTTTAAAAATCATTTTAAACTACATTTTAATTGTATGATAAGCAAATTATCATCTAATTAAATTGATGATTTTCCTCTGGTATAATAACAATACTTACAATTTATTTGTTTACTGTAAACAATGCTGATTTTCAAAAACAATAATGTATATCACTTTCACAAAACATACAGTTACCCGTGCCAGTCTCCCACGTTTCTTTGAGACTCTTTGATTCCGTGGCTTGACAGAAAGTTTGTGCCTGGCTGCAGAGTTGTCGAGGCGGCTCAGTGACTGTGGGACTGCATCAAGGTTAATCGATTCAATGGTTCCGCCAGAGCTCGCAGAAGGTAGGGTGCTGGTGGGCCTTGACGATCGAGGTGTTGGAACCTATAAAATAGAAGGTACCTCTGGTTTTAAATAATGAGATTTGTAAATTTATCAAAAGTGCAAATTATTATTGCTACTATTATAGAGATTTACTTAACTTTAAGTTAGAATTAAAACTAAATTACCTCTGATGCAGGGAAACTGGAAACAAATACAGTAATCATCAGAATGCATCTAATTAAGTTTTAGACCTAAAATATTTGTTACTTCTCCCTTCACAAGCATTTCCAGCACTCATTTTTTACACTTAAATATTTGTGCGCAGTGCTATCTAGAAATATAATCTATACTGTATTGTATCTGACTACAACAGTACACAACAGAATTTACAGACAGAACAAAATTATATAAATTTTCTACTGTTTATTTTAACATTTATTTTTCAGCTTAGAAGATACAAACAAATAGGTTAACCATTTCCTAGTCATACTGAACATTGTAACATGTTCTTCAGCTTCACTGCCTTTCTCTCCTAACCTTGGGCTTAACCTTTTGGACAGATCAGGAGACTGGAGAAGGGAAAATTAAATGGAAGGATAGATTAACATGTTATTGATAGAAGTGAATATATGAAAGATAAAGATGGAAAACAAGGGAAATATTCAGTTTTCAATGGGGATTGCTAATAATAAACAGCATAAGAAAAATGTTTGAAATAAATGTTAGTAAAAATTAATTTAATATCTAAAATAGTATAGTATTAAATTCACCTCATTATTCATCTATGCAGATAGAAAACACTGAATGAAAGAAAGGAAATAGAATTCATTTTAGGAAATTAAGCCAGATATAATGTAATAAATTTTTCCAAGATAATTAGCATAACATTTATAGATAATACATCCAGTTTTTGTGTCAAACTCACGGTTATGTATTATTTCTCATTTTTTTAATCCAGAAAATGATCATCAAGAAATTAGTTTCTTTCTAACTAAATCCTTGCTTTTTTTTATAGTCTGTTTGTTACACCTTGAAATCTATTTTTACCCTGTTCTGTACTATTTCCAAGACCTAGGTAAACTACTTCAGGTAATGCAGAAAATGTATAACCAATGGTAAAGATGTCTACACCTCGTCTACTAGGTGACGAATTTACCGAGCAGTAACACTCTATCTACAGGGACCATTTTGCACTTTTTGTTGCATGGCATTTTAATTCTTCTACTTACTCTCACATGTACCTTTCAGTTATCATCCCTTTCCATTGCTATTGAGAGGATAAAACTCAAGCTGGAAGAATGAAATCTCAATATTTTTGTTTGTATAGCTTACAACCCAATGGTAAAAATAACAGATTTCCTAATTTCAGCTAACCCACATCCTTGGTATTTCCTTCCCACACACACTCACCTGGCCAACTAGTTTCTTCTCCATTTGTTCTCCTCCCCCATTCCCACCCTCTCCCCACATCATCCCCTTCCCCACTACCACCTACTAACCACTACCTCCACTCCTTCCCCATCTGATTACATCTGCCCATCATACCGTCTCCATACGGTTCCAGCTATTATCCCAACTCCCTTCATTCCTCTTCTATTCCCTCAGTCCTCACACTGGCTTTCAACCCCCAATGTCAACCTACACTTTTTGCCTCCACATGTGCTTGCTTCTTCCTAGTGTGCTGTTGTCATTCATTTTCACGAAAAGGCTCCAAACCCATGTTCAATTGATGCATTAATTTTACTGTGTTAGTTATTAACTATTACAGCAGTCATTAGCTACTTCTTATTAAGAAAGTTCCCATTCAAACTTGAAGGGCCTAAATTCAGAATCTCTTCAAAGCTGCTAGTGTTTTTTATTGTGTGGATGTTTCTGCTTTTAGAAACATTAACATTGATTAAATTAATGGGCAGGTAATACAGAAGCCTCCACCAAGGAGACTATTACAAGTTCAGCTATTTTGTGACCAATATTTGTGAATATATTATCAGGTCCATTGTTGTTGTGAAAATGAACCTAGGACCACTAAAATAATTACTTGAATAACAAGGGGAAAACACGGGCAGCCTTATTTCTGAAAATATGATTCATGACTTATACAAAGTATTTGATGATCTGCTGAGCTTAAGAAAAATGAACACCTACCTTGAATCCCAAACCTGGTAATTGGATTTCTTGCTGGGTGCATTCTTCTAATGCACTTCTGGAAGACCCATCAACTTCTGAATTGGCTCTGGTAGAGTCCATTTTCTTCACAGTAACTCTCTGCAGTGGTTGACTAAATTTAATGTTTCTTTCCAGCTGGTGCTAAAATTTGGCACAATATGTAAAAATAAGGTTTTTTTTCATGTGTGGAATGTTTTTGCTGTCAAATTATAATTACTAACAACATGTCAAAGCAAGACTCAAACACCACATGTATTCATTATTTTGCTTTCCTTTTGGTTAGGTCTCGGTCCAAAACATTGACAATTTTCCTGTCGAATAACCAAGCAAGAAGCCAAAAAACTCAGCTCCATTGTTGTAATCAGGTTCATACCTTTGAGTCTTTTATCTATTATGTTTTTTCCTCTGAAATGACTTGGCATTTATGTTCAGTGGCAATAAACCTCTCCACAATTGATGCTTTTCTCCCTAATCACCTGTTGTAGCCTTGACTGTAACCCACACCTAGTGAAAGAGAATTGAACAGCAACCTACACTGAGAAGGTCTCTTGTATCTCAGACAGCTTGAAATTAAAATTCCATCTGAACATAAATTATGTAGCATGTTTATTAATAGCAGAAAAGATAAACAGTTCCACTGATGGATTGGTTTACAGAACAGACGTTTCCCCTTTGATGGAAAAGGTATTGAAGATACCCAAAATACTCTCACTGTTACTGGATCTGACTAACTGCTTTCCATAGTTTCATGCTGTGGGGTTCTAACTTTCCCCAAAGCTGCTGAGGTTTCTGTTCATGACCTAAGAAAACTGGGAACATATTACATCAGATATACAGAGGTAAAATATTGCAGATGCTGGACATCCTTAAGCACAGTAAATGAAAAATAAAATACCAGAACTCTGGGAGAAGAAGCTCTGAGAATTTAAATAGTGGAAACAGAGGACCGGTGTGCTTAAATGCAACAGAAACAGAGGCAATAGGAATTTAAGCACAACAAAAATTGAGGCCCACAGTGTTTAATGAGAGGAGTGGAGCCCCAGAAGATTATAAATAATGGGAAAAGAGATCCTGCAGGTTTAAACAACAAAGGCTCTGAGAGCAAAAACCCACTGAGACATAGGTCATTAAGATTTAAACACAATGCTTATAGAGATCCTAAGCATTTAAAAACATTGTAATCTGGGTTAGATGTTGTAATAATAGACTTCAAAAGGCCTTTTTAAACTCTTAAATTTTTAATATAAATAATACTAGAAAGGTAAGATATTGAACGTCGAACAGAACAGCTCAAAACAATCTCTGCACTGAGTACAATATCAAAGTTTAAAAGTTTAATATAAATTTGTTATCAAAGTACATACTGTCTATGTCACCATATACAACCCTCCGGTTCATTTTGTTGCAGGCATATTCAATAAAACTGTAGAACAAAACCACATAACAGAATAAATGAAAGACCGCACCAGCTTGGGCATTTGACCAGTGTGCAAAAGACAACAAACTGTGCAAATACAAAAAGAAAGAAATAATAAATAAATATCAAGAACATGATGGGAGCGTCAGGCCGCAGGAGGAGCCGGATTGGGTTCGGAGGAGCTGACCTGGATGCAGGCTATGCTGCTGCCTGCTACTAAAGGCACCGAAGTTGGAGCGCGAAGGCGGTGTGCAGAGAAACTGCGAGCGACTGTCTTGGATGTTTATTTTGCGTTGACAAGACCCTGTTGGACATTGATTGCTTCAAGCCTGTTTCCCTTGTTTGGTGGTGAGACGGGAGGCGTGGCAGCAGTGTCACCTCTTTTATAGCGAGGACTATGCCTCAAGCTGTGGGCTTGACAGCTGCTGCAGACTAGGTGAAGAAAGACACTGGAGGTGGTGTGGCATCCGTGCTTGGTTGGGGGGTGGACTCTCCTGTGTGAGCTGCCCTCCAGTGTTGGATCGCTGGATCTACAGGCTGGACTGCTGGGAACCATCAATTTGTAGGACTTGCTGCTCAGGGTTTTGGACGAAAAATGTGTTTTCCTGAGTGAGTATATTCTTTTTATTTCTCTCTCATTACTTTTGAATGAGCATGTATGTTTTTACACCTTGGCCCCAGAGGAATGATGCCTCTTTCGGCTGTATCCATGTATGATTTGAATGAAAATTAAATGATCTGACTTTGAAGAGTCCTTGAAAGTGAGTCCATTGGTTGTGGGAATATTTTAATGATGGGGCAAGTGAAATTGAGTGGTAATACTCTCTGGTTCAAAAGCCAAATGGCTGAGGGGTAATAAATATTCCGTAACCTAGAGGTGTGAGTCCTGAACCTCCTGAAGACAGCAATAAGAAGACAGCATGACCTGGATGGTGGGGGACCCTGATGATGGATGCTGCTTTCCTGCAATTGCATGTGCTCAATGGTGGAGAGGACTTTACCCTGGATATCAATCAGACTAATTCCATTTGCCGGCATATGCCCTGTATCCCTCTATTTCCACTTTCACATTACTCCATCTGCCAACCAACCTCACCTCACCAGCATTCACCTATCACTTGCCAGATTTGCCTCACTCTTCCCCCTCACCTCCTTATATTCACCAATCTGCTCTTTCAGTCCAGATGAAGGCTCTCAATCAGAAACAGAAACTGTCCCATTTCCCTCCACAGACGTTGCCTGACCTGCTGAATTTATTCAGATGCTCATTTTCTGCTCCAGATTGCAGTATCTGCAGTCTCTTGTGCCTCCCTCTAATTCTTGTTCATTGCTTCTTAAATGTTGCCATCATATCTGCTTCCATCACCTCCTCCTGTGTTCTCTGTGTAAACTAATTTCACTGTGCTTTTTGTAGAAGTAGGGGAATTGGATTTGGCATTTCTTTTACTATACCATTACATCACACTCTAAGTAAAGCAGCCGCACTATGGGATTTGGTGCTTTTCATTGTGCTCTTGGACATATTGGAGAACGTAAGAAATAAAAGCTCAAAGAGGCGAGATGGTGTCTCAAGACTCTGGCTGTCCCTCACTTTGCAGAGTAAAAGGAAGGAAGCATGGTAAGTTTGCATCTGGAAGACAAGATGTGCAGTTCCTATCAAACATACTCATTACTGTTAGATCTTGGGATTACGCTTACTATATTTGAAGATTTGGACACCTTTGAATATATGACATGCAATTTGCTTTTAGCGATGTCTAACAACATTTTACTTGAACCAATACTTAACGCAGACACAAAACCTGTAGTACTAGAACAGGAACCTACTGCTAAGGATCAGTTTACATTCTTCCCTGGGTTGAGATGGTTATCATGAGGTCTGCACATTCTGAAGTATTTACATCATTATGTTTGACAGTCTACCAGGAACTCCATGGTAGGCAAAACTCAGTGACAGCCACTCTTACAACAGAAAAGCAGTCATACGTCCAACAGGCCAGAATGAAACGTCTGATCTTAAAGCAAGCGAGGTTAATAGAATCTTTATGGGATGTGAACTCATTTGCTGCTTGTGAATTTCATTGTGAGTTACTGACAACACTTTAATGTTGCTTGGTCAATGGTCACAGAGTGTATGTCTGTGATCATCTGCTGCTGCAGCTCATCCACTTCAAGGTTCAACATGTTGTGCATTCAGAAATGTTTTTCTGCCCACCGATGTTGCAACACACGGTGATTTGAGTTACAATCAACTTTCTGTCAGCTATTCTCCTCTGAACTCTCATTAACAGGCGTTTTCACCCACAGAACTGCTGCTCACTGGAATTATTGTTTTTCACACCATTCTCTGTGAACTCTAGAGATTGCTGTGTGTGAAAATCCTGAGAGATCACCATTTTCTGAGACACTCAAACCATCTTGAGTGACACCAACAATCATTCCACAGTCAAAGTCACTTAGATCACATTTCTTCCCCATTCTGATGTTTGGTTTGAACAACAACTGAACCTCTTGACCATGTCTGCATGCTTTTATGCACTGAATTGCTGCCACATGATCAGCAGATTAGATATTTGTGTAAACAAGCCGGTGTACCTAATAAAGTGGCCTCTGAGTGTTTACACACTGTTAAGGGTAACATCTTCATATTTTCTTCCCATTTAAATGAATTGTGTTGTAAATATTATGGAGCATTGCAGCAGTAAATTGAAAGTCATCCCTTGTCCAATCTTACAGCTGAATTAAGAGTGAGTATATGAGGGCATAATTTAAATAAGCAATAGTTACCAAAATACTGTGCCACAGTTAAAATGCTTAGAGCACACGTTTTTCTGAAAATATTGGAGTCTGCAGTATTATCCACTATGTGTGCTGTTCTTCAGCTCTGGTTCAAAGCCAATGTAAGCAAACAAAATGAAAATTACCTCTCCCCGTGATGTGGCCATGCACTCACAAACTATGCTGAACCTGCACAAAGATTGTTACAGCAGCTGCATTAAACCTTTCATGCCACCGCTCTTCTGAGAGTAACTAACTTGCTGCTCCACTTGTCTCCATTTCTGTGTACCAGTATCCTTGTAAGCAGTGACAGGAGAAAATGTGCCAGTATATGTACTGTTTGTAAAAGCAATCAGCCTGTGTTGGATTCAAACATAGAACAGTACATACCCTTTGGCCCACTATGCTGTACTGACCCTTGCAGGTAACAGTCTCCAGTCTGGCAGTAAATGCCCAAATTATAGGATAATTTCACTCCACTAAAGTGAGGGATTTTATGACCAAGAACCAGTCCATTCCAAACTGAAACTGGTTTGAAACAACCATTGCATTCACAAAGAGAATAATGTGCAAGATTTGGTACAAAACAGGTTTTAATGATGCAAACGGAAGCTAACAGTCAATGTATATCTTAGGTATTGCCCTGCCATTATAACACATCTCACCTGAAGGGTTCGAACTTTTCCCGGGATGCCTTGCTGAGATGTCACTTGTGCTGTTGTTCGACTGGATGATGAACCCCCTGGGATAAATATACTGTCATGGGATAATGCCCTGGTTCCTGTGCTAAAAGACCTGTCAACATTTCATAAATATACATTATTGCCTTGCTTAATATGTATTAATTTTCAAAACGTGCAATTCAACTCCATTATTTCCATCTTTAAGATTAAATTTCTATATTTCACTTCCTTTGAATTCTCGTAAGTTTTTATCCAATTTTATTTTTCCTCAGTTTTCTTCAGGCCTTCTGACAACTGTGGTCAGGTAGGTGATCATTATTATGATCATAACATAGTAATAGGTCTTTGCTACAACTTCTCCTCTAACATTTCCTACAGCTGAGCAGACCTGCTGAGCAGGAAACTTCTCCACAGCCTGAAAACTGCGCGGCACATTATATAAAAGAGAGTTCTAACTGCACAGCAACAAAAGATATGTGCGCAGAAGCATTTCAGTTACTGAGCAGCCATGGACCCATGCAGCTTCGAGGGAACAGTGCTTGCCAATACAAGCAGTTCGATAATCCATCTGAACAACAACATGTAGATTGCCAGTACATCCGTGACTGTATTGACTCTGGTGTCCTAACTATTTAGGAAATGTGATGAGTGAGGCTGGTGTTGATGTGTTAGTTGAGATAACTACACCAAATGAGAAAATAACTTTCACAAACCTATTATACATGTGAAAATATATGATGCTGAAAAATTATGACCGAATCTTCAGCACTCTGTGCTTGATATTAAAATTCCAAAACGTAAATTTCAATCTCATCCTGGGCATCTTAACTACATTTATGGAAATACCCTTTCCCTTTTCAGAGTGGTGTGTCCAATGAAAAGGTAAGGGAAACAATATTGAAAGAAATATTAAATAAAACTGCACCTTTATAAGAGCTGAGTGGTAATGTTGCAGCTATATAGGACCCTGGAGTACTGTGCTCAATTCTGGTCGCCTCACTACAGGAAGGACATGGAAACCATAGAAAGGGTGCAGAGGAGATTTACAAGGATGTTGCCTGGATTGGGGAGCATGCCTTATGAGAATAGGTTGAGTGAACTCAGCCTTTTTTCTCCTTGGAACGACAGAGGATGAGAGGTGACCTGATAGAGGTGTATAAGGTGATGAGAGGCATTGATCATGTGGATAGTCAGAAGCTTTTTCCCAGGGCTGAAATGGCTAGCACGAGAGGGCATAGTTTTGAGGTGCTTGGAAGTAGGTACAGAGATGTCAGGGGTAAGTTTTTATGCAGAGAGTGGTGAGTGCGTAGAATGGGCTTCCGGCGGCGATAGTGGAGGCAGAAACGATAGGGTTTTTTAAGAGACTCCTGGATGGCTACATGGAGCTTAGAAAAATAGAGGGCTATGGGTAAAGCCTAGGTAGTGTTAAGGTAGGGACATGTTCGGCACAGCTTTGTGGGCCGAAGGGCCTGTATTGTGCTGTGGGTTTTCTATGTTTCCATATTTCTTTCAGACTTCGTATGACTGTGGCATTTTCAAACCTGTATCAAAGGGAAAATCACACTGTGCTCAACTTCCCTTTCTCCCAGTTCATTTCAATGCTTGTCAGACAACTGGAATTGCAAAATGCATGAGAGGCCTGTGCTCTATACTCACCTGTTTAGACATTAACTTTATAAGCCATACACAAAAATAAGGCTGGGGAAATGATTGGTGAACTGTGAATTGTGATGAACTGCAGTCATCTCTGATTCTTAGGTTTTGGCACTTTAACAAGTTTTAGAAAATGTATGGAATTTTGTAAGTTTATGCCTAGATTAAACCCTTTTTTTGAACAACACTTGGTATGAGTTAAAAGTTTTTGCCACAGCCTTATGTACTAAGGAGCACTGATTATAACATGGAGATCAAACTAAGTTTAGGGTAATATATGAAACAATATGGTCAGAAGTAGTTCCTGAAAAATAGTCTTTATAAAATTAACTTTTAATATCACTGACGAATGAAAATTAATGTTTTCGAGTCTCCAGAACTGCTTTGAGATATTTATGATGGAGGGAGTCCTATGATATCTGCATTTGCTCACAGTGTCCTGCAATTTTCCATATATGCATGGTTTTAAACTGCAATTATATTTCCCCAGGAAATAAAATATCAGCTTAAACAATTCACTGGTAGCTAACAAATTACAAGGCAGCTTTAAAACTACATTCAACCATCCAATATCAATAACTTCTCATTCAAATTGAAACTTGAGTTTTCTATGCAATGCCATTTATTCTGTCAGGATTTTGATAATGCAAAGTTCGATAGAAAATGTTTTCCACATGTATAAGCTATTTCACCCACATATCAGACATACTGTCTATCCAATTCAAATATTGTTGGCTGACAAGAGATACTGAGGCTCTGGTCAAGAAGAAGAAGGAAGCATACACTATAAAGCGATGAAGAATACTTTTAAGAAGGAAATGGATCTGGCAGGTAAGGTTAAAGAAGATCTTAAGGGATCTGATGGCTATATTTAGTGAAATGGTGGCTAGGTAGAGAGTAAGTTCCCTTGGAGATTAGCAGAACTGCCTTTGTCTAGAGTAACAGGATATGGGTAGAATTTGCAACAAATCTTTTTCCTCAATGCCTAGTGAGGAGAAAATCATGGCAGATCAAGTGCAGATATTTTGAAAGATATCCTATTATCAGACAGGAGGTATTTCCAGCCTTTCAGTGCATTAAGGTGGATGAATCCCCAGGGCCAGACTGAAAACATCCTCAGACTTTGTGGGAGGCTAGAGAGGAAATTGTGGTGACCTTTGCAGTGAGGTTCATTTCTTTGTTAGCTGTTGGTGAGGTTCTCAATTACTCGTGACTAATACTGTTCCGTTGTTTAAGAATGGTGGCAAGGACAAGCCAGGGAACTGCAGGCTAGTCAGCCTGATATCAATAGTAGGGAAGTTATCATAGGAAGTCCTGAGATACGGGATCTACTAGTCCTATGGTTTCCACGGGACCTCCCTTCCAGACCAGCCAACCATGCAGGGCTTTGTCAAAGTTCTATCTTGAGTCCAAATAGATAATATCCATTGCTCTCCTTTTTGGTTACCTCTTCAAAAAACTTCAAAATGTTTGTAAAGCTTGACTGTCCATGTACAAAGCCATGCTGACTGCTCTTGATCAAATTCATCTATCCAAATACTAGTAGATCCTGTCTCTCAGGATTTCCAATGATAACTTCCCTACTATTGATATCAGGCTGACCAGCCTGCAGTTCCCTGGCTTGTCCTTGCCACCATTCTTAAACAACGGAACAGTATTAGTCACGAGTAATTGAGAACCTCACCAACAGCTAACAAAGAAATGACCATCACTGCAAAGGTCACCACAATTTCTTCTCTAGCCTCCCATAACTTTACTCTTGTTCTTTGTTATTTATATAAATGAATTGGATGCAAATGAACGAGGCTTGATGGGTAAGTATGCAGAGGCCATGAAATTAGGAGGTGTCATGATTAGTGAAATAAGGAAGATTACAGGAGGACCTTGACCAATTAGGTTGACATGTTGGTTGAGGTATAGCAAAGTTATTTCAATACAGATATGTGTGAGTGATTCATTTTGGAAAGTCAATCATCATAGGGATTATGAATGGTAAGGGACTAAGTAGTGTAATGCAATAGAGGGACTTTGGAGTACAGGTGCATAGTTCATTGAAGGCTATGTCATAGGTAGACATGGTGGTGAAAAGGTGTTTAGCACACTGGCCATTGGTCATGGCACTGAGTATAGGAGCTGGGTCATTAGGTTCTTTGTGAAGCTGCTCTTGGAGCACTGTGTACAGATTTGATCATTCTGTTCTAAGACGTTACTAAACTGGAAAGCGTGCAAAAAAGATTTAAAAGGACTTTGGAAGGATTAGAGGGCCCTAAGGTATAAGGTGAAGTTGCCTAGGCGAGGTCTATTTTCTAAGGCATAGACTATTTTCTGAACAGAGAGCAAATTCTGAAATCACAATTGCAAAGGGACTTGGGAGCCCTTGTGCAGGATTCCCTAAAGGTTAACTGGCAGGCTGAGTCATGGCAAGGATGTTAGCATTCTGCGATGTTAGCATTCATTTTGAGAAGACCTAAATATAAAAGCAAAGATGTAATGGTAACACACACAAAATGTTGGAGGACCTCAGCAGGTCAGGCAACATCAACAGAAATGAATAAACAATCAACATTTCGGCTGAGACCCTCCATCAGGATTGGGAAGGAAGGGAGAAGAAGCCAAAGTAAAAAGGTGGGGGCAGATGGATAGGAAAGGTAAAGGGCTGGAGGAGAAGGAATCTGGTAGGAGAGGAGAGTGGACCATGGGAGGAAGGGAAGAAGGAGGGGCATCAGGGAAAGATGACAGGCAGGTGAGGAGAAGAAGTAAGCAGCCCGAGTAGGAATAAAGAAAAAGAGAAGGGGGAAGGAATTTTTTTTTACTGCAAGGAGAAATTGATGTTCATGCCGAGTTGGAGGCTACCTTGATGAAATATGAGGTGTTGCTCCTCCATCCTGAGAGTGGCCTCATCATGTCAAAAGGGGATGCCATAGACAGACATGTTGGAATGGGAATAGGGACAGGAATTAAAATGGTTGGTCACCGGAAAATTACACTTTTGGCGGATGGAAATAAGGTGCTCGACAAAGCAGTCCCCCAATTTATGTCGGGTCTCACCAATGCAGAGGAGGCTGCATCAGGAGTATAATGAATGACTCCAGCAGATTCAAAGGTGAAGTGTTGCCTCACCTGGAAAGACTATTTGCGGCATGAAGGGAGGTGAGGGAGCAGGTAGATGAGCAAGTGTAGCATATCTGTCACTTGCAGGGATGAGTGCCAGGAGGAGATTAGTGGTGAGGGACGAATGGACAAGGGAGTCGTGGAGGGAGCGATGGAATCATGGATGGAAGGCGGAGATAGAAGCGGTAGGACGTAAAAATGTGTTTGGTGATTGGATCCTGTTGAAGATGGCAGAACTTGAGGAGAATGATGTGTTGGATGTGGAAGCTCATGGGATGGTAGGTGAGGACAAAAAGAACTATATCACTGTTTAGGCTGTGGGAAGATGAGGTAAGTGCAGGTGTCCGGAAACAGAGAAGATGCAGGCGAGGGCAGTATCAATGGTGGAGGAAGGGAAGCTCTATTCTTTGAAGAAGGAGGACATCTCTTTTATGTCCTGGAAAGGAATGTTTCATCCTGGGAACAGATGCAGTGGAGGTGAAGGAACTGAGAAAAGTGAATGGCATTTTTTTGGGAGACAGGTTAGGGAAAGGTGGATGTGGAAATCGGTAGTTTAATAAAAGATGTCGGTAAACAGTTTGTCTCCAGAGGTGGAGACAGAGAGATTGATAAAGAGGACCAAGTGAATTTAAGAGCAAGCTGGAAGTTGGAGGCAAGGATGTAATGCTGAGGCTTTATAAGGCTTTGGTCAGACCGCACTTGGGGTTATGATGAGCAGTATTGGTCTCCTTATCTAATAAAGTATGTGCTGGCATTGGAGAGGAAGTTCACAAGAATGATCCCGAGAATGAAATGTTAACATATGAGGAGTGTTTGATGGCTCCGAGCCTGTTCTCATTGGAGTTCAGAAGAATGCAGGGGGGATCGCATTGAAACCTACTGAATATTGAAAGGCCTAGATAGAGTGGACATAGAGAGGATGTTTCCTATTGTTGGGGAGTCTAGGAACAGAGGGCACAGCTTCAGAATACAAGGACGCCCCTTTAGAAAAGAGATGAGGAGGAATTTCTTTAGCCAGTGCTGAGTGTGTGGAATGCAATGCCAGTGAAGGTTGTAGAGGTGGAGGTACATGGAGCTTAGAAAAATAGAGGGCTCTGCAGTAGGGAAATTCTAGGCAGCTTCTAGAGTAGTTTACATGGTTGGCATAACATTGTGGGCCGAAGGGCCTGTAATATGCTGTAGATTTTCTATGTTTTATGTATCTGTGGAATTCATTGCCACAGGTGGCTGTGGAGGCCAAGTCATTGAGTTTATTGAAAGTGGAGGTTGATTGGGTCTTGATTAGTAAGGATGTCAAAAGATATGGAAGAGAAGACTGGAGAGTGAGGTTGAGAGGGATGATACATCAACCATGAAATGGCGAAGCAGAATCAATGGGCCAAATGCTTAATTCTGCTCCCATGTCTTATGGTCTTTATTTCTTGAAACATTGGTGAATGATGTGCAACCTTATAGAAATGTTTAAAATTATATTAAAGTAACTGGGTAACGGTCTTTTCCCTGGGATAGACGAGACCAAAAGAAGGAGGCATTGACTGAGAGTAAGAAGGATTTTCCATGCAGAGGATGGTGAAGATATGAAATGAGCTGCCAAAGGAAGTGGTTTGGGGGGTGGTTAGGCAGGTATAATAGTATAATTTAAGCAAGTCTTAGAGGGATTTAGGTTGAATGCAGAAAAGTGGAACTAGATGGATAGGCATTGTCATTGGCCTGGACTCATTCGGCCGAAGAGCCTGTATCTATGTTGTATCGCTCTATGGCACTATTCACAATGATTGCTATGTGTCAATATAATTTAATCCAAATGAGCTGTTTTTCTCTTTCAAGGTTCTTATGAAGACCCTGAGCTGGAGTTACACTCTGACTTCGGTTCTTTGTAGAGATGGGACCCACTGTCAGGGCCTTACGGCCGGCTGCTTTTCGATATGACAAGGACGCGGCCTGGAAGACTAGTGCACCTTCAGGGTGCCAGATTTTCATGGCTCTGGAGATGAGCTGATTCAAGGTCAGTGCTGCTGTCATGGGAGTACACAGAAGATGGAAAGCAGTGAGCTGGCTGTGTGCCAAGGGACCCAAGTTCTTTGGACACAGAGCACAGAAAGAACAACGCAGCAGACTTTTAACACCATAAATCAGTGAGTTGCTTTGTTATGTCGACCCTCTCACTGTGAAATAGGGACACCTCTTTTTCCCTTATAGGGAGAGAAAGACCCTGTGATATGTCGAATACTGGGTGAACGAGGAGCCATTGGGGTACTGTAAGTCTGTGTCTTATTTGGTGTTTTGCTGCAAGCGTGAGTGCTCGGTGGGGTGTGCCGATGCTTTTCTTCTGGTGGGGGACGGAGGGTCATTGCTTTGCTGCTGCTTGTGTGTGTGGGGGGGGGCCTTTGGGGTTTTAACATTTAACTGTCATTCATTCTTTGGGGCACTTCTCTGTTTTTGTGGATGTTTGAGAAGAAAAAGAATTTCAGGATGTATATTGTATACATTTCTCTGACGTTAAATGTGCCTTCTGAAACCTTCTGAAAATGCCATGCTATGTGACAACTTAGTTTTTTCATTAATATTGACATTTACAATAGAGTCTGGTCAATTGAGACCAGTACATTTTGGCCCAATTAGCCAAAATTAAATCAATATCATTGAAAAGGTATAAAAAAAGGCAAACTGGGTAACAAGTTACATATTTAAATGAAATGCAGAACAAGTAGAACACTATCACTGCTACTACAGTACTATGACACCGTGCATTCGTTTCTATTAAGTAACAATGGTGGAATTAATCTGCATTGTGTTCTTTGATTGTAAACGAACAAAATCAGTGCAGACTCCTAGAGCACCTACATGGCAATGCTGTTGACGATTGTATCCTCCAAATCTTCATTTTTTATAGTATATACTATAAATATACTGTAGTATATATCATAATTATACAAATTCATTACTAGGAAAGAAAATTGAACTTTGAAGTTACATTCTTATTACAGTGGATTCTGTTTTGTTGTTTTGTAATTTCAAAACAGGGAAAGAAACTAATTGGAAGAAAAACAAGGGAGCCAAGAGTTACAAGTCTTAGTTCATTTTTTTACTTTAAGTGAGGCATGTTCATAACACACGGTAGTGTCATGATGTATGCAATTTATATATTTTTAAATGTAACCCACAATGAATTATTTAAATGACCAAGAATGCTTAATCAATGTGTTTACAATATTACTTAAATATTACTGAAGTATTAAATACACAACATTCCTCCCTGCTTTGCTATAAACTCCATCTTATTGTAGAATACTATATAAAACAACTGCTATATACAGACATCCACAGCATAGTAAATTTTAAATTGTCCCATTCAGGCTTAAAGATTTAATCGCTGTGGAGTCTGTCTTACTCTTGTGGGATAACATCTTTCTGACAATGAAGGTTACTCTGCTGGCCGGTGAGACTCATGGCTGTGAAACAATCTCAGGTTCTGCAGCCTCTTTCATGGTGGTTATAGGAGTTAGTTATAGGACTGCAGGAAGTGGTTCTGACAGTTTTGGTCATCTTTCTTTTCTAACAATTTACTCTGCTGTCCTCAACTGATGGATGTGTCATCTCGAGATGATATCAGACACAATCTCCACTGTGTTTTCCAAGTACCCACTTTTCAAAGTTCAAAGAACATTTATTACCGAAGTATGTTTACATAATACAACCTTGAGATTTGTCTCCTAACGGGCACCTTTGGAACAAAGAAACCCAAAATTACCATATAAAAGAGAAGAAAACTGCCGAACACAATTTGCTAAGAGAAAAAAAAACACATGATGCTCATAAAAAAAGAAACCCTAAAACAATAAAAGAATCAATTAAAAAAAAGATTGTTGAACACCCAATCTACTACCATCTTCTGTGGGCAAGTCAAATTGGAATCCATGCAGCCAAGTCTCTGTGGATCCCATGTCTCATGACTTTCCGGATCAGCCTATCATGGGGAATGTTGCCAAGCACCAGGTGATCTATTTGGAATCCACAGATCTGGAATAGAATGAAGTCATACTTGATCCTGCAAGACTGCCCATGAAGATACAAAGTAATGTTAGTGAGTATGATTGGAAAACCCTCACCAAATTTTTCTAGATGCAACGCAGAAAGCTTCCTATCCTGGTGCATCACAGTTTGGTACAACAAATGTTTTCCCCAAGAATTAATTAAATTATAGAGTTATGTGTGCGGCTTAATCCTTCAGATTAAAAAAGAATGAAGCAAAACTAATGAGCTGGTCATTGACTTTAGGAAGGGGGATTGTGCACACCCTCCTGATCCCATCATCTGTGCTGAGCTTGAGAGGATTGAGCTTCAAGTTCCTAAGAGGGAACATCAATAGCCTCTCTATTGCCAAGAAAGATCACCAATGCCTCTACTTCCTCAGGAGGCTAAAGAAATTTGGCAAGTCCCAGTTGATCCTCATAGATTTTTACCAATGCACCACAATGATCAATAGTTTTCAGTCATGGATGAACAATTTCCTATAGCCAGCATTTTGAATGCGACAATTGAAAGGAAGGGGGAAGGAACGTAAGACCATATGAAATAGGAGCAGGAGTACGCCATCTGGCCTATCAAGGCTGCTCTGCCCTTCAATAAGATCATGGCCATGGACTCCTCTCCACCTACCTGCCTTTTCCTCATAACCCTTAATTCCCCTAAAATCTATCCAACCTTGTCTTAAATATATTTACTGAGGTGCCCTGCACTGCTTCATTCGGCAGAGAATTCCACAGATTCATCACTCTCTGGGAAAAGCAGTTCCTTCTCATCTCCATCCTAAATCTACTCTGCCAAATCTTGAGGCTATGTCTCCTAGCTCTAGTCTCACCTACCAGTGGTAACAACTTTCCTACCTCTATTTTATCTATCCTTTTCATAATTTTATATGTTTCTATAAGATCATTCTTCTGAATTCCAGTGAGTGCAGTCCCAGGCGACTCAATCTCTCTTCATAGTCTACTCCTTTCATCTCTGGAATCAACCTGGTGAACCTCCTCTGCACCGCCTCCAAAGCCAGTATATCCTTCCTCTAGTAAGGAGACCAGAACTGCACGCAGTACTCCAGGTGCGGCCTTGTCATTACCCTGTACAGTTGCAGCATAACCTCCCTGCTCTTAAATACAATTCCTCTAGCAATGAAGGCCAACATCCCATTTGCCTTCTTGATAGCCTATTGCACCCGCAAACCAACTTTTTGTGATTCACGCACAAGTGCTCCCAAGTCCTTCTGCATAGTAGCATGCTACAATTTTTTTACTATTTAAGTAATAACCTGCTTTTCCATTTTTCCTTCCAAAGTGAATGACCTCGCATTTATCAACATTGTATTCCATCTGACAGATTCTTGCCCACTCACTGAACCTATCTATATCTCTCTGCAGACTCTCAGTATCTTCTGCACAATTTGCTTTTCCACTCAATTTTGTATCATCAGCAAACTTATATACATTACACTTGGTTCCCTTTTCCAGATCGTTAATGTATATCGTGACCAGCACCGACCCCTGCAGCACACTACTCATCACTGATTGCCAACCAGAGTAACACCCCTGTATTCCAACTCTCTGCTTTCTATTAGTTAACCAATCGGAACCTTATCGAACGCCTTCTGAAAATCCAAGTAAATAACGTCCATCTGTTCCCTCTATCTACTGCACTCAGTATATCCAGTAAGTTTGTCAAACAGGACCTGCCTTTGCTGAATCCATGCTACATCTGCCTGATGGATCATTTCTTTCCAGATGCCTCACTATTTCTTCTTGAATGATAGTTTCAAGCATTTTCCCAACTACAGATGTTAAGCTAACTGGCCTACAGTTATCTGCCTTCTGCCCGCATCCTTATCTGAACAGTGGCGTGACATTTGCTGTCTTCCAATCCGCTGGGACCTGCCCACTTCTCCCACAACAATTCTTGAGCCATGCATTTAACTCTTTAATCTTCTTGACCCTATGCCAATTTGCACGTGCCTCAGGTAGTAATCCTGGTACAATATTTATGGAGGGGCCACAGGAATGGAAACATACTGCGAGGGTTTCAAACTCAGCCAGCTCCATCTTGGGCACTAGCCTCCCCAGTATCAAGAACATCTTCAAAAAGCAATGTCTCAAAAAGGCAGCATATGTCAGTGATATTAAACTTGATTCTGATTTATTTACCCATGCTTCATTCATTGCTGTGGCTAGAGATCTGCAGAATCTATTGAAGCTGCTGGAGACAACTATCATATTTTTGGTCTTACAGAGACCCAGAGACAGCAGCCTAGTGGTCACTGTATCAGAAAAACTCCATGAAGTTTCCAAATTTAAGTCACTCTGTAAATTTGTGAACACAGGTTTCATAAATCTGGCGACTTAGGTGTGGTTTAGTTAAGGAATCTTGTCATTCCTATCTAGTCAGCCCTGTTACCTCTAGATATTCCACTGAGTCTATGATCCTGTGGAACATCCATTATGAAACAAAATCCATTATGAGAAACTAAATCTGTAAGAAGATCCATGCAGCCACAAACAAGTACACATATTTTTCTATTTCTCTTGGAATGTGGAAGCTTTTGGCAAAACTATTTTTATCTCCTAACTTTAGGTCCCCTTTTCTTTGACTTGTTAGTTTATTTGGTGAAATCCATTTCTATAGGATAGAAGTTCCAGGAATGTATTTCAGGGACAAAGAAATGGTACGTTCAAGCCCAAGTGTGTGATTTGCAGAGGAACCTGATGGTAATCATAGATGCTGCCATTGTTCTCCCAGATAGGCAGGTCATCAATTTGAAAGGGGCTAGCAAAGCAGCTGGGTTACCTATATCCTAACCCCAGTATTGACCAGATTGCTGGAGGTGGCCATCGATAAGATTGCGAAAACAATCCCTAAATGTGAATTCTAGGGTCCTTACCTGGCTTTGCTTGGCACTCTCATAATTGCTTTGTCTTTACAGCTTGTGAATAAGCTCCTTCTCCTGATCAGCTCCTGATGTGAGGCTCAATACTACCAAAAGAGTGGCCTGCAAATCCAATATCAATTTAGTGGCACACTGCCAGTAGCTGCCTACCACATCAATAACTCACTGGTCCATGGGGTCCAAACACAATACTGATGTCCCAGAGCAACCTTTACCTACTCTGGCCTAGCAGGCTTCTTCATGAATATGCCAGCAGGGTGGGCACACAACAATTTCCAAGTTCCAACTTGAGGATATTCACCATTTTGAACAGTATGACACCAGCTCTGGTGCTGGGAGCTATTATAGTTCTCTACCACTAAAACCTCATAATCCTGTGCATTCCCTACTCCTTTCATCTGGGAAATGAACTCTGATTCAATTAGGAAGATACAAAGCACAAAGGGAGCACTGACAAACTCATGTTAGAATGAGCAATATATCTCTTAGGCTGCACAGATGCAAAGGTGCCTTCATTAAACTGAAATTATCAAGCTCATCTAGAGCAAAGTAATTTTATAAAGCAGTACAGCAACCAAATAGTGGTAGGTATTAGGCCATTGTCTCATCTTTAGCAGTTTTTGGAGAGAAAAATCAGGCGTGGCAGTACAAAAAGGAGGTGTTACACCTGAACATGACGGGGACCAATATCTTTGTGGGATGGTTTTCTAGAACTATTAGGAAGTGTTTAAACTAATCTGGCAGGGAAGTGGGAACTAGAATAACGGGGCTGAGGATGGAGCAGTTGTTATACAAATAGATATAGTGTGTAGTGAAACTGTGAGGAAAGACTGGTGGATGATAGGGCAACATTTTATTCAGTAGGATGAGCTGAAGTGTATCATGGGGCAAAATTTAAAAGGTTAATGAATACATGACTGAAGATGTTACATTTGAAAGCACCTTGAATTCACCCTGCAGTTTGAGAGAGATAAAGTCAGATGTAAGAGAACTACATAGGCATGAGAGGAACTGGTCAATGTTGATGGGAAGGAGACACTAGGATGATGGCAGATCATCAATGGCTGATGTTTCTGGGGGCAAGTTGTAAGGCACAGGATAAGTACATCCCAAAGATGAATAAGTCTTCTCAAGGGAGGATGAGGCAATCATGGCTAGCAAGAGAAGTCAAAGACAGCATAAAAGCAAAAGAGAAAACATATCATATAATACAGCAAAATTAGTGGGATGTTAGGGGATTCAGAAACTTTTAAAACCAACAGAAGGCAACACAAGGAGAGAAAAGATAAAATATGAAGGTAAGCTAAGAGAATACTGATGCACCATCAATAACTCACGCTGAGACTTAGGAAGCGAGATAACGGCTTTTATTGACTGGAAGAATAAACAGCACTACATCCTGGGGAAAATGAGGGAGAGCAGCAGCCCACAGTCGCCTTTATACAGGGGTCTGTGGGAGGAGCCACAGGAGCAGTCAGACAGGTATATCTAGTTCACCACAAATACCAAAAGTTTTTTTCAGAAATATAAAGAGTTATATTGGACTGCTGGACCATGATGCTGGAGAGGTAGAAATGGGGACAAAGGAATAGAGGATAAACTTAATAAGTATTTTGCGTCAGTCTTCACTGTGGAAGACACTAGCAATATGCCAGAAATTCAAGAGTGTCAGGGGGCAAAAGTGAGTGTAGTTACTATTATAAAGGAGAAGGGTCCTTTGGAAGCTTATTGTTCTGAAGGTGGATAAGTCATCTGGACCAGATGGACTACACCCCAGGGCTCAGAAAGAGGTAGCTCAAGAGATTCAGATTCAGATTCAGATTCAGTTTATTGTCATTTATAACCACAAATACAATGCAGTTAAAAAATGAGACAATGTTCTCCGGAATGATATCACGAAAAAAGCACAAAACAGACCACACAAGAAAAACCACATAACGTTTGGTAATCCACAATCCAGAGTCCGGAGAGGCTGCTGCGTATCGAAATCGCGCTACCGTCTTAGCACGTTCCCCAGAAAGGAACTACAAACCCATCAGACAAAACTAAAGCTACAAGACCTACACAAAACCACATAGTTACATATAGTTATAGTCAACATATAGTTTCAACGGTGCAGACAATACCATAATTGATAAAAGACTAACTGACAAAGACCACATAATTATAACACATAGTTTCAACAGTGCAAAGCAATACTGTAATCTGATAAAGAGCAGTCCATGGCACGGTTTAAAAGAAAGTCTCAAAGTCCCGACAGCCCATCATCTCACGCAGACGGTAGAAGGAAGAAAAACTCTTCCTGCCATGAACCTCCAGCGCCGCAGCTTGCCGATACAGCACTTTGGGAGCTCCGACCACAGCCAACTCCGAGTCCGTCTGAAAACTTTGAGCCTCCGACCAGCCTTCTGACACCGAGCACCAAGCACCATCTCTGCCGAGCACTTTGACCCCGGCACTGGCCGCCAAGCAACAGGCAAAGCCGAGGATTCCGGGCCTTCCTCACTGAGATTTTTCTGATCACACAGTAGCAGCGGCAGCAAAACAGGCATTTCAAAAGTTTCACCAGATGTTCCTCCGTGCTTCACAGGTCCGTCTCCATCAAATCAGGATTGTACACGGCCCCTACTTACAGATAACAGATATTCATTCCTGGAGTGACCACTGCGCGCTGTGTCACGCCGCCATCTTGCTTCCCACAATTGTGAAGGCATTAGTAATAATCTTTCAAGAATCTCTAGATTCTGGAATACTGGAAAATGTAAATGTCACTCCTCTCTTTCAGAAGGGAGGCAGGCAGAAGAAAGGAAATTATAGGCCAGTTGCCTGACTTCAGTGACTAGAAAGATGTTGGAGTCCATTATTAAGGATGTTTCAGGGTACATAGAGGCGCATGATAATGTTGGACAAAATCAGCATGGTTTCTTTAAGGGGAAATCTTACCCGATAGATCTGATGGAATTCCTTGAGGAAATAGCAGGTAGGATAGACAAAGAAAAGTCAGTGAGAATGCTGCTTACTTCGATTTTCAGAAGGCCTTTGATGAGGCGCCACACAGAGGCTGCTTAACAAGATAAGAACCTATGCTATTACAACAAAGATACTAGCATGGATAGAAGATTGGCTGACTGGCAGAAGGCAAAGAGTGGGAATAAACAGGGCCTACTCTGTCTGGCTGCCAGTGAGTAGTGGTGTTCCACAGGGGTCAGTATTAGGATGGCTTCTTTTCAAGTTATATATCAACGATTTGGATTACAGAATTGATAGCTCTGTGGCCATGTTTGCAGACATTACAAAGACAGGTGGAGGGCTGGTGGTGTTGAGGAAACAGGGAGACTGTAGCAGGACTTTGATAGATTGTAAGAATGGGCAAAATAGTGGTAGCTGGAATATAGTCTAGGGAAGTGTATGGTCAAGCACTTTCGTAGAAAGAATAAAAGCATAGACTGGTTTCTAACAGGGGAGAGAATTAAAAAATTGGAGGTGCAAAGGGACTTGGGATTCCTTGTGCAGGATTCCTTAAAGGTTAATTTGTGGGTGAATTGGTGGTAAGGAAGGCAAATGCAATATTAGCATTCATTTTGAGTGGACTAGAATATAGCATCAAGGGTATGAAGCTGCAGCTTTATAAGGCATTGGTCAGACCGCACTTGAAGTATTGTGAGCAGTTTTGGGCTCTTTATCTAAGAAAAGATGTGTTGGCATTGGAGAGGATCCAGAAGAGGTTCATGAGAATGGTTCCAGGAATGAAAGGGTTAACATGTGAGGAACGTTTCTTGGCTCTGGGCCAGGACTCACTGAAGTTTAGAAGAATGAAGGGGATCTCATTGAAACCTATTGAATATCGAAAGGCCTACATAGAGTGGATGTGGAGAGAATGTTTCCTATAGTGAGTGAGTCTTGGACCAGAGGGCACAGCCTCAAAATAGAGAGATGATTTATAACAGAGATGAAGAGGAAATTCTTCAGCCAGATGGTGGTGAATCTACGAAATTCATTGCTACAAATGGCTGAGGAGGCCAAGTGATTGAGTATATTTAAAATGGAAGTTTTAAAATAGGTTCTTGCTTACTCAGGGTGACAAAGGTTATGGGGAGCAGGCAGGAGAATGGGGTTGAGAAGGATAATAAATCAGCCATGATGGAATGGTGACACAGACTCAATGGACCAAGTGGCCTAATTCTGCCCCTATGTCCTATGATCTTATAGTCTTCTGGCAGTAGTCCAAAATAATTGGCAAGATTTATGTGAGCTGAAATTAAATGACACTTACAAAGTGCTGGGGTAACCCAGCAAGTCAGGCAGTTTTTATGAAGGGGAATAAGGATCAGGGTCTCATCCCAAAATGTTGACTGGTTATTCCCCTCCATAGATGCTGCTTGACCTACTGAGTTCTTGCAGCATTTTGTGTGCATTGCTCAAGATTATTATATTATTTCCTGTATTCATGAAATTAAACCACAATACTTTGTGTTTGCAAATGTAAAACTTAAAAGCAGAAGGTTGCTGGCTCAGCTTTGAATTCTCCCTTGTTAAGCAATTCAAACTTAGTTTTCAGAACCACAAAAGCAATATCTGAAAATGGAATATTCTAAACTTATATTCATATGGTACAGCCTGTTAACTATTAATAACTTATAATACACCAACTTTTTATGAAACCCCGTTTGATGTGATTACCACAAATACCACACACTAAACCCCAAACGAGTGAGACAAGATCTAATACCTTCAATTGTACTTTAAACCTGTTTAAAAAAATTTGAACATTGTTATTATAATCAAAATGTGCAACTTAATCCAATGATAAAGTTAGAATTATTCCTGTAGTTCTGTAGTTTCACTCCCCGCAGTTTTATTGAATTATCAGATCATATATTGAGAATGTCTTCTATTGAGATATCCACATAGAATGTAATTAAATTCTTTATAATTTAACCTAAGCATACGGCAAACATTGCTGTTCAGTGATTTCCTTGAATTGTTCATGCAATTTTTTCATTACATCCTAATTCTAATTTATCATCTCAGCAATTAGTGTGAATGAATAAAAATGCTGCTGAGTGAATCTCTAATCATGACTTTAATGTTTTTTATCTTTACTTTGCTAGGAAAAATCATTGATTCAAGGAGAATTTACCTTAATTCATCTTCTGATTCCTCAGTAACTGATCCAATGCCATTTCGAACATCCCCGGATGAGTGACAGGATTTTAGATTTACTCTTTCAGCAAATGTTGGAGGCACTTTCCTTCTTTTACCAAACAGCTTCCTGAATGTTTGGAATTTGCCCTGCTTTTTCTTCTCTGTCAATTACAAGATTTATACACACTGTTATGTAAAGTAATTGCTGTTATACCAAGGGTTCAGTACAGGAATAAACAGTACAGTCATGTGGAAAGTATGGCCAAAGGGCAATTATGAAATCTATTCAGCATTTTCACTTTGGAGTTCCTTTAAGTTAAAAAAATACTCATATTGAAACCATTTGTTTTCATGCTCACTTCAAGCCTTTAAGGTTGTAGAACATTCAAGGTATTTCAGACAAGGATGCCAGTAATTTTAATCATTCTTAGACATACAACAGTTTGTTGTATGTGCCACCTATATGAGGCAAATGATAGGGGATCTTGAATCTACAAGGTGGAATAAGTCTTTGGTAGTAAATTTAAATGGGCAATAGTGAATTAGCAGCCCATAAAACCTCCAGATGAGAAGCAAAACAGGTAATATGTAAAATGGCTACAGATTTATTGTCAACAGTTTGTTCTATTAATAAACACACCTTCCTCAGGGTAGAAATTATACCAAGCTTGTAAAAAAGACGATGCAGAGGGAGCCCACAGTGCTTTTCAGCAAGCCATGCTGTTGTGATATTCCAACATCTTACCCCAAAGAAGCAGAGACAAGAAAAGATGAGGAAAGGAGGTTGATTTAGTATCACTGGGCATCTCAGGTGCAACAATTGAGAAATAACCCAATGCTTAATCTGGGCCTTGATAAAATTACATTGAATCCAGACAAAACAATGCTACTAATTTGATGTCCACTTGTAATGGCATTCTTGAAAATTGTAAGCAAAAAAAAATGAACGAATAGTTACAGATGTTAGGATGAAATAATACAGGGAAATATTACAATGCAAACAAATATAGCAGAAGTATTTCAAACCAATACAGTCTCATTATTTTGTTACAAACTGAGAAATAGATAATTTATTAAGCCCATCAGACATGGGAGCTGAATTATCACTGCTATAATATGGAAATAAGATTTGGCCAAAATAGTCTTCATAAGTGCAGCACACAACTCAATCACAGTGGTAGTTATGTATCAATAATTACAGTACTGTACATTAATGTTTTATCACATATATTACTTTCACTTTTGGAAAACTGTAATGCTTTACACAGGATCCTCCATGTCCTCACTTGCAGACCCCTGTCAGTTCAGATTGACAACAGCATCTCCTCCACAAACACCATCCGCACAGGTGCACCACAAGGCTGTGAGCTCAGCCTCCTGCTCTATTTGCTTTACACTTAGGACTGTGGCTAAGAACAGCTCTAATGCCATATTCAGATTTGAGGAAGACACCAGTGTCATAGGTCACGTCATAGTTAGTGATGAATCAGCATATAGGAGAGAGGCTGATAATCTGGGTGAGTGGTGTCACAACAACCTCTCATTCAAAATCAGGAATACCAAGGAGTTAATTATTGACTTTGGGAGGAAGAAACCAAAGGTCCATGAGCCAGTCCTTATCAGGGGAATTAGAGATGGAGAGGGTCAGCAACTTTAAATTCCTTGGTGTTATCGTTTCAGAGGACCTGTCTGGAGCCCAGCACATAAATGCAATTATGAAAGAAAGCATGACAGCGCTTTCACTTCCTTAGAAGTTTAAAAAGAAATGGCATGACATCTAAAACTTGGACAAGCTCAGAAGGGTCGGGAAAGGAAGAGGATTATGCAGCAGTGATAGGGGACTTATAGTTAGGGGGTCAGACAGGCGATTCTGTGGACGCAGGAATAATAGTTTGCCTCCCAGGTGCCAGGGTCCGGGATGTTCCTGATCTCATCCATGATATCCTGAATCGGGAAGGTAAACAGCCAGAGGTCGTGGTACATATTGGTACCAATGACATAGGTAGGAAAGGGGAGGAGGTCCTGAAAACAGACTACAGGGAGTTAGGAAAGAAGTTGAGAAGCAGGACCACAAAGGTAGTAATCTCGAGATTACTGCCTGTGCCATGCGACAGTGAGTATAGGAATAGAATGAAGTGGAGGATAAATGCGTGGCTGAGGGATTGGAGCAGAGGGCAGGGATTCAGATTTTTGGATCATTGGGACCTCTTTTGGGACAGGTGTGGCCTGTACAAGAAGGACGGGTTGCACTTAAATCCCAAGGAGACCAACATCCTGGTCGGGAGGTTTGCTAAGGCTATTGGGGAGAGTTTAAACTAGAATTGCTGGGGGGTGGGAACCGAACTGAGGTGACGAGGAAGAGGCGGTTGGCTCACAAATAGAAAAAGCTTGGAGACAGTGTGAGAGGGAGGACAGGCAGCTGATAGAGAAGGGATGCGCTCAGACCGATGGTTTGAGATGTGTCTATTTTAATAAAAGGAGTATTATGAACAAAGCAGATGAGCTTAGAGCATGGATCAGTACTTGGAGCTATGATGTTGTGGCCATTACAGAGACTTGGATGGCTCAGGGGCAGGAATGGTTACCTCAAGTAGCAAGTTTTAGATGTTTCAGAAAGGACAGGGAGGGAGGCAAAAGAGGTGGGGGCATGGCACTGTTGTTCAGAGATAGTGTTACGGCTGGAGGAAGTTATGGAAGGATTGTCTACAGAGTCTCTGTGGGTGAAAGTTAGGAACAGGAAGGGATTAATAACTCTACTGGGTGTTTTTGATAGACCACCCAACAGTAACAGGGACATCAAGGAGCAGATAGGGAGACAGATTCTGGAAAGGTGGAATAATAACAGGGTTGTCACGGTGGGAGATTTTAATTTCCCAAATATTGATTGGCATCTCCCTAGAGCAGGGGTGTCAAACTCATTTTAGGTCACGGGCCGGATTGAGCAAAATGCAGCTTCATGCGGGCCGGATCAGTCGGATGCGTGCGAACGCAGCTTTCGTTGCCTCCGTTTTTTCAGCCTGCTCTCATGTGTCTCAGTCTCTGCTATAACTACAAAGTGTTTCACTTTACAAATTCCGTTTCTTATGAAGAAGACTGCCGAGCAAGACTGCTGAATAAACACTAAAAACCCTGAAAACCCTGAGTTTACCTGAATAAACTCAGCATTAGCCATATCATACGCCATAGGCGCTTCGATTACTGGGGCCAGCTTTAATAGTAATTAGATATTATCTCGCGGGCCAAAGATAATTCATCTGGCCCGCGGGCCTTGAGTTTGACATATATGCCCTAGAGCGATGGGTTTAGATGGGGTTGAGTTTGTTAGGTGTATTCAGGAAGGTTTGTTGGCATAATATGTAGATAAGCCTACAAGAGGAGAGACTGTACTTGATCTGGTATTAGGAAATGAACATGGTCAGGTGTCAGATCTCTCAGTGGGAGAGCATTTTGGAGATAGTGATCACAATTGTATCTCCTTTACCACGGCATTGGAGAGGGATAGGAACAGACAAGTTAGGAAAGCATTTAATTGGAGTAAGGGGAAATATCAGACTATCAGACAGGAACTTGGAAACATAAATTGGAAACAGATGTTCTCAGGGAAATGTACTGAAGAAATGTGGCAAATGTTCAGGGGATATTTGCATGGAGTTCTGCATAGGAACATTCCAATGAGACAGGGAAAGGATGGTAGGGTACAGGAACTGTGGTGTACAAAGGCTGTTGTAAATCTAGTTAAGAAGAAAAGAAGAGCTTCTGAAAGGTTAAAAAAAACTAGGTAATGATAGAGATCTAGAAGATTATAAGGCTAGCAGGAAGGAGTTTAAGAATGAAATTGGGAGTGCCAGAAGGGGCCATGAGAAGGGTTTGGTAGACAGGATTAAGGAAAGCCCCAAGGCATTCTACAAGTATGGGAAGAGCAAGAGGATAATACGTGAAAGAATAGGACCAATCAAGTGTGACAGTGGAATAGTGTGTATGGAACCAGAGGAGTTAGCAGAGGTACTTAATGAATACTTTGCTTCAGTATTCAATACGGAAAAGGATCTTGGCAATTGTAGGGATGACTTACAGCAGATTGAAAAGCTTGAGAATGTAGATATTAAGGCAAAGGATGTGCTGGAGTTTTTGGAAAACATCAAGTCAGATAAGTCACCAGGACTGGATAAGATGTACCTCAGGCTACTGTGGGAGGCGAGGGAGGAGATTGCTGAGCCTCTGGCAATGATCTATGCATCATCAATGGGGACGGGAGAGGTTCTGGAGGATTGAAGGGTTGCGGATGTTGTTCCCTTTTTCAAGAAAGAGTATAGAGATAGCCCAGGAAATTATAGACCAGTGAGCTTACTTCAGTGGTTGGTAAGTTGATGGAGAAGATCCCGAGGGGCAGGATTTATGAACATTTGGAGAGGCATAATATGATTAGGAATAGTCAGCATGGCTTTGGCAAAGGCAGGTTGTGTCTTACGAGCCTAATTGAATTTTTTTTTAGAATGTGACTAAACACATTGATGAAAGTAGAGTAGTAGATGTAGTGTAAATGAATTTCAGCAAGGTACCCCATGAAAGGCTTATGGAGAAAGTAAGGAGGCATGGGATCCAAGGAGACATTGCTTTGTGGATTCAGAACTGGCTTGCCTACAGAAGGCAAAGATTGACTTTAGACAGGTCATATTCTGCATGGAGGTCGATAACTAGCGGAGTGCCTCAGGGATCTGTTCTGAGACCTCTTCTCTTCGTGATTTTTATAAATGACCTGGATGAGGAAATGGAGGGGTGGGTTAGTAAACTTGCTGATGACACTAAAGTTGAAGTTGTCATGGATAGTGTGGAGGGCTGTCAGAGTTTACAGCGGGACATTGATAGTCAAGTCACTTTTATTGTCATTTCGACCATAACTGCTGGTACAGTACATAGTAAAAATGAGACAACGTTTTTCAGGACCATGGTGTTACATGACACAGTACAAAAACTAGACTGAACTACGTAAAAAAAACAACACAGAGAAAGCTATACTAGACTAGAGACCTACACTGGACTGCATAAAGTGCACAAAAACAGTGCAGGCATTACAATAAATAATAAACAGGACAATAGAGCAAGGTGTCAGTCCAGGCTTCTGGTATTGAGCAGCCTGATAGCTTGGAGGAAGTAACTTTTACATAGTTTGGTCGTGAGAGCCCAAATGCTTTGGAGCATTTTCCCAGACGGCAGGAGGGAGAAGAGATTGTATGAGGGGTGCATGGGGTCCTTTGTAATGCTGTTTCCTTTGCGAATGCAGTGTGTAGTGTAAATATCTGTGATGGCAGGAAGAGAGACCCTGATGATCTTCTCAGCTGACCTCATTATCCGCTGCAGGGTCCTGTGATCCGAGATGGTGCAATTTCCGAACCAGGCAGTGATGCAGCTGCTCAGGATGCTCTCAATACAACCTCTGTAGAATGTGATGAGGATGGGGGGGGGGGGGGGGGTGGGAGATGGACTTTCCTCAGCCTTTGCAGAAAGTAGAGACGCTGCTGTGCTTTCTTTGCTATGGAGTTGGTGTTGAGGGACCAGGTGAGATTCTCCGCCAGGCGAACACCAAGAAATTTGGTGCTCTTTATGATCTCTACCAAGGAGCCGTCGATGTTCAGTGGGGAGTGGTCATTCCGTACCCTCCTGAAGTCAAGAACCATCTCTTTTGTTTTGTTCACATTCAGAGACAGGTTGTTGGCTCTGCACCAGTCTATTAGCCGCTGCACCTCCTCTCTGTAAGCTGACTCGTCGTTCTTGCTGATGAGACCAACCAAGGTCATGTCATTGGCGAACTTGATGATGTGGTTCGAGCTGTGTATTGCTACACAGTCATGAGTCAGCAGAGTGAACAGCAGTGGACTGAGCACGCAGCCCTGGGGAGCCCCCGTGCTCAGTGTGATGGTGTTGGAGATGCTGCTCCCGATCCGGACTGACTGAGGTCTCCCAGTCAGCAAGTCTAGGATCCAGTTGCAGAGGGAGGTGTTCAGGACCAGTAGGCTCAGCTTTCCAATCAGTTTCTAAGGGATGATTGTGTTGAATGCTGAACTGAAGTCTATGAACAGCATCTGAACATATGTGTCTTTTTTGTCCAGGTAGGTTAGGGCCAGGTGGAGAGTGGTGGCAATGACGTCATCTGTTGAGCAGTTGGAACGGTATGCAAACTGCAGGGGGTCCAGTGAGGGGGACAGCAGGGTCTTAATATACCTCATGATAAGCCCCTCGAAACACTTCATGATGATGGATGTAAGTGCAACGGGACAGTAGTCATTTAGGCAGGACATTGAAGACTTCTTTGGCACAGGGACGATGGTGGCGGAATTGAAGCACGTTGGAATGGTGGCGCTGCTCAGGGAGATGTTGAAGATGTCAGTGAAAACATCTGCTAGCTGGTCTGCACATCCTCTGAGCACTCTACCAGGGATGTTGTCTGGTCCAGCAGCCTTCTGTGGGTTGACCCTGCACAGGGTTGTTCTCACGTCAGTGATAGGATGCAAAACTGGGCTGAGAAGTGGCAGATGGAATTCAACCCAGATAAGTGTGAGATGGTTCATTTGGTAGGTCAAATATGATGGTAGAATATAGCATTAATGGTAAGACTCTTGACAGTGTGGAGGATCAGAGCAATCTTGGGGTCCGAGTCCATAGGACACTCAAAGCTCCTGCGTAAGTTGACTGTGTGGTTAAGAAGGCATTCGGTGTATTGACCTTCATCAATTGTGGGATTGAGTTTAAGAGCTGAGAGGTAATGTTGCAGCTTTATAAGACCCTGGTCAGACCCCACTTGGAGTACTGTGCTCAGTTCTGGTCACCTCACTACAGGAAGGATGTGGAAACCATAGAAAGGGTACAGAAAAGATTTACAAGGATGTTGCCTGGATTGGGGAGCATGCCTTATGAGAATAGGTTGAGTGAACTCGGCCTTTTCTCCTTGGAGCGACAGAGGATGAAAGGTGACCTGACAGAGGTGTACAAGATAATGAGAGGCATTGATCGTGTGGATAGTCAGAGGCATTTTCCCAGGGCTGAAATGGCTAGCACGCAAGGGCACAGTTTTAAGGTGCTTGGAAGTAGGTACAGACAAGATGTCAGGGGTAAGTTTTTTTTACGCAGAGAGTGGTGAGTGTGTGGAATGGGCAGCGGTGGTGGAGGTGGATATGATAGGGTCTTAAGAGTCTCCTGGATAGGTATATGGAGTTTAGGAAAATAGAGGGCTATGGGGAAGCCTAGGTAGTTCTAAGGTAAGGACATATTCGGCAAAGCTTTGTGGGCCGAAGGGCCTGTATTGAGCTGTAGGTTTTCTATGTTTCTAAACTTATATAGATGTGTGGTGGTGAGTATATTGACTGGTTGTGTCACGGCTTGGTATGGAAACACCAATGTCTTTGAATGGAAAATCCTACAAAGCCTAGTGGATACAGCCCAGTTAAGCAAAGGTAAACTCTCCCCATTACTGAGCACATCTATATTGAATGCTGTTGCAGGAAAGCAGCATCCATCACCCAGGCTATGTTCTCTTCTCACTGCCGCCATCAGGAAGAAGGTACAGGAGCCTCAGGACTCACAACACCCAGTTCAGGAACAGCTGTTACCTCTCAACCATCAGGCTCTCGAATCAGAGGGGATAACTTCACTCAACCCATCACTGAACTGTTCCCACAACCTATGGACCCACTTTCAAGGATTCTTCATCTCATGTTCTCGATATTTATTGCTTATTTATTTATTATTATTATTTGTTTTTTTCTTTTGTATCTGCACAATTTGTTGACTTCTGCACATTGGTTGTTGGTCCAACCTGTTGGGTGTGGTCCTTCATTGATTCCAGATAGTCCCTGGATTTACTGAGTATGCCCGCAAGAAAGCAAATCTCAGGGTTGTATATGGTGACATATATCCACTTTGATAATAAATTTACTTTAAACTTGAACTTTGAACAGTATTAATACAGCATAATGCTAAGTATTAAAGGTATTTTAAAATGTACTTAATGGCATAATTACAATGTTTAAATGACAAAAAGAAGAACATAAGAAATAGGAGCAGGAGTAGGCCATCCGGCCCATTGAGCCTGCCCTGCCATTCAATAAAATCATGGTTGATCTGTCCGTAAACTCAGCTTCATCTACCTGCCTTTTCCCCATAACCCTTAAATCCCTTACTCTGTAAAAATCTATCTAACTGTATCTTAAATATATTTAGTGAAGAAGCCTCAACTGCTTCCCTGGGCAGAGAATTCCACAATTCACCACTCTCTGGGAAAAACAATTTCTCCTCATCTCCATCCGAAATCTTCTCCCCTGAATCTTGAGGCAATGTCCCCTAGTTCTAGTCTCACCTACCAATGGAAACAACTTTCCTACTTCTATCTTATCTATCCCTTTCAAAGTTTTGTATGTTTCTATTAGATCCCCTCTCATTCTTCTGAATTCCAGAGAGTATAGTCCCAGGCGACTCAATCTCTCCTCATAAATTAACCCCTTCATCTACTTCTACTCCAAATATTTGCTTTAGCAAATAACTTGCAAATAAGTCGATGGAGAGCAAACCTTTAAGTGGAACTGGTGGGTGAGTTTTATTTGGTTTCTATTTCTAGAAAACATGTAAGCACTTATAAAAGACCAAGTTCGGGATTTTGCAGAAGCATTAATAGTGCCTTTAGAGGCCATGTCACACAAGAACTAGAGAACAATTTCTCTGTGATTTCAACCCTAAATGCTGTGCATATAGCAACATAATATTTTACAATCTTTCTACTTCGTTCAAGTGTACCAAAATAGATGATTAGTCTCCAAGCAATATTAGAATTGGGCTCTAAATTAGCAGGAATGTAATCAGTGCAGTACTCTGTCAATGTGGCCTGTGACCAAAATCTGAGAACAGCTGGCACCCTGACCTTCAGAAGCACCCTTCATTTCCAGTTGTGAGTACAACATTGCTGGAACTAATTTAAAATAAATGGAAACTCCAAAGTCTCGATCTGCTTATACAGAATGGAAACTCGCTTTTTGGCTCAACTCGCTGATACCAATCAAGTTGGCTACATGAAACTAGCTCCAATTTCTTACATAGGGAGTTGGATTAGAACACAAATTGTTACAGAGATTTATGCATTATAACTAGATCACTTCTGAAGGAATGGAAGTAGGCAAACATTGTTTCAGAGGGAAAGCTTGTAATGCCTGCTATTGATTGGAAAGTCTAGAGGCAACACTTCTTATGCATTCTTTGAAAGGGAGACTAACACACCTGTGAGAATCCCCACAGGATCCGATGTCACCGTAATCTTTGTCTCATAGAATAATGTCAGAATATCTTTCAAGAGGGTCAATCCTCTCAAGATTTCAGGTTCTGACGGTGTACCTCAGAGGTTACTGAAAATCTGTGTTGACTAATGGGCTAGAGCGTTCAAAAGCATCTTCAATCTCTCACTCTGCAGTCTGAGGTTTCCAGCTGTTTCAAGAGTGCAGCAATCCTACTTATGCCCAAGAGCAGTACAGTGAGCTTCCTGAGTAGCTCTCAAATCTACTTCTATGAGCTGCTTTTGAGTTAGTTATGGCTAGAATTAACACTGGCCTGAGCAAAGACCTGGACACATTTTAATTTGCTTAGAGCCACAAAAAAATCTATCGAAGACACAATTTCATTGGCTTTTTGGAACACCTAAACCACAAAACATACATCAGGCTGCTTTTGATCAAATACAGCTTGGATTTCAACACCATCATCCCCTTAGTATTAATCACCAAACTTCAAAATCTGGGCCTCTGCTAAAATTGTGTCCTCAGCTTCTTTACTGGGAGATGACAGTCTGTGTGGATTGGTAATAACTTCACCTCCTTGCTGACAATCAGCACAGGTGTACATCAAGGATTCACCCTAAGTCCACTCTCTACCCTCATGATTGTGTTGCTAAGCACAACTCAAATGCCATCTATAAACTTGCTGATATAGGCCTCTGTTAGTCTTGATAGACCATGGATTTGCACCTTGGAAAGTTTCCAGGGCGCAAGCCTGGGCAGGATTGTATGGAAGACCGGCAGTTGCCCAAGCTGCAAGTCTCCCCTCTCCATGCCACCGATGTTGTCCAAGGGAAGGGCATTAGGACCCATACAGCTTAGCACCGGTGTCGTCGCAGAGCAATGTGTGGTTAAAAGCCTTGCTCAAGGACACACACGCAGCCTTAGCCAAGGCTCGAACTAGCGACCTTCCGATCACTAGATGAAAGCCTTAACCATTTAACCATAATTGGTAGAATTTCAGATGGCAATGAAGCAGCTTTCAGGAGTAATATATATTGGCTAATTGAATAGTGTCAGAACAACAACCTCACACTCAATGTCAGCAAGACTAAGGAATTGATTGTGAACTTCAGGAAAGGGGAAGTTCAGAGAACACACACAAGGGTTCATCAAGGGGCTGGCAGTGGAAAGAGTGAATAACTTCAAATTCTTAGGCTTCAACATCTCGGAGGATTTAAAGTGGGCCCAACACATTAATAAAATCATGAAGAAGGCACACCCACATCTTCAAGAGGTGCTGTCTCAAGAAGGCGGCATACCATCACTAACAACCCTCACCATCCAGGCCATGCCTTCTTGGGAAGGAAATACAGGAGCCTAACGACTCACACTCAATGGAATCTGCTTCTTCCTCTCTGCTGTCAGATTTCTGAATGATCCATGAACCCATAAATTTGACTTTGTTATTTTTTAGCCCCATTTGTTTTTAACAATTTGTAGATTTTTTGTCTTTCCAGTGAACTGCTACTATGAAGTCTGTGATAATGAATCTGTTTCAAAACTCTCCTCAGTCTGCAATTTATAATCACGGAGCAGTTAACACTTGGCTGGTTGAAAATCACGATACCCGAAGAGCAAACAAGTTATTGTAATCACTTACATGCATGGTGAAGTCACCTGGAGGGGTGATTTCAGCTTAAAATTAAAAGCAGGTAAAGACTGTATTGTGTGACACCAAGGTAAACAATTTGCTAAAGCTGGCAGTTATTGATAAATGTAGATCAGTTCATGAACTGACACATGATTTCTATCAAACCACAAATTCCATGTATAGCTAGATGAGGATTAGAAATGGTGACCAATACTCAGTCAATTGACCCGAATGATCTATACTTTTCCCACGTGTTTTCCCCTTTCCCATCATGAAAGCTTATTTACATTGAATGAGTATAGCCACATAAAAAACCTAAAAAAAAAGTTCTGAGAAACAATCTACACATCAAGAAGATTATTTCCAAATATGCCATTTAAAACTAAATGCAACTATGGAACCTGATAGCTACTTCTTTGTTTCACCTTGACAATTCTCAGCTCAATAAAATACTAAATGTTTAACCTTGTGGAACAAAAATAACGCATGAGAAACGTCCACATTACCTTGAAGCCCTTCAGATCTACTAACACTTTGAAATCAGTGATAAAACAGCATTCAAGGGGATAAACATTATTGTGAGATTCATTGCAATGTCTTGGGGACATGCTGCACCCATCCTCCACAGATAATCCAAGAACTTTGTTCACTTCACAACTCTCTGTGACCAAAGTCCTCACACCTGAAAGATGTTTTTTTGCAGGCATTTACAGGAAAAAAATACAGTAGAATTTACAAAAACAACTATACAAAGACTGTCAAATAACCAATGTGCAAAAAGAGGGCAATAATAAAAAAATACTGAGAACTTAGACCATAAGATATAGGATCAGAATGAGGTCATTTGGCCCATCCAGTTGTAAAGAGTTCCTGAAAATGAAATAAATCATATTATGATCAGTTCAATAAATCACATTATGAACTGTGGCAATTGCTCTGGCAAATATGCCTCCTCCCGGTGAACATAATGATTGTGAAACTTTTAGGACTAGATAGATATTTTGCACAAAAATATATCGGCATGTGGAATGTCCTTTAATTTTTGTTTTTGATTATATTTATTGTTAACTTTGTGACAATTCATTGAACATTAGAGGCATTTCTTTCAGCTCAACTCATGTGAAACTCAGAGTTATTCCTGTCCCACCCAAGCAGTACCATGCAGTGATATTGGGGTTGAGATCATCGTTGAAGTGTTGTGTTTATTCTATCCTGTGTTCGAATTCATTACAGGTATTCTTCCACAATCTGAGAACTTCACTTGATCAAGTATGCTCTATGAACTGCAATAAACCACCATGAGATTTTGATAATAAAAAGTACCTAAACAAATAAAATTTGTGCAATAGTAAATGAATAAGACAAGGTGTGATTCATGTCCAAGTTATAAACTTGTGAACTTTTCAAACAAACTAGGTGAAGAGGTCATATTGTGGGTGGGGAAAATTTGGTTTTCAAACAATCCACTTCTGTTTAAAATACCATGAACATAGAACAATACAGCATAGTACAGGCCATTCAGCCCACAATGTTGTGCTGCCCCTTAAACCCTGCCTCCCATATAACCCCCACCTTAAATTCCTCCATATACCTGTCTAGTAATTTCACTAGTGTATCTGCCTCCACCACTGACTCAGGCAGTGCATTCCACGCACTAACCACTCTCTGAGTAAAAAACCTTCCTCTAATATCCCCCTTGAACTTTCTACCCCTTACCTTAAAGTCATGTCCTCTTGTATTGAGCAGTGGTACCCTAGGGAAGAGGCGCTGGCTGTCTACTCTACCTATTCCTCTTAATATCTTGTATACCTCTATCATGTCTCCTCTCATCCTCCTTCTCTCCAAAGAGTAAAGCCCTAGCTCCCTTAATCTCTGATCATAATCCATACTCTCTAAACCAGGCAGCATCCTGGTGAATCTCCTCTGTACCCTTTCCAAAGCTTCCACATCCTTCCTATAGTGAGACAACCAGAACTGGACACAGTACTCCAAGTGTGGCCTAACCAGAGTTTTATAGAACTGCATCATTACCCCGCGACTCTTAAACTCTATCCCTCGACTTATGAAAGCTAACACCCCATAAGCTTTCTTAACTACCCTATCTACCTGTGAGGTAACTTTCAGGGATCTGTGGACATGTACCCGAGATCCCTCTGCTCCTCCACACTACCAAGTATCCTGCCATTTACTTTGTACTCTGCCTTGGAGTTTGTCCTTCCAAAGTGTACCACCTCACACTTCTTTGGGTTGAATTCCATCTGTCACTTCTCAGCCCACTTCTGCATCCTATCACTGTCTCTCTGCAATCTTTGACAATCCTCAATACTATCCACAACACCACCAACTTTTGTGTCGTCTGCAAACTTGCCAACCCACCCTTCTACCCCCACCTCCAGGTCATTAATAAAAATCATGAAAAGGAGAGGTCCCAGAACCGATCCTTATGGGACACCACTAGTCACAACCCTCCAATCCAAATGTACTCCCTCCACCACGACCCTCTGCTTTCTGCAGGCAAGCCAATTCTGAATCCACCTGGCCAATCTTCCCTGGATCCCATGCCTTCTGACTTTCTGAATAAGCCTACTGTGTGATACCTTGTCAAATACCCTACTAAAATCCATGTAGATCACATCCACTGCACTATCTTCATCTATATGCCTGGTCACCTCCTCAAAGAACTCTATCAGGCTTGTTAGACATGATCTGCCCTTCACAAAGCCATGCTGACTGTCCCTGATCAGACCATGATTCTCTAAATGCCCATAGATTCTATCTCTAAGAATCTTTTCCAACAGCTTTCCCACCACAGACGTAAGGCTCACTGATCTATAATTATCCGGACTATCCCTACTACCTTTTTTGAACAAGGGGATAACATTCGTTTCCCTCCACTCCTCCGGTACCATTCCTGTGACAACGAGGACATAAAGATCCTAGCCAGAGGCTCAGCAATCTCTTCCCTCGCCTTGTGGAGCAGCCTGGGGAATATTCCGTCAGGCCCTGGGGACTTATCCGTCCTAATGTATTTTAAGAGGAAACAATATAAATGAAAAGCATAAGAAAGTTTGAATGCACATAAGAGAGAGCGGAGCAGGAGTAGAGCAAATCCCCCTCAACTCTGCTCCACAATTCAATAATATCATGGCTGATCCAATCTCAATCCAAACACTACTCACCCAGTGTGTCATCACCGAAGATCCATGTGACTCAGAGAAGAAATTCTTCCTTATCTCCATCTGAAATGGTAACCCCTTGGTCTTAAAATACACCCTGTTCCCTGGTTCCCTACTCTCTTTAGATGAAACATCCTTGCAGCATCTTCCCTGAGATGTTTCAATAAGATCATCTTCATTTTTGAAATGCATCCTGCTTAAACTTTCTCCTTATGTCAAGTGCTTAATTGCAGGAATCAACCAGAAAAAGGTCAGAAGAAGGAATACTGACTGATGACTGCACAATGTTCAACTCTGTTCTCAAATTCTCAGTAAACGAAACAAATATAACTAGCTCCCAAAACCGAGGCAATAGTCAGGCATCTCCCATCTCCAAAAAGAAAGAGTCTAATTCCATACTCTAGACATTCAATGGCATTACCATAGCCAGTTCTTAGAAGGTCGTACAATACTTGAAGACCACTGAGGTATTTCTGTACTCTTGACAGCACCAGAGTAGTAAATATGATAATCAGTCATTTTATTATTATTTCGAATGAGGAAGAAATATCTTGTAACAGTTATATGCCCTCTAACAGACAGACAAGGCCTTGATATAGCACATAATCTGAAAGATGGCAGTCCTTGATAATGCCTCATTCCTTCAGTGTAATTCTAGTGTTAAGTATAAGCAATGGAGATAAAATCACGAGACCTCGCATCTTCGAAGCAAGAATTGAAATAAGCTGACACATCATAAGCGGCATTAGACAAACCTTGGTTTTCTAAATTATAACCATCCTATATTAGTTAAAATATCTGGGCAATATCCAAGTATTATATCAAGAACATCTGTGTTTTAATGGGAATAAAGACTTTCAAGTGTTCTCCCACATTGATTCCCAAATTTAGCGGAGCACCATTTAATGAATATCTGCTGTACCAGCACAAAAGATCCTGAGGAAATTAGCATAGAAACATAGAAAACCTGCAGCACCATACAGGCCCTTTGGCTCACAAAGCTGTGCCAAACATGTCCTTACCTGAGAAATTACTGCGGGTTACCTATTACCCTCTATTTTTCTGAGCTCCATATACCTGTCCAGGAGTCTTTTAAAAGATCCTACCGTATCTGCCTCCACCACCATTGCTGGCAGCCCATTCCATGCACTCACCACTCTCTGCGTAAAAAACTTACTCCTGACATCTCCTCTCCACCTTCTCCCAAGCACCTTAAACCTGTGTCCTCTTGTGGCAGCCATTTCAGCCCTGGGAAAAAGCCTCTGACTATCCACACGATCAATGCCTCTCATCATCTTATACACCTATATCAGGTCACCTCCGTCGCTCCAAGGAGAAAAGGGTGAGATCACTCAATCTATTCTCATAAGGCACACTCCCAAATTCAGGCAACATACTTGTAAATCTCCTCTGCACTTTTTCTATGGATTCCAAGTCCTTCCTGTAGTGAGGTGACCAGAACTGAGCACAGTAAGTGGGGTCTGACCAGGGTCCTATATAGCTGCAACATTACCTCTCGGCTTCAAACTTTGTTCTAGTACTGTGAATGGTAACTCTGCCAAGCTTATGCAATCACTAATCTAACCTACAGGCATGTACAAGACGGTGGCTGATAATGTATTGAGGTCAAGTTCACTTTGAGGGTACTGAATTGAAGCTAAGTTTTGGAAATTCTTTAGAAAGTTTGCTTTGATTCCACCTCCAAGGATGATGAAATAATATTGCTGTATCTTATTGAGGCCAAAAATATCCTGCTGAAGCAGTTCGTTGTTATGGCTCAGAATCTTCATTGCAGATTGTATTCATTCTTTTAAGTACCTTCCAGCAAAAGTGTTTCAACAAATAAATCAGCCCAGATTGTGGTATCACAGCTCCACATCTTTCCATCTGTTTTAAAGATGGTTTAAAAAAATTGTTTTACTGGTACACATTAGATATGCAATTTTTTGAACTTATTAGCAATATTAACATATTCCTACACAAAACCTTAAAAAAACATAATCCTTCATCATGATATATGGCAGATATGAAATTGAACCACATGTTTTTAAATACGAAATAGATAGAAGGACTGATAATAATTAGAAGAAGTATGGCCTCTATCAGGGCTTTTACTTATTCAGAAGTAATATATTCAGAATTTTACTCTTTAAAATTTAAATCCTTCGGTTAACATAAACTGATTATTAAGAACCCAAGTTGATGACAGTTTTTGGAACACCCACATATGCATGCAAATTCAAAGGCTCAGAATTTCCTTCATTGTTTGCCCACACAAAAAACAGGCTCTTACTTCCCAAGAGACACAGAATCCAGCCCAATATGGGAGTCCTGCACATCTAAGGAGTTTATAATCCCACATACCACAGAAATGCAATGAAGCCAAACCCTCAGGCTTAACTACCAAACAACCTGAATTCTTGTCAGTGGCTCTGACACAAAATGTTAAAAATTAAACATTTTGAAAATATAAAAACACTAGAAGACATTTACAAACAATTAAATAAATAGATTAAAATGATCTCAATTAATTAGAAAATAAATAACCTGGAAGTTATTTCTCTCCCTCGATGTTGTGAAAATAAATAGTCTCTGAGCCTGCACCCTGATGCAAATATTATGAAACTGTGGAGGTTCACCACGTACGGCTGCGTCCCATGAAGGAGTCCAGCAACAGAGCACAGTGGACATTGGTCTGGAAATTCAACACACTGGCAGAAAGCTCAGGCTATAAAACACACAGGTAATGGATGGGACTGGCTTATTGGCAGCACTTTAGCTCAGCCAGAAGATGAAGAGTTGGGATCTCAATGCAAACTTTTTCCTGCAAGTGTTGACTAAAAGAACTTTCTAAACATTAGACTGACATTCAAAAGAATAATCGTGCATGGTCAGTGGTTCAGTTGTAAAAAATTGAATTAGAAGTGGTGTTTTGAGAACCACTATGTGTGAAGTGGTTCCTTGCAGACATTTCCTGCTCTCATTGATGTCAATTAGGTAGAGCTCTTCACCCTTGCAGACTGGTCATGCTGAAAATTCCAACTGCACACTTTCTTGGCTACTGTTAGCTAGTAGCTGTCTCAAGAATCTCACACAAAGCTCAATCTAGGAGCTGTGCATGGAGTGAACAAACTGGATGGATATGATGAACAGGTTGCTTGGATGGAAGACATGAAGAAAAGAAAGCGGTGAATAATGCCTGAATCCTGTCTGGAGTCATACAGAACTGACAAATTTGGAAGAAAACCAGTTCTTATTTTGTATTAGTTTCTGCACTCCGTGAAGGTAACCAAAATAGAAAATGATGCACATTGAAATCTGATGTAAACTATGGAAATTAATCAATTACCTTAACCTTTATCTCACAGGAAACAGCTCAGAATAAGGCAATTTCAGCTTGCTTTGTATCATTGAAAGTATCAAAATTCAAGGAATGAAACAGGAAATATCTGCTTGTTTCTGTGTTTCACCATCTGTAGGTGATTATTGTGCCAAGCTCCTAGTCAGCTAATCAGATATTCCATTCATCAGCAACGAAATAGATGCTTATAACTGGGTGGATCTTTTCAGCCATTTCGTTCATAGACAGTAGGGCTCACAAAATCACAAATGTTAACATACTTTAAATATGCTGCCTTTTATGCAAGATTAACTGTACAACTGAACATTGAAGTTCTCTCCATGATATAACAACAAACTTCTTCCTCTTGCCCTGTAATTTCTACATGCATGCTGTTTTTACTTCTCCAGTCTTTTCAACCTTCTACTAAAGGACAGGGAACTGGAAAATTCCAATTAAATGCACACCTTGGACTTCCTTTGACATAAACATTAACATACAATTTTGTATAATTCTACCAAGTAAATTAAACTGTAATCATATTCCATTTTGCCTTTAGTTGTGATGGTTGTGAAATTGCAGACAGAATTCCTTTGCATGCCAAAAGCAAATGAATATTCTACAGTAATTAAACATGCACATAACACCCACTTCATTCAGCAGTCTGTCAAAAGTTTTCCATCAGACTGTAATACATCCAGCATCTAGAGTGGTGCCACTATTAAAGCCTCTTCCTCACGACCAAAAGCTTGGAATCCAGTTAAAGCAAGTGGAAGATACTGGTCTATGACAAAAGTTACCAATGCTCATACAAAATGATCTAGTTTAAAGGTGGGACATTTTGACTGAGGTATGTCATTCATTCAGAAACAATCCATAGTTGTCAGATAACCATCACACTCCTCTGGAAGGGAATGTGAAGTTAACACTGCCTCTAATTTTTGGGCCACTGAGAATTTTCAGATGACTAAACAAATCATCTCAAAAGAACACTTTGGCTACAAATTGTTTTAGAGTTGACTTCACCATAAGTGCAGTAGAAATTTTTCTTCTGCCAAATTTCCTCTGGCAAAGTAGGAACAGTTCTCAGAAGTCACAACCAGCGTCATATATCACTTTGTTAAGAAAGAATTTAAAGCTGTATCTGACACATCCCACTCAACAGTACTAACAACAGTATTTTCCCAACTTGCTACATTCTCTCTGATATATAGAGTGTTACCAATCATTTTTGAATCCTTCCAGTGAGACTTTTGACAAACTCCTAAAAGCCATTCTACATGATTAGGACTGTTGTTCATCCATATACCTCTTAAACAGCTTGCAGAATTTGCTGGAATTGATCACATCATTCATCTCCACCATATAAGGCAAAACATAAATATAGAACGTTCTCTTTCTCAGTCTTGGTTAACTATAAGTTTAAAAAGTGCAAGTGATAAACATCACACACAAAATGCAGGAGGAACTCAGCAGGTCAGGCAGCATCAATGGAGGAGAATAAACAGTCACCTTTCGGGCCGAGACCCTTCTTCAGGACTGAGATGGAAGGGGCAAGACACCAAAATAAAAACATGGCATTTTCACTTACAAGAGTGAAAATGTAATTCAAAAGTTCAAGAGAATTCTGCAGACTAATTGTTTCAAATCTGATACAACACTGTGATCAACACTTTTTTAAAAAATGACTAATGTATGCTGAAATATTATGCAAATCTTCTGTTGCACCAAAACCTTGTGCCTCCTTGAACAGTCTTCTGTACCACCCCAGATACTAACACACTGGTGTGGCTCAATACAGTTTAGGCCTATCTTAATACAGGCAACCTATAGGAAATAAAGAAGTGCTTTGACAGGGGCTGTCAAGACTGTTAGTGTGTTCAGGGCCATTGAAAATGCCAAAGATGCTTAAATTCATTAAAACTTGGTGCATATTGAAAAGTAAATTTTGATATCTAAAACACTATAAATTGAGCTATATATTAAAATCAAACCAAACCCCTAAAAGTAAAGTAAATAATGCTAAAAATAACCTCTTACTTTTCTCCGTACAGCCAGCTTCTCCCATTCCTTTGTCTGTTTTGTGTGTGCTAATTTTAACGATGAGAATCCACACAGGAGCAGCCACAGCCAGATTATGTAGGGCAGAAGACATTTGTCACCACTTTATATTGCAAACCAGGATATCTACATGGAGACACTGGTAAATCCCAGTGTGAGTGCCAGAATTGGGGTGGAAAATGTAATAACACCCATTTCAGTGTGGTGAATTCAAAAGAATTTAAAACTGACCTGCAGATTGATACTGCAAAAGTATTTGTAATTAGCATTGAATACCTACCATTCCTTGACCAGATCAGATTTTGGTAAATCAGATCACTTGGCTATTCTACCTGCATTCAGGTAGAGCATAATAAACAAGGCTCCAGAGATCAGGACAACTAAGGAGTGGTCACAGGAGGCAGAGAAACAATTACAATGTTATTTGATCTCTGGAAAGCCACCTCACAGGTGAAGTGGAGATTCCAGACCAAACTTGAGTCAATGAAGGATGCTCGACAGCTGTGGCAGGGCTTGAATGCTATCACCTCCTACAAAGTTAAATCAAGCAACATGAGAGGCAACATGAACTTTGCTTCCAGATGTGCTCAAAGCCTTCTATATTTGCTTTGTCTATCAGAACATGAAAGGACCACATCTCAATATCTGGAGCTGACATGTTTCTTTGATCTCAGTATCCGAATCTGATGTGAGAGCTGACTTTAAGAGGACAAATCCAAGCAAAGCATCTGGACCGGACAGGATACCTGGTCATGTACTGAAGATCTGTACTGACCAACTGGCTGGTGTGTTCACTGAGATCTTTAACCTCTCACTTTGGCAGTGTGTGTATCCCACCTGCTTCAAGCAGACTTCAGTTATACTGGTGATCAAGAAGAGTGTGGTAACCTGCCTTACTGACTATCACCCATTTGCCCCTCATCGACAGTGATGAAGTATTTTGAGAGACTGCTGATTAAACATATCAGCTCCTGCCTGAGAGGCAGCTTGGATCTGCTCGAATTTGCCTGTGGGAGCAACAGGTCCACAGCAGATGCCATCTCATTGGCTCCTCACTCAATCCTGGAACATCCGGACATTAAGATGCGTACATCAGGATGCTCTTTATCAATTACAGCTCAGCATTTAGTACCATCACCCCTCAGAACTAATCAATAAGGTCCAAGTCCTTGGCCTCAATACCTCCTTGTGTGATTGGATCCAATGTTTCCGTACTTGTAGAATCTAGTGAGTTTGGATAAGCAATAACATCTCCTCCACGATCTCCATCAGCACAGGGGCACCACAGGGCTGTGTGCTTAGATCCCTGCTCTACTCGCTTTACACCTATGACTGAGTGGCAAAGCACAGCTTCAGCACCATATTCAAGTTTATTGATGACACCGCTGTTGAAGATTGAAAATTTGTCTGAGTGGTGTCATAACAACAACCTCTCACTCACTGTCAGCAAGACCAAAGAACTGATTGTAGACTTCTGGAGGGGGAACCAAAGATCCATGAGTCAGTCCTCATCAGAGGATCAGAAGTGGAAAGGGTCAGCAACTTTAAATTCCTGGAACTTGAAATTCTATTTCAGAGGATCTCTCCTGGACCCAGCACCAAAACACAATTGTGAAGAAAGCACGGTAGCACCCCTACTTCCTTAGGAGTCTGCAGAAAATTGGCATGACATCTAAAACTTCTTCAGACTTCTGTAGATGTGTAGTGGAGAGTACATTGCCTGGGTGCATCACAGCCTGGTATGGAAACACCAATCCCTTCCAACAGAAAATCCTACAAAAGGTAGTGGATTTGGCCCAGTACATCACAGGTAAAGTCCTTCCAACCACTGTGCACATCTACATGAAATACTGTCATAGGAAAGCAGTATTCATCCTGGAGATCCACACCACCCAGGCCATGGTCTTTTCTCACTGCTGCCATCAGGTAGAAGGTACAAAACCCTCAGGACTCACACCATCAGGTTCAAGAACAGATACTACCCCACAACCATTAGGCTCTTGAACAAAGAGGATAACTACACTCACTTATTCAGATGTTCATATAACCAATGACCTTGCTTGTCTTGTCTGGGCTCGTTGTGATAAATAGGTTGGTTTTGATCCATTGATCAGGGTATTTTCTGCTGTCTATGCAAAAATATACTTTCTTGAAAACTTTTCACTTTATAAGAGCTTTGGGCATGATTCTTGAGTTAGACGCAGAAAGAAGGTGATCTGGAGACAGGATCTCCGCAAATCCCACCCAGCTAAGTCCAGACAGCTGGTCTCAAGGGACACTGTAATGGTGATATCTTGGTTCACAGTGATTGAAAAAGCTTTTTTTTTCCCTGAGAAGTCAAAAGTGGTAGTTGTTCAATCCCTGCTCAAGCTTGGAAAAGACCCAACTTTCACAGCCATATCAGTAAGGAGGCTACACATCTGATGCACAAATATTTTAACATTCAAGGTTAGCATCTATCACTTTAAGTTTTTGAAGTACAACTGCAGAGATGACAGAGGTTATTGCAGTTAGTGATCACGATTAAGTGACCTGGATGGCATGTGGGCACTCCATAATAACTACTTACAGGTTATAGAGGAGAAGGTGCTTGCTGTCTTGAGGAAAATCAGAGGTGGGCAAATCCAAAGGCCATTGCAAGGTATCTCCTTGGACTAGTGCAGAAACTGCATCCTTAATCATGGGTGAGGTGCCGGAGGACTGGAGGATAGCTGATACTGTTCCGTTGTTCAAGAAAGGGTCAAACAGTAAGCTGGAAGATTGTTGGTCAGTAAATCTGATATCCGTAATGGGCAAGTTATTGGAAGGTTTTTTAAGGGACAGGATTGTTGGTCGACAGGGCCTGATTAGGAACAATCAACATACCTTTGTGCGTGGAAGGTCACGTCTAACCAATCTTACTGAGTTTTATGAGGATGTTATCAGGAAAGTTGATGAAGGAAAGGCAGTAGATGTTGTCAACATGGATTTTAGCCAAGTTCTGCATGGAAATCTGGCCCAGAAAGTTCAGTCACTTAGCTTTCGGGATGAAGTAATAAATTGGATTTGATATTGGCTTAGCAAAGAGTGGTAGTAGATGTTTGCCTCTTTAATTTAGGCCTGTGACTGTATGGTGTGGTGTGTCGCAGGGATCAGTGCTGGGTCATTTGTTGTTTGTCATCTGATTTAATGATTTGGATAATCATGTGGTAAACTGAATGTGCAAATTTGTAAATGACACCAAGCTTGAGGGTGTGGAAAATAGCAAGTAAGGTTTGCAGCAAGGTCTGGACTAGCTAATAAAATGGCAAATGTTGCACTTTGGGTGGACAAACCAAGGTAGGACATACACTATGAATGGAAGGGCATTGAGGAATATGGTTGGACAGAGGGATCAGGAATACAGATATATAATTCCTTGACAGTGGTGTCACAGGTAGATAGGTTTGTAAAGGAAGCTTTTGGCATATTGGCCTTCATAAATTGAAATATTGAGTACAGGACTTGGTATGTTATGTTGAAGTTGTATAAGACATTAGTGAGGCCCAATCTGGAAATACTGTGTGCAGTTCTGGTCACGTAGTTACAGGAAATAATATCAATAAGATTGAAAAAGTGCTGAGATAATTAACAAGGATGTTGCTGAGTTATAGGGAAAGATTTGAGTAGATTAGGACTTTATTCTCTAGAGCATAAGAGAATGAGGGGAGATTTGATAGAAGCATACAAAATTATGAGTGGTGTAGATAGGGTAAATGCAAGCAAGCTTTGTCCCCAAGGTTGTGAAACTAGAACAAGAAGTCAAAGGTTAAGGGTAAAGGTGAAATATTTAAGGGAAACTGAGGGGGAGCTTCTTCGTTCAAAGGTTGTCCCAGCGGAAGTGATGGATGCAAATTCGATTTGAACATTTAAGGGAAATTTAGATAGGTAAAATAATGGAAGGGATATCTAGGGCTATAGACCAGGTGTGGGTTGATGGGACTAGGCAGAATAAAAGTTCCGCAAAGACTAGATGGGCTACAGGGCTTATTTCTATGCTGTGGTGTTCTATGACTCTGTTTTCTTTATACTAATTGTCATGTTAAACTTTCTGTGCATTAGAGTAATGATTTATCATCATCTGAAATGTATCAGAGACAAAAGGAGCATAATAAGACCATAATAAGATATAGGAGCAGAATTAGTCCATTTGGTCCATTGAGTCTGCTCCACCATTTCATCATGGCTGATCCAATTTTCCTCTCAGTCCCAATCTCCTGCCCTCACCATATACCTGACCTGTCCTGACCAATCAAGAATCTATCAAATCACAAACAAGAGAAAATCTGCAGATGCTGGAAATCCAAGCAACACACACAATGCTGGAGGAACTCAGCAGGCCAGGCAGCATCTATGAGAAAAGGTACAGTCAACGTTTTGGGCCAAAACCCTTCAGTAGGACTGGAGAAAAAAGCTGAGGAGTAGATTTAAAAGGTGGGAGGACGGGAGAGAGAATCCCCAGGTGGTAGGTGAAATCTGGAGGGGGAGGAATGAAGTAAACACTGGGAATTTGATTGGTGAAAGAGACAGAAGGTCATGGAAGAGAGAAAAAGGGAGAAGGAGCAACAGAGGGAGGCAATGGGTGGGCAAGCAGATGAGGTGAGAGAGGGTAAAGGGGGTGGGAAATGGAGAAGGTGATGGGGTTGGGGGCATTACCGGAAGTTTGAGAAATTAATGTTTATGCCATCAGGTTGGAGGCTACCCAAATGGAATATAAGGTGTTGTTCCACCAACCTAAGTGTGACTTCATCACAGCAGTGGAGGAGGTCACGGATGGACATATCAGAATGGGAAAGGGAAGTGGAATTAAAATGGGTGGTCATTGGGAGATCCCGCTTGTTCTGGCAGATGGAGCATAGATGCTCAGCAAAGTGGTCTCCCAATCTACGTTGAGTCTCACCAATACACAAGAGGCCACACTGGGAGCACTGAACACAGTAAATGACCCCAAAAGACTCACAGGTGAATTGTCACCTCACCTGGAAGGACTGTTTAGGGCTCTTGATGGTAGCAACCTCTGCCTTATAGGTACATAAAGACATGGCCTCCCCAGTCACCTGTGGCAAAGAATTGCACAGATTCACCACTCTTTGGCTAAAGAAATTCCTCCTCATCTCTGTTCTAAAAGGACACCCCTCTATTCTGAGGCTGTGCTCTCTGGTCTAAGACTCTCCTACCAGAGGAAACATCCTCTCCACATTGACTCTGTCAAGGCCTTTCACCATGCGGTAGCTTTCAATGAGGTCACCTTTCAGTTTTCTAAATTCCAGCAATTACAGGCCCAGAGCTATCAAATGATCTTCATATGACAAGCCACTTAATCCTGGAATCATTTTTGTGAATGTCTTTTGAACCCTATCCAGTTTCAGCACATCCTTTCTAAGATAAGGGGTTAAAACTGCTCACAATACTCGTAAGTGAGGCCTCATTAGTGTTTTATAAAGTCTCAACATTACATCCTTGCTTTTATATTCTAGTCCTCTTGAAATGAATGCGAACATTGCATTTGCCTTCCTCACCATAGACTCAACCTGCAAATGAACCTTGAGGGAATCCTGCACAAGGAGTCCCAACCCATCCCTTTGCACCACAGTTTTTGTATTTTCTCTCCATTTAGAAAATAGTCAACCCTATCATTTCTTCTACCAAAGTGCATGACCTTACACTTCCTGACGCTGTATCCCATCTGTCATTTCTTCACCCATTCTCCTAATCTGTTTAGGTCCTTCTATAACATCTGTACTTCCACAAAACTAGCCGCCCCTCCACCTATCTTCATATTGTCTGCAAACTTTGCAACAAAGCCTTTGATTCCATCATGCAAATTGTTGACATGTAACGCAAAATGAATTGGTCCCAACACAGACCCCTGTGGAACACCACTAGTCACTGGCAGCCAGCCAGAAAAAGTTTCCCTTTATTCCCACTCTTTGCCTGCTGCCGACCAGCCACTGCTTTAGCCATGTTAGAATCTTTCCTGTAATACCATGGTCTCATTGCTTGTTAAGTAGCCGCCATGTGTGGCACCTTGTCAAAGGCCTTCTGAAAATCTGAGTACACAATATCAATCAATTCTCCATTGTCTATCCTGCTTGTTATTTCTTCAGTTAATTCCAACAGATTCATCAGGGAAGATTTTCCCTTGAGAAAACCATGCTGACTACGGCCTATTTTATCATAGGCCTCCAAGTATTGAGACCTCATCCTTAATAATAGACTCCAACATCTTCTCAACCACTGAGGTCAGACAAACTATAGTTTCCTTTCTTCTGCCTCTCTCCCTTCTTGAAGAATGGAGAGACATTTGCAATTTTCTAGTCTTCCAGAATCATTCCAGAATCTAGTGATTCTTGAAAGATCATTACTAATGCCTCAACAATCCCTTCAGCCACCTCTTTCAGAACTCTGGGGTGTGCAACATTTGGTCCAGGTGACTTATCTACCTTCAGACCTTTCAGTTTCCCAAAAACCTTCTCTCTAGTTATGGTAATTTCACACACTTCATGTCCCCAACACCTGGAACTTCCACCATACTGCTAGTGTCTTCCACTGTGAAGACTGATGCAAAATACTTATTCAGTTTGTCCACCATTTCATTGTCTCCCATTACTAACTCTCCAGCACTGTTTTCCAGTGCTCTGATATCTCCTCTCACCTATCTTTTACACTTTATGTATCTGAAGAAACTTTTGGTATCCTCCTTAATATTATTGGCTAGCTTACTTCTGTATTCCATGTTTACCTTCTTAATTACTTTTTAGTTGCCTTCTTTTGGTTTATAAAAGCTTTCCAATCCTCTAACTTCCCACTCATTTTTGCTCTATTATATGCCCTCCCTTTGGCCTTTATGTTGACTTTGACTTCACTTGTTAGCCACAGTTGTCTGGAAGGTCACCAAGGGAGGGCCAGGTGATTTGTCTTTTGCTACTAAATAGGAACTTGAACAAGCTGCTGGTCATCCAATTACAGTAAAAAGTCCGCTATACAGCTTGTACCTGACTTGACAACTGATTGTTAAACAAATGCACCAGCTATCCCAACCTTGACCCTGATGTTCCTTCACTGCTGTTCATTCGTCAACAGTAGTTACTGGAGTGTCTCAAAAGCAAGCTTGAATAGAAGGGGGTTATGTTAAAGAAGCAATGAGAAATAGCCACGTATGCAGCAGTATCAGTGCTGATGGAATTCAAACAATGCTCCATTCTCAGACTGTATACTTGCCTCCATTCCTTTATGGAAGTCTTTGATTAAAGTGAACACCATTGCAGAAGCTTTCATAAGCAATAGCACCCTTGATAAGAGGACAATGCTGATTGAAACAAGGAGCATTTTCTTGTTAGGACCACATTGCACTTCAATAAGATCCTTTATGCAAAGCCAAGAGCAAGAAAGTGCTTCAGCATCTCTAACATGCAGGTCTCTGGCATATGTGTGAATTCAATCTGTCCTTGAACACATTTCCAAAAATGATCAACCTGATTTGCACAGTTTTAACACTCTACAGCAACATTTCACGAACAAGATGTTAATTATGGTCTTTGGCATAGCAAATACACAATCAGACTGATTTAAAGCATCTGAACATCTGCTGCTCTCCCCAAAAAAGTAACCTTTCCTTAACCTTTGCATGAATTTGCCTTCTTTAAGCATAGAAAGTCAATGGCAAAACCTTGACCTACATGGCACGAGGGATGATTTGGTTCATTAGTTTAACCATATAACGATATAACAATTACAGCACGGAAACAGGCCATCTTGGCCCTTCTAGTCCATGCTGAACACTTACTCTCACCTAGTCCCAGTGGCCCGCACTCAGCCCATAACCCTCCATTCCTTTCCTGTCCATATACCTATCCAATTTTACTTTAAATGACAATACTGAACCTGCCTCTACCACTTCTACTGGAAGCGCGTTCCACACAGTTACCACTCTCTGAGTAAAGAAATTCTCCCTCATGTTACCCTTAAACTTTTGCCCCCTAACTCTCAACTCATGTCCTCTTGTTTGAATCTCCCCTACTCTCAATGGAAAAAGCCTATCCACGTCAACTCTATCTATCCCCCTCATAATTTTAAATACCTCTATCAAGTCCCCCCTCAACCTTCTATGCTTCAAAGACCCTGTAACTTAGGTGCTGAAACCCAGGTAACATTCTAGTAAATCTTCTCTGTACTCTCTCTATTTTGTTGACATCTTTCCTATAATTCAGTGACCAGAACTGTACACATTACTCCAAATTCGGCCTTACCAATGCCTTGTACAATTTTAACATTACATCTCAACTCCTATACTCAATGCTCTGATTTATAATGGCCAGCATACCAAAAGTTTTCTTCACCACCCTATCCACATGAGATTCCACCTTCAGGGAACTATGCACCATTATTTCTAGATCATTCTGTTCTACTGCATTATTCAAAGCCCTACCATTTACCATGTATGTCTTATTTGGATTATTCCTACCAAAATGTAGCACCTCACACTTATCAGCATTAAACTCCATCTGCCATTGTTCAGCCCACTCTTCCAACTGGCCTAAATCTCTCTGCAAGCTTTGAAAACCTACTTCATTATCCACAATGCCACCTACCTTAGTATCATCTGCATATTTACTAATCCAATTTACCACCCCATCATCCAGATCATTAATGTATATGACAAAGTTTATTATTAACCTTGGTTGCCACAGCTATCTTTCATTAATACACCTCATCATGTACACATGTATTTTTAAAAATTAATTTACAAGGAATCATTCTGGGAAAGCTGCTTTTTATTTATGTGTCTAGCTTCCCTGGAGAGAGAGGTGGACTGCTGATTTCTTGATCTGTTGCAAACCATATGATTAAAAAGGTCTCAAAGCCTTGGTAGTTAGTAAATGCAGGAATCTGAACTCAGTGAAGGAAAATGTACATATATCCCGATCAAAATGGTGCATTTGTGGTGATTATATTCCAAAATCTTAGCTAGCTAGAAGCTTGTTCAGAAGAAAACTACATGTGATTTTTCTGGTGTTAAATGAGATTCTTAATAAAGTATGATGTTCCCACAAAGCCTGGCTATAATGAACAGCACAATTTCATTAACAAAAAGTTCCCACATTGAAATAATGGCACAGTTAAAAATATTCATTGGTAAGATGAATATTCTCAATATTATTCTCTAGAATGAGAGAAGATATTAACCTGATCCAAATTATGCACTTTTTCTTTATTTTGAAAATGTATGGATTCTACACTTCATTAGCTTATCAATTCTTATATTTAAGACAAGCTCAGAGTTGTTATTGATGGTTTTTGTTTATTATGATAATTTTTCAAGTTTTGTGACAATACCACAGATAATACATGAAAGCCAAAAACACAGTTTGAAAGGCAAAGAGAAGTATGACATATAATCTATGTGATAAAAAAATTCCTCTTTGTTGTATTGTTTATTCAAATTTCATACTATTTATGTAAAAGACTGGCCAAATCATCAGGAGTATGTTGCAACAGTAAGCTTAACAAGGTTCTTTGTCAAACAGGAAGTAATGGGAGCTCACCCTTCACCTTGTTATAGGATTCAAATTATGCAAACATTTCTGAAAATGTGCTCTGAAACATACTTCTATCTTTACTAATTTTCAGGTTTTTTGTGTGTTTAGTTTTATTGTTGCGTAATTTGAAAAAATGTTGAATTTCCCCATGGGGATGAATAAAGTATCTATCTATCTATCTATCTATCTACAGAGATGATGCTATTCAGAACACTGACTTTGCTCAGCACTGGCAGGTATGCACCAGAAACACAAGTGCTCCAGGAGCTCACTGTCATGACTGGTCAGAGAACTGGGCATATTGGAAACACAAGTGGGATCCTTCACTATTTCTGGTCACTGCTCAGCCCATTTCTGTGAGGCAAAAGACTTGAAAATTAATTCTCAAATCTTATCCAAGCGTAGAATTTACCCACATTAGAGTGATGAGGCATTAGCTGTGCACATTGAAACAATCACATTTCATTCTATGTAAGATCAAAGGCTGTGTTCACCCTGACCAATATGGCCATCCTAGGAAAATATATTCTAATGTATTGTACCAGTGAATAACTTTGTCATATAATCATGTCAGAAAATTTAATCCTATTGAATTTGTAATCTGTACATAATCAACTCTTCAGAAAAGCAAATGCCTGCTCATTTATCAAGTCATTTTATTGAACCAGCAACATATACAGTTTTCATTTTAAGAAGGAAGAAAATCAATAACAGATAGTAAACACATGAGACTCAGATGTGAGAAATCCAGAGTAACACACACAAAACGCTGGAGGAACTCAGCAGGTCAGGCAGCAACTCTGGAAATGAATGAACTCGATGTTTTGGACCGAGGCCCTTCTTCGAGACTGAGAAGGAAGGAGGAAGATGCCAGAATAAAAAAAGTGGGGGGGGGGGGGGGGAGGAAGACTATTTAGGAGGTGACAGGTGAAGATAGGAAAGATAACGGGCTGGAGAAGAAGGAATCTGACAGGACAGGAAAGTGGACCATGGGAGGAAGAAGAATGGGGAACCAGTGGGAGGTGATAGGTAGGTGAGGAGAAGAGGTAAGAGGTCAGAGTGGGGGATAGAAGAAGAGGGAAGGGGGAGGAGGGAAAAATTGCCAGAAGAAGAAATAGAAGTTCAGGCCATCAGGTTGGAGGCTACATTGAGGGATTATGAGGTGTTGCTCTTCTGCCCTGAGAGTGGCCTCATCACAGCAAAAGAGGAGACCATCAACCAACATGTCGGAATGGAATAGGGTACAGGATTTAAAATGGTTGCCCCCTGGGAAATTCTGATTTCTGGTAGATGGAGTAAAGGTGCTCAACAAAGCCCTCCCCCAATTTACATCGGGTCTCAGCAAAGTACAGAAAACCACATTGGGAGCACCAGATACCATAGATGACCCCAACAGATTCACAGGTGAAGTATTGCTTCACCTGGAAGATATGTTTGGGGCTGCGAATGGAGGTAAGTGGGGAGGTGAATGGGCAGGTGTAGCATTTCTGTCACTTGCAGGGATACGTGTCAGGGGGAGATTGGTGGGGAGGGAGGAATGGACAAGGGAACCATGGAGGGAGTAATCACTGCAGAAAGTGGGGAGTGAGGGAGGGGAGGTTTGTGAAATGTGTGTGGTGGTAGGATCCTGTTGAAAATGGCAGATGTTGCAGAGAAGTGTTGGATGCGAAGGCTCATAGATGAAGGCAAGAGGCACTATATCCCTGTTAAGGCAGTGGAAAGATGGGGTGAGCACAGATATGCAGAAATGGAGGAGATGCAGATGAGGCAGTATCAATGGTGGAGGGAGGGAAACCACCATTCTTTGAAGAAGGGGACACCTCTGATGTCCTGGAAAGGAAAGCCTCATCCTGGGGACAGCTGTGGCAGAGAAGGAACTGAGAAAAAAGGAATTGCATTTTCACAGGAGACAGGGTGGGAAGGGGTATAATAAAGATAACCTACAGTAGGTTTATAAAAGAGATCGGTAGACAGTTTGTCTGTAGAGATGGAGACAGAGAGATTGAGAAAGGGAAGAGAGGTATCAGAAATGGACCAAGTGAATTTAAGGACAGTGTTGATGCAAAGTTGATGAAACTAATGAGCTCAGCATGGGTGCACGAAGCAGCACCAATGCAGTCAATGATGTAGTGCAGGAAGAGTTGGGGGGCAGTACCGGGGAAGGCTTGGAGCATGGACTGCTTTACATAGCCAATGAGAAGGCAGGCAATGCTGGGGCCAATGGCTACCCCTTGAGTGTGCAGAAAGTGGGAGGAGCCAAAGGAGAAATTGTTGAGGGTGAGGACCAGTTCTGGCAGATGGAGAATGGTGGAGGGAACCGGTTGAGTCTTTTGTTGAGAAATAATCAGAGAGCTTTAAAGCCTTCTTGATGGGAGATAAAATTGTATAATGACTGGACATCCATGATGAAAATGAGGCATTCAGGGCTAGGGAATTGAAAGTTGTTGAGGAGACCAGGAGCATGTGAATTGCAGATGTAGGTAGGAAGGGACTGAACCAAGGGGGATAGAATAGAGTCAATACATGCTTACACGAATCACAGACGGTATCCAAAAGAAATCAGCAAATATTAGAAAAAGAGGATTAGAGAGAATAGTAGGAGCAAAAAGTGATAAATGCTCAGAACCTGATAACCTGCTACTCCAAATGATAAAAAAGATGTTTATGCACTGGTTTTCATCTTCCAAAGTTCCATAGATTCTAGAATGATTCCCAGAGACTGGAAGATAGTGAAAACATCTCCACTATTTAAGAAAGGAGGGAGGGAGAAAATGGGGAATTACTGACCAGTTATCCGAACATCATAAGATAAGAAAATGCTGGAATCTAATGATATGAGGCACTTTGAAAATAGGTCTAGGACAGTGCAGAATCTATATGGATTTATGAATGAGAAATTATTCCAATTGCCATCTGAAAAAAAAACAACCAATGCCATTTTAAACTTTCTTGTTGGGCCCTCAAAAATTCTATTAAGTTCTTATGGCAGAACTCCTTAGAAACATACAGTTTTACCATGCATTTAACAAATACCTAGCGACATGAAATTTTGAAGTTAATATTTCTGTGGTGAACATAGTTTTAGACCAACCAAATTTATTTTTAGTAAAAGCAATAAAGCTTTTAAATATATTCGAGGAAATTAATCAATTTGTTGTTTTGAATAAGGACACAATGATACTTCACGAAGCAAGCAATTTATGTTGTATTTTAAGAAGTGTATGAGAATTAATTCCATCCTCCTGCAACTCTTCAGAAATGTGACTCAGGCTCGGGTCTATAATGAGAACAGCATTAGAGAAGTTGCTTATGATTAATGAATACACTGCTCCAAAAAGCACTTCAATTTCTTTTTCTCATTTTGAAAACTGAAAGCTCTGCTTGAAAAATCATGCACTAGACTTTTCTTCTCATTTTGTACTTGATCCAGAGAGCCAATCAGTGGAGTAAGTTACTGGGACGTCCATCACCTTAAAGATGCATGTTTTATTTTTGTTGGCTTTGATTTTGTTTGCTGCCATTTGCCCAGGCCACAAGAGACTGTTGCTTGGTGGAGCAAGCTCCCTTCCTCCCATCCTGACCCACCTTCTAAAAACATTGACTAAATGATAATATTGCATCACTCTCTTTACTCCAGAGCTACATTTAAGGTGCATTTACTATTGAGACATGATCATGATTACTGGAATTCACTAAGGAAATATTAAAATTTGTTTTATCAATTCAAACATAATTTGTGTCCAATGAGCCTAAAATTATGATACTCCCAGTGCAATTAGCCTTTTGGAGCATACATGAGATCGAGTCATATGAGAAGCAATCATCATTCGACACTCCAAGTCAACTAGCTCTTTGAAGCAGAGCATCAGACTGGGATCTCTCATTAGTCCCATATCACCTTTTATCCTGCAGGCTTGACTTCTACCTCATACTAACATGCCGAACTATCAATCTCCCCAATTCTCTGAAGTCCTGACTCTTTGGACCTGAGCTCCAACACCTTCCACCACAAACCTCCAAAGCCCTGATCCCTTCCACCTACTGACCTCCCCTAAATCTCCTGATATTCTGACACATTCCATCCACTGTTCTCCCTTGATCCCCTAGAGCCTTGAACTCCACAACACTAATCTCCCCCAAACCCTTTTGGCAAAATGCTGACATGCACCTCTTTTCCTCAGATACTTCATTTTCCATTTAGAGGTAATTTTGTTACTCATTCATGTAGACATCTTTCCTTTTGCCTCAGCAGTACAGAGGCATTTCATTTTTAGAAGATCAGACTATTTTTCTGTTTTCAGAGTGTCTCCCTTTGGTGCCTTTAACTGCTGAGAAAAACATGAAAATGAGGTCCCTCAGCTATGTTTACTCCAGTGAATAACTAATAAATATATAAAAGAACCGGAAATGCTGGAAACACTCAGCAGATCTGCCAGTATAGAAGGAACAGGAAAAATAATAAACTTTTCAGGTCCAAGATCCTTTGTCAGTTTTGACAAAGAGCCTGAGGCCTCAAAGATGAACTTGGTTTCTCTTTCCATAGATGTTGGCTGATCTCACAGACAGATAAAGCAAGAAAACAGTCCCTTTGGCCCACCAGGTCTATGTTGAGCATCAATCACCCATTTACAGTAGTCCCACATTAATCCTATCTTTATTTGTCCCCATATTCACATCAACTCTCCCCAGATTCTACCACTCACTTGACTCTTTTGCCTACACACTAGGGGTAATTTACTGTGGCTAATTAAGTTAGTAATCAAGAAGCCTTTGGGATTAGTGAAGAAACCGATGCACTGGAGGAAACCCATGTAGTTACAGAGAGAACTTGTAAACTCCACATGAACAGAACCCAAAGCCAGGATTGAGCCCTACTCTCCAGCATTATGAGGTGGCAGCTCAACTAACTGTGCCACTCTGCCATCCAGCTTTTTCTATTTTTATTTCAGATTTTCTGCATCTGCAGCTTTTTGATTTTCATTCACTGATTAAAATATAAAATGTTTAAAAGAATATGATTTTCTTGTTAATGGCACTTCTTTATTCACATCAACATTATCTATCTCTGTTTGATTGAATAACTCCAGGCTTTAGAAATTCCTTTACAGTGGTTTGGCACCCTGATGTTGATGTTCTTCTTGACAATCATCGTGTAAATGATCTTTGCTAATTGTGAAAAAACAATCAGGTTAGAAATTCATTTGCTCCTTAACTGGAGCATTAAGACAATCTTAACCCATAGTCATTCATGCTGAAGAATCAGGATTGGCAAATGTTTTCAGGAGGCAACACTTGTTAGTAGACCAGTTTCACAAGGTCTCTGCTCTCCTGCTAGCTGTGGTGGATGCAGCAGAAATAACATAACAATAAACTCTGACAGTGTTCACTGTACAGTGCCCAGATCAATTCTGATCATCAACCAGAAACTCTCCTCAAATCTACTCAGAGATGGTTTGGGATGAAGTAATCAGCATCCGGAGTTGCTTTGTGGCAAACTGCAGAAGCTAAAACTGAAAGGGATAGTAGCCCTTTAAATAGGACAACTGTAAACCATTATAAAATTATGTAAAATATAATGAAAACTAGCCAGTGTTCAAAATAACATGATAACATTTTAACCGTGTTACATGAAGAATGACATCATAGTATACATATAGGCTGCCAAAAACATGTAACTAACACAAGGGGCAATTCCTGAAGAAAGTGTATGATCAAATTTTCAGAATGATGTGAAGTGCCCCTAAGAACGCTAGGAAAACAGTTGATTAAGCTCCACTGTCATCAAGCTCTCTGCTGTAATCAAGCTCTATTTGCAGAATGCTGAAATAAACAGTGATGGAACTTTGAAGCAGTTGCAACTAATTCAGTAGCATTGCTGAGACTCATCAGATACCAGATAGTAGCTGGTACAGACTGTACACAGGTAATAAACAGGTTCTGTTTTTACAAATATCCAAAAGCCAATTGTGTCCGCATGTTGGAAAATACAGTCCTAATGGGAACCACACCTCTGCAGTAGTAATGAATGGCGTCTGAAGCACGAGACTAATCTGACTGAATAATCACAAAAAAGTGGGGGGAGGGGGGAGAGGAGAGAGAGAGAGAGGGAGAGGGAGAGGGGGAGAGAGAGAGGGAGAGGGAGAGGGGGGGAGAGGGGGAGGGGGAGAGAGAGAGAGAGAGAGAGAGAGAGGGAGATGAGTTCATGCACATAGTTCAGACTTCTGAATTTAATACTTTTATGGGAGTTTCTTTGTATGTAGGGGTGTGCATTAGTCAGAAATACCAACAGCCTTCTCATTTAATGAAGGGATGCCAGCAGGTGGTGCTGTTAACACACCATTCTTGGAAACATCTAACCTACAACAGCAAATCATCTGGCAGCGCAACTGATAGGAAGTGCCTCTGACCATGAGAACCATATACTCATTTCTTGATGATACCAGCAAGAGCAGGGCATTCTGAATAGGAACAGAAGGCTAGGTCAGATGAATGTGTAGCTGAAGGGCTGGTGCAGAGAAATGGGCTTTAGATTCCTGTACCACAGGAGCCAGCCACAGATAGATGGGACCTGTTCAAGCAGAATGGGCTGTATTTTAGTCAGAATGGTACCAACATCCTTGCAAGGAGGCTTTGTTGCTGATGTTCAGGAAGATTTAAACAGAGTTAATAGGGACTCGGAGCAGATGTTCAGATGGGGAGGCACAGCCATTTAGAAGAGATAAAGTTAATGAAGTCCTGTAGGCAGAGCAGGCAGGTAAATGCATGAGAAGAATACAAAACTAATGCAAATATGTCTAACTTGTAAAGTGGATGAACTCAAAGCTTTATTCAACATGTGAGCCTACAGAATTATTACCACCACTGAGACATGATTAAAAGACAGACAGGACAGGTAGCTCAGCATCCTGTGGTACAGATTCACAGGGAAGACAGAGGGGAACATAAAGGATGAGATAGCATTGCACTGTTAGTCAACGAATGCGCATTGATGGAGAATATCCTGGAAGACCCCTCAAACAAGGCCAAGTGCTCAGAGATTATGAACAATAAAGACGTTGTCACTTTGCTGGGGGTGTATTACAAACTTCCTAACACACAGCAGCTGATAGAAGAACAGGAATATGTAATAGAGAGATGAAATAAAACAGGGCTAAAGTACTTAAGGATTCCAAATATTAACTGGGTTGCCGAAGTATAAAAGGCTCTAATGGGGCACAAGTTCTGAGATGTGTCCAGGAGAGCTGTTTGATGTTCTATGTAGATAGACCAACAAGGGTTACTGGACCCTAACTGGTATGTAGCCAGTCAAGTGGATGGAGTTTCAGTGGGGGAGATACATGAAGATAGTTGACCATAAAATTGTATGTGGTTGTGGATAAGGATAAGGATGGACCAGAATAAAATTCTTAAATTGAGAGAAGCCAATTTCATTAAAACCAAACAGGACCTGGCAAAGATAGTTCAAAGTTCAAAGCTCAAAATAAATTTATTATCAAAGGACATATATGTCACCATATTCAACCTTGAGTTTATTGTCTTGCAGGCATAATAAATCCATACTGAAACAATAACCACAATAGAATCAATGAAAGACTGCTCCAATTTGGACGTTCAACTAGTGTGCAAAAGACAACAAACCGTGTAAATATAAAAAGGAAGAAATAATAATAATACATAATTAAACAAGAGCCTGATAGTTGAGGGGTAATGACTGTTGCTGAACCTGGTGGTGTGAGTCCTGAGGTTCCTGTACTTTCTTACTGATGGCAGCAGCAAGAAGAGAAAATGACCAGGATTGTGTTGGGGTTGGGGGGTAGTGCGGTCCCAGATGATTGATGCAGCTTTCCTGTGACTACACTCCATGCAGATGTGCTCAATGGTGTGGACGGCTTTACCTGTGATGGACTGGGCTGTATCCATTACTTTTTGTAGGATTTCCCATTCAAGGGCATTGGTGTTTCTATACTAGGCTATGATGCAGACAGTCAATATACTCTCCACTAAATCTTTGCCAAATCTTTGTAAACTGCTAAGGAAGTAGAGGTGCTACCATGCTTACTTTGTAATTGCACTTATGTGATGAGCCCAGGACAACACGTGGAGGAAATTAAAGTTGCTGACCCTCTCCAACTCTGATCCTCCAATGAGGACTGGCTTATGGCCCTCTGGCTTCCTCCTCCCAAAATCAATAATCAGCTCCTTGCTCTGGCTGACGTTGAGTAAGGGGTTGTTGTTGTGGCACCACTCAATCTTCCTCCTATATGCTGACTCATCACCACCTTTGATTCGGCCTATGACAGTGGTGTCATCACCAACCTTGAATATGCTATTTGAACTGTATTCTGGAATTTTGGAAGCATCTACTTGCTGGTAAGTCTGCATCCACATAGCCGGAAGTATTCATAGGAAAAATGCAAGAGTCCAGGACCAACATTGTCTTTTAAAGGTTACAAGTACAGGAAACCTTGGTGTTGGGGAGATATCAAGGGCTGGTAAAAGAGAAATAGGAAGCAGATGGCAGTTATAAAGAATGAAGGATGACAGAGACCTGTCAAGAGTAAATAAGTTGTAGCGAGACACTTAATAAGCAATTTTTGAAGGACTAACAAAATGCCTTTAAGGGTGAAGTGCAGCAAATGCTGTTTTTAAGGATTTCAGTAAGTCATTTGACAAAGTGTCACATGTGAGGCAGGTCCAAAAGGCTAGATTCCAGGGCTAGTTGAAAAAATGGGTCCAAAATTGGCTAAACGATAGAAAGCAAAGGATGATCTCAGTGGGTTGTTTTTGTGATTGGATGCTAGTGACTAGCAGTGTTACCCAGGAACACTGGGGCCCCTGCTGCTTGCAAAATGAACCCCAGGGATCTGAAAGAGGTAGCTGAAGAGATTGTGGCGGCATTAGCAATGATCTGTTAAAGATTACTAGATTCTGGAATGGTTCTGAAAGACTATAAAATTGAAAATGTCACACCAAGAGGGAGGGAGGCAGAAGAAAAGAAACTTAGGCCAGTTAGCCTGACTTCAGTGGTTGGAAAGATGTTGAAGTCTGTTTATTAAGGATGAAGTTTTGGGTTACTTGAAGGCTTGTGACAAAATAGGCCAAAGTCAGGATGGCTTTCCTAAGGAGAAATCTTGCCTGACAAATCTGTTGGAAATATTTGAGGAAATAACAAGTAGGATAGACAAGATAGAGTCAGTTGATAGTCTTAACTTGGTTTTTCAGAAGGAGGTTGACAAGATGTCACACATGAGGCTGCTTAACAAGATAAGAGCCTATAGTATTACAGGAAAACTACCAGCATTGTTAGTAGATTTCCTGACTAGCAAGAAGCAAAGAGTCAGAATAAAGGGGCCTTTTCTGGTTGGCTGCTGGTGACTGGTGGTGTTCCACAGGGGTCAATGTTGGGACCGCTTCTTCTCACATTATATGTCAATGATTTAGATGAAGGAATTGATGGCTTTGTGGCCAAGTTTGTGGATGATACAAAGGTGGGTTGAGAGGCAGGTAGTGTTAAGAAAGCAGGGGGTCTGCAGAAGGACTTAGACAGATTGGGAGAATAGATAAAGAAGTAGCAGATGGAATATAGTGTAGAGAAGCGTATGATCATGCACTTTGGTAGAAGGAATAAAAGTACATGAAGTATTTTCACAATGGTGAGAAAATTCAAAAATCAGAGGTGCAATAGGACTTGGGTGTCTTGTGTAGGATTCCCTAAAGGTTAAATTGCAGCTTGAGTCGGTATTAAGAACAGCAAATGCAATGTTAGCATTCATTTCGAGAGAACTAAAATACAAAAGCAAGGATATAATGCAGAGGAGAAGTTCTCTTCTCCTTCTTAAAATTAAAACAATTCAACTGCCTGCTTCTTTCTATTAGCATAAACAACTGTCTCCAAACACTTCATTACAAAAATACTCAATTACCTGTCAAAATCATTATTAATTTAATGATTTTGCAGTGCAGCTCCCTGGCTTTGCCTGTGTGAAATATTTACCCTTTAAGAAGCAGAGTGAAAACACCCTACTCATTAATATTACATTCAGTTTAGATTTCAGCGAACTTTCCTGAATGACGTCTCCCCACACCCTGGAAATGAAGTGTGCATCGTGTAGATCTTCAAGGATGCTGTAAGTACCTCTGTAGCAACTATGGACTGAAAATATTTCTTTTAAGTTGCACAGGCTTTGTGAACAATTACAGACAAGTGTAGGGAGATCCACAAATGTCAAGCAGACTATTCGGTTTTATAATCTAAGTTTACAACCATGTAGAATTACTGTTACAACCTTAATGCCCAGAATTTTCTTAGATTATGAAGCTATCTCTTAGGATATTCAGGCAAAATCCCTGCTGATAAGGAATGGATGAAACAGCAAGAATAGACACAAGATCCTATTAATTTCAAGAAACTCCTCCTGTATGACAATAACAAGGCAGATCAGTCATAACAAAAAAAAACAACAAATTGCTACAAGACTTCAGTGTGTCAGGCAGCAGCTATAGAGGGAACTGGACAATCACTGTTTTGGGTCAAGTGGAGTCTGCACTTTGAAGAAATTTTCCTCCTTCTGAATCTAAAATGTCAACTGTACATGTCCCTCTACAACTGCTGCCTCACTCACTGAGTTCCTACAGCACTTTGGTTATTTTTGCTCTAAACTGCAGCGTCAGCAGAATCTTGTGACTCTAGATTATTCACAGTCATATCATCAGAGTCATACAGCTTAAAACAGCCCTTTCAGCCCAAATCACCCACACCAATTAAGTTACCTACTTAAGCTATTTGGCTCCATTTTCTAAATGGGAAGAAAATCCAAAAATCTGATATGCAAAGGGACTTGGGGGTCCCTGTGCAGAACACACTAAAGGTTAACTTGCAGGTTGAGTCACTGGTGAGGAAGGCAAATGCAATTTTAGCATTCATTTCAAGAGGTCTAGAATACAAGAGCAGGGATATGATGCTGAAGCTTTATAAGGCACTGGTGAGGCCTCACCTTGAGTATTGGAACAGTTTTGGGCTTCTCATCTTACAAAAAATGTGCTGGCATTGGATAGGGTCCAAAGGAGATTCACAAGGATGATTCCAGGAATGAAAGGAACAAGGAATGTTTTATTTCCCTGGGTCTGTACTCGCTGGAAGGATGAGGATTTAGAAGGATTTAGAAGGATGAGGGGGGATCTCACTGAAACCTTTCGAATATTGAAAGGCCTAGACAGAGTAGATGTGGAAAGGATGTTTCCCATGGTGGGGGAGTCTAGGACAAGAGGGCACAACCTCAGGATAAAGGAGCGTCCATTCAAAACAGAGATGCAGAGAAATTTCTTTAGCCAGGGGGCCAGTGGATTTGTGGAATTTGATGCCACAGGCAGCTGTGGAGGCCAGGTTGTTGGGTGTATTTAAGGCAGAGTTTGATAGGTTCTTGATTAGACATGGCATCAAAGGTTACGGGGAGAAGGCTGTGAAATGGGGTTGAGGAGGAGAAAAAGAAAAGGATCAGCCATAATTAAATGGTGAAACAGACTTGATGGGCCAAATAGCTTAATTTTGCTCCTACTTATTATGGTCTTATATCTCTCTAAACCTTTCCTATCCATGTCCCTGTCCAAACATCATGCAAACATTTTAATTTTGCCTGCATTACCACTTGGTCTGGCAGCTTCTTTCACATACTCACCACACAAGGCATACGTAATTTGAAAAGTGTAACTCACAGAACAATACTGACAGAATAACAGAACAGCTACAGCATGCCAGTTGGGTGTGTGCCATCTCTATGTAAAGTTAATCTAACTTGTTTCATTGCTGTGCTCTGACCCAAAGGCCTGTATGCTCTTTCCTTTCTGATACATACCCAGATCCATTTTGTATCTGCAGTTGAATCTGCCTCTAGTATCATTAGTTCAGACCCGAAGCAACACAACCCATGAAAGATACTACTCCTGACATTACTGCACTTTTATTTACCATCTTCAATTTACATCACCTGGTTCTCTCCATCTGCACCCCCTGCCCTGCATAATTTCAAACATTTATATCAGATTCCTCTTTTCCAAAGAGACTAACCTCAGCTTCTTCAGTCTATTCACCTTCTCACATTGAAACATAGAAACATAGAAAATAGGTGCAGGAGTAGGCCATTCGGCCCTTCGAGCCTGCACCGCCATTCAGTATGATCATGGCTGATCGTCCAACTCAGAACCCTGTACCTGCTTTCTCTCCATACCCCCTGATCCCTTTAGCCACAAGGGCCATATCTAATTTCCTCTTAAATATAGCCAATGAACCGGCCTCAACTGTTTCCTGTGGCAGAGAATTCCACAGATTCACCACTCTCTGTGTGAAGAAGTTTTTCCTAATCTTGGTCCTAAAAGGCTTCCCCTTTATCCTTAAACTGTGACCCCTTGCTCTGGACTTACCCGACATCCTAAACAATCTTCCTGCATCTAGCCTGCACCAATCCCTTTAGAATTTTATACGTTTCAATAAGATCCCCCCTCAATCTTCTAAATTCCAGTGAGTATAAGCCTAGTCGATCCAATCTTTCTTCATATGAAAGACCTGCCATCCCAGGAATCAATCTGGTGAAGCTTCTTTGTACTCCCTCTATGGCAAGAATGTCTTTCCTCAGATTAGGGGACCAAAACTGCACACAATACTCTAGGTGCTGTCTCACCAAGGCCTTGTACAACTGCAGTAGAACCTCCCTGCTCCTATACTCAAATTCTTTTGCTATGAATGCCAACATACCATCTGCCTTTTTCACCACCTGCTGTACCTGCATGCCCACTTTCAATGACTGGTGTACAATGACACCCAGGTCTTGTTGCACCTCCCCTTTTCCTAATCTGCCACCATTCAGATAATAATCTGTTTTCCTGTTCTTGCAACCAAAGTGGATAACCTCACATTTATCCACATTAAATTGCATCTGCCATGAATTTGCCCACTCACATAACCAATCCAAATCACCCTGTATCCTCTTAGCATCCTCCTCACAGCTAACACTGCTGCCCAGCTTCGTGTCATCCGCAAACTTGGAGATGCTGCATTTAATTCCCTTGTCTAAATCAGTAATATATATTGTAAACTGGGGTCCCAGCACCGAGCCTTACGGTACCCCACTAGTCACTGCCTGCCATTCTGAAAAGGTCCCGTTTACCCCCACTTTTTGCTTCCTGTCTGCCAACCAATTCTCTATCCACATCAATACCATACCCCCAATACTGTGTGCTTTAAGTTTGTACACTAATCTCCTGTGTGGGACCTTGTCAAAAGCCTTTTGAAAATCCAAATACACCACATCCACTGGCTCTCCCCTATCCACTCTAATAGTTACATCTTCAAAAAATTCTATAAGATTCGTCAGACATGATTTTCCTTTCACAAATCCCTGCTGACTTTGTCCGATGATTTCACTGCTTTCCAAATGTGCTGTTATCACATCTTTGATAACCGACTCTAGCATTTTCCCCACCACCGATGTCAGAATAACTGGTCTATAATTCCCCGGTTTTTCTCTCCCTCCTTTTTTAAAAAGTGGGGTTACATTAGTCACCCTCCAATCCTCAGGAACTAATCCAGAATCTAAGGAGTTTTAAAAAATTATCACTAATGCATCCACTATTTCTTGGGCTACTTCCTTAAGCACTCTGGGATGCAGACCATCTGGCCCTGGGGATTTATCTGCCTTTAATCCCTTCAATTTACCTAACACCACTTCCCTACTAACATGTATTTCCCTCAGTTCCTCCTTCTTACTAGACATTCGGTCACCTTCTATTTCCAGAAGATTATTTATGTCCTCCTTAGTGAAGACAGAACCAAAGTAGTTATTCAATTGGTCTGCCATGTCCTTGTTCCCCATGATCAATTCACCTGTTTCTGACTGTAAGGGACCTACATTTGTCTTAACCAATCTTTTTCTTTTCACATATCTATAAAAGCTTTTACAGTCAGTTTTTATGTTCTCTGCCAGCTTTCTCTCATAATCTTTTTTCCCTTTCCTAATTAAGCCCTTTGTCCTCTTCTGCTGGACTCTGAATTTCTCCCAGTCCTCAGGTGTGCCGCTTTTTCTGGCTAATTTGTATGTTTCTTCTTTGGACTTGATATTATCCCTAATTTCCCTTGTCAGCCACGGGTGCACTACCTTCCCTGGTTTCTTCTTTTGCCAAACTGGGATGAACAATTGTTGTAGTTCATCCATGCGATCTTTACATGCTTGCCATTGCATATTCACCGTCAACCCTTTTCAAGTATCATTTGCCAGTCTATCTTAGCTAATTCACGTCTCATACCTTCAAAGTTACCCTTCTTTAAGTTCAGAACCTTTGTTTCTGAATTAACTATGTCACTCTCCATCTTAATGAAGAATTCCACCATATTATGGTCACTCTTACCCAAGGGGCCTCGCACGACAAGATTGCGAACTAACCCTTCCTCATTGTTCAATACCCAATCTAGAATGGCCTGCTCTCTAGTTGGTTCCTTGACATGGTTCAGAAAACCATCCTGCATACATTCCAAGAAATCCTCTTCCTCAGCACCCTTACCAATTTGGTTCACCCAATCTATATGTAGATTGAAGTCACCCATTATTGCATGCATTTCTAATTTCCTGTTTAATACCATCCCCAACCTCACTACTACTGTTAGGTGGCCTGTACACAACTCCCACCAGCGTTTTCTGCCCCTTAGTGTTATGCAGGTCTACCCATATCGATTCTACATCCTCCAGGCTAATGTCCTTCCTTTCTATTGCGTTAATCTCCTCTCTAACCAGCAATGCTACCCCACCTCCTTTTCTTTCCTGTCTATCCCTCCTGAATATTGAATATCCCTGTATGTTGAGTTCCCATCCTTGGTCACCCTGGAGCCATATCTCTGTGATCTCATCTATATCATATTCATTAATAACTATCTACACATCCACCTTGTTACGAATGCTCCTTGCATTGACACACAAAGCCTTCAGGCTTGTTTTTACAACACTCTTGGCCCTTATACAATTATGTTGAGAAGTGGCCCTTTTTGATTTTTGCCCTGGATTTGCCTGCCTGCCACTTTTACTTTTCACCTTACTACTTTTTGCCTCTACCCTGATTTTACACCCCTCTGTCTCTCTGCATTTGTTCCCATCCCCCTGCCACATTAGTTTAAATCCTCCTGAACAGCAGTAGCAAGTTATCCCCCTAGGACATTGGTTCCAGTCCAGCCCAGGTGCAGACCGTCCTGTTTTTACTGGTCCCAGTCCCCCAGAACTGGTTCCAATGCCCCAGAAATTTGAATCCCTCCCCCTTGCACCATTTTTCAAGCCACGTATTCATCTGAAATATCCTGCTATTTCTACTTTGACTAGCACTTGGCCCTGGTAGTAATCCAGAGATTATTACCTTTGTGGTCCTACTTTTTAGTTTATCTCCTAACTCCCTAAATTCACCTTGTAGGACCTCATCCCGTTTTTTACCTGTATCATTGGTACCTATGTGCACCATGACCACTGGCTGTTCATCCTCCCACTCCAGAATGTCCTGCAGCCGCTCAGAGACATCCTTGACCCTTGCACCAGGGAGGCAACATACCATCCTGGAGTCTTGTTTGTGGTCGCAGAAATGCCTATCTATTCCCCTTACAATTGAATCCCCTATCACTATAGCTCTCCCACTCCTTTTCCTTCCCTCCTGTGCCGCAGAGCCACCCATGGTGCCATGAACTCGGCTGCTGTTGCCTTCCCCTGATGAGACATCTCCCCCAACAGTATCCAAAACAGTATATCTGTTTGGGGGGAGATGACCTCAGGGGACTCCTGCACTACCTGCCTACTGCTACGCTGTCTAGTGGCCACCCCTTCCCTTTCTGCCTGTGTAGCCTTTACCCGCGGTGTGGCCAACTCACTGAACGTGCTATTCATGACTTTCTCAGCATTGCGGATGCTCCAGTATGAATCCAGTCGCAGCTCCAGCCACTCAATGCGGTCTGCCAGAAGCTGCAGTTGGACACACTTCCTGCACACATAGTCGTCAGGGACACTGGAAGTATCCCTGATCTCCCACATGCTGCAGGATGAACAAACCATGGGGCCTATCTCAGCTGTCATGACCTACTCAATACGTTGCCTCAACTTTTGAAACGTTCTCCTTTTAAAGGAACTAACCCGGCCTTACCTCACTTGGAGTGAAGCTCATCCTCAGCCTCTGCTCGCCAAAGTCTCTCGAGACAAAGCCTTCCTACTCTGTCCCCCTCTACTCCATCGCCCGCTCCGTCTAACTGCTCCCTTTATATCCTCCTGCTGCCTCACGGTCTGACTTACATGCGCTTGCGCAGTCGTGCCCCCGTTAAACTGCTGAAGAAAAATTGAAGGAAATCCCTATGATAGATGTATAACAGCAGATTATACCATGCACTCAACTTGCTGAAATTAATGCCCTGGATAAAATGGCTGTTTTTCTGCCACTTATTGCACTGGAGGAACCTGTCACTCCTACAGAGAACTTTTTGAAAAGTAGCAGATGTGAAACATGCAGAAATCATTATCTTCAAAGTGCTGCTACTTAATTATTTGGGATTATTCCACTAGCCTAGAGGTTTACTGCAAATGCAGTAGTAACTGTGCCTAAAGTTATGCGAAATGATACGCTTTTTGTATCAAGATGCAGCTGACATACCAGAAGTACTATCAGCCCAAGTTTCAGAATGCTTACCTCAAATGGAATGGTAGTTATTCAGCAGAGTCGATTATGCCGGGCACAGATGGACTCAGAATTAGAGGGTACTAGTATACCTGATGACTCTTAGTGAGGGGAAGAATTCCTAGTTCCACAGACAAAGAAGAAACTATTTCTTTCGCAACCATTATGTGACAGTTTCATTCTCTTTAAGGACTGCTCATCTGGCTGTGTTTGCCTTCAGAAAAGCAACTTTAGGTATGCATTGTACATGATAGAATAAGCAATGAACCAATGTAGTAGAAAAGCCAAAAAAAAAAAATCAGCAAAAGCCCTGAACTTACAGAGGAAATGGGACCTTCATGACGTGAGGCTGGGAACCTGGCTAACAAAACAGTATTCTTGCTCAGGCATGTTGCACTCATCAGATTCAGGACAAATGCAGCTCCTTGCAAGTTACATTAATATTCCATCGCACATTTCAAATATGCATGAAGGTTACATTGGATGTTCCTTAAAACAAAAACCATGGGTGCCACAAGAGCGGGGCCAGTGGGCCTAACCTCCAAGGAAGAGATGAGGCAGATCACTATTGTATCACTCATTGTTGAGGGAGAAGTCAGAAGTGCAATTAAAGCCATCTCCCCTCAACCCACACTCATATGATTTACAGACACACATCTCCTGCCTAACAGTGCTTCAGATAATTTCATGAATTTGCCCACTAGTTCCCACTAAATATACCACAGGGAGTTGAGGCTGCTACGTGTAGTGATAAGTAACTACTTAATGCCATGATAACTTACAATTATGGCCATAAAAATGCTTGAGCTGATAATTTATTTTTACAAATATGTAATCTTTGTCCTTTGGAGGCTCACTGCACATGCTCAACAGCAATATATGCACAAAAGAACTGCAGTCTCAAGTGACTGGATTTTAAAGAGTGCTCAAAAGTATAGCATCAGATGTAAAAATTTCTAGATATGCATGTGTACTCTGTGCATTGTTATCATATGTAGTCCGATTTTACAAGGGTCAATGTACTGGTTAACAATCTTCTCAAACAGTAAATGTGTTGGATCACCCTAGATCTAGCCCATCATTTCAGATCACATATTTTAATGCCCATCACACTAACGTACTCCAATACTAAGGTCTAAGCGAGCTATCCGCTTTTATCCTCTTAAGCTTCTAGGGCTTAGTCAATATACCCGAGACCCTTCCGCTATAATGATAACATTTTTATAGTCTGCTGCTCTCAAAGGCTTTTGAACTGATCAATCAGAGATATTTGAGTACTGCTCAAAGAAATTTGAACAATCTAAAATGAGTAAAAAAACAAATTTAAATCAAAACACTAGAAATTAAGTTGAACATAAAGTAAAACAGTATAACCACTTAATGTGCATTTAACTATTTACTCAGATCTGATCACTGGCTTGTTTGTGACTTTTGCATTTCTACACATAGATGTAGAAATGGGCGTGGTGAGGTAGACAGACCTAAAGAACTACCAGTTGCAGGTGGATACTATTCAGTCCAATATCTCCATAATTGGACCAGTGACCATTTAAAACATTCTGTTTCCATCTGCCCCAGTCTGATTGTCACATCATTATGAAAAATGTTACCAAATCACTATCCCTCTCCTCTATTTGAACAAAATAAATCCAGTTTTTTTAGGGCATTCTTTATATGTTCTTTTAGAGCACCTTAATTAATCTGTGTTGTACCTTTCATTTACAATAATAACATCCTTCCTGTGGAATAACAATAAAAGTTAAAGAAAGGGAAATATGTAAAATACAGCTCTTGCAATGTGCCAAAACACTTTTAAAAAAAACTAAAAATAAAATTCCTTTGAAGATTAGTCATCATTGCAAATTAAAAAATAAGCAATACGTTTCACAGATTACTGTGATAATAACCAAATCTTTTAGTGAAATATAATTGAGAGACAGTGAAAGAAGCATTTGCATTTTTTAAGAAAGAAGATATGTATGACATGATTAACTTCTGAAACAAATGAATGTACATTCCATCATTCTGTATTTTGTGTCTGTCTGGAATCTAGACACAATTTTCTTCCTTTGCACACAATTTCATTTAAATTAAACTCTCAATCTCCTGACTCAAAAGCACAAATTCAGCCAACAAAGTGCAGGCACACTCATAGTATAGTTTTCTAACCTAATGTGTAAATTTTCATTTTCACCTTAAGCTTCATCACACTACTGCTCATATTCCCAAATTAAAAATTACTGATTTTTATTTTAGAACATAGAACACAGAAATCTAAAGCACATTACAGGCTCTTCAGCCCACAATATTGTGCCGACCATGTAACCTACTCTAGAAACTGCCTAGAATTACCCTAGCACATAGTCCTCTATTTTACTAAGTTCCATTTACATGGGTGGTAGCGGGGACTGATGCTGATTTAGTAATGACCTTTCCAAACTTCAGAAGGTATGGACATTCAGTACTCAATTATACTGAAGACTGCAATTGACATTTTTTAGACACTTAAGGCTGATTTATACTTGTGCGTCACATCAACACCATAGGTAACGCGTACCCTACGCCGTACCTACTCCATACCCTATGCTATAGGGTGATGTGCACCTCTCCAGAAAAGTTACTCACACGTTGTGGCGACGCAGACCGCAACAACTGTGATTGGTCTGCTTGGTAGCTTCTCATTTCCGGATGCTTCTTCTCCGCCATGTCTGTAGGCTGTGCATACACTGATGCGATATAGATGAACCAAATTGTCAAATCTACCTACCGACATGTGAAAATGCTTGAAATGCATTTCCTCGTCCATGTCTCTCACGAAGAAACTCAACACAGTGGCATAGAAACCCCACCACCAACTAGTGTTTTGGTGTACCCCAACGCATGCTCGTTACAGCATAGAGTGACACAGAAGTGAAAATCAGGGTTACGGTGTAGGCTGCAGCGTAGCCCGTACGCACAAGTATAAATCAGCCTTTAGTGGGATCAGTGGCATGGTGATTTGTAGGAAATTGGAACTAAAGAAACAACAACAGTCATTAAGCTATTACATATAGCACAGGCACAAAGGGTCTTATAGATACTTCTGCTTCTATTTATTTGCTCTCGAGTTTCATTTTATTCCATTGTTTTTAAGTCAGAAAAACCTTAGAGCTACATTCCCTTCCAGATACACTATGATCAAATGGGTTGCTCTTCAGCCCTGACAATAACAGGCTTAGATTGATGGAATTTGTTATGTAGATTATGGAAAGATTCCCCAGGCAATATGTAGAGCATCTGAAGAGAGGGTACAGTTTCACCTACTCTTGAAAAATAGAGCTGGACAAGTGACTGGTGTTAGTGGGGAAATCTTGGAACCAGTGATCGGAGTTCTATCAGTATTAGAACATCTATGCATAATGATGGAACTGATCCACAACTAAAAGCTCTAAACTGGGACAAGGCAAGTGTTGACCAAGAAGTTGTAATAACTGATTGAAGTAGCTCACTTGTGGGCAAAGGGATGTCCGGTAAGTGGGATGCTTTTAAAATCGAGATAGTGAGATTCTTGTCTAATAATGTCTAATTAAATCAAATCAAATTTAATTATCATTCAAACCATGCATAGATACAGCTGAACAAGACAGCGGTCCTCTGGGGCCAAGGTGCAAAACAGTCTAACTAGCAAGCAAACATTCAAAAATAGTGAGTAACATAATTCAAAATATTGAGCAAAGAAGTACATTCACTCAAAAAACATATATAGTCATAGATAATTTGCCCTTGCCCCACTTTAGAGCTTTAATTTGTGGACCAGTTCTGCATGTTCCTGTTAGAGTGAAGGACAAGGCTGATATTAGATTCAGACAGCTAGGAAATAAAGAATCCCTGGAGGAATATACAGGATACGGAAGATGTTTAACAAGGAGATCAGGAGGCCAAAAAGGGGCATGAAATAGCTTTGGCAGAGAAGATTAAGGAGAATCCAAAGAGATTTTGTAAATATATTAAGAGAAAAGGAGCAATTAGGGCTCCTCAAAGACCAAAATGAACTTCTATATGTGGAGCCACAGGAGATAGGTGAGATCCTTGATGACCATTTCTATTTTTACCATGAAAGAAAGATACCTTGGAACTTGGGAAAGTTATTTGGGATATCTTGAGGATAGTGCATATTGTGGTAAAAAAGCTACTGGACATCTTAAAACACATGAGTGGGACTGATCAGGTATGTCCAAAAACAATATGGGAAGCTATACAAAAAATTGCAAGAGGCCTGGCTAAGATAGTAAGTATTGTCACTAGTGACAGGTGAGGTTCTGCAATACTGGAGAGAGGCTAATATTCTGCCTTTATTTGTGAAGGGCTGTAAAGGAAAACATGGGAATTATAGACCAGTGAGCCTAATATTTGAGGAAGGTAAGATGAGGTAGGAAGGGACACTGAGGAATAAGATATACACTCATTTGGAAAGAAAGGGGATGATTAGGGATAGTCAGCATTGCTTTGTGCATGGGAAATCATGGCTTACAAATTAGATTTTTAAAGGCTGATGAGGGCAGAGTGTCTAAATGGACTTCATCGATTCTGTGGGGCAGGACTTCCACAATGAATGGGAAGGCACTGCAAAATGTTGGAGAACAGACAGACTTAAGAGTACAAGTACACAGCTCCTAGAAAGTGGAATCACAGGCTGGTGAAGGCAGATTTTGGCATGCTGGTCTTCATCAGTCAGGGCATTGAGTATAGAAGTTTGGTTGTTATGTTGCACTTGTGCAAGACATTTGTGAGGCCATACTTGAAGTATTGTGTTTAGTTTTTGTCAGCCTCCTGTGGGAAAGGTGCCATTATGCTGAAAAGAGTGTAGAAAAGATTTACCAGGATGCTGCCAAGACTCGAGGGACTGGATTATAGGGAGAGGTCGGGCAAGCCAGTACTTTATTCCAAGAAGCGTAGAAGACTGAGGGGTGATTTTATAGAGGTGTATTAAATCACGAGGGGCATAGATAGGGTTAAAGCACACAATTTGTTTTTCCGAAGTTGGGGAATCAAGAACTAAAGAGTAATTGTTTAAGGTAAGAGGGGAAAGATTTAATAGGAACCTGAGGGCAACTTTTTTCCTACACAGAGGATAGTACCTATGTAAAATGAGCTGCCAAAAGAAGTATTTGAGGTAAATATTGTAACATTTTAAAACCATTCTGTTGAATGCATGGATAGAAAGGGATGTGGGCCAAACATGGACAAACGGGACTAGCTTGGTCTGCTTGGACAAGTTCAGCTGAAGGGTCTGTTCCTGTACTCAAAGACTCAATTTGAGTTCCTGTACTCAAAGACTCAATTTGCCTACATATCCAGATAGAATTACCAGTTTCCAGAACTAGAACTCAGTGATAATTAAGAAGGTACCCAATGTTCAGTAAGGCAATTTCCAAAACAGTCAGAATAGTTTGCTAGTTTCTTACAAATATTACAATATCACATTCTCACTTTAGTCTAATTCCTCAAAGATTTCCAGTCTCCTATTAAGCTATCTCTCTAAAACACAATGTCATCCTGAGATCCAATTATATATTTGAACAAAATATGCATTTCTGGTACTTTTCCTATATACACTAACAAGAAAAATGCTGCACTCAAGAAGGTTAATTTTAGAAGCCTGCTTGAGAAATACATATACTAGTCTAACATTTAGTACTTACTTAAGGCATCACCCCTGCTGGGGAAGCAGCCACTGAAAGCTACTCATCAAAATCCTCAAGTCAGCCTTTCAAGTTGTCTCCAGGTGTAGCCCATCTTCTTAGTCTATTCTTCCTCTTGGTGGGATGAGGTCCTTGTAGCATCAAGGATTCTGTGACCAGCCACATAGAGAAGTGTACTGAGGTTGTTACCTTCACAAAACACATCAGGGTGAGGGTAAATCAGAAGCCATGGCTTACTGCTGAGGCCCGTGCCAGGCTGAGGGATTGTGATGCTGCTTTTAGATCGGGAGATGTAACAGCTCTCAAGGAAGCAAGAACAGTGCTTTCCCACTCCATCAGGAAGATGAAATGGGAGCATTCCCAGGGAATTTACAATCACTTCTGCAATACCAGAGACACAAGGCACATATGGCAGGGAATTCAGAGGATTACAGATTACAAGTCTACCCTGCGTCAGGATGCTTCACTCCCTGAGAGGCTGAATGTCTTCTACCATCTCCCTCTGCGAATACAAGGCTCCTCCATAGAAGGAGTTAAGTGCACCAAGTTCACATCATGGATGACCTCACCTGGTCCCTTAATATCACCTCCCTGAACAAGAAGGCACAGCAGCACCTTCACTTCCTAAGAAGACTGAGGCAAACAAGGATCCCACCCCAACCTTAACTGTTTTGTAGCAGCATCATTGAGAACATCCTGACAAGGTGCATCTCCATCTGGTATGGGAGCATTTGAGCATCGGACCTGAAGTCCCTACAATGGGCTGTGAAAACAGCTGAGAGGATCATAGGAGTCTTCCGACCATCCATCGGGGACATTTATCAGGAGCTCTGCACACACAGGGCCCTTATATTATTAAGGATCACACCCACCCATCCAGCAGCCTCTTTGACTTTCTACCATCAGGCAGGACCCTACAATGCATAAAAACAAGAATGGTCAGGATGAGAACGGTTTCTTCCCCCACGCCATTAAACTTCTGGAACTCCCAGCTGCATCATATTCGAAGTGTCACTGGTTAATCTGTTCTGTACTTTACAATACTTAATATTCATGCATTTTAGTTTGTTATTTATGTGTGATTCATCTGTAGATTTAATCCTTGCCTACTTAAGTTACCGTGTGTAATGTATGTTATGTGCATTATGTGCTTTACACCCTGGTTCAAAGATAAGTTGTCAGGATTCTATATACATGGATGTAGTTAAATGACAATAAACTTCACTTGTCACTTGGTGTTTCTGTAGCTCTGGGTTGCTAGTCCCTTGCCAGCCCTTCTCCTTTTGCAGCAAAGCTTGGGACCATGCATGGTAGGTTCTTCCACGTAGTGGAAATGGTTAAATTTACCGAAGAAACGTTGGAATAGATTTTAAATATTGGCTCACTAATGAGTAGATTACACTATTGAGAGAAAGCCTGGTCCAAGTTGAAAGCCAGGTCTCTTTACTGTGTGGATACCTCACTGGACACAAACTGCCCCACTGACACAATACTGTCTGTCCCAGAAGCTGAACTGGCCAGCAGCAAGGCAAGTCTGAGGAAAGCCACTTGCTGACCTGGAGTGTTCTGTTTAGCAATAATCCACATTTTTGACTGCCTAATATAGGGAAAGTTCCATAGAATCTCTTCAACATTTCGAGAATAATGCTTTAATGCTTCTGTCTTTACAGTAACATCAATGAAAATTTATCTAACCATGTTTTCTGACTTCTGAAATCTCTCAAAGTTAGAAGGCAAACATGTTAGAACCCTATCACATGTTCCTTTGAACATAAGCATAGCTTTCACTCTCTCACATACACACATGAATGAAATAGGAATTCCCAAAGCCTCCCATTTTCCAAAACAATGACAACACAAATGCATGCCTAGAAAATATGATTTTCCAGCTGATGGACCCTTGGTCTGTTGAGCTTCTGACCTCAAATGCTATAATCAAATGTAAAGGAAATGGAGAGTTTCTCTCTGCAGGAGCAGCAGTTATGAAATTTGTATTAAAATACAAAGTAGACTTATAACCAAAGTACATATATATCACTACCCTGAGGTGTATTTTCTTGCAGGCATTTAAAATATAATGGGATTTTTGAAATTTTCTAATGCCCTGCCCTAAACTGTCATTTGAGTAAGATAAACAACATCCACCAATGTGTGGAGTTCCCTGACTTCCCTCGAATGGCCCAGTTTGAGTTCTTACATTATTTCCCTTTGTGGGCTCTCTGAAGCTGGTTTCCAGCATCCATATCTTCTGCAGTCCAAAGTGGATAATCCTGAAGTGCCCCCCACTAAACTTCAACAGCCATTCTTCTGTCCACTCCTATAACCTATTAATGTTACTTTGCAATTTCCTTTTCTCAGTTTAGTAACATACTGTGAGTGTGGCATTTAATTTTGAGCTGTCGGTAAACCTGAATATTAAATGTGGATACACTAGTGTGTGCTTAGGAGCTGGAATGCCCCATCCACAGTGGGTTTAGAAAGGAGCACGCTGAATTGCTCTTGTGCAGATGAGTCAAATGGGCCAACTAGGCTCGCACTTTGCTGCATTCTTTTTCTAAATCTATGGCTCTCTGGTTTAGTTGACAAGAAACATTTGATTGCTAAGCTAATCCCAAGGAGCTCCTGGTGAGAAGGTAAAGGTATAAAATTAATATATCAGTTGTCTAATCTGCCAATGAATTTCAGAAGAAATGAATTTCTAAAGCGAAGTAGAATGTCCAGAACTGACTATGTAATGATTTAATGCTACTGACTTGGCAACAGAACAAGTCACATCACATTACAACTAAATTCACAAAATGCTCAGATAAGATACAGACCGCATATCAGAGCAGTAACTCTCTTTAGCAAATGCCTCTAAAAGTCCTGATTATGTTTTACTCTGCAGACTTATCTTCTCCTTACACATTATGACTTAATCTCCCTTCCAGCATATCTATTTTAGTTTCTCTATTGTTGGCTTCTCAAATTCTGAAGGAGTACAAAATAGTCAAGTACTTCAGAACCGTAACTATCTTGGAAATACAGTAGATGTATTGTAAATATTAGAGGCCAGGAATTATAATCAAGGAATTGTTGACATTTCAGATTGAAACCTTGCATCAGGACTTTTTTTTTACATTTCGCAGCTTTCTTGTTTGTACTCTTGGTATTAACATCAAGTTTAATGTCCATTGTTTGTGTCATGATGACATCTTGCTCTGAAATAAACACAGGACAGATTTCTTATGATGTACTCAGATCTTTAAGTTTGTGTCATCTTTCGAGACTGGCATGACACCTTTGCAAGAAGCAATCCAACTTTATGTCTTCTGACTCATCCCCAGACAATATTTCAAAACACTGAAATTAAATTGGCCATTACTGGAGTAAATTATATAGTCTATTGACCAATAACTTTACAATAGCCCTCAACCTTATTACATTGATGAGATTCAGCAAAGGGGATGCGTTCTAGCTAATTTTGACAAACCCATTCATTAATAACACCACAGATAAGCAGAAACAGCTGAGAGATCAGCTATGACTTTTTAAAGAGGACCTTTTAGAAATTACAGCTCCTTAGCAAAGGAGGTGTCAACACATCAACAGGAAGTCCAGCTCTGATAATGATGCAACAAAAGCAGAAGGAAAATCCTACACATTTATAACTTTAAATTAAAAGTGAGACAATTCCATTTAGCACCCATTGTATGACGATGTAAAGAACTGCAGCACTTTGTTAGCAGCTCAAATCATTTCTCACAGTATATTAAAAAATGCTGGAAAATTTCAGCATCCATGACAATAGACAGAGAACATTTTAGGTTAATGACCTTCCTGCCTTTGCTGTGTAACCACTACTGCATGTTATACAAAATATTTTCTGAAATTCTGCAGAGTATGCTTCTTTATTTTCTCCCCCTTCAGTGTTGAATCAACCAGGAAAAAGATTATATTGGATCTCGTTTCATTAAATTAGAAGGTTCCAATTAATGATCCTGTTGTCAAAAAGCCTTAGGGGATATGTGATATAAATGTGATAGAATTTTTCAGTGTGTTTGAAAGTGATGTACATCAATGCAAAATGAGGGTTTTAAATCTGCATATATAAACATACTAAATTATGGGAGAAATGGCAGTGATTGATTGGGAGAATATAGTGAAAGTTATTTAAAGAAATAATGCTCATTGGAACAAAAGGCAAAACCCAAAAGGTAAAGTGATTTATTGCTTGTTATCCAGAAAAATTAAGTACTTGATCAAAAAAAACAGCCTAATAAGGTTGCCAGAATTAAGAGTAGCCCTGAGGATTGGGAGCTCATTAACAGAGGGCCAAGAAATTAATAAAAGAAAGAGAGGCATAGAAAGGAAAACATTAGAGGGGGCAAATATGGACCCCTTATATACAGAATCAAAAGGACTTATAACAATGAAATCAAGGAAAACATATTAAACCTGCTGGATATACAATGCCTGAAAAGGAACTAAGCCCCCACAACTATTTCCACATTTAATTGCAACACACTCAAAATGCTGGAGGAACTCAGCAGGCCAGGCAGCATCTATGGGAAAGAGTAAATAGGCAACGTTTCTGGCTGAGACCCTTCATCAGTCAGTCCTGCCTGGCCTGCTGAGTTCCTTCAGCATTTTGTGCGCGTTGCTTGGATTTCTAGCATCTGTAGATTTTCTTGTGTTTGTGCTTCCACATTTTATTGTCCCACTTTCTAAGTGTAAAATATATTGAAGTAAGATTTTTGAACTAATCAATGAAACATTGTGTATCATGTCAAATCAAAAGAAACATTCCAAAACCTGCCAACAATTAATTAACAAGTAAAAATCAAACTGTGAGGCTGAACAAGTGTTCATCTCCTTCATAGTTACTATGCTAACTTTTCTTGGGTGCAATACTGTATATTACCTTACCAACTCACCCAGTTTGTTTCTGTGGAAAACTGGAGGATCACTTGTTTTCAGTGAATTCATAAGAATAAACATCCCCATTTTCTGTAACGTCTAGCATCTACCAGTCTACTATACTGGTAGATTTTCAACAGACCAATCCAAAATGAAGCCAAAGGTATATTCAAGACAAATCAGGGAAATGATAATAGAAAACCACAAATCTGGGGAAGGGTACAAGACCATCTCAAAGGCACTGAACATATCTCAGAGCTCAGTGGGCAGTCCATCGTGAAAAAGTGGAAAAAATATGAAACCACACTCACACTGCCTAGGGAAGGCTGCCCTCTAAACTTAGTCATTAGAGAAGAATAGCACTTGTAAGAGAGGCCACTGTGACACCAACAGTCACTCTCAGTGAGCTGCAGAAGTGAGCAGCTGCAACTGGAGATGAAGTTCATGGGTTCACAATCTCCAAGGCCTTGCACAAAAAGAGTATTTAAGGAAGTGTGGCAAAGAAGCAGCTCCAGCTAAAAAAAAAGCACATGTTTGCCCTTAAAGACTTTGTAAAGCATCACTTAGAAGATACTGTATAGATGTGGAAGAAGCTCTTGTGATCAGATGAGACTAAAGTCGAACTTTCTGGCCTCAACACGAAGTGGTGTGAATGGCATAAATCTGATACTGTGCATCCACCAGGTAACACCATCCCTGCTACAAATTACAGTGGAAGTAACATCATGGTATGGGGAAGCTTTTCAGCGGCAGGGACTGGAAATCTGGTCTGGATTGATGGGAATATGAATGCTGCTAAATACAGAGAGATCTTGGATAAAAACCTTCTAGCTTCTGCCTGAAAGCATAAACTGGGGAGGAAGTTTGTCTTCTAGCAGGACAACGACCCAAAGCACACTGCCAGAACAACCTTTGAGTGGCTTCAAATGAAGAAAATTGATGCCCAAGAGTGGCCCAGTCAGATTCCTGACCTTAATCCGATTGAACATCTCTAGCAAGATCTTAAGTCTTCCAGTTGAAGGAGGCACTGCTGAGGGCAGGTGACAACTTACTGGTGGCTAACGAAACAAGAAATACAACTAAATGCTTTATTAATAACACTTATTCTGTTAAAAAAAAATTATGATAAACAATCAGGGCAAACAATGAAGAGGCAAACGAAGGCAAAGCTGAGTCGAGGGTCGAAGCTTGCAGGTGAGAGGTGGCATCCGGGTGATGTTGAGGCATATTCAAGGCAAAGTCAAAGAGGTGGACAGGGAGATTCAGGGCCCATCCACCGAAACCAAGAGCAAAGTTTGATCGATCTATGTGCCAAACTGATTTGCACAGGTCGGGTATAGGGTAGCACGTTGCTGCGGGGTCCAGGCTCAGAGTGCATTGATGGGCAGGGCCCAGGGTCCTAGAGTCACTTCTGCTTGCTGCTTGGCAATTTTTACACCATTCTTCAGGCTCTGCGATGTTTACTGGAGTATGTGCTGAACCGAGGCTGAGGGTCTGTGTCTGTTCCAACTGCTCAGACTTCGTGTCTGAGGACACACTTTCATTCTAAATGCTACTTGCTTACTTTTATTGTTTGCATGATTTGTGTTTTTTTCTATCTCTCTGCACTTTAGGTCTTTTTTTGAGACTAGCAGTCTTTTTTTAAGGAGTTCTTCCGGGTTTCTTGTTTTGTGGCTGCAAATCTCAAGGTTGTATAATATATACATACTTTGATAATAAATGTGCTCTGAACTTTGAAGACTGCCATCCACTGCCACTCCCTAAATAACCTGGCAAAGCTAATCCAAAAAGACTACTGGCTGTAATAGCTGCGAGAACTGGTTCAAGTAAATACTGAACAAAGAGGAATGAATACTTTCGTACTGCTGACATTTCAGTTTTTGAATTTTTAGTTTTTCATGCTTCAGAATTTTCCCTGTTTTTGAGGTTCTACTGTGAAAAAAGGAGGAAGTAATACACAATTATGTGGACAAAAGGTTGAGGTCAATACTTTTACAAAGCACTATATTAAATACACAAGAGATTTTGAGGACCACACACAAAATGCTGGTGGAACGCAGCAGGTCAGACAGCATCTATAGGGAGAAGCACTGTCGACGGAATTTTCCCTCCCCCTCCTCTCTTCTTCCATTCCCAAATTTGGCCTCATCTCTTCTCATCCGCCTATCAGCTCCCCCTGGGTCCCCTCCTTCCCTTTCTCCTATGGTCCATTCTCCTCTCCTGTCAGTTTACTTCCTCTCCAGATCTTTACCTTTCCTACCACCTGGTTTCACCTGTCACCCTCCAGCTATCCTTGTTCCTCTCCCTCTACCTTTTCCTTCTGGAGTCTTTCCCTTTCCTTTCCAATCCTGCTGAAGGGTCTTGGCCCGAAACATCAACTGTTTATTCTCTCTTCCATAGATGCTGCCTGATCTCTGATTTCATCCAGCATTTTGTGTGCATTGCTTTGGATTTCCAACATCTGCAGAATTTCTTGTGTTTATAAACAGTCAATGTTTCAGGCTGAAACCTTTCCTCAGGACTGGAAAGGAAGGGGGAAGAAGCCATAATAAGAAGGTGGGGGTGAGGGGGAGGGGTACAAGCTGGCAGTCTCTACTTGACTCCCTTGTCCACTCATCCCTCCCTACGGATCTTCTTCTTGGCACTTATCCCTGCATATGGGACACATGCTGCTCCTGTCCCAAGACCTCCTCCTTCACCAACATTCAGGGCTCCAAAAAGTCCTTCCAGGTGAGGCAACACTTTACCTGCAAGTCTGTCGGGGTCAGCTACTGTATCTGGCACTTCCAGCACAGCCTCCTCTACACCAGTGAGACCCAATACAGACTGGGGAAACTGCTTCATCGAGCACCTTTGCTCCATCCACCATGAAAGGTGGGATTTCCTGGTGGCCAACCATTTCAATTCAACTTCCCTTTTCCATTTCAAGATAATGGTTACTGCCTCCTTTACTGTCACAATGAAGCCACTCTCAGATTGGAGCAGCAACACCTCATATTCCATCTGGAAGCCTCTAACCTGATGGCATGAACATCAATTTCTCCCTCTCCACTTTCTCTCTTTTTTCATTCCCTATTATGCTCCCCTCTTACCCTCTCCTCAGCTGCCCATCACCTCCCTCTGGTGCCCCTCCTGTTGTTGAGAAATGGTGGAATCTAAAATGAATAATATAATATTTGTAAAATAGTGGAAGACTGGCTGATGGTCATGTTGAAAGGAACCTAGTTGTGCTTGTACTCAAATCACTTAAAATGAACATGCAGAAACATTCTCTGATTAGTATGACAAAAGGTACGTAGGCTTTTATTATAAGAGGGTTTGATAATAGAGTGAGATTGCCTTATTGCAATTGTATCAACATTGGAGAGACCAAATCTAAAATGTACGGCTCCAAAGGAAGGACAAACTTACCATAGAGGAAGGCTTATTAGACTGGCTTCAGAGATGGGAAGTTTGCCATATGAGTATAGGTTAACCATATATAACCATATAACAATTACAGCACGAAAACAGGCCATCATGGCCCTTCTAGTCCGTGCTGAACGCTTACTCTCACCTAGTCCCAGTGGCCCGCACTCAGCCCATAACCTTCCATTCCTTTCCTGTCCATATACCGATCCAATTTTATTTTAAATGACAATACCGAACCTGCCTCTACCACTTCTACTGGAAGCTCGTTCCACACAGCTACCACTCTCTGAGTAAAGACATTCCCCCTCATGTTACCCTTAAACTTTTGCCCCCTAACTCTCAACTCATGTCCTATTGTTTGAATCTCCCCTACTCTTAATGGAAAAAGCCTATCCACGTCAACTCTATCTATCCCCCTCATAATTTTAAATACCTCTATCTAGTCCCCCCTCAACCTTCTATGCTCCAAAGAATAAAGACCTAACTTGTTCAACCTTTCCCTGTAACTTAGGTGCTAAATAGACTGGAAATCAACTTGAGTTTAAAAAATGAGAATAAATCTGATTGGAACTACAAAGTTTTTATAGGGCTTGCCGGTCTAGGCAGAGAGAAAGTCGAATCCATGATTAAGCAGTCCAGTATCAGAGGCATAGTTTGAAAATGAAACAGGACTGGAGGTGTGAAGAAATTTCATTCCCCTGATGTTAGTAAACATTTGGAACTTCACTGCTTTACTCAATCATAAAACTCATTCATCGCTTTGATTCCAAACGAGGTCAGTACATTTTAAGGGAATCAAGGGATATCAGCACAGTGTGATAGAGCGACACTGAAATAGATCGGCCACAATCTTGATCAATGATGGACTAGGCTTGAAAGCAGGTATCCTTTTCATACTCTTTCCTACCTTCTACTTTGGGTTTTAGAGAGACTTTGTTAATGTGCTAAAATATCCTGAACTTTAGGAAACTATATTCTTTATAAAATTCAGATTAAGTTCAATAACCATTGATGGGTTACCAACCAGATATTTTAAAATCAATGCTAACACGATTCATCCCACTTGTAGGCAAATCTCATTCACATGGCCATGCTCACTATAAAAAGCAGGGACTGTCTGATGCTTTACTCCTTCATCTGAATCATTGATTGCATGTCTCATTCCATTTACCCTGTCCTTTCCAAGACACATCTAGTTTACAACCTACCGGTATGTCACAAAATTACCTCTAATTCTCAGTAATTTTGCTTTGCTGATAAATTGACTAGACTTTGTGGGATTCTGCCCTTAGTTTCTCATATAAAAATTCATGAAGTCTTGTGGTAGTTATGCCTATTCCCTAGACCCAATGCTAGGTGATACATTTGAAGAGCCTGGACTAGGTTAATTCTCCATTCTAACATATATCTTAATCCTTCATAACTATTCTCCTCAGAGGATCATAGGTGCAAGGGGTTAAGGTAAATGACTGTGATTTTTGACTTTGTAACTGATTTAATCTATTTATAAACAGATTAACTTCACAAACACTTTTGAATCTTCCTGAATGTCAGAGACATTCGAATGTTTTTGACAGCTTAACTATCACTTAAGGCAGGGGGTGTTTTACTTAGCTACCCATCAAAGGTATTTTCAGCAGTTTCATGCTTAAGCTTATCCACCCCCTCATTTCCTGAGGTTAACACAGAAAAGGGAAATAAATTACATGTACACTTCAGAAATGGCATCATAGAATGGAACTGAAAAAGGTCTAGGGTCTTAGTTGAATCTACATGGAACACCTTCAATAAATGTAAAGCAGAATACAATAAAATCACAGGATATTAAATTATAATTAACTAAAGAAGTGAATATCTATAGAGCTGGTGTTAAATCACCCTCCTCCTCCCATCGGTTTTAATATTTTATCAATTCTTGGTGGCAAATAATATTTACACAAATGAGTCAATACAAAGAAAAGTCACAAAACTTGCCTGCAGTATCAGAGTTAAATTAAAAGGCAGGAAAGAAATTGCTGTGATCAGTCTGAGAAGGAGGGGGATAAGGGTGATCTTCCAGAAATGCATGAGACTGTTAAGATCTTGGAAAAAATAGTGCAGAAGTTGAACATGGGAGAATAGGTTTAACCATTTGAAGACAGATATTGGGAGATCTTTGTTAGATAACGTTTAACCAACAGATGAAAGAAATACCCATATAGAATAATAGAAGCAAAACAATTGGATACTTCGGATATGATGGCAGAATATAGTATTAATGGTAAGACTCTTGGAGGATCAGAAGGATCTTGGGCAGCTGCTCAAGTTGACTCTGTGGTTAAGAAGGCGTACAGTGTATTGGCCTTCATTAATCATGGAACTGAATTTAGGAGCAGAGAGGTAATGTTGCAGCTATATAGGACCCTGGTCAGACCCCACTTGGAGAACTGTGCTCAGTTCTGATCACCTTACTACAGGAAGGATGTGGAAGCCATAGAAAGGATGCAGAGGAGATTTAAAAGGATTTTGCCTGGATTGGGGAGCATGGAGCGAAGGAGGGTGAGAGGTGACCTAATAGAGGTGTATAAGATGATGAGAGGCATTGATCTTGTAGATGGTCAGAGGCTTTTTGCCAGGGCTGAAATGGTTGCCATAAGAGGACACAGGTTTAAGCTGCAGGGGAGTAGGTACAGAGGAGATGTCAGGGGTAAGTTTTTTACTCAGAAGGTGGTGAGTGCGTGGATACGACAGGGTCTTTTAAGAGACTTTTGGATAGGTACATGGAGCTTAGAAAAACAGAGGGCAATGGGTAAGCCTAGTAATTTCTAAAATAGGGACATGTTCGGCACAGCTTTGTGGGCCAAAGGGCCTGTATTGTGCTGTAGGTTTTCTATGTTTCTATGAAAGTTGTGGTGGGATCAGTTTGGTTAAATGATTAAATTGGTTATGTTTCTTTCATTGTTAAAGATCCAAAGTACTAATTTTATAATTGTACTGTCCATTCATCACTCATAACAGAATTTTCTCTATCTGCAGCTAGCTTGATTTTCATTATACAAATCCTTTGTGTGCTCATAAATTGTTCCCCTTTAGACTATTTGTCATTCTTCCTTATTGTTGCCTATTAGCCTTTCTCATTGCTTTATTTCCTTGATTCCATTTTGTACTTTTAGTAAGTTGTATCAAATGCCATTTTAGACAAAAACTCCCTCCCCACACCCCTTCACCCCACACCCCTTCACCCCGCAAGTTTCAGTCCTTCAATTAAACTACTATGTTGACAAAAGTTCCATCAAATTGTTCGAGAGCACACATATCTTATTAATATCACATATCTCACATATCACATATCTATGTGAGGTGTTCTTGATATACCTACAACTTTTTAGATAGACATTCATATTTTTAACCCAGTGAGAAGTTAGAATATGAAAACTGCTACTAAAGAGAGTATTTGAGATAAAGTGTATACATTTATTAAGGATGGCTGGAGAAATATAAGGGAGAAAAATAGAAAGAAATGCTAATGTGGTTAGGTGTAGTAGGCCAGGAAGAAGCTAAAGTGGATGAATGTGCTATTTCCATGTTGAAAATTCTGTGCAATATATATATTTCATGATCTGCTTGTCTGTTGCCAAAATTAGGCTGATAGGTCTTTAGTTGGTTTGTTTAATCACTTCTCACTTCTTGAGCCTTCTCCAGTTTCATTCGTTTTTCTATGAAAGTACAAATAAATCTTGGAACCAACCTCACTGTGGGAGTACCTTCACCAGAAGGTTTGCTGTGATTCAAGAAGACAGCTTCCCACCATTTTGCTGACAGAAGTAAATGCAGTTCTTACCAGTGACACCCACGTGCCAGAACATTAATAAAAATATTGGTGGTTCTGGTCAAATATCCATAATTTTTAGCCACTGTTTGCATCCAATAAAACTGTTGAGAAATATTTTAAAATTAATATTAGCAACTAGATGATGTTTCAACAAATCTAATTTACAAGCCAGTCCAATTATGATCTTTCAATGAAATACAGATATACATATAGATTCTTGATTAGTCAGGGCATGATGAGATACGGGGAGAAGGCAGCAGAGTGGAGCTGAGAGGGAAATAGCGGAGCAGACTCAATGGGCCAAAAGGCCTAAATCTGCTCACATATCTGAAAGTCTTATGGTCTTATACATGGCTTTAAGCATGAAACTTAGTTCATTTGACAAATTAAAAAACAATTTAACTATAAAATAACACATTTAAGAGTCTTCATCGCCTGATATTGTAATGTAACTGCTAATTATATGTGTTTTGTACGATTACGTAGCTGAAACAGAATTTGTATTCTACCACATTTTTAATTGCAATCCTGAAAAGGTTAAAGATTCATAGCCAATAATTTCCTCAGATCTGCACTCACTGCACTGAACAGGCAGAATTGGAGGAACTCCAAAGAAAGTCACAGTCAATACAGCGACGACTTTAGTAAACAAACATTTTATATTTCTGTTTAATATTGGTTTCATTTTAAAAGATTTTGAAATTAATATTCACAAGGTTTGATGCTAAAATTATGACCTAGAACTTTTCCTTCAGGTGTTAATAATAAATTACGCCCAAAGAAGACATTCAATTAGAAACTAAAGATAAGATCAGACTATAATCACCAATATGTTTGCTGGGACTTCAAATGGAAACAGGAACAACAATTCTCAAGCCAACAGCCAATAATTCCTGATTAAAGCAGTTTCTTTACTAGCAGGAAAAATCATCAAGCATTTTTTGAAATATTATATACAAGTAACTTAAAAATATAGTGATTCCATAATAATATGGAGTCCTAAGATAGATTTTTTAGATCTATACATTTTGCAGGTGATATCTATACTCAGTGACCACCTAATTTGGTACGCCAGCTTGTTAATGCAAATATCTAATCAGCCAATCATGCAGCAGTGGCTCAATGTATAAAAACATGCAGACACGGTCAAGTACAGTCCTTGTTCAAATCACATATCAGAATGGGTTAGAAATGTGATTTAAATGACTTTGACCATGGATTGATCGTTAGTGTCAGATGGGGTGGGTTTGAGTATCTCAGAAACTGCTGATCTCTGAAGATTTTCAAGCACGACAGTTTCCAGAGAATGGTGCAAAAAAAAAAAATCCAGTGAGCAGCAGTTTTATGGGTGAAATTGCCTTGTTAATGAGAGAGAATGGTTCAAGCAGACAGGAAGGTGACAGTAACTCAAAAAAACACTTATTACAACAGTGGTGCGCAGAAGACATACTCTAAACACACAACACACCAGACCTCGAAATGGATGGGCTACAGCAGCAGAACCATATATATACACTCAAATGGCCACTTTATTAGGTACCTCCTGTAGATTTGCTCAATAACTAGTTCATTTCAAAGTCAGAGGGTGCTGCACACAGAAACACACCATCTGACCTGTCAAAACATCTTGAGCTTTTTTTCCCATCTTTAAATATCCCATTTACCCTTCTATCTCTTGCCTATTTAAATTTCTATCTAAATGGCTCATAAAGGTACTATTTGTATCAGATTCTATTATCTCCTCAGGCAGCGAGTTCTAGACGTCAACCAAGCTCTGTTAAAAAAAATACCCTAAGAGTTCTTTAAATCTCCTGCCTCTCACCTTAAAACTGTGCACTCTTCTTTTTGATACCTCTAGCTATGAGACAGCTTACTCAATCTATCCCTCTTATTCCGGCACATTCAAATTGCCATACTAGACCATGACTAGTCGCATCATCGTCTGATATGGAAATTCAAATGCTCAGGAATATAAGAAGCAGTGAGAGGAATGTACAAATACATCAGAAATACACCACTCCCAACAACTGGTCATATTTACAGGAGACACTGATTCAAGAAGGCAACATCTATCATCAAATATCCCCACTATCAAGGCCATATTATATTTTCACAGCTACCATCAAGCAGGAGGTACAGAAGCCTGAAGTCCCACTGCACAGATTCAAGAAAAGCTAATTTCCTTAAACCACTCAGTTCTTGAATAAACTGACAAAACTCTGATCACTGTAGTTTAGAAGCACAATGAACACTTTACACTAAAATTGATTCTGATTTTTGTGATTGTAATTCTGTTTTCTTTTAAGTATTGTGTACGATTTATGTTTTTCTTGTGAATAATCCTCATATGATTCTATTGCCTGTGTTACTGTGGCAAGTAAGATTTCTCTTCCATCTGTGTTTACGTGTACTTGTGCATATGCTCGACTTTGAGCATGACTCATAATATTCTATACTTTTATTAGGACTCCTTCAATCCCAAAGGAATAAGCTCATCCTATCCAATCTCTCCCCATAACTGAAGTCCTCTGATCCAGGCACCATCCTATGAATCTCTACACTCCCTCCAGTGTAATCACAGCCTTCCTATGGTATGGTGATGAGAATTGCATAAAATACTTCAAAATGCAGTGTTTTGTTATGTTAATTTTGTATCCCAGCTCTTCTATCCCTATTATACCTTCTGTGATTTTTTTACACCAAGTTTTCTCTCATCTTTTTAATCATGTACTCAATAGAAAGAAAGTGGCTTGCACCAAAACATTCCAAATCCTTTTTAAGAAGACAGAACATGTTGTTTTGTTCTGAGATATGCTTCTGCTGTGTATATCTTTGTGAATCCAAACCACCTCCTGAAACAAGCTACTCAGAGTTGCAGCTGGCAGAGCAAACCAAGGACTTAGAGATGTAACTCGTTAAAACAGTAATGTCATTCAGTGAAGTACAAGAATTAATGATTATGTCTGCAGTGATACCAGAAACAAATGTATGTTTGACAAAAGGGACACCATTAAGAGCAAAAGGCACCCAGCTATACAAAGCAGCATATCAGGTGGTGCATGGTTTACTATTTCCATCTAGGTTTACCTCAGAGTAATAGGTCATTCCAGCTTAAAAATAAGTAAGCTCCTCAAACAAGCTCTATTTTACCGATGAGTATTACATCATGACACACAGGTCAAGACAAAGTGTCTGTGTGTGTTATTGGAGTAGGTGGGGGTATGTGGTATGTTCTTCAACATATAATTAGTTTCGATTTCAAAATGGGGCCTTGCTTCATAGTAACCTTTAAAATGTAACTGCTTTATGATGTATTTTGCTAGAAGCAAGTCTAAATAAATTAATTAATTGCAGTAAAGTAAATGCAATGCATTTTTTTCTGCAGGCTGACTTATATTGGCTAGCCTCGCACAAATGCACTTCTTGAAAATCATTAGCAATTAACAGACTTGCAATGAATTATTAATAACTGCAGATCTACGAGGAAGATCAGTAACCATCATAGAGCCCTATGAAACAACATGCTGCAAAAATACTGATTATATTTATTATTAAGCTAAGTTATTATGTTCTCAATGCTTAATTTCAATTTTGAAAAGATGTGGCGATAATAAATTGTCCATAAACAACCATTAATTAAAACATCAATAATAAATTAATTGTTGCACAGAAAACAAGACATTCTTACTCTACTGAAACCACCTTGTTTGCTGGTTCCCCCTCTCTCAATATTTTCTTTGATCTTTCATTGCCAATACAAAAAAAGCACAAACTGGATTACGACTGTACACATATTAATTAACTTAACTTTACACCTGAAGACTATTGTAAATTTAGCTGCCTTTAACAAAAATCAAATGAGTAATAATTTTTCACTAATACATTCTGCTTTGTATTTATCACAATGTAATATCACAACCCATTCCATTCTATTCATTAGATTATTAAAGATAAGTTAACTACCTTCAAATCTTACCTGTCTGCATTTTTAAAAATTCAGTTACATAGTTCCACGTTTAAATGCTGTAAATGATAACACTGAGATATTCAGAGTGTCAGGTAACTAAGTGACTTTGCTCACATTGAAATTGTTGTTAGAAGCATAAGAATCAAGTCTCTTCACCAGCTGCCTCATGTGTACGAATGCAGATACCCTTACACCCGAACCGAACAAGTAATCATCATCGTCATTGCAAAACAGACAGCTGATTGTCAATCTCCCTAAGTAAGAAACTTGTCCAGTTTCTAAAAGGCTTCAATATCTCTGGCACTTGCTGATTTAAAACCACTGCTCCTGGATGTTCCGGCCAACACTCCCTTCTTAACTTCACAAAGTTGAACAAGAACTCAACAACGACAAAAACCTCACAATCCACCGAGGCAATTTAAATGGCTCACCAGTTATTCCAAGAGATTTCTGACTGTTCCAGTCACTCTATAAATGTTTGGTGCTTTCCAGAGTTTTGTTTTGTTGCTGAAGTCTACACGAGTGTTCCAATGGTAATGAAGATCTTGTGTTCTGCACAAACCAAATGCAAGCCCATCCAGAATCATCTTAAACTACACCCAGGGCATTCTGCAGGTACTATATGTTCATTCAGAAATGTCATACAACCAGAACTGATTCTACTACCTCAATATCCAGCAAGGAATGGGCAACTTACAGTACAACATGCCACTTAATGGTGGCCAATATTCGGATAGAAGTCACAGTACCTTCTCTCTATAGCACGGTGCAATCTTCACCAATGATAAGACAAAGGCTGTTATGATACGCACTCAACTGTGCCAGCTTCTGAGGTTTAGAATATGGACAGCTGGTGCAGCCCCTTTAAGGATTCAGGACCATCCTGCTAATTGGCAACCATGTTCTGATGCCAGGATTTCAATATTTAGGGAGCCCCTGAATACTGGTTCAGTGCTCAATTATCAGCTCTACTTGGATTATCATCTAGTTCAGTATTCTGTTCTCGTTTCAGTCTCACATTGTGTCTCGATTCCAGCCTCAGATACTCCAACACTTGGGTCTGTCCATCCTCACCTAGGTCTCTCATCACAAAGGATCCAACACACGGGGACAAGTAGATAGAATGATTTAGCAATGATACTATATAAAACAAGGGAGAGCTGGCATGATAGTTTTGATGCTAGTCCAATCTAGAGAACACCTACTATTCTTGGCAAACCAGCTCTCAAGGTTTGCTGGGCCATCATCAGGAGAGGACAGCTCTTGCCAACAGCTGCTGCAAATAGTAAGAGATGTATGAAAAGAAGAAGTGAGGGAGCGAAGAAACCTAAAATAAATCTTCATTTTGTTATCAATCATCCACTGCACTACCAATAAAAACAACCTCATTTTCCCTGCTTACTGCAGTTACACACTCTTAACTTTCTCCAGCTGCCGACCCGCACAGCAACTAGTCACGGCAGCAAAATAAAAATAAACACAATAAAATTGTTAATTAAATTCTAAGTGTCATTATATACAGATAACATATGATCATCCCTGTGCAGTGCCATCGTGTCTATTGTCCATGTACCTTTGTGCTCTGGTTGTAAAACAGCAGTAGGAGACAAAGGTGGTCTTGAAAGTTGATCACAAGCAGATGTCATTTTAAAAGGCTTGAATTTAGACTAGATTTAGGTGGCAGCTTGTTGACGTAAATGCCATGGTGGACTGGTAATGCCGAGATCACTTTAGTAGAGACTGCTCCGTGGAGCCAGTGCCACTCACAGGAGAACTGAATCAGCAAACTGAATACACCACTAGTGTACAGATCACTACACCGTTATGATGATCACCAGCTTCCCTTCAGCTGTGGCTCACCACCACCCTCTCAAGGCCAAGGAGGGACCCTGGCCACGCTGCCCTTAAAGCAAAAAAAGAACGGAGATATCTCAGTCCTAGCGACTGTTATCTGAGCTGTGTGGCCAGTGGCTATTGTTTCACCATAGCACTCCGATACTGAATAGCTGCAATGGAAATTTACTCCTAACTGGCTATCTTATAGTTAGGTTCACAAGTGTGCTAATGAAATTGACCACTCCTTCCAAGTGAGAACAATTGAACCATAAGCTCTGTCTGAAGGCCTATGCAGTCGACATTTTGGACCGAGACCCTTCATCAGGATTGGAAAAAAAGATGAAAAGTTAGAGCAAGAGGGTGCGGGAGGGGAGGAAGAAGTATATAGTGGTAGCTGATAGATGAAATCGGGACGGGGGAGGGGTGAAGTAAAGAGCTGGGAAGTTGATTGGTGAAAGAGATAAAGGGCAGGAGAAGGGGAATCTGTTAGGAGAGGGTAGAAGACCATGGAAGAAAGGAAAGGGGGAGAAGCTCTAGAGGGCAGGTAAAGAGCTGAGGTGAGAGAGGGAAACAGTAATGAAAATGGTGAAAGTGGGTGGGGGCATTACCAGAAGTTCGAGAAATCAATCTTCATGCCATCAGGTTGGAGGTTACCAAGGTGTAATATAAGGTGTTGCTCCTCCAACCTAAGTGTGGCCTTAAAGGAGGCCATGGACTGACATGTCAGAATAGGAATGGGAAGTAGAATTGAAATGGATGGATACTGGGAGTGCCTGCTTCTTCTGGCGGATACAGTGTAGGTGTTCGATGAAACTGTCTCCCAATCTATGTCAGGTCTCACTGATATACAGGGGGCCACACAGGGAGCACTGGAAACACTAGATGACCCCAACAGACCCACAGGTGAAGTGTTGCCTCACCTGGAAGGACTGTTTGAGGCCTTGAATGGTAGTGAGGGAGCAGGTGTAGGGGCAGGTATGACACTTATTCTGCTTACAAAGATAAGTACCTGGAGGGAGATCAGTGGTGAGGGATGAATGAACAAGGGAGTTGTGTAGGGAGCGATCCCTGTGGAAAGCAGAACGTGAAGGTGGGAGAGGGAAGGAAAGATGTGCATGGTAGTGGGATCCCATTAGAGATGGTAGAAGTTACAGCGAATTATGTGCTGGACACAGAGGCTACTGGGGCGATATGTGAGGACAAGAGGATCCCTACCCCTGGTGGGTTGGTGGGAGGATGTGGCGAAGGCAGATGTGCACGAAATGAAAAAAATATGTGGGTAAGGGCAGCGTTGATGGTGGAGGAAGGGAAGCCCCTTTCTTTGAAGAAGGAGGACATCTCATTAGTTCTGGAATGAAAACCCTCATCCTGAGCACAGATGTGGTGAACATGGAGGAACTAGGAGAAGGGGATTGCATTTCTACAAGTGACAGGGTGGGAAGAGGAATAGTTCAGGTTTAAACTCTATTTATTCTATCTTTTCAATTAACTTATATAATTAAATTCATCGGAATCTGCCAGCTTTATGGGTGATGGAAGAGAAGAAAGTAATGTAGAACAAATTGTACTAAATTTGAATTTTAATTTCAAGGGTCTTAAAGTAGGAAAAGCCTCTTTTTCAAACACAGAGCCTGATTGACAATGCTGACATACATTGTGCCCACAAATGCAACTGATTTCAGTTTGTGTAAAGCCAATGACAGGAGAGGCATTGTTCAAAAATCGCTGCAAACCATTCGTGCTGGTTTCCACTTTGGATGATTTCATCTCCCAATCTGGTTTTCAGTGGAAAGGCACAGATCTGTAACAATATTCTTTTGTCAACCACATTCATATATTTACAGCAGCAAATTCATTTGCTTCTGCTATTTTAAGTGCACTTAACGAGGAGATATATTAGCTCAAGGTTAACAATTAATTTCATTCATTTATCCTTTTTACCAATGTTGAAGCAATGATCTGAGACCAAATGCTTACTTTATTTTGGTAAAATTATATTGCCTATTTCATATCTTTAACTCTCAGACAGAATCTACAATTTTACCTATTGTGGTGATTACCATTGTAGCTATCAATGGTCAATAGCAAGTCAGTGAAGATACTTTAATTCATAATCAAAGAATTTTTAGAGTAATTTTTGCACAGTACTGCTTCTCCAAAACAACAAATTTAATGTGATATAAGTCAGTGATTATAAATCTGAGTAGACTACAAATTGTCCTGACGAATATGTCCTGACGAAGGGTCTCGGCCCGAAACGTCGACAGTTCTTCTCCCTATAGATGCTGCCTGGCCTGCTGCGTTCCACCAGCATTTTGTGTGTGAGACTACAAATTGTAATGGGGTATATTGACTCCAAAATCTCAGAATGATATAATTTCCATAAAAATGTTGTGCTTGTGTTATTATTGTGAAATGCAGCGTATGTCTCTTAATTTTGTCTTTGAATAAATTATCCAAGAGCATCACAGGAAGACTAAGGAATTATTTCACAGATGACTGATGAGCAGTATGGATACTGTACATTGCTTCAAAAAGGAGCTAATTCTCCCAATGGAAATGCAAGAAATCATGACTATCAGGCACGGGGAAATGGAGAACACAGCACAAGTAGAAGTGCAACTAAACATTGAATGTGATGATCTCCAAAAATATATATAATTAATTAAACATCCAAACCCATTATCTGTTTGACGTATTCACTGATATTTTCATTCTTCACTACCAATTAAAGTGTGAATAGTATTATTTCCATGCATACAGAACTGAATTTAGAAAAGTACATAGTGTAGTGCAATGATCATCACAAAATGACATAAATAAGATAAACTAAGGCACTCATCTGGAAACCTAATATTCCCAGTATATCCTAATATATCAAGTTCACTTAAAAAGATGCAAGTGCATGAAGAAAATCCAGATAGGTATAAGGCTGTAATGAGAATGGTCACACGGAAAAGAAGCTGCAGTTGAGGAGTGAAGAAAGATCAGGGCCAATTGATGGGGAGAAGATCAAGTTAAGGTTTGCTACTCTGGGAGTGCAATTGCCTTTGTAAATAAAGGTGTAATCAGTGATAGGGAAGTCAAGTTGGTAGTGAGAAGGATCACTTCTGCCATTTTGTGGTCAAGTGGTGTTTTGGGTGGAGGTTGTGATTGATGAGTGGAGAAAGAGAGAATATGGTGGGAGAGCAGATGAGTGTGAGGGTGCAAATGTGGACAGGGAAGGGCATAATAGCATGATGGCATATAACCATTGTCAATGAGGGGTTGCCTTTGTAATCTGAGGTGGGAGCATGTTTGATAGTCCATAAGACATAGGAGTAGAATTAGGCCATATTGCCCATCGAATTTACTCCATTTGGGAAAGGGGTGATCATTTGTCAAAATAAATGACTATTGATCAAAAGGGGCTAATAGTACATTGTCAGGGAGAGTGCTGAGTTTTGAATGGGTAAGGACTGAGTTATAGGAGGTTAATGAGCTTGGGTAGAAAGGCACTTGATAGACACCTTAAGGAGAGCCTGCAAGTATCAACATCTATTGGATTACCAGAACTAGCCTTTGCCAGAGATTAGAGCTGCCAGCTTCTGCATTAATGGCCCAAAGATGTCTGAAAATCACAGAAGCAATGACTTGAAAGTCATTGGACATTACCACAGATTATATAGTTTTCAGAGCACACAACATAGTGCTTTGTGATCTGATTTTTAGGCCTTAGAATTACAAGGTAAAGAACTAAACCACTCAGCTTGTCACTTTTGTAGCCCTTGAAATTAATATTAAATTCATCTTACCCTACAACTTCAGCAATTTTCAACCTAATCTTGGGATAACTCTGATAAAACCTGATTAAAAACTCATATTTCCAAAATAAAGACAAAGTATTGGAAATACACTGCAGGTCAAGCAGCATCTGTACAGGGAGAAATAGAAATAATCAGAATCAGATTTATTATCACTGACATGAATGTTCGGCTTATAGTTTTGCAGCAGTAGGATAGTACAAAGGCAAAAGGTTACCATAAATTACAAAATATATAGTGCAGAAATATAGGAATACTGATGTAGTGTTCATGAGTTCATGCACTACTCATGAGGGGAAGAAGCAGTTCCTAAATTGCTGACTGTAGGTCTTCAGTCTCCCTTACACTTCATTTTATTCTCATTTACACCTGTTTATTGAAGAATAACAATAACCCATCTTCAGTGGTGCTGGTGCTACAAAGGGGTGTGTGCTTAGCCCACTGCTCCACTCTCTCTACACACAACTGTGTGCTAGGCACAGCTCAAAGAGCATCTATACATTTGCTGATGATACAACCATTGTCAGTAGAATTTCAGATGGTGACAAAAGGGCGTCCAGGAGTGAGATATACCGATTAGTTGAGTATTGTTGCAGCAACAACCCTGCAGTCAATGTCAGCAAGACCAAAGGGCTGATTGTGGACTTCAGGGAGGGTAAGATGAGGATACACAAGCCAATCCTCACAGAGGGATCAGAAGTGGAGAGAGTGAGCAATTTCACACTCCCGGGTGTCAATATCTCTGAGGACCTAATCTGGATGCAACATATGAAGGAATATAAAGAAGGCAAAACAGCAGTTATATTTCATTAGGAGTTTGAGGAGATTTGGTTTGTCAACTAAAACACTCAAAAACTCCTACAAATGTACCGTGGAGAGTGTTCTGACCGGTTGCATCTCCAGGTGGCTACTGCGAAAGATTGAAGTAATTTGCAGAAACTTGTAAAATTAGTCAGCTCTATCATGGTACCAGCCTCTGTAGAATCCAAGCCATCCTCAAGGAGTGGTACCTTTGGAAGGCGGTGTCCATCATTAAGGATCCCCACCAGCCAGGACATGCTCCCTTCACACTGTTACCATCGGGAAGGAGGTACAGAAGCCTGACGACACACACTCAGCAATTCAGGAACAGCTTCTTCCCCTCTGCCATCCGATTTCTAAATGGATATTGAACCCATGAACACTACCTCACCACTTTTTATTTCTGTTATTTTGCACTACTTATTTTAACTCAGCTTCACAAATAGAGAAAGCTTGTAGACAGTGTGAGAGGGAGGATAGGCAGATGATAGAGAAGGGACACGCTCAGGTCGAAGGTTTGATATATGTCCATTTTAATGCAAGGAGTGTTGTGAACAAAGCAGATGAGCTTAGAGTGTGGATCAGTACTTGGAGCTATGATATTGTGACCAGTACAAGGACTGGAATGGCTCAGGGGCAAGAATGGTTACTTCGAGTGCCAGGCTTTAGATGCTTCAGAAAGGACAGGGAGGGAGGTAAAAAAGGTGTGGCCATGGCACTGTTGATCAGGGATAGTGTCACGGCCGTAGAAAAGGAGGAAGACATGGAGGGGTTGTCTACAGAGTCTCCACGGGTGGAAGTTAGGAACAGGAAGGAATCAATAACTCTACTGGGTGTTTTTTTAGACCACCCAATAGTAACAGGGACATCGAGGAGCAGATAGGGAGACAGATTCTGGAAATGTGTAATAACAGGGTTGTTGTGGTGGGAGATTTTAATTTCTCAAATATTGATTGGCATATCCCTAGAGCGAGGGGTTTAGATGGGATTTAGATATGTTCAAGAAGGTTTGTTGACACAATATGTAGATACGCCTACAAGAGGAGAGGCTGTACTTGATCTGGTATTGGGATATGAACCTGGTCAGATGTCAGATCTCTCAGAGGGAGAGCATTTTGAAGATAGTGATCACAATTCTATCTCCTTTACCATAGCATTGGAAAGGGATAGGAACAGACAAGTTAGGAAGTGTTTAATTGTAGTAAGGGGAAATATGAGGCTATCAGGCAAGAACTTGGAAGCATAAATTGGGAACAGATGTTCTCAGGGAGATGTACAGAAGAAATGCGGCAAATGTTCAGGGGATATTTGCGTGGAGTTCTGCATAGGTACATTCCAATGACTCAGGGAAAGGATGCTAGGGTACAGGAACCATGGTGTACAAAGGCTTCTGTAAATCTAGTCAAAAAGAAAAGAAGAGCTTATGAAAGGTTCAAAAAACTAGGTAATGATAGAGATCTAGAAGATTATAAGGCTAGCAGGAAGGAACTTAAGAAAGATATTAGGAGAGCCAGAAGGGGCCACAAGAAGGCCTTGGCAGACAGGATTAAGAAAAATCCCAAAAGGCATTCTACAAGTATGTGAAGAGCAAGAGGATAAGATGTGAGAGAATAGGACCAATCAAGTGTGACAGTGGAAATGTGTGCATGGAACTGGAGGAGATAGCAGAGCTACTTAATGAGTACTTTGCTTCAGTATTCACTAGTGTGGAGGGCTGTCAGAGGTTACAGTGGGACATTAATAGGATACAAAACTGGGCTGAGAATTGGCAGATGGAGTTCAACCCAGATAAGTGTGAAGTAGTTCATTTTGGTCAGTCAAATATGATGACAGAATATAGTATTAATGGCAATACACTTGGCAGTGCGGAGGATCAGAGGAATCTTAGGATCCGAGTCCATAAGACACTCAAAGCTGTTGCGCAGGTTGACTCTGTGGTTAAGAAAGCATATGGTGCACTGGCCTTCTTCAATCGTGGGATTGAGTTTAGAAACCGAGAAGTAATGTTGCAGCTGTATGGGACCCTTGTCAGACCCCACTTGGAGTACTGTGCTCAGTTCTGGTCGGTTCACTACAGAAAGGATGTGGAAACCATAGAAAGGGTGCAGAGGAGATTTACAAGGACGTTACCTGGATTGGGGAGTATGCCTTATGAGAATAGGTTGAGTTAACTCGGCCTTTTTTCCTTGGAGCAACGGAGGATGAGAGATGACCTGATAGAGGTGTATAAGATGATGAGAGGCATTGATCGTGTGGATAGTCAGAGGCTTTTTCCCAGGGCTGAAATGGCTAGCACAAGAGGGCACAGTTTTAAGGTGCTTGGAAGAAGGTACAGAGGAGATGTCAGGGGTAAGTTTTTTTTAACACAGAGAGTGGTGAGTGCATGGAATGGGCTGCCGGTGACGGTGGTGGAGACGGATAAAATTGGCTATTTTGTCTCTGCTTAAGGTAATTTTTTTCTCTGTAATTATATTTTTCATGCTCACATAGACTTCAACTACCTCTATTAACTACCCATGTTTAGTGAATTGGATGCAGTCCACTCTAAAATAATGGTTAAATAAAAGGTTATACACTTCCAAAATGAACAGGAATATGTTTATCTGAGTTGCTTGCCAGCAATAAGGAGATTTTATTACCAACCTGCAATGGCTGTGATCTCCTGATAAGGGAGTTGAGGATCCAGTTGCACAGGTAGGTTTAGAGGTGCAGATTTTGAAGCTTGGTAGTTACTACTTAGGGGATGATGGTGTTGAACACTGAGCTACAATCAATAAACATCAGTCTGCTCTTGTCCAGCTGCTTCAAAGTAGAGTGGAAAGCCGGTGATGTATATCTGCTCACACGAGGAAATCTGCAGATGCTGGAAATTCAAGCAACACACACAAAATGCTGGTGGAACACAGCAGGCCAGGCAGCATCTATAGGGAGAAGCGCAGTCAACGTTTTGGGCTGAGACTCTCCCTATAGATGCTGCCTGGCCTGCTGTGTTCCACCAGCATTTTGTGTGTGTTGCATTACATATATCTGCTGAGACCTTAAACATAATATAGAAACTTAGAAAATAGGTGCAGGAGTAGGCCATCAGGCCCTTCAAGCCTACACCGCCATTCAGTATGATCATGGCTGATCATCCAACTCAGAACCCTGTACCTGCCTTCCTGCCTTCTCTCCATACCCCCTGATCCCTTTAGCCACAAGGGCCATATCTAACTCCCTCTTAAAAATAGCCAATGAACTGGCCTCAACTATTTCCTGTGGCAGAGAATTCCACAGATTCACCACTCTCTGTGTGAAGAAGCTTCTCCTCATCTCGGTCCTAAAAGGCTTCCCCTTTATCCTTAAACTGTGACCCCTCGTTCTGGACTTCCCCAACATCGGAAACAATCTTCCTGCATCTAGCCTGTCCAATCCCTTTAGAATTTTATATGTTTCAATAAGATTCCCCCTCAATCTTCTAAATTCCAGTGAGTATAAGCCTACTCGATCCAGTCTTTCTTCATATGAAAGTCCTGCCATCCCAGGGATCAATCTGCTGAACCTTCTCTGTACTCCCTCTATGGCAAGAATGTCTTTCCTCAGATTAGGGGACCAAAACTGCACACAATACTCTAGGTGTGGTCTCACCAAGGCCTTGTACAACTGCAGTAGAACCTCCCTGCTCCTGTACTCGAATCCTCTTGCTATGAATGCCAACAGACTATTTGCCTTTTTCACCGCCTGCTGTACCTGCATGCCCACCTTCAATGACTGGTGTACAATGACACCCAGGTCTTGTTGCACCTCTCCTTTTCCTAATCGGCCACCATTCAGATAATAATCTGTTTTCCTGTTCTTGCCACCAAAGTGGATAACCTCACATTTATCCACATTAAATTGCATCTGCCATGAATTTGCCCACTCACCTAACCTATCCAAGTCACCCTGTATCCTCTTAGCATCCTCCTCACAGCTAACACTGCCACCCAGTTTTGTGTCATCCACAAACTTGGAGATGCTGCATTTAATTCCCTCGTCTAAATTATTAATATATATTGTAAACAACTGGGGTCCCAGCACTGAGCCTTGCGGTACCCCACTAGTCACTGCTTGCCATTCTGAAAAGGTCCCGTTTATTCCCACTCTTTGCTTCCTCTCTGCCAACCAATTCTCTATCCACATCAATACCACACCCCAATCCAAATCCAAATATACCACATCCACTGGCTCTCCCCTATCCACTCTACTAGTTACATCCTCAAAAAATTCTATAAGATTCGTCAGACATGATTTTCCTTTCACAAATCCATTCTGACTTTGTCTGATGATTTCACCGCTTTCCAAATGTGCTGTTATCACATCTTTGATAACTGACTCTAGCATTTTCCCTACCACCGATGTCAGAATAACTGGTCTATAATTCCCCGGTTTCTCTCTCCCTCCTTTTTTAAAAAGTGGGGTTACATTAGCCACCCTCCAATCCTCAGGAACTAATCCAGATTTATCACTAATGCATCCACTATTTCTTGGGCTACTTCCTTAAGCATTCTGGGATGCAGACCACCTGGCCCTGGGGATTTATCTGCCTTTAATCCCTTCAATTTACCTAACACTACTTCCCTACTAACATGTATTTCCCTCAGTTCCTCCATCTCATTAGACCCTCGGTCCCCTACTATTTCCGGAAGATTAATGGTTTAGAATTTATGATCATAAGCTCTCCAGAGATGTGCTTGCCCATGTGGGTATCTCCAGCTTTTTAGGTCTTCTTTTTAGATTTTTAACAGTGCATATTTTCACTCAAATTAATCAAATTTCTACATTTGTCCTACAGTTTAATGATCAAGTCGCCCTTCCTCATTCTCAGGGTAGGTTATTGCTCATTACAAGCCCACAGTTCCAACAGCTTTCTTCAGAATCAGAATCAGGTTTATTATCACCAGCACGTGTTGTGAAATTTGTTATCTTAGCAGCAGCAGTTCAATGCAATACATAATATAGAAGAAAACAAAAACAAAATAAAATAATAATAATAATAATAAATAAATCGATTACAATATACATATATTGAATAGATTAAAAATCATACAAAAAAACAGAAATAATATATATTAAAAAAGTGAGGTAGTGTTCAAGGGTTCAATGTCCATTTAGGAATTAGATAGCAGAGGGGAAAAGGCTGTTCCTGAATCGTTGAGTGTGTGCCTTCAGGTTTCTGTACCTCCTACCTGATGGTAACAGTGAGAAAAGGGCATGCCCTGGGTGCTGGAGGTCCTTAATAATGGACGCTGCCTTTCTGAGACACCGCTCCCTGAAGATGTCCTGGGTACTTTGTAGGCTAGTACCCAAGATGGAGCTGAAATTTACAACCCTCTGCAGGCTTCTTTCAATCCTGAGCAGTAGCTCCCCCCCCCACCACCCATACTAGACAGTGATGCAGCCTGACAACTGTATTTTTTTCCTGTCGTGACACCATTCCATTTACAGCTGTACTAGTCCTGAGTATCTGTTCTTCTGACAAGATTTTCTGCAATGGTACTTTGAAACAATTTTCCTTTTTCATTAACCTTGGCTTCCCATCTACCACATTGTCAGGGCTCAACGCTGTCTATTCATTTACTGTTCTTAGCCCTATCTTCCCACCCAGAGAAAGGATAATGTTCTTCTCCAGGCAACCAGCATCTACATTCAATATATCATCCTTGGTAATTCAATTCTGAAGCTGCCAAGTCAGGTTTGAAAATTAACTTCTGGTTTACAGAGACTGTTATACAATTGCTGTAGACTGCGCCTTCTGGATTGAATTTACTGTATTACATTTGGTTTCCTTTACATTGGAATATCTAAACACAGACTGGGGTGACCACTTTGCAGAGATCCTGCACAGAGTCCATAGGAATGATCCCCAGCTTCTTGTTCCCTGCCACTTTTAGGCTCTGTCCCAGTCCCGTTCTAACCTATCTGTCTCTGGTTTCAGCACTGTTATAACAATGGTCAACCTAATTTTGAAGAGCAGCATCCCATCTTCTATCTGGGCATTTAGCATTTGAAGTTACTGACTTTCCTGATTCAGAAATGTCAGTTTCAGTTGCAAGTCATCTTTCTCTGGTATTAGCTCAAATAACTCAATTTTTGTCTCACTAATATCACAACTTGACATCTAGACATCACCAATAGCCCTGCATTTTATATTTTTTCACAAGTCTTTGTATTCTCATTCTTTAACTGCCTTTATCTCTGTTCCTTCCTGCCAACCCACTGATTTCCCATTAACCCATAAAACTGATGACCTATGCAACCTATCCCCTTGGCAACCCTGTTCACTTTATCAGAGATATTCTCTTTCACTTATCCAAACCTTCTGCAATTTAAAACTAACTAGTTTTCTCCTCCACTCTGATCAGGCATACTAAGTGTGATGTTTTAAGCTGCATGTCTATAGGCTAATAAAAACTTCACGCTTGCTATAGGAAGTACCAGGTCCAGTTTCATGATGGGTACAGATACAGATTCAACAGAAATTTATCACTTATACTATTTATGCAAGCTATATCATTTTTTGAAGAATGTAAAATGTTGGACTGATTAATCTAATTTCTAGGGTATAATTCTTAAGCCATCAAAATTCAATGTTCAAAGTAAATTTATTGTCAAATTACATATATGCCACTATATACTACCCTGAGATTCATTTTCTTGCAGGCATACTCAGTAAGTATAAGAAACATAACAGAAACAATGAAAGACCACACACACCAGGATGGACAAACAACCAGTATGCAAAAGACAACAAACTCTGCAAATACAAAAGAAAAAAAGAAAAAATAATAAATGAACAAGCAATAAATATTGAGAGTATGAGATGAAGAGACTTTGAAAGTAAGTCATTTGATTGTGCGAACAGTTCAGTTTTGCCAAGGGGTAAGTGTGATTGAAGTTAAGTGTTCCCACTAGTTCAGGAGCCTGATGGTACAGGGGTAATAACTGTTCCTGAATCTGGTGGTGTGAATCCTGAGGCTCCTGTACCTTCCTCCTAATGGCAGCAGCAAGAAGAGAGCACGACCTGGGTGGTGTGGGTCCTTGATGATCGATGCTGCTTTCCTACAACAGAGCTCTGTGTAGGAGGTGCTCAATAGTGGACTTGGTCAGATTTCTGTAAGATCACACTCACAAGGAAGATTTATTTTTAGTCCGACCATTAATAGCTTCCGTTGAATTACAAATACTTATCTATTAAGTAGCAGTGCAAGTGCTCTCTGGTCCAAGCTTATTGGTTCTTTAGAATGCAGTATTTTAGGGATAAATATGCTGGTTAACTTGTATATGCCAAATTTGCAGTGTTGTAATTTTGCTGAGCTGTCATCCATTAATGGATGAGGCTTACAGACTGTAAAATGTGAGCTGTAAGAACCACACAGTCATGCTATGTCGCTTTTGCTCCAGTATTTATTACAGCAGAAATAGAATGAGCTTAGGATGGCAAAGCTCACAATGAATCCATGGTTCATTGATTTGCTGACCAAACAATTTTCACAATGTGTAATATCTTCTTCAGGAAATAAGTGACTTATGTTTGCATACACATAATATAACTTAATGGTGAATGGTAGACTAGATAGGATGGGCTTTCTGGACTGAAGGAGTCTGACTGGTGACCTGTTAGAAATATATAAGATTATGAGAGGTAGAGATAGGGAAGATGGTCAGAACCATTTCCCCATGGTAGGGAATTCAAAAACTAGAGGGCATCCATTAAGTTGAAAAGAAGGAGTTTTAAAGGGGATTTGAGGGATAAGTTGATTTTTATACATAGTGGGTAAGACCAGAACTTGCTGTCTAAGGAGATGGTGGAATCAGATACAATTAATACACTTAAGAGGTATTTGGATAGACACTTAAATACATTCATTGGCCACTTCATTAGTTACCTCTGTACCTAATAACATGGCTACTGAGTGTACATTCATGGTCTTCTGCTGTTGTAGCCCATCCAATTCCAGTTTCAATGTGTTGTGCCTTCAGAGATGCTCTTTTGCACACCACTGTTGTAATGCATAGTTATTTCAGTTACTGTCACCTTTCCATCAGCTTGAACCAGTCTGGCCATTCTCCTCTGATCTCTTTCATTGTCAAGGCATTTTTGCCCACAGAACTGTCACTCACTGGATGTTCTTTTGTTTCTCCCACCATTCTCTATAAACTCTAGACTGTTATGTGTGAAAATCCCAGATCAGCAGTTTTTGAGATACTCACACCATCCCATCTATCACCAATCCACAGTCAAAGCAACTTAGATCATATTTCTTCCCTATTCTGATATTCAGTCTGAATAACTACTGAATCTCTCGACAGCGTTTGCATACTCTTATGCACTGAGTTGCTGCTACGTGATTGGCTAATTTGTTGAGCAGGTGTACCTAATAAAGTGGCCACTGAGTGTATGGAGGACAAAGGATAAAATCCCAATGTGGGCAAATTTTATTTGTTTAGATGGGGAAAATGGTTGTCATGGACGTAGTGGACTCTAGGGGCCATTTCTGTGCAGTATGACTCCATGACTCTATGACATCACCAGAACAAAGGCTCCTGTTCTCTGCCTCATTCTCTTGTTGAGGCAAGAATGCTTAAGGTTCAAAAATCAGACAAGTCAGATGAGGGAAATGAAATTTAAACACATTATACTAGTTTATTAGTCAGGCTGTATCTGTGAACAGAGAAACATTTAATTTTTCAGCTCCATGGACTTTTATCAGAACTGGGGGAAACTAGTGAGAAAACCAGTAGATTTTAAGTTGCCAAAAGTGAGAGGAGTGCAGAAAACAAAAGGAACGTCAGTGACAAGATGGGTCAGGTGATGCAAATGTTGTTGGTGTTATCATTGAAAGGGTGATAATTGCTTGTTAATCACAGCTGGGGCAAAATTAGGTGGCTTGGGCACAATGGTAAAAAGACCAGTAAAACAGAGACATTATTTATATGGAGGACAACAGGGTGTTGCTGTACCTGGGTGTCTGTGTACATGAAACACAAAGCAAACAATATTGAGCAAGTAATCAGGAGGGCAAATAAACATTGGTCTATTGTGCACATGGGTTGGAGGACAAATGAGGTGTTGCTTACTGCAGCTGTGTAGGATGTTGCACCTGGAAAACGTAGAGTTCTCGTTTCATAACTTTAGAGAGATTGCTGGCACAAGTACAAGTCTAACAAGGTTAACCAGATTAATTTCTGAGCTGATAGGACTGTGAAACTTTCCTGAAACCTAAGATTCTGAGAGGCATTGACAGGGTAGATGCTACAAACATGTTTTCCTTCAAAGGGGAATTGAGAACCAAAGCATCATTTCAAATCAAAGGGCCACACACTGAAAATTGATGAAGTGGAATTTCTTCCAAAGGTAATTAATCCCAGTGAGCTGTGGAAATGGAATCATTGTGTGTTGTACATGAAGCAGAGACTACGACCTTCACCCTGCCTTATGTAGCTGAATCCTGGACTTCCTGTCAGATCGCCTGCAGGTGGTAAGAGTGGGCTCCCTTGCCTCTGACCCTCAACACAGGTGCCCCTCAGGGCTGTGTACTGAGCCCTCTCCTTTACTCTCTGTATACCCATGACTGTGTCGCCACCCACAGCTCCAATCTGCTAATTAAATTTGCTAATGACACTACACTGATTGACCAAATCTCAAATAGCAACGAGGCAGCCTACAGAGAAGAAGTCATCACCCTGATACAATGGTGTCAAGAAAACAACCTCTCCCTCAATGTCGCAAAAACAAGGGAGCTGTTTGTGGACTACAGGAGGAATGAAGACAGTCCATTTGACACTCCTATTGACATCAATGGATCTAGGTTGAGAGGGTGAACAGCTTTAAGTTCCTTGGTATAAACAGCACCGAGGATCTCAGGTGGTCTGTACGTACTGGCTGTGTGGTGAAAAAGGTATAGCAGTGCCTCTTTCACCTCAGACGGTTGAGGAAGTTTGGTATGGGCCCCCAAATCCTAAGAACTTTCTATAGGAGCACAATTGAGAGCATCCTGACTGGCTGCATCACTGCCTGGTATGGGAACTGTATCGCAGGACTCTGCAGAGAATGGTGCGGACAGCCCAGCACATCTGTAGATGTGAACTTCCCACTATTCAGGACATTTACAAAGACAGGTGTGTAAAATGGTCTCAAAGGATCATTGGGGACCTGAGTAACCCCAACCACAAACTGTTCCAGCTGCTACCATCCAGGAAATGGTACCTCAGCATTAAAGCCAGGACCAACAGGCTCTGGGACAGCTTCTTCCACCAGACCATCAGAATGGTTAATTCATGCTGACACAATTGTATTTCTATGTTATATTGACTGTCCTGTTGTACATACTATTAAAAAATTACTATAAATTGCACATTTGGACAGATGTAACGTAACGATTTTTACTCCTCATGTATAAGAAGGATATATGTAATAAAGTCAATTCAATTCAATTCAAGTGGCCAGTCTAGACAGATGATTGGACAATAATGGTGTGGTGGGTTAGAGATAGGAAGTGAAACCAGAATCAAATTGTCTGTGATCTTATAGAATGGCAGAATAGTCTTCAGAGTTGATATGCCCCGCTTCTATTTCTATGATTCTTGTTCAAGCTTAATTGTCATTAAACCATACAAGAATACTCATGAATACAGCCAAACAAGACAGTGTTACCAAGGAGTCAAGGTGCTAAAACACATTACTAACACACAAGAGTACATTCATGGAAGAAATGATACCCGTCCCACCGCGACACTGTGGTTTGATGTCTGGTCCTCACATATACAAGTCAGCAAAATTATATGGAATATCAGTAAAAATAAAATGCAGATTATACATGTTTATAGTCCAGACCCCCCAGCCCACCAATATCATCTGTCAACCTGTCCCAATGCCCCAATGCTTGCTAGGCAACACCACAGCTTTGAGGCCCAGCCTTGAATATACAAGTACATATAGAATATTAGTAAAAATACAACGACATAGAATATGCATGTATATAGTCCAGATTCCCCACTCCCCAGCCCACCAATATCATCTCTCAACCGGCCCCGATGCCCACTAGGAGATACCGTGGCTTAGACGCCAGTCCTCACATATACAGGCACTTGTAGAATATCAGCAAAAACACAACCAGACAAATATATATATATACAGTCCAATTGAAATCTTCAGCCAACCACAACTGCGCTGTGCTTTGCCACCCCTAGTCGAGAGCAATGACTCTGGCACCTCTCCCCCAGTAGCTGGAAAGCAAGTGGCCCCGCAGCTTGAGGCCTGAGTCCATTGAGTATTGCCAAAAAATCTGCAGCCGACGACACCAGATCTTGTCTTCTGCTGAGCGCAACACTGGGAGGGCAGTGCCGGGTCCATTCTGGACATCACACCACACAGTCCCCAGTGGAGAGTGAGGGCTTTGCCTCCTCAGTCTGGCAACCTCAAACAGGTGACACCGTGACTCCAGGCCCGGTGCTCACCACAGCTGAGGCCAGGGAGCTCCCCGCCATCCACCCCTGCTCTCATCCGATAAATCAGTGAATCGTTCTTGCGGCATACCAGATTAACAATGTCCAAAGGGATCTTACGATCACCTGAAAAGCAACCATGACAGCCACTTGCTATATGACTGTAAACCTCTATCGACTCAGGCAGATGCACATTATGCAGCTCCTTCATTATCTCCGCCAGCAAGCAACTCACTGATGGTATAGACCTGCAGTCCTTTAAGTTCGTAATGTATTGCAGGAACTTGCCATCATTAGAAGTACATTTCAGAAGAATTGTAGCACCTCTTGTTGACCCCATAGAAGACACTGCAACCAGTTACACAGCCATCTTGCAAGATCCTTAACTGTATCCAATGAATTTAATATTATATATCTTTTTAAGTTCCATTGTGTGTTTTTCTTGCAAGCATTTGCCAATGCAATTCCTAATTTATAGCATTTGTTTATTCATACTTGTCTTACATTCTGATTCACCTTCTCAGATTTCTTCATTTGACAGCAACAAAATTAAAAGTGGGCTCAGGACATACTGAAGTCATTCCTGTTTTATTGGAATTTAACATATGCTGCAACAGATTCCACTGATCATTTGGCATGCAGTCTGTAACTGAATAAATCACATCCTCAGCATGGTGTAGCATTCTTTGAAGAGATGAATATTTAAAATGTTAGCACAATGAAATATGAAGGCAGGTTAAAATGATGGATAAAGGAAACTTCATTTAAATATTTTAAGGAATGTTTTATGATTTAATAAAGAATCTTCTGCCTTCACGGGAAATCAAATTTTACACATGTTAAGTGACAGTAGCTCGTACTGTTGAAAATAGTAAGAAGATTTAAAAGCACAAAATTTTACCATCATCAGCAAAGTGCATCTGGGTATTGGTAGCAATCTGGGTTTTGCAGTGAAAGGAAAGCTACCGACTGTTACTCTGGATTTCCAGCATCTGCAGAACCTCTTGTATTTTAGAGTATTTTTCCTTCACGATAACGGCATGATTCATCTGGCTGTGGAGGGGGAAAGTCAGCCACTGGCTTTATACCAAGTTATTTTTCTCCATTTCACCAGTGTACATATATCCTATCTTCTCTCCGCTACAACACATCCCCCCACCCTATAAGCATTTTATGGACAAAGTGTTGGGATGTATTTAAGCCTCGGTATTGAGTGGCACACTGAAGACCTGTCAATGGTATATTGTCAGGATCAGCAATTTGACGACAGAAGATGGAAGAAAATTAAAAAAGCGTACCAAAGAAAAACTAGTCATTATGTCAAGTTCTAGACTGAAAAATTAAAACAAATTAGGATTCACTACTACATGAAAAACAAAGGAAATTATAATAAACATCTACTGTTGATGAAATTGATTGTGAGGATGTAAAACCCAAGTGGCATCCTGCTCAGCCCCCTACTCTTAGCCAGTCTATAACTTACCGTGTACCACACTGATGGCTCCAATGCCATTGGATCTCTTGTGCGATACCCTTTTTGTCAGTGCAGAGGCTGTGAGGAGCTGGGGTTTGGAAATTTGGGCAAGCTATTTGCAGAGTTCAAGGACCAGAATCCTGAAACTTAATTATGACACGAATGAAGTACCGAACTTTCTCAGATTAGTAAACATTGTGAAGGAGCAGCCCAGTTTGGTGTAATATCTTTAGATCACTCATTGGGCTCAAACCCAACTTGTGGCTCTGTGTAGAATCCAGGGAGAGAAATTCTTCCTGTCAATGCAAATCCTATTTTTGGACTCAGGGCAGCTTCTTCACTGCAAGTAAACAGAGTAGTGGAAGGATTCTGTGCCCATAAATTAATTTTTTGTTCCACAATGGAAATAGTAAAAGATTTTCCACCGTATTTTCTTATTCAGTCTCAGATTGTCATGTGACCATAGAACCATATGGCATAGGAGCAGAATTAGGCCACTTGGCCCATTGAGTCTGCTCTGCCATATCATCATTTCATCTTTTTTAAGATGGTGGCACAACACAGCTTGCAGCGACCACTCCGGAGCTGATTATCTGTTATTTGTGAAGCGGGGTGCCGTGTGCAATCATAATCGATTAAAAATGGATGTGGGAGCACAGAGGAACATCGGGAAATCTCCAGGAAGACCTTCTTCGTTGCTGCTGCTGCTGTGAGGTCCGGGTCTCTGCTGGGAAGAACAGGCCCCCAGTCCTCGGGGTCGCGTTGCCGATGGTCGTTGGCGGGGTCGTCTTAATACGCTCGGCAGAGGATGGTGCTCGGAGAAGCTGTGCCGGAGGGGATGGTCGTTGGCTCGGAGGTTCGACAGACTCGGAGTCCGCTGCGGTCAGGTTGCTTTCGGTGTGCGCTGCGTCTGCGAGGCTGGGTTCGACGGGGCTTTCATTGTGTGCTGCATCTGCGAGGCTGAGTCGGACAGCGCCGTGGAAGTCCATAGTGGGGGTATTCCCTTCTGCCGCCAGCGTGGGATGGCGAGTCTGTCGGGACCCTGGGGACTTGTGGAAACTGTGTGGTGATTTCTTTTGAACTTATAGTCCTTTAACATGTTTGGACTATTTTTACTGTGCCCATAGTCTGTTTTTTTTTATCAATTATGCTATTGTTTGCACTGTTGTAACTATATGTGTAACTATGTGGTTTTGTGCAGGTCTTGTAGCTTTAGTTTTTGGTCTTGTTTGTCTGGTGGGATTGGAGCTCCTTTCCGGGGAACGCGTTAAGATGGTAGCGCGGTATTAATACGCAGCAGCCTCTCCGATCTCTGGATTGGGGATTGCCAAACGTTATGTGGATTTTCTAGTGTAGTCTATTTTGTCATGTACTTTTGTGATATCATTCTGGAGGAACGTTGTCTCATTTTTTAACTGCATTGCATTTGTGGTTTCTAAATGACAATAAACTGAATCTGAATCTGAATCTGAATCATGGCTGACCCATTTCCCTCTCAAACCCATTCTCCTGGCTTTTCCTCATAACCTTTCATGCCTGACTAATCAAAAATCTATCAACCTCCACCTTAAATAAACCCAATAACCTGGTCTCCACAGCACCCTGTGGCAATTGTCCAGCAATTCACCACCCTCTGGCTGAAGAAATTCCTTTTCATCTCCATTCTAAATGGACGTCCCTCTATTCCAGGGGTTCCCAACCTGGCATCCACGAACCTCTTCCTTAGTAGTACTGGTCCATGGCATAAAAAAGGCTGGGAACTCCTGCTCTATTCTGAGGCTGTAGCTTCTGGTCCTAGACTCCCCCACATAGGAAACCTCCTCTCCATGTCCACTATATCTAGGTGTTTCAATGAGATCCTCCCCATTCTTCTAAATTCCAGTGAGTGAAGGCCCTGAGCCATCAATTTCTCCTCATCCGATAAGCCTTTCATTCCTGGAATCATTCTCGTGAACCTCCTCTGAAGCCTATCCAAAGTCAGCACATCCTTTCCTAGATAAGAGGCCTAGAACTTCTCACAATACTCCAGGTGTGGCTTCATCAGTACCTTATCACCAGTGCCTCAGCATTACATCCTTGTTTTTTTTAAAATTATAGTCCTCTTGAAATCAGGTGGTGGGGTGGAGATATGCCTCGACCAAAGGAGGTGTCAGGCATTCCTTCCCTCCACTAGACTGCAGGTAACCCTTGAGCAAGGTGTAGCACGTGCTTAGCCCCCAATAAGAGACACGTGAAGCCACGGGGCAGGTGGTGGATGGTCATATGAGTAGCTGGTGCGTATCACAGTTCCTGGTTTTGTGACCACTGACACCAAGCAGACAATCTCTGAAGAGTATTGATAATGGCTGGGACCATCCATCTTGTAAAGACACTGCCCTTAAGAGGGCAATGGCAAAACACTTCTGTAGAAAAATTTACCAAGAATAATCATGGTCACAGAAAGACCATGATAGCCTACGTCACACAATGCTGCACATAACTAACAAACCTCTTGAAATTAATGCTAACATTGCATTTGCCTTCCTCAACCTGCAAATTAACCTTTAGGAAATACTACCCGAGGACTCCTAAGTCCCTATGCATCTCGGATTTTTGAATTTTCTCCCTGTTTAGAAAATAGTCTTTGTTTTTATTCCTTCTACCGAAGCGCATAACCATACACTTCTGACACTGTATTCCATTTGCCACTTCTTTACCCATACTCCTAATCTGTCTGAGTCCTCCTGCAGTCTTTCTGCTTCCGCAACACTACCTGCCCCTCCAACTATCTGTATATTGTCCGCCATTTCTTTGTCCCAATTACTACCTCTCCAGCGTAATTTTCCAGAAGTCCAACATCAACTCTCATCTCTTTTTCACTCCTTATATATCTGGGAAAACATTTGGTATCCTCGTTGATACTGTTGGATAGCTTACCTTCATATTTCATCTGTTCCCCCAAAGGCTTTTTTATTTTCCTTTTGTGGGTTTTTAAAAGTTTCCCAATCTTCTAATTTCCCACTATTTTTTACTCTATTATATGCTCTCTTTGGATTTTATGTTAGCTTTGACTTTCCTTGTCAGCCATGGTTGCATCATCCTACTTTTAGACTACTCCTTCATCTTTGAGATGTATCTATCTTGCGCCTTCCAAATAGTTCCTAGAAACCAGCCATTGCTGCTTTGCCAACATCCTAGATAATGCCCCCTTCCAATCAACTTTGACCAGCTCCTCACTCATACTTCTGTAATTTCCTTTACTCTACTGTAAAGCTGATACATCTTACTTTACTTTCTCCCTCTCAAATTGCAGGGTGAATTCAGTCATATTATGATCACTGCCTTCTAAGGGCTCCTTTACCTAAAGCTTCCTAATCAAATCTGGTCCATTACACAATACCCAATCCAGAATAGATGATCCCTCAGTGGTATCAACCACAAGCTATTCTAAAAAGCCATCTTGTAGGCATTCCACAAATCCTCTCTGGGATCCAGCACCAACCTGATTTTCCCAATCTCCCTGCATATTCAAATCCCCCATGATTATTGTACCATTGCCCTTTTCACATGCCTTTTGTATCTCCCATTGTAATTTGTAGCAAATCAGTTGGTTCTTCACATCACCAATTCAAAATTTATTTCAATGTCCATTGAAAGAACACAAAATTAATCTAATTCTTAGCATTTTATGTGGATTATTGATGCATGGTGGAACATGGATAATCATCATGGGAGAAATTTACAGTTTTAATCAAAAATATGCTCACACTGTAACACAGATAGGTTAGCTTCTATAGTGCTAAGACTATGTGGGCCAAAATGATAGAATATTTCTGAATAAATTAAAAAGTTGTATGATTAAGGATTATAACACAGACATACAATTAGCAGCCAATACACATTTACCACTTTTCCCCCCAGAAATACACTTTATCAAGTATCCTATTAAGAGTACATGTTAGTTGTAATTCTGATTTAAGTGTTCTACCTTTAAACTTCAGAAGATCTCTATGATATATTATACGTTATTCCTGAACTATGAAAAGATGCAAGTTGTTTTTGCTGAGGTACTGTGAAAGAGAGTTAACAGCAATACTTTTACTCTGGGGAAAGTTGTTATGATAGGCGAAGAACAAAATGAAAGAGTTGACCAAAAATTAACCACGTGTTACTGAATCAAACCTACACACAGTACCAGTATGAATGCACTAGGGGAAAAGCTTTGAGATCAGGTCCAGTGGTTACACTGATCTCTTCTAGCATTAATTCCTTAGTGCTCTTGTTCCTGGGAAATAATCTTATATGCAATCATGATACTGACAATCCCGAAATTACTCATGCATACGAACAAGCTCTCAAAATGTTATACATTCAAAAGCCTGATCTACATACATTCCTACAACTGGCAGAACTAGTTTCACTTCTTTCAAATCAGTCTTATGTATGTTGATGTCATTTCTTATAACACAGTGGAAATATGGTTACCATAGAGTAATTTATGTGTATTTCCCAACTTGTGGATAGAATCTACTTAACTGTGTCTGTGAAAATAGAATCTGTCCATTACCTGGGAACTGCCTGCATATGTTTATTCTCAGGGATGCCTCTGCTTTTCAAAAAGTGGTCATAAAGATTTGTCGATGGAGCAAGTAAAGACCATCTGAGGAGTTTCAAATACAAGTATTGTTCGCAATTTTTAATTTAGGAATGCTGAAATTATAAATTTTTTACTATAATGTCAATAACTCTATAGGGTTCTAACATACACCTGTCATCCCAAACAGGTTCAAATATTCTGCATATTCTGCAGCTATGCCTTAAGGGAGGCTTTGCTTATCTTGTTCAAGCCAAATGCTGGGAACCTGACTAGGGCCAGCCCCTTTTAATTACTTGCTCTTTTGTAGATATCCAGCTGCACTTGCTACCCTCACATACACAGTGCTGAGCACGACCCCCACTAGGCACACGATCAAAGCTCCCCTAACACTGACCAACAACCACCTCTCTAGGCTCTGATCACCTTTATTGACCCTCAACACCCCTTGTCACAGACTCAAACCTCTTGCCCCAACCCTTCCAAAGTCCTATTTCCATGCATAACCACCTGCAAAACATCCAGGTACAACCTATGAAAACCAGTGTGAGAGCAAAAAGACATTTCTGTGCTATGTTAGAATGCAATCAGATGCTTGACAGCTGTGGCAGAGTTTGCATGCCATTACATTCTATAAGGCAAAACCTAACAACTTAAATGGCAGTGATGCTTCACTCTCTGATAAGCTCAACACCTTTTATGCACACTTTGAAAGTGAGGATAACACTGCACCTGTGTGAATGCCAGGGCATCCAATTTCCCTGTGATCTCTATCTCAGAGGCCAATGTCAGAACATCTTCCAAGAGGTGAACTTTTGCAAGATGTTAGGCTCAGACAGTGTATCTGGCAGGGCACTGAAAACCCAGTGTTCAAGGACATCTTCAACCTCTTATCGCCGTAGACAGAGATTCCCACCTGCTTCAACTAGCAATCATGCTAGTACCCAAAAAGAGCAGGGTGAACTGTCTCAATGACTATCACATAGTAACACTCACATCTACTGTGACAAGGTGCTTTGAAAGGTTAGTCACGGTTAGAATTAACTGCTGCCTGGAGCTGCTGCAGACTATCCACCACAACAGGTCCACTGTGGACACTGTCTCTCTGACTCTCCACTTGGGCTTTTGACCATCTAAGCAACAGCAAGACATATATCAGGCTGCAGTTAATTGCTGATAACTCAGTATTCAACACCATCATCCTCTCAGTACTAAACAAAAATCTTCAAAACCTGGGCCTCTGTACCACGCTCTGCAACTGGATGCCTGACGTCGTTGTCAGGAGAGCAGAGTCATCGGGGAGCGGTAATAATATCTCTTCCTCGCTGACAGTCAACACAGGCACACCTCAGGGATGTGTGTTTAACCCACTGCTCTACTCCCTCTACATTCATGAATTTGTGGCTGGGCACGGCTGAAACACCATTTATCAACTCGCTGATGACTCACTCCAGTATTGTTGGTAGAATCTCAGATGACGCTACCTAAGAGCATCACATTTACATTAATGAAGATACAGGATCTGTAACTGGCTACAAAGAGAAGGGCATTGAGTACGTTACTGTTATTAAACATGCAGCATCTATGTGAGGGCAAATCAGAGCCATGGCTGACAGCAGAGGTCCAGGTGCAGCTGAGAGATCCGGATGCTGCCTTCAGATCGGGGGATATGACAGCTGCTGGGTCAGCAAGTGCTGTACTTCCCCGAACCATCAGGAAGGTAAAATGGGATTATTCACAAAGAACAGACAGACATTTCTGTGACACCAAAGACACGAGGCACCTGAGGCAGGGCAGTCTAACCATAATGGACTACGTCCACCCTGAGTGACAACAAAAGTGATGCTTCTCCTCCTAATAGGCTGAAAGTCTTTTATACTCGATTTTATGCACAGAATGATATGACAGTGAGGAAGACCCCCTCTCCCCCTCTGTTCTGAGGCGCAGGCATTCTGTAGCTGATGTGAGGAAGACCCTAGCCAGGGTCAACCCACTAAAGCTGTGGGGCTTGATAATGGTCAGGTGCTGAGGGACTGGGCAGCTCAGTTAACAGAGGTTCTAACAGACATCTTTGATGTCTCTCTAGAGTAGTCCACTGTCCCCTCAGGCTTCAAGCCAGCCACCTGGTGCCCAAGAGGGTGACAGTAACCTGCCTCAATAACGACCATTCAGTCGTATTGACCTCAACAAAAATGAAGTGCTTTGAGGGGCTAGTTATGGATCACATTTAATCTTCCTGCTACATTGGGCCCGTTCCAGTTTGTTTATCCACTGAAGATGCCATAGCCTCTGCACTCCACTCCGTCCTGTTCCACCTGGAAAATGGAGCCTTACATGCCAGGATGCTCTTTATTGACTTCAGCACAGTGTTTAATAGATCATCCCTCAGGTGGGTAAACTGTTGTTGGTGGGTCTCAACATCTCTCTCTGTAACGGTCACTGTCAGCCCATATTGGCAGAAACATCTATAGAACCATCACCCTGAGCACTGGCGCTCCCAGGGCTGCACGCTCATGCTGCTGTTCACACTGCTGGCACAGAATTGCAATGCTAGATCCAGTTGAAACTGAATGATCAAGTTCACTGATGATACAACAGTGGTTGGCTTCATCAACAATGATGATGAGATGGTGTACAGAGAGGAGGTAGAGTGGCTGGTAGAATGGTACTATTCCAACAACTTGAGTCTCAACGTAGGCCAGACCAAATACATGATTGTGGACTTTAGGAAGGTGTAGGCTGACCAGTCCTCACTGCATATACATGTCTCCTCCACAGAGAGCTTTAGAAACACCGTGTCTGGAAGTGCATGTAATGTATGATCTCACCTGGTTTCTCAACACCACTTCTTTGGTCAAGGAAGCACAACAGCGAGTGATTGAGGTGAATGACACCCTCCACCACCCCCACCCCCCCAAACTCCCATTCTAACCACGTTTTACAGGAACACCATCAAGACTGTCCTAACCAGCTGCATCACCATCTGGCATGGGAATTGCAAGGTGTCTGACTGCAACTCCCTACAAGGGATTGTGAGAACTGCGGAGAGGATCATCAGGGTCTTTCTTCCACCCTTCAGAGACATTCATCAGGAGTGCTGCATATGCAAGGCCTTTAGTATTGTCAATGATCTCTCCCATCAGTCCCACAATCTCTTTGACCCCTAACATCAGACAGCAGGAGGTTCCGTAGCATTTGGACAAGAACTGTAAGGATGAGAAGCAGCTTTGTCAGACCACGGGATTGATTATGGACCAGGAAGGGGAAGTTGGAAGAAAGCACACTAATCCTCACTGAGGGATTAGCAGTGCAAAGGGCAAAGAGCTTCAAGATCCTGGGAGTCAACATCAGAAGATCTATCCCAGGCCCAACACATTGATGCAATCATGAAGAAGGGCTGCCAGCGGCTGTACTTCATAAGGAATTTGAAGAAATTCACCAGACTCTTGTAATAACAGAGGTGATCCTCTTTAAAAATCATACCCATTAAAAAGTAAGAGTGAAGAATTTAATTGATTTTATGTCAATACTATCCTTTTAATTACAAACATGAGGAAATCTGCAGATGCTGGAAATCCAAAGCAACTCCACAAAACGCTGGAGGAACCCAGCATGTCAGGCAGCAACTATGGAAATGAATAAACAGTCCTGAAGAAAGGTCTCTGCCAGAAACAGTGACTGTTTATTCATTTCCACAGATGCTGCCTGATCTGCTGAGTTTCTCCAGCATTTTGTGATGTTGCTATCTTTTTAGTGCTTCATTCTTCTTATTATAATTTGTTTTTATTTCTTACACAGATATGGTAAAGCTACAATTATCTACTCATTCTTGTGTGTTTGAGTTAAATAAATGAAGGGCTGTGTAACTAGATTACCTTGGAGATCATTTTTCATAAAATGGTAATAGGAGCAGTAGATATGATATTAAATTTTCTGGCCAGTGGTCATATGACTTGCAAACTGAGCCAATATCTTGTTAAGATTCTATCACAATTTTATTACTGTTTGTCCTCTTGAAAATTAATTCTTTGGTAGAGAATTTTTATATTCTGAAAGCTCACTTAAACATTTGCCTGAGGCTAAGATATTTTCCATTACACAGAAAGAGTTTCAAATGTCCAGGAGATAAATTTTGTACATTATAATTACAGTGTTTTTTTCATATATTGCAATCAAGGTGTGTGAAGTAAGTCATGGGTACCTTTAAAATAAATAGGATATAACCTTTCTTTAAATAGAGAACAAAGATTCACAATTCAAGATTGTTTAATGTCATTTCCTGCACACAAGTGTAAAGGAGAATGAAATGATTGTTATTTTGGATCTGATGCAGCACAAAAAACACAATAAGATAAAAAAGCAATAATAAATAAACAATAAATTAACATATTAGATAGCTTATATACACTGATTGTATGTTCATAAAGTGACACTAGGAAACAGGAAATGATAAAGTAGTGATGGTTGGGGGTGTGGAGGGGTGGGTTAGTGGGTGGAAGTGTTCATCAGCCTTAATGCTTGGGGAAAGTAGCTGTTTTTAAGTCTGGCATTACATACACATGTGTCTGGCATTATATTTAGTATTATTAGTACAACCATATATCTATCCATTTCCTCTGGATTTTTTTTTTGATCATGGGATGCAGATGTTGTAGGAAAAGCCAACATTTATAGTTTATCCCTAATTGTCCTTGAATTGAAGGGCTACCTTAACCATTTCAGCAAACACCTAACAACATATGGGAGGCTGCAGACCCACATTAAGATTCCAGACCTTTTAAGATCACAATATTTCATCTCTGGATGGATATTTGTGGACCAGGTAGCATTTTAAACAAATTGGTAGTTTTATGGTCACCATTAATAATACATTTTAATTCCAGATTTGTTAAAATGACTAAATTAAGTTCTTTCAGATGCTGTGGTAGGATTCAAGGCATCTGGATGTAGGTCCAAAGAAGGTTTTTAACTTATTAGAAAAAAAGACATCTCAAATTCATATGAAAACTCCAATTGTGCATATATTAGTATTTCACAATGTGCCTTTCTATACATGTGAAATTTAGTTATATTTTTGATTTTAGTTCTGTTCTCAGAAGATTTCTACTAAACTTCTCATTCTCATTTCATTTTCCAAAAGATATTCTTCTATTTATGTTATGTTCAAAAGAACTGTAATCTAAAATTACATGACCTGCAGAACATCGCTGTGGTTCAGCAGTGCCATCTTGCATTAGTGAAAATCTATTTCAAAACTCAATGCATTTACCACTCATCATTCTAATAAGAAAAACTTTAGCCCCATTGTATTTCATTGCTTGCTCAAAATAATATAATTGCAGTTTGCAAAGAGCATCATCTTATTTGGGCAGCTAGCTATGAATGCTACCAGGGATAAATATAATAAACTGGCTGTTCCACATTTACCTCTCGAATCCCAATGATGTTATTTATTTATATTTGGCATTTAAGCTAAAGGCATCCTAGCTATACTACACAAATTCCAAGTTACATCACTGTTTATTATCTGGCTATAAAATCATGTTCCTTTGACAGGTTTTTTTCATTCTTTCTCATTAACTTTTATTTTTTAACTGCATTTATAGATATGCGTCAACAAACCAACCCACTGGAGGACTGGTGAGTGGCTAATGTTGTTCCTCTGTTTAAGAAGAGAAAATCCTGAAAACTATAGACCAGTGAGTCTCTTGTCAGTGTGGGAAAATTGCTGGAGAAAATTCTTAGTGATGGGATATATGAGCATTTGGAAATCCATGGCCTAATTAGGGACAGCCAACATGCCTTTGTGTGGGGCAAGTGTTGTTTAGCAACTTGACAGAGTTTTTTTGACAAGGTGACAAGAGGGATTGATGAAGGTAGCACAGTGGACATTGCCTACGTGGATTTTAGTAAGGCGTATGACAAAATCCCTCATGGGATGCTAATCCAGAAGTTAGAATGTGGCAAATTGGCTGTTTATATTCAGAAATGGTTTGCACATAGAAGACAGAAAGTTGAAGGGACTTATTCGAGCTGGAGGTCTGTAATTAGTGGTATTCCACAGGGATCTGTACTGAGACCTCTGCTGTTTGTGATGTATAGAATTGACCTCGATGACAATGTAGATGGCTGGGTTAGTAAGTTTGTGGATGATATCAAGATTGGTGGATTTGTGGACAGTGTAGAAGACTGGCAAAGAATACAATGCGATATAGATTAGTTGCAGATATGGACAGATAAATGGCAGATGGAGTTTAACCCAGATAAATGTGAGGTGTTGCACATTGGTAGGGCAAATAAGATCATAAGACCATAAGATATAGGAGCAGAAGTAGGCCATTTGGCCCATTGAGTCTGCTTTGCTATTCAATCATGGGCTGATCCAATTCTTCCAGTCATCCCCACTCCCCTGCCTTCTCCCCATACCCTTTGATGCCCTAGATAATCAATAACCTATTTATCTCTGCCTTAAATACACCCAATGACTTGGCCTCCAAAGTCACTCATGGCAACATATTCCACAGGTTTACTACCCTCTGACTAAAGTAATTTCTCCACATTTCTGTTCTAAATGGACGTCCTTCAATCCTGAAGTAGTGCCCTCTTGTCCTAGACTCCCCTACAATGGGAAATCACTTCACTATATCTAATCTGTTCAGGCCTTTTAACATTCAGAATGTTTCTGTGAGATTCCCCCCCGTCATTCTCTTGAACTCCAGGGAATACAGCCCAAGAACTGTCAGACATTCCTGGAATCATTCTCATGAATCTCCTCTGAACCCTCTCCAATGTCAGTATATCTTTTCTAAAATAATGAGCCCAAAACTGCACACAATACTCCCAAGTGTGGTCTCATGAGTGCCTTATAGAGCCTCAACATCACATCCCTGCTCTTATATTCTATACCTCTAGAAATGAATGCCAACATTGCATTTGTCTTCTTCACCACTGACTCAACCTGGAGGGTAACCTTTAGGGTATCCTGCACAAGGATTCCAAGTCCCTTTGCATCTCTGCAGTTTGAATTCTCTCCCCATCTAAATAATAGTCTGCCCGTTTATTTCTTCCACCGAAGTGCATGACCATACACTTTACAATATTGTATTTCATTTGCCACTTCTTTGTCCATTCCCCTAAACGAAATAAGTCTCTCTGTTTCTCAACACAACCCACTCCTCCACCTATCTTTGTATCATCAGCAAATTTAGCGACAAATCCATTCATCCCATAGCCCAAATCATTGACATACATCATAAAAAACAACAGTCCCAACACTGACCCCTGTGCAACTCTGCTGGTAACCAATAGCCAGTGAGAATATGATCCCTTTATTCCCACTCTCTGTTTTCTGCCGATCAGCCAATGCTCCACCCATGCTAGTAACTGCCCTGTAATTCTATGGGTTTTTATCCTGCTAAGCAGCCTCATGTGCAGCACCTTGTCAAGTGTCTTCTGAAAATCCAAGTACACTGCATCCACTGCATCTCCTTTGTCTACACTGCTTGTAATTTCCTCAAAAAATTGCAGTAGGTTAGTTAGGCAGGATTTTCCTTTCAGAAAACCATGCTGGCTTTGGCCTGTCTTGTCATGTGCCTCCAGATACTCCGTAATCTCATCCCCAACAATCGATTTCAACAACTTCCCAACCACTGATGTCAAGCTAACAGGTCTATAGTTTCTTTTCTGTTGCCTCCCATCCTTCTTAAATAGCGGAGTAACATTTGCAATTTTCCAGTCATCCGGTACAAATCCAGAATCTTATCGATTCTTGAAAGATCATCGTTAATGCCTCCACAATCTCTCCAGCTACTTCCTTCAGAACCTGAGGGTGCATTCCATCAGGTCCAGGAGATGTATCCAACCTCGGACCATTAAGCTTCCTGAGCATCCTCTCAGTCGTAATTTTCACTGCACACACTTCACTTCCCTGACAAGTTCCCAATCAACCCATCTCATTGATTTAAACCATTGCTTCCAAAAGTGAGAATAAAAAATGATTTGGCACTTCTATTTCCTGCAAGTGTAAAGATCGTAATTCATTTCTTTTGTTGAATTGACAAAAATACAGTATCAAAGCACATTTTAATAGTGTTGTGTCAGTCTTTATTTTGTGTAAACAAAAACATGGGGTACTAGCAACTTAGCAGCACAAGTTAAATCTGTCTTGATTTTCACTTCCAGTGAAGTTAACATTTTACACAACTGCATAATTCAGTAAGCTGGCCATTTCGCACCAAAGCAAAATTACACCTCGCTCTAACCAACACCCTGAATTTGTAGCCTCTTCCGCATTTCCAATATAATAAGTATGTCAACAGAGACACAATCAGATGCACGACAGTTGTGGCAGGATTTGCATGCCCTTACTTCCTTTAAGGTGAAACCTAAAGTATAAATGGCTGTGATGCTTCACTCTCCAATGAGTTCAATGACTTTTATGCAAGCTTTCAAACAGAGGATAACACTACAGGGTGACCCTGTGTTTTTTGTCTCAGTGGCTGATGTTAGAACATCTTTCAAGAGAGTGAACTCTTGCAAGGCGTCAGGCCCAGTAGCATACCTGGCTGCATACTGAAAACCTGTGCTGACCAACTGGCTGGAGAGTTCTGAGGTTTCTACCTACTTCAAAAGGGCAACAATCGTACTGCTGGCCAAGATCAGGATGAGCTGCGTCAATGACTATCACCAACCAGTAGCACTCAGACCTACTGTGAAGAAGTGCTTCTTCAGTATTGACCATTAAGCTTCAAAACCTATAGAAGAGATACTATATCTCTTCTGCAACTGAATCCTTCATTGGGTGACCACAGTCAGTGCAGATCAGTAATAAAATTTCCTCCTTGCTGACAATCCACAGGCACATTTTAAAACTGTGTACTTAGTCTACCACTCTACTATCTCCACACTCATAACTGTGAGCCTAAGCACAGCTCAAATGTCATCTATAAATTACCTGATGACACCACTGTTGTTGGTAGAATCTCAAATGTCAGCTAGGAAGCACACAGAAGTGTGATACATCATTTAATTGAGTGTTTTTGCAACAAAAACTTTGCACTCAGTGTCAGCAAAATCAAGGGATTGATTGTAGACTTCAGGAAGGGGAAGTTAGGAGAACACACAACAGTCTTCAGTGAGGGGTCAACAATGCAAAGGGTGAGCAGCTTCAAGTTCCTGGGTGTCAACATCTCGGAGGATCTATCCTGGGCCCAACACACTGATGCGATCACTAAGAAGGCATACCAGCAGATCTGCTGTGCTAGGAGTTTGAGGAGATTGGTATGTCACCAAAGACGCCTGCAAATTTCTACAGCTGTACGGTGGAGAGCATTCTGACTTGTATCCCAGCCTAGTAAGGAAACTCCAATGCACCCCAGGATCAAAGCAGGCTACAGAGAGTTGCAGTATCAGCTAGCTCTATCATGTTCACAACCCTCCTCCTTACTGAGGACATCTTTAAGAGACAGTGCCTCAAGAAGGCAGCACCCATTACTAAGGACCCCCCACCATCCAGGAAATGCACTCATTATTATCATTGGAGAGGAGGTACAGAAGCCTCAAGATCCACACCAGCAACTTAGGAACAGCATCTTCACCTCTGCCATCAAATTTCTGAACAGCGCATGAACTCATGAACACTACCTTATTATTCCTTTATTTGCACACAATTAATAATTTATAGTAATTTTTTACATTTTGCACCGTACTGCTATCGCAAAACAGCAAAATTCACAATTAACACAAAAAAACTTGCGGAACTCAACAAGCCAGGCAGCCTCTATGGAGGGGAATAAATCAATTCAGACTTAGACACTTCATCATGATTGGAAAAGAAGGGGGTAGAAACCAGAATAATAAGCAGGAAAGGAGTACAAGCTGGCAGGTGATAGTTGAAACCAGGTGAGGGGAAAGTGGGTGTCCGGGGGGTAAGGAAGTTGGGAGATGAAATGGTTGAGGTAAATGGCTGAATAAGAAAGAATCTAACAGTAGAGGACAGTAGACCATGGAATAAAGGGAAGCAGGAGGAGCTCCAGAGGGAGGCGATGGCAGATGATGAAAAGAGAATGGAAGAGAAGGGAACCAGAATGCAGAATGGAAAAAGAGAGAAGGGAAAGGGGAAATAGTCGCAAATGAGAGCAATCAATGTTCATGCCATCAGGTTGGAGGCTACCCAGACAGAATATGAGATGCTGCTTCTCCAACCTGATATACCCAAACTCAACAGTTCAACTACTTTTCTTTCACCCCACAACAGCAGACAAAACAGGTGTGGTCATTTACCCAAAATGTAAGCTTCTCCAAAGTGCAGGCATTCACAAGGTGCACTCATTTCCTTGTTGCGACCTTGATTTTTGATGCCCTCATAACAATGCTACATACACAGAGGGATAAATTGCCATGATTTGAGGGGCCACAGCTGGACTTAGTATTTGATTTGTACTTTATACTTTATAAAAAGAGGTACTTACCACTTGGATTGCAACTTTTTTGAATCCCAGAACTACTTTGAAGTAGAAGAAGGTTAATGATCTCACTAGAGCAGACCAAGCCTTTTGTAAATTAAATTCATTCCATGCAACAAACTGTTTTGAGCTTCAAATTCAACACACACGAACATAACGCATCTTCATTTATTTTACAAATAGGTACAAATATTCATCAAAATGGGCATATTATTTTAATGATTTTATGCTAATATATTGATACATTTAGATGTTTTGTTTTTTGAAGAACAAGGGTGACAATCCTAATTTTATCAATGAAATAGGATTATCATAGAAATTTGCAATCCTACCTTTGTTATAACCATCTTCCACATTCATACCTATAATCATTATCCAATTTATTTTAACCTTCAAGATCAAGTGCCAATTCACTAATAAAGAGGACCACACACTTAATCCAATAAGGATTGTTGGAAGCTCGCCAAATTCATTTCAACCTACTTTAGTGAAACTGTAAAGTTATTTTAAATACGCAACAGCTCTCAGCCCCATGCCAAACTGTAATGTTGGAAACACAAGACTCCACATGAAGCTGAATAATTATGTTTCCTTCCAATCTTTGTTTTCCCTGTTGAATCATTACAAAATGAAGCACTAAACAAAATAAATGGGTTTGCATTTATATCAAGAAGAGAAACAGGGATAATCTTGGAAACCATAGACCGGTGAGTGTCACATCAGTGGTAGAGAAATTGCTGGAGAGAATTCCTAAGAGAATCTTAGGAGAAATCCTAAGATAGGATTTACAGGCATTTAGAAAACCATGGCCTAACTGGGGAGAGCCAGCATGGCTTTGAGCAGAGGCAAGTCAGGTCTTACCAACTTGTTTGAGTTTTGTGATGAGGTGATAAGGGTGATTGATGAGGGCTATGGACATTGTCTACATAGATTTTAGTAAAGCATTCCTTAAGGTCCATCATGGAAGGCTCATCCAGAAAATTAAGATACATGGGATCAATGGTGAATTGGCTGTTTGGATGCAAAACTGGCTTGCCCATAGAAGAAGGAGGCTGGTAGTCAAAAAGATTTATTCGAGCTGGAAGTCTGTGATTAGTGGTTTTTCACAGGGAACTGTATAGATCATATATATATATATGATCTGGATGAAAATGTACCGTAGATTGGTGGGTTAATAAGTGTGCAGATAATACAAAGATTGGTAGTGTTGTGGATAGTGTAGGAAACTAGTAAAGAATACATCTGGATACAGATCAGTTGTAGATACTGAACTGAATTGAATTGAATTGACTTTATTTCTAACATCCTTTACATACATGAGGAGTAAAAATCTTTACGTTACGTCTCTATCTTTACGTGCAATGTGCAATCGTAGTAATTTATAATAATTTATAATAGAAAGGTCAATGTAACATAGAAATACACTGAGATCAGCATGGAGAAACAGTAGATGAAGAATAATTTTTGGCCAAATGTGAAGTGTTGTACTTTGGTAAACAGGCATCTGTTAGTCTCGTGAGGCCATGTATTTGTGCCTTGGAAAGTTTCCAGGGCACTGGACAGAGTTGTATGTGAGACCGACAGTTGCCCATGCTGCAAGTCTCCCCTCTCTACGCCACCGATGTTGTCCAAGGGAAGGGCAAGGGCTGATACAGCTTGGCACTGGTGTCGGCGCAGAGCAATGTGTGGTTAGTGCCTTGCTCAAGGACGCAACATATTGCCTTAGCTGAGGCTCGAACTACCGACCTTCAGATCACTAGACCAACACCTTAACCACTTGGCCACGTGCCAAAAGTGTCAAAGGTAAAGAGATGGTATATTGTTAAGGGCAAGACCCTAAACAGTGGTGATGAGCAGAGGAATCTTGGTGTCCAAGTTCATAGCTCCCTGAGACATGGCAACGCATGTTGAAAGGTTGGTTAAGAAGGAATATGGCATACGTGCCTTTATTCGTCAGGGCATTGAGTTCAAAAGTCAGGAAAATATGTGACAGCTTTATAAAACTCTAGTTAGGCCACATCTGGAGTATTGAATACAGTTCTGGTTGTCCCATTAGAGAAGGATGTTGAGGCTTTGGAGAAGATGCTGAAGAAGGTGCAGGTTCACCAGAATGTTGCCTAGATTTGAGGGAATGTGCTACAGCAAGAGATTGGACAAACTCAGGTTGTTTGGTTGTTTTCTCTGGAGCAGTGGAGGCTGAGGGAAGACCGGAAAACGGTTTCTGACACCGCCACTGAGCTCATCAACTCTGGAGAAATTCCATCCACTGCCACAAACATGTGGTTCCCTTACCCTGCACTGTGCACTTTTATCGCCAAGATCCACAAGCCTGACTGTCGGGGTAGGTTCACTGTCCTTTGCCTGCTCCTGCCCCACTGAACTCATGTCCTCATACCTCGACTCCATTCTATTTCCCTTAGTTCGGTCCCTTCCTACCTACATCTGCAATCCACATGCTCCCAATCTCCTCAACAACTGTCAAATCCCTGGCCCTGAATGCCTCATTTTCATCATGAATGTCCAGTTACTTTACATTTCTATCCCCCATAAAGAAGTCTTTAAAGCTCTCTGACTCTTTCTCAACTAAAGACTCAACCAGTTCCCCTCCACCACCGCCATCCTCTGTCTGGTAAAACTGGTCCTCACCCTCAATAATTTCTCCTTCTGTTCCTCCCACTTTCTCCAGATTGGAAGGGTAACCACAGGCACCTATATGAGACCCTGCTATGCCTACTATTGAACAGTCAATGTTCCAAACCTTCACCAGTAATGCTCCTGAACTCTTCCTCTGCTATATTGATGACTGCATTGGTGCTGCTTCATGTACTCATTCTGAGCTCATCAATTTCATCAACTTTGCCTCCAGCTTTCACCCTGCCCTTAAATTCACTTGGTCCATTTCTGACACCTCCCTTCCCTTTCTCGATCTCTTTTGTCACCATCTATGAAGACAAACTGTCAACCAACATCTTTTATAAACTTACTGATTCCCATGGCTACCTTGACTGTACCTCTTCCCACCTTGTCTCCTATAAAAATGTTATACCCTTTTCTTAGTGCCACATCTGTTCCCAGGACGAGACTTTCCTTTCCAGGACATCGGATCTTCCTGCCACCTTAACAGTGATAGAGTTCCTCTTGTCCTTACCTACCACCCCATGAACCTCCACATCTAACACATCATTCTGCACAATTTCTGCCATCTTCAAAGAGATCCTAACACCAAATGTATCTTTACCTACCCGTCACTCTCCACTTTCTGCAGGGATCACTCCCTCCATAATTCCCTTGTCCATTTGTCTCTCCCAACTAATCTCCCTCCCGGCACTTAACCCTGCAAACGGTCAAAGTGCTACACCTGCCCATTCACCTCCTCCCTCACCTCCATTCAGGGTCCCAAACAGTCCTTCGAGTCAACACTTCACCTACAAATCTGCTGGGGTTGTCTATTGTATCTGGTGCTCCCAATATGGTTCTTTACATCAGTGAGACCTGTCATTGATTGGGTGACCACTTTGTCAAGCATCTCCGCTCCATCCACCAAAGGTGAATTTCCCAGTGGCCAAACATTTTAATTCCAATTCCCATTCTGACATGCCAGTCCATGGCCTCCCTTATGCCACGATGAGGCCATCCTCAGGGTGGAGGAGCTTCACCTTATATTCTGTAAACCTTATATAATGTGTGGGTAGCCTCCAACCTGATAACATGAATATTGATTTCTCCTTCCAGTACAAAACATTTCCCTCCCCTTTCCCTATTCTTCCATTCCTCACTCTAGCCTTGTACCCCTTCTCATCTGCCTATCACCTCCTCCAGTGCCCCTCCTCCTTCTCTTTCTTTTATGGTCCACTCTCCTCTCCTATCAGACTCCATCCTCTCCAGCCCTTTACCTTTCCCATCCACCTGGCTTCACCTATCACATTTTAGTTATCCTCTTTCCCCACCCCATTTTTTAATTCCACCTTCCTTTCCTGTCCTAAAGAAGGGTCTCGGCTTGAAACATCAACTATCTGACCATGTCCATGAATGTACCTGCCTTGCAGAGATCCCCCAGCATTCTGTATGTTGCTTTGGATTTCAACCTCTGTAGAATTTATTGTGTTTATGATCTGATAATGGTTTATATGATTATGAGTAGCATAGATCGAGTAGACAGACAGTACCCTTTTCCAAGGGTTGAAATCTCTAATACCTGAGGGCATGCTTTTAATGTGAGAGGAGGCAATTTCAAAAGAGATGTGAGGGGCAAGGTTTTTTTTTGCACAGAAATTGGTGGGTGCCTGGAATGTGTTTCCTGGGGTGGTGATCGAGGCAGATGCATTAGGGACATTTAAAAGATGCTCAGACAGTCACATGAATATGAAAATGGAAATAGGACATTGTCTAGACCTTAGGGATTAGTTTAGTTGGCCATTTGACTATTAATTTATTTGGTTCTGCACAACATTGTGGTCCCAAGAGCCTGTTCTTGTGCTGTAATGCCCTATGTTCTATCTTTCTACAATATAAACATCTCCAAGGGGCCAATAATGTGATGTTTGGCACCTGGAGCACATAGAGAAGATGGAAGCAAAACATATTAAGTATTGTCATCTACAACAATTCTCAGTACTAAAAGGAAATGGTTATAGTGTCCACAGGTATTATAAATGTTGGCTTGTTCACAGATATCATAAAAATAATTTTTATGCTTCAATGTAGTACTTCAACAACTCTGTCAGATCTCATTGCTTTTAGAGGCTGCTATTGAATTGTTGATCTATTCAGTCACTTTAGTTACTGCTGCATAAAGTGAAGCCGTTTTTTCATTGTCACATCAAATTTTCACCCAGTACTGCTTTGTGGTTCAAGGGTTCAAAGGTACAATTTAATGTCAGAGAAATGTATACAATATACATCCTGAAATGTTTCTTCTTTGCAACCATCCACAAAAAGAGAGGAGTGCCCCAAAGAATGAACAATAGTTAAATGTGAGAACCCCGAAGTCCCCTCCCATGCATAAGCGGCAGCGAGCAACAATCCCCCCTTCCCCCACCGGCAATAAAAAGCAAGCATTGGCACCGCCACCAAGCACTCAAGCAGTATCTCCATTTTCCCAGTGAGTGGGGAGACATAAACAACTCGCTGGCTTACGATGTTAAAACTCCGTGACATCACTTTTTTTGAGCTATGTACCTGAAGATCGCAAAGATTTCGGGTCTCCAGGCACACAGTAGATATTTTGACTCCACCGACGACACACAGGTCTCCTGTCGTGACACCAACCCTCAATATGCCTGTCTCCAAAGCCCGGAGATCCTAGGCTTTCGAATTTGAGCCGGATTCTTAGGCTGAGCTTTTGGCGTGCTGAACAACAGCCAGTTATGGAACCCCGAGAGTGGGTCCCATTCCTGCAAAGAACCGTGGTCAGCATGTAACTCCAGGTCAGGGTCTTCAAAAGAACCCTGAAAGGGGAAAATAGAGATATTAAAGATGGAACTAGAGCTGTATCCGAAGATGCAAGCAAAGGAATTGCCGTTAGGCACCATTAACCCTCCTTTAAAAATAGTTTTGTTTAAAGCCATTAAATCTTCCGTAAATGTCCTTTACACACTGCATATCTTAGTCTAAGAAAGTGCAGTTGGGTTTGCTTTAATATCCTTTTTTATATGGTAGAGAAAATTTAAGTTAAATGAGGCACACAGTCCATTCTAACTGAGATGTCCAAAACTATGATTGCTTGTTAAGTTCTCTATTGTGACTTCTTGTCATGAATCTTGCCCACTAACCTAGAATTCTTGAGGTTATGTTTAGCTGAAGGCAGGTATGTTGTATTAGTATGGACCTTGAGAGTGAAAGTATCCAGGGGCAAATGTTGATAAAACACTATGAGCTTGATGCTCATTCTGCTAACTCCATATTCTAGAAGATAGACTATAGAAATCTACAGCACATTACAGGCCCTTCGGCCCACAATGTTGTGCTGACCATGTAACCCACTCTAGAAACTGCCTAGAATTTCCCTACTGCATAGCCCTCTATTTTTCTTAGTTCCATGTTCCTATCTAAGAGTCTCTTAAAAGACCCTATTGTATCAGCCTCCACCACTGTCACTGGCAGTGCATTCTTCGCACCCATCAATCTCTATGTGAAAACCTTACCTCTGACATCCCCCTTGTACCTACTTTCAGACAGAAGGGTTGGTAATCTCTTCTTCATTCAGTGGGGAGTTAGCAAAAGGCAGTATATACCACACCCTCATTTCATCCTCCAAATCAGTATCCTACTCAGAGGCAGGGGAGGGGCTGGTCTAATCTCTCCTGTTGTTGGTCCTTCAGTCGCCCCGTGACGTCGCAGAGTCTTCTTACTAGGTGTAGGCTCCAGATCGGGCTGTGGGTCAACCTGCCAGAGGCAGCAGGTAGTTCCAGTGGAGAATCTTGACAGGCCTATTCCCATCCTCTGGTTTCACCTAGAAAACTGATACGTTTGGCATCTGACTCTCCACCACATAGGGCACAGCCGCCCAGCGGTCATCCAACTTATGCTTTCCGGGTAGCCCCAACTTCCTAATGAGGTCCTGATCTCCCAACCAAAGTTGGGAGAACTTCACCTTTTGATCATACCTCCTCTTATTCCCTTGATTCTGCTTGGCAGCCACAACCCCAGCTACTTCATAAGCCTTTTTCAGCTCCCTTCTCATATCAGACACATACTTCAGATAAGTCTTCAGTGGTAGGTCACCCTCACCAGTCCCAAAACAAAGGTCAACGGGCAACCTCACCTCGTGCACAAAAATCAGATAATACAGTGAGTACCTGGTAGCTTCTTTTTAGGTACAGTTGTAACAGTGGACCAGATGTCTAATACGTTCACTCCACCTGATCTCCATGGTTCTGAGCATGTCGAACAAGGTCCGATTAAACCTTTCAGGCTGGGGATTACCCTGCGGGAGACAGGGAATAGTCCTCGACTTCTTGACTCCAAGTATGCTCAGTAATTCATGGATGAGCTTACTCTCGAAATCCCGTCCCTAATCACTATGTATCCACCTGGGGAGGCCGTAATAAATGAAATACTTCTCCCATAACACTTTGGCCATTGTGGACGCCCTCTGGTCCTTGGTAGGGAAAGCCCATGCATATCTGGTGTAGTGATGACTAAGCCATTCGCCATGTTGCTGGCATCTGGCTCTATTGACAGGAAATCCATACACACTAGGTCCAGAGGCCCCGCACTCTGCAAGTGGGACAAGGGAGCTGCCCGCGTAGACAACGTCTTCCTCCATATGCATCGAATGCATGACTTGCAGTATTCTTCGACCTCCAGCTTCATTCGAGGCCAGTAGAACTGGTCTCTGAGCAATCCATAGGTCTTTTCAACCCCAAAATGTCCAGAATCATCATGAGAATCATACTTCTCAGGCAGAACCAGCTGGGAATGCTGAGGTCAGTCTGGAGGTGACATGACCTGGTATAGGATCTGGTTCCTCAGCTCCAACCTGGGCCATTCTCACAGTAATGGAGGCACTGCAGCATGTTTCATCTTCTCTGCCTGAGCCTTGTCTCCCTTTTCAACCGCTAACCAAATGGTACCAATGTACGGATCATCTCGCTGAGCAGCTGCCACTTCCCCAGAACTCAATTCTGGCAACTGATTTATCTTCAGAACAGTCAGGTTACAGTAAACTTGTGGAATGGTGTCATCAGAAGCTCCACACTCTGCTCAATCTTGCCCTTGCTTTCCATCTGCCTTCACCGTGATGGCAAATTGACACAATGTTTTCACCCCCGGAGCAGGAATGCTGTCTCACTCTTCGTCCCTGTCCAGCCCTTCATGTGCATGTCAGGACAAAGCATCAGCATCAATGTTCCGGCTTCCCGGCCGGTACTTCAGGCTGAAATCATAGGCAGACGACACCACCAACCACCGACGGCCTATGGCATCCAATTTCGCCGAGGTCAGGATATAAGTTAGGGGATTGTTGTCCATCCTCACCTCAAACTTGGCACCACAGAGGTAGTCACTCAGCTTATCCACCACAGCCCATTTTAATGCCAGAAACTCCAACATGTGCATGGTTTAGTTTTTCTCATAGGACGACAGACTCCAGCTGACAAATAGACAGACAGACAGACATACTTTATTGATCCCGAGGGAAATTGGGTTTCTTTGCAGTCGCACCAACCAAGAATAGTGTAGAAATATAGCAATATAAAACCATAAATAATTAAATAATAATAAGTAAATTATGCCAAGTGGAAATAAGTCCAGGACCAGCCTATTGGCTCAGGGTGTCTGACACTCCGAGGGAGGAGTTGTAAAGTTTGATGGCCACAGGCAGGAATGACTTCCTATGACGCTCAGTGTTACATCTCAGTGGAATGAGTCTCTGGCTGAATGTACTCCTGTGCCTAACCAGTACATTATGGAGTGGATGGGTGTCATTGTCCAAGATGGCATGCAACTTGAACAGCATCCTCTTTTCAGACACCACCGTCAGAGAGTCCAGTTCCACCCCCACAACATCACTGGCCTTACAAATGAGTTTGTTGATTCTGTTGGTGTCTGCTACCCTCAGCCTGCTGGCCCAGCACACAACAGCAAACATGATAGCACTGGCCACCACAGACTCGTAGAACATCCTCAGCATCGTCCAGCAGATGTTAAAGGACCTCAGTCTCCTCAGGAAGTAGAGACGGCTCTGACCCTTCTTGTAGACAGCCTCAGTGTTCTTTGACCAGTCCAGTTCATTGTCAATTCGTGTCCCCAGTTATTTGTAATCCTCCACCATATCCACACTGACCCCTTGAATGGAAACAGGGGTCATCTGTGCTTTAGCCCTCCTCAGGCCCACCACCAGCTCCTTAGTCTTTTTCACATTAAGCAGCAGATGATTCTTACAATGCAACAGGTCTCAACCCAGTGCCCTGATCCTGATAAAGGACACCCCCTAAGCTCTCTCTGCTGGCATCCGTATGCAGTACATATAGTAATCAGTGGTCTGCAAAAACCAGCACCGGCACCTGGGTCAGCATCTCCTTCAGCGACTGAAAGGCCTCTTCACGTTTTGCATCCCACCTCGGTCCAAAAGGCTCTGAAGGGCTAAGGTACTCTTTACCCTCATCTCCTTTTGTCCTCCTCCCTTTCTTCCCCAAGGGAGGGTAACCACACAGAAGCTGATTCAATAGGTGACTCACTTTTGCATAGTTCTTCATGAAACTCTGATAGTAACCACAAAACCCGAGGGACAAATGCAAAGGTCTTGGCCAATCTTAGCCGGATCTGTAGCTACTCCATGCCGGGAAACTATGTGCCCAACATAGCTAACAGATGTCTTGCAGAACTGGCACTTTTCCAGGGAAAGTTTTAATCCTTTAACTTTCAGGCAGCCCAGCACTTTCAGTAGCCTTGCTTCATGTTCTTCCAAGGTGGACCCAAACGCTATGAGGTTATCCACATACACATTACCTCAAGCAATACATATCCCCCACCGTTTTCTCCGTGACCCACTGGAAGGTTGCAGGAGCTCCCAATATGCTCTGGGGCATCCTTTTGAACTGGAAGAATCCCAGTGGACATATAAAGGCTGTCCTCTCATCATCAGCCTCACTCGTGAGGATCTGGTAATATCAACTCCTGAAGTCCAGCACACTGAACCACTTCACACCACTCCAACAGGCCAGCAAGTCTTCGATCCTTGGGACCGTATACTGGTCAGGGATGGTACGCCTGTTCAGAGTCCTATAGTTCACACAGATCCGTACCTTCCTATTCTTCTTTCTGGCTACTACTATTGGCGACATGTAGGGGCTTCAGGACTCGGTGATGATCCCAGCTTCCTTCAATTTACACAAATGCTGCCAATCGTCTTCCGCCTCTGCAGGGGCCATTCGCTGTGACCCCTCTCTGAACAGGGTGTCTTCGATCACCCGCATAGTGTGACAAGTGCTCTTGGAACAACCCACATCAAACTCGTCAGTGGAACAAATACATTCCAGTTTCAACATCTTCTCTACCAACCTCCTCTTCCAACACACAGGTACCAGTGAGTCCCTGAAGTTGAATGACTCAGCAGTCAACTTTCCACCTTTTGCAGATAGTTTCTCCCTGACTTGTCTCACAGGGGCACTAGACAATACCGTCACCAGGAAAAGATGCGCCAGGGGCATCCCCCGCTTGAAGGCGACCTCCCTCTTCGTAGTGTTCCTGACAACCACTGCCATTCTGTTTACCTGTACAACCGAGGGCTTCTGCAATTCGGGCCTCATCCAGCAGGCACTCACGATTCCTCTTCGTGGTCTTTCGGAGAATCCACCAAGAGGGCCTCGCCCTCGGGCATTCCAGGAAATTTGGGGCTCCCCATTACTCTCACTACTTCCCTGGGCCATAACACGATTGGCTTGGACTGGGTGAACCACACACTCCCTCATCTAAATTCGTTATCCAGCCCACTGCAGCCATGTATTTCCTCAAAAGCAGCTCGAAACATTGGGTGAATGGACAATGTTCTCAGGAAGCTCTCTCCAGCTTTCTCCTTGCAGGCTCGCATGAGTCTCCTCACAATAAGAGTGTTGGTCCCCACAAGACTCAATGGGGTCCTGACAAACTAGTGCTTATGTATCAAGGGCCTCAGCCACTCCAACACTGACGTCCTAAAACTCCAGTTTCACTGACAAATAACCGTCATACGGATAATCACCCGCACTAAGACCCCAGATCTCTTGTGCACTGAAAGGCGTCGATGGTAAATGCGTCAAATATTGATTGTAAAATGAACAGTACAGCAAAGTGACCTACGATCCTATGTCAAGTATGGTTCTAGCACAAATAACCTCTATCCATAGCAAAACACTGGAGCTTGGCCCCACTAAGTCTTCAGGAATGTGGTTCTTTGCTTCAGGGTGTTCCTTAATATACTGCTGGGAATGTTCCCCCCCCCACCCCGATACACCAGGCCATCCCCTCACTGGGTCTCTTTTAAGTTTTCCCAATGACTCTCTGCTTAGGTACCCGGGGGTTCCCTCTCCAAAGGGTTTGCCGTCGTTCACACTCCCACCTGAAGTGTCCCTCTTCACCACAGTTATAACAGACAATACCAGCCACTCCCCTTCTTGCGTGACACCGGCTGCTAGCAGCCGTCCCCTTAGAGGATCTGCCTCCTTATCAGCTCAATCATTTGGGGAGGTCACACCTGCTGATAACAACTGGGACACCTCAGGTCTCAACTCTGCCACAATCTCCTCTACCACTCCCTGGGGCAGGCTATCCATGGCCACTTCACCGCAGGGGAGCACTACCAAGGACTGTACCCTGCTGAAGGAGGCCTCCTGTGCCTCCGACGCATTCTCCTCCTCTCATACATCTCTGATCAGCTCAACAAACAAGGGAGGGGGGGGGGTGCATCTTACAAGGCAGTTGGAGACCCCAAGCCCTTGCTATTTGGTCCATTCTTAACTCAGCCTCCTGAATGGCTCCTCTGTGCCGCAAGCAACTTAGCTGCCTCTCTAGCCAAAAGGTGTAGGCAGAAAGCTTCTCCCCCTTCTCCTGACACATGTTCTGAAACCCTGTCATGATCTTCATTGGGCTCCCTGGTGTGCCAAATGCATTTTCCAGTGTTCCCATGTAATCGGCGGCCTTGGCTAGGAGGTACCAGGACTTCATGGCTAAGTGTCCTCCTACACTCAGATCTACCATCTGTTAACACTCAGTTCCTTTTGGGCCAGAAACATACGAATCCTGACCTTGCCTTTAGTTGCCCTAAACATACTGCCCACCTCAATCCCATGAGTCAGCCTACCTTGTGATTGTTAAAATCATTATTGTTCTTATATGTCTTTCTGACTAGTCTGCAGATGTTCACCTCTAACTCATCTCCATTGTTTGAATGCTTGCAATGCGTGAGATCATATAATTTTCCTTCCTGCTTTGTTTTAATCCTCTCCAAATGGATTTTCTCTTATTACAAACACGAGGATATTGATATGTCCTTTTGTTGAGATCATACCTTTTACTAAGCGTTCTTGTTAACCCTCCCTGTCACCTCGAAAATATTGTAATGAGAAAAACATTGTTTCCGGGTCTGTATAAACTTAAGTCATTTACCCTAAGGAGTCATCATATTTCCTCTCCTTACAGTAATAAACACTTATAATTCTTTGTTTCTGGTCAGTTTATATATTCATGTGTTGCAAATACACTATATACAACAGACCCTAGTTTAATGGGACTACTAGGACCAGTACATTTAGGTCCAATTAAGGGGCTGCCCCAATTAGCCAATGTTTCATGGAAATAGTAAATAGCGTATAAAAGACAAACTGCCATTTAACTGAGTAACAAATCATGTATTTAAACAAAATACAGAACTAATTAGAACACTATCAATACTACTACAGAACTCTAAAACTGTGTATGAGTTCTTAATACAAACCCCGTTTCCAGAAAAGGGACACTTTCCAAAATGCAATAAAAACAAAAATCTGTGATATGTTAATTCATGTGAACCTTTATTTAACTGACAAAAGTACAAAGAAAAGATTTTCAATAGTTTTACTGACCAACTTAATTGTATTTTGTAAATATACACAAATTTAGAATTTGATGGCTGCAACACACTCAACAAAAGTTGGGACAGAGTTAAAATAAGATTGAAAAGTGCACAGAATATTCAAGTAACACCAGTTTGGAAGACTGCACATTAAACAGGCTAATTGGTAGCAGGTGAGGTATCATGACTGGGTATAAAAGTAGCGTCCATCAAAGGCTCAGTCTTTGCAAGCAAGGATGGGTCGTGGCTCACCCCTTTGTGCCAAAATTCGTGAGAGAATTGTTAGTCAGTTCAAAAGGAACATTTCCCAATGCAAGATTGCAGAGAATTTAGGTCTTTCAACATCTACAGTACATAATATTGTGAAAAGATTCAGAGAATTCAGAGACATCTCAGTGCATAAAGGGCAAGGTTGGAAACCACTGTTGAATGCGCGTGATCTTCGAGCCCTCAGGCGGCACTGCCTAAGAAACCGTCATGCTACTGTGACAATTATAGCCACCTGGGCTCGAGAGTACTTCGGAAAACCACTGACACTTAACACAGTCCATCGCTGCATCCAGAAATGCAACTTGAAACTGTATTACGCAAGGAGGAAGCCATACATCAACTCTATGCAGAAACACCGGAGAGTTCTCTGGGCCCGAGCTCATCTCAGATGGACCGAAAGACTGTGGAACTGTGTGCTGTGGTCAGATGAGTCCACATTTCAGCTACCGTAGATTTCGCACTACAGAGCGCACCTGATTAAAAGCCGCTGGCTCTAATTTTAGAAAGAAAATCAATTTTGTACTTGTACAAGCCGCACCGGATTTTAGGCCGCAAGTGTCCCACGTTGTAATATGAGATATTTACACAGAAAGATATTACACGCGAGGATTTTTTAACTTTTAATTAAATCCATATGGTAACATAAACAAATACATATTGCAAATGCTTTTTTTCGAACCATGCCTGTAACACGGCTACTTTTAAATATACATACGTATCGGTAACACACAAATTACGTTGCGTATACATTCCAATATCTCCTAACGACTGGTAAAAAAATATATACTGCAGCCTACCAGGAAAAGTTATTGATCGCCTTTAACTTAAAAGCAGTGTTTTGCGCTCGTCTAATGCCCCCACCTTCCCGTTTATCGCAAACCGGTATTTCCCACAAGACGCGGCGAAACCGGATGTGACGTCATAGTATCCCGGGATGTAGTACTTCTTACTTTAACTAGAAAATACTAACAAATGAATTACTAAGCGAAAATATTATAAACTAAATAACTGCCATAAAGGCAGCACAATGCTTTTCTTCGAGTGTTTTCCATGTTGATGAGGGTGAGTACAAATGACTGATTTACAATAATTTAATTGTGAAAGTGCGCTTGATTTATCGTACAATTTCATTGGACCTCTGTGAACTACTCATCAATTTTATTGGTCTACTGTTACGAGACAAAATGTTTTTGGCGGCATGAAAAAAAATCATGCATTAGCCGCACCGTAGTAAAGGCCGCAGTGTTCAAAGCTGTTCAAAATGTGGGAAAAAAGTAGCGGCTTATAATCCGACATCTACGGTAGTTTTCAGAAAAAACAGGCGTCGAGTTCTCCGTGCCAAAGATGAAAATGACCATCCTGATTGTTATCAGTGAAAGGTGCAAAAGCCAGCATCTGTGATGGTATGGGGGTGCATCAGTGCCCACAGCATGGGTGAGTTGCATGTATGTGAAGGTACCATTGCCCCTGAGGTGCATATTAGGATTTTAGAGAGACATATGTTGCCATCAAGGCGACGTCTCTTCCCGGGACGTCCATGCTTATTTCAGCAGGACAATGCCAGACCACATTCTGCACGGGCTACAACAGCATGGCTTTGTAGACACAGAGTGCATGTGCTTGACTGGCCTGCTGCCAGTCCAGATCTATCTTCTATTGAAAATGTATGGCGCATCATGAAGAGGAGAATCAGACAACGGAGACCGCGGATTGTTGAGCAGCTGAAGTCTTATATCAAGCAAGAATGGACAAAATTTCCAATTGCAAATCTACTACAATTAGTATCCTCAGTTCTAAGACGATTAAAAAGTGTTATTAAAAGGAAAGGTGATGTAACACAATGGTAAACATGCCTCTGTCCCAACTTTTGTTGAGTGTGTTGCAGCCATCAAATTCTAAATTTGTGTATATATACAAAATACAATTAAGTTGGTCAGTAAAACTATTGAAAATCTTATCTTTGTACTTTTGTCAGTTAAATAAAGGTTCACGTGAATTAACATATCACAGATTTTTGTTTTTATTGCATTTTGGAAAATATCCCAACTTTTCTGGAAATGGGGTTTGTAGTTGGTATGGTGGTTGTCTGTCATATCCGACAATGACAAGGAACCCGTGCAGGGGAGTTTTTAAATTGGAAAAGGCATTGCAATGGGGAAGTTCCACTCTCTCAACCACAGAAGTCTGGTTCCAGTGGTACAAAGCTCATTACACTGGGGTCTTCTTCGGTTGCAGTTGGTTTACCAGGACTTCTTCAGTGCTTCATCATGACCTTCACTCTCCACAGAACATTGCAGAACTGCCTTCCTAGCCATTGGACCACACTAACAATGTCACACTGGAGCTGACTTTGCATGCTAGGACTGTCATATCCCAGTCTCACTGGAGTATAAGGCCTGTTGGCTCCCTTCATCTGGTTTAACCTGCCTGTCAAAGCGGTGTACTGGAATGTGCCCGTGGTTGCATGCAAACAGCTTTTTGGAGCCACGGGTGAAAGCTGAGTGTATGCTACCATTCTTTTGATTGACTCTAAACGAATAAAATCAGTGTAAACATCTAGCCTTCATTTTCATTATAATATTCAGGATAATTGTTGATACCTTCAAATTCTTAGTAACTCCTAACTTGTTGAACTAATGAAATAACTTCATTTTCACTCCCAATGGGTTTTGACATCTCCAAGCCTGAATGCTTGAAATTGCAGTGAGCAAAACAGTTCTGAATTGTGTTACAGTTTATTTCTTGACAACTATTAGTGGCATAAATACTGTTTTTTTTTTAAAAACAGAGGCGCACACAACTAATGCTATTTAAAAACTGTTCACTCTAAGCACAGTGAAATGTTTATTAACCACACAAGTGCACATGTCTGATTCTAGTTAGAGATTGTTTGGCAAGTCTCCTGCCCCAATTAAATGGCATAGTGTCCAAAATACCTGAATGGAATCCCAGCTATTTTCTTGATAAGTTTTTGTTCTTTAAGAGTTATCCCAAATAAGTTGCTGTCCCAATTAACCGACGGCCCAATTAACCAGAATCCATGGTATTTATAATCCTGTCATTCAAGCTTGATCTCAATTCTTTCGAATATTGATCCCAATAATACATTCTCAAAAGATATTTTAGTTTGGTATTTTGTTATATTCTAGCATTAATTAATCTTGCTCTGGCCTCAAATGCTATTTTCACCAGTATGTGAAACCAGCACTTGATGGGTTCAGAACTAAAGAAAGCAATCTATATAAAGTCTTGATTTAATGCATCATTTTGATCCTGATTATAGTTATTATAATTGTGAACTTCTCTACAAGTACTTTACCACAAACCTGAAATATAAGATTTTCACTTCCACTGAAAGAGAAGTGTTCTGATGCCATATTGAAGAATAGAAAAAGTGCTTTGTCATACAGCACCGGAAGCATGAAGTCTTTAGTAGTCTACACAGTACTTCTTTCAGCAGAACCTAATCTTGCCCTGTATTTACTCTAAACAGCTGGTCACAATTATGACCAGATGTTCAAATGAGTGCTTATCAGCAAGCAATATGACCAAGATTTCAATTTTCATATTAAGATGGCACCTCACACAAAACGGATGTTGCACTTGCATTTCTCTACAGGGGTGTCAAACTCATTTTAGGTCACGGGCCGGATTGAGCAAAATGCAGCTTCATGCGGGCCGGATCAGTCGGGCGCGTGCGAACGCAGCTTTCGTTGCCTCCGTTTTTTCAGCCTGCTCTCATGTGTCTCAGTCTCTGCTATAACTACAAAGTGTTTCACTTTACAAATTCCGTTTCTTATGAAGACTGCCGAGCAAGACTGCCAAATAAACACTAAAAACCCTGAAAACCTGGTACCTGAATAAACTCAGCATTAGCCATATCATACGCCATAGGCGCTTCGATTACTGGGGCCAGCTTTAATAGTAATTAGATATTATCTCGCGGGCCAAAGATAATTCCACCACGGGCCGGATTTGGCCCGTGGGCCTTGAGTTTGACATATATGCTCTAGAACTTAACTTGCCCACCTTACAGCAATTTAATTTCAGGAACATGCTCACACTCCCACCCTCAAGGCTAAGACTTTCCTCACCATCTGGTAACTGGTACAAATCCATTCTCAAAGTAACCCCTACCTACAACACAAAGACATTTGCATTCATTTTGTGCAATTGAACTCCTTTCCATTTTTTTTAAAGTATTCTATTTTTCCAGAATTCACAATAATTCCAATATTGTCAATCCTTTCCCCTGCACTAACCCTGTTGTTGTACATCTTCTTCATCTTTGCACCTTTGCAGCATGGTTGATTTAATGCCTGCCTCTAACTCTTTTGAGAAGATGATGTGGACCACCATTATTGAAGTACTGAAGAGAATTTGCTACAGTATTGTAGGATGAAGTTCCTGAATCTAGATGCAACAATAATGAAGTTGTTTGAGGAGGTCCTGTGCACAATAATTAAACAAACATTAAGCTAGTGAAACATACATTATGAAAATGTTATATTTCTCATCACAAAGATTGTACAAGTAGTATCTATAATTTTCTGAAATAAAACTAATTAAAAGTTATAAGTTACAATTTATTGCAAATGGTTAAAAAGAATACCTCAAAGTATTTTTTTATAATCTCTCTGGCATTAGAACAACTAATTGTTAATGGGGGCCCTCAACTCACAAGTATGAGGGGTTATCCCCCACAGCTAGACATTTCCTCTAGCTCAACGCAGGGTCATCTACTAGAGACCTCAGCCTTGGAATCACACGTTTGTTGCCATTTTTGTTATTATTTGCGTTTCTTGGTTCTTATTTGTTCAGGGAGTAGATCGATTAAGTTTTATTCTAATTTCAATGATACATTGACAGATAAATATAGACGACTAAGGACAAGGTAAAATTCATTTCTTTTAATGTAAATGGGCTATTAAATCCAATCAAACATAAGAGAATTTTATCCAAAATGATAAAAGAACAAGCCCATGTAGTATATTTACAGGAAACTCATTTAAGTGATAATTAGCATAAAAAAACTAAAGAGAATGGGCTTCACTAATCTGTTTTTCTCCTCATATAAATCAGGACATAGGAGAGGAGTTGCTATTCTTATCTCAAGTAAGTTAAATGTTGAAGAAGTATTCAAAATGGGAGATAAAGAGGGCAGATATATTCTGGTAAGGGGGAATATAGACGGCAATTCAGTTACTCTATATACGCACCCCCGGGAAGTGATATTGGTTTCTTTCAGAAAATTACTGATATTATGGTAACGGAAACAGAAGGTCTCCTGATATGTGGGGGAGACTTAAATTTACAATTACAACCAAACTTAGACTCTGACAATAGAAAACCCTATGAAACAAAATCTTTACATAATAAAGTTAATACACTTTTTGAGGATATTGGTTTAATTGATATATGGAGGGATCTTTTCCCTGACAGAAGGGATTACATGCATTATTCTGCTCCCCATTCTGTATATACAAGAATAGACTATTTCATAACATTTGGAAAAGACAAAGATAAAATAAACACCTGTGGAATTTGGACAATAGATGTAAGTGACCATGCACCTATATATTTATCTGTTGATTTTGACCTACAACCAAGAATACTATTTGGAAACTAAATTCAAGTCTACTCAATGATCCATACTTTAAGGAACAAATTAAAAAAGAAATTGGTCTCTACTTAGAATTTAATGATAATGGAGAGGTTTCACCTCCCATTTTATGGGATACTCTGAAGGCGATCTTAAGAGGGAAAATTATAGCGATATCTTCATATAAGAAAAAAAGAATAAAACATTACAGGAATTACAAAATAAGCTGAAGGAACTAGAGAAAAAACACAAATTGAATTTGGCACAGGATACATTAGGGGAAATTAAAAGATTAGGAATGAAATAAATAGTTTGGCTACGCAAGAAATCAGGAAAAAAATGTTTCTGAAACAGAGACATTATGAAAGTGGATCGAAATCTATGAAAATACTGGTGTGGAAACTGAAAAAAAAGATAGCAGAAAATACAATTCATAGAATTAGGGACCCAAGAATGAAAATGATAAAAAATAAGCTAAGTGAAATTCAAGAAGCTTTTGAAGTGCTTTACAAAACTCTATATTCCAATGTTCCGGGGGAAGCATAACTCAAATTGACACCTTCTTGAATTCTCTAGAGTTACCCACTTTAAGTGAAGAACAAAATAGAATGATGACTGCTGACTTAACTGAAGTTGAATTAAAAACTGCAATTGGTAGGCTTAAATTAAGCAAGTCACCAGAATCAGATGGGTATATGGAAGAGTGGTCCAAAAAATTTAAAAATTAGTTAATTCCTGTTTTACTCCCCACACTGAACTGGGCTCTAAAAAAGGCACAAATGCCACCCAGTTGGAAGGAAGCGATAATCTCAGCTATACCGAAAGAAGGCAAGGATAAAATGGAATGCGGGTCATTTAGACCAATATCCGTTCTTAATGTAGATTATAGGTTATTTACCTCCATCATGGCCAAACGATTAGAGGAGTTTCTACCCATACTGTTACGTAACGATCAGACAGGTTTTATACGACAACGCCAGACACAAGACAATATATGAAGGATACTTCACATTATGGATCATATACAATAAAATAAAATTGAAGCAATAGTGATAAGCATGGATGCTGAAAAAGCATTTGATTCGGTTAATTGGAATTTTCTTTACAGAGTTTTACATAGATTTGGTTTCCAAGACACAATTATTAAAACTATACAGACACTATATGACAATCCTACTGCTAGGATTAAAATCAATGGATATTTATCAAATAGTTTTACCCTAGAAAGGGGCACAAGACAGGCTTGTGCATGGTCACCACTACTCTTTGGGTTATATCTGGAACCATTAGCTCAATACATCAGACAAAATGAAGATATCAGGGGAATTACTATTAAAGGGACAGATCATAAATTGGCTTGTTATGCGGATGACATTTTGATCTATCTAGGGCAACCAACATACTCTTTACCTAAATTGATGCAACCCTTTGAACAATATGGTCAATTATCAGGATACAAGATCAACATAGATAAAACCCAATTACTTTCATATTACTATAGCCCACCAAGAGAAATTGAAAGTCGATACCCCTGGGCATGGCACACAGAGTCTTTCAAATATTTGGGCATCTTTATGCCAAAAGATTTGGCAAAATTATCAGAATGTAATTATCAGCCTTTATATAAACAAAATTAAGGAAGATGTGACAAGATGGAACCGGATTCCTTTTTTCAGTCTCAGTTCAAGGATTGAGTCTATTAAAATGAATATACTGCCCAGACTGTTATATCTTTTTCAGACCCTATCAATAGAGATTAATCAAAATCAATTCAATGAATGGAACAAGATGCTATCAAGGCATATTTGGCAGGGTAAAAGGCCTAGAGTTCATCTCAAAACTTTGCAATTAGCAAAGGAAAAGGAGGGATGGGGCCTACCTTAGAGATTATTATTTTGCAGCATAGTTGAGAGCTGTGATATGTTGGTGCAACCCATTATATGACACTCAATGGAAAAACATTGAGGAGCGGGTACTTTCCATCCCCATACAAGCAATTTTGGCTGATAACAACCTGCAAAGGTACATAAATACTATTGATAACCCATGGATGAAATTGATCTTAAAATATGGAAAACTACTATAAAAGAATATAATCTAGAGGGAGATATTGCAATTCTTAAATGGTGTGAATATGACTCGGATTTTACACCAAATAAATTGGATGCTAGATTTAAGGACTGGACAGCTAAAGGAATAACAGTTCTTTGCAACATAATGAAAAACGGAACACTGTTCAGTTTTGAAATGCTTAAAGAGAAACACTTACTAGAAAAACAATATTTTTATTGGTATTTACAGATGCGACAATATGTTAATAAGACTCTTAAAAATGTAATCAAGGCAAATACATGCTTGATAGAGCTCTTTAGAAAAGCATATAATTCAGATAATGGTAGTAGAATCATTTCAATCATGTATAAGGGGTTGTCAAATCTTAAAACACATTCAACTTCATACATTAAAACAAAATGGGAGAAGGAAGGAGGGATAATTATATCTGAGGAAGAATGGACAACAATATGGAGATATCAATGGAAGTGTACCAGTTCACAGAAATGGAGGGAGTCTGGATGGAAAAACTTGATAAGATATTTTATTACACCCTCTCAGAAATCCCATTATGATAGTAACCTCCCTGTTTGCTGGAGAAATAGTGGAAATCAAAATGCAAATCATTATCATATTTTTTGGGACTGCCCTGTTATCAAAAACTATTGGAGGGGGATACACAGTGCCCTACAAGACATCTTTATATGTGAAGTACCCTTAGAGAGTAAGACCATATATTTTGGATATATACCTCAAGAATGGTTGAAAAAAGATAAATATTTAATGAATATACTGTTGGTGGCTGGTAAAAAGAATCTTACTAGGAAATGGTTATCACAGGAGAGCCCAACTTTAAATACATGGATGGAAATTATAATGAACATTTACAAAATGGAGAAGATAACAGTATCTGTTAATCATAAGCTGGAACAATTTGATTCATACTGGGGAAAATGGTTTAACTACATAATGCCTCATAGGCCTGATTTTATTCTCACAAATCAATGAATCTGTTGTAAAAAAAAAGATCACTCCCTACTTGTTCATAGTTCTTTCCTTTTGTTTGTTTTTTCTTTCCACTCTTTTCTATAAGTGTATACCTCAGATAAATACTTTGTGGAGATTTGTGATATATATGATTATATGATATATATGTACAATGTCTGAAATACATCTTATGGAAATGTTTGTTTGATGATGAACTTCAATAAAAAAATAAATTACAAAAAAAACAACTAATTGTTCACCATTGTCATTCATTAAATCTTAACAGAAAGCTACTAATCCAAACTATTCCTGCATTTGCATTATTGTCATACAGCTGCTCTGGCTGATTAACTTCCAGACTATTCTGCCATGACCGAAGGAGAAAGAATCAGTTTAATTAGTCATGACATAATTTGAACAACAAAAAATATTTTATTAAAATAATTTCAGGCATAATGAGAATAATTAGTACCAGGAACAAAAATCCCCAAACTATTTTGAAATAGACATACAGAATATTACAATTAAAATAAGGAAGCATCAGAAAGAGTTGAAATGCTGAAACTTCCTAATGCCAGAAATCAATTCAAGCTCATTCAGTTTATTGTTATTCAAAGGTACACATGCGTACCACAAAATGAAACAATATTTCTCCATATCAAGGTGCACCACACAGTACATATAACTCACACACATAACACATAAAGTAATATTACCACAAATAAAGTAACAAATAATAAGGTACATTTACAACACAAGTTAAAAAGTAAACAGTATAACGCCACTGGCACTTCATACGTGATGAAATGTGCGTGATGGCAGTGAGTTCAGTCATCTTACTGCCTGGGGGAGGAAGCTATTTCCCAGTCTAACAACTCTTGCCCTAATGCTACAGTACCTCCTGCTTAATGGTGGGGGTTAAAGTGACTGTTGGATGGTGTATATTAAAGTCACAAAATCACATAGCACCGAAATAGGCCTTCACCCCACAATGTCCTTGAGACTATAACAGAAGGTTTCCATCTGTAAAAATCTCATTTGCCAGCACTTGAAAAATACACCTCTATGCCTTGGTGATTTAAATACTTTCTCAATGTTTTGAAAGTATCTGCCTCCACCACCATTCTAGATTTCAACCTTTCTCTGGATGAAAAATTCTTCCTCAGACCCTTTTAACTCTCTTTCTTTTCATTTTTAGCAGTTTTATTTATTTCCATTGTGGGAAAAAATTCACTATCTTCCCTATTATGCCTCTCATAATATTGTTTACCTCTTTTAAGTCCACCATCAGTTCCTCTCTTCAAAAAAAAAACCAATTCCAGTCTTCCCAGTCTCTCCTTGTACCTGAAACATTCCATCCCAGGGAACATTCTAGTAAGTATTTTCTACAACCTCCCCTCTGCGATGTATTTCCCAAAGTGCTGGGATTGGAACTTCACACAGTACTCCATCTGTGGCCTAACCTAAGTTTTATGAAGTTATGCCAGGCTATCCATGCTTTTATATTCTATGTCCTGACTTGTGACAGATATTTGCTTCCTGGGCCAGGGGGTCTCTTTGTCTTTTAGCCAAGCTTCACTTTCTAAACACAGCAGCTGCCATTTGTAAAGATCAAACAGTTATCAAAGATCAAACTTCCACTAATATTCAGTGTTTAGCTTCTGGTCAGAAACAGGAGCCAGCCTTCAATGTAAATGGCAAGTAATAATCAGTTTGAAGTTAGAAGGGCAGCTTTGCAAGCAGCCACATTGTCTGTAGAAAGCAGGATTTTGGGTCACTGCACCTGGCTTATTGCTGCTCAAGAGATGCAGTATAAGACAATGAGTTATTTAATTGGGCTTGTTTCAAACTAGACAACACTGATTAAGTTGCTTAGTTCAAAGAAGATTGCAGACCAGATGGAGACAATCACTTAGCACATCATTAACGGATCTATTAATAAGTTGGAAGGTTTATGTACTCAAGAAAGTTAGCCTCACTGCATTAATTGTGGTAGCATGGGATCTATGTCTCCAAGAAGCTTTTAGACTTTTTGTTTTAAAAGGTAGCTAAAAGAATATCACATGTGTGTGAAATCACCTAACTGGCAAAAAACTGTATAAATGTAGACTGCAGTTCGGGCTTATGAGGAATGAGACATCAAGGGCATGAAAGAAACACGGGGTGAACTAGAGTCTATTCATCTGCCTTAGATTTCTGTGACAGAAGACTGGTTCATCTGCAACTTGGGGGTATGTCTTTTTAGATTATAGGAAATGTAGCTGTATTTTGGAAATCCTTAGTGTTTTAAGATTGTTGTTTGGATTTAAAACATGTATCACTGAAAATAAATGTGTTTTAAACTACTTTGTTAGCTGGAAGTATCTTCTCTTTGGCAGGGTGGTGGGATCAACTGCTCAAACAGTGAGTATTGGCAACTAAGCTCACCATGAAGAATAAACAGGAATGTGAACTAGTCTTTGAGAGATGGATACTTACAGTCTAACCTTCCTTTAGTGAGGATACTCCTAGCTATTTATATCAGATAAAGTTTAAGGTAGTCAGATGAGTTTAGAACTTTGCAGTTGCAAACCCATCAAAGGCTAATTATTACCTTCCTCACTAATTTGTCTACCTGTGCTGTTACACAAATGTCCCTCTGATCCTGGAACTCAGCTTGGTTTCCCATGGGCTCTAACAATTTTAAACAAGACTTCCCTGTGGAACCCTGTCAAAGACCCAAATGAAGTTCACAATGGCTACATCAGTTACACTGATCTCATCAATATATTTTGTAACTTCTTTAAAATAATTAGCACCCTCAGGATTTCGGGCATGTTGGCCAATTGGATCCAAAGTATCTTGGTAGTAAGAGAGAGGGTGATGGTGGAGGTTGTTTATGTGAATGGAAGTATGTGGCTAGCACTGGGATAGTTACTCCTTGTCATAAATTAAATTAATATATATTAATTATCCTGCCAACAAAGTCATGCTGACTGTTCCTGATCAACCCGTCTTTACAAGTGTAGATTAATCCTCTCTCTCAGAATGTTTCTCCTCCTAATAACTTTGCTACCATTTTGCTACCCTGCTAAATGAAAATATGTAATTAAATGAACAATAATATGCACGGTGTTATTTGTTGCAAGCTGAGGTAATAACTTAAGGCGTACATTATTTGTTACTTTATCATCCAAACCACTCCTTGAGAGAACAAAATGCTGATCAGGTAATCTTGAGTGCATTTTAAAGTTTACATTTGGCAATGGGGTACAAATTTCAAAATATTTAACAGTATTTGCAATATTATACTCAATCTTTTAAAAAAGAAATTCAGAACTACTGACATGGACCATTCATTAATGGTGTTGGAATCTAGTATATACTAGAAAATACTAGCAATTCAGAAAACAAAGCCAATAAAAACTGAAACCGAACAGCTCACATTTATTTGCTGCTTTCAACCTAATAAAGTGCCCTAAACTGCCTCAGGAAAAGGGTTTTAAACAAGAGACCTAAATTAAGGGAAATGAACAGGCATAAAACTTAGATTATTTTTCCATCTGATAGTAATCATGTTGATTAGTTCCTTATTGGAAATTTAAAATCTGTGATCTTTTTGTATCAATACAGTGATATAGCAATATACAAACACATACAGTGAATTTGGAGAATTTTGCAGACAGGATTAATGGAATCTCTCCAGTCCTTTGAGGTATCTGCTGTAGGGAGTTCATTCCTCCTGTCCAAGGGATTTTGACCCATATTTTCATCATGAACCTTCACTGTTGGGGGAGAGGGGCTGTGAAGGCTCTGAGGTGTGGGCCGAAACAAATGGTCCTCAGAATGATATTTTTGGGCTATTACAAGCAAATATAGAAGATTTCTTTGGAACGTCTCAATGTCTGGTACAACTGCTTATACATACCTGCTTATAATTTTCAAGAAATAAAAATCAAAGTTTAAGTGTAACCTTTCAACAAAGTCCCATCAAATCTAATGGAGGATAAACCAATCATTTTTATAAAGAAACTAGACTGATAAAAGAGGATGCACAAAATGTCCATAAATCTAATTCAATAAAAGTAGAGCAAATCAGACAAAAATAAATACATCTTCATAACTATGTTCAAGAAGAAAGACAAACTGATCATTTCTCTCCCGAAATTTAGAAATATCTGGGTTTATCAGTTTTGTCTACAGCAACTTCCAACTAAGATTCAGACACATTTGATAGTCCAGTAAACACAGATTTTTGTTTGATACACTGGACAAACATGTACATAGACTGGGGAGAATATCAGTATAATTCCAGAATTTAACATGGGGACAGTTGGAATTCCATCGCCCATGTTATAAATAGGAACTGAACACACCCCTTCTCTCCTCGGTAATTGTTCCTATCATTGCTGAATGGCAACCACTGCATTCACATTATCGACTTGTGAATTACAAAATTATTATCCAAGGGTATTGTTGAAGCAAATCTTTTACACAGATTATGAACATAATGAAGTTATTATGTAGTTCATCAGTTGATAAATGACTCAGCAGATGTTCTTTTGAAGAATTACGTGAACCATTAAATAATGAAACAGAGTTTAGAAATGTCATAAATTTCTTTTACCACATAAACAAGGAATATCAAACAAATCTGCAGAGCAGGAGATCACGGAAAAGATGGAGAGAGTTCCTTGTGAAATTTATGTGTTAGTTTTTAAAAGTGAGCAGGGCCTTTCAGAACTTGTCTGCAGAGTGTGAGATTGGTTGGGTAGCTTAGCAAGGGCCAGTAAAAAGTAGTTATGTTGAAGCAGAGAGGCCATTGTTGGAGTGGGCCAGGGTTAGAGTGGGAGGCATTGTTGAGAACATGTGTTGAGTCATTTGGAATCATTTATTTGATTGCAGAAGATAAGCTTAAGAAGTTAGAGCCAAAGGTATAAAGAGCCAGCAAAAGGAGGCTGAATAAATGACCTAGATGAGTGTGAAACTCAAAGATTTCAAGACACAGGTAAGAAAAGATAGGCATTTTTTGTTGTCTAAATCTTAGTCCTTAATTCAGTGTAGGCAGGGTGGATCCCTTAACGAGACTTAAGGTGGATATGTTCCCAGGACCTGATGAGATATATACTCCAGATAATTGAGAGAGGCAAGAGAAAACATTGCTCTTGCCTTGTCCAATATCTTTGTGTCCCCTTCGGCCACAGGCAATGTCTCGGAGGACTGACAAGTAGCTAATGTTGTCCCATTATTTAGGAAAGGAACCAGGTATAGTCCTGGAAACTATAGTCTCAAGTCAATGGTAGAAAAGTTCCTGGAGAGAATTTTTAATAAGCACTTGGAAGACCATGGCCTAATTAGGAAGAACCAGCATGGCTTTGTCCAGGGCAAGTCAAGGCTTACTAATTTAATTGAGTTTTTCGATGAGGTGATGAGGATGATTGACGAAGGTAGGGCTGTTGGTGTTGCCTACATGGATTTTAGTCAGGCATTTCACAAGGACCCTCATTCGGAGATTAAGATGCAAGGGATCAATGGTGAATAGGCTTGCCTATAGAAGACAGAGGGTACTGGTCAAAGGGACTATTCCAGCTGGAGGTGGAGACTGTGATTAGTGGTTTACCGCAGGGATCTGTACTGGGACCTCTGCTGCTGGTGATATATATAAATGACCTGGATTAAAATGTAGATGGGTGGGGTAGTAAGTTTGCAGATGATACGGAGATTTGTGGTTTTGTGGATGGCGTAGAAGGTTGCAAAGAATAGAGCAGGATATAGATGAGTTGCAATGTGGGTGCAGAAATAGTAGGTGGAGTTTATCCAAGCCAGATGTGTTGCACCTTGGTAGGTCAAATGTACAGAGACAGTGTTGATGGATCAACAGCACAGGATTTTGAGGTCCAAGTTCATAGTGTCCTATAAGTGGCTCCACAGGTTGAGCGGGTGGTTAAGAAGGCATCTGGCGTACTTGTTTTTATTAGTTGAGGCATTGAGTTCAAAAGTCAGGAGGTTACATTCTAGCTTTACAAAGCTCTGGTTAAGCCATTTCTGGACTACTGCAAACAGTTCTGTTCACCCCATTATAGGAAGGATACCAAGGTTTTGGAGAGAGTGCAGAAGAGGTTTACCAGGATGCTGCTTGGAGTAATGGACATGTGCCTTAACGAGATATTTTCTCTGGTGTAGCAGAGGCTGAGCAGAGGTCCGATAGAGGTTTATACAATTATGAGAGGCATCAATAGAATAGACAGACATATTTTTTCCCAGGGTTGAAATGTCTAATACCAAAGGGCATGCATTTAAGGTAAAAGAGGATAATTTCAAAGCAGATGTGAGGGGCAAGTTTTTTTTTACCACAGAGAGTGGCTAGAATTCACTGCCTGGTAGGGTGGTAGAGGCAGATACATGAGGGACTTTCAAAAGACATTTAGATAGGCACATGAATATACAAAAAAATGGAAAGATAGGGACATTGTGTATGCAGAAGAGATAGTTTAGTTGGCTATTTGATTATTAATTTAATTAGTTCTACAAAACACTGAAAGCTGAAGGGCCTGTTTCTGAGCTATACTGTTCTACATTCTCAGTCAAGAGAGGTAACAAGTAAAATTTAGAATATGTTGGAATGTCCAAGCCAACCAATGGAGACAAATCTTCATTCATATCATAAATACAGAATTATTACAGTACTTACAATAATTATTATATATGTATTACTATAATTATTAAACCTATCTCAAAAGAGATACGGAGATATGTGGATACTCCTGTTAGATGCAGAATTCATCAGGTCTCAACAAATGTGTGAAACTTCATGCTTTTATAAGCTAATGTGTGAAAGCATGCTACTATCATACTATACTCAGACAATTAAAAATGGTGATGATGGCTTGACAGTGGTAATCTACCAATATCTTTCAGGACAGTGTGACAGGGCCTCTTCTGCATGAATCCTGGTCAGCACTTGTAGCTCTGAATGAGGTTTCTGCTACCATACATTATGCTGGTGCCACAGCTGGTGAAAGCAGGCATAGGATTAACATAAAGCCTGAGTGTCTGGTGGATCAAGATTTAGCATAATCTAGCTCAACACATTCTCTTTCTTCTGCTTTTGTCATCTTTCGATGTTGAGTGCTCTTTCACCCATAACAATGTTTTTACACATATGGGTAGTCCTGGTCCATCTTCATCTCTAGTGCTTTAGAAACATTTCAAAATGGGGTACATTTCTATTCTATCGCGAAACTCCATTCTTTTCTAAAGTTTACTGATTCTATCTGTCAGGACCTGATACTGCATAATCACAGGCTGTTATCAATGACCTTCCAACCAATAAAATGATCATGACCAATCATCCAATTGTGATATAAATGCTGTCTATGGCCAAGATTATCTATTTGCTCCAGAATGCATGGACTTCTATTGATTTCAAAGGTACATTTAATGTCAGAGAAATGTATACAATATACATCCTGAAATTCTTTTCCTTCACAACCATTCACAAAAACAGAGGAGTGCCCCAAAAAATGAATGACAATTAAATGTAGAATCCCAAAGCACCCCCAACTCCCTTCTCCCACGCATAAGCAGCAGCAAAGCAACGAACCCGCCAGCAAAAAAAAGCATTAGCGCCCCCCACTGAGCACTCAAGTGTGCAGCAAAGCATCAATAAAAATACAGACTTGCAGTACCCTGAAGACTGCTCGTTCGACATACCACAGGCTCTCTCTCTCTCTCCCTAATAAGGGAAAAAGAGGTGTCCCTGTTTCACAGCAGGAGGGGAGACAACTACATATTTACATATCCTTCTACACTCTTAACCAATCTATAAAGCATTTTGGTTCAACTTGCACATTTTTGTGGAAGTTTGCTTTCCCTAGTTCAAAATGATGCAATTGTTGACATTATTCCCTCTATACACAAACAATCGCTTGGAGAAACTCAGTAGCTTGAGCAACAGCTGTGAGAGGAAATGAACAGTCAATATTTCAGGTCAAAAGCCTACATCAAGATTTGGCAGATTGCTTATTGGTTCAGATTCTAGTATCTGCCATCTCTTATGTCTCTATCATTTCCTCTATTTCCTTATACAAATCATGTATAAATATAGAAAACAAGTGAAATTGCCACACTTTCTTGTAGTACACTGCTGATTGTATCATCCTAATCCAAGACACATTAATTTACTTAAAATCTCTATTTACTGCCTTACAGCCATTCTTCTATGGGTCATTTTGCTTTCAGTATGCTAGGAATTAATATCTGTATCAAATTTAACGTGCTAGAAATACTTTGTGAAAAGTTTCATGGTTATCGGCAACGTAAATTTCACAAGGAATTTAAATTGGCCAAGGTTGACCTATCCTTTATAAATCTAGATAAGCCTTGTTAAGTGATTGCTAATAGTATTTCATGCAGTATTTCATAAATGTTTCATGAATGGATGTTTTCATTTTAACCATCTCATTAAATAATCTGCAAATCACTTAAGTGAATTGTCTCCAAAAATTATTGTAACATTGTGGATAATATCTCCATTATTATAACTGTATTCTGTAGAAAAGATCAAATTAACACCCAAAATTCCACTAGGTCTACTTTGCCAATACAACTATGATGGGTAAAACACTTGACTGCTCAAAATAAAAGCTACAGTATCCTTACTAGATTACAGGAGTTGATTAACCTGGAACTGCTACATTACATCCCTAAAAAAAACACCAGTGGCATTCATATTGACTGATATTACTAGAATCCAGTAATTTTGATTTCTCAAAAAGGCCTATCGAGACATTTTTTCCAAGACCGTCACATTCCAGTACCAACAGACATCCTTTTTAAAAATTCTTCACTCGTTTTCTGACCCATCTTGCTCTCAGCATCATCAGGAATGATGCTGCATGGTACTTCCTTCAAAGTCTCAGATACACAGGAGTCTTGATCACCCTTTTGAAAAGCCAGATCATTATTATATTGCCCAGTTTTTATGATTTTCCCAGTTTTTTCTTCCATGCAATTAGCGTTAACTTAAGTTCCCTTCTTTAAGTGCCTCAAGCAGACATGGAACTCTGGACTAGGTGTTTTAGTTTGTGTCTTCTCCTAGTTTTCCATATTATCTTCCAGTCTTTCTTTACTCTAAATCTATTCCTTTTAATCTAACATTGTTTAGTAAGCTCAAAGTTGTTTTGGTTGAAATAGTATGAGGCAGGCATCATCTCAAACAAGAAAGAATCTTACTATCTACTCCTAACATTCAAGGGTATTCCCATTGCCAAGTTCCCCCACCATCAACATCCTGGAAGTTATCATGGATCAGAACGTTAAGTGGCCTAACACGCAGAATCTGTGACTAAAACAGGAGGTTTGAAGTTTGATGTCATGCAGTGTGCAAATCACCTCCTGACACCCTAAAGCTTTTCCACCATTTACCAAACGCATCCCAGAAGTGTAATAGAATGCTCTCTACTTGACAGGATAAGTCTAACTCCACCACAGGCAAACAAAAGCTGCAGTATATGCTACAAAATGCACTGCAGTATCTCACACCTAAGTTTTCCCAAAAGCATCATCCAAACTCAAACATGATAAACAAACCCACACCTAATGCCAAGGGCATCAAATGTATGAATGCACAAACCCACCTGCAATTACAAGGGCATAAGGTGCAAGGATATAGCACTATCTCATCTTTCTTTCCAATTCATACCTAAGCTAAGATGAAAATACATTATCATTCCTTCATTGTAGTTGGGCACAAAACCCAGTACTTGCAACCCCACAGTACAAAGGGAATATATCCATTATAAAGGTCTGTGACATTTGAAGAAAATGGCTCCTGACAATCTTCTCAAGGGCAACAGAGATGTCATCTCTGGGTCATTTTGATGGATCAATATTCTATATTGTAGGTTATTAAAATTAAAATAGTCTCCCATTCAAATTATCAGAAAGATAGTGGGATAGAAATATAGAAATTTGTAATATAATATTCAGCAGAGCTGCTGCAATGTCACACTGGTTTGAAGAAGTTCCATTTCACATGAATTTCATTGTCCATTTGCATATTTACTGGAGTATTTATTACTGCAAAACTTATGTACAATAACCCAAATTATAATGAAGTTTATAGAAATTAGATTGCCATATTTGGTGGAGTTCATAAAAATTAGAGTGCAGCTTTAAAAACGATTGTTCTGCTAAAGGTCATCATTTGAAGCAAAGCAATTGTGCAACAATACTGGCAGATCTCTATTGCTTTCCTTCAAAGGGTTGTAGAATGTTTTTCATTACCTTAAATGTTAATGGAGCTTTGGTTCAATACCTCATCTATGTAAATGATAGACCACCCTCAATATTGAACTGTGAGACTGGATTGTGTGTGGATCTTTCAGCCCAGAATGCAGGTTGGAAACTGGTAGCTAAATATTGAAATTCCTGCCATCTTCACATGGCTCACCATTGACCATCTTATCTACAAATATCAGTTACAAGTTTTCTGACTTCCAAAGCTGCCTTGATTATACTTTCTTTCACTCTTCCTCCATAAGGATTCTATTTCCAGTCTCTCAGGTCCTCTGCCTCTGTCATATTTGCTCCAATGATGAAACTTCTAAGGCACCACATATTTTTAAGATGTTTTCCCTCTTCCTGGGCCATTGCATATACTCTTCCATTGATTACAAATCTCTTTGTTGCATCCTATGTATTTTCTATACCCCTGCTTCTACTTACAGCCCTTCAAAATTTACCAAGGATACATTTCTCCTAGTCCCCATCTACCATCCCATCACTCTCTGGTCTTAAGGCCATCCTTTGCAAATTCTGCCAGCTTCAATGAGATTTCACTACCAGCCTCACCTTCCCTTCCATTCCCTTTTCAGCATTTCAAAGGGAACAAACCCTTCACCATTTCAAAGTCCACTCTTTTATTCCCATCAATCATTCCCTTCTTATAGCCCTTTCCCACGTAAGCCCAGGAGTTGCAACAACTATCTTTATCTCCTCTCTCTCCATCAATCCAAGGATGAAAATAGTCAGTGGTTCACTTGGACTTCTTCCAAATCTAGTACACAGCAGCGTTCATAAAACAACCTCTTCTACAATTAATATACCAAATACAAAATTGGGACCTGCTAGATGGAGCATGAGTACTCAGCCTGCAGGGCTAGTGTACAGCTCTCTGTTGCCTGCCACTTTATTTCTCCATCCCACTCCAAGGCTCTGTGTCTCCTACATTTGTATAACAAGAATCACTAGTTCTGGTTCAGGGTCTTGACCCTAAATGTTGATCAAACCTTTACCTCCACACATGCTGCTTGACACACTAAGTTTTTCCAGCAGTTTGTTTTTTGCTACAGTTCTAAAGGACTTGGATGTAAATGTATTTAAATCTTTGAAAATGCCATGGCATATTGGAAATGATTACATTAAATAATATATAAGAAGACAGAACAATAAATAATACATAAGATGTGGGTTTCATCCATAGGGACTTAGTAGGGAAGAGCAAGAAGGTAATTTTGTGCATTCAATAAAAACAAGTTAGGGGTCTTAGTTGATCATTGTATGCAATCTGGGCACAGCACTTCAGCAGGGAGGCAAAGATTTCCTAAATGTGACAGGGAAGTTTTACTGGAATAGCTCCAGGCTGAGTGATTTAAGCTGTAAGGTTAGACTTTATAAGCTGGGAGTAGTCCCCTTCAGCAAGTGAAACTGAGAGGACATCGGAAACACGAGAGACTGCAACTGTAGGAAATCCAGAGCGACACACTGGAAGAACTCAGCAGGTCAGGCAGCATATATGGAAACAGTCAAAGTTTCAGGCTGAGACCCTTCTTCATAACTGGAAAGAATGGGAGAAGATGCCAAAATAAAAAGATGGGGGTAGGGAAGAAGGACTAGCTAAAAGGTGATAAGTGAAGCTAGGTGGTGGGAATGATAAAGGGTTGGAGAAAAAGGAATCCAATTGGAGAGGAAGTTGGAACATGGGAGAAGGGGCATCATCGGGTGGTGATAGGCAGATGTGGAGAAGAGTTGAAAGGCCAAAGTGGGGGGAGAAAGAAGAGGGAAGGGGGAGGGGGAAAATTACTGGAAGGAGAAATCAATGTTTACGTCATCAGGTTTGAGGCTATTGAGATGGAATGTGAGGTGTTGCTCCTCCGCTGAGAGTGGCCTCATCATGGCAATAGAGTCCAGCGACCAACATGTCAGAAGAAGAATGGGGAAAGAATTAAGAAAGCATGTTGGAATGGGAATAAGAGGAAATTGATAACATTTGCAAGAAAACGACTGGGTTTGAACAGGTTAGAGAGAAGGGAACTGTTTTCAATCACAAATAATCCAGAAATTAGGAGACACAAATTTGAATCCTCCATCTCCCTCCCCCCTTCCTCATCACATTCTACAGGGGTTGTATTGAGAGCATCCTGAGCAGCTGCATCACTGCCTGGTTCGGAAATTGCACCATCTCGGATCGCAAGACCCTGCAGCGGATAGTGAGGTCAGCTGACAAGATCATCAGGGTCTCTTTTCCCGCCATCATGGACATTTACACTACACGCTGCATCCGCAAAGGAAACAGCATTATGAAGGACCCCATGCACCCCTCATACAATCTCTTCTCCCTCCTGCCATCTGGGAAAAGGCTCCAAAGCATTATGGCTCTCACGACCAGACTATATAACAGTTTCTTCCCCCAAGCTTTCAGACTCCTCAATACCCGAAGCCTGGACTGACACCTTCCCCTACTGTCCTGTTTATTATTTATTGTAATGCCTGTACTGTTTTTGTGCACTTTATGCAGTCCAGTGTAGGTCTGTAGTCTAGTATAGCTTTCTCTGTGTTTTTTTTTAATTACGTAGTTCAATCTAGTTTTTTGTACTGTGCCATGTAAACCATGGTCCTGAAAAACGTTGTCTCATTTTTACTATGCACTGTACCAGCAGTTATGGTCGAAATGACAATAAAAGTTGACTTGACTTGACTTGACTTGACTTAAAGTGACAGAGAGAAGACAACATAAGCAACGGTTGTGATTTGGGACTCATGCCTGTAGAAGAGGTAGAAATAGAGTCAATCATGGATATCAGAAGGAAATTAGATGGGTACTTGATGGAAAATAATTTGAAACACTATGAGGAATGAGTGAGTTAGAGCAACTGATTGAATTGCAAACTAGGGAGCTGGAATGGATATAATGGACTAAACAGTTCCATGTTATGTAAAAAATAGTTTCCACATTGGCAGTTAGTGCACTTTGTAGATCACATGCAAGAGATTGTAGTGCAAAAAAAATCTCCAATCTTCAATTAGTTTAAATTTCTCCCCTGAAATACTGTAATTTTATTTTGGTATTTTTCAGTTTTTCTATGATATTTTTAGCTGTTTTCTTGTTGGTTGCTCTAATTGATTTCAGTTACTTAATAGCAGTACTTTCCCTGATCTAGCAAGTATAAATGCACCCTGTCATTGCAGCCATTTGAATAAATGACAATAATTGTTCTTATACAAAGCGCTGATGCAGAGATACCACCATCAATAATATAATTAATGCTTCAGGTCACAGAATTTTGCTCTTGTGCTTAATTGGTAGAGGAGACTGTTGCTGAACAGTTTCTAACTAGCATCCATCGTGTCCATTATCTACACTAGGTGTCTGTGCTGATTTTGTTCATTTGCAGTCAATCAAAAGAACATAGCAGTGTACCATCAATAACTATCTGGAACTAATACAGTTTTATAGTACAGTACTGTAGTGTTCCAATTTGTTCTGTATTTCATTTAAATACATAATTTGTTACTATTTTAACTACTTCCATGAAACTTCAGGTAATTGGGACAGCCAGTTAATTGGGTCAAAATGTACTGGTTCGGATGTGTTTCGATGAGATAAATAAATGGATACTTTATTGATCCCAAAGGAAATTACAGTGTCACAGTAGCATTACAAGTGCACAGATATAAATATTAGAAGGGGAGTAAGAAAAAATAAAAAACAAGTTACCTCTACAGAAGGGTTTCATCACTTCCCCAGCTATAGGTTGATTCACCGTAGAGTCTAATGGGTGAGGATAAGAATGACTTCATATAGCACTCTCTGGAGCAGCACAGTTGTTTTTGTCTATTGCTAAAAGTGCTTCTCTGTTCAGCCAAGGTGGCGTGCAGAGGGTGAGAAACATTGTCCAGAATTGCCAGGATTTTTGGTACGGTCCTTTGTTCTACAACAGCCTCCAGTGTGTCCAGTTTGACTCCTAGAACAGAGCCAGCCTTCCTAATCAGTTTATTGAGCTTGTTGGCATCACTGAATTGATGCCATCGCCCAGCACATCACCATGTAGAACATTGTACTGGTAACAACAGACTGGTAGAACATGTGAAGGAGAGGCCTGCATCCCCAAAGGACCTCAGTCACCTCAAGAAGCAGAGGCAACTCTGGCCCTCCTTGTACACAGCCTCCGTGTTGGTGTTCCACTCAAGTCTGTCATCCAGGTGCACCCCCAGGTACCTGCAGGTCCTCATCCCATCCATGTACTCACCATCAATAGAAACAGGGAGCAGTGCAGGCTTAGTCTACCTAAAGTCCATCACCATCTCCTTTGTCTTACTGATGTTGAGCTACAGATGATTCAGCTTGCACCATCTGACAAAGTCCTGCACCAGGGCCCTGTATTCATCCTATTATCCTCCCTTTATACACCCAACTATTGCTAAGTCATCAGAGAATTTCTGCAGGTGACATGACTCAGTGTTGTATCTGATGTCCGAGGTATACAGGGTAAACAGGAAGGGAGTCAGTGCAGTCCCCAGTGGGACCCCAGTACTGCTTATAGCCATGTCTGACACAGCTCTGAAGCCTCACAAACTGTAGTCTGCCATAATTATCTGCAATCCATTGTACTAGCAGTGGAAACAATATGAATGGCATTTACTGAGTTACTTCCTGAGATATGAGGATTCTCCTATCATGAGCAGCTAGAAGAATTAGATATTTATGTTTTATAGTGTTGAAGACTGCGGGGTAATCTTAATGAAACACATTAAATTCCAGGAGTTTCTTATTAGGTCCTGATGAATGGTCTTGGCACAAAACTTTGACTGGTTTTCCACTCCACACATGCTGCCTGATTTGCTGAGTTCCTCCAGCATTTTGTTAGAGGGTGGTGAATCACCAGAATTTGGTATCACAGAAGATTGTGAAGACTATACCATTCTCCAAATTTTCAAAAATTTGTCTACCTCCTCTTTATAAGAGAGCTATGTTGTAGAAGAGGAGATGAAGCTGGGCAGATCAGCCATGATCTTATTGAATGGCAGGACTAATGGGTTGAGTAGTCTACTTCTGCTCCTATTTTCTTAACTTTTATGTTCTTATACACTGTGATTGATAGGGGCCATTGAAAATTCCCAACTGCAGAGCAGTTCAAGAGCTTTTCCTTTTTGGTAATCATAAGCATGTTCAGAAAAAATATATAATAATATCATTACTGGTATTATAAAAGCCAGACTAAAGCACCAGCAATTTTAACTGGCACACAAAGTCATGTCATTAAAGAAATCCTATTAACTTAATGATGCCTAATGAAATGGAAGCCAAGTGAAAATTGAAGAAGCACAGCAGATACTTTCATTAGGCAAATTGGTCATTTCAAAAGAGGAATAAATTTAATTGAAATAACCAGCAGAAAGGGAAAAAAATTCAAAATCCTAAGTTGCAGTCTAGGAAGATGTAGTTATTACTCTATATCTTCATTATTATAAAAATCTGGAAAAAGGATGTCATATAATATTTTCTTAAATATTGTAAACTTTAATCAAGAGGACAAAATGAGATCATACAGCAACATGGCTGATGATAAAAGTTCGACTTTGCTGTCCACCACCTGCAATCTCCTTTTTCAAATACAAAACTAATTGAGTTATAAATTATACATTTTGTAATAATCATCGTTGTGTCAAAGCACATTATATATATATATATGCAATATATCTCCCGCTCCACTATTTTTCCTATGTTAATTCAAGCCCTACAACCATATTTCTGATTCATAGGTCATACAAACAATTCACCCTCATTATTCGCCTCTCAGATGTTTAGAAATTTCATTGGATCTCTTGTAGACTTTCCTTTTGGGAGAAAAGTCACAATTTTATTTTAAGTTTTTGCATAACTATATCCAACTCTAATTCTTGGTACAATTTTAAAGAATTCTTTGTATATTTTCTAACTCTGTGGGTACAATATCTTCCTACATTGCATTGCCTTAAAATACATTACCTCCAGCTAAAATAAACCAATGTCTTGAACAAATTTTGTTATCACATCTGTTCTTTTAAATGTAATGTCTCTATGTAAAACATGGTGTCCCATTTCAGCTCCTTTTTATCTCTAGATCTTAAAGATCCAGAAGTCTGAAGTAATGATTGTTCTATTGAATGTAAAGACAGAACTAATGAGCACTGTTTGCAAGTATAAAGCAGCCCCACCAAACATTCAACCCACATAAGCAGTCAGCTATCAAGACATCCACACTTGTCACTTGTATCAAAGACCTGTCCTGGAGGGAGGGATGCCTAGACCTGTAAGAATTTTACCTAAATTCCCAATAAAAGTCTTTATTGAAATTTTTGCAGGCGTACAGTTACAACTGTCAACAGTACCATAACAGCACTTCTAAAGCTGCAACAGGAAAATTATTGTCCAGTCTTTAATATAGGGTGTCAATTTTTTCATAAAATGTATTATGGCTGAACGTGAAGCCAAGAAACCCCAACTGTTTAAAATAAGCAGCTAGTAGTGTCAACGGCCCATTCTATGTGAAAGCCTGCAACACATGGTAATAGTAAAAGTGCTGTGAAGGCTACAATAGACACTTAAGGTAAGAAATTGAACCCCCCACCTCCCTCTCACTATTTCCCCAGTCATAGGAATGCATCCAATGGCAGGCCTGGGACATCTGCCAGACCCACAACTGGGCCTGGATCACATGTAATTTCAGGGTCAAATATCACCAGATGCTAGGCCTGGACAACTGAGCTCTGTCTGGTGTTATAGCATTCTCCAACTTGTTTTAACAGCAATTTCAAATAACTTATTTAATGGGCCCCTTGGGCACACTAACTCTAAGATACTTTTAATCACCATTTGACAACAGCCTCCCTTTCAAATTTAATTCTTGTTAGTAACAGGCACATGTATTTCAACATGTGGAATTCCCAGATAGAGCTAATTCAAAGGAGGTATACAGACAGGAAATGTGCTCTGTCTCTTAATATACAGGAGGGGAATATGTTTACTCTCTAAGTTTAAAGTGTGTTTCAGTATTTTTTGGAAAAAAACATGTTTTTTGTATGACTTGGAATTTGGCTTTCAAGCTCAATGGTTAAGTATCAGAACCTGGTAACCTGAAGATTATATTTTACTTTTCCTCATTTATTCAATATCATTTCATATGATATCTTCTGGAGACAGTGTATCACATTTAGCCTGCACTTCTCCCAGGATCATCTCTTGTGGACCTGCTCAAATTAAGCTCCACCCACAAAATGTCTCACTCACAAACTTCTATTGGTTGAATACCATGTTGGCAACATCACAGACAGATGTGATGGGGAAAGGATCCTGGAAAGCAGCCTAGACCAAGCTAATTGACCATTAAAACTAATGTTAAATGATTACTAAGTTAGTGGATGTCACCAAAATTAGTGGTGTGGTAGGCAGTGAAGAAGGTTGCTTAAGGTTACAAAGGGGTCGAGATCATCTGAGAAAATAGGGAAAGGAAAGGTAGATGGAATTCAACTCAAACCAGTGCGAAGTGATGCATTTTAGTAAGTTAAACAAAGACAGGATTTGCACAGTAAATCTCAAAGCCCTAGGGAGTGTTACAGAACAGAGAGAGAAGTAAATATTTCCCAAAAAGTGGCAACACAGATGGACAAAGGAGTGAAGAAGGCAAATAGGAATAGAACACTTGGCTTCATTGGATGGGGTGAGGGTCAGGATGCCATGTTACAACCTTATAGGATGTTGGTCCTGGAATTTTGTGAATAGCTTTGGTCACCATATTATGGGAGGGATTTGATTAAGTAGGAGAGGGTGCAGAAAAGATTCACAAGCATGTTGATGGGTCTAGACAGCCTGAGTTATGACGAGAGACTGGAAAGCTGGGACTATTTTTCCTGGACTGAAGGAGGCTCAGGGGTTACCTTATGGAAGTTCATAAAATCATAGGGAGCTTAGATAAGGTCACAATCTTTTTCTCTGGATAAGAGAATCTAAAACTAGAGGCAATAAGTTTTTTGTCCCACTTCCCTCCGGGAGAAGGTTCAGGAGCATGAAGATTTGTACAGCCAGATTTAGGAACAGTTTCTTTCCAACTGTGATAAAACTGGTGAACAGATCCTGACCCGGATCTGGGCCGTACCTTCCAAATATCTGGACCTGACTTGCACTACCTTACTTTCCCTTTTCTATTTTCTAATTATGGTTTATAATTTAAATTTTTATTATATTTATTTCGATTTGTACTTCAAGGAGCGCGAAGCGCAGAAACAAACATCACTGTGATGATTGTACGCTCTAGTATCGATTGTTTGGTGACAACAAAGTAAAGTAAGTAAATAAGTTTAAAATGAGAGGGGAAAGGTATAAAGCTGATCTAAGAGACAAGGTTTTCCACTCACTGGGTGATGGGTATGGGAATAAACAAGCTGCCAGAGGAAATGGTAGAAATGATTACAGGTATTATATTTAAGAGACATTTGGTCAGGTTCAAGGATAGGAAAGGTTTAGAGGACATGGGCCAAATACAAACAAATAGAACTAGTCCATGAAGGCACTTAGATTATCCTTCAAAATTCAAAGTAAATTTATCATCAAAGTTGTATATGTCACTTATAAAACTCTGAGATTCATTATCTTGCAGGCATTCATAGTAAATACAAAGAAACATAATAGAATCAATGGAAGACTGCACATAACAAGACGGTCAAATAACTAAAGTGCAAGATAACAAACTGTAAATACATATGTATATACTTAAATAGGTAGGTAGGTAAATTAATGAATAAATAATAAGTAAATAGTGAGACAAATAAATAAATAAATAAATAGAGGGAGTCAATAAATAAATAAATAGATAGATAGATTAAAAAACAAGCAAGCAAGCAAGCCTGATGGTGAGGGGTAATAACTGTTCTTGGATGTGATGTGGTAGGGCCTGAGGCTCCTTCATCTCCTTCCAGATGGCAGTAATGAGAAGAGAGCATGACCTGAATGGTGGGGATCCTAGGTGATGGATGCTGCTTTCCTGTGACAGAACACCTTGTAAATATGCAGAATGGGGGGAAGGGCTTTATCCATGATGGGCTGGACTGTATTCACTATTTTCTGAGGGACTTTCCATTCATGGGCATTGGTGTTTCCATACCAGGCTGTGATGAAGCCAGTTAATACACTCTCCACCACACATCTATAGAATTTTGTCAGAGTTTTAGATGACATACCGAATCTTTGCAAAAGTAAGCAGAGGTGCTTCCATGCCTTCTTCATAATGATACTTACATGCTAGACCCAATCTCCGACCCCCTCTGATGAGGATAGACTCATGGACCTCTGCTTTCCTCCTCCTGTAGTCAATAATCAGCTTATTGGTCTTGCTGACATTGAGTGATCATGGGCATGTTTCCATTCTATAACACATTATGACTTTAACATGTTTTACCTCCTTTAGAAGTTGAAAATTTAAATGATGCCTGATTACTTTGGCATGGTAAGAGTCTTAGATACCTTCTAATGGGTGAGTTAGCAGATGGAGGTGGGTTGCCATAAGGGAGCTCCAGTAGAGCCAGTTCCAGTCATGGATACAGTCTGTCCTCAGGTTTCAGATGGCAATACATTCATTACAGCTGTATTGGTTCAACAGATCTTTTAAAAGTTTGACCCTAAAGCTCTGTATTCCTAGATCTTTATCCACTTATTCTCATAAGAGACTTGCTATTCAGTCATACTTCTTCTCTTTGCTTAAGGTTAGCCTTCTACTTCACATATCTCTGCACTAAAGTACGTTTAACACTGATCTCGCCTCCTTTTTGTCAAGGGCTTCCTGCCAACTTTTTATTTCCTTCTTACATAATTGAAAGGCCCCAATTTGAAATCATTTAAGAAAATTGTATATGATTTCACTTATCTTCAAGTTTGCCCCAGGGAAATCTGGTTAGTTGATAACATAGACTTCTGGCAAAAACAACTTCATTTTTAACAAAATTAGGGCTTACAAAATTATTCATATTCAATTTGAGATACACAGATTTCTATGATCAGAATATGACAAATGAATCAAGTGTCCTCTTTCATTAGCATTTTTCTGCTTAGTTTAATAAACTTATAATAAAAGAGACACTGGATGTATCTGTATAAAAATTCATAAGGCAACATTAATAATTTCCCAATACAATTCAATCTCATCCAAGAAAAAAAATAAAACTGCTTCCCATCCTGTTTTCCTGGATTCTTTAAGCTTTTAAAAACAACGTTTTGTCTGGAACTTATTGTCCATATCAGTGATTGTGACTATATAGTGACAGCTAATTTACCTATGGTTGAATGTGTATTTTTGCAGCAATTAATTAAGAGAGAAATAGGCTATATTGCATCACAAATTAAATCACAGAAGAGACTGAAATAGCAGCATGGTTTAAGTGTAATGTTCCAATGTTATCTTGATTGCCAAATTTCTATGAGATTTGTTTCTGCATGGAGGAAAGATGCCATTTATGTAGCTGCAGATCAAAGCTGGTTTGGATAAATAAAATTCTGCATCTGTTTGTCATGGAAAACACAACTAAATAATGAGGAACCATTCTGGGAAAGTGGAAATCAATTCTTAGTAAACAGCTACTTGTGCTTCATCCAAATCCTGGAGACAGTACATGTAAAGCAACTCACTTGTTCCACTGTGGAATTCAGCACAGTTGTACTTGTAATAGAAGACATTTGGATCCTGGAATGGGACAATGAGCTCTCTGTGAACATAAAATACCTGTTCAATACAACAACTCTCTCATTGTATAATAATCATTTTATTTTCTCTGTCCCAGTGCACAACTGAATACAATTAAGTTACATTGCAATGCTATTATTCAGCTGAAACAAATGCAAAAAGGAAGTTAGAAAATATATCTTTAAAATAATTTTTTGGTGTTAATTGTGTATGACAAAACTACATTTACATAATTCTATATGATCAGATTACTGATAATTTAAGATATAAACTATTTTTGATATATAGCTCTTTAACAATGAACAAATTCAGCTTTTGTTTGAACCAGAGAACGTCAATAACTATTTATAATTTATTGTTCCATTATTCTCTTGTATACAAGCCACAAAATGTTAAATACTGTAACATTGGTGATTTGCTTTGTTTAACTGACATTCAACCCTGCTTAGTCCCCTTTCCCACCTATCATTTAATTATTTCATTAAGTCTCATGTCTCCGGTTAATTTATTTAACTTTACATGCACTTTGATGGAGTTGCTGAGGGTACAGATGAGAGTTACTGGAGTAATATCAGATAAGGTAGTTCAGATCGGTGTAGAAACTAGCACTTTTCCTTAAAGCAGAGGAGGTTAAACAGAAAAATTGATGGAGAAGGTACAAAACTTGCAGATGTATAGGTAAAGAGAAATGATTTCCAGTAGGTATAATGTTAATAACCAAAGGATGCAATTTAAACACAGGACATACACACACAAAATACACAAGGTGAAGTCAGATTGCGGCTTAGAAACTTTGATGTGTGCATTGCCTACAGCTCTCTGTCTGGAAAGTGGTGCACTTTTGCAACCATTTCCAGACTGAACTGCACCGCTCCACTGATTAAAACTGGCACTTCCGATAATGATTTATCTGGTGCAAAGTCCATGTATGGCATCAGTCTTTGGCAATCTGGCTTCTGAATGAGGTCATATCATGGCCAGAGGCTCAGTACTCACAGATACACTGATAAACTAATATCTGTGATATTAAACTAATAACTAATGACACAGTATGTCAGGATACAGTTTGTTGCATTGGTGTATTGCATTGGGTGAAAGAGTTCACCTTCACTATCTACTCAGTCTCCTACAGCTTGTAGAATTGTAGAAGCTGTATTTCTCCCATGAGAGGAGAAACTCATGAAGCTGTGAATTTTGTGAGAATGGAAGCATTTTGTAGGATAAAAAAGTGGCACACAATGAGGAGGATTGATTATGAGGCTATTACTATCTCAAATGGTTTCCCCTCTACAGGCCATGCATTTGGTAATGACGATTCCTGGAGCAGCCAGCACCATCTCCTCCATTGAAATAAATCCAGTGGGACAAGAACAGGCTGGAGTCCCTTTTGTGGATCTTGGGTAAGAGATAAAAACAGACATATAATCAACAATTAACAACTCAGCACTTGTCTGTACACCTTCTCATCAGCATCATCCAACAACCTGAACAGCTCTTCTGGGTGAGGCAGAAATTCATGTGCACTCCCCTGACCTTATCTATTATATTCAGTGCTTATGATACAGTCATTTTGTGAGACCAACTGCAGACTAGTTTTCCATTTTGCTGAGTATTTGTGCTCTGTCCAGGATTGACATCTTGAGCTTTTGTTTGCATGAAATTTCAACTCCCTTCCCCACACTGACAGGTCTGTTCTCACTGCCATGGTGTAGCCAAATGCAAACAAGAAGATCGACACCTCCATATTCAATTTTGGTTGCTTACAAACCAATGGAATAACCACTAAGTTTTCCAATTTCAGGCAACCCCACTCCCTCTGTGTTCATTTCCCACTCCCATCAGTCCACCCAGGTTTTCTATCCCTTTGCTCATGTTTCTATTCACCCATTCACTCCTCCATCTTCTTACTAGATTCATTAGTTTCTCAGACCTGGTTCCATCTGTCCAACACCCACTATTCACCAGGGTTTCTTCACCTTGGCTACCTTTCCTGCTTCCTGCCCCATCTGGTTCCATCTGCGCATCATGTCCTGTTATCTTGCCACTTGTCCACATCATGTCCACTTACCACCTCCCAACCTCTCTCTCCCTTCTCAGTCCTCTCCCTCCATTTGGCTGAATCTGTCCATTTCTTCCCCAATCTGTTTCCACCGATCAGCCACCAGCCTCTGTCTCAAAACAGCCCCTTTCACCAACTCATTCAGTTCCACCTCCCTGTTCACTCCTATTTCACCACTCCGTCTTACTTCTACATCCTGGCTATCTTCCTTCTCTACTCAATCATGATACAGTGCCTTGACCCAGCTATCCATTCGCCTCCACACATGCTGCTTGACCAGTTTGTGTTTCACTTCACAGTGAAGCATCTGCAGTCTCTTGAGTCTCAATCACAAAATATTATTGGGGTTTAATTAACTAAAAGGCAATCATAAAACACTATTGAGACTGGTGGACACGTGGGATAATTTAGGGGAAATGATTTAATTGAAAAGACAGTTTATGGTTTTAATAAGCATTTAATGGGAGGATATGCCATAAACTAAATGCTTACTAAGTAATTATTTAACAATGAATGCCAGGAGATCACTTTACAACCATAAACACTTAATTCACATGGTATCAAGTGCTATTACTTTGCATTAAACGAGATGCTTTATATTGCTGTTAACTTCCCTATCTCCCAACTTAATACACATATCTTTACTTTGTCTTTGCATTACTTATCAATCTTTTCAAAATTTGTTGAGAAGGAATGCAATGGTGATTTAGTTGATTAACATTAACGATCAAGAAAGTTGGGATAATACTTTTGTTCTATGAATGAACAATAAGAAGAGGATGTGCTTCACATTCTAGCAAGTGTATTTGGAAAATTTCCTTTGATTCCAACTAACAGTTAGACTCAGTCTTCAGTATAACCCCTTAGCTATTAGCCCTCTTCTGGCCAGCCTCCTATTTATTGTCTAGAAACCACAGTGCATCCAAAATCTGGTGCACTTATCGGGAATCATACCAAGCTCCTGCAGTCACTGACTTGTATTGGCTCCTCGTCCACCAATACTGGTGTCAGAATTTTCAAAAGCATCTTTTTACCTTGTTGCTTCCCATGTGTGAAATCTTCTCCAGATACACAGCCCGTTAAGATATTTGCAGCTGCCTCTTGAGCATTCTGGAATTTTCATTCATTCACCATCTGTAGATTCTAAGGGTCAGGACTCCAAAATAACCACCTTACTGCATTAATTTTTATTCCTTACCTCACTGTTTCCTTACATCTTATGTACATTGCTTTGCTGTGAATAATACATCACAGTTTGACATTTTTATAGAAATACTACCCAATCCATTGACACTTTTCAGAATTCAATCATGTTTGTAAGATCATACCTCGGAATCGAAGCTGATGTTTTATTATGGCAGACGACTTGGATTCTGCCACTTACTTGCCTGAGCACATATGGGGCAGCAATGTTGTATGCACCAGTGAATGGAGGGCTTAAGCTTTTCAAAAGGTTCTGCCATATTTTATACAGGTTGCAACAATTTAGCTTTTGCTACAATGTCTGTAATTTAAGAATTACTGTTATCATTTGGCTCAAGTTGTAGCTGCTATTTCCTTCCATTCCAAGATGAATGACTCAGCTCTTCCTTGCTTCTCACCTCCTGCTGCAAGACCATTACATTTATACAGTATTTTAGAAACAGTGAGACTTCCTGCAATGGTAGGAACGCAGAGAATTAAGTCAGACACGATTCCCTCTATCTTAAAAGTAAATCAACATAAAATAAAAACTGCCATCTGTATGAGTTGTGGAAAAACAAAATGTGAATTGATCCTAAAAGCATTGACTTGCCCCTCACAGCAAGAGCTGTGCACTTAGCAACATCCACTTTATTTTCTATCAAGCCACAGAATCCGCAGATGTAACCGCTATTTCTGTTACTGGTAAAGTATTTATTTGATCACAGTTTCGGTGTGATCTCAGTGAGAAGAGGGGAACAAATTGCTATCTTCATCTGGCAGTATCAAAGCAGACTTCAGAGGCAAATATTTCAGGTTCACTAGCCACATCCAGAAATAAAAACCTGCAGTACTATGGCATGTTTAACATAGTCAAGATTCCCTGGTGCTTCATGGTGTGTAGTCAGGCTAATTTTTTAAACAAAGCAACAGATATTAGGACCTCAGCCACAATCTCTGTCAAATGAGTAATCTAGGATTGGCTAATGGGAGGCAGAGGACGTTGAGAGGATCAGAGAGGAAACTCCAAAACAGAGGGCTCAGACATCTAAGAATTATGGCTGATAGCCAAAAACAAAGCCAAAGAAATCACAGACATGAGATCCTGCAGATGCTGGAAATCCAGTGATATACACAAAACTTCTGGAGGAACTCAGCAGGTCAGGCAGCATCTTTGGAGAGGAATGAACAATCGACATTTTGGACCTGGACCTTGATGAAGCAGGGTTATTTTTCAAAGGTGTGATGATCTGTGGATGGCTGTGGAGCTCAAGTCATCAAATATATTTATTGGTTAGTCAGGGTGTCAAAGGTTTTGGGAAGTAGGCAGGGGTATGGGGTTGAGAGGGGTAATAAATTAGCCATGACAGAATGGTGGTACAGACTTGATGGGCTGAGCACTCTAATTCTGCTCCTATGTCATATGGTCTTATGATCTGTTTCCACCTACCTTTGTGGAACTTTATAAAATTTTCCACAATTACCCACCGTCTTTCAATTTTCCACTCACTTTAAAAAAAAATCACAATTAGACTTTCCGGCCTATAAGATAATAGCTATTTTAAACTGTACTTTTGCAAACTGCCACTTTAATTTTTACAATTGCTTCTATATAGTATAAACTTCTATTGGAATGGAATGATTAGCAAACAAAATTTGACAGAGCTATGTAAAGATATTGTTTAGAACAGAAACCCAAAAGGAAATAACTAAACGGTCAAGGAAAATAGGAGAGGTAATGAGGTGGAGACATTTTTGAGAAGGAACTCCGGAACAAAGGAGTCAAGAATCTGGAAGGTGTACTGAGATCTTGATGGTTGGATTAGTGAAGCAAGCTCCAGAGAACTGCAGGAGGGTGAGTGAGAAAAATCCCATTCTCATAATGAGACCTTTCAAAAAGAATTTAATTCTAACTTTTTTCTCAGTGAATGTATCTTCAGATCCACTCTGTAGCCTTACAAGTTTTTCTCCAGAATATTTATTCAATCTCCTCCAAAATGCCTCAATAACATCTGCTTCCCCCATGCTTGGAATATTCATCAGACCCCAACACTGTTCTCATGTCACAAATAATTTTATTTTATTTCCATGATCTCTAACTTTAGACTGCTTCACCAATGGTAACAGCCTCTCAGTTTACACTTTGTCAGATCCTTCTTTGTTTAATACACTAATATTGTCTTCCAGAACCTTCTACAATGTAAACAGTTCCAGCTTCACTAATCTATCCTCATCCCAGGAAGCAATCTCTAAATCTTCTCTGGTCCCTTGCCAGTGCTTCCAGATCCTACCCATAATGAAGTGACCACAATTGAACAAGACACTTCATCTGAGATCAGGTGAATAGTTCCCTGCTTTCAAACTTTGAACTATTTAAATAAACCTAGCTGCTACTGTAAATGCTACAACTACTTTTTCAAGCTGCCTATCATATTCAATGATTTATGCACCCCTATCCTCAAGGCCCTCTGCTCCTGTACTTCCCTTTAGAAGAGTATTTTTTATTTGGTATTGACTCTGCTCACTCTTATCACCAACATTCATCACCTCATACTTTTCAGCACACATTTTCCCATTCCACCTATTTATTTATATCTTTTTTCAGTTTATCACTAACCTCTTTGCAGTTCACAATCACAGTATGTCATTAACAATTTTAGAAATTATTTTATGCCATGTGCAACTTTGCTGATAAGCCTTTAATGAGGCACCATATCAAAAAATTTCTTGCTGTTCAAGGTTCAAGTTGCTTCTGGCTCCTATAAGATTATTGAATGGCTTCCTAGTATGCTAAGGTGGACTCTGGACCTCACAATCTATTTTATTGTAACCTTGAACCTTAACATCTACCTGCAGGGCACTTTCTCTGTACTATAACACTAATGCTACACTCTGTTATTGTTTTACCTCTGATGCACCATCAATAACTCTTGGAGACGTGAGGCGAGATATAGGCTTTTATTGGCTGGAAGAAAGAACAAGCAGCAATTGACCACCACACTACATCCTGGAGACTGAGGCCGGGGCTCAGTCTCCAATCGCCTTTATACCGAGGTCTGTGGGAGGAGCCACAGGAGCAGTCAGCGGGGGGGTGTGTCCAGACAGGTATATGTAGTTCACCACATTCACCACCTCCCCTTTGTTTTAAAAGAGAGTCCCCATGGGGCAAAGTTTCTTACAAGTATATTTACAGGTTAAGTCTATCGGGTGGTTGAATCTGTCGCTGCGATCTATGTAGCACCGGCTGTGATTGCACAGGTGCCGGTGGTGATTGCACGGGAGATGGTGGTTGTGCTGGTTCTGGCCTGACTGGAGGTGTCAGCCCACTAGGCGTCAGTGATCCCTCATGCGTGTGTGAGGTGCCTGGTATAGGAGTGTCGTGAGGAGTCTGTGTAGGGCTCGGTGTGCGCAGTGTCACCTCGGGTACAGGGTTCATAGTTACCGTGGAGTGTTCGGGGTAGTGGTCTGCTGCTCCTGCAGGCGCCAGGTCGCGGACGGAGACCGTGTCCTCCCGCCCATCAGGTAAGACCACGTAGGCATACTGGGGGTTCGCATGTAGTAGGTGAACCCTCTCGACCAGCGGGGAGTATTTATTGCTCCTCGCATGTTTCCGGAGCAGCACTGGCCCTGGGGATGTCAGCCAAGCCGGTAGGGTGGTCCCAGTGACAGACTTCCTGGGAAAAGAAAATAGGCGCTCATGAGGGGTGGCGTTGGTGGACGTACATAACAGGGAGCGGATAGAGTGGAGTGCCTCGGGGAGAACCTCCTGCCATCGAGAGACCGGCAACCCTTTTGACTTAAGGGCTAAAAGTGTGGCCTTCCACACTGTGGCATTCTCCCTCTTCACCTGTCCATTACCCCGGGGATTATAGCTCGTGGTCCTACTAGTAACAATGCCCCAAGCCAGCAGGTACTGGCGCAGCTCGTCACTCTTAAAGGAGGACCCTCTATCACTATGGATATAGCAGGGATATCCGAACAGAGTGAAGAGCTGGCGCAGGGCTTTTATGACGGACGTGGCAGTGGTGTCGGGGCAGGAGATGGCAAAGGGGAACCACGAGTACTCGTCGATAATGTTGAGAAAGTAGATATTGCGGTCGGTGGAGGGAAGGGGGCCCTTAAAGTCAACACTCAGTCGCTCAAAGGGGCGGGTGGCCTTGATAAGTTGCGCCTTTTCAGGATGGTAGAAGTGCGGTTTGCACTCAGCGCAGACTTGGCAGTTCCTGGTCATCGTCCTGATGTCCTCAAGGGAGTAAGGCAGGTTCCGGGCTTTCACGAAATGGTAAAATCGGGTGACCCCCGAGTGGCAAAGATCTGCATGGAGGGTGTGTAGCTGGTCGAGCTGTGCACTGGCACATGCTCCCTGGGATAGGGCATCAGGGGGCTCATTGAGCTTTCCAGGCCAATACAGGATATCATAGTTGTAGGTGGAGAGTTCTTTTCTCCACCGCAAAATTTTATCATTTTTGATTTTGCCCCGCTGTTGGTTGCTGAACATGAATGCAACTGAGCGCTGGTCGGTCAGCAAGGTGAACCTTTTGCCGGCGAGATAGTGCCTCCAGTACCTAATAGCTTCCACTATGGCCTGGGCTTCTTTCTCCACTGTGGACTGCCGAATTTCAGGGCCTTGAAGGGTACGAGAACAGAATGCTACTGGCCTGCCTGCCTGATTGAGGGTAGCAGCCAGCGCGAAATCGGAGGCGTCACTCTCTACTTGGAAGGGAATGGTCTCGTCCACCGCATACATCGTTGCTTTGGCAATGTCCCCTTTAATGCAGCTGAAGGCCGCGCGGGCCTCGGCAGAGAGGGGAAATGTGGTAGACTTGACCAGGGGGCGGGCCTTGTCTGCATAATGGGGGACCCATTGGGCGTAATAGGAAAAGAAGCCCAGGCACCGTCTGAGGGCTCTGAGGGTGGTGGGAAGAGGGAGTTCTAACAGGGGGCGCATACGGTCGGGATCAGGGCCAATGACCCTGTTCTCCACGACATACCCAAGGATAGCGAGTCGGGTGGTTCCGAACACACACTTGTCCCTGTTATAGGTAAGGTTCAGGGCTTTGGCCACTTGGAAAAATCCTTGGAGGTTGGTGTTGTGATCCGGCTAGTCGTGACCACAGATGGTGATATTATGCAGATAGGGAAATGTGGCCTTCAGTTGGCACTGGTCCACCATCCGGTCCATTTCCCTTTGGAAGACAGAGACACCATTTGTGACACCGAAGGGGACACGTAGGAAGTGATAGAGCCTGCCGCCCACCTCGAAGGCGGTGTAGAGGCGGTCCTCTGGGCGGATGGGGAGCTGGTGATAAGCGGATTTCAGATCTATTGTCGAGTACACCTTGTACTGAGCTATCTGGTTGACCATATCCGCGATGCGGGGTAGGGGGTACGCGTCAAGCTGCGTGAACCTATTGATGGTCTGGCTATAGTCCACGACCATCCTATTTTTCTGCCTGGTCCGAACAACAACCACCTGGGCCCTCCAAGGACTTGTGCTTGGCTCAATGATCCCCTCCCTGAGCAGCCGCTGCACCTCTGACTGAATGAAGGCCCTGTCCCCCGCGCTGTACCTCCTGCTTTCAGTTGCCACAGGTTTACAGTCGGGGGTCAGGTTGGCGAACAGCGGTGGGGGAGGGATCTTGAGGGTGGAGAGGCTGCAAGTGGTGTCAGTAGCGCAGCTGTCGGCATGGTGCTGGGTGGGATGTGTGGGTCGGTGTGTGTGTGTGGTCAGTAGCAGGGTATATGACCAAGTCCCACAAAACTGAGGATTCCTGACAGTGAGTGGTGGGAGGGACCCGTCATATGCCATAGTCACACTTTCGAGGTGGCTCTGGAAGTCCAGCCCCAATAGCACAGGCGCGCACAGTTGAGGCATGACCAGTAGCGCAAAGTTCCGATATTCTGTGCCCTGTACCACCAATGTCCTGCTACACAACCCACCCGGATGTCTGTGGAATGCGACTCAGAAGCCATGGTGACCCTCTGGCTTACCGGCCATGTCACGAGTCCGCAGCGTTGCACCGTGTCCGGGTTAATAAAACTCTCAGTGCTGCCCGTGTCAAACAGGCAGCTAGTCCTGTGCCCCTCCACCAGGATGTCCATCATTGACCTTGCAAGCTGGTGTGGGGCGCTTTGGTCGAGGGTCACGGAGGCCAGAGTTGAACCGCCGTCTTGGTGCCTGGTAAGCACCGGTGGGTCGGGGGTGGGGCGAGGTGGCGCCGACGAAGATGGCCACCCCCATGTCTCACACGAGGCGGGCAGGCAAGATGGCGGCCCCCATGCCTCGCACGAGGCAGGCAGGCAAGATGGCGGTGACCAAGATGGTGGCCCCCATGCCTCACACGCAGCGTTGCCCGACCCCGCTCATGGTTCCGACTTACAGACCTTGGTGAAATGGCCTTTCTTCCCGCAGCTGGAGCAGGTAGCTTCTCAGGCCGGGCAGCATTTTCAGGGGTGCTTTTCGAGTCCGCAGAAGTAACACTGCGCGGACTTGCGACTGGCAGCAGTTGTGGTCGGTTTCGGGGAGTTCGTGGACTCACGACTGGCAGCGGCGGTGGTGAATTTGCTGGTGGGCGGCGGCGGCGGGGTCTGCAGTGTCCACGGAACCAGCGGGGGATCGCGCGGCTGGACAGCGTCAGCGTTGTGCAGAGCAGCCTCCAGCGTGTCAGCCATCTTGATCGCCGAGCGTAAGGTAAGATCGTCATTTTCCAGCAGCCGCTGGTGCACGTACACTGACCTGATCCCCGTAACGAAGGCGTCTCATACTAGCAGCTCCTCATGTTGTTCTGCATTCAGTCCTTTGCAGTCGCAAGCTCGCACGAGTGTCTGTAGGGCTCAGAGAAACTGCCCGCTCGACTCGTCGGTTCGCTGCCGCCGCGTCGCTAAGCAATGTTTTGCGTAGACGGTGTTCACCGGCCGCAGGTACTGTCTTTTGAGGGCGTCCAGTGCCCCTTGGTAGGTCGGCAGGTCCCTGATAAGGGAGAATACTGTCGGACTTACTCTGGATAGTAGTATTTTGTACATTGTGGCAGGCTCAGTCACTGGAATTGCTTCCAAGTATGATTGGAAGCATGCAAGCCAGAGTTCAAAGGCAAGAGCTGCTTCTGGGGCTTGGGAGTCCAAGTCTAATTTTTCAGAAACGTAAAATACTTTCCATGTTTTAAAACTTCCAGCCAATAAAATTGATGCACCATCAATAACTCTCGGAGACATGAGGCGAGCTGGAAGAAAGAACAAGCAGCAATTGACCACCACACTACATCCTGGAGACTGAGGCCGGGGCACAGTCTCCAATGGTCTTTATACCGGGGTCCGTGGGAGGAGCCATGGTCAGTGGGAGGAGCCATGGTCAGTGGGAGGAGCCACAGGAGCAGTCAGCAGGGGGGGCGTGTCCAGACAGGTATATGTAGTTCACCACAACCTCAATGAACCATTGCAACGAATGGAATGCAGGCAAGAGCAGATCTTATTTGCACCTCATTACATGTGACAACAATGAACCAATTTACTCAATTTTTTTTAGTTCATGCACATCAGAACAATTACATTGCCTTTATCAATTCTACCCATTACCTCAGCAAAAAAATATGCTAAACAAACAGGTGAAACATGATTTGATCTTAGCTGCTGGCTTGACATAATCTGCTTTCCTCCAGTGACATTTAATCCTGCCCTGGTTCAATTTCTCAAAGCTTTCCCATGACTGAGGTTAAATGATTGACCTGCAGTTGCTAATCTTATCTATTTCTCTTTTTTGAATCAGTAAGTAATATTTGCTGCTCTCTAATCTATTGGCACTGCCCTTGCATCCAAAATGTATTGAAAAATGATAGCCAGTGTCCCTTAACTTTCCTGTCATACTTCTTTCAATGTCCTAGGATAGCTACCTAGGTTCTGGTGACTTAACTGCTTTAAGTTCTGCTAACTTTTCTAATACCTACATGGTAACCATTTTAACATATAGTCTGTTTCAATTATCTCCTTCTTTACTATTATTTTAGAATCTCGCTCTTGTGAAGTCAGTTGCAAAGGTAACATTTAATGACTTAACACTTTCCTCAGGATCCAGATGCAAGTTCCCAATTTGCTCCTTCAAAGCATCCACTTATCCACAAGCTACATTTTCCCACTTATATGTCAATAAATCATTTCTGGATTCTCATTTTTGGTGAATATTCTCTTCTCATATGATCTCTTAGACACTCTTATTTCAGTTTTAATTTCTAATAGCCTGTTTCTCACTGGTATTTACAATCCGACACTTGTCATAAGCACATTTTATTTGTGTTGTCATCTTCTGTATTTCTTCTGCATTCACAAAGCTTTGGTTCTGTTTTTCTTCCTTTGCTCTTCATTGACGAGTACCTCAACTGTGCTTAACCATCTCTCACAAAAAGCAGCCCATTGTTCTATTACAGTCTTGATACCTTGGCTCCACTTTACTTGGGCCAGATCCAATTTCATCCCACTGACATTAGAAACCATTTAATTATTTTTACTTTGGATTGCTCCTTTTCGGAAGCCTACCTACATCATATGATAAATATGTAAATTGGTTTATTATTGTCATATACACTCAGTAGCCACTTTAGTAGGTACATCTCTACACCTGATCATCACTGCAATATTTAATCAGCCAATCCTGTAGCAGTAACTCAATGCATAAAAGCATGCAGACAAGGTCAAGAGGTTTGGTTGTTGTTTAGACCAAACATCAGAATGGTGAAGAAATGTGATCTAAGGGACTTTTGGTGCCAGACAGGGAGGTTTGAGTATCTCAGAAACTGATGATCTCATGGAATTTTCACACAGAACAGTCTCGAGACTGCTATGAAATAGTGAGAAAAGCAAAAAGAGAACGCAGTGAGTGGCAGTTCTGTGGGTGGAAATCTTGTTAATGAGAGAGGTCAGAGGAAAGTGGCCATACTGATTCAATCTGACAGGAAGGCAACAGTTACTCAAATAACCATGCGTTAAATTAGTGGTGTGCAGAAGAGCATCTCTGAACACACATGTTGAACCTGGAAGTGGATGAGTTACAACAGCATACGATCATGACAATAAACTCAGGAAGTACCTAATAAAGCGGCCACTGAGTGTATATCAAGGTACAGTGAAAAACCTGCACACAGTCCATACAGATTATTTCATTACAACAGTGCTTGGAGGTTTTACAAGGTAAAACAATCACAGATTGCAGAATAAAGGGTTACATTACAGAGAATATGCAGTGCAGCTAGACAATTTGGTACAAGGCCATAGCGGGTAGATTGTAAAGCCAACAGTCCATCAGATCGTACTTGAGGGCTGTTCAATAGTCTTATATCAGCAAGAAGATGTCGTTGAGTCAGGTGGAATGTGCTTTCAGGGTTTTGTACCTTCTACATGAAGAGAGAATGTTCAGGGTGGGTGCTGCCTCTTATTATGTCAGCTGTTTTACTGAGCCAGCGTGAAGTATACACCATCCATGGAGGGGAGGCTGATTTCCATGATGTGCTGAGCTGTTTCTTGCAGCCACAGCAAAAGCACTTTTTATACAGATAGGATGCTTTCTATCGTGCATTGATAAAAATTGTTAAGGCTTGACAGCAAAATGCCAAGTTTCTTTCACCTCCTTAGGAAATAGAGGCATTGGTAAGCTTTATTAGCAATGGCATCTCAGTGGGACAGCCTTCTGTGTTGCTGACATTGAAGCTGCATGACACCATGTCAGTAAGCTCTCTATCTCCTTCCCAAACTCCGACTCAACGTTATTTGAGATACAGCTCACTATGGTCGTCTAATCTGCAAACTTATAGATGAATTGGAGCAGAATCTGACCGCATAGTTATGAGTGCATAGGGAGTAGAGTAGGGGGTTAAGGATGCCTCCTTGTGGGGCACTAGTGGCAAGAGTGAAAAAGACTTGGCAGAGGAGACGTTGCCTATCCTTACCGATTGTGATCTATTGAACAGAAAGTCCAGGATCTATTTTCAAAGAGAGGTAGTGATTCCCAGGTTTAGGAGGTAGAGCTGTAGTCAATAAACAATAGTATAACATAGGGGTCTTTACTGTCCAGATGCTCCACAGGTGAGTAGACATGGTAGGTGAATTGCAGAGGACCGAGATTGTCTGCAAGGTTAGAGTTAATGAGTGCCATGACCGGCCTCTCGTAGCACTTCAGGATGGTGGATGTTAGAGTCATTGGGCAATAGTCATTAAGGCATGTAACTTTATGTTTTTTTTTAAAAGTACTATCTAACACCTGTGTAGTGCTCATCTTATTTTGTGTGACTGGTCACCGCACTCTTAATGAGAAAATCTAATTACGTAGTACTAGGTGCTAGTAGGCCATCAGAAGTTCTAGGCATAGGAAGGAGACACTGAATAGGAAACACACGCTTTTAGAGGTAACAACACACACAAAATGCTGGTAGAACACAGCAGGCCAGGCAGCATCTATAGGGAGAAGCACTGTCGACGTCTCGGCCCGAAACGTCGACAGCATTTCTCCCTATAGAAGCTGCCTGGCCTGCTGTGTTCTACCAGCATTTTGTGTGTGTTGTTGTTTGAATTTCCAGCATCTGCAGATTTCCTCGTGTTTGCTCTTTTAGAGGTAAGTTTGTTTATAAAAAATAGCAATATATACAAAATATTTACACGAGTAAGAACAATCCAACATTCTGTCTCAGGTTCCAAATCACATATATCAATGAAAACCAAATTCCTTTTTAGTTAGAATCAGTGAGATTCATTAGAATAACCTTTATGGGACCTCCGGTAAGATGGCGATTGTTTAGCTGCTCCGAACTTTTGTTCCGTTACTGTCGCTAACTTTGCACTAAATGTCTCCATTTTTTAAACCTTAGTTAGGAATTTTTTCGGTATCTCTTACTTGTCTGTGAACATATCTAACTTACAATGTCTAGCAAGAGTTCTAAATCCGGGAGAAAAGAAGCTATGGCTCCCTCGGACGAGACCCTGGTTGCGCTCGGAAAGCTCCAAGACGAAATTTTAAAGGAATTTAAAACCACTTTCAAACAGTTGGAAGACAAACTGGATCGGATCAACAATAAAGTGGACAAACATGCTGAACACTTATCTCGCATCGATTCGACTTCTGAAGATTTAGAAAGCCGTGTTCGATACTTGGAGACTCTCTGTTCCAGCTTAGAGGAAAAATGTAACAAACTCCTTTCCAAAATGGTGGATCTCGAAAATCGCAGCAGACGCTGCAATCTCAGAATTCTTGGATTGCCAGAGGCGACCGAACAGGGATCAACCATGAAGTTTTTCGCCAAGTTTCTCCGTGAGATATTCGGGCAAGATTTGCTTCCGAACCCGCCCGAGCTCGAACGGGCACACAGTCTACGTTCCCCCCGGAATTCTGGGCTCCCGCCAGCGACCAGTAATCTTGTGTTTCCATCAATATCAGGTAAAACATAGTCTGATTGTAGAGGCACATCACAGGGGTTCTTTTCCTTTTCAGGATACAACCATTCGCTTTGTGGAAGATTTTGCACCCCAGACCTTAAAGATGCGCGCTGAGTTTAAAGGTGCAATGAAAGTGCTTTTTGATCGTGGTTTTAAACCTTCTCTTCGCAACCCTGCTGATCTACGAATCAAGCTTAATATTGGGAAATACAAGTGGTTCAAATCAGTGAAGGAAGCTGAAGCATTTGTGGCAAGTCTTCCGGCTATCCAGTCATCTTTGGAATCTGATCGGACCTCCTAAAATGGTGGATAAGTACTCCTCGTAGTAAAATTACTTTTTCTGGACTCAGACTTCACTTGAATCACTCAGACATTATTCATTGAAACTCTAAGGGCTGTTGACAATCTCTCCTGGGATTTGGTGTGTGTGTAATCTATTTTTATTCTTGTATAACTTTATCTACAGAGTTCTACAACTAACTCTAACTTGTTTTGGAGGTTCGAAGTCTTTAGTGAAGGCCTCCCTGTTTGTTGGTTCACAGTTTAATTGCTGATTTATTTTTCCTTTTTTTAATATTTATTTATTTTATCTTTTTTTTTCTTTTCTTCACCCCTTTTTTCTAATCTCTGAATTTTTCTCTCTCCTCTCTTTAAATGGTTGATAAATACTCGTCTTGAATTTATAATTTTCCCCTTCCTCTCCTTTTTTCCTTTTTTTTACCTTTTTTTCCCCTTTCTCTTACTTTATTCTTCTATAATTTTTCGCGGGTAGGTTAGTTTTGGTTTTCTTCCGATTTTCTCTGTATTAAGTTTTATATTTCTGCAGAAGGTGTTCTAATCTGTAGTTATGTTTTCTAGTGCATAAACTAGTTACTATTTGCTATAGTATTTATACGGAACTGTTGTTAATGACATAGATCTGGATGTTGTATTTGGGTTAATTTTTTTGGTAGAGCTAGCTACTTGTTTTGGTAGCCGTCTAGGTTTGGGTTGTGTGGATGGGGTGGGTTTTCCAGTTCCAACATCACTCACTGTATTTATTGTTTGTCTTTATTGCTCAGGACATGTATATGTTTTGATTTTACGAATCTATGTTTACATCTCTGCTCCCAGACTGCTATTGTACTGCTTGACTTTTTATATGCCTGCTGCCTTCTATGCATTAGTAATTGATAATGGCTAGTGCACTTAAATTCGTGAGCTGGAATGTAAAGGGATTGAATCACCCTGTTAAAAGGAGGAAGGTATTCTCACATATCAAACAACTCAAAGCTGATATTGCTTTCCTTCAAGAAACTCATATTCGTTGTTTTGATAACTCCCGGCTTCTGTCAAAGTGGGCGGGTCAGCATTTTCATTCATCCTTTGCCGCTAAAGCTAGGGGAGTCTCCATTCTTATTAACTCAAATATTCCTTTTGAACTCCATAAAATATCTGATACAAATGGCCATTTTATTATTGCTTCTGGTAAACTATATAACACTAAAGTTGCACTAGCAAACCTGTATGCCCCCAACTTTGATGATGTTAACTTTTTTGAACGGTTTTTTTCCTCACTACCAGACTTAAACTCATACTCTCTTATACTGGGTGGTGACTTCAACTGTTGGTTGGATCCTAAACTGGATCGATCGTCCTCTGTTACCAGATCACCTACTAAATCTGCCTTAGCTATCCAATCGTTTCTCTCTAATTTTGGTATCTCTGATATATGGCGTTTCCTCCATCCTATGGAGAGAGATTATTCTTTTTTCTCACATGTTCACCATACCTTCACTAGAATTGACTATTTCTTACTCGATAACCAACTTATCCCATTTGCCCACTCTTGTGACTATCAGAGTATACTGATTTCTGACCATGCCCCAATTACCCTCTCTCTGAACTTTCCTGGTCTCCCTCAGAGGAATAAACACTGGCGGTTTGATTCAACTTTATTATTGGATGATGATTTTGTAAAATTTATTAAGGATCAGATAACCTTTTATTTTAACACTAATACATCACCTGAAGTGCCATCCCAGATTGTCTGGGATGCCATGAAAGCATATCTGAGGGGTCAAATAATCTCTTACACAGCAAATCTCAACAGAAGATCCCGTGCAGATCGATCAGACCTCATTAACCAGATTAAAGATTTGGATCAAATATAAGCCCAAACTAAGAACCCTGAATTATACAAGAAGCGCGTTGAACTCCAAACTAAATTTAACCTTCTGTCCACTCAACCTGTCGAACGCCAACTTCTCGAAAGCAAGAGTCGCTTTTACATTCATGGGGATAAGTCTGGTAAATTCCTAGCCAATCAGCTGAGGCGTTCCAAAGCCAAACAACATATTACAAAGATCCGGAAGGAGAACAGAGACTTTACATCGGATCATTTAGAAATTAATGACGCATTTAAAATTTTTTATTCTCGGCTTTATTCCTCTGAATCTCTGAATGACAATATCTCTGTTGATCAATTTTTACAGAATCTGAATATCCCCTCACTTTCATCTGATTTCAAAGCCAAACTCAATGTGCCTATATCATCAGAAGAAATATCTTTTGCAATTTCTGCACTGTCCTCAGGGAAATCTCCTGGACCTGATGGGTTCCTTGTAGAATTTTATAAATCATGCTCTTCACTTCTTTCTCCTCAGTTACTTTCAGTATTATCTGACTCGTTTAAATACGGCAAATTGCCACCCTCTTTCAATGAGGCATCTATTATTCTTCTTTTAAAAAAGGACAAAGACCCAACAGAGTGTTCCTCGTACAGGCCGATCTCTCTGCACAATGTTGATGTAAAGATCTTAGCTAAAGTGTTGGCTCATAGATTAGAAACCGTTATTCCCTCCATTATCTCTGATGATCAAACAGGCTTTATTAAAAACCGTCTCCCTTTTTTTAACATTCGGCGTCTATTTAATATTTTATACTCGGCTCCAACTGGGACTCCTGAATGTGTTATTTCCCTCGATGCGGAGAAAGCATTTGATCGTATAGAGTGGAACTACTTTTTTGCAGTCTTAGAAAAATTTGACCTCAGCAAAAGTTTCATCTCTTGGATCCAATTGCTGTACCTGTGTCCTACTGCTTCTGTTTTAACAAATTTTCAGAAATCCTAAGTATTTAATCTCAAACGTGGCACCCGTCAGGGATGCCCCTTAAGTCCCTTTCTCTTTGATTTGGCTATAGAACCTCTGGCGATAGCATTTCGAAACTGTCCTGAATTGACCGGGATTTGGAGAGGGGGTGTTGAGCATAAAGTTTCTCTCTATGCTGATGACTTATTACTCTTTCTCTCAAATCCATCTACATCCTTACCTCTAATGTTTTCACTTCTTGACCAGCTTAGCCAGATCTCTGGCTATAAACTTAATTTACATAAGAGTGAACTTTTCCCAATTAATAAAGAAGCACAAGAACTAATATTTCGTGATCTCCCTTTTAAAGTAGTCCATAATCAATTTACTTATCTTGGAATTACAGTCACAAGGAAGTTTAAAGATCTCTTTCGTGAAAACTTTGTCAATCTTTCATATGCTATAAAACAGAGTCTGGTACAATGGTCACCTCTATCTATGTCTTTGGTAGGTCGTATTAATGTTGTTAAAATGTATGTTCTCCCCAAATTTTTATACTTATTTCAATCTATCCCAATTTTTATTCCTAAATCTTTTTTTGATTCCTTAGACTCTATTATTTTGTCATATCTGTGGCAGAATAAGCGCTCTAGAATTAATAAAATCCACCTCCAAAAATCTAAAAAAGAGGGTGGCATGGCTTTACTTAACTTTTGCTTATATTATTGGGCAGCTAATATACGTTGTGCTACCTTCTGGACTTTCTTCCACGGTCAACCCGAGTGCCCTAACTGGGTGGCAATGGAGTTGAGCTCCACTAAAGAATTATCTATATCTGCACTTCTTGGCTCTGCACTCCCTAGCAGTCTGCCCAGATCAATAGCTAATCCTCTTGTTAGACACACTTTGCATATATGGGCTCAGTTCAGGAAATGCTATGGTTTCCAGGGGTTTTCCGTTTCTAGCCCTGTCGCACATAATCACCTTTTTTTACCTACTACATACGATTCAGCATTCCATGTTTGGTATAGGAAGGGCATTAGACATTTTGAAGATCTCTTCATGATCATTAATGGAGAATGTGTGGAGCAGGTTAAGACCTACAAGTATCTGGGAGTACAGTTAGACGAGAAGCTAGACTGGACTGCCAACACAGATGCCTTGTGCAGGAAGGCACAGAGTCGACTGTACTTCCTTAGAAGGTTGGCGTCATTCAATGTTTGTAGTGAGATGCTGAAGATGTTCTATAGGTCAGTTGTGGAGAGCGCCCTCTTCTTTGTGGTGGCGTGTTGGGGAGGCAGCATTAAGAAGAGGGATGCCTCACGTCTTAATAAGCTGGTAAGGAAGGCGGGCTCTGTCGTGGGCAAAGTACTGGAGAGTATAACATCGGTAGCAGAGCGAAGGGCGCTGAGTAGGCTACGGTCAATTATGGAAAACCCTGAACATCCTCTACATAACACCATCCAGAGACAGAGAAGCAGTTTCAGCGACAGGTTGCTATCGATGCAATGCTCCTCAGACAGGATGAAGAGATCAATACTCCCCAATGCCATTCCGCTTTACAATTCAACCGCCAGGAGTAAGATATGTTAAAGTGCCGGGGTTAGGACTCAATGTATTTAAGTAAACTACTTAAGAACTTTTTAAAAGCTATTATTAATGCTTTTTGAGAGGGTGATTTTAGATGCATATCATATTTTTACTGAGTTAAGTATTGTATGTAATTAGTTTTGCTACAATAAGTGTATGGGACATTGGAAAAAATGTTGAATTTCCCCATGGGGATGAATAAAGTATCTATCTATCTATCTTTTCAGCAGCTCTCTGTTAAGTTCAACCTGCCTAACACTCACTTTTTCAGATATCTCCAAATCCGACACTTTATTACTCCTTTAATTCCTAACTTTCCTGAAATGCCTGCGAAAAATGCTATGGACCTATTTCTTTCCATTAATCCACTAGGTATAATATCAATTATCCGAGATAAACTAGCAGCCTTACGACGGGCCCCTGTGGATAAAATTAAAATGGCCTGGGGGCAGGATTTAAATATCTCCTTATCCGAGGAGAGCTGGGACTCAGTTCTCAAATCGGTTAACTCAACCTCTCTTTGTGCTCGCCATTGTCTTTTACAGTTTAAGATTGTTCATAGAGCCCATATGTCTAAATCTAAACTATCTCGATTCTACCCTGGCATTAGTCCGCTCTGTGATAAATGCAAGAGGGGTGTGGCCTCTCTCATCCATATGTACTGGCTCTGTCCTAGCTTAGAGAAATTCTGGAAAGATGTCTTCACTACATTATCGGGTATTCTGAATCAGCACCTAGAACCAAACCCCTTAATTGCTCTGTTCGGTTTTTGGGGCGAGACAGATTTATGTCTGGGTCCGACCAAATGCCGAATACTATCCTTTGCCTCTCTCCTGGCTAGATGCTTGATCCTCCTTAGATGGAGAGATGTTGCCCTGCCCACTCATGCGCAATGGCTTAACGACATTATGGCCTGCTTGGACCTCGAAAAAATTCATTATTCAGTTCTTAATTCGGATCTAAAGTTCCATAAGGTCTGGGGACCTTTTGTCGAGTACTTTCATAACCTTCCTCTTGACTAGGGTTTTTTTTTCTTTTTTTTTCTTCTTTTTGGTCCCTTGCTTTCAGCTCCTTTTTTTTCTGGTAGTAGGCATTATTATCCTCTGTTGCTAAGTGTATTTACAGTCTGGGAGTTTGACTGTCCTGACCTATACTCTTTATATTGTGTTGTGGTTGGTCTGAAGTTGTTTTTTTTCTTGTGTTGTGCGGCTTGGGGAGGACACTAAGCTTACTTGTCCTTAATTTAGGTGCTTTTTTGTTAAATTCTCTTCCTTTGTAGCATATTGTTATTGTATGCTTAATTTTGCACTGTATTAATGCTCCTCATTGGGATTTGGGGTTTTTAATTTGTAAAATGTTTTGAAAAAGTAATAAAAAAAAATAACCTTTATTACTGCAATTTCTCCAACTAATTAGATCTGTTATTCCCTATTTAAAGGTTTACAGATGAACATCTGCCTTTATACTTATTTCTAGTTAGTTAGAAATCTAACTGAATTCCTCTTCAAATTCAACCCCAAATAAATATAAATACACACACACACACACCTCTTTTCAAGACAATTTCTTCAACTTTACAACTACAATAAAGAAAGAAGAGGCCTGAGGAAGTGATGGAAAAAAGCAACAGCAGAAGAAAAGGGAGGGCATCAACCTCCTTCAAGAGGACCTAAAACAAAGGCTCTCGAAGCTGCGCAGAGAATTTAATGAAACGGTGCAAAGAGAAGGAAAAAGCAAGAACAGACTTCTACAAAGATCCCTTTAAATATGTGAAAGGCATTTTCACAAAAGAGAAAAACAGATCCTTGGAAGTATCAAAAGAGGTTGAAAGACATCTCAGAACCATCCATACTGATGAGCTAAAAGATGAACTGATACTTGCCACAGCTGACAGTCCACCAATCGCACCCTCACGACATCAATTTAACATCAGCCCTCCCAAGCTGAGTGAGATGAAAAAGCAGCAAAGCAGGCAAGATTGGCATCAGTGCCAGGCCCTAACGATGTTCCATATTGTGTTTACAAGAACACCCCAGATATTCTGAAATTTCTTTGGAGAAACATGAGGGTTGCATGGGAAAGGCAAGTGATCCTCAAAGCCTGGAGAAGAGCGGGGGAGTTCTGATCCCAAAAGAAAAGAATTTGTCCACCATCGAATAGTTTCACCAAATAAACCTTCTGAACATAAAAGGCAAGATCTTTTTCCAGCATGTTGGTGCAAAGACTTACAAAGTATCTGAAACAAAACTATTTTATTGATACATCAATCCAAAAGGCTGGCATAGCAGGCTTCTCGAGATGCCTTAAACATACCAGTGTCATATGGCATCAAATCCAGGCTAAGAAAGAAGGAAAGGATCTGCATGTCTTGTTCCTCAACCTGGCCAATGCCTATGGATCAGTTCTTCATTCTCTACTGTGGACTGCTTTTGAATTCTTCAAGGTGCCTGCAACAATAACAAATCTGGTAAAACACTACTTCCAGGATATGCAAGTTTGTCTCAAAACATTAGACTTCACCACAGCTTGGCAACCACTGGAAGTAGGCATCATGGCGGGGTGCACCATCTCCCCATTGGCCTTCACTCTCAAAATGGGTTGTGGGAGGAAAACGGCTACGGTTTGGTCAGCGGTTACCACTGATACGCGCCTATATGGACGATATAACAATACTGATGACAACTGTCCCCTGCACCAAGAGACTTCTGGAAAAGCTTCATCAAAACATCACATGGGCAAGGATGAAGATCAAGCCCAGCAAGTGCAGAAGCATCTCTATTGTCAAAGGCCAAGTCACGGATCAAAGATTTCATATTGATGGGACACCTGTCCCAACTGTTTCAGAAACGCCAGTGAAGAGCTTGGGCCAATGGTATGGTACTAAGCTCAAGGACACCGAGCAGTTTAAACAATTCAAAAAGGATATCATTATGTACACAGCTCACATCAACAAGACCTTGCTGCCAGGAAAACTCAAACTGTGGTGTTTCCAGTTCGGCATACTCCTAAGACTCGTGGCCTTTAACAGTGTATGAAATCCCCATCAACAAGGTGGAAAAGCTCAAAAGAGTGATCAGCACACATGCGAAACAGTGGCTTGGACTTCTACGATGCTTAAGTCCTGTTGGACTGTACGGGGATGGCAAATTGGAATTACCAATTGCAAGTCTTGTGGAAGAATTCAAATGCACCAAAACAAGGTTGGTCATGGCCCTCAATAAATCTGAAGATACTGTTATTCGAACAGCAGCCCCTCATGTGGCATCGGGGAGGAAGTGGACCCCATCTGAAGCCGTTCAGAGTGCTAAGTCTGCTCTTCGCTTCAGGGATGTGGTTGCCAAGTCCAACTTGGGAGAGCAGAGCTCGGGCTCGTCCCAAAGGCTCCTCAATGGCACAAGGCAACATCAGTGCAGAAAAGACAGCTCGTGGTGGAGGAGGTGAGAAGACAGGAGGTGGCAGACCGATATGCCAAGGCCATCTCAATGGCCAAACAGGGCCAATGGACTAATTGGGAGAGCCTGGAAAAGAGGAAACTCAGCTGGAATGACATCTGGGAGATGGAGGGATCTTGGCTAAGTTTTGTCATCAGAGCCACTTATGTCCTCCTACCCACACCCCAGAACCTGAACCAGCGGTGGGGAGAAAACCCCATTTGCTCTCTTTGCCAAGCACCTGTATCACCAAGGCACATTTTAACAGGATGCACCACGAGCCTCAGCCAGGGGTGGTATACTTGGCGGCATAACCAAGTTCGCAGACAGCTGGCATCAATCAGAGGTGAATCACCACAAATGCTCTTCCACAAACATCGGCAAGAAATGTTCACATCACACAGTTTGTACCAGCAGGCCCAGCTGCCAAGCTGTATGGGTCCTAATGCCCTTCCCTTGGACAACATCGGTGACGTGGATAGGGGAGACTTGCAGCTTGGGCAGCTGCCGGTCTTCCATTAAAAAAAAACCCTACCCATGCTTGCGCCCTGAAAACTTTCCAAGGCACAAATCCATGGTCTATTGAGACTAATGGAGGCCTACACACATCAGCAGGCCAACCTCCAGAGCACCATATAACATCAAAAGAGGTAGGCATTCTGCAGGTTGCTCGGGATTGGAAAATGGACGTGGACTTGGAAAAAAAGCTTGTGTTTCCTGCAGACATTGTGGCTACAACACTCCAGCCAGATATGGTCCTGTGGTCCACAACAGCCAAGCTGGCATACATTGTGGAATTGACAGTACCATGGGAAGATGGTGTTGAAGAAGCTTATGAGAGAAAAAAGACCAAGTACTCTGAACTGGCAATTAAAGCTGCCCAGAATGGCTGGAAGACCAAGATTTTCCCTGTAGAAGTGGGATGCAGAGGATTTGTGGCTACATCTATGACCAGTCTATTGAAGAAGATGGGAGTGAGGGGTTATTCACTCCAATAATCAATCAAGTCCTTATCAAATGCAGCAGAATAAAGCAGAAACTGGATTTGGATTAGAAGGAAAGACAAGAGCTGGGCTGCAAGATGAATACAGGAGTGTATGGAACTGAGGGGGGTGTATCTAGGTTGCCAGGTAGCGCCATTGAGCTCTCTGGAGATGATGTAGGCTTATCAACAAAATGTCAAGGAAGGAGGGTGCCCACTTGATGACCCTGATGAGGTACCTACCCTCCTTGTCACCACTCCAAGCCCACTGCCAACATCGAGAGTGCTGACTTATCATAGGGATTGAAACATCAAATCCTCTTAGCTCTACTACTTTGGCATCCCTGATACCTTTAGGGAGGTCATGTCTCAATTTCTTGCATGACTTGATTTGAATGCTGTAGTCCCAGATTTCAGTAGGGAGTGTATCTCCCAAATCATTCATGGTTTCTGGCTTGAAAACACCCAGGTTGCCTTCATTGGCACACAGTCCTCAGCATTCGGCTGGTAAGGTCCATGATGATGATGACATACATATCTAAGCTGGTAGCCAAGTCTTTGAACATGGACCAATCTACTGACTCAATGCAGTCACGTAGTAACTCATCTATTTCCTCAGACCAGCACCATACAACTTTCTGTACTGGATCCTCATGTATCTGCTTCTGTTTGGATGCATGGAGAAGGAGCACAGCCTGGTGGTCTGATTTGGCCTGGCGTGGTTCTGTAGGCATCTTTGATGATTGTGTAGCATGGTCAATAGTGTTAAAATGTTCCCAAACTGAAACCCAGTGCACTTGACTCACCTCATTCCACAGAACCAGATTTAAATATCCAAACACATCATCTCTTTTTAAGTGATACACAGGTTTTATTCAGCTGAACTCGATAGCACGGCATTCCTTAATTCAGATTAAGATAGTACACAGGGCCCATATGTCCAAAGATAAATTGGCACATATTTTTCCTAATATAAGCCCTATTTGTGACAGATGTAATGCAGAGGTGGCTACTCTAACTCATATGTTTTGGTCCTGTGTAAGCTTAAATAATTTTTGGAGGGATGTGTTTAGAATATTATCCAAAGTTATAGATGTGGATGTTCAACCAATTCACTTATGGCAATTTTTGAGATTATTCCAATGGAAGCAGGTAGAGTTTCTGCTTCCACTCAACATGTAATAGCCTTTTCAACTTTACTGGCTAGGAGATCTATCTTGTTATACTGGAAAGATTCTAATCGTCTACTGTTTTTTATTGGCTCTTCTCCATTATGTCATGTTTAAGTTTGGAGAAAATTAGAAGCCGGACGTTTGATGCATCTTTTAATTTTGAGCAAGTCTGGTGACCTTTATTCAATACTTTCATATGATTTAATTTATTTTTATTTATTTATTTTCCTTTATTCTCTTTAGGGTAAATCCTTATCCACGAAGGTTCAGAGGTGACTGGAAGGATGTTTCTCTCTTTTTCTTCTAATTTTATCCTCAAATGGACTGCCCAATCTTTCTTTTTTTTTCTTTTTTTTGTTCCAGTTTAGTTTAGTGGGTTTTTTCCCTTTATTAAATAAAATTCCCAATTTTTTTTTCACGATTTGTTAAGAGGAGTTGGGGTTTCTTGATTATATTGTATATATAACAGTGTAACATTATACCTATCTGATTTTGACAATATATACTTTTTTTTGCTGTTTATACGTCTTTTGTATTATCTGTTTGCTAAACCTCTCCTCTGATTTGTATATTTTTTACTGGAAAATCAATAAAAAGATTGAAAAATGAAATGAGATTTAAATATTAAAATTATAAAATTTCTCTGCTGATAACGCTAGACTCATTATAAGGAAGATAAAGATGCTGAACTAAGGGATCCAGGATATACTGGAAATGTCATGCCAAACAAAACAATGCATGGACTAGAGAATTTGATTTAATATGCAAATTAATTAATATTGGAGAATTATTTTTACTATTAATATTAACAAATCCAAACACATTATCTCTTTATAAGTTTTATTCAACTGAACTCGATAGCTACCAATCAACAAATGATTGTCCCATTTATCAATTGATTTTGCAGACACAGAAAGCATATCAGGTACAAGTTAAGGAATCAGTATACAAGCTATAAATGGTTCCTTAATTCTTAAAATTCTAAGTTTTAATTTTTTTAATCGGAGGTTTACTAGTAAGCATACAATAACTGAAGATGCCTCCATTATTTGCCCACTGTTCGGAAGAAACCACAGATGAATTAAATACCTCCACTGATAATAATCTCACAGTCAATCCACTGAAATGTATTTTAGGAATGATGTAAAGCAGTAGACGACTCATACATTGCACACTTCCCAAGGGCAAGTAATGAAAAATCAAACAGGAAATTATGCAGCATAAAGAAATAAATAGACTATTCAGTATTTGGGATGCTTGGTGATAAATCATTGGCAAGATAGTAATAAAGGCAGAGGAATATTTGACACAGTATTTTGGTATGGAATAAATAGAGTACATGAAGGTTCATAACACAGTTTAGCTATCAATTTGATGATAATCTGAACCTTTTTCCCCACACAAGTCCCACCTCCAGTGCAAACAAAGCTACATATCTTTTAGTTCTTCTCAATGCAAGAATTTCATAGTTATTTACAATTACACTACACAGTACACAACAAACACAAATATCTTACTATTTATTTTGCAGTTGTGGAGTAAGACCTTACTAGCTAGGATTAGAAGACTGCTTCAACACTTCAATATTACAACTCATTAGAATTCAGATTTGGCTGTAGTGCATAACTTTTTATTTTGGGGTTTGCAGGTAAATGATAAGAGGGAACTAGAAATAAAACAAAATCTGTTTTAAGAGAATATTATTTTTCAGCCAAGCCTATTTGTGCTTGGATTTTTTAATGTATTTTTCTCCAAGACAGCTTTCTCATACTTGCATTCCTTTTATCCTCTCATATAGTGTTTCTTACATTCAATTTCTGGTGCGAGCCCCATCTTCCTCAAAGTCTCTGCTGCTTCATTAATAATCACCATCTGTGATGTTCTTCATTTTTTTTGGTGCAACCTCACTTGTTGCCTCCTCACTTTCCACACTTCTCAGCGTAATCTTCCCACCATATCAATGTTTTCAAAGTCTCCTATTCTCTTTTTGAAACACCTTAGCCTTTTGAATGGTTGGAAGAAACAGCGTGTTTTGACTGATCCAATCAACTAGATTAATAGGACCTCAAGGAGCCACTGAGGCAGGCGACATGATAAAAACCATAGTTTTTCAGCATCAAACCCTATGACCGCTGGGACTTGTCAAAGCCACCAAGACAGGCCAGGCAGAAATATTACATAAACCAGGTGTGATCACATGTTGTGCACCACTTGAAGCAAGGGACAAGCATCAATTAATTTTGTTAACAATCATGTATTGGAGTTTCACATCTTTGTTAACAGCCAGAATAACAAACATTAACCCAGACCACCCACCACCCCACTCTGCCTCCAGAAGCTCTCTACTTATTGTACCTCCTACTACAAAAAGTGCACAATGAACTGCCGCTGGGTAAAAGAAACCTGTGTGAATTAACATCAATGTTAGAAACAAATTTCTAAGAGACCAAAGCACCTTCTTATTTGGTAGTTGTGACCAGATCATGTATCAAAAATAAAAGGTGATAGATATGGGTTTAACTATGGTTGACTTCTTCCTCTTCCTGATCCACCGTAGCCGCTGCCATGCCCAACACAATGATGCTAATATTTATCATGTGCAGTCACATTTGGCACTTTTTCTCAAAAGGAATTCTGTTATAAAACTGTGGACCAAGGGAATCCAGAAGTACAGAGAAGGGGTAGCAAACAGATGACAGAATAATGGCACGAGCAAAAATGTCCAAAAATCTGGAAAGAAAAGATAATAGGAAATATTCAAGATTCAAAAAACACCCCAAAAATTAAACAAATTAATTTTAAACTCTTGGGCTCTGCAGTGAACAATTGTAATGCTTCCAGTGCCTGCAATTAATGGTGTTCAGCAGAAACTGACTTTGTCACCATTACCGTGGGTGCTTTCACTGGACTGAATCTGTAGGTGCTAATAGAACAACCCAGTACAGGCCCTTTAGCCCACAATGTTGCGCCAACCTTTTAGCCTATTCCAAGATCAATCTAATCTTTTCCTCCCAAATAGCTTCCATTTTTCTTTCATCCACTTGCCTTTCTAGGAGTCTCTAAAATGATCCTAATGTATTTGCCTCTATCACCACACCCAGCAGGGTGTTCTATGCACTTACCACTCTCTGTGTAAAAAAAACATTCCTCTGATATTCCTCTATACTTTCAACTTAAAAGTATGTGGCTTATATTAGCCGTTACCATCCTGGGGAAAAAAGACTCAGGTTGTCCACTCTATCATCTTATACAGTATATGTATCTCTAACAAGTCGACTCTCATTCTACTTCTTTTCAAAGAGAAAAGCCCTAGCTACCTAAACTTTTCCTCATAAGATGTGTTCTCTAATCCAGCAACATTCTAGTAAATCTCCCCTGCACCCTCTCTAAAGCTTCCACATTTCTCCTATAATGAGGTGACCAGAACTGAACAAAATCCTCCAAGTATGGTATAAACAGACTTTTATACAACTGTCACTTTACCTCGTGGCTCTTGAACACAATCCCCTGACTAACAAAACCTAATTTCACCATGTGTCTTTTTACCCACCCTATCAGCTTGTATGGCAACTTTGAGGGATTCATGGATTTGGAACCCTGAGATTCCCCTGTTTCTTTACACTGCTAAAAATTTTGTCATTAACTTTATACTTGGACCCCAAGACCCCTCTGTCCCTCCACATTGTTCAAAGTTTCAAAGTACATTCATTATCAAAGAATACATAAATCATACAACTGTGGTGAACTACATATACCTGTCTGGACACGCCCCCTGCTGACTGCTCCTGTGGCTCCTCCCACAGACCCCGGTATAAAGGCGATTGAGGCCTGAGCCCGGTCCTCATTCTCCAGGATGTAGTATGGTGGTCAACTACTGCTTGTTCTTTCTTCCAGTCAATAAAAGCCGATATCTCGACTTCACGTCTCAGAGAGAGTTATTGATGGTGCATCAACAACCTTCAAATGTGTTCGCATACAGGCAGTGTTACTGGGAGTATTGCAGATGAAGGGCCCAATGCATTGTTGAGGATCCCTTCCTCCCATCCAACAATCTCTTTGAGCCACTAGCATCAGAAATTAGGTACAGAAGCATCAGGACCAGGACTGTCAAACAGGGAAACAGTTTCTTCCCTCAGGTTGTGAGACTAATGAATACCCTATCACCACTGAGATCTCGTCACTAGGACAATGACTTGTTTACTGCACTGTTCACCATTTACCTGTGCTGCACTTTACTACAGGCATTTTTGAATTATGTTATATTAACATATTTATAGTGTAATATTTTGGTTTATGTGCTGTGTTGTGTAGGTGTACCCGAAACATTGTTTCATTTGGTTGTATATATTTACAGTCAGATGACAATAAACTTGAAATTGAACAATAATGCAGCAAACTCTTCCCTCACTTCCCTTAGTAATCTGAGGTATATCCCAACTGGTCCCAGAGATAAATCTATCTGACAGTTTTTCAAAAGTTCCAACAATGCCTCTTCCTTAATCTTGACATGTTCCAGCAGATTAGCCTGTTCTATACTGAACTCAGATTTGTCAAGGTCCCTCTCACTGATGAATACTGAAGCAAAGAATTCATTAAAGATCTCGCCAACCTTGTCTGATGCCAAGCATGAGCTTCCTCTTCTATTCCTGACTGGTCCTAACCTCACTCTAGTCATGTACCTATATGTATGTATAGAATGCTTTGGGGTTTTCCTTATCCTACTCTCCAAGGCCTTCTCATGCTCCTCCCCCACCCCCCAGCTCTCCTAACTCCCTTCTTAACCTCCTTCCTAGCTACTTCATAACTCTCAAGATCCATGAAAAAATATCGGATTAATACCATCCACAAACTCGCAGGAAGCTCAAATCACAGATTATGCAGGTCAAAAATGATCTGGGACTCAGGTAGGCTGGCATTTACAGGATTCCTGTGAATGCAGTGCAACATATATCGGCCAGATGGGATGCACGGTGAAAACCCACATCAAGGAGCACAGGAGATGTATCCATTTGGGTTACACAGAGAAATCAGTGGTAGCAGAACTTTGCATTTGCAATGGCCATTGGATTGACTTTTATGCCACAAAACTACTGTGCTGTGCCAATGGTTTATGGGACTGCCTGGTAGAGGAAGCCATTGAAATAAAACTAGAAGGAAATTTTTTTAACAAAGACCAAGGTCTTGCTCTAAGTGAGAACTGGAATTCGATTGTAAACAAGTGGGAGAGTGGAGAACTGATTGGATAAGGACTAAACAATCAGAAGGAATGGACTACAGGGTATAAATACCACTGGACTAGACATGCCCAGGCATCATCCCTGAGAAAGATAGCAGAGTTGGTTATTGAAACATTGGTTATAAATGATGCCTCTACCCGACTGGAAGCTCAATAAGAGTTAATTCATCACAAAACCCATGTCTGATCTTTGCTTCCTAGGTAAGTATGCTTTCTTCTTCCTCTTGACTAAATGTACTGTACATCTCTATTACCAACCATGGTTCCTTTGTCCTACTATCCTTTCCCTGCCTCAATGGGGCAAACCATCCAGAATGCCATTAAGTGTTTCCGAAACAACCTCCACATTTCCATTGTATATTTCCATGAGAACATCTGTTCCTAATTTATCTCCCATTGTCTTGCCTAATAGCATCATAATTAACCATCTCCTAATTACCTCTTAATTAATTTCTCTTTCAAGAGCTCTTCATCTCATGTTCTAAATATTTAGTGTTTATTTATTATTATTATTTCTTTCTTTCTTTTTATATTTGCACAGTTTGTTGACTTTTACACACTGGTGTCCATGCTTTTCGTGTGATCTTTCATTGATTCTATTATGTTTATTAGATTTATAGATAATGGCCGCAAGGAAATGAATCTCAGGGTTGTATATGATGACATATATGTACTTCAATAATAAATTTATTTTGAGCTTTGAATTTTTGAACTTTAAATACTTTCCAATACCCAAACCTATTCTAAAGATCAGGGAGTTGTGGTCACTGTCTCCAAAATGCTTGCCACCAAGAGATCTGTCACTTGACCAGGTTCATTGCCTAGTACTAGATCCAGTATTGCCTCTCCTCTAGTTGGCCTGTCCACATATTGTATCAGGAGTCCTTCCTGGACACACCAAACAAGTTCCATTACATTTAATTCTCTTGCACTAATGAGGTGCTAATCAATATTAGGAAAGTTAAAGTCACCCATGACAACAACCCTATTATTTTTGCACATTTCCAAAAACAGCCTTTCATTCTGCTCCTCAGTGCTATTACTATTGGTGTGTGTGTGTGTGGGGGGGGGGGGGAGGGCATAGAACACTCCCGATAGAGTGATTGCCCCCTTCCTGGTTCTGACCTTTATCAACACTTACTCAGCAGATGATCCCTCCAAGATGTCCTCCCTTTCTGGAGCTGTGCAACTATTACTGATTAGCAAGACCACTTCCACACCTATTTTACCTCCCTCTCTGCCTCTTTTGAAACATATAAACCCTTGAATATCCAACAGCCATTCCTGCCCTTGTGACTGCCGAGTCTTTGTAATGGCACAATACTTCCTTCTACTGATCCATGCTCTAAAGTTCAAAGTAAGTTTATTATCTAAAGACTTGTATGTCACTATCTATCCCTGAGATTCATTTTTTGTAGGCATAGTCAATAAATCTATATTAGAATAATAACCATGAGAGAATCAATTCAATTGCACAAATTGGGCATTACCACTGTGCAAAAATAAATAGTAATAAATAAATAAATAATAAATGCTAAGACGAGGAAATCTGCAGATGCTGGAAATTCAAGCAACACACACAAAATGCTGGTGGAACGCAGCAGGCCAGGCAGCATCTACAGGAAGAAGCGCTGTCGACGTTTCGGGCCGAGACCCTTCGTCAGGACTAACTGAAAGGAAAGAAAGAGATTTGAAAGTAGGAGGGGGAGGGGAAAATGCGAAATGATAGAAGACCCGAGGGGGTGGGGTGAAGCTGACAGCCAGAAAGGTGATTGGCAAAAGGTATACAGAGCTAGAGAAGGGAAAGGATCATGGGACAAGAGGCCTAGGGAGAAAGAAAGAGGGGGAGGGGAGCACCAGAGGGAGATGGAGAACAGGCAGAGTGATGGGCAGAGAAAGAAAAAAAAGGGGATGGGGAAAAAAAACTAAATATATCACGGATGGGGTAAGAAGGGGAGGAGGGGCATTAATGGAAGTTAGAGAAGTCAATGTTCATGCCATCAGGTTGGAGGCTACCCAGCCAGTATATAAGGTGTTGTTCCTCCAACCTGAGTGTGGCTTCATCTTGATAGTAGAGGAGGCCATGGATAGACAGATCAGAATGGGAATGGGACGTGGAATTAAAATGTGTGGCCACTGGGAGGTCCTGCTTTCTCTGGCAGACAGAGCGTAGGTGTTCAGCGAAATGGGCTCCCAGTCTGCGTCGGGTCTCACCAATATATAAAAGGACACACCGGGAGCACCGGACGCAGTATATCACACCAGCCGACTCACAGGTGAAGTGTCGCCTCACATGGAAGGACTGTCTGGGGCCCTGAATGGTGGTGAGGGAGGAAGTGTACGGGCAGGTGTAGCACTTGTTCCATTTACAAGGATAAGTGCCAGGAGGGAGATCGGTGGGAAGGGATGGGGGGGATGAATGGACAAGGGAGTTGCGTAGGGAGCAATCCCTGCAGAAAGCAGAAGGGGGGGGGGGAGGGAATGATGTGCTTGGTAGTGGGATCCCGTTGGAGGTGGCGAAAGTTACAGAGAATTATACATTGGATCTGGAGGCTGGTGGGGTGGTAGGTGAGGATAAGGGGGACCCTATCCTGAGTGGGGTGGTGGACGGATGGGGTGAGGGCAGATGTGCGGAAAATGGGAGAGATGTGTTTGAGAGCAGAGTTGATGGTGGAAGAAGGGAAGCCCCTTTGTTTAAAAAAGGAAGGCATCTCCTTCATCGGAATGAAAATCCTCATCCTGAGAGCAGATGCGGCGGAGATGGAGGAATTGTGAGAAGTGGATAGCATTTTTGCAAGAGACAAGGTGGGAAGAGGGAATAGTCCAGGTAGCTGTGAGAGTCTGTAGGTTTATAATAGATATCAGTAGATAGGCCATCTCCAGAGATGGAGACGGAAAGATCAAGAAAGGGGAGGGAGGTGTCAGAAATAGACCAGGTAAATTTGAGGGCAGGGTGAAAGTTGGAGGCAAAGTTAATGAAGTCAACGAGCTCAGCATGCATGCAGGAGGCAGCGCCAATGCAGTCGTCGATGTGACAGATACCCATATAGGTTTGGAACATGGACTGTTCCACAAAGCCAACAAAAAGGCAGGCATAACTGGGACCCATGTGGGTGCCCATGGCTACACCTTTGGTTTGGAGGAAGTGGGAGGAGCCAAAGGAAAAATTATTGAGAGTAAGAACTAATTCCGCTATACAGAGGAGTGTGGTGGTAGAGGGGAATTGGTTAGGTCTGGAATCCAAAAAGAAGCGGAGAGCTTTGAGACCTTCCTGGTGGGGGATGGTGGTATATAGGGACTGGACGTCCATGGTGAAAATAAGGCAATGGGTGCTAGGGAACTTAAAATCATTGAAAAAATTCAAAGCGTGAGAAGTGTCACGAACATAGGTGGGAAGGGATTGAACAAGGGGGGCTAAAACAGTGTCAAGGTATGCAGAAATGGGTTCGGTGGGGCAGGAGCAAGCTGAGACAATGTGTCTACCTGGACAGATAGATCTTGGGTAGGAGGTAGAAACGGGAAGTGCGGGGTGTGGGAACTATGAGGTTGGTGGCAGTGGATGGGAGATCCCCAGAGCTGATAAGGTTGGTGATGGTATAGGAGACAGTGGCCTGGTGCTCCTTAGTGGGGGTCATGATCCAGGGGTGATGGTATAGGAGACTGTGGCCTGGTGCTCCTTAGTGGGGTCATGATCCAGGGGTAAATAAATGCTAAGAACAAGAGATGAAGATTTCTTGAAAGTGAGTCCATAAGTTGTGGGAACATTTCAGTGATGGGGCAAGTGAAGTAGGGTGAAGTTATGCTCTTTGGTTAAAGAGCCTTATGGTTGAGGGGTAATAGCTGTCCCTGAACCTGGTGATGTGATCCCTGAGACTCCTATACTTCCTTCCTGACAGCAGCAGTGAGAAGAAAGCGGGTGGGGTCCCTGATGATGGATGCTGCTCTCCTGTGACAATGCCCCATATAGCGGGGAGGGCTTTACCTGTGATGGACTGGGCAGTATCCACTACTTTTTGTAGGATTTTCTGTTAAGGGGCATTGATGTTTCCATACCAGGCTGTGATGCAGTCACTCAACATACTCTCCACCACACATCTTGAGAAGTTTGTTAAAGTTTTAGGTGTCATGCCAAATCTTCGCAAACTCCTAAGTAGAAGTGACGCCGTGCTTTCTTTGTAATTGCAAATTCTTTGTAATTCTTTGTAATGGCCCCGGACAAGTTGTCTGAAATGATAACACCAAGGAATTTAGAGATGTTGATCCTCTACACCTCTGATCCACTGATGAGGATTGACTCATTGACCTCTGGTTTCCTTCTCCTGAAGTCAACAATCAGTTCCTTGGTCTTGCTGACATTAAGTAAAAGGTTCATCAACTTGTTCTTGATACTTCTTGCATTAACACAGACACATTGCAACACATCCAACTGACTGCAATTATGTCCTATCCACTACCAATTGCATCTACTTTTACACCAACTGCTCTATCCTCTGACCTATCACACTGGTTTGCATTCCCCTGCAAACCTAGTTTAAACCCTTTCCACAGCTTTAGCAAACCTGCACACAAGCATGTCAATCCCTCTAGAGTTCAGATGCAACTCATCCCTTTTCCTCAGAAAAGATCCACTATTATGAAACCCTGTCCCCAGCATCAATACCTCAGCCACATATTACCTGCCATGTCATCCTATTCTTAACTTCACTGGTGTGTGATACAGGTAGCAATCCAGGGATTACTACCCTTAAAGTCCTTCGTTTTAGTTTCCTACCTAGCTCCTTACATTCACTCTTCAGGACATCATCTCTTTTCCTACCATTGTCATTGGTACCAACATCTATCACGACTTCTGGCCCCTCACATTCTCCATTAAGAGTGCTATGATCCTGATCTGGGATCCTGCCTGTTCCATTAACTACTGAATTCCGTATCATCGCCATTCTCCTTTTCTTCCTTATTCCCTTCTAAGCCACAGAGCCAGGCATAGTACCAGAGGTGTGGTCGCTACAGCTTTCCCCTGGTAAGTCATCTCTACAAACAGTTACCAAAGCAGTTACTACAAACTTGTTACTCAGGGAAATGGCCATAAAGATACTCTGAACTGCCAGCCTCTTCCATTTCATTATCTGAAAATCCCCCGGCTGCTGCCGTCTGTAACTTAGATATGACTGCCTCACTGTACCTCCTATCTATCTCCTCATTCTCCCAAATTATCCATAGGTCATCCAGCTCCAGTTCCCTATTACAGTCTGTATGGAGTTTCAGCCGGATGCACTTCTCACGGGTGTAGTCATCAGAGACACTGGATGTTTCCCTGAATCAGTTTACCAATGACATTGATATTCACCCATCCAATTCTATGGGAAGTGTACACTGTTGACCAAAGGCAAAATCTCAAACATGATATGTAGGCAACATTCTTTTAAATTTATTTATCATTAATTTCCATTTAACTGAGCGCTAGCCCTTCATTTAAAAAATGCCAAGCAGCCCAGATCTGTTCTGCGGAGAGGAACACTGTCTGCTTCAAACTAATATTGCAAAATTGATTCTTTACTTCACTCAAAGCATAATAATAGTTTATTTAAATTGTTTTGTCACACTGCCTGGATGTTGAAGGCCTACTGATGTTCCCAAGGCTTTTTCTAGTTTTTCCAGTATTACTTTAATCATTCAATGTGTATTAGTGTCCCACAATCCTTGGGCTTCTGCACAACACTTTACCATTTATCCACAATAGTTTTCAATCTCTGTAATACCAACAGCATAAAATCAAAAGCATTTTGAAAACCTTTCAATGTATTTTCTCCCTCTATTGTTCTCACTACATTTGTGTTGGTTAAATTCATCTGATTTCAGCACTTTAGTACACTGAATTTTATTTCTCCAAAATCAGTGCAGTACTGTGATATATTTCTTCATCCAGGAATATAATTAACTGATTACACTACTGTAGGAATATAATACAGAATAAAATTTCAAGCCAACAGCAAGTGCAAAGCCAACTAGTTCATACCCTATCAAAATACATAACATCTTTTGGTGTCTGATTTGGATGTAGAAAAGAGGAACGTATAGATGCCTCATTTAAGTAGAATTATTATTAAAATTGGTATCTTAATTGACTGGTGCTAGACTTCATAAGCACTTTTATTTTTGTATTTAATTAAATTTAGATCAGTGAAATTGTTGGAGTTCAAGGTTGCGCAATAATAACATCTTCCATCTAGGCATATTGCAACCTTCAGAATTCAATATCAAATTCCTAAACTTCAAGTAACTTGCTGTTTCTGCCTGTCTTCATTTTGGCTCAATTGTTCCTTTGTTTGTCTATAGGCGAGTTTGTTGGGTATGCCTGACAACCATTAGAAACACATTCCACAGGCAAAGAAGCTTAATCTGATTTTAACTGCTACTTAACTGTAACATTAAATGGTCTGTCTCATCCATTCGGAAGTATTCCCCTTGTTCTAGGCACCCCTACCCACTTTCTCTAAGCTAACCTTCCAGGTTAGAGACCCTTTGTCAGAAATGAAAAGAACATAAAAGAAGCTTTCAAAGTTGCTAGGATCCATTCTTCAGTAACCAACCACCAGCCACTGCATTTCTTATGGTACTTTTCTTTGCAACTGCAGGCAATACAAAACTTGTCCTATTTCCTTTCCACCATCCAGTGACCCATATAGTCTATCTAGATGAAGCAATTAAACCATTACATTAGTCAGATCACACTATATAACAAAGTATTCTCAGAGTAACTATGCTACTTCATCACAAATGCAAACTGCTAAGAAACATTTGCCTTGCAACAATTCTGAGAACACCCCTTGCATTTGTGAGAATCTATGCTGTCCTTCTGAATGTTATGGAAACTAAACTAGGAGTCAGCCATTTTCACACAAAAATGCATAATGGAAAAATAAATGCTAAATGAAATGCTTGGGATGAAGTCAGGGCAGATAAATCTAGTTGTCTGAAACAAAAAAAAACATTTAGTATATATTATTAACAAAATCCTTGAAGTTCTTTATCAGAAGCTAGGTTTCATTTTCAACTTTTCCTTAAAAGGAAAAAAAGCTGAAAGTGGAAAACATTCTGTAAATCTAGGCCTATTTTGGAAATTGGAAAATTGCATCATAAACCACATTAAACCTTATCCTATCAGTGGTTTATTATCATGAACACACAACAGAATAAACACAGTTCTCAGGAAACAGCACATTGTGGCGACCCACTTTCTGCGCAGGCGAACCGGCTCACAAATAGCCAGCGCGCGGAGGGAGACTTTGGTAATGCATCTCTGATGTCATTTCCGCCCGGAGAGGGCGGGTGCTAGGGATTAAATGCCAGCGCTGCGAAGTTTGAATAAACTAGTCTCGAAACAACTTACCGACTGCGTGTCGTTATTTCAGCGCTGCGTGTAGCACATCGCTACAACATTTTGTTTTTATTCAATAGTTCTAAAATAGGGCATTTCAAAACTGAATGGATAATCAAAATAAAATACTAATTTTAAAGAACACCTGCTTTATTGTGTTAATTAATATTCATTATCATGAACCACTTACAAATCTTCTCTGTGCCGTATTAACTAAAAAGATACATTACAACCTTCTCATTTTGTTGAAATGATGCATAAATTGACTAATGTTGGGGACAATTTGATTTTATATCCTTCAGCCTGCTAATAATATATGCTGAGTAAAGGGCAAACAAGTACAAAACTATGCATATGTCTCACACAAGTTAAACCATTTTGACAAACAATTGATTCTGAAAATAAATTACTCCTTTATGGGAAACAGGGACAACAAAGAAACAGGGACTCTACACAAAATAGAGTCTGCAGATTCTATTACCAATACAAAATGAATTGAGCATTGTCTGCCATGTTATACTAAACATGAAGCTCTTTTGTTCAGAATTACACGGCGTAAGGAAGCATTACAGAGGCAAAAACAGTTTTCATCATCTGTCTTTAAATTTAAAAAAGTCAATATGATGGGCAATGCCATGCACCCATTATTGTGTTGATACAGCTTTGTGTTTTTTTTAAACCCTTGAAACAAAGGCTGGACAGCTCTAAAGTAAATAATGGATATATTAATATAATTTTTAAAATTTATATTATTTTTATGAATTATCAGTAATTGATTAGATTTTAGTTCAGAAATAATGGAAACTCAAAAGTAACAGCCAAAGTTGTTCATCCAAAATTCAGATTAGATAAGGTCCACAAATTCAGAAAAGACCTCTCTTTTCTAATTCATTATGTATGGTACAGTACTGTAATCTGTGTGTCTATTTGGAAGTACTGTATATTTAAGTGTGGCTTTGGCAATGATACAATGTGAGTGTGTGGTCCAACTCTTTCATGCTAATCTACTCTAACACAACTCCATATTCATTTTACCCTGGGCAAAAGATTCTGACAATCCTATGTATACCTCTCATAATTTTACAAACTTGTATAAGGTCAGCCCTCAGCCTCATATGATACCAATGACAAGAAACACTGTCTATCTAACTCTCCTTATAACTACAGCTCTCTGTTCCAGGTAGCATCCCAATGAAAGTCTCCTGCATGCTCTCTTTTGCTAACATATCCTTCCTAATGTGTGATGACCAGAACTGTACATAATTCTCCAAGTGTAGCCTACCATTGTTTTGTACAACTGCAACACGACATCCCAGTTGTTATATTCAATGCCTTGCCCTATGAAGGAAAGCAGTCATATTTATTTGCCAAGGTCTCTCAGTCCATTAACACACCTAAGGTCCTTGCCATTTACTCTATATGTCCTACCAGAATTAGTCCTCCCACACTAAACTGGATTAAATCCCTTTTGCCATTGTATGTCCCACTGTATCCTTAGGCAACCTTCTTCACCATCCATAACTCCACAAAATTTCATGTCATCTGCAAACTTACTAATCATAGCTCCACAATTTGATCAGTTATTTATAAATATTACAAACAATAAAGGATGTAGTACTGATCCTTGAGGTACACTACTTATTACAGATGTCCAGACAGAAGTCTGTCATTGCCAATGAAATGGACTCAGAACACTCTCCTCAATCACACTTAATTTCACTTGTGCACAAGGAGAACAACATGGTCCCTGTCACCCACACTAATTGAAAGCCAGGAAAGAAAAATGCTATTTTTATACAGTATTGGCTCATCAGTTACCGACATTGACTAGTTGGTTAACTGTGTATGTTTAATTTCCTTTGCAAGATCAATAATCCTTCTAAATCGAGGTGTTAAAAGTCAATAGAAGCTAGAAACTGACAACCAATGATACTATGAAGTTAGTAAAGTATTTGTCCCTTAGTTATTGGGTGTATTTTGCATCCTTCCGCTACATTCTTATCTTGTCTGTCTCCAGCACCCCTATTGTGTAAAGGGAAGCTATGTTCTTCAAAGGCCTTTCCAGAAAAGGTCTTATTCAGATACTTCACTTATCTGGGTTGACTACACACTGCTGAAGCTGTCCTTTCTTATCTTGTCTGCTGTAAGCAGGGATGGCTCTGGCGGTCTCACTTCAGAGGCCTCTCTTGACTGGGTTGACTACACACTATCCCTGGCTATCTTACCTGGACATTCTATTTAATCCTTGCTTTACCACAACTCCCACACATCCACCACTACCCTATGCCTCCAGTCACCCAGCCAAGTCCTAAAAATTGGCAAAGAACTTCAGTCACAAATTTAAAACCTCAGCTCCCAGATTTTAAACTAAGATAAATGGGAAGAGACACATTACTATAGGAACATTACAAATATTCCACAAACTAACTTTAACCCAAAATAGACTGTTTGCAAAACTTGCATTTTATTTTTTTTCCCAGATGGCCTGAGTACATGCCCAAGTGGAACTTTCTGGATGAACTTTCAGAAGCCCAATAAATATGAATGGTCTTTATGTAACACTTTTCAAAAATAATATTTATATAAAGCTAGCATTCAGTGTAGAAAGGAGCAAAGGATCTGTATTAGCTTTCTGCAATTACGCTACATTGAGTACAGTAGGCTCTATTATCTATTGATAGAATAGCACTTTTCTATCAGGAGAAATTCAAGTTTTAAATATAGTAGAAATTTTCTCATTGCTTATTTCAATTCTCTTCATCTGACTTTCAAAGTGAAATCTTTTTTAATCACAAACAAAATGTGTATTTTTCTTACTGCTTGATTGAAATACAAGATCCTGAAGTGCTTTGATAGGGCGTGTTGTGTATTTAATGTTTCAATAATGTTTGAATAATATTGTAGATGTATTGTTTGATTAAGCATTCTTTGTTATTTACATAATTGATTGCAGGTTATATGTAAAAGTACGTGAATGGCATATGCCATTATACCACCACATCACATGCGCTAGCTCACTAAAAGTAAAAATGAAATTGCCACAATTCATCCCTGGGCTCCCATGGTTTTCTTTTGAATAGTTTTGGAGTTACAAAATCTAACAGTGGTGACACGGTAGATTTAAAATGAACCCAAAATGACTACCTACCTGTTGAAGCACAGCATGTTTTTCTTCACAAAGGTGAGAGAGATGTCCTAGCTTAAAAAATTGCAGAACGTTCAAGTAAAAAAAAAGGCAGAAAATGGGTGAAATTCACAGTTGATAAACAGTGAGATCTGGGTGATAACAATCATAAATAAAAAAGAGCTGAAGTGGTGTTTGATTGCACAACGGATAGCTGGCTGATGCATACTGACTGAATTGAACAGTATTTTAAAGCAAATGGAATAGTCAATGAGAAATGAGTACCAATTTTGCTGAGTGCAATTGGTGGAAAAGCATACAGTTTGCTTAGAAGTTTGACTGCACCAACCAATCCAGTCAAAATAAACAGAGTGACCTCCCTAGCAGGCAAGTCACGTAACCATGAAACAATCTCAGTTCTGCAGCCTCTTAAGTGTTGGTTATAGCAGTTGACTCTGGAACTGCAGGAATTTGTTCTGACAGCTCCGGATACCTTTTTTCTCCAAGATGCTCTTAGTATCTTCGGATGTGTTGGCATTCTGAACAGTGCATGACAAGCTGCTCAGTTTACTGATCTATTCCAAGCTGCTAGCCAAAGTTTCAAGCCAATACTTTCATTTTGACTATGCCTAGGAGACCAGCATGTAGCTCCTCCAATATGTTAGCTCTGAGCTTGGATGGTACAACTCTCAATCCCCACAAAAGGTAACCTCTGTCAAGAACAAGTTCATCCAGGAAGAGGTCCCAGACTTGAGTTTGTTTCAGAGCCACAAGTCAAGCCATGGTCTGGAAAGGCGTTATCCCACAAGAGAAAGAAATCCTCCACAGGGATCTTAAATCTTTAGGCCTGAATGAGAAACTTTAAAATTTACTGCGCTGTGCATTTTATTAGAGCAATTTTTGTATTTAGCACACTTACATTTAGCAAATGACTTCAGCCACTAATCTTTAAATCTGAATATGAGTTGCAGAGTTAATTTAAAATGGAGCTCTGAACAATGGGTTCCTAAAAGCTTTGAATTACAGACCAAAAATACTGATTAAAATTCATTTAGATGTCTGTGGTGTGTGTGCACCGATATAGTAGTTGTATTATATAGTGTATATAGTTGAGGTGCATTCTATAATGTTTGAGTTTATAGCTAAGCAGGGAGAAGTGTTGTGTATTTAGTATTTCAGTAATATTTGAGTAATATTGTAGATATGTTGTTTGATTAAGCATTCTTTGCTGTTTACATAATGCACTGTGGGTTACATGTAAAAGTACGTGAATAGTGTACGTCATTATGGCACCATTTACATGCGCATGCCTTGTTAAAAGTAAAAACAAAGTAGTCACGTTTTATCCCCGAGCTCCCATGTTCTTCTTTCAATTAGTTTTGGAGTTATAAAACATAATAGGGTGGATGTGAGAAAATGTTTTCTCTTGTGGAAGAATCTAGAACTAAGAATTACTATTTAAAAAAAAGGATTGCCACTTAAAATAAGGGGGGTAAAATTTTTCTCTCATCAAGTCATGAATCTTTGGGATTTTCTTTTACACAGGACAGTTGAAATTATGTCTAATTTTAAGGCAGAGGTAGGTAGGTTTTTGATAAGAGTGAATGGTACCAAGGGTAGGGAGAAATGCAGAGATGCAGTTAGGATTGAGGAGCTGAATGCTCAATTCTTGTATTTGTATATTGCCTTAAGCTAAGTTTGTAAACTCCTTTTCAAGAGAAATGATTGCTTCACCTGTTGAAAATTAAATTTTGTGTTGATCACTTGACCATCTTCAGACCACAAATAGATAACAATATTTTCAACATAAAGATACTGAAAAGATTGACCTTACAAATTTTCTGCTTAGCTGAAACGACATGCACATCATAACTGTGACCCCAACCATTAATCCTGTCAGTGTAAAATTATGCTTTCTGAATTTAGTATGAAGAGTTTACAATAAGTTATGCGGAAAAGAGAACTGCTTCTTCTGTTTAATTAAAATCAAATATTTTACCTCAGTAGAGCACCAGTAAACTTTCTGATGCAAAGGGATGTACAAGGCATTTAGTTTGAAAATTATTGAACTTACTTTTATGAAATTTAGAGCAGAGCCCATTTAGAGCCCATTTCCCCTACTTGGTTACACCACATTAATGCTGTCTCTGAAGACAATTTTGATTCAATGGACGAGCCATCAAAACCCATTACAATTCTCCCTCTGTACTCCATGGAATTTCCCAACAATAACCTCTGTTACCATGTTCCAGAAGGGCTAAGTAGAAGCACGACGTTTCTGGGTATTACAACACCCAGAGGCCCATGCAATTCACTAAATCAGGGGCATATGGGAAAAGATAGTAAAGAGATAATTTTGTTATTTTTTTTACTTCCTTTAGCATTCCTCATATGCAGAGTACATTTTCAACAACCAATCCATCTTCTAAAGCTCCAACCAACAGCACAGATCCACAAACTGCAGGTCTTTGCCAATAGACTAGAAATCATCTAGAAACTCCCAAAACGCCTAAGAAGAACTTTCAGCTCACTGCCCAGAGTAGCCCAATATCAGCAGATTGTGATCTCCCAGATTTCTGCAGACAGGCGGTTGGTCTTGGCACGTGATTTTCCCCCTGTAATGCTCTAAATCACCTCCAACAAACTTTGGACCGGGAGTGAAGTTAATCTACAAATGAGCACCTGTTCAATCTATGTTGTCTCTACTCCAGAGCCATGATCACTCCAACTTCAATCACTGAGCTGCAGTACACAATGTTTGCATGCTGTACATTGGGAGGCCATGCTCCAAGTTATTGTCAAATTATTCACCAAATACTTCAGGAGATTAGAGCAGAGTTAACATTTGAATGAGCTCTGCTGCTGACATGCTTCATTTGTACAACATACACTCAACAGGATACCAGAAAATGTGAACTCCTTTCTGAATCTCAGGAGCTCCCTACCAACAAAAGCAGACTTCAGTGATGTTGTGCCCAATGGCCTTTATAGTGCCAGCACAGCCTTCCTCAATCTGAGAAAAAGTCAAGATCTCAACCCTGGCACAAAACCCATGCTCTACTTGCCAGGGATGATCCCTGCCCAACACAATCAAAATGACAGAGGTATTCAGCAAGTCAGGCAGCATCTGTGGAGGGGAATAAACAGTCAACAGTTCAGATCTCGGCCTGAGACAACTTACAACAGCCATCACAAAATACTAGAGAGCTATCAATTAATGCTTCTAGCAAAATCCTCCAAACCCAATTGCAGGATATGTAGATCAATATCCCCAGCACTGAAGCCCTATTTCCTGTCCACTGTTGCTCCGGTGGCCAGGCAGCATTGTTTGCATACTCAGAACAAGATTTGTGAAACAGACATTAACCTCTAAGATACCAGGTGAACAGAGGAAATTATTTTCAAAGCTCCTGGAAAATGCATAACATCCCCACCTACTTGTGGGAATCCCTGACCCAGGATTGCTCAGGGCGGAGGAGCAGTATTTGGGATGGAATTGAGAAACACAAGTTAGTTAGAAACCTGTCAAATAGCCATCAAACCACTCACCACTTCATCCATTTCATGCCCTACTTGTTATAGTACCACACGGGTTCTGCATCCCTCATCCAGCACTTTAGTATCTACTGAAATATTGTGAAGACAAGGTATTTCAAACTTGAATTCAATTGAATTGACTTTATTTCTTACATCCTTAACATATATGACAAGTAAAAATCTTTGTTACATCCCTGTCTAAATGTGCAATCATAGTAATTTATAATAATTTATGTCAAATAGAACAGTCAATGTAACACAGAAATACATTCAAATCAGTGTGAGTTAAGCAGTCTGATGGCCTGATGGAAGCTGTCCCGGAGCCTGGTGGTCCTGGCTTTCATGCTGCGGTACCATTTTCCGGATGATAACAGCTGGAATAGATTGTGGTTGGGGTGACTCAGGTCCCCAATGATTCTTTGGGCCCTTTTTATACAACTGTATTTGTAAATGTCCTGAATCATGGGAAGTTCACAACTACAGATGTGCTGGGCTGTCCACGCCACTCTCTGCTGAATCCTGCGATTAAGGGACGTACAGTTCCCATACCAGGCAGTGATGCAGCCAGTCAGGATGTTCTCAATTGTGCCCCCGTAGAAAGTTCTTAGGATTTGGGCGCCCATACCAAATTTCCTCCACCATCTGAGGTGAAAGAGGCACTGTTGTGCCTTTTTCACCATCCAGCTGGTATGTACAGACACTGTGAGGTCTTCGGTGATGTGGATGCCAGGGAACTTAAAGCTGTTTACCCTCTCAATCCATTGATGACAATAGGCATTAGCCCATCTCGATTCCTCCTGTAATCCACAACTAGCTCCTTTGTTTTTGCAATATTGAGGGAGAAGTTGCTTTCTTGACACCACTGTGTCAGGGATGACTTCTTCCCTGTAGGCCACCTTGTTATTGTTTGAGATTAGGCCAATCAATGTAGTGTCATTGGCAAATTTAATTAGTAGATTAGAACTGTGGGTGGCGACATTGTCATGGGTATATAGGGAATAAAGGAGGGGACTTAGTACACATCCCTGAGGGGTTCCTGTGTTGAGAGTCAGAGGGGTGGAGGTGAGGGAGACCACTCTTACCACCTGCCAGTGATCTGACAGGAAGTCCAGGATCCACCTGCACAAGACAGGGTCCTTATTTCCTTATTATGGAAATAAAAAGAAAAATCTTCTCCTCACTTCCACACTTCTTCCACCCTTGCCACATAAGAAGCTAGTCTTACAAGGCAGGTTTTATCCTTTGATGGAACAAACTGCAATCTGACTAAGGACAGATTTACTATAGAAGGTACAATTTTGGAATCACTCTGTACTAAAGGGTCAGAGTCAAATATCAAGGAAATGTATTTGTATTATAGGTAGTTACAAATTTAGAAGCCTCAACCCAGTCAGAAGGATTTCCTATCTAATAAGCTCTCTGCTGTTTCCGAAGCTCAGGACTGTTCTTGAAAGTAAGATCTTGCAGGATAGATATGGTCCACTGCGCAGCCCTTTACTGGAGAGGGTACAGACAAGATGTACAAGCATAGAGCCTGGAGATTGGATAGGTTTGGATTGTTCATTTTAGAGAAGATGCCAAATGGAGACTGAATTGCTAATACACAAAATTATGAGAATCCTTCGAGGTGTACAAGAAGAATATTAGCAAAGAGTCATTAACATTATTGGCTGCAAGATCAGAAAAGAATTTTGGATAAATGTTAGGATTCATTTCCCAAAAGTGTTACAAAATTCCTCTGCATACTGTATTTATAATCACAATGAGGTCTTGAGGTTTTGTGAAACTACAAGGCAATAGATTAATCTAGTTACCTGAAGGTGCTGAGGATCTGGTTCAGAAGAGCCCATGGTGAGTAACAAAAACATGCTGGAGCATATATACAAGCTTATAGCACAACTGGAACTGTGAAAGTGCTCCCTCTTAATTTCTGATCATCAGGGACATGGTGTTTTCTTTGTTGCTGTACATGGTACAGATCTGGGTCATATCCCATTCCACCATTGTGTCAGTGACCCAAACAATCTTCAACTTCATCTAGTGATACAAGATCTCTAACAGGTCAAGTCCCCAAACAACATTGCCCTCATCCTGATGGCCACTTGTATGTGTGGCTGTGCAAAGGCCCAAAGTGTTCAGGCACCATCTCTGTATGTCAGGGTTCTACCAGTCTGTGGTGTTATTAAGGATGCAGTACAAAGGTCCTAGTTGCAGCACAAAGTCCCACTCAATTGGACATTGCCATTCTACCTGCACTTCATGGAAAAGTTCTTTCAGAAAAACAAACTTTGACCACAAGTCCATCAGAACGGTTGGCAAAAAGCATCTTGCAGGCACTTTGGGTAAAAAACATAGTGGATGATATCAGAAGCCAATGCTGCTCTGCAGAATGCATTTACATTACAATTACAGTATATAGAATTAATAACATCAAAAATGTATAAACTAAATGACACAAATATAAAGAAAGTCATGCACAGTTTTTTGTATTTCTTGCATATCTTGTTATGAAAATTTTTATTTTAAAATTAAAAATGAATGAAGAGAGCTGCAGTGAAATTCCAGTAATCATGGATTCAATGAGTTAAATGCCTCCTCCTTATCCATTTATTTCTATGATTCTACCAGAATATAAGAAGAAATGGTTAAAATTACAGTTATTTAAAACAGGAGAATTCAGGAATGAGGAGTTTTTTTGCATGAAAAACCATCATAAATAATGTTCTAGGCAGAGGTGGCGAAGCTATGGCACACATAACCAAGATGGCACATGCAAACATTTTCTTTTCATGCAGCATACAGTGCTACCCCTCGATTATTTAAACACCAGCATAATAACAAAATCATAATGATTATCTTAAGTGCCAAATGAAGCAACAAATTATTTTTATAACTCAACAACAGTAAGCTGTTTTCACAGGAAACAACACACACAGGCTTGGTGCCAGCTAGATAGTTGCGAGAATATGTGACGTTGGATGATATGTTTAGAAATCCATACAGGCCTAGTGTACACATCAGTATTTGGATAGCAAATTGTTGGGGCAGCTGGCATTGGCTTTATTCTGCTTATATTTTTTTCTGCTCTATCTGTGAGTGAACACCAGATATCCAGTGACAATAACAGAAACATAGAAAATATGCAGCACAATACAGGCCCTTCGGCCCACAAAGCTGTGCCAAACATGTCCCTACCTTAGAACTAACTAGGCTTTACCCATAGCCCTCTATTTTTCTAAGCTCCATTTAGCTATCCAGGAGTCTCTTAAAAGACCCTATCGTTTCCGCCTCCACCAGCCTGCCAGCAGCCCATTTCACGCACTCACCACTCTCTCCATAACAAACTTACCCCTGACATCTCCTCTGTACCTACTTCCAAGCACTTTAAAACTATGCCCTCTCAGGCTAGCCATTTCAGCCCTGGGGAAAAACCTCCGACTATCCACATGATCAATGCCTATCATTATCTTGTACACCTCTATCAGGTCACCTCTCATCCTCTGTTGCTCCAAGGAGAAAAGGCCGAGTTCACTCAACCTATTCTCATAAGGCATACTCCCCAATCCAGGCATCATCCTTGTAAATCTCCTCTGCACCCTTTCTATGGTTTCCACATCCTTTCTGTAGTGAGGTGACCAGAACTGAGCACAGTTTTCAAGTGGGGTCTGACCAGGGTTCTATATAGCTGTAACATTACCTCTCAGATCTTAAACTCAACCCCACAATTGATGAAGGCCAATGCACCGTATGCCTTCTTAACCACAGAGTCAACCTCCGTAGCAGCTTTAAGTGTCCTATGGACTCGGACTCCAAGATCCCTCTGATCCTACACACTGCCAAGAGTCTTACCATTAATGCTATATTCTGCCATCATATCTGACCTACCAAAATGAACCACCTCACGCTTATCTGGGTTGAACTCCATCTGCCACTTCTCAGCCCAGTTTTGCATCCTATCAATGTCTCGTTGTAACCTCTGACAGCCCTCCACACTATCCACAACAGCCCCAACCTTTGTGTCATCAATGGTAAATATTGTTTATAGTTTTGCGCCTCCATTAAGATTTATAGTTTTCCAATAAACATTTTATTTATTTTAGTAAAACTATTTTAATTTGTTTTTTTGCTTTACAGCTTGTGAGAATGTCAGGTATACTACCAAAGGATAAAAAACATACAAGTCATAAACATGAGAAACATGAGAAATCATAAACAGAAAATGTTTATGCCGGAAATCCAAAGCAACACATAGAAAATGCTGGAGGAACTCAGCAGGTCAGGCAGAATCTATGGAAATAAATTTTGTGTGAGTTGCAAAACATTCAAATGATGGGAGAAGCAGCAGTATTTTCAAGAGTGGTAGAGTGAAAGATTTGGCATGATTAGTAACAACAATAAAGCATTATGCATCTTATCTTCCAAAACAAAGGTATGTATGACTTTCTCCATAGCAGCATTATGAACCATTATCAAAGCATAAAAATTTACAATGAGGTTTTGAAACTCTGGAATTCTATTCCAGAAACTAAACTGTCTGAAAAATATTGCAATGGCAATATTAACAATATTTTCATCAATGTATTCATGTGATTCATTGTTTTAGTTTTGAAATTGGTCATCTAATTATAGAGTAGACACTGATGAAACTAGTGCTGGATGCATAGCTCTCAAAATAACTAAATATAAGTCAGATATAAAATATCTGTCATCCTTAATTCAGCAACAAAAGTCTCACTGAGAGTGAAGTGTGTTTGTTTTCCCTTTCTTCCTCTTTTTTGAATATACAACAAAGGTTATAATTTCACATTTACATTTCTTATGTTTATATATGAAGTACAATAACAATACTAGTAAGAAATTATGTTACTTTTCCATTAACAAATGAAAGTCTCTGCTCAAAATTACCAAGGCACACAAGAATTATCACCAACTTATGGGTGGCAGGTGGAGATACTTCTCTACCAAATGAGTTGTAAGGTGTTCCTTCTCTCCACCAGCCTGCAGATCACACTGGGCAAGGTGTAGCATCTGCTTAGCCCTCCAATCAGGGTCACATGAACCCATGTAACAAGTTGGTGGATGGTCGTATGAGCAGCTGGTGCATACTACAAGTCCTGGTTTTGTGGCCACTGATGCCAAGCAGATAATCTCTAAAGGATATTGATAATGGTTGGGGTCACCCGTCTTGTAAAAACATTGCCCAGAAGAAGGCAATGGCAAACCACTTCTATAGAAAAATTTGCCAAGAACAATTATGGCCATAAAGACCATGATCACCTGTGTTATACAACATGGCACATAATGATGATGATGATCCCCAATTTGGGCACACACTCTAAAAGGTTTGCCTTCCTTGTTCTAGAGTATTGATCATTGATAGAATACGGTTGGTGGACATTTACTTTTATTCTGAATAATCCCAATTTTCCTTCTGTTACCTAAATTATTTTAGTTGACTGTCTGCAAAGTATTACTAGATTATAAACAGATCATTGTGCTACTTCACTGCAAGCGCAGATATTGACTTTTACTTCTGCTACCTTAACAACTCTTACCCATTAGTATTGGCTTAAAACGTACCAATAACATTTATATTCATAAACTGAAGAAGATAATGAGTCCAATCTCCAATTTATCAAAAACACCAGGTTAATTTTTAATATTCCTGTTGTCAAACATGTTGAGGTTATTGGCACATTCTAGATCTCCTTGGATGTTTATACCTTGGCAGTAAGAACTGCACAAATAAAAATACGCCTTATTTCAAACATTCATGTTCATTACAGTAGTGGAAGGTAGATCTATAAGTTTGTTTTTCCTTTCTTGGGACTACATTTTGTCATGTGATTCATCAAGTCCAATGGAAAGTTAATTAAATCTTTCAGAAAAGAAAATCATTGAAGCAATTCAAAGGGAAACGGACTGAACTCTGAATTAAAAACATCTGCAAGTTTTGACTTTTGAAGAGGCTTTTAGATAGACACACAGATGTGTAGAAAATAGGCACTATCTAGGGTCTGGGCGTTGTGCAGGCAAAAGGGACTCATTTAGTTGTGGATTTGTTTAGCTTGGCACTAGATTGTGGACTGAAGGGCCTGTTCCTGTGCTGTACTGTACTGTACTGTTCTATGTTCCATGTTCTGAAGATAAAGGCCAGTCATAGAAAATATTTAAAAGAGATATTCTAAAAAAAAACATTTCTAACACTTCTGCAGCTTCCCTTTCATAATCTCAGAAAGCATTGGTCTAAATACTTATATAGTATTTGGTTGCTAAAATTTTCAACGTGTTTCCACAAAATGAGGTTCCTATACTTACCTGCAATGTAGAAATCACAAGATGGAAATAAAGAACTTTGTTGTTTAAGGTACTTTTGCAATAATATCAGAATGTTAACAAATTTTACATAACTGTTCCAAACCAATTTTTTTTAACCTGCCAAAACTCTGAAATCTCAGAATGACTTTGAAACTGTAATTCCACTTTCTCCCTGCCTTATTAATGAAGTAATATTCTAAGAGATGCAGGTATCTCTGGCATATGCAACAATCGCTTACTTATCAGTGTGATTCTTATAATTATGGTAAGGAAACAGTTCAGCAGTAAGATTATGCTGCAAAATATTCTCTGACATTAGAATCATTACATGTTAAAGCTCCACTAATAACATACAATAATTCAAACTATTGGAATATTCAACATTGAGGGCAAATTATAATTGCTTATTCCCTAGGGTATGTCACTTAAGGAGTTGTATGTACTATCAAGGTGTTATCTTTCAACTAACATAATTCAGTGATAAGTCCATGAGACTGGAACTAGTTTAATAATTGTTCAGCTCCACTCATTAAAAATGGCCAATTCTTTATAAAGGATGGTTAAAAATGAAACTTGTGTTTCTTCATTTCCATTCACTATAATATTTGATTAAGAATAACGTCCTGCGACATGATTAATCATTCCACCCTCTCCTCAAGATTTACAAATGAAAATATTTAATGTTAAAATAAAGGCTACAGAAAGCTTTGAAAGATGGCTGAGTTATTTAGCTATGCTAAGAATCTGTCTCGTGTTCGTGCAACAAATTACACAGAAAACTGACCGTTGCTTGCCTTCATAGGCAGTACACGATGTTATTAATTTCTCGTACACCATATTTAATGCATATTGACCAATAAAAACAAACTATTAGCAAAATCACTTTCCACATAGAAAAGCTATTATTTTGATTTCTGTGTTGATAAAGCTACTATATTGGAGAGCAAAAAAAAAGCTAATACCTTGAGAACAGAGCAGTAGATGTTCTACTAAATGAAACGTGTAACATGTCAGGGAATAAAACAGCGTAATTGCTGTCACACGAAGATATGCTGCTGATAAATTATGTTATTCGAAGCTAACGAATTGCTTTCACACACCCTTCCTCTACCGGCAACGATGTGAACAATATGCACTTTGCTCCATATAAATGAGTCAGCGATCACTGAAATCAGATGAAGGGGGTTTTAAATTGATTAAAATCAAACTATAATACAGTACTATATTGGTATACGAAATCGTCATATATGCACAGACACAAATGCGTATACACACACACACACATAAATCATATAACACCATCTGCTTTGTCAGTGATCGATCCACCACCTGGTTTTTCACCAACATCCGATTTACGGTGACTTAGCAACTGCTCTTTCCTCTAGTTGACCTTTGTCAGTTACTACTGTCGTTAATTTCTTATACCAACAATGAACGCCTGACTCACTGAACCATAAACCTGTAATTACTATTTGGTAACCGTACCATAAAATAGAAACCAACTCCATCCATCATCCACTGTTTAAAATAAAACTGTCATACCTTCCAGAAATTCAGTTCCCGTTCATGTTTTGCCTCTTCTCTTTCTACGTTATACTATTGTTTTGAGAAAAGCTCTGGAACAATGTGCATTCAGAGATTTACATCTCCTACACTTCCATTGCTGTTTCTGTCGAGGAAGGACCAGAATATAGTAGAGAGCTCAGTCTCCGGACTAATCCTACTCTCCATATATGGAACAAAGCTCAACCCTCCCTCCACGAGGGGAGCGATAGTAGTTGCAGCCAGGCAGTAGCATGGAGTATGATTTTCGTAGCGCTCGCTTTATTAAAGCAACACGCACTTAATGCAGTCAGAGAATGGACATTGAATGTTTACTAAACTAAATCAATGCAGATTTCACAATGATGCTTTGTAAAGTCCAGTGTAATTGAATATATGGCGCAATAACCGGGAAGAAAAAAGGGTATTTCCGTTTATAATATGAGGATTAAGTATTCTCAATTATTATTTGTCAAAATGTATTTAATGGAGATTAAGTTCTCCTTGTAAATGAATTGCACCAACCGCCATTGTATCATTCATTGTGAGACCTAAATGCTTGTGCTATGCTTGTTTTTGTTTGTATTTGTTGCCCTGGGGAGGCGGCTCATCAAGAACCATTCCCAGACAGCACAGCAGCATCACCTGGGTTTCCAGAGTATCGGCAAAGGAGCTACAGTCAGCTGATCCATTTCAGCGAAACACCACGAAAGACGTGCCTGTTGCTTTCCTTAATGCCGATTTTGGTAAGCTTTCATGTTGCTCCACCTAGCGACAACACCTGTAACTCACAGATCCTTTCTCTCTCCAGGTATTTCATCCCTCAAGCCCTGTGGCAGTGGTTCTGAGCGACAGGACGCATTTGGGTGGAATTACATCATCTGAAAAGCAAGTGCTAGTATTAATAAATAAAACAGCCAGTGTTAAATAGAAACTGTACCTTTTGTTTCGTCCGGGCGTCTTATCAACTTGATTTCGAGTTTAGGTACATCACTTCGACCGGATCCGAATTAGTCAGTTCTGCTGTAGGTTGTCCAACCGTAATATTAATTTCATTTACTTTCTCCACTAACACTGTCTGGGCTGCTGGGTATTTTCTGCAGTTCTGACATGTATTTCACAACACACTCCTTAAGAAGGGTCTCAGCCTGCGTGGACTGTTTAGATGCTGCCTGACCTACTGAGTTCCTCCAGCACTTTTTGTGTGTTGCTTTGGATTTCCAGCATCTGCAGAATTTCTGGTGTTCACAACTTTCACTTGTTCCTTTGTTCTCTCTCTCTCTCTCTCTCTCTGAATGTCCTCATTAAACTATCAACCACATGGTTTCATTAGTAACTATCACCTTGGCAACACTGGCCTCACTGCAGGGCATTGTTCTCTTTACTCTATCCATCCCTTCTCCATTCTGCTTTCCCACTGGAGATATACAGTATTTGCTCTTTCATTTCTTCTCCTCCTGCCACTTAGGTAACCAGATGAGGCAACAATTCACTTTCTCTTGTTTTTCTCTCCAGCTTACTGTATTGAGCATTTATAGCCACTGTAGTTTTCCATTCAAGAATCATAGAAATCTACAGCACATTACAGGCCCTTTGGCCCACAGTGTTGTGCCGACCATGTAACCTAGTCTAGAAGCTGCCTAGAATTTCCTTACCGCATAGCCCTCTAGTTTTCATGTACCCAGGGGTGTATCTACGGAAAATAGTGTCTATGGCAAGCTCTGAAATTGTTCCCCTGTCCAAACATCTGACATCCATCTTTTAGATAACTTTACCATAATATCAGCTCAAAGATATAAGTCAAGCTTGTTAATCTTTTAATTCACAAATTACGGTACTACATGAAAATTATAACTGCACCTTCCTTGCTTTCACTGATGCAAATTGGTCTATGATGTGATCAAAGTCAGTTTTTTCAGTTTCTTCTCTCTCTACACTCAGCAGAGCAAGATCACAGAGTCTTGACCCATGGAAGCTCTCAAATATGAAAGTATTACTTTTAACTTGCTGAATGATCTCTTACAGCTGGTGATGGAAACTGCGATAGTTAGCATTATCTGAATAGCAATGCGAAGATTGGGGAAGATGCTCCCATCTCCATACTGAACAATAAATTCAAGAAGCTCTTCAGGTCTTGATATTTTCATGTTGACCGGCCTTGATAGCAACATTCCACAATCCAAAATTGCTTCATATAGCTGCTGTCCATCAACATCAGAGCTGTACAATTCGCCCAAATTTTCACACTTCTTCTTTAGGTCGTTACTGTCGGCGCCGTAACCCAGTCCCTCAACATCGAGAAGGAACCCAAACTTGGCGTCAGTGTCATGCAAACGAGCGACCCTTTCGTCCATTTCTCTATGGAGACTGTCAAGTGATCCCTTCATGACTCTTTCCATTTCCTCCTTAGCTGTTAACCCAGTGTCTCTTGAGTTCTCATCAGCCATTCATTTCTTTTGTCTCTGACATCTTTCAACTTCAATATTCCATTCTTGACAGAGACCTTCTTCGAGTGACTCACCGACCAACACTTCTCTTTCATCATAAAAATGATGCCGGAGGGCTTTCAAATCCAGGGTAGCATCATGGAAGCTCATGCTAGGAACCTACAGCCTCTTTTGAATACGGTCAATGCGAATGAGTACTTTGTTCCAAAATCCTAGCAAAATCAGAAAATTGTAACTCAACATACGGTTGTACAGCTGCCTTGCGTCACTTCTTGTTTCACTGGTCTCGTTTTCATTGTCTATCATGTCCTGGAGAACTTGAAGTATCTCCTCAAGGTACTTGTTGACGGGCTTCACTGCTTCTGTCCTTGCACTCCACCTGGTTTTGGATTCCGACTTTACAACCACAGGTACGGTGTTTTTGTGTTTTTCCCAGCGCTGTGTTGAATGAGGTAAAAACATGTAGAGGGCTTTGATGGTTCCAAAAAACGTGACCATCATTGTATCCTGCTTGGCTGCATGAACACCCACCAAGTTGTTGAGTGAGTGATTGTCGTAATTCACAAACACTGCCAGGTTGTTTTTCTCACTTATTCTTTGATGAACACCACTTCTGTGTCCAGCCATCACTGCAGCGTTGTCATAGCACTGCCACCGACTGACAATCTTGTAGCTCCATTTCGTCCTTCTCTAGCTGTTTCAAGATGTCTTCAATCAAGCTCTCAGCATCCTACTGGTTTATCTGGATAAAACCAAGGAAGGACTCTCTAACATGGACTGTTTTCCTCTCAAAATCAACTTCCACATACCTCACTACTTCTGACATCTGCTCACAGTGTGCCTGATCAGGAGTCGAGTCCAACATGAGACCATAGTACTTGGCTTTACTTGGCTTCTCAGTAAACTCTGGTGAATAGTGAATGCCATCATTTGGATGAATTCGTTCTTGACACCCGGTGAAAGATAAGACATGGATCCAGGATGACTTTCCAAATGAGTGAGGTGTTCTTTTATGACAGGGTCAAAGATGGCCAGTAGTTTCAGTAAGCCAAGGAAATTTCCCAAATTGGAGTCATCGTCTAGCTGAAGTGACTCCATGTCCTCGCAAAGCCAGGTTCTGAGTCGCAAGGAATTTTATGCAGCGAAGGATTCTCGACAAGAAATCATGCCACTTCTGCTTTTCCTGCTCAATCTGTGACTGAAATACTGCATCAATTTTCTGTTTACTGCATCAATTTCCTCCGTTTCCAGCTAAATATCTTTCCATTTCTTTCCACTGTGTGAAGCATTCCCAACGATTCTTGCCATTTTCATGAACACGAATCTGATAATCAAAAACAGATCATATATCTGAAGAAAATTCTTTTTCACTATCCAAAGATGGCTTGTCTGACTTTAATACAAACTCCTGCAAGTGGCGCCCAGGGCATGTGCCATACCTGCCATACCTTAGATACGCCACTGCATGTATCCATCTAGGAATCTCTTAAAAGACCATATTGTAACCGCCTCTACCACTGTCACTGGCAGTGCATTCCACACATCCACCACTCTGTTATGTAAAAAACTTATCTCTGACATCCCCCCCTGTACCTACTTCCAAGCACCTTAAAACTATACCCCCTTAGTGTTAGCCATTTCAACCCTGGGAAAAAGCCTCTGGCTATCCACATGATCAATGCTCTCATCATAAGACCATAAGACATAGGAACAGAATTAGGCCATCTGGCCCATTGAGTCTGTTCCACCATTCAATCATGGCTGATCATTTCTTTTATCCCCTCCTCCAGTTCCCAGCCTTCTCCCTGTAATCTTTGATGCATGTCCAATCAAGAACCTATCAATCTCTGCCTTAAATACACCCAACAACCTAGTCTCCACATTTGCATGCAGCAACAAATTCCACAAATTTACCACCCTCCTCTGCACTCTGTCTATAGTATCCACATCCTTCCTGTAGTGAAGTGACCAGGACTGAACACAGTACTCCAAGTTTTATATAGCTTTAACATTACCTCACGGCTTTAACATTAACAACACTGTTAATCTGCACAGCAGCTTTGAGTGTCCTATGGACAAGGACCCCAAGATCTCCCTTATCCTCCACACTGCCAAGAGTCTTACCATTAATATTATATTCTGTCTTCAACTTTGACCTATTAAAATGAACACTTCACATCTGGGTTGATCTCCATCTGCCACTTCTCAGCCCAGTCCTGCATCCTATCAATATCCTGCTGTAACCTCTGACAAACCCCCAGACTATTCACAACACCCCCAACTTTTGTGTCATCAGCAAACTTACTAACTCACCCTTCTACTTCCTCATCCAGGTCAATTACGAAAATCACAAAAAGGAGGGTCCCAGAACAGATCCCTGCAGAACACCACTGGTCACCATCCTCCATGCAGAATACCAACCATCTACAACCACCCCTTTGCCTCATGTGGGCAAGCTGATTCTGGATCCACAAAGCAAGGTCTCCTTGGATCCCATGCCTCATTACTTTCAGAATGAGCCTTGCATGGGGAACCTTATCAAATGCCTCCCTGAAATCCATATACACAACACCCACTGTTCTACCTTCATCAATGTGCTTTGTTATATCATCAAAGAACTCAATTAGGCTTGTAAAGCATAACCTGCCTTTGACAAAGACCGACTATCCCTAATCAGATTATGTTTCTCCAAATACTCATAAATCCTGCCTCTCAGAATCTTTTCCAACAACTTGCCGACCACTGGTCTATAATTTCCTGGGTTATCTCTACTTCCTTTCTTGAACAAGGGAACAACATTTGCAACTTTACAATCCTCTGGTACTTCTCCTGTCCCTATTAATGATGCAAAGATCATCATCAGAGCCTCAGCAATGTCCTCCCTTGCTTCCCACATTAGCTTGGGTATATTTCATATGGTCCCGACAACTTATCTAACTTAATACCTTTCAACAGCTCCAGCACATCCTCTTTCATAATGTCTATACGCCCAAGCATTTCAGTCCCATGTAAGTCATCTCCACAATTGCCAGGGTCCTTTTCACTGAATACTGAAGCAAAGCATTCATTAGGTTCCTCTGCTACCTTCTCCAGCTCCATGCACATGTTTCCACTACTGCACATGATTGGTCCTATTCTCACATGGCATATCCTCTTGCTACACAGGACCTTTTTCCTATGGGCATACTTATGTGGGCAAATCTATAGAACAGTAACTGTAAAGAGGATCAATGAACAACAAACGGTGCAAAAGTAAATATAAATACATAGCTAAAAAGAGTCGTTAAAATGAGACTATCGATTGTGGGAAAATCAAAAAAATGAGTGTAGTTATCCCCTTTTGTTCAAGAGCTACATGGTTGAGGGGTAGTAACTTCTTGAACCTGGTGTTGCAAGGCTTGAGGCATTTGTGCCTTCTACCTGATGGCAGCAGTGAGAAAAAGCAAGGCCTGGGTGGTGAGAATTTTTGATGATGGATGTTATTTTCTATGGCAACATTTCATGTAGATGTGCTCAATGTTTGGGAGGGCTTTACCCATGATGTACTGGGCTGAATCCATTACCTTTTGTAGGATTTTCTGCTCAAAGGCATTGGTGTTCCCATACCAGCCCATAATGCAGTCAGTCAGCACACTTTCCACCAAACATCTATAGAATCGGTCAAGGTTTTTGATGACATGCTGAATCTCCGCAGATTTGAATGCTCTACTAAAGACTGTTAAGTCATCCGGCAAATCTTGGCACTGGAAGCTTGAACTCACCTTCAGACAACCCTGTGGGTCAGAATCAGAATTTATATCACTGACTATTATGATGTGAAAGTTGTTTTGCAGCAACAGCACAGTGCAAAGACATAAAATTACATAAAATATAAACATAAGTGGTGCAAAAAAGGAATAGTGTTCATAGGTTCATGGACCTTTCAGAAATCTGATGGCAGAGGGGAAGAAGTTGTTCCTGACCTAATACCATAAGACCATAAGACATAGGAGCATAATTAGGCCATTCAGCCCATTCAATCTGCCCCGCCATTCCATCATGTCTGATTTATTATTTTTCTCAAACTCATTTTCCTCCCTTCTCCCCATAATCTTTGATGGTCATTCTAATCAAGAACCTATCACCCAGCCTCTGCATTAAATATACCCAATGACTTGGCATTCACAGATATCTGTAGCAATGAATTCTACAGATTCACCACTCTCTTGCTAAAGAAATTCCTCCTCATCTCTGTTCTAAAGGGACATCCTTCTATATTGAGGCTGTGCCATCTGGTCTTAGACTCTCCCACTATTGGAAACATCCTCTGGGCATCTACTCTATTTAGGCCTTTCAATATTTGGTAGGTTTCAATGAGATCCCCTCTTATTCTTTTAAACTCCACCAAGTAGAGGACCAGAGCAATCAAAGGCTACTCACACATTAACATTTTCCTTCCCAGGTTTCATTCTCGTAAACCTGCTCTGAACACTCTCCAATGCCAGCATATCCTTTCTTAGATATTGGGTCCAAAACTGCTCACAATACTCCAAATACTCCAGGCTGCTGCTGCTTACGCATGGGAGGGAGGGAAGCTGGTGGGGGGTACTTTGGGGTTATAATATTTAGCTGTCATTCATTCTTTGGGGGGGGGGGGCACTTCTCTGTTTTTGTGGACGGTTGTGAAGAAAAAGCATTTCAGGATGTATATTGTATACATTTTTCTGACATTAAATGCACCTTTGAAATGCCCCACATACTCCAAATATGGTCTGATCAAGCCTCAGCATTAAATCCTTGCTTTTATATTCTAGTCTTCTTGAAATGAATGCTAACATTGCATTTGCCTTCCTCACCACATACTCAGCTGGGGTGGAACATTCTTATTTAGTTGAATTATTGAACAAATTGTTTTTATGAATTATTATGTTTTCATGTTTTGCATCTCTTGGTATATTGGCAACAGTGACTTTATTCTTGTTTACTGATGAGTATATAATGTTATTTAAACATCTGTGGGATTAATTTCTCATGTCTGACCTGTTATCTTGTGAAGAATTCCTTTGTATATGAATTGGTTTATTTTCTTCCTTCCTACTTTCATAAAATTTAACAATAACAAGCTTTTCATATGATTGAAAGTTATTCCAACTCCTCCTAGAAAAATCCTTTGCTATTGACTGAAACTATGTCACTTTGCCAGTAACTGCATACTTGAGTGAATACTGTGCCTTAGCTGGATAGCACTTATTTCCAGCTGGCTGATCGTTCAGAGAACATCTGACTACCGTATCACATTTATAAGAAGTCCTCTAATACTTTCAGTAGCATAAATAATACTGTTTAAAATATGTAAATAATATTTTATTTCTAACATTTCCCTAATCAAATAAGAAAGTCTTTCAGAAAAACAGTATTCATGAGCTAGACTATTTAAAATATCTGCTTTATATTGTTTTGAGCATCTGAAGATCTGTACAGATGATCTTCCTAATTTGAATAAGATTAAGGGATTTAATGAGTCATATTCATGATAGCCATGTCAGTATCACAGGCTGACTGCATTTCAGTTACTGTCTATGGTCAGTACTTGCTGGTTCAAATTGGCACAAAAACATGAGTACCTCATAGAACATGAGACCCAATGGCATCATTGGCGCTAACTGAAAGATCAAATTGGCAATCATAACATTCTTATGCAAAACATAACTGCTGAATCAATTGCTTTCAGGGTTTAGTTGGAAGAGCCATTGGCGCTGAAATTCCACTCCCCTTGAAGAATTTCAGGGCTCATATATTTATAATTTCCTCATTCTACTTTGATAAATATTGTGAAATATCTATTTTAAAATAGTTAACTATCTAATAGTTAAAATATTAACTATTTTAATTGTCTATCTTTCTGCATTACTTAATGCTTTTTATTAACTTTTCAATTTAATCCTGCAGTCCAGGTTGGCAAGTCATCTTCTATGGCACCAGCTCCTACAATCATAAATTAAAACTCATGAAAAACAAAATACATTATACTTCCACTTTCCTGTTACCTCTGTGTTTAATGAACAGCTCTTTCTTCTCCACAGGAACTGTTTTGTTTGAAATGTCCATCCTTAATTTTAAATTCTACCAAGGTCCTTTACAGAGAACATTTGATTAAAGTCTCACATCTAAAAAAGATCCTATGCTGTCTCATCAGTCATGTGGAATAGCTCAATATTTTGAAACAATCTATACTGTTTGAAACATTCAAAACATGAATATACAAATTAAAAGTGTGAATAGGACAATCAGCCCCTTAAGTCTCCTCCATCAGTTAACAAGATCATGGTTGATATTTGCTGTGACTTTTTGTCCCCTTGTTTATCAAGAATTTATCTGTCACTGCCTGAAAAACATTCGAAGACTCCTCTTTCCAACTAAGAGAACTCCAAATACTTGTGATCCTCTGGAAGATAAAGAATATTCTCATCTGTCTGAAGTGGATGACCATATACATTTAAACAATGGTTCCCCTAGCTCTAGGTTGTGTCACAAGAGGGGACATAATTTCCAGATGCACCTTGTCAAGACCATCAGAATCTAAGGTTTCAATCAAATCCCTGCTCACTCTTCTGAACTCCAGTAGGTAGGAGCCTAGCCTGTTCAATGTTTCCTCCAAAAACAAACTATCCATTCCAGGTATTAGTCTACTAAACCTCTTCTGAACTGCTTCCAGTGCATAAACATCCTTCCTTAAATAAGGGAATCTGTATGGTGCACAGTATTCCACATGTGGTTTCACCACTATGCTGTATCATTTACATGTAACATTCCTAGCAAAAAGCAAACTACTGGAGGAATTTAGTGGATCAAGCAGCAACTGGGGTATGAGAGAAATTGCTGGGACTTCAGGTGGAGATTCTCCATCAGTAATATCTACATTTTTGTATTAATTTCCCCTAGCAAAAAATAGCATTGCGTTAGATTTCCTAATTACTTGCTGAGCATGCATACTTGTTTTTGCAAATGAAATACAAGGAAAACCAGATCCCTCTGTCTCAGAGTTTTGTAATCACTCACCATTTAGGTAACATGTTCTATATTTTTCCTACCAAAATTTACAATTTCTCATTTTATCACAATATTACCAGATATTTGCTTACTCATTTAATGTATCTACATGCCTTTGAAGCTAGCTCTTTACATCTTCTTCTGAACTTACATTCCTGCCGATATCTGTTTCATCAGCGAATTTAATATTATCTAAACTCATTTAATCTCTTCGCATTTCTGACGAGGAGCCTTCGATCTTAAACGTTAACTGTTTCTTTCCATAGATGCTACGAACCCACTGAGCAAGTCTGTGATTTTCTGTTAGAGGCAATACTGTTAGTTCCTTCATCTAATTGATTTACATAAATTGTAAACAAAAACTGAGGCCTCAACACTGATCCACATGGCACAGCATTCAATGCATCTTGCCAAGAAAATAATTTCCTATATGTGTACTCTCCAATTTCCGTTCGCCATGCATTCTTCTGTCCATGTTATTACCTATGCTATCAGCTCGTTTCCTGTAACAAACTTTGATACAGCAACTTATCGAATGCCCTCTGTAAATATATGGTATATTCACTGCTTTGTCTCTATCCACATTAATAATATATTTTTCTCTTATTTACCTTGTCCTTTAGTAAATAAGAGAAAAACAGTTTTCATTATGAGTCTAATTGTTTACCTAGCAAGTAGCTTAAAATGCCTGCTTTGTTTTGGGTTACAACAGCTGTTACATTGTACAAAAGATCTCCCTTGATCTTATAACCTTAAGAAATCTAGTGAAGTCACAAGATACTGCAGATGCTGGGATCTGGAGCAAGAACAAACAAGATCTGTTCTGTATATGTAGAATCATAGCATCAGAGGCATGATGCCAGAGTAACTCAGCAAGTTAGGCAGTATCTAAGGAGGGGAATAAACAGTTAATGTTTCGGGCTGAGGGCTTTCATCAGTGAACATCACCATCCTTTATCCTTCTCTAAATCGATCGAGAACGTGTTCCTCCAACACCGCTTGTCTGCATAGACTCTTCACTCAACTTACAAAATTTCGCTCTCATTCTAACTTTAAGGTACTCTTTGAAGCCACCCCCGCCCCGTTGTCCAAGTTGTTGCCCAACTGCCCTCAACGAGACTTCCTTTTGAGTCAATTTGAATGAGACTGTGCACTACTCGAGAATACTGTATTAAAAGGAACTATGTGCACGAAAAAATATTACATAGTTCTATCTTAGATTATAGCATAAAGTTGTATTTTTCTTACAAATAAATGGGTGCGTGCTATACTAAAACGTTGAGGTGAACGCCTCAGCCCTCCTGACTCGCTGGGTGCCAGCGGCTGTTATGGACTCGCCCAGCACGTGCCGGCCGGCCGGGCAGAGCCGCTTTCGCACATGCGCTGTTGCAGGGCCGTTTCGATTCCCTGGTGTCCAGCCTTTCCCCGCAGCGCATGCGCGAGCTCGGTGCGCGATGCAGAGGGTGGGCTGAGTCGATAAGGGCTATTCAGTCGGTGTGAGCGGAGCCGGTGTTATGGGAGGGCTGAAGGCGGCCCGGGTGGTGCGTAGGACAGTGCTGCTACCCACTATGTTGACGTTCGGTGTGATCGTGGCGTCGGGCGGGCTGTTGCTGATGATCCAGAAGGGCATGCTGGCTGAGGTGGACACCATGAGTAGCCATACATACGGAGCCAGGAGCCGGTCCCGCAGCAGCACCAACTCCAGGCCCAGCTCCGGTGGCGGACAGGATTGGAAGGGGAGAGAGGATCCGGATTACCAGGTGGGAAGCTCATCAGAGGAGACCACCATTAGTTAATATAAGACGGTTCCGACTGCTGGCGGTCGCTGTTTGTCAGACACAGGGCCATCTTGAAGTCGCTGTTAGGAGTTACTTTTCTCTTAAACCCACCCTATGTGTGCGGCCTGAATCACAGCAACGCAACCCAGAATTTCTAAAACAAATAATTAAAACAAAGCAAGAGCGCAAATTAATAGATGCTGTACAAATAACAGATATATGAAATAGCTGAAAGAATCTTTAACTTTTAAAGGCGATTTGCTTTCTGGATGATTTTGCGCAACTTTCCTGACAATCTTGGATTTTTTTCCCCATGTGTATAGGGAGCAATCCTATCTGCAAAGTTGCCAAAGTCTACCTTTAACCTCACCTAGTACAGTTTGACTGTCAAGCCCCTCTGTGATTGTACAGTATGTTTTTCCTTCAGTTTGCCTGCCGCAATACCATGAGTTATTTCAATTGTAGTAAGTAAGTTTTCTTTAATATGGTGAATGTATTTTGATTTTGGGATGTTTCCTAATAACCTTTGAAAATTGCAAGCAATGAACTTACCAGAAATGACTTGTTAGTAATAATTTACTGAGAAAGTTGTTAACTTGTTAACTGAGTAAACCGCAATACAGAAATCCACAAGATTTCTTTTGTTTTTGAAAAAACTATTTTTCAGAATTTTTTCAACTTGTTTGGAAACAATCAGCATTATGTCGCTTGGTTTCTTGCAACGTGCTGGAATAGAATTTGTGGTCAGTGTTTACATTGTGTGGTCTACCATAACTTTAGTGTTCTTGCTGAAGAATGATATAGCAATTTTAACACTGCTCTACTTGCCGTAATAATTGTGGTGCCAGTTGTTATTAGTAAATAACTTTTTACTTTCTACTAATAATTTATCTAATTGTGTCAAATGGAATGGAACAGTTGATTTAGAGAAAGATGGATCAAACATGGGCAAATGGCTTAGATGACTATCTTGGTCAGCGTGGACCAGTTAGTCCAAAGGGTCCATTTTATACTGTATGACTCCTCTGTGTGGCTGTAATTTTATGTGTTTTTATGTATCTATGGTGTTTTGGTTTCAGTAAATCGTGCTGAATATTGTTTTGGTGAATGCTTTGCAAGTAATGGTGACCATGATATTTTGCATCAAATTGTGCCAGTTGGCAGCCGGAGATTGTCGCAATTCTTTGTGATTTTTCCACTAATCTTTGCTATTTATCTGAAGAGCGGATTACATATCACATTTGTGAAGGGGGAAATAATGTTTTCAGGCTGATGACCTTTCATCAGAACTGGGAAAAAGTGTGTAATAATTTGGTTTAAAAATTGGCAAAGTTAATCCAAACAAGAATGAGGTAATGTACATCAGGAAGTCAAATTCTAGTAGGACATATACTGTAGAATAAATGACAGCAACTGCAGAAGAATTGATGTGCAGAGAGACCATAAAATCTAGGGGCAGAATTAGGGCATTTGGCTCACTGACCATGCTCCACTGTTCCGTCTTGACTAACATCCCTCTCAACTCCATTTTTCGGCCATGGTCTTTGACACCCTTTTAATCAAAAATCTGTCAACCTCCACTTTAAATATATCCAATGACTTGGTCTCCACAACCGTCTGTGGCAATGAATTCCTAAGATTCACTACCTATAGAACTTCCTCCTCATCATGAGCAAGTTCATAGCTCCTGAAAATGATGACATGGGTGGAGAGGTTAGTAAAAAGGGAGATTGGAATGACCTAGTTGTTCAAAGCATTAGTTAGACTGTACTTGGAATATTGTGTACAATTCTGATTGTCAAACTACAAAAAATAATGTGAAACCTATAGAGAGAGAGAATGTAAAGAAAAGATTTATAAGGAATCTGATGACGGGTCTCTGCTTGAAACATTGACTATTTACTCTTTTTCATTGATGATGCCTGGCCTGCTGTGTTCCTCCAGCATTTTGTGTGTGTTACTTGGATTTCCAACATCTGCAGATTTTCTCATGTTTGAGATTCATCGGTTTGTTGTCTTGAATGAAAAGCTAATGTTTTGAGGAGAGTTTAGATTTGCCTAGTTTATTCTCACTGGGACATAGGCTGAGGGATGACCTTTTCTCATTCAGAGTGAGAGAGAACTTTAAAAGAGATATAAGGAGTACCTTTTTCAGAGGGTGGTGGTTATCTTAAACTGTCAGAGAAGAAGACTAAAGTAAGTATAACTAAAAGGCATTAGGACAGCTATTTAGATGAGAAGGATACTGGACTAAGGCTTTATGGAAGTCATTTACTAGGAAATTGCCATTTTAATTCCACTTCACATTCCCACACTGATATGACTGTCCAATACCACCTCCTATACTAGGCCAGCCAAATGAAAATTAGAGGAATAACACCTGTTATTCCGTTTGGGTATTTTCCAACCTGGCAGCATGCATGACATCAAATTATCAAACTTCCAGTAACTGCTCCCTCTGACCCTTTCCTCTTTCTTTTTTTCTCTCCTGAGCCCTGTTCTTAATATTACTGTGGGTTACTAATAAAGAACCATCTTCTGGAAAAATGAGAACTTTTATTTAACAACCACCATGTTTCTAGATCTTTCTGTCATTCCTGCGCATGCTCAGAACTCTCTCCAGTCATGTTCTTACATGTTATATCACCACATCTTCATTTCCTTAAAAAGAAAAACAATTAGCAGCATTGACCAGAGCAAATGCATAATTTAACATATCTTCTCTCTGGGGGTTTATGAACATGAATGAGTAGACCTTTGAAGTGGTTCACACCATTCTTGTGTTTCATTGTTATTTCCATGTTTTGTCTGGTCTGCACCAGTTAACTGAAACTCTGAAGTTGGCTCTTTCTTGAGGTCTTTGCAATTTCTTCTTAACACTGCTCCTTCTGTTTGCACCATGTATGATCTGGGTTGTACTTCAAGTACTGTAGCTTTCTGTGTCATGTGTTCATTTTGTCTTGTATCCTTACTTCATCTCCTTGGTGCAGTTCAAGTAATGGACGAGAACATCTGTCAAAGTATGTTTTCTGCTTTGCTTTGTGTTCATCTTTCCAACTTCTCACTTGTTCACCTCCCTCTGTTCTCAGAAGGCTCTCATCTATTGGCAGATTGGATCTCAAATGGCGTCCCATCAAGAGCTGAGCAGGTGAAAATCCACATTCAAGTGGACAAAGCTTTCTAAAAATCACCTCCGCTATCTTCTGCTTTGTGCATCAGTTTCTTGATAATTCCTACTGACTTCTCAACTAATCCATTGGACTGAGGGAAAATGGACTCTATGTTGTATGAACAAAGCCCCATTCATGAGCAAAATGCCTCATGCATTCACCATTGAATTGTGGACCATTGTCTGTGAAAACTTCATCAGGTACACCATGTCTGGAAAAAACTGATTTCATGCAGGTAATTACATTTTCTGCAGTTGTTCTGTTCAGACCACACACTTCAGGATACGATGAGTAGTAAACTGTTATTAATAGATAATCTTTGTTGTTAGTTACAAAAAGATCAACACCTATCTTCTGATAGGTCTCTGAGGACTAGGATGTGGATGCAGTGGCTCCTTAGGTTTGCTAGGTTGGTATTAAGGCATATTTGACAAGAAGATACCAATTCTGTAATTTCTTGATTCATCCTGGCCCAAAACATCACTTCCCGCACCCTTCTCTTACATTTTTCAATTCCTAGGTGGCCTTCATAAATTTTCCCAAGCATTTCTTTTCAGAGACTTTTAGGAATCACAATCCTGCTACCTTTGTACAATATGCCATCCACAACAGAAAGTTCTGATCTGTGGTTCCAATATCCTTGTACTTCTGAGGTACAGTCATGCTTATTATCTGGCCATCCATCCATCACCACTTGTATTACCTGACTGAGAATTTTGTCCTTCTCTGTCTCAAGTCGCAGCTGTTCCAACTTTTCAGCAGCAACAGGTACAGTGTCTATGATCACATCAACAAATGCCAGAACATTTACAGCGTCCCTGTGACTGTCTTTTGTTGTTGGATCCACAGCTCTGGAAAGTGTGTCAGCCGTGTACATGAATTTTCCAGGTACGTATGACACATTCAGTGCATATCTTTGCAATTTGATCATCATTTGCTGAATTCGCAAAGGACAGTCGCTTAAAGGTTTGTGAAACAATGCAATCAGAGACTTATGATCAGTTACAACATCAATAGATTGCTCTGACACAAACTGATGAAATCGCTCGCAAGCAAACATAATGCTGAGCAATTCTTTTTCAATTTGGGCATACCTTGTTTCTGAATCAGATAATGAAGGAAATGTATATGCCACTGGTAGCCATTCCTTATCATGTTCTGGAGTAATACTACCCCTAAGCCTGCTTGAGATGCATCACATGAGATTTTGATGGATGTCTCAGCATCATAGAACTTCAACACAGGATCTTTAGTGAGCACTTTCTTGAGATTTTGCCATGCCTTCTGTTCATGATTCCAACTCCATTCATTTTTCTTTTCTGTTAGCTGCCTCAATGGAGCAAGCTGTTTCAAGAGATTGGGTATGAATTTTCCCATGTAGTAGTTGAGCCTTTGAACATCCTTTTTATTTTGTGGTCTTGGCATGTTCTCAATAGCAAAAACCGTCAGTGGATCAGGATGCACACCCTCATTGCTGATGATATCACCCACAAAGGTAAGATCAGTCACTCCTAGCTGACATTTGTCTTTATTCAACTTCAGGTTTGCCTTGTGTGTTGCCTCAAAGACTTGTCTGAGTCTGGCATCATGCTCTTGTTTAGATGATCCCCAAACAATAATATCGCCAATGGAAGTATTCACACCCTCAATGTGCTCATATAGCGTGTGAATGGTTTTATGGTACACTTCAGGAGCTGATGCAATTCCAAACAGAAGCCAAAGAAAGCAGTTTCTGGCAAAAAGAGTGTTAAAGGTACACAACTTTGAACTCGGTTCATCTAGTTTAAGTTGCCAGAATCCAGAGGATGCATCTAATTTACTAAAGTACTTTGCATTTTCAAACTGTGACATAATTCTTCATGAGTAGGCAATTTGAAATGCTCTCTTTTAATGGCTCGATTCAAGTCTCTTGGATCTAACCAAATCCTCAGTTTTCCATTTTTCTTATTAACAATGTCAAGCGAATTGACCCATTCAGTCGGTTCATCAATTTTTTTTTACTCCTAGCCGTTCCATTCTATCAAGCTCTGTTTTCAGTTGATAACGTGATGCAAAAGGCAGTTTTCTACAATGCGAGTGGCATTGTGTTGTCAATTTTAACCATGTGCTCTCCTGGAAGACAACCAAGCCCTTTGAACAAGTCCTCATACTCTTTCATCAAGTCACTGTATTCTGACTCTGTGTCACTGTCCAGGACTAAGTCTCTTTTCACCAAATTCAGTCTCTCACAGGCAGATAGACCCAATATTGATGGTACATTCTTAGGCACGACCACAAATGAAAGCGTGTGCACAATATTTTTGTGTGATACTTTTGCCACACATGTTCCTTTAACTGGAATGTCTGCACCTGAATATCCAGTCACTTTTATATTTGTCTGATGTAACTTTGCTCTTGGCTTTAATGCATTAAATGCAGATTATTCAAGAACATTTACTTGTGCTCCAGTATCAAGTTTAAAAAGAATATTGTTTTGGTTCACTTGCAATTGCAATCACAAAGCGATTCTATATAAAACTCCTTAAGTCATTTTCAAGCACTGCATTTATTTGTTCTATTTTCTTTCAACAGCATGAAAAATGATTACTCTCACCGCAGTTGTTGCACATTTCCCTATACACTGGACATTGTTTTGGCCAATGCTGCCACCCACAGCGTTCACATAGCTTTTTTCTCTTAGATGACATCTTGCTCTCTGTCAGTTTTGTTGTCTTTTTTAATTTTTTCTGATATGTTTCTGTTTCCTCACAGCATTTATGTTGCAGCTGTCATTGAAAAGTTCTTTAGCCTGTGACACCACGGTTTCTGAAGCTTTGCAGAGCATCAAAGCTTTTTCCAAGTCTAAGTCTTGTTCTTTTAATAGTCTTTCTTTCAGACCAATATCCAGAATGCCACAAACAATTTTGTCTTTAATGAGAGAGTCTGTCAGTTCTCCAAACTTGCATGTTTTACTCTGGTGTCTCAAGTCAGTAACATTGATCAATAGTTTCACCATCTCTTTGAATACGTGTAAAAAAAAAAATCTGTGTCACTCGGACGTCACATTATGCTTCGGTATACAAAATGCTTCAAATTTGTCCATTATCGATTTTAACTTTAAATTATCTCCATTCTCAAAAATAAAATGGTTATATACCTCAATTGCATCGACACCTATTACGTGGAGTAGAAGCGCAGCTTTCATTTTTTCCATTTTTCCATCCGCACAGATCACCGATAAATACAATTCAAAACATTGCTTAAATTTTCTCCAGTTCTCAGCTACGTTCCCAGACAATTGAAGTGTCGGTGGAGGCTGCAAACCTTCCATTTGTAAAACTGTTAGCAAACACCAAAACAGTTCGAACTCTGTTTTTCAGAAAATTACCTTTGATTCTCCCGTGTTAGGAAAAAATGTATTATTCTTCCAGACCGACTTCTGACACCATGTTGTGTTCTTTATATTGCTGTGGGTTACTAATAAAGAACCTTCTTCTGGAAGAATTAGAACTTTTATTTAGCAACAAACATCATGTTTTTACAGTGCCATGTTTCTAGATCTTACTATCATTCCTGCGCATTCTCAGAACTCTCTCTAATCATGTTCTTACACGTCACATCACCACAAGCCCCTTCATCTATCTGTTGCCACCCACTCCTCCCACTGCCTCCCCTCCCCACCCCTCCCCCTAAATTCCATGCTCCACTCTCCTCTCCTATACCAAGACTGGTTTAGAAAGGCATCATTAGTGTAGGTGTGAAAGATGGGCCAGTTCCTGTGCTGCGCTATTCTATCTTCTGTTAGAGCAGGTGCTGTAAATGGAATTAGTGCAGTTGGGCATCATACTTGGTAAGAATGAGGAGCTGAAAGGGCCTGTTATTGCACTGAAAGGTTCTGTTCTCATTCATCTCTTCTATTACTCTGAAGACAAGTTGTCTAAGATAAGCAAATCCTCACCCAAACCACACTACAATATCAAGCTCTTTCACCAGTAATCAGCATTTTTTCAAATGTGTGAAATGTTGGAAATGATATTGCTTTATTGTCCTTCCCTGATGGCACATAAAGGATGGTATGGATATCCACTTCAGCCTGGCTGGTCATTCAACTAGCTGATAGTCCTATACACCTCTTCTCCATCAGATATTCTGCCAAAAACATTGTTGTCATCAGTGAATTTCTCGATGGAGTTTGAGCTGTGTCTAGCCACAGAGTGAAATAACAGCAATATAAAGTCATTATTTAGGTCATCCTAGTAAATATCAAAATAAAGAAATGGGGGTACATTGAAGGAGGAAATATAAATGTAAATTGATTATTTTATCCTGATCTAGTTCATGTGGATGAATTGCCAATAGTTAAGAGATAGTTTAGAGAATATTGGAGTTGGAGAAGGGACCAGAGGACCAAAGGCTAGTGCACCTCTAGGTATGCAAATTGTGAGACTGCAGTTTTTGGACATCATCCAGTGCCCACATTTGTTGTCATCGGTGATTTGTTGGGTCGATGTCAGAACCCAGAAGTTGAGGCCTGATAGCTGGAGCCGTGACTCCTAGAGTCCACTGGGCAAGTCAAAGACCCAATGTCTGTAAATCCGTGAGCCTATTGGAGGTTGGAGGCAGCCTGTCCTGCAGTTGGAGGACTGTGTGGGTGTTGATGGGATAAAGGAATGGGACTTGTTTTGCTGCTGTTGTTTTGTGCTTGTTGTGTTCTGTGTTGTTCTGATGAGCATTGTGGGTGTTGGCGCTAGTGTGTCAAGCAGGCTGTCCCTAGCACATCCTTGGTTTGCGTTGGTTGTACATACAAATTGCATATTTCACTGTATATTTTGATGTACATTTGATAAATGAATCTGAAGGACACATGTTCTAGCAACCTTACTGAATTCCTTTTGAAGTAACAGAAAGGGTAGACATTGTGTACTAACTATGTTGTTACAGTAAATATATTATGATTACAATTCGATTTCTGTGGATTCTGTTACCTGTCCTGCATATCCAAATCTTCTGAGTGCAAATGAGACAAAAATAAAACAAGACAATGCTGCATGCTCAGTAGGATGTAAATGTAGAATTACCTGGTTTTACTACGGTAAGATTTGACAGAGATGCCAAAAAGTGTGGGAAGAAGAAAGGAGGGGGACTCGCTGTCTACATTAACGAAAGATGGTGTAACCCCGGGCATGTGAGTACAAAGATCTCCGTTTGTGAAAGAGATATTGAGCTGATCGCCGTGAGTATGAAGCCATATTACCTGCCTCGAGAATTCGCAAGCGTCATTGTGGTGAATGTGTATGTCCCGCCGCGTGCCGACGCAACGGTAGCGTGTGACGTCATCAGCTCCGCTGTTGCTAGGCTTCAGACACAGCACCCTGAGGCACTAGTGATAATTACAGGGGACTTCAACCATGTGACTTTGGACAAGACACTACCTGCTTTCTCCCAGTACGTGGATTGCTACACCAGGGGTAATAGGACTATTGACCTACTGTATGCAAACGTAGAGGAGGCATATAGTGCATCCCCACTGCCTTCATTGGGGAAAGCTGATCACAACCTGGTTTTGTTACAGCCCAGATATAAATCAATTGTGATGAGGCATCCCACTACCACACGCTCTTTTAGGAAGTGGACTCCTGAAGCTGAACAGGCCCTGAGAGACTGCTTCGGTACTACTAACTGGGATGTACTGCAAGGGGGGCTCTGTGGGGGCGTTGAGGAGGTCACTGAATGCACAATGGACTATATTAACTTTTGTGTGGATGCAGTTGTCCCTGTTAGAACTGTTCGCTGCTATCCCAATAATAAGCCCTGGATCACTAGTCACATCAAAGGCCTCCTAAACCAGAAGAAGAGGGCCTTTAAAGATGGTGATCGGTTGGAGCTTAAAAGAGTTCAGAAGGAACTCAGAGTACAGATAAGGGGGGCAAAGGAGCAGTATAGGAGGAAGCTAGAACAAAAGCTGCAGAAAAAAAGCATGAAGGAGGTGTGGGATGGGATGAAGATCATCACCGGATGCGGTGCAAAGCGGGGGGCGAACATAAGTGGAGATGTGGAGAAAGCGAACCAGCTGAACAACTTCTTCAACAGGTTCGACAGCTCAATCTCATCCTCACCGCAGAAATCCACACCAGGCTCACTTCCCTCACAGGAAAATAGCCACTCACAGGAGACCTTGCCCACGCCCAGGATTACGGCTGCACAGGTGGAAGGTCAACTGAGGAAGATCTGTACTAGCAAGGCGGCTGGACCGGATGGAGTTTCCCCACGATTACTGAGGGCCTGTGCGACTGAGCTGGGAGAACCACTACAGCGCATCTTCAACATGAGCCTGGAGCAGAGAAGAGTACCCAGACAGTGGAAAACATCCTGTATTGTCCCGGTACCGAAGAAACGACAACCAAAGGAGTTGAATGACTTCAGACCTGTTGCCTTGACGTCGCACGTGATGAAGACCATGGAGCGGCTGATAATACAGAATCTGAGGCCACAAACCAGGCACGCCCAGGATCCTCTTCAGTTTGTGTATAAGGAGAAGGTGGGAGTGGAGGATGCTATCACGTATTTGCTGCACAAATCACTCTCTCACCTAGAGGGGGTCAGTTGTGCAGTGAGGATTACATTCCTTGACTTCTCTAGTGCCTTTAACACCATCCAGCCCAAGATCTTAAGGCACAAACTAACGGAGATGGGAGTAGACTCTGACATGGTGGATTGGATAGTGGACTACTTGACAGATAGACCTCAGTATGTGCAGTTGGGAGACTAGGTCTGACACGGTGGTCAGCAGCACAGGGGCGCCGCAGGGAACCGTACTCTCTCCGTTCCTGTTCACCCTGTACACATCAGACTTCCAATATAACTCGGAGCCCTGCCATGTGCAGAAGTTCGCTGATGACACGGCCATAGTGGGGTGTGTCAGGAATGGACAGGAGGAGGAGTATAGGAAACTGATACAGGACTTTGTGATATGGTGCAACTCAAACTACCTGCGTCTCAATATCACCCAAGACCAAGGAGATGGTGGTGGACTTTAGGAGATCTAGGCCTCATATGGAGCCAGTGATCATTAATGGAGAATGTGTGGAGCAGGTTAAGACCTACAAGTATCTGGGAGTACAGTTAGACGAGAAGCTAGACTGGACTGCCAACACAGATGCCTTGTGCAGGAAGGCACAGAGTCGACTGTACTTCCTAAGAAGGTTGGCGTCATTCAATGTCTGTAGTGAGATGCTGAAGATGTTCTACAGGTCAGTTGTGGAGAGCGCCCTCTTCTTTGTGGTGGCGTGTTGGGGAGGAAGCATTAAGAAGAGGGACACCTCACTTCTTAATAAGCTGGTAAGGAAGGCGGGCTCTGTCGTGGGCAAAGTACTGGAGAGTTTAACATCGGTAGCTGAGCGAAGGGCGCTGAGTAGGCTACGGTCAATTATGGATAACTCTGAACATCCTCTACATAGCACCATCCAGAGACAGAGAAGCAGTTTCAGCGACAGGTTACTATCGATGCAATGCTCCTCAGACAGGATGAAGAGGTCAATACTCCCCAATGCCATTAGGCTTTACAATTCTACCGCCAGGACTTAAGAACTTTTTAAAAGCTATTATGAATGCTTTTTGAGATAGTGATTTAGATGTATATCATATTTTTTTACTGAGTTAAGTATTGTATATAATTAGTTTTGCTACAACAAGTGTATGGGACATTGGAAAAAAGTTGAATTTCCCCATGGGGATGAATAAAGTATCTATCTATCTATCTATCTATCTATCTATCTATCTATCTAACTATCTATCTATCAGTAATTTCTATAGAAAGGTGTTTTGAGTGATGAACAGACCTGATGGACAACGGGGTAAAGAGTTAACCATCCCCTCCTGAGAACCACGAACTATTACTGTTGCTATGCTGACCATGAGAAAGAGAGACAGAAAAACAAGCAAGAACATCGGCGACAGAGAAGAGAGAGGGGGAAATTGCTGATTAACCGTATTGTGACTCCTTTTTTGAATTATTTACTGTTTTGCTGCAAGGACAATAGTTAGCTCATAAACATTCCTCAGTGGACTGAAGGAGTGGCCTTATTTGATGGACACAGTCATTCAGGAGTGATGGATAGCTGAGTCCCTGTGAGTAGGGATAAAAGACAGGTCTGGAGAGACACCCTCCAGACACGCCAGTGGACACTGATTTAGTGTTGGAACCCACAAGAAAGGTGGGGACTTCGAAGACCGAACCAGGAGGTCGGTCATTAAGACTATCTGTGTAAAAGCAGGGCCGGTAGGGACTTGTGTGTGTGTCCACTCATGCCAGAGTGACGAGTCCACCACAGAACGGTCTAGCAGAAGGACAGAGAGGTCATAACTGAATGACCACACTGATACGATGGATTAAGAAAGCAAAGGAAGGTTTGCCTGACTGTAGCTGTTACATCTCTCTCGCTCTCTCTCTCTCTCTCTCTCTCTAACGATTACAATACAACAACTATAACTACATCAGCACTCATGAACTGAACTGAACTTTATACTTTTCTATGACAATTTATTTACCCCTAGACATCGATAGAGCTTGTTTATTATTGATTATTATTATTCCTACACTTTCAGGTTTATTACTGCTAACTGGTTTTATATGTATATTTGCATTATTGATATGGTTTTGCTTATTTTTATTAATAAACACCTTTAGTATAGTACCACCAGACTCCAACGAATTCTTCTTTCTCTGCTGGTTAGACACCCAGTTACGGGGTACGTAACAAAGGATTTAATATTGTCTGTAGCTAAAGTTTAGTGTTTTAGACCTTTTGTCAGAACTGTTAAAGAAATTGAGTTGCTTTTCAGTAGCAGAGGTGGGGAGAAAGAGTGAAACAAAGTCATTATCTCTGTGGTCATACCAAATGAATTGATTTGATCTTTAGAATTCGATTTTTAGATTTGATTTAGAACTGGTACATTACTAATACCAAAATTTTGGATATGTTTAGCAGGGCAGACTATACTATGGAAAAAGGAAAACTGAGCCAGTTTCGTAGATGTCTATCTGAAATGACCAGTTTTGATACTGACAGAGAAAGATTGTTACTTGAAATTGCAGAGTTCTTTTATTAATCCAGTTGGCTGCAATATGATCAATGGAAGATGAGGTTTTCGGCAAGCTTGAGCTTGTTTCAACAGTGTAGGAGGCTGCAGACAAGTCAGAGTAGGACGGAGAATTAATGTGGCAGGAAATTAGAAAGCAGTTTTACTCCTGTATAATCAATGCCAGTCCTCCGCAAATAGAAATGTGCAATCTGCTTTTTTTTGCTCCAATATAGAAGAAATCCTGTGAGCATCAAATTCAATTTTGAGAAAGGGCAAGTGAATCAAGTGGATGGTGAAAAAGAAAAAGGTGAACTACAAATGAGGATTGTAAATCCTGTAGTTGCATGGGAAAATGCTGTGAGGTGTGAAATAGTTGGTGGGGCCGAAGAATGAAGTAACTTACCTTAAACGCTGGAAGGAATGTGTCTGGTGGTAATCTTGCTTGAGCTGGCAGAAATTGTAAAGGATAATTTGTTGAATGAGGAAAATGGTGAGGTGGAAAGGTGGAGCAGGGGAACTTTTCTTGGTGTCCAGGAGGAAGATCTGGTGAGGGTTGCAGAAATGTAGGAAATAAATGAGATACATTCAAGGGGTCAGTCAAGTATGGTGGAGGGATAGCTATAGTTCAAGGTGAAGGAAGAAATTTCATAGTGGAAATTCAGAAACTGAGGCAGGTGGAGGAATTGGGCAGCTGAATCGCTAGGAGTTAAAGTTGACATGATGTGACCTCTAAAATCACTGCTTGTATCTATTTCCACACACAATTTGAACAGTGGAATCTTGAAATGCTATTCAAATGTAGCACCCTGATGAAGATTTTACTGCTAATGTTGTAGAGTATTTCATTTAATGGCTTTCTGTAGAAACAGTGTGTTCTGCTGGTAGTGTTTGGGTTACCATTCAAGATGAGGGGTTGTGATGTTCATGCTTAGGAATGTCATGTGATCCAATCAGGATGGTGGAATAGGGAAAAGGTTCTAGAGAACGCTGGGTGGAGAGGTTTTATGACGGACTCTGAGGTGGTTCAAGATCTTTTTTGGTGGAAGATGGAGAGAGAAAAAGCTCGAGGGAACTGGCCATAGGAATTGATCGAAAGGGAATGTGCAATTTGATGGAGTCCAAGAGCTGGAGTCATACTGGTGATCAGTGAATAGGAGTTGGCACTGTGAGTCCATCGGACACATCAGCTTTTGGAAGATTTGAGCTCCAACCTGTGCACATTTGACTTTTAATTATGATGGCCCTTTTGTTTTTTTCTTTTCTTTGATAATGGTTTGGTTAAGTTAACATTCATAAATACAGTGGCATGCAAAAGTTTGGGCACCCCTGGTCAAAATTTCTATTACTGTGAATAGCTAAATGATTAAAAGATGACCTGATTTCCAAAAGGCATAAAGTTAAAGATGACACATTTCTTTAATATTTTGAGCAATATTGCTTTTTTATTTCCATCTTTTACGGTGTCAAAATAACAAAAAAGGAAAAGGGCCCGAAGCAAAAGTTTGGGCACTCTGCATGGTCAGTATTTAGTAAAACCCGCTTTGGCAAGTATCACAGCTTGTGAACACTTTCTTTAGCCAGCTAAGAGTCTTTCAATTGTTTGGGGGATTTTCGCCCATCCTTCCTTGCAAAAGGCTTCTAGTTCTGTGAGATTTTTGGGCTGTCTTGCACACACTGCTCTTTTGAGGTCTATTCATAGATTTTCAGTGATGTTTAGGTCAGGGGACTGTGAGGGCCATGGCAAAATCTTCAGCTTGTGCCTCCTGAGGTAGTCCATTGTGGATTTTGAGGTGTGCTTAGGATCATTACCCTGTTGTAGAAGCCATCCTCTTTTCATCTTCAGCTTTTTTTTACAGATGGTATGATGTTTGCTTCCAGAATTTGCTGGTATTTAATTGAATTCTTTCTTCCCTCTACCAGTGAAACGTTCCCCTTGCCACTGGCTGCAACACAAGCCCAAAGCAAGATTGATCCAACCCCATGCTTAACAGTTGGAGAGGTGTTCTTTTCATGAAATTCTGCACCCTTTTCCCTCCAAACATAGCTTTGCTTATTGCAGCCAAAAAGTTCTATTTTAACTTCATCAGTCCACAGGACTTGTTTCCAAAATGCATCAGGCTTGTTTAGATGTTCCTTTGCAAACTTCTGATGCTGAATTTTGTGGTGAGGGTGCAGGGAAGATTTTCTTCTGCTGACTCTTCCATGAAGGTCATATTTGTGCAGGTGTCACTGCACAGTAGAACGGTGCACCGCCACTCCAGAGTTTGCTAAATCTTCCTGAAGGTCTTTTGCAGTCAAACAGGGGTTTTGATTTGCCTTTCTAGCAGTCCTACGAGCAGTTCTCTCAGTTTTCTTGGTCTTCCAGACATCAACTTGACCTCCACCGTTCCTGTTAACTGCCATTTCTTAATTACATTACGAACTGAGGAAACGGCTACCTGAAAACGCTTTGCCATCTTATAGCCTTCTGCTTTGTGGGCATCATTTATTTTAATTTTCAGAGTGCTAGGCAGCTGCTTAGAGGAGCCCATGGCTGCTGATTGTTGGGACAAGTTTTGAGGAGTCAGGGTATTTATAAAGCTTTGAAATTTGCATCACCTGTCCTTTCCTAATGATGATTGTGAACAAGCCATAGCCCTAACAAGCTAATTAAGGTCTGAGACCTTGGTAAAAGTTACCTGAGAGCTCAAATCTCTTGGGGTGCCCAAACTTTTGCATGGTGCTCCTTTCCTTTTTTTCACTCTAAAATTGTACAATACAAAAATAATACACTAATCTTGCTTAAAATGTTGAAAAGAATGTTTCATCTTTAACTTTATGACTTCTGGAGATCAGTTTATCTTTTACTCACTTAGCTATTCACAGTAACAGAAATTTTGACCAGGGGTGCCTAAACTTTTGCATGCCACTGTATACTTTATAATTGTATATGGTGTACAGTCTGTTATTTCTTGCCGACAGGCAATTGCATGGGGGCAATAATTACACAGTATTCACACAAATCGGGGTTCGGGTGGGCAAGACATCCCAACCTCTAGTTTGGTAGGACCCAAGTCATAGCAACCCTAGATGTATGGCGCTTGAGAAAGGCGATTTTCTCACTGCTGAGTCCGCTGGCTGTTAACGAGGGGCTGTGGTGACCCACTTCCCAGCACACTCGAACCGGCTCACAAAGTGGTGCGCGCCGGCATTGAGGCCGGTCCCAAAGAGGGCGCCAAGCCTGCTTCACCAGCAAGGGGAAAAGCCCGTGCGCGGGACAGGACTGTGAATACGCGCCCCCTACAGCATTCCCGCCCGGGGAGGGTGGGAACAGGAAGGCTTTAAAGCGAGGCCGTGAAGTTTGAATAAACCTCTTTTGCAACTGCAGCTCACCGACTACGTGTTGTTATTTCAGCGTTGCATGTAGCACACCGCTACAAGGCTAACAAGTTGCCTCTATAGATAACGTCCAGTAAAAAGGGGTTTCATAAAAATAATTCAGACTGTATCAAATTGGGGATTTGGACGTTTTGGAGTAGGACTGCAGCACAATAAAGCGAATCTGATTAATTGCAGAGTAGGCATATAATTGCCAAATTAACTTCAGTGTAGTAATGTCCATTTGATAGTAAGAAACAAAAAGTCACATAGTCATTGAGGAAAAGAGTGAGGTGAAGAAAATAGAGGCACCTAAAAGCAAATGTACAAGGTAATTTATTTTTAAATCGTAAGCAATAGTGCTGACGATTATGGAGACATAGAATTGGAAGAATTGTGTTGAACTTATGGAACCACTATTCAGTGCAGCCTAATTATAGACAGTGTTGCTCTCCTTTATGAGGACGCCACAGGATCTGATGACTGAACAAAATATCTTTGCGTCGTTCTAGTAAATACTGGAATGATGTTATAAACTACCAGGAAACAGTGTTTCTATAGAAAGTCTTGAGATGATAGGACAGGACAGACACATTAAGTATTTCTGTTATGTCTAGAATTATATGCTGGAAATGTAAGATCATGTCTAATCCAATAGTCAGTTCAGTAGAAACTTATTTATGCAGAATGGTTAAGGTCTGAAGCATCCTATGTTGGAAAGCAGTTGGATGGGATGAACCTTGAGTGGAGCATAAAAGTCAGGATAGATTAATGGAGCTGAGTCACATGTATTGGTGGGCTGGCATGGTGGGGAAATTTCATCACATTAGAAAATGAGTTCTGGAAATTGAGGAAAACGAAAACACTTTATTTCCAAATTGCCATATTGTAAGAAAACATTGAAATTCAAAGGCGCTCTCCTGAAGTTTTTAAACCAAATTTATCTTGCAATTTTAAAATTAACCCTCCTTTCAGCCTACAATCTAGATATCAAAAGAGGATTCCATGGTTTCTGCAAAGTAACTAGATTTCAGTTCAAATGAAACGTTAGTAACTTACAAATTTTAAAAATCTGTCAAATGCATAAACAAAACTTGAAGGTCTGAAATTGTAGCACAACTTTTCTTTGAATTTATCTTGTATTTTTTGAAGTTTAAGAGTGGGAGTTAATCTCCGGTGTAGATTTTTGGAATCATTGTATTTTACTGCCAACATTGTTATACAACTGCTACTTTTTTTGACGTTTTTTCTTCTTTCAGTTCGGACAAAGAATCAAAATGAAATTTCTGCAATTGATGCCTGACCTGAGTGTTTATTGCATCTATGTTAAATTTGTTCATTGCTGAAACTAAATGTAGTTTCTCAACTTGTGCTGGTTAAATTCAACTAACTCATGTGAAACAGAAATTGAAGTTGTGATATTTGAATTATTCAGTAATCCACTGAAGAAATTCTATTTTTTTTTGTTCCAATTGCACTGCCACTTCAGTTGATGCTGTACAGAAACAATCAGGAGATTGACAACATGTGCAATATTCAACAAATATGTCGTGCAATTAATATGAGTAACTGATTCTATAACTCACATTGGGATAACATTAAATTCTGTTCACAATGTGTAAATCAAATACTTTAATGTTGTTACTGCTGTCATGTTGTGAAATAAGACCGTTGTAGCCACAAGTCAAGAAAGCACAACTAGTCAGTTAATATGGTTTTGGTCATGTTAGTTGAAGGATTTAATGTTAGCCATGATTCTGAGAGCACTATTAGGCTCTTTTGAATAATATGGATTATTTTAAGTCCTCCTGAGGCAGCAGATGTGGCCTCTGTTTAATGTTTGGAAGATGGAACCTCCAGCTGCAGTCTGCAGTTATTGCTTGATTTCTGAAATTTAATTTACAAACTTTTACTATCGTTCTATTAACTCGAGCATATATGCCCTCAGTTTACAAACTTTATAACAAGAAGCATGCAATCTCGCAACATAATGCGTGTTTTACTTAGAGCCACATAATTTTATCATTTTCAGTATTGTTAAAGGTCATGGAGCTCTGCAAGTATTGTTAGGATCTATCACAGTTTATTCTTTGCATCTATCAACGTGGCTTCAGAAGGACCTGGCAGTTCTGTGGATTACAACTCTTCTAAGAAGTCAGTGTAAGCTATAATTCACAGAATTTTTAAAAAAAAAAGGGTATTGTACATTTTTGCAGTACCCACTGTGCAAGTAATGCTTAAAAACATGAGGAAAAAATAAAATAGTTAGTGTTATCAGTGATACTCTGGGAAGGGCATTGTTTTATAAACAGTTGACAAAAGTATGGTTAAAAGATCATAATCAAATGTGTACCTGAATTTGATGATTCAGAGGAAAAGCAATCTGAGGAAAAAAAATTGAGATGGACAGTTGGTCTGATTGCATTGAATCAAATTGATTATGGTTTTGAATAATATGCAAGCTTGTCTAATAGTTATTTTGTATGGGAGACAGTGCAGTTACCACGGTGGTGTAAAATTTTCTCAGTGAAATTAGGTGAATCTTCAAGGAAGATGACTTTTCTACTTTTTGATATGGATAGGACTGGTTTATTTTTGGGAACGGAATGCCCATATGCATGTATATGTTGGGGAATGAGAAAACTCCTGACTTCAGGGCAGCTAAAGATTGTATTGCTCTTTTCCTTGAGTGACTATAAGCTTAAGTTTTCTAAGTAGTCAAAGGGACACTATAAGTTTGACATTTAAAAAAAAATGGATCTTTAGCATTGACATTAAGTAAGGTAACAAATCATTGCGTGGCGTCATTGCCCCAAAACACTTAAGAGGATGTCATGAATGTGACTTGCAGGTAGTTTTTTGACTCTTGCATTACTTCATTGTTGCAAACTAGGGTCTGGGGTACCTCCCTACATTTAAGGCTAATTATCTGCAGCAAATAACATGGCATGTAATTATTAGAACCAGACAGCAACGACAAACTGACCTTTTGAGAAATATAGAAAAGGAATAATGTTTAGACATACATTGGGTACCTTGAGCTTTGTGGGATGACATACTCCTGCAACAATGAATAGTGCATGGAGGAGATTTATGGCCTCTGAATGCACATCTCCTATATGTTGACAAGTCTAAAAATCTCCCAGACGATATAGTCAGTTTTTTAAACCCAGCACTGGATGTCATCAGGAAGAATTCAGAGTAAGGTTCCCGATGAATACCTATCTGCTAGAACTTTGAGCAACAGAGGTCAGGAAGAGCATGAGGGCATTGATCTAACACCATAGCTCCATATTTTAAAAATAAGCTTAATGATGTTCTACGTCAGAAAGTGTCTTTGAAGAGCCACTATATGGTGTGCAACATTAGATTGTTGCTATTTGATATAAAATGCTGTACTTAAAGGATCGCATGAAAAAGGAGAGTTTTCCAAATTTTCATTGACACTCTATCTTCTTCATTAGCCACCCAGGAATTGTTGCAGGATCAAGTTGGAGAAATCTCATTTCCAAATTAAAATAAAAGATTCAATGCCCCTTCCTCTGCCTCTTTCCATCACATCTCATCCCACCTCCACCATTCCACTGCCAGGCAAAGCTAACAGATACAACATTTCTGTTTAAAAGGCTGGTAGAATATGGAGGGATAGGGAACATGTGCAGACAAAAGCAAATTAGTTTATTTTGGTATTGTTTGGTGCAGATGTTGTTTCAAAGGGCGTGTTTCATATTCTGTGTTTTACTACCAGGTGCACTTTTATTATGAAGGTGCAAGAAATGAGATGGCACTTCTCAGTACACTTATGGTAATGTTTCTCCCCAATCGCTTATCAAGAACCTGCTTCAGGTTATGCTTTTCTGCCCTTTGAGGAAGAGTCCCAAAGACTTAAAGGCCTCAACTTTGCCTTATCATTGCCTTAAGTAGGCAAGCCCATATTCTGAGACAGTGGCTTTTCAGATTCTTCCACAAGATTTTTCTCCACATCCAGTTCTCGAGGACCCTCAGGATCTTCAATGTTCTACTTGGTAAATACCTGAAAGGATGTGTTTTATTATTTTGAACTTTACAATATCACCATAAGAATTATTATTTTGGACACCTCTGATTTGGCTTTTTTTTAAAAGACTATAATACATAGGAGCAGAATTAGGCCATTTGGTCCACTATTCAGTCATGTCTGATTTATTTACCCTCTCAACCCCATTCTCCTGTCTTCTCCCTGTAACCTTTGACACCCGTACTAATTAAGAACCTATCAACTTCTGCTTTAAATATACCCAATGACTTTGCTTCCATAGTTGTTTGTACCATAGAATTCCACAGATTCACCATCCTCTGGCTAAAGAAATTCCTCCTTGTCTTTGTTCTAAAGGGGTGTTCTGAGCCTGGGCTCTCTGGTCATAGACTACCCCACTATTGGAATCGTCCTCTGTATATCCACTCTATGTAGTCTTCCATTAGTCCAGCAAGTACAAGCCCAGAGCCATCAAATGCTTCTTGTATGTTAAACCTTTCATTGCCGGGATCATTCTTGTAAACCTCATCTGGAGCCTCTCCAATGCCAGTACATCCTTTCTTGGATATGTGGCCCAAAACTGTCACATTAATTGAAATGTGATCTGACAATGCCTTGTAAATCCTCATTTCATTCTTGCTTTTATATTCTAGTCCTCCTGAAATTAATATTAACATTGCATTTGACTTCCTTACTACTAACTCAACCTACAAGGATTCCCAAGTCCTTTTGTACCTCCAATTATGAATTACACTACTCATTTAGAAAATAAGTCTATGCCTTTATTTCTTGAGCCAAATTGCATAACCATGCACTTCGCCACACTGTATTTCATTTGCTATTTATTTGCCCATTTACCTAATATTTCCTTTTGCTTCCTCAACACTACCTGCCCCTCCACCTATTGGTGTATTATGTGCAAACTTGGCCAGAAAGCCATCAATTCAATCATCAAGGTCATTAGCATATAACATGAAAAGTAGTGGACCCAACACTGACCCTTCTGGAACACTATCAGCCAACCAGAAAATGCCCCCTTTATTCCCTTTCTTTGTCTTCTGCCAGTCAGCCAATCTTCTATCCAGGCTAGTATCTTTCCTATAATACCATGGGCTCTTATCTCATTTACAGCAGCATCATGTGAGGCACCTTGTCAAAGGTCTTCTGAAAATCCAAATAAACTATGTCCATTGACTCTTTTGTTTATTGTCTGTTATTTCCTCAAAGAATTCCAAGATTTGTCAGATGAGATTTCCCCTGAAAGAAGTTGTACTTCTGTGTGCCTCCAAGTACCCTGAAACTTCATTCTTAATTTGTCTTTTTCCTCCCTCTCTTCTTAATGAGTAGAGTGACATTTACAATTTAACAGTACTCCAAAATCTGGTAATTCTTTAAAGATCACTAGTAAAGCCTCTACAATCTCTTCATCTATCTCTTTCAGATCCCTGGGTGTGGTTCACCTGGTTCATTGCGAATTATTTACCCTCAGATCTTTCAACTTCCCAAGCACTTCTTGGTAATAGCAACTACACTCACTTCTGCCCCTTGACACTTGAATTTCTGGCATACAGCTGGTGTCATCCACAGTGAAGGATTGCGTAAAATACTTATTCAATTTGTCTCCCATTTCTACCTCTCTGGCATATTTTGCCAGGGTATCATATTACAGTGGAGTAAAGGGAATTAGAGGGGCATGAGAGAGTGTTGGCCAGAATGGATTGGAAAAGAACACTGGGAGAGATAATGGCAGAATTTCTGGAAGCAATTTGGAAGGCAGAGAATATATACATCCCAAAGAGGAAGAATTATTCTAAAGGCAAGATCACACAACCGTTGCTAGTGAGGGAAGTCAAACGCAACATAAAAGCCAAAGAGAGGCTTTTATATAATAGAGCAAATATTAGTGGGAAGTTAGAGGATTGGGAAGATTTTAAAAAACCAACAGAAGGCAACTAACGAGTCATTAAGGTAAACATAGAATATGAAAGTAAGCTAGCTCGTAATAAAAAGGCTTCTTCAGATAAATGAAGTGTAAAAGAGAGGTGAGAGTGGATATTGGACCACTGTAAAATGATGCTGGAGAGGTAGTAATGGGGGACAAGGAACGGCAGACAAACTGAATAAGTATTTTGCATCAGTATACAGCACCCCTTCTCAACCCTTTTGCCCTTGAGGAATCCTTGAAATAATTTTCAGGTCCCGGGGAACCCCTGCATAAAAATGATTATATCTACAGCTCACGGTACATTAGTGTGCTCAGTAAGTTGTAGATGTAACAATCCAAAAATAATTGTCAATGCTCTTTTGATAAGAGAATGAATTTTTAGCCAATCTTTCTTGGGGAAAAAAAATAACAAGTTGTTAAGCTTGTTACCTTTCTTGATTTTTTTTTCTTTTCCTTTCATAAATTTTTAAAACTCTTAAGACAAACAAAATACATTTCTGTTAAATAACTGGCTTAAGCCAAAGTGTGATTTAATTTTTCTAAAGGTAGACTAGGTAGATTTAATTCAAATAAAGGTTGTAAATTTATTTTAATTAGTGCTATTTACAACATGAAAATTTATTGACAATGTTGAATAGTAGTTACTAAAAACCATAAGCCAAAACAAAAGACTATATATAAAATATAGTCTAAGAAACCAATTTTATATAAAACCTGGTATAAACATTTTCTTACTAAGTGATATGATGAGGCTCAAATATAGGCTAGCATGTGAAACCTGTGCTTGCCTTTTGCTGCACAGATACTCAATTCTGGGTTGAACTAGTGATAAGCACACAGATTTCACCTTCAACTGAAATGAGACTATTTCTATTCTTGCTCTTGATGCTGCTAAACAAGAAAAAGCTTACTCACATACGAGGGGTGATTGATAGGTTCATAGCCTAAGGTAGAAGGAGTCAATTTTAGAAAACCTAGCACATTTATTTTTCAACATAGTCCCCTCCTACATTTACACACTTAAGTCCAGCGGTCGTGGAGCATACAGATCTTGGACCTCCAGAAAGTGTCCACAGCATGCGTGATTGATAAGTTCGTGGCCTAAGATAGGAGATGCGTTATACAGCTCTCATTACGTGCACATGCAGGTCAACTTTTTGAGGGATTATGCAGAACGTTTGAAGTTAATTGGGTATTAAGCTCTCGGTGACTTCAACCATGGCTCTGTGATACCTGCAAAGTCAACTCTGCCGATTTCTAGCTCATCCACCTTACTTCATATACTGAGTTTTTGTTTGAACTGTGGAGGTGTTGCTTTAACTGAATCTTGAGCTCTGGATGCAATGTTTTCATTTTGATATTTAAGGAAAATTTGTGACTTTTTGCTAAATGTTTTCCAAGGAACAAGCTACTTTTACAAACTGAGGAATATTCACGAGGTAGTGAAGTGTCAGCATAGCTTAACTACTCTATTTTGTATATGGGTGGGGGGAGGGAGTGGGGAAATATTCTATTTTTGTATCACCCTAATTTCATTTATTTTTCAACTCTTAGATTATTCAAGAGATTCGGAACAGGACTCTGCAGAGTGTTTGTAAACAGAAGACAATGCCACATAGTATTTTGGATTTGACCTCATCCCAACGACGGACTTTGCTGAAACACATTCTAGTTAATGATGAATACAAGTTCTTATACTGTTATGTGCCTAAAGTTGCATGCTCTAACTGGAAACGTGTTATTAAAGTTCTGAGTGGTGTGTTGGATAATGTGCACGTTCAGATCAAAATGGACCACAAAAACGACTTGGTCTTCCTTGGAGATTTAAAGAACAGTGAGATTAAATACAGGCTGAAACATTACTACAAGTTTATGTTTGTTCGAGACCCAATGGAGCGATTGTTGTCAGCTTACAGAAATAAGTTTGGAGAAATGGTGGATTATCAAAGGAGGTACGGAATGGAGATAGTGAGAAGATATAGGAAAAGCATTGGACAGTCGAAGGGAGATGATGTTACATTTTCAGAATTTCTTCAGTATTTAGTGGATGAAGATGTAGAGACAATGAATGAACATTGGATGCCAGTTTACAATCTCTGTCAACCATGTGCTGTGACGTATGACTACATTGGTTCTTATGAACGATTGCATAGTGATGCACACCATGTACTTCAAAGTATTGGGGCCACAGACAGTGTTGAGTTTCCTGAAAGACAAGCATGGTATAAACCTGTCACAAAGGAGATCTTGCATTACTATCTATGCAAAGTACCTCAAGAACTTCTGCTTGAACTTCTACCAAAGTATATTCTAGATTTTTCCTTATATGCGTATCCTCTCCCAAATGTTACACATGAATATTGCAGGCATTGAGAGCAATGTCTGTCTTGATGGCTAAGAATGCTTGGCCATTTATTTTCTAAATGATACTGATTGTATTATTGATATTCTTGTGACATTCTATTGTTGCTTTTGTTTGTTTATTATGTATGCATAAAACATTAGTGTGATGGACTTCCCCAAAACCTTTTTTTTTGCTTTTCTCCTCCCCCTGCCAAAAAAGTGTATGACTTGAATATTTTCTGTGTTAAATTTTTAGTTCAAATTAATTTGTATAATTTCTCCAGGGTCAGTATTTCAGTAACTGTTTTTGCTTTTCATGACAATTTGAGACACTTTAAAATGTTTTTCAAGCTATTTTCATACTTCTGTTTTTACTGAGCTCTGTTCCTTTTTCTCCTAACTTGTTTAGTTTCACTCTTAAAATATTTTTCTATTCTGCTTTTCAGAAACTGCATATTTTCCCAGCGTGTGGATGTAATTCCACTATCAGTGGAGTCCACTGATCACATAGGTATAGGCTGCTCGTTGATTTTTTTAAAAACACTATTCTTTACTAAACGTGAGTAAATTTTGCTTTGCAGTTGCTTGTTGAGAGGCCAGACTTGAACCTCAAACCACCTCTTGCAGATCAGTTGACAGAATGTTACTTCAGCAGTGGGAAATTTTCAACTGCAACAATGGCAGTACCATAAAATCTTAGAGAACAAGCACATTTTCCCCCAGCACCTGACTCTTATCTTTGAGCTGCTTGTTTTTATTTTAAAGGAGCAGGGGTCAATTTTTGAATCAATGGAATTTCTTACACTAGATAACTTTGTAATAATAGAATGACAGAAGCTCAAATGTTGAATTAATTGTTTTTGATCACCTTGTAAATATATGGATTTTATGCATATTTTTAAAACTGTACATAGAATGCACCAGGCTTATGATGTTATTTTGTTAATTGTATGGAACACCACATTTTTCCTGGCCTTCCACAGAAGTGGCAGGTCTGTTGTATGTATTGTATAAATTCTAAAGGCATAAGTAGCTTGGAAATGAGTTCATTAGGAACTGGTACAATTGATAGAACATTTTTTAAAAAAGGTATATTTCATTTAAGTCAAATAAAATATTTCCACCTTGACTGCTATATTGTTTCCCTTGTGTTATATTTAAAACCCAAACATTTAATTAAAAGTCAGTGTTATGTCAGGATTTGTTTCTACAACTTATGGCTGTACTTTATCACCATCTCATAAAGCAATCAATGTGCTTTGGGTATTGGCTGAATCCAGTGACAATCGTGTCATTTGCCAAGCACAAATTCCTATCTATAGGAAGAGAATTTAAAAAAAAGAGGGATTGGTTGAATCTGCAAGTGGCCAATACAAGAATACAATGCACAGTTTGGTTTCCATTTCATAAGGTGGCATAAGGGTACTGGGTGAGAATGCAGTTCTAGCATTCTTCTACCAAAGGTTAATAGAGAAAGGGATGGTGTGGAAAGCTGACAATATGATAGTACGTTAATTTGTTAACGCTTGCAAAGAACGGTTTATTTCTCAACTTTAATCAACTCCTAGATGGTATAAGTTCAATTTAGTAAGTGATTCCAGTTAGTAATATAGTGAAAATAAATGAATTGTTTTATAGATACAAGATTCTGCAGATGCTAGTGTTACGAATGTGGAGCAACTCTGAGGGGCTGAAGGGTGCAAAGTCGCCCCCTCCCTTTTGAGAATTGTAAGATCGCTATTATTTCGGGTCTGAGACCCAGGAAATGAGAGAGAGAGAGACGCAGAATACACAACCAGGTGGAATGTCTCCTGACATAAGCGGAACGGAACCACTGATTACTGCTATTGTCTCTTGGAGAAGGAATTGTGTATTGAGTACTGTACTATTCATTGAAACCCCTCAGGGGACAACCAGTGTTCTGGTTGAGGGATTGCATCATCCCAACCTGATTGACATCTGAGACCCCGTGAGTGAGGATAAAAGATGGGTCTGGGGAACACCCCTTAGACACACCAGGAGAAACGCTAGAAATCCAGTGACAGCGTTTTATAGCAAAGCCGGTGAGAGCTCGTGTGTGTCCTCCCTTGCCTGGGTGGCGGGCTCATCACAGAAGAACGGTTTAGCTAAAGGAGAGGTCACACTTGAACGGCCACGACAACGAGACACCGACGGATCGAAATCATAAAGGAAGGTTGGCACAACACTTAGTGGTACTGTTCCCATTCTTCTCTCTCTCTCTCTCTCTCTCCCCAACAATTGCAACACAGCGACAAACAAACGACGGCAGCCTGTGTGAACTGAAACGAACTTTATATTTCCATCGGACAATTCATTATCCCCTAGACAACGATAGAGCTTATTTCTTATTATTATTATACCCGCACTTTTAGGTTTAGTATTGATGACGTATATTATCTGTATATTTGCATTGATATTATTTTTGTGTATTTTTACTAATAAATACTGTTAAAAATAGTATCACCAGACTCCAATGGACGCCTCTATCTTTGCTGGTAAGTAACCCAGTTACGGGGTTCGTAACACTAGAAATTCAGAGCAGCACACAAAATGCTGGAGCGACTCGGCAGATCATGCAGCATCAATGGAGAGGAAAAAGCAGTTGACATAAACCCAGATCCTGATGAATGGTCTTGGCCCGAATTGTTGACTGTTTATATCTCTTTATAGATGCTGCCTGACCTTCTGAGTTACTTCAACATTTTCTGTGAATTGTGTTTTATGTCAGGATGAAGCATAATTCTGAAGAGTTTGGCGGTCTTACTCTATTTTGAAGGCTAAGCCATATCCCAGGCCACGATGTATGTTTATAGATGGTATATGCTTAAGGCTTCTATTTTATTGGTTGCATCTGATGGGAATCAATAAACCTCCACTGAAGATTGACTTAAATTGAGGTCTTCACACCAATGAAATTTAAACTTTATTTTGTCAGCTGAACATAGGTGATTTTCTGCTTTGTTGTTTTAAATTCCTCTGGAACACGGTTGAGCACAATGGGTAGTTCTGAAGCATGTAAGATTTTTTTGATTGTTTCAAGGGCCATTATTTTCTTTCGTGAGGAAGGTGATGGTGAATTGCAGCCTTTGTGAGGAAGCCACTGCCAGGATGGTGATCTTTTAAGTTTTTGACCTGGCAGTGATGGAAAACTGATATATTTCCAAACTGGGATAAAGTGTGTCTGGAGGTTTTATGGTATTTATCCTTTTGGTTAAAGAGCTTGTAGGGTTTGAAAAGTTTTCTTTCAAATGTATTTATATAGGTAAAAATAATAGCATATTTAATGTCTGTCCTTAATTACCAGAAGCTCAATACAAGGGGACTCAACAGCAAATCAATTAAGAAGGCCTAGAGTCCTGCATAAAGTGGCTGGAAAAAGCTGGCAGATTTCTATTACTGTCCTCCGTGTTTCAGGAAGAGAAACGATGAGAGCGGAGGAGCAGGGAAATAGATGGGATGTCAGATCCTGTTCAGAAACATCTTGGGGACCTGTCTGGAAAGTCTTACTGTCATATTTGCCTTAACAATGAAACTGGGAGAATGGAATTGAGTCCATACAGCATTTAAGGTGGGAGAATGTATAGGAGAGAGATCTGTAGGGATTTGTGTGCTTATTATATTGGAGAATTGTTGGATGACAATCCAGAAAGAGGCAAGAGTCAGATGAACCATGTAAAGGTGAGAGTGAAGGTTGAGCCTTCTTAACCACCCTATCAAACTGTGTAGTCACTTACTGGGAATTATGAACTTCGACTCCAAGATCCCTCTGCTCATTAACACTGTTAAGGGTTTACTGTCTCTACATATGACCTACGGAGGTGCAACACTTCACATTTGTCTTGGTTAAAGTCATTCTTTCATTTCTCTGCCCATATCTGCAACTAATCTATATCCTGTTGTATTATTTGCCAGTCATCTATGCTATCCACACCACCACCAATCTTCATATCATCTGCAAATTTACTAACCCATCCATCTCAGTACATTTTAATCCAGGTCATTTATACGCATAACAAACAGCAGAGGTCCCAGTGCAGATCTCTGCAGAACATCACTAATCACAACCTTCCAGCTAGAATAAGACCCTTAGACCACTTACCATCTGTCTTCCATGGGCAAGACAGTTCTAAATTTTGCTGTGGATGTACCCATGCATCTTGATCTTCTGGATGAGCCTCCCATGAGGGACCTTGTCAAATGTCTTAATAAAATCCATGTAGACAACACCCATAGCTCTACCTTCATCAGAAAACTCATCAATTTACAAAGATAAGACTTGCCCTGGACAAAGTCGTGCTAGCTCTCCCAAATTAGGTAATGGTTAATATTAAAGAAGATACAAAAGCTTCTTCAAATATAAGAAGTGAAAGAGAGGTGAAAGTGGATATCGGACTGCTGAAAAATGATGCTGGAGAGGTAGTAACGAGTGACAAAGAAATGGTGCATGAACGGAATAAAGATTTTGCATTAATCTTCATTGTGAAAGACCTTAGCAGACTCATCCAAGAGGGTCGGGGGCAGAAATGAGTGAAGTTGCTGTTACTAGGCAGAAGGTCCTTAGGAAACTGAAAGATCTGAAGATAGATAAATCACCTGAACCTAGAGTTCTGAAAGAGGTGACTGAAGAGATTGTGGAGGCATTAGCAATATTTCAACAATCAAATTCTGGCATGATTCCAAAGGACTAGAAAATTGCAAATTTCACTCCACTCTATAGGAAGTGAGAGGCAAAAAAAAGGAAATTGTAGGCCAGCTGGTTAGGAAGATGTTGGAGTCAATTGTTAAGGATATGGTTTTGGAGTACTTGGTGGCTCATGATAAAATTGGCTGAAGTCGGCATGGTTTCCTTAAGGGAAAATCTTGCCTGACAAATCTGTTGGAATTCTTTGAAGAAATAACAAGCAGAATAGACAAAGGAAAATCAGTGGATGTTGTGCACTTGAATTTTTAGAAGGCCTTTGACAAAGTGCCACACATAAGCTGCTTAACAAGTTAAGAGCCCATAGTATTACAGGAAAGATACAAACATGGATAGATCATTGGCTATTTGGCAGGAGGCAAAGACTGGGAACAAAGGGAGCCTTTTCTGGTTGGCTGCCAGTGGTTTGTGGTGTTCCACAGGGGTTTATGTTGGGTCATTTCTTTTTACATCATGTGTCAATGATTGGGGGGAAGGGGTATTCTTAGTGGCCATGTTTGCTGATGATAGGTGGAGGGGCAGGTAGTATTGAGGAAGTCCTTGTGCAGAATTCCCTAAAGATTAATTTGCAGGTTGAGTCTGTGGTGAGGAAGGTAAATGCAATGTTAGCATTATTTTTCAAGCAGACTAGAATATAAAAGGAAGGATGTAATTTTGAGGCTTTATAAGGCAATGGTGAGGCCTCATTTTGAGTATTGTGAACAGTTTTGGTCCCCTTATCCAAGTAAAAGTGTGCTGACATCGGAGAAGGTTCAAAGGAAGTTGACAAAAATTTCAGGATTGAAAAGCTTATGTGAGGAGCATTTGATGGCTCAAGGCCAGTACTCACTGGAGTCCAGAAGAATGAGGGAGGATCTAATTGAAATCTATTGAATCTTGAAAAGCCTTGACAGAGTGGATGTGGAGAGGATGTTTCCACAGGTAGGGGAGTTCAAGACCAGAGGACACAACCTCAGAAAAGTCCATTTGGAACAGAGTTGAGGAATTTCTGTAGCCAGAGAGCAGTGAATCTGTGGAATTTGTTGTCACGGGCAGCTGTGGAGGCTCAGTCACTGAGTATATTTAAAGCAGAGGTTGACAGATTCTTGATTAGTCAGGACAGGAAGGGTTATGAAGATAAGGCAGGAGATTCAGGCAGAGAGGGAAATGGATCAGCCATGATGAAATGCTATGTTGGCGCCAGAATGTGTGGTGACACTTGTAGGCTGCCCCCGCACATCTCTGGGTGTGCTGGTTGTTAATGCAACCAAGTCATTTCACTGTATCATTCATTGTACATGTGGCCAATAAATGTGAAATTAAATGATTTAGTTAAAAGAAACTGGATAAACTGGGTTTGCTTTCCTTGGAGCAGAGGTGGTGTGTGTGTGTGTGAAGACAACCAACTAAGTTTTAAACTGAAGAATGGATAATAGAGACTAGAAAAGATTTGTATTTTTTTTCCACACAAGTTGTTGGAATCAAACATACTGCTTGGGAAAGCAGTGAAGTTGGGTTTACACATCATTTAATATTCTGGATGACTATTTGAATCCTTAAACAGGCTATGGACTAAATGTTGGTAAATGGGATTATTATAGATCGATAGATACCCAACGGTCAGCTGGAGGCTTGAATGTTTAGGTTTGTGAATCAGGTGCCATTCGATTCCTAAATGGATATTGAACCCATGAACACTACCGTATATTATTTGTTTTTGCACCATTTTTAATTTAGCTATTTAATATACATATATACTCACTGTAATTGATTTATTTTTTACATGGTCATGTATTGCATTTTAGTGCTGCCGCCAACAAATTTCACTACATATGTCAGTGATATTAAACATAATTCTGAAGTAAAACGGAACAAGTATAGACAGGGATAGAACCTTTTTGGAGAGAATCTTGATACAATATTAATTTTGGTACATTTAAAAAAAAATCTGAATTTCTTCTACCATACTTAAGTGAACACCTAGTCCTTCCTTTATTAGCTACAGAACTGAATTCATTTTCAAATCTGTATATATATGATCCTTTAAGAAAAAATACCTAAATGCATAAACAAATAATCTCTCTCTAAAATAGTACTTAAATATAACTGAATTATTTCAATATGGCCAGTACAAAGGCTTTTCAAACTCCGTCTCAAAGGGTAGAGGTATTGACCTTCCAAGATCTTAAATTCAGGGTGCAGAAGTCCGCCATCATCAATTAGAAGAAACTTATTTCAGAGCTAGAGTTCTCGAAGCTCATCTTGAAGCCCATCTATAGATTTTAATTGTTATGAAGCACTAAAAATAGAGCACAAGTTTAGCACTGGTTCTCTTCCACAGGATGAATAAATACAATTGGATTGGCTTAGACAACAAGGATCATATAAGGAAATGGAATAAAATTTAGTCCACAGCAAGTTTGTTTAATTTACAAACATCAAGAATTCAGGAGTTATTTGTTGTAACAGTATAAATACCATTTTTATTTCTTATAAATAAATGCTAAATTACAATTGGCAAAAACCATGCTCTGTAGTAAAAATAAAACAATAAACATATTTAAAATAGTTAGTCATAAAATGACTATCCTGAAGATACTTTAGGGATAACATTTCCAAGTATCAAATAAGAGATTTTTCCTCAAAGAAAAGGGCACAATCATCATTCATGTTAGTTGATAATGACATTAAACAGATGTACCAGATCTGAAGCAACCAAGGTATTATGGTATATCAAGTTACTCTGGAATATCAAATTTGTAACAGAGAAAAAAAATCCCTTTAAAATATTCAAACTACCAGTGACACCCACTTAAATCATTTAATTCAACAATGATTTTTATGGTACATGGACTTAATCAAGCAAATTTATGCTCATGAATTAGTCTGCAGAATTCACTGTTAACTTCCCACAAATTTATGCTGATTTATTAGTTATATATAGCCTCCTGTGCCTTAATTAAAAGCCGAAAATTTCTTTCACTATTGTTACACGAGTAGAGAACTTGTAATGGCAAAACTGGTTTTACATTGACAAAGCAAAGATAGTTATTAATAAAAGGGCAATTTGCCCACTGGTAGCAAAAAGTTGATTTAGTTGCTGTGAGATTTTTCAATAAATAAATTACTGGAAACACTGAAAACCTAATTCAGTATAAAAATATCTTTACAAATAAAAATTTCTTCAGCCATTCACAATAGAATACAGATATTTACAGTACAGTATGGGCACATCAGCTCTGAAAATCACAGTAACCCATTTTAAATGAACAATTAAGTATTTGGCACCATTTTCAGATTATACAATTTGAATCTCCAGTTTAAAAGGGAATGTTCTTATTTTCCTTGAGTTTCTTTCTTGCATCTTTAGCAAAGCAAAAACCTTTGGCAATGTGGTTCACTTGTCACTCTAGTATACTCTATTTGATCCATTAAATTTAGCTTTATGGATAAATAATATTTTAAAAAATTAATATCAGTATATTATTATAATGCTTTAATTATGGCAATGTTTTGAAAGATCATGCAATCTTTTTTGTTTTTGAGCCATGTAATAATATACAGGTATGGAGTGTAAAAACTCTACTTTATAAAATATAGAAAGGCAAGCCAGAGTACTGAGTGATATTTTTTGAAATATTGGAGAAATGCTGATCTTTTTAATAAACTAAAACAGCAACATTGACAAATGTGTTGTGTGGAATGTTAGATTAGCCAATTACTTAATTTACGATAGCCCATACAATCTAATACAGAATCGTTTCCTGAAATTAAGTTTACTTTATTTCAAAGTTACACAAAAATTGATGAAATAAATATTGTAAAAGATTAGGCGTGCAACTTCTGAAATATTCCTTTGGAGAGACCTGTGGCTCCATTTGTGAAATATTCAACTGTTCTGCTTGAAGTCTACTCCTTAAAATAAACTAAAACTGGGAAGAGAAGCAAAGTATTTATTATTAATAATGCTAATTTTAAATTAAGAATGAGCCAATTATATTATTTAACATCAAATCTGCTTGTGTTAGAAAAGGTATAATATTAGCCATTATGTTTAATTGCTTTAATTCTCTGAATAAAAACCCTTCTTTGGATTTTCAATTAACATATTCCCCTAACTTTTTAAAGCTGGAACTGGTGATCAGAAAGACAATCTTCTGCATAGGTTGAACTTAAAACAATATTAATAACAAAAAAACTGCAGATGCTGGAAATATGAAATAAAAACATAAAATAGGGAAATTTTTTGGACAGCATCTGTGGAAAGAGAAACAATCTTTCAGTTTGAAGATTCTTGGTCTTATTTCTAAAACAAAGTATGGAAGACATATCTGAAAAACTGCTGACAAGAAAAAGGCTAATAGAACAAAGTTATCTTGTCCTATCTGCACAACCTCAAAGATCTGAGCTAAGGAGTAAATGAGCAACCTGAGCATCACTGAATGACACGGATATGTGAGCACTTCTTTCAAGTTCACTCATTGTCATACTGGAATCCTCAAGATTGAAACTGATAGATCTAAGCATATGGAGCAAAGGAATCAGATTTTACCAAAATGGGTGACAAAGTGGGCATAGGGTTTTGAAATAAAACTTCATTTTATTTTGACTGGATCTGTCCTCAATTCTTTAGGTAGTAATCTTTGTAGTGGATGGGGAGTAAAACCGTGCTGGGCGTGAACATTGTAAACTACATCCAGAGAGAGAGAGATTGTAGAAGTTAATGTGAAAGTAAACTAGACAGACTATTGTTACACAAGTTTCCCCAAGATCAAGAGGTAAGATTTAACATGTAAATTCAAGGAGTGGAGATCCCTGGAGGACCAGGTAGCATGTTCACAGGATTATAATTGAATTGAATGAGTATGGTCAGAAAATGAATGCCTTCCCTTAATGTGGGGAAGCATCATTATTCAAAATTGTGGCAAAACTTATGCTGACACTGTTCATATATAAACATTTAGGCTAAACTGGAACATGTGTTTTAAAGAGAAGGTACATTTACACATTTCATTTCCTCAGATTTTATTAAGTACCGTAAGTTACTCACTTGCAATTTTAATAGTCTGCAGAACATTCTGATACTCATTTAGGGGAGCATGCATCCCGGGAATGACAAAGAGGGCTCCCTGATGTTCTGAGCGGGGACAAAGAACTGACAGTGGTAGAAAGGCCATGGTGACGCATTTCCTGAATTGCACGTTCTCTGTACAATCAACAATTAAAAAGAGAGCATTTTTGTCTGGAAACATGAGACTACCAATAACTTTTGATGTATAATCAAAACTATATGCTCAATGAATAATTACATTAAAAATAATGTTTTTTCAACATGACATAAACAGTTAAATATTTCTAGTCACTCAAACCAAACTATGTTCCAAATATTAAGTATTATAGAAAGGCAGATTTCACCAATTAAGGTAAGCTAAAAGTTTTAAATCATGAATGGCCTCAACATTTTAAATATAAAGAATGCATACATTTTTCACACTATATTAGAGATGTTACCTTTCAAAACGTTCTGTTGTGAGTTGCCGTTTCATAAGATCAAGCTCAGTTTGAAGCTGTGAAGATTTAGTACGATGCTGAACTAAATCATGATTCTGACTTGATCTGTAAAGAATTAACATTTGAGATGAGGAACAGCAGAACATCAAAATGTTAGTTACTATTTTAAGGGAAGTAGATACCAATAGGAAACATGTGAGGTACCAATGACACAGAATACTTTAAATGTTGAAAGTCTGAAATGAAGGAATTAACTAGTAGACCAAGAGAAAAAAACTAAATATTCTTCCATTAGAACTTAGTTCTGACACAATAATGTAAGGCTAAACATCTGAAATGAAGCCCAAGTCAGCTACTTGTCATTTTAATTCTCCATCCACTCCTACTTTGACCTCTTACACTGTTGACATTTCAGATAGAGGAACAGGAATTTATTTTAATAGCCATATGTAAACTGAATAAATAGTAAATATATCACTTCCTTGGTGTCTCTGTTATTTTGTATTATTTATCCTCCAATGGGTACCATTTCTCATATAAAAGACTGTGTTACTCATCCAATTAAAAAGTTTGCATATTTGCAGGCAGTTTTGATCAAAATACATTTGTTGTTATTTAGAATAAGTTTTTTTTAAAGAACTTGCAATTAATGTTCTTAGAATGTAAAATTAACAACTATAAGCAGAAACTAGAAGCCTCTTTGGAAGCAGAACAACAATTTTCTGTTGAACAATCTGCACTAATTGAGAGTACAAGAATGTACTTGTGCTTCAGATCATTCTCTCTGGCGACACATCTTGTATCCAAACAGCAAAACTGAGATTAATAAATCACTATTCTCGCACTTGATAGACTACGTGGAACTTTACAGTGACCACATCATTAATTGGCTCTAATGTAGCTTTAGTAATGAAAGGTAGAGCCATTCAAGTTTTCCATCCTCTACCTAAAATTAAGATGCCACAAAAGGGTTATGAAGTTACAAGGAAATCACCATGGGTTCAGAAGATCAGTACATGTTTATAACAATTAAACTCAATCTTTCCATTACTCACAAGGAGAAAATCTGCAGATACTGGAAATCAAAGCAATACACACAGAATGTATTCATTTGTATTTATGTATTTTGATGATTGTATGTATTTTTTGAAACAGATACAATCCATTGTAAATTATAGCATTTCTATAGAAAAAAACTGAGATACTTAAACATACATTTGTCAGTAGACCTGCAACTTCTCTCCTACCTGCCGATAAAAAAACTTCCACTAACAAGTTAAGAGTGGCCTCTCTTGTGACGAGAGGTCAAGAATTAACAGAAAAAATCCAAATGAATTTTGTTAGTTTGGAAAAATAGGAGTATATGACAAGTGTTTTTGTGATTTTTCTCATAATTCTGCTCTCCTTTTAGGAACTTTGTATTATTGATGAGGCTAGATTTTCTAAATTACGGCTTGCCACTCAAATCTAGGACTTTCCAAGGCGCGAATTTGCCTTTCTTCAGCAGCCTAAGTTCAAGAGGATTCCTGACACTCAGCAGTCAAGCTGGATGAAGAGTCAATTACTTTGAGAATTCTTACAGACAGCACACTAACCAATTGTTCTGGCTATTGTTTTCAGTTTTCCACATAGTGCTAAATAAAGAAAGACATGCACATAAGATTAAGGCACAAGCTGAAAGATTAAAAGAAAATTAAACAAAAAAAAGTTTATGCCTCTCCGGTGGAAATTTGAAGAGAACCTGTCAACAATGTCTCCCGCAATGCAAGCAACTCATAGTAGGAGGCCAGAGCACAATGAACGTAAAATCTTTACAGCTAGCCGCATCCTTTGGCTTAGCCAGTTGTCAAAAAATTCTCAAAAGTTCCTGTTCTTCAAAATTATTCAGAAGTTATTAAAAACTAAAAATATTTTGAAAACCTACAACATTAAAAAAAATTGATTAAAAATACTTTATTGTAGTTCCTTGTAGCTGTTTATTTCACTTTTGGAAAAAAGTGCTGACCTTGGAGATGTATATAAAATCATGAGGGGCAAAGTTAAGGCTGGAAGCATCTAAAAGGAGAAAGCATTCATTCAGATGAAAGGAGAATGATTTAAAGAGGACTGAGGGGCAACTTTTTTTTTTAAACAGAAGGTGGTGAGTGTATTGGAAAAAGCTGCCAGTGAAAGTGGAGATAACAATGTCTTAAAAGACAGTTGAACAGGTACATTGATGGGGATGACTTAGAGGGATTTCAGCAAAATGCACCAAAAAAGACTAGCACAGCACAGACAGGCAGCTTGTTTAGTATGAAGAGTTGGGCTAAAGGACTGTTTCAACAAACGCTCAGGCCAATGTGTTCACTAGATTCACTACTTTCATCAGCAGCCTACTTTCTCCTGGTATGACAAAAGAAGTTTGTTTAATAAAGGCTCTAAGAATAAACCAGGAAATTACAGACCAGTGTCAGTGATAGGTAAAGTCTTCCAAGGAACAAGATATATACATATTTGAACAGACAGGGCCCAATTAGGGATAGTCAACATGGGTTTGTGCATGGTATGGCCCCCCCACCAAAGGAGATTACCAAGTTGATTGATAAAGGCATGGCAATAAATGTAGTCTACATGGACATTCTCAGGGCCATTCATAAAGTTGGGTATGTGAGACTGGTCAGCCAGCTTGGCATTCAGGACGAAGTATTCAATTGCATTCAAAGTTGGCTTAGCGAGAAAAGAGTGTTAGTAGATAGATAGTTGTCTCTCTGATTGGAGGTCTGTGACAAATGGTGCGTCACAAGGACCTGCGCTAGTTTCATTGTTATTTACTTCTTTATTAATGATTTCAATCTTAACCTTTGAAATCCAGATCAGAAAATTTGCAAACAACACCAAGATTGCAGTGAGGCAGTGGACAGTGAGGAAGGTTTGCAGCTGAATCTTAATCAACTGTGAAAATAGGCTAAGAAATGGCAGATGGAATTAAATGGAGACACGGGTGAGGTATGCTTTGGGAGGACAAACCAGGGCAAGACTTACACAGAGAATGGTAGGGCTTTGAAATGCGAGGTAGATTCTTAATTCATAAAGTTAACAAATTTCACAAATAAACCTCATTCTGATTCCTACAAAGTCCTTAAAGGGAGCTTTTGGCACATTGGCCCTCATAAATCAAGGCATTGAGTAAAGGAGTGGGATGTTATGTTGACGATACAGTATACATGACATTGGAGGGTCTGAATTTGGTGTATTGTGTGCAGTTCTGGTCACCTAACTACAGGAAAGATATCAATGAGCTTGATATCAAGATATCAATGATATCAAGGAATTGAGGACTTGAGTTATGGGGAAAACTTGAATAGGTTAGGACTTTATTCCCTGGAGTGCAAGAGATAGAGGGGATGAGAGTATACAAAATCATGAGGGGTACAGATAGGGTTAATGCATGCAAGCTTACCCCCTCAGGTTGAGGGAGACTAGATAGAACAAGAGGTTAAGGTGAAATATTTAAGAGAAATCTGAGGGAAAACTTCACTTAGAGGGTGGTGCAAGTGTGGAATGAATCTGTAAGTGGAAGTAGCAGATGCAGGTTCAATTGTAATATTAAAGAAAAGCTTGGTTAGGTACATGGATGGAGGGTTTTGAAGGATACAGTTGGGGTGCAGGTAGATGGGACTAGGCAGATGAGATTGACAAGATGGACCAGAGGGCCTATTTCTGTGCTGTAGTACTCAATGACAAGAATAAGTTCTATTTTTAAATTACATTTTAAACTTTTATGTGTTTTAATAGTCAGAGCATCTAATGTTTTCCAAACAATGAAATTCGACTGAACCATTTAAGTATTTAGACAAAGAAAAGCTATCATATTTGACCACTGACCATTAAGTAAGAATCACTCACACTTTGCTTTCTGCGAGAGAAAGCTTGTCTGCAAGAAGCTGTATCTCTGACTCTTTTTCATGCATTATGAGGTGACACTGAAGCTCCTTTTCACGTGTTGATGTTAACAATGTCTCAAGGTTCTTTATGGTGACCCTTTCACTGCTCAGTTGTTTCTTTATAAGTTCATTTTCAGCCTTTACATCTTCTAGTTCACTTACAGCCTGTAAAGATGTTAAGAAGATATATTGAGAGAACAAAAAATACATAACCCAGCAGTTTAATCAGAACAAGGGAAGATAAAGAAAATTAATCACGATCTTCACTAAATTATCTAGTAAATTTAAAATAGCAGTGAAACTCAGAAGGTACAGAAAATGCTAGGAAGTTTAATGTTATACTTGGGTAACTCAAGGATATGATTAACTTGATTAGAAGATCTCAAACCTAATCAGAAATCAGGAATCCAATGCCAATTTAGCTTGTAATTTGCTTGGGTCATTGGTTAAAATTATAGTAAGTACTATAGGGTGTGAAAATATTATTGTGAAAGATACCATTATATAGCTAATGCTAACTGAATTTGCCTCAAAGTTGGAGAAACAGTTTACTTCAGCAAATGGTGCCTCAGTTTCTTTACCCAGTTGGATGTATGGTATAGGCAGAATATGTGAGAAGGGAAGAGGAAAAATGAGCAATAATATTCTGTAAGCCATCTATTTAGCTGATGTACATTTTTGTTATAAAGGCAGCCCCTCCCCCAAGTTATAACCACTCAGGTAACGAAAATTCACCCTCAGAGAATTCACAACTAAAAACTGAGATACAGAATAGAATTTCCTCTCATAGAATTTGTGTGAAAAAAGTAAATAAATGAACAACTTTTTTTTTCAACTCATGCTTCTTTACATATAATACTCACTGGCCATTTTATTAGGTACACTTGCTCTTTAATGTAAATATTTAATTAGCCGATTTGTAGCAGCAACACAATGCATAAAGACATGCAGGCATAGTTATGAGGTTCAGACCAAACATTAGAATGGAGAAGAAATGTGATCTAAGTGACTCTGACCATGCAGTGATTGTTGATGCCAGCTGGGGTAGTTTGAAGATCTCAGAAACTGCTGATCCCCTGGGATTTTCAGACACACCAGTCTCTGGAGTTTACACAGATTGGTGCGAAAAACAATTTAGAAAAACCCAATGGGCAATTGTCCAATTCTGTAGGTGAAAACACATTTTTATGAGAGAGGTCAGAGGAGAATGGCCAGTATAGTTCAAGTTGACAGGAAGGCAACAGTAATGCACTGCAATGGTGGTGTGCAGAAGAGCATCTCTGAATCCACAAAAACAGCAAACTTTGAAGAAGATGAGCTGCAACAGCAGACCACCACACTGGGTTCCACTCATGTACCTAACAAAGTGTCCACTGCGTGTATGTCCAAATATATATATTGAGGAGGAGGGTCACTTGCATTCTATTTGATCAAAATGAAAACAAATTAAAACAAGGACATGTTCTAATTCTTAACATTTCCCATTTTGTAAGCTGCTTTGACTTTGAACCATCTGGACTAAAATTACAGAAGGAACTCAAATGGGAGATAAAAGATGACATCTAAAGACACATCTGTAATATTACTGTTAATGTTATCAAACCATACCCTTTCATGTTCCATGTTTTTAGAAGTAAGCTGCCGTGACAGGGTGTCCTTATTAGAATCCAGTTGGGCACAAAGATCCCTGATTGCAGACAGATCTCCTAACACACGAGACTTTTCAGCTTGTGTCTGTCGTAGCTCTTCCTCCAGTTTGGACATGCTTTTAGCAGAATTTGTTATCTCTTTCTCATAAGCTTGTTGGGCAGACATGTGCTAGTTTAAAGAATTTGCAGTTACATACACAAAACAAGCATATAGTTAGCATGTTAATCTTGAAACAGAAATAACCTTTACAATGTAGGTTAAGAATCAGCAAATTAAAGTAAAAATAAAGCATTTTATAAACTATTTTCAGTACAGCCTTTCACTGAGTAGCTCCTGGAACAGCATTTGATCTCAAAGTGCAGACATTTTACATGCTAGAAAACAATAGAGAAATGTAGCCAAGAACAGAAGAAATGTATTGCATGAACAAATAATAAGAACAGATAATAGGAAGAAGAAAACATCAGGACAATACAAACTTAAAAGGAAGCGTGCTTGAAAACATATACTACTGAAGCTAGAGAACACGACTAGTTGAATCAACATGTAAATGAACACCCACTGCAATAAGGCACAATAAAAAAAGTTTTTCAAAAAACATCAGTTAACTAATAGCAATTCTTAAAGTTTAAGTCAGAACATGATTTGTTTTATCAAGTCAATCAGATTTCATGACCATGCTCTACTCTGTAAGTCAAGTCTTGTTAAAGCAATGTTTATGAACTTTCTGCTCGACTTTGCAGTAATGATTTAAGAAGAAAGATGCTGGTTTTAAAAAGTTCACAGCATGAAATATATGCTAGCTTGTGGATACCTTCTTGAGGATTCTGCCAATACCCATTTCTAAATCACAGGCAGGAATCCTAAATTTAATTATTTTTTAAATTTAGAGATATAGCACAGTGACAGGCCCCTTCCAGCCCAATGAGCCTGTCCAACCCAATTACACCCATGTGACCAATTAACCTACTAACCCGTACATCTTTTGGAATACCTCTTGTATTTCCCTTTCGAGTTTGATCACTTGCTCCTCAAGATGTCGTCTTTCAGTATCTACAGACAGGAGCTCCAAACGAATTGAACTGCTCTCTCCCTCTGCCTGATGGGCCTTATGCTCCCAGTTTTCAGCCTGGTTAGTTGCCAGTCGGAACTGCTCCAGCATGTGATGAAGCTCTTGTTCCTATTATTTAAAAAAAACTTAAGCATAGACATCTCAAGATTGAACATAAAACAAAGAACAGTACAGCCCATGATGTTGTGCTTATCTGCATAAGCCTACTGACAATCAATCTAACCCTTCCCTCCTACACAGTCCATAACCCTGCATTCTTCTTATAACCATCTACCTATCTAAGAGGCTCTTAAATGCAACTATTGTATAAACCTTTTTCATCACCCCTGGCAGTGCATTCCAATCACAGACCACTGTCTGTAAAAACCTGCCTCAGATATCTCATGTAAACTGGATATCCTTTGGTATTTGTCAACACTGCTTGTCCACTTTGTCTGCGCCTCTTATAATCCTCTATCAAATCACCTCTCATCCTCCTTCACTCCAAAGAGAGAAGACCTAGCTTGCTCAGCAATCTTCATAAGGCATGTTCTCTAATCCAGGCAACATCCTGGTAAATCTCCTCTGCACTTTCTCTAAAGCTTCCACATCCTTCCTATAATGAAGCAACCAGGACTGAACACAACACTCCTAGTGTGGCTTGACCAAAATTTTACAGAGCTGCAATATCACCTTGCAGCTCATGAAAACAATCCTGTCTAATGAAGGCCAACACACCACTGGCCTTCTTCACCACCCTATAAACCTGTGTGGAAGCTCTGAGGGTTTTATGGACTTAGACCCCTAAACACCTTTGCTCCTTCACTCTGCTAAACATCCTGCCATTAGCCTTGTACTTCTCCTTCCAGTTCGACCTTACAAAGTGTATCACCACTTTTGCAGATTAAACTACATCTGCCATCTCTCTACCCAGCTCTGCATCCTGTCTATAATCTCGTTGTAGCCTATGTCATTTGTCCATACTATGCACAAAGTCACCAGTCTTCTTGTCATCTGCAAAATAAGTATAGACTAATCTTAATTCCTATTTATTCATTTTTTAGGTATAAGACAACTTAATTTGACAGATCTACTTTTTTTCCCCCTCATAACAATCACTGGCCAATTCAGTGGTTTCCAATTTACAATTTAAAAATATAGAAAATATTGATAAAACTTCCATAAACATTTTTTTCTTAATAAAGGAGTAATTTAAGAGAAAACCAAGTATTATCCCTCCTCTTCGAGAGCTGTCTGTCAACAATTGTTCAAGGCTACATTGTGAGGCTCAGGAACTGAATACCTATGATCTATCATTTCAATTTGGATGGAACTACATGAAGAGGAACAACTTTTATATAGTCAGATATAAAGTGGTATCCTCAATAAGGGCACCAGTATATTAGAAAGCACAGAAAATGAAACACAAATTCCTAATTTCTGGAACAACACACTTTCAGTATTATATGTGTGTGAGCTCTGTAATATATTACTTTAATAAAAAGATTCATTGTTATAGCTTCTGTATTAAAACAAAATTTTTGTGCTGCTGAGCCTATATTGGGATTGAGCAGCTGTTCAATGAGTTGGGAATTGAGTAACAATGAAGCAGAGTTTGAATTGTGGCCAGTGAATGGGATTCAATAGCAAGAAGAAGAAGAAAGCCCTTAACTCCGAGTGGAGTCATCGCAGCACCGTCTTTTTTTTAAGCAGACTTTCTTGTTCTTATGAGGCCGGGTTGCTAGCTCGACGCTCAACCCAGCACGGATGGAAAGCGTTCAAGGGAGCCGGCTGAACTCGAGAGCCTTTGCTCCAAAGACTGGCGCTGATGCCACTATGCCACCAGATGGCCATTAAATAGCAAGGTAGAATAAAATTAAGGCAGCGAAAAGCATAGCCGGCCATTGTGTGAAAGGTCCAATGTTAGAGTGGAGAGGTTTTGGCTTCGGCTCATCAGGCAAGTGAGGAAGTATCTGGCAAGCATGTTCTTTTTTTACTCTTCATTCCCCATCTGGTAGGGCATAGTTAGAGCAGAGAGAATGACACCAAGGACAGTGTTATGTTCTTTGTATAAGATATGGGCATTCTGGAAGAGCTACAGCCTCCCAGATAACTACATTTGTACCAGGAGCACCAAGCTGCAGCTCAATGTAGACTGAGAAAATGATAGACAGGAGTCACCCCCAAGTTGCAGGAGACAATTAGCTGGGTGGCTGTCAGGAAAAGGAAGGGGAATGGGCAGACAGGACAGAGTACCCCTGTGGCCGATCCCCTGAAAAATAAGTATAGTGCTTTGGATATCATTGTGAGGGATGTCCAACCAGGGGGAGCCGCAGCAACTGTGCCTCTGGCACTGTGGCTCAGAAGAGAGGTGCAGAGGACTGCAGTAGTGATAGGAGATTCCATAGTTACAGGAATTGAGGTGAGATTCTGTGGATTTGAAAGACTCCCAGATGGTATGTTGCCTCCCAGGTGCCAGGCAGTTTGGTGCCTTGAGCAGTGGCCAATCAGCATTTGGGATTGATTGAGGCTTGAGCTCTTCAGAAAAGAGAGGCTTGAATGAGAGAAGGAAAAAAAGCTATAGGTTGTTTTTTTTCCCTTGCCCTTCCAGTTTGTTTTTTTCTTCTTTATAGTTGCTCAGTTATGAACAGTAGAGATGCCAGGCAGGATACTGAATGCTCCTCTTGCAAGATGTGGGAATGCAGGGAGACCTCCAGCGTCCCTGACAACTACACCTGCGAGAAGTGCATCCAACTGCAGCTGCTAACACTCTGTGATAAGGAGTTGAAGCTGGAACTGGATGAACTCCAGATCATATGGGAGGTGATAGGTAAGACCTTAAGACATAGGAGCAGAACTAGGCCATTCAGCCCATTGAATCTCCTCCGCCATTCCATCATGGCCGATCGCAGATCCCACTCAACCCCGTACACCTGCCCTCTTGCCATACCCCTTTGATACCTTGACCGATCAGCTTCCGCCTTAAATATACCCACAGACTTGGCCTCCACCGCAGTTTGTGGCAGAGCATTCCACAGGTTCACTACTTCCTGGCTACAAAAATTCCTCCAGGGCTCTTTTCTAAAACAACGCCCTTCAATTTCTAGATACCCTCACTACAGGAAACATTCTCTCCACATCCACCTTAACTAGTCCTTTCAACATTCTGTAGGTTTCAGTGAGATCCCCACGCATACTCCTAAATTCCAATTGAGTACAAGCCCAAAGGTGCCAAATGCTCCTCATATGTTAACCCCTTCATTCCCAGAATTATCCTCATGAACCTCCTCTGGACTCTCTCCAATGACAACATATCCTTTCTGAGATATAGGGCCCAAAACTGTTGAAAATACTTCAAGTGCTGACTAGAATCTTATAAAGCCTCAGCATTATTTCCTTGTGTAGGGTTCTCAGATTATTAATTATAACGTTAACTGTTAACTGCTTATATAAAATGGCTTCTTTGTACAGTTATAATGAAATGGCTTCTTTGTGGGTAACTGATGAGGTAATGCTGTTTAGTTGGAATGCTTGGGTTATAATTATTGATAACAGAGGAACTAACCAATGGTAGCAATGTTGTTCTATCTGTATGTGTGGGAACCTGGAGTAGTGTGCGGGATTTCCGGGAGGAGAACTGAAGAGGAAGGACGTGCTGGACGCGCTCTGGTTGATCACCGAGGTTGGTCCCAGGTGGCGAGTTGAGGAGGTCGGAGAAGATCAGATGGTGAACCGACAGCTTCGCTAATTGAGCTCCAACGGGTGTGCACGAATTGATTGAACTCTGATAAGTTTTGGCGCCTTTTTTTTCTTTTCTTTTTATATTGTATCGCTACTAACTACCTAGTTCCAGTAAGATTTATAAAGTGTACTCTGTAAACGTACATTGTGTGCTATCTGATATTGTGTGTGCGAGTTTGTATCAATGTGTATTTCATAGCATCCACGCAAATGGGAGACAAGGCTTGGTAGGTGGACGGATTTTTCCCTAGACAAACACAAGCCGATAGCTCTGGTCGTTACACTTGTTTTTATATTCTATTCCAATTGAAATAAATGTCAACATTATATTTGTCTTCCTTACCACAGACTCAACGTGTAAATTAATCTTCAGTCTTGCACAAGGACACCTAAGTCCCTCTGAACCTCTGATGTTTGAACCTTCTCTCCATTTAGATGACAGTCCACACTGTTGTTCCTTATAGCAAATTGCATTATCATACATTTCCCAGTACTGTATTCCATCTGCCACTTTTTACCCATTCTTCCAGTTTGTCAAAGTCCTGCTGCAATTGCATTGCTTCTTCAGCACTACCTACCCCTATCTTTGTATCATCCACAAACTTTGTCACAAAGCCATCAATTCCATTATCTAAATCACTGACAAACAACGTGAAAATTAGCGGTCCCAATACTGACCCCTGAGGAACACCACTAGTCACTGGTAGCCAACCAGGAAAAGTCCCCTTTCATTCCCACTCGCTGCCTCCTGCCTGTCAGCCATTCTTCTAACCTTGCCAGTATCTTTCCTGTAACACCATAGGATTTTATCCTGTTAAGCAACCTCAGGTGGCACCTTATCAAATGCCTTCTGAAAATCCAAGTAAATGACATCCACTGCCTCTCCTTTGTCCACCCTCCTTTTTAGTTTTTTTGAAGAATAACAGATTTGTCGGGCAAGATTTCCTTTCACAGAAACCATGCTGACTTTGACTTATTTTATCACTAGTTTCCAGGTACCCCAAAACCTCATCCTTAATAATGGACTCCATCATTTTTCCAACCACTGAGGTTAGGCTAACTGGCCTATGATTTCCTTAATTTTGCCTTCCTCCTTTCTTAAACAGTGGAGTGATATTTGCAATCATACAGTCCTCTGGGCCCATGCCAGAATCAAGTGATTCTTGAAAGATCATGACAATGCAACCGCTTTCTCTTCAGCAACCTCCCTCAGGATTTTGGGATGCAGTCCATCTGGTCCAGGTGACATCCACCTTAAGATCTTTGAGTTTGTCTAGCACTTTTTCCTTTGTTATAGCAATGCCATTCACTCCTGCTCCTTGACACTCACGGGCCTCTGGTACACTGCTAGTGTCTTCCACAGTGAAGACAGATGCAAAGTACCCATCAAGTTATCTGCCATTTCTTTGTCCCCCATTACTACCTCATCAGCATCATTTTCCAGTGGTCCACTATCAGCTCCCCCACCTTTTACTCTTCATGCAATTGATAAAACTTTTGGTATCTTGTTTTATATTATTGGCTAGTTTGCCCCCATATTTCATCTTTTCCCTTTTCATAGCCCTTTTTAGTTGCCTTTTCTCTCAGTTTAAAAAGCTTCCCAATTATCCAAGCTCCCACTCACTTTTGCTACCTTATATGCCCAGTCCTCAGCTTTTATGCAGTCCTCAACTTCCCTTGTCAGCCACGGTTACCTACCCCTGCCATTTTGATCACTGCCTCCTAAGGGTTCCTTTACATTAAGCTCCCTAATAAGATCTGGGTTATTACACAACATCCAATCTAAGGTAGCCTTTCCCTAAATAGGCTCAAGTTCAAGCTGCTCTAAAAAGCCATCTCGTAGACATTCAACAAATTCCTTCTCTTGCAATCCATCACCAACCTGATTTTCCCAATCCCCTTGCACACTGGTGCCCCATTACAATTGTGAAATTGCCCTTATTACATGCCTTTTCCAGCTCCCTTTGCAATCTCAACTCCACATCTTGGCTACTATTTAGAGGCCTATGTATGATTCCCATATATCTTTTTCTTACCCTTGCAGTTTCTTAACTCAATCCACAAAGATTCAACATTCTCTGAACCTATGTCACCTCTTTCTAAAGACGTAATTCTATCTCTTACCAGCAGAGCCACACCATCGCCTATGCCTTCCTGCCTGTCCTTTCAATACAAAGTATATACTTTGATGTTAAGCTCCCAACTATGGCCTTTCAGCCACGACTCAGTGATACCACAGCGTCATACCGACCCATCTCTAATTGCACTTGAGATCATCCTTCTTCCGAATACTATGCATATTTAAATACAGCACCTTCAGTCCTGCATTCTCCACCCTTTTGAAGTTTGCTTGTGGTGCAAAGTAACTCATTACTGTCTGCATTTGTACCCAGTCACTGGCTTGCCCTTTCATACATTCATGTCACATCCATCATCTACTTGTAAACCTGCTGCCTCATCCTCAGTTCTATCGTACATGGAGAGAGCTAGTTACACCCAAGGTACGTAACACAGGAAACTGGATGACACTCAGGAAAGGGAAAGGGGTTAAACAGCCAGTGCAGAGTGCCCTTGTGCCCCCTCCCCAAAACCAGGTATACCACTTTGGATACTGTTCGTGGGGACGAGTGACCCAGCAGAGGAAATTCACAGCAGTCAGGTCAATGACACCGAGTCTGGCTCTGTAACTCAGAACAGAAAGGGCTGGACTATGGTGATAGGGGTACATTAGTTAGGAGACCGGAAAGGAGGTTCTGTGCATGAGAACAAGATTCCCAGATCGTATGTTGCCTCCTGGGTGCCAGGATCCAGGACATCTCAGTTTGAGTCCTCAGCATTCTTAAGAGGGAGCGTAAACAGCTAGAGGTTGTGGGCTATGTAGGTACCAATGGCATAGGTAGGAAGGGTGCCTAGGTTCTGCAAAGTGAGTTCAGGGAGTTAGATACTAAGTTAAATACAGGGTGATGATTGCAGAATTGATACCTGTGCCATGTGTTAGTGAGGCCAGAAATAGTAAGATTATACAGCTTAACATGTGGCTAAGGAGTTGGTATAGGAGGGAGGGCATAAGATTTTTAGATCATTGGGCTCTATTCCAGGGAAGGTGGGGGTAGAAAATAGAAACGCAGGGGGATCAGAACCAGAGTGCCACAACAGATAGTAGAGAGAGGTTGTGAAGACAGAGGTTGTTAAGACCACATACGTCAGGAATCACAAGGCTGAACATGGTGTGACTAATGTCCTGAGCTGCATATATTTCAATGCAAGAAGTATCAAAGGAAAGGCAGATGAGTCCAGGGCATGGATCAACACAACAATTATGATATTGTAGCCATTAATGAGACTTGGCTGCAGGAGGGGCAGGACCGGCAACACAGTATTCTGGTGTTCCGTTGTTTTAGATGCAATAGAACAAGAGAGATTAAAGGAGGCATTACCAGTCAAGAAAAATGTCATGGCAGTGCTTAGTCAGGCAGACTGGAGAACTTGCCTAGTGAGGTGTTATGGGTAGAAATGAGTAATAAGAAAGATAGACCACATTAATGGGGCTACTTACAGACCACCAACAGTCTAAGGGACTTAGAGGAACAAATTTGTAAAGAGATCACAGACTGTGGCTAGAAACACAAGGTTGTTATAGGAGGTGATTTTAACTTTCCACATATTAACTGGGACTCCCATACTGTAAAAGGACTAGGATATGATTAAGCATTTTTCAAATATGTTTAGGAAAGTTTTCTAAATGAGTACTGTTAGGGTTAATGTTAGGGTTAATTTGAGACTGCCATTACAGGTCAGGAGTGGCTCACGTAATATTAGGAGGCCGGAATGCGAGGGAGGGGGGAGCGAAACTGGGGATTCCGCTACACCGAAACTACCAGTGTCACGCGATTCAGTAAACAAAAGAAACAGGCAACTCGTGAGTGTATGGCATCAGGCCAATAAGATGGACACAAGTGCCCGATATTACCTAATATGTAGCGGGGGGTTGTGCTGGGGGAAAAAGGGATATAAATAAGAGCAGATTGTAAGGGGAAGTCGGAACGCGCCTTCTCCAGCGACTCTGTCGATTCGCTGTGCCAGTTACGAATTCTGCAATAAACCCAAGTTTTGTAATATTCCGGTGTTGGTTGTCTCTCTTCCTAAACGAACACAGGGCATAACTTGAGCCCAACATTTGGTGACCCCGACGTGGGGAGGGAGAGACAACACAGGCTGGCGGGTCCGACAGCAGACAACTTGCGGCCGCAAGCTCGACTAAGGTCAGGAAGTGCCTGTTATATCGAAGACTTCCACTAGATAGTTAAATCACTGAGTTAGATCTTGTCTGCTGACGGATCCTCACCAACCCCAAATTACCCTGGGAGAGATCATTCCCGGTGCAGAATCGTGACTGGTAAGCACTAACTCTTATCTGTTTTTAGGAAGATCCTCCGCCCGTGGAAAAGTCTTCTGAGTGAGGGTACCCGCCGCCCACGATGGGCATAAAAGTCTCAGGAGTGAGGAGAAAAGTGTCGCGGTACACCGTAGTACACAGGGATACTGACGGCGCCTACCTTAGACTGGTTGTTAAGAGGAGAAATCTCCCACGCGAAGGTCAGGTTTTGAAAGGCGACCGTCCCACATTTGATCCTCTCTGTGTACTAGGGAGCCATGGAGCACTTCAATTTCGAGTTACCAAAACTCAGACATTTGCGTGTTGAGTAACAGAGTATATGAGAGTTTTTAGAAATATGGTAAAATTGATAACTGTGCGAGTTCAATAATCTAACAGTGAGCAGCCGCAGGGGTTGGACACCATCAAGGTAGGAGTGGAAGTGTTCCTCCGAGGCCCGGGGAAGCTCACCTGGAACGGAAAACGGTGGCATGGTCCATACCCTGTCACCGAGGTCTCCAACAGGACATTAAAAGGTAAGAAGGGAGGGGGACAATAACTGGCATCATTTTCTCACTGCTCCAGATCCGCAAAAGGAAGCCAAATTAATCTAATTGAAACGATTGACGAAGAGGGCACGGGGAAGGAAACGGGCAAGGATGAGTGGCTGGATGTTGGGGTGGATAAGTATCACCGCTCTCCTGGGACGTCTCGTTCAGGGAGCGCCGGACCCCTGTGGGGCCAGAGTGATATTAGACGCCGACCCAAAGAGGGATAAAGTTTTTCAATTTGACCTTTGTGATGTGATTGACTGCTGGGGAGGTTCAGAGGCCGGATGGAAAGGATACGAAGTCTACATGTGTCCCTTTGCGGCACTCGGACTAGGGTATCCACCCATCTTTCCCAATAAACGAACGGCGGGAGGGCAGTGGTGTGCCTCCTGGGATGATGTTTGGTGGGGAACGGGGCGGACCAGACGGAAAGCTGACTAAGAGCCTGATAGAACTCCGGGCGTTGGCCAACGAGCTGAAAGAGCAATCTGGGGTAAACAACCCAGTGGTAGATTGGCTGAATAAGACCTTTGGTAAGTGGGGAGCGTTTCTGGGACAGTCGGCTCTAGGACTGTCTATTTCAATTGCTATCTTTATTACGTGTGGTTGTTGTTGCGGGACTATAGATCGAGCCTTGACCGGAAAGGATGGACCTCCACCGGCATACCAGGCACCCTTGTTCCCGGTGGAAGGGGAGGACACGGCCCTCCCGGAAAGCGGACGCGCTATGGGAGGACACGGACTGAAATGGACCATGGCAAGGGGGGGATTGTGAATTTGTTCTTGAATAAGTTTTCTGAAATGTTGCATGCTACTTGTAAAAATTGCGGATGTTTAGGGAACCCCTACCCATATTTTGTGACCCTAGGTCAGACAAATCAGGATAAGCAAATAGGGAGGACACGCCAAAGAGTGCCAGGGGACGCTCACCTCCCTGCCTGATCCCGGCAGCCGCGGAAAAGCTTGTAAAGGGTGTGGCCTCTGGGAGGCCAAGGGAGGGAGTGTTAGGGTTAATTCGAGACTGCCATTACAGGTCAGGAGTGGCTCACGTAATATTAGGAGGCCGGAATGCGAGGGAGGGGGGAGCGAAACTGGGGATTCCGCTACACCGAAACTACCAGTGTCACGTGATTCAGTAAACAAAAGAAATAGGTAACTCGTGAGTGTATGGCATCAGGCCAATAAGATGGACACAAGTGCCCGATATTACCTAATATGTAGCAGGGGGTTGTGCTGGGGGGAAAAGGGATATAAATAAGAGCAGATTGTAAGGGGAAGTCGGAACGCGCCTTCTCCAGCGACTCCGTCGATTCGCTGTGCCAGTTACGAATTCTGCAATAAACCCAAGTTTTGTAATATTCCGGTGTTGGTTGTCTCTCTTCCTAAACGAACACAGGGCAGAATTTCAAGCCCAACAGTACGTAGAAGTCCCAATTAGAGTGTGCGATACTTTATCTGCTATTAGGGAATAAAACAGGGTAGGCGGGAGAAGTTTGTGGAGGTGAACACTTTGCATCTAGTGATCACAATGCCATTAGTTTCAAAGTAAATATACAGAAAGATAGGTCAGGTGCATGGGTTGAGATTCTAATTTGGAGAAAGACCTATTTTGATAGTATCAGAAAGGATCCGGCAAGTGTGAATCAGTACAGGCTGTTTTCTTGCAAATGTGTACTTGGAAAGTGGGAGGCCTTCAAAAGTGAAATTTTGGAGAGAACAAAGCTTGGATGTGCCCGTCAGAATAAAAGGTAAAGATAGGTGTAGACAACCTTGGTTTTCAAAAGATATTGTGGCCCCAGTTAAGGAAAAAAAGGAGGTGTATTGCAGGTATCGGCAGGTAGGTGCTTAAGGAATGCAAGAGAACACTTAGGGGGCTAAAAGGCTGTCATAACAGACAAGGTGAAGGAGAATCCTTAGGGATCTACAGATATGTTAAGACCAAAAGGATAGCAAGGTACAAAATTAGTCCTCTGTAAGATCAGAATGGTAAGAGATTGAGGGAAATCTTAAATATAATCTTTGCATCTTTATTTACTTGGGTGATAGACTCAAGAGTCTATTGAGATAAGGCAAAGCAGCAGCAAGATCATGAATCTGATATGGATTACAGAGGAGGTGGTGGTTGCTGTCTTAAGGCAACTTAGAGTGAACTAATTCCCTGGGCCTTATAAGGTGTTCCCTCAGACCCTGTGCAGAAATTACAGGGGCCCTGGCAGAGATATTTAAATCATACTTAGTGACAGGTGGGGTACCGGAGAATTGGAGGACAGCTAATTTTGTTCTGCTGTTTAAGAAAAGCTCTAAAAATAAACCAGGAAAGTGAGGCCAGTATAGGCCAGTGAGCCTGACATCAGTCACGGAGAAGTTACTGGGAGGTATTAAGGGACCATATATACAGTATGAGTATTTGGATAGATATGAACTGATTAAGGATAGTCAGCATAGTTTGTGTGTGGTAGGTCATGTCTTATAGAGTTTTTCAAGGAAGTTACCAGGAAAGTTGATGAAGGCAAAGCAGTGGATGTTGTCCACATGGTCTTTAGCATGGCATTTGACAAAGTCCTGAATGAAAGGTTGGTCAAGAATGTTCAGTTGCTCGGCATTCAAGTTGAGGTAGTAAATTGGATTAGGCATTGGCTTTGAGGTAGAAGCCAGAGAGTGGAAGTAGATGGTAACCTCTCTGACTGGAGGCCCGTGACCAGTGGTGTGCTGCAAGAATTGGTGCTGGGTCCATTGGTTTGTCACCTATACCAACTATCTAGATGAAAATATGGTTAACGGGATCAGCAAATTTGCAGATGACACCAAGACTGCGGGTGTAGTGGACGGTGAGGAAGACTATCATGGCTTGCAGCGGGATCTGCACCAGCTGGAAAAATGGCAGATGGAAATTAATGGAGAAACATAAAGAAGCTTTTGGCACACTGGCCTTCATAAATCAAAGTACCGAGTACAGGAGAGGGAATGTTATGTTGAAGTGGCATAAGATATTGGTGAGACCTAATTGGGAGTATTCTGTGCAGTTTTGGTCACCTACCTAGAGGAAAGATGTAAACAAGGTTGAAAGAGTGAATAGGTTAGGACTTTATTCCTCGGAATGTAGACAATTGAGGGATTTGAAAGTGGTATACAAAATTATGAGGGGTATAGATAGGGTAAATGCAAGTAGGCTTTTTCCACGGACATTGGGTAGAACTACAACTCGAGGTCATGGGTTAAGATCGAAAGTTAAAACGTTTACGGGGAACACAAGGGGAAACTTCTTCACTCAGAGGGTCGTGAGAATGAGCTGCCAGCACAATGTGCGAGTTCAATTTCAACATTTAAGAAAATTTTGGATAGGTACGTGGATAGCAGGGGTATGGAAGGGTGTAGTCCCAGTGCAGGTTAATGGGAGAAGGCAGATTAAGTAGTTTGGCACAGACTAGATGGGCTAAAGAGCCTCTTTCTGTGCCATATTTTTCTATGATTCTATGACCAGAGGGCACAGCCTCAGAATAGAGGGGCATCCATTTAGAATGGAGATGGCAAGGAATTTCTTTAGTCAGAGAGCGGTGAATCTGTGGAATTCATTGCCACAGGCGGCTGTGAAGGCCAATTCATTAGGTATATTTAAGGCAGAGATTCTTCATTACTCAGGGGATGAAGGATTAAGGGGAGAGGTTGGTGTTGAGAGGAAAATGGATCAGCCGTGATGAAATGATGAAGCAGACTCAATGGGACAAATGGCGTAATTCTGGTCCTATATCTTGTGGTCTTCGAGAAGTCTACATCAGACAGAGCAGTTTAAAAAGTCATATTAGGTGAAAGAACAGAAAAAGTGTGAGTTAGAAAGTACAGAAACTTAAGGTGGCTGCTGGTTGGAATTTTAAATTAATAACTGACCTAGCAATAAATGCTACCTACAGAAAAGCATTCCAAACTTTTATCACCCTACGTCTTAAAGTCTCTTCTAGAAAGACCTGATTCGACCATAAGACATAGGAGCTGGATTAGGGTATTCAGCCCATCAAGTCTGCTACATTATTCAATCACTGCTGATGTATTATCCCTCTGGTGTAACATTTGATGCCTTTACTAATCATGAACTTATCAACTTTTGCTTTAAATATACAAAATGAGTTGGGCTCTAGTCATCTGTGGCAATGAATTTCACAGATTCATCAAGTTTAGACTAAGAAATTCCTCCTGAACTCTGTCTTAATGGGATGTTCCTGTATTCTGAGGCTGTGTCCTTTGGTTCTAGACTCTCCCATTATTGAAAATATCCTCTCAACTGCCTTTCAATATTCAGTCGGTTTCTATGAGATCAGCCCTCATTCTTCTAAACTTGAGAAAATACAGGCCCAGAACCATCAAATGCTCCTCGTATGTTAACGTTTTCATTCCCAGCATTATCATGAACCTCCTCCAGACCAGACAGACAGACATACTTTATTGATCCCGAGGGAAATTGGGTTTCATTACAGCCGCGCCAACCAAGAATAGTGTAGAAATATAGCAATATAAAACCATAAGTAATTAAATAATAATAAGTTAATCATTCCAAGTGGAAATAAGTCCAGGACCAGCCTATTGGCTCAGGGTGTCTGACACTCCGAGGGAGGAGTTGTAAAGTTTGATGGCCACAGGCAGGAATTACTTCCTATGACACTCAGTGTTGCATCTCGGTGGAATGAGTCTCTGGCTGAATGTACTCCTGTGCCTAACCAGTACATTATGGAGTGGATGGGAGTCATTGTCCAAGATGGCATGCAACTTGGACAGCATCCTCTTTTCAGATACCACCGTCAGAGGGTCCAGTTCCACCCCCACAACATCACTGGCCTTACGAATCAGTTTGTTGATTCTGTTGGTGTCTGCTACCCTCAGCCTGCTGCCCCAGCACACAACAGCAAACATGATAGTACTGGCCACCACAGCCTTCCCAATGCTAACGAATTCTAACTTAAATGAGGTCATCATGCTCCAAATGTGGTCTGACCAATGACTTCCAATGCCTCAGCATTTCATCCTTGCTTTTATCTTCTAGTCCTCTCAAAATAAAGGTTAACATTGTATTTGCCTTCCTTACGTCCAACTCAACCTGAAAAATTCCTTTCCACCTCAAATTTCTGAAGTCACTTCCTGCTTGGAAAATAGACTACACCTTTATTCATTCTACTAAAGTGCATGACCATACACTTCCTTTTACAGTGATTCCCCTGCCACTTCTTGCCCATTCGCCTAATCTGTCCAAGTCCTTCTGCAGTCTCCCTGCTTCCTCAATGCTGCCTGCCCTCTAATCTTAAGAGTCCTTACACTGGAAATATTTTCTCTTATTACATGGAAAAACTTCAATGAAAATACTCATTAACCTTCTAAATTTCACTGATTACAGCTCTGGAAGAAATTTAACTGCACAAATTTCACCTGGGTAAATCTATGCCGAATATAGGATTTTCCCCCACTTCTTTGTATTTCTTACCTTGGCAACCATTAAGCTTTCTATTCTCGCCACTTCATTGATGTAGTTATGTACTCTTGATTTGAAATCATCCTTTTCATGCAAAGCTTGTTCGAGTTCACTGCTGATTGCCTAAGATGAAGGTGAAGATTATTAACGAGATATAAACTGCTCAATGCAGAGACAAATTGTGCAAAACTACCAGTTACTCACTATTCCTAAAATCAGAACAAATATGTTTGAAGTATTTTGAGAAACCTAGTTTCCAGTTGTTTCAAGTTTGAAGTTACACCGATTACAATATTGCTTCCAACAAGACATTTCAAATGAAATTTTGAGTACCCTGGATCTGTGCAAGTGCAAATACAAAACCAGTTGCTGCTATTGTATTTAAATTGTCAGTGAAAATCCAAAAAGCTCAGCATTGCCATGGCACCTCCCAGGCCTTGTGTTTGTGAGTGATCTCCGATATGGTACATTACCCAGGCTGGACTGCAATGAAACAGCATACATTCTGATGGGTCAAATTTAGCACACTCCAACCATTCTAAGAAATTTTTATGGAGCTGAATATGTCTGAGGCAGGCATCCATGTACAAGGGAATTCAGATCACTATGTTACATCATTGATAATCTTTAGTTTCCTCTCACTCACAAACCATATAACAATCACAGCACGGAAACAGGCCATTCCGGCCCTCCTAGTCCGTGCCGAACTCTTAATCTCACCTAGTCCCACCTACCCGCACTCAGCCCATAACCCTCCACTCCTTTCCTGTCCATATACCTATCCAATTTTACCTTAAATGACACAACTGAACTGGCCTCTACTACTTCTACAGGAAGCTCATTCCACACAGCTATCACTCTCTGAGTAAAGAAATACCCCCTCGTGTTTCCCTTAAACTTTTGCCCCCTAACTCTCAAATCATGTCCTCTCGTTTGAATCTCCCCTACTCTCAATGGAAACAGCCTATTCACGTCAACTCTATCTATCCCTCTCAACATTTTAAATACCTCGATCAAATCCCCCCTCAACCTTCTACGCTCCAATGAATAGAGACCTAACTTGTTCAACCTTTCTCTGCAACTTAAGTGCTGAAATCCAGGTAACATCCTAGTAAATCATCTCTGCACTCTCTCTAATTTATTGATATCTTTCCTATAATTCGGTGGCCAGAACTGTACACAATATTCCAAATTTGGCCTTACCAATGCCATGTACAATTTTAACATTACATCCCAACTTCTGTACTCAATGCTCTGATTTATAAAGGCCAGCGTTCCAAAAGCCTTCTTCACCACCCTATCTACATGAGACTCCACCTTCAGGGAACTATGCACTGTTATTCCTAGATCTCTCTGTTCCACTGCATTCCTCAATGCCCTACCATTTACCCTGTATGTTCTATTTGGATTATTCCTGCCAAAATGTAGAACCTCACACTTCTCAGCATTAAACTCCATCTGCCAACGTTCAGCCCATTCTTCTAACCGGCATAAATCTCCCTGCAAGCTTTGAAAACCCACCTCATTATCCACAACACCTCCTACCTTAGTATCATCAGCATACTTACTAATCCAATTTACCACCCCATCATCCAGATCATTTATGTATATTACAAACAACATTGGGCCCAAAACAGATCCCTGAGGCACCCCGCTAGTCACCGGCCTCCATCCCGATAAACAATTATCCACCACTACTCTCTGGCATCTCCCATCTAGCCACTGTTGAATCCATTTTATTACTCCAGCATTAATACCTAACGACTGAACCTTCTTAACTAACCTTCCATGTGGAACTTTGTCAAAGGCCTTGCTGAAGTCCATATAGACTACATCCACTGCCTTACCCTCGTCAACATTCCTCGTAACTACTTCAAAAAATTCAATAAGGTTTGTCAAACATGACCTTCCACGCACAAATCCATGCTGGCTACTCCTAATCAGATCCTGTCTATCCAGATAATTATAAATACTATCTCTAAGATTACTTTCCATTAATTTACCCACCACTGATGTCAAACTGACATGTCTATAATTGCCAGGATTACTTCTAGAACCCTTTTTAAACAATGGAACCACATGAGCAATACGCCAATCCTCCGGCACAATCCCCGTTTCTAATGACATCTGAAAGATCTCTGTCAGAGCTCCTGCTATCTCTACACAAACTTCCCTCAAGGTCCTGGGGAATATCCGGTCAGGACCCGGAGATTTATCCACTTTTAAATTTCTTAAAAGCGCCAGTACTTCCACCTCTTTAATTGTCATAGGTTCCATAACTTCCTTACTTGTTTCCCACACCTTACACCATTCAATATCCTTCTCCTTAGTGAATACCGAAGAGAAGAAATCGTTCAAAATCTCTCCCATCTCCCTCAGCTCCACACATAGCTGACCACCCTGATTCTCTAAGGGACCAATTTTATCCCTCACTATCCTCTTGCTTTTAATATAACTGTCGAAGCCTTTCGGATTTACTTCCACCTTATTTGCCAAACCAAACTCGTAACTTCTTTTAGCTTTTCTAATCTCTTTCTTAAGTTTCCTTTTACATTCTTTATATTCCTCGAGCAATTCCTTTACTCCATGCTGCCTATATCTATTGTAGACATCCCTCTTTTTTCGAACCAAGTTTCTAATATCCCTTGAAAACCATGGCGCTTTCAAACCTTTAACCTTTCCTTTCAACCGAACAGGAACATAAAGATTCTGTACCCTCATAATTTCACCCTTAAATGACCTCCATTTCTCTATTACATCCTTCCCATAAAACAACTTGACCCAATCCACTCTCTCTAAATCCCTGCGCATCTCCTCAAAGTTAGCCTTTCTCCAATCAAAAATCTCAACTCTAGGTCCAGTCCTGTCCTTCTCCATAATTATATTGAAGCTAATGCTATTGTGATCACTGGACCCGAAGTGCTCCCCAACACATACATCTGTCAGCTGACCTATCGCATTCCCTAACAGGAGATCCAACACTGCCCCATCTCTAGTCGGTACTTCTATGTATTGTTGCAAAAAACTATCCTGCACACATTTCACAAACTCTAAACCATCCAGCCCTTTTACAGAATGAGCTTCCCAATCTATGTGTGGAAAATTAATATCTCCCACAATCACCACCTTGTATTTACTACAAATATCTGCTATCTCCTTACACATTTGCTCTTCCAACTCACGCTCCCCATTAGGTGGCCTATAATACACTCCTATCAGTGTTACTACACCTTTCCCATTCCTCAATTCCACCCAAATAGCCTCCCTAGAGGAGCTCTGTAATCTATCCTTCCAAAGCACCGCCATAAGATTTTCTCGGACAAGCAATGCAACACCTCCTCCTCTGGCCCCTCCTACTCTATCACACCTGAAGCAACTAAATCCAGGAATATTTAGTTCCCAATCACACCCTTCCTGCAACCATGTTTCACTAATAGCTACAACATCATAATTCCAGGTATCAATCCACACTTTAAGCTCATCCACCTTGCTTACAATGCTCCTAGCATTAAAATAGATACATTTAAGATACTCTCCACCTCCTCCTCTCTTTTCATCCCTAGCAATGCATTCAAATTTATTATCCTTTTCTTTCTTCTCCCCTACAACTTCGGGCTGAGCGCATCCCTTCTCCATCACCTGCCTTTCCTCCCTCACACACTGTCTACTTACTTGCTCTACTGGTGAACTAACCTCCTCTCTCATAGTTTCCTCAAATTGATTTCCGCCCCCCCATCTTACTAGTTTAAAGTCTGCCCTGTAGCCCTAGCAAACCTCCCCGCTAGGATATTGGTCCCCCCAGGATTCAAGTGTAACCCGTCCTTCTTGAACAGGTCACGCCTGCCCCAGAAGAGGTCCCAATGATCCAGAAACTTGAATCCCTGCCCCCTGCTCCAATCCCTCAACCACGCATTCATCCTCCACCTAATTCCATTCCTACTCTCACTGTCGCGTGGCACAGGCAGTAATCCCGAGATTACTACCTTTGCGGTCCTTCTTCTTAACTGCCTTCCTAACTCCCTATACTCTCGTTTCAGGACCTCTTCCCCTTTCCTACCTATGTCATTGGTACCTACATGTACCACAACCTCTGGCTCCTCACCCTCCCACTTCAGGATATCTTAGACGCGATCAGAAACGTCCCGGACCCTGGCACCAGGGAGGCAAACTACCATCCGGGACTCCCAATCACCTCCACAGAACCGCCTGTCTGAACCCCTGACTATCGAGTCCCCTATTACTATGGTCCCCTTTCTTCTATCCCTACCCTTCTGAGCTACAGTGTGCTGTAGCACAATCCAATGTGCTGCTGAGTATAATGATAGCATCACCCCACTAAAGTCCACTTATTTATTTTATTACTATAGTTTCCTGTTTCCACCCCACCATCCAGACATTGATAGCCTCCATCATAACAGGTTACTAAAAGGATGCTATTTTGATTTGAAGTTAAAAGCAGCACAAATGCTTTCTACGTAACTGTGCTGAGTTAGGAGAAAGTTTCAAAAAAATATTGGAGAGGAAATGAGAAGTGCAACACACCACTTCCCTCTAGAGAGACCAGTTTATTTTAACATCTCAAGCTGGGGGAAGGGGGCATTTCGGACCTTAAAGGTAACTCGAAGCTAACACAACCAACTCATCATACAGTACTGTGCAAAGGTCTTTGGCACCTGATATTTTATAATATAAATTTTGTTTTAGATATTTATATTTTGTCTTTTGCATTAGCATGTCAGTAGAAAAGCACAAGCTTTTGATTTCCAAACATTAACTTCCTGAAATATTAAATGTTAGAGAAATGTTTGTATTCATTAAAGAAAGTAACATTATTAAGTAATAGCCCTGTGCATGATTAAACAAAGATACCAAATAGAATGCTAATGACCAATAACATGAGCTGAATGATCTAAACTGATTAACTGATACAGAAATGGACATAGAAGGAATCAAATTCGCAAAGGACAACCGAACTAAATGGTGACCATGTGGAAGATGTGAGTTTAACCTTCAAATCATAGAGCTTTGACCAACGACCATCAGCATTTGGGATTAATTACTAAGAGCAAATTAAAGGAAGGTGGGGCAAGTGCAGTGGTCATCGACTGAGTTGCCATAGAGTGGTGATCTATGGCTTTAGCTCTTGAGGCTTCATCAAAATAGTGCTTCACTCAGAGAAAGCAAAGGAAAGAAAAGCTCAGCTTTTTTCTTTCTCTTCTTTGTTATCTGCTCAGTTAGATAGAGATAACAGGCAGGATAGTGCAATGCTCCCCTTGTGGGATGTGGGAAGGCAGGGAGACCTCCAGTAACCCTGACCACGACAACTGCAAGAAATGCATCCAGCTGCAGCTTCTAACAAACAGTGTTAAGGAATTAAGAGTTGGAACTGGATGAACTCTGGATCATTCAGAGGCTGAAGGGATGACAGACAGGAAGGGGAAAGGGGTTAAGAAGCCAATGCAGAGCATCCCTGAGGCCATCCCCCAGAACAAAGTCATAGTGGTCTGGTCTCTGGCACTGTTTGCATCTGTGACTCAAGACAGGAAGGAGGAAGAAGAGGCACACTGTGGTGGTAGGGAATTCATTAGTGAGGGGAACAGAGAGGAAGTTCCGTGGGTGAGAACAAAATTCCTAGATGTACGTACCCTCCCAGCTGCCAGGGTCTGAGATACCTTGGATCAAGTCCTCAGCATTTTTAAGTGGGAGGATGAACAGCCAGAAATTGTAGTCCACGTAGATACCAATGATATGGGTAGGCTGAGTGATGAGATTTTGCACAGGGAGTTCAGGGAGCTAGGTGCTAAGCTGCAGGGCAGGATCTGCAGGGTTGTGATCTCAGGATTGTTACTGTGCCATTTGCTAGTGAAGCTAGAACTAGGAAGACTATAGAGTTTAATACGTGGCTAAGGAGTTGCTGTAGCAGGGACAGCATAAGATTTTTGGATCATTGGTCTCTCTTCCAAGGAAGGTGGGACCTGTACAGAAGGGTTGGTTTGCACCTCAACTGGAGGGGTAACTAATATCCCAGTGGGAAGGTTTGTTAATGCTGCACAGTGGGGTTTAAACTACAGTTGCAGAAGGATGGGAACCAGAGTGCCAGAACAGTTGGTGGAGAGATTGTGGAGGCAGATGCTGGTAAGACTTCAGACAATTAGGAATCAAAAGGTTGAATGAACATGGTGTGACAGAATTGATAAGGGTGAATACAGGACTGAAGGTGTTGTAGCTGAACATGCACAGTATACAGAATAAGATAGATGAATTTGCAGCACAGTTGCAACTTTGATGTTGAAGGCATCACAAAATCATGGCTGAAAGATACAGCTGGGAGCTTAACGCCCAAGGATGCACACTGTATTGAAAGGGCAGGCAGGAAGTCAGGGGGCGGCGTTGTTCTGTTGGTAAAATAATGAAATCAAATCATTAGAAAGAGGTGACATAGGGTCGGATGGTGTTGAATCATTGTGGATAGAGCTAAGGAACTGCAATGGTAAAAAGATCCTGATGGACGTTGTATACAGACCCCAAAACTGTAGGGAGGATGTGGTCTACAAATTACAAAGGGAGATAGAAAAGGCATGTCAAAAGGGCAATGTTACAATAGTCAAAGAGGTTTTCAATATGCAGGTAGATTGGGAAAATCAGGTTGGTGCTGGATTACAAGAGGGGCACTGAGAACTGTTCCAAGTGTCAGGGGACATGAAGTGTGTGAAGGTACTATAACTAGAGAGGAGGTTCTTGGGAAACTGAAAGGTCTGAAGGTAGATAAGTCATCTGGACCAGATGGTGTACACTCCAGAATTCTGAAAGAGGTGACTGAAGAGATCATGGAGGCATTAGTGATTATCCTTCAAGAATCACTAGATTCTGGAATGGTTTCGGAAGACTGGAAAATTGCAAATGTCACTCCAATCTTCAAGAAGGGAGAGAGGCAGAGGAAAGGAAACTATAGGTCAGTTAGTCTGACCTCAGTGGTTGGGAAGGAGTTGACTATTAAGGATGAGGTCTCAGGGTACTTAGAGACCCAAGATAAAATAGGCTTTAGTCAACATGGTTTCCTCAAGGGAAAACCTTGCCTGACAAATCTGCTGGAATTCTTTGAAGTAGTAACAAGCAGGACAAAGAAGAATCGGTGGATATTGTGTACTTGAATTTTCAGAAATCCTTTGACAAGGTGCCACATGAGGCTGCTTAACAAGCTATGAACCCAAGGTATTGCAGGAAAGATTCTAGCATAGATAAAGCAGTGGAAGATTGGGAATAAAAGGGAGCCTTTGCTGACTGGCTGACGGAGACTAGTGGTGTTCCACAGGGGTCTGTATTGGCACCATTCCTTTTACGTTACATGTCAACAATTTAGATGATGGAATTGATGGCTTTTGTAAGTTTGCCAACAATATGAAGATAGGTGGAGGGGCAGATACTTTTGAGGATGTAGAGGTTACAGGAGGACTACCAATTAGAACGGGCAAAGAAATGGCAGATGGAATACACTGTCAGCAAATGTAAGGTCATGCACTTTGATAAATGAAAGGGTTGCCTACTATCTAAATGGAGAGAAAATACAAAACACTGAGACACAAAGGGACCTGGGAGTACTTGTGCAGGATTCCCTAAAGGTTAATTTGCAGGTTGAGTCTGCGGTGAGCAAGGCAAATGCAATGTTAGCATTCATTTCAAGAGAACTAGAATATAAAAGCAAGGATATAATGTTGAAATTTTACAAAATTTCTGGTGAGTTGTCACTTTGGAGTATTGTGAGCAGGCTTAGCCCAATATCTTAGATGTTTCAAAGCAGGTTCACGAAAATGATTCCAGGATTGAATGGCTTGTCATGTAAATAGTGTCTGATGGATCTGGGCTTGTATTAACTAGAATTCAGAAGAATGAGGGGTGACCTCATTGAAACCTATCGAATGGTGAAAGGCCTTGATAGAGTGGATGTTGAGAGGATGTTTCATTTGGTGGGAGAGTCTAAGACCAGAGGACAATGCCTCAAAATAGAGAGGTGTCCTTTAGAATGGAGATGAAAAGGAACTTCTTTAGCTAAAGGGTGGTGAATCTGTGGAATTCTTTGAAACAGGCAGCTGTGGAGGCCAAGTCTTTAGGTATACAGTCGTCCCTCCTTATCCGCGACTTCCGCCTGCACAAATTCAACCAAACGCGAATCAAGAAAATCTTGGAAGTGCTCTTCCAGCGCTTGTTGTTTCAGCATTGTTCGCCTTGCGTCTCATTCATTCGCTACCTTGTTCCTGTGAAAAAACGGTTACTAAAAAGCAATTACGTGGTCAAAGCAATTGCTCAAAGGCTAAGAGGGAGCATAAAGTACTATCTCTTGCCGAGAACACAGAAATATTAGATCTTTTGAAAAGTGGCATGTCACCTTCCGAAGTGGGCCATAAGGTCAGTAAGAATGAATCGGGCATTCGCACAAAAAAGCAGAAGGAAGCTGAAATTCATGTTAAGTGTTAGTGCTGCCCCTACAACGGCAAAAATGGTCTCTCTGGTTCGTGATAAAGTGCTTGCAAAGACTGAGAAAGCATTAAGTGTGTGGTTAGTGGACACGTCACAGAAGAATATCCCTGTCGATAGCCAAATTATATGTGAAAAAGCACTTAGTCTCTATGAGCACTACTATGACGGGGTTGATGAGAGCAAGAGAAAAGAGTTTAAGGCTAGTCAGGGATGGCTGGCTGGCGATGTAAAGCGTTACAGCCTCACACGGGAGAATCAGCATTGGCTAATGCTGAGGCCGCAGCAGCATTCCCAGAGCTCAAGAAACTCATAGAAGAGAAAGCTACTTTCCAGAGCAAGTCCAACTGTGATGAAACGGGCTTGTTCTGGAAGATGATGCCCAATCGTACCTACATCCATAAGAGTGCCCAGCAGGCCCCGGGGTTCAAGGCCTGGAAAGATCGCCTTACTCTGGTGCTGTGTGGCAATGCAGCCGGTCACATGATCAAGCCAGGACTCATCTACCGAGCAAACAATCCCTGGGCCCTTAAGAGCAAAAACAAAAATTCCCTACCCGTGTTCTGACAACACAACAAGAAGGCTTGGGTGACAGTGATCTTGTTCTTGGAACGGTTCCACCAGCACTTCATTCTTGAAGTCAAGAAATACCTCAAAGAGAAGGGGCCGCCATTCAAGGCCCTCATAACTGACAATGCTCCTGGCCATCCCCAATCTCTGCTTCACCGATGATAATGTGGAAGTGATGTTTCTGCCTCCCAACACTACATCACTGCTGCAGCCACTTGATCAAGGCATCATCAAGTGCACTAAGGCGACTTACACCTGCTTCACCTTTGGGAGGATTCGTGCTGCCTTTGATGCTAATCCTGACTGCAGCATCATGGATTTATGGAAGAAATTCACAACTGCAGATGCAATTGTGCTTATTGCAGAGGCTGTAGACGCTGTAAAACCCGAGATAGTCAATGCATGTTGGAACCCACTGTGGAGTGAGACAATGATTTCAGGGGCTTCCCCACTATTGGTGCAGATGTCAGGGATATCTTGAATGTTGCAAGGGAAGTTGGTGGGAAGGCTTCTTTGACATGATCAAGGATGACGTCAACGGACAAATAGAAGAGCACAGAGAAACTCTTACCAATGAGGAACTCGAAGATCTGCTGAAATCCTCTACAGAAAATTATGATGCAGAAGATTTAGGAGGCAGAGCCATCAATTTGGACACTTGAAAAATTTTCAGCAGTTTTTCAACAGGCGCAAGTGTTGAAGGATATGATCCTCGACTACGATCCTTCAATGGAACGAAGCCTCCATGTCACTCGAGGGATAACAACATGCCCACAACCACTGCAAGATTTGTTTGATGATGCAAAGAAAAGGGACAGCTTCCTATAACAATGTTTCTAACTAAAGCATCTGTAATTCTGTAGTCTCGATATTCAATGCTTGAAGATCCTCAGCCCACAACCTCCACAGTTCCTGGCTTTAGTATTATTGAGCCTCCTCCAAAGCGTCCTTATTCCCTAAACAAAACAGTGTAACGATTACTGTACAGGTATTTTACTCATTGTTCGCCTCGCATCTCATTCATTCGCTGCTTGTGTTGTGAGCGAGAGGAACATGTACAAATCTTACACCATGGCAAGAGTGCCCATAGCAACAAGACACAAGGTGGTCATCCTACATCAGCAAGTTCTCTCCCAAGCAGAAACTTTGCGGCAAAGAGAAATTTTAACACGTACTATCCAAGCTCTTCTGAAGAAGCACAAAGAAATGGGCAAAGTTGAGGACCAGAAATACAGTGATCAGACATGGAAATATAGTGCAGCAGACAAGAGATACATCAAACTGATATCCCTTCTAAATTGGAAGAAATCCAGCACTGCTGTCAGCTCTGAACTCACAGAAACCACTGGAACCCAAGTACAACCTTCTACAGTCCAGAGAAATCTTGTCAGAAGTGATCTTCGTGGAATAGTTGCTCCCAAAAGCGATGCCTCTGAAGTGGAAACAAAGTCTAGAGACTCACCTATGCAGAAAATAACAAGGACTGGGGGTGCTCAACAGCGGCAGCAAGTGCTCTGAACTGATAAGTCAAAAATGTGAATTTTTGGCTGAACCAGGAGATAGTTTCTCTGTAGAAGAGCTGGAGAGCACTCTATGGATGAGTGCAGCCAGCTATGAAGCACAGCAGAGGTTCCCTGCAGATTTAGGGCTGTATTTCTGCAAACGGAGTTGGTGATCAGATCAGAATTAATGGACTCCTCAATGCTGAGAAGAACAAGCAGATTCTCATCCATCACACAATACCATCAGTGAGGCATCTGATCGGTTCCAAATTCATTCTGAAGCAGGACAATGACCTCAAACACACAGCCAAGGTCATAAAGAAATATCTTCAGTGAAAAGAACAAGGAATTCTGCAACAGATAGTATGGCCTCCACAGAAATCACAACATCCTCGAGGCTGTGTGGGATTACCTGGAGAGACAGAAGCAAGCGAGACAGCCAAAGTTTGTAGAAAAACTGTGGCAAGTTCTCCAAGATACTTGGAACAACCCACCTGCTGATTTTCTTAGAAAACTGCATGACAGTTTACCTCACAGAATTGATGCAGTTTTGAAAGTAAAGGGTGGTCACATCAAATATTGATTTGATTTAGTATTCTTTTACTGTTCACTGCTCTTTATAGTAATTCGATATTTATAAACCTTTCATTATTTTTGGAAGTATCTTCACTTTACACTTTTTTTTTACATGCACCCAAGACCTTTGCATAGTACTATACATATGTGAACAAACTTTTGGTATCTTCTTTTATATTTTTGGCTATTTAATCTCACCACCCTTATTGCTTTTTTAGTTGCATTCTTGCATGAGCCCCAGCTTTCTTTGCCCTTCACTATCTCATGAAACAATCTATGTTCTATGCTTACAATGATAATGCTCCCCAACTCTTTCTTTGCTACACTGACGTCTCTCATAAGGGCCCCAGGCTTTCTTGCATTTTTGTTGGCTATGTTCAAGGCTAAGCTTTCCAATTCTTTCTGTGCTACAATGAACTGAATTGGTGTTGCTTCTTGCACAAGCTGAGGCTGCCAATTTTGCCTCCAACTTCCACCCTGTCTGCAAAATTATTTGATCCATCTGTTGACACCTCTCCCCCCTTACGCAATCTCTCTGCCTCTATCTCGAGAAACAGACTATCCACTGATAACTTTTACAAACCTGCTGACTCTTGATCACCCTGACTACACCTCTTTCTGTCCCGTCACTTGGAAAGATGCTACTCTCTTTTCTCAGTTCCTCTGTCTCTGCTGCATCTGTTCTCAGGATGAGGTTTTCCATTCTAGAACATCTAAGATCTCTCTCTCTCTCTATATATATATATATATATATATATATATAAACACATATATATATCTATATACACCAGGTCAAACTCAGGTAGGAGCAACACCTCACATCTAGTTTGCCTCCAAACCAATGACATTGGTATTGATTTCTCTAACTTCCAGCAATGACTCCCCTCTTCCCAGCTTCTCTCTTTTTTCCATTCTGATTGCACTTTTGTTCTCCCTCTCTTTTCTCCTTCTCCCCTGCCCCTCACCTCCCTCCCTTTCTTCCATGGTGCCCCATCTCTCCTATTAGATTTCTTTTTCTTCAATCCTTTATCCCTTCCACCTATCACATTTCAGCTTTTTACACCATTCCCCCTCTCCTCCCATCTAGTCTCTCCCATCCCCCGCCAGCTTGTACTCACCCACCTTATTCTGGCTACTGCACCCTTCATTTCGAGTCCTGATGAAGGGTCTTGGCCAAAATGTCGACTGTTTATTTCCCTCCATAGGTGCTGCCAAGTCTGCTGAGTTCCTCCAGCATTCCATGCTTTAGTTGACTTCTGTCGATTTTTAAAAGCTCCCACCCGTCTAGCCTCCCACTAAATTCTGCAAAATAGTCTGCCCCCTCTTTTCCTTTTATGCTGTTGCTGAACTCAAATCTAGAACAACAAATCTAGAATTGCCTTTTCCTTTGACCACAAGCTGCTCTAAAAAAATCTGTTCTGTATTCTACAAATTTCTTAGGTTCCAGCACCAACCTGATATTTCCAGTCCACCAGCATACTAAAGTCCCATATGACCACTATTATATTGTCATTCTTACATGACACTTTTAAATCTCAGTTGTAGTTTGTACCCCATATCTATTTAGTTCTCCAAATATGCTGCTAAATCTATTGAGTGTTTTCAATTTCAATTCAGTTTACCTGATTTTCTCTTGTCATTTGAGCCAAGTCATCTTGCAAGCAACGATTCTCTTTGAAAACATTATCTCGAGATTGTTCAACTTGCTCCAGTTCCTTATGAGTGGAATCAAGTTGACGACGTAAGGAATTTATTTCCCGATCTCGGTTACTCAGAGTGTTGTTCAAAAGACTATTAAAAAATGAAGATTTTTTTGGAAAGGAAATACATTGTATACAGAGGAAGAAGAACAAGTCTATGTAGCAATTCTGTTGTTTTAATTGTTGCACTTACTCTAGTGCAGATTCTAGTTCAGTGACAGTAATCTTCATATTAGTTAAGGCCTTTTCCTGTAAAAGAGAAAAAAGTAGATATATGATTTCCATAGCAATGGAAGCCAAGATGACCTATTACTATATCAGTACTGTTCAAATTCACTTAACCTTCGGACTGCATAAAAGCACAACATTTTGTTTCTTTATTCAATTCTTATAACTTCACTATTGGGGTAGGAGAGATATACATAATAATATTAATGGATTATATATAACTTCACTATCAGCTTTTACTTCTCTTATAGCTAGGAGGACGCTCTTACTTAAATGGAAGGATGCTGTTCCACCTACTCATGCTCAATTGTTAAAGGATGTTATGTCATGCTTAAATTTAGAAAAGATCCAATGTTCAGTTCGTTAATCTAGCCAAGACTTTTATACATTGTGGGGATCATTTTTGAGTTATTTTCAAAACCTATATTTCAATATTACATAGAAACACAGAAAACCTAAAGCACAATACAGGCCCTTCGGCCGACAAAGTTGTGCCGAACACGTCCCTACCTTAGAAATTACTAGGCTTACCTATAGCCCTCTATTTTACTAAGCTCCAAGTACTTATCGAAAAGCCTCTTAAAAGACCCTATCGTATCTGCCTCCACCACCGTTGCTGGCAGCCCATTCCACGCACTCACCACTCTCGAGTAAAAAACTTACCCCTGACATCTCCTTTGTACCTACTCCCCAGCACCTTAAACCTGTGTCCTCTTGTGGCAACTACTTCAGCCCTGGGAAAAAGCCTCTGATTATCCACACGATCAATACCTCTCATCATCTTGTACACCTCTATCAGATCATCTCTCATCCTCCATCGCTCCAAGGAGAAAAGGCCGAGTTCACTCAACCTATTCTCATAAGGCATGCTCCCCAATCCAGGCAACATCCTTGTAAATCTCCTCTGCACCCTTTCTATGGCTTCCACATCTTTCCTGTAGTGAGGCAACCAGAACTGAGCACAGTACTCCAAGAGGAATCTGACCAGGGCCCTATATAGCTGCTACATTACCTCTCGGCTCCAAAATTCAATTCCATGATTGATGTAGGCCAATACACCATACGCCTTCTTAACCACAGAGTCAACCTTTGCAGCTGCTTTGAGCATCCTAAATACAATTTAATTTAATTTTTATCAATACAGGGTTTTGTGATTGTAACTGTATTTTTAATACAATGTATTTGGTACTATTTTATTTTTTTCTTTTGACTCGTATATCTTCTTGTACTCTGTATTCCTCTATGCAGAAACTAATAAAAATATTGAAAGATAAAATATATTATTAAAACACATATGGATTTACCAAAGCAGTATTAATGATTATTTCAATTTACTTTCCCTTGAGAATTGTCTAAAGTGGCAATAGATTATGTACTTTTGGGAGTGGCAGTATAGGGAAAATTGATTTGTAAATTAGAACACTGAGGTATGATTTGAGTTGTGGATGTGCACATAACTCTTGTTTTAATCATTTCCGTAAGTACACAGCTCAGGAAATTCTACAAAGTTACAAGCAGGAATGGGCAAGTTTCAGATTTCTGGAGCCTATTGGTAAACCTATCACATGACCATGCACCTGAATGGTTGAGTAACTGCTCAGATCACATCTCTCCTCTACTTCACTAATTACTTGACCAGAATTTTTATTTCATCTACTAATTTGATTTTATATTAACAGCATGGAAGGGGACATTGTACTCTAATAAAGATTAAACTCCCTTGTTACACTCACAAAATGCTGGAGGAACTCAGCAGCATCTATGGAAAAGAGTAAACAGTCGAATTTTTGGGCTGTTTACTCTTTTTCACAGATGCTGCCTGGCTGGCTGATTTTCTCCAGCATTTTTGTGTATTGCTTGGATTTCCAGCCACCTGCAGATTTCCTCTTTTTTGTGATTAAACTCTCTTGTTCAGAAATACTTCACTTTGTTTTATCAGATATCTGCAACTTCCTCTTCCATTGGGTCGTTATTCATCAGAGACTAAGAATGCATTTGTAAGAGACAAAGGAGGACATCTAATCATGGATATTTTCAAAATGTCTTCAAGGAAAGACAGATGTAGAGTCCTATACCACTGTTCATAGATGTGTGTTGCCCAGGAACATCTTACAGTAAATGATGTAATCTTAAAGTTTAGTTATAATTGTAATGTGGAAAAATGTGACAATCAATATGTATTCAGCAGACTTCCAAATATATATATGATAATAAACTGAATGAACTTTTTTCTTTAAATGTTGCTAATCCAGAGATAAATTTTCAGGGTGCTATTAATAGCTCTTGTCCTTCTTTAAAATAGTACGAGGAAAAATTTTATAGGGCAGTATGGATCTCAGAATAACATTGTTTTCAAAAAATAGTGCTGTGAATAGAGTATTCTCTCAATTTTCCATTGGGAACATCGACTGAGACTTTTGTGCTCTATACAACTTGAGCAAAAGTGTTATCACCAACTCTGAAGTTTCAGTCACAAAATCATTGCCCACATCAAGGAAGAGGGATACCACAGGGGATTTCAACGATGTGTGACCATGAACATTTTTCAAGGAAGGAGAGAATTCTGACTGGCACCTATAAACGGGTCATGACTCAAGTAATACTGGGTCAGGGTTGTCTTCAACCATTGCCACCCAGTGGCCAAAGATGTGCTGAATTCTATTCAGCTAGAGGCAGAGTGAACATGACTGTCACTTCATGGCAACTCCAAGAAAAATGGAGAAAAAAGCCCTGCCCTCCATAAATAGCCTTTGACTTTATCACTCAGAGAGACTGTGGAATACCCTTAAATTCAATAGCTTATTTCAAGAGCCATCTCTTGGCACAGGCAGACACTGATGATGAAATTCACCAGTGCCTTCACACACCAGCATAACCCCTGGTCAACTGAAGAAAACAGGATCTGAAGATCAAGATCTCTTTACAAAACTTATGTCTTACAGGTCTGCATCCTTTGAGACATGATATCCCTACAACAGGCATCTCAAAATACAGGAAAAATATCACCCATGCTGGCTCGCTTATCCTTCCAGAGACAATGTCAATGTCCTCTGCCAGGCCAAAATTCCCAGCAGTAATTTTATCATTAATTAGCAGTGATCATTAATGGAGAATGTGTGGAGCAGGTTAAGACCTACAAGTATCTGGGAGTACAGTTAGACGAGAAGCTAGACTGGACTGCCAACACAGATGCCTTGTGCAGGAAGGCACAGAGTCGACTGTACTTCCTTAGAAGGTTGGCGTCATTCAATGTCTGTAGTGAGATGCTGAAGATGTTCTATAGGTCAGTTGTGGAGAGCGCCCTCTTCTTTGTGGTGGCGTGTTGGGGAGGAAGCATTAAGAAGAGGGACGCCTCACGTCTTAATAAGCTGGTAAGGAAGGCGGGCTTTGTCGTGGGCAAAGTACTGGAGAGTTTAACATCGGTAGCTGAGCGAAGGGCGCTGAGTAGGCTACGGTCAATTATGGAAAACTCTGAACATCCTCTACATAGCACCATCCAGAGACAGAGAAGCAGTTTCAGCGACAGGTTACTATCGATGCAATGCTCCTCAGACAGGATGAAGAGGTCAATACTCCCCAATGCCATTAGGCTTTACAATTCAACCGCCAGGATTTAAGAACTTTTTAAAAGCTATTATTAATGCTTTTTGAGATAGTGATTTAGATGCATATCATATTTTTTACTGAGTTAAGTATTGTATGTTATTAGTTTTGCTACAACAAGTGTATGGGACATTGGAAAAAAAGTTGAATTTCCCCATGGGGATGAATAAAGTATCTATCTATCTATCTATCTAATTCCTGTTATTCTCAGCTGGCTACAGCTAAGACGCATTGATTGCATGCTTGATATCAGCCACCTGAAACATACACTATTTCAGGCTCTATCATGGGAGATTAACAGATGAACAGAGGAAAAGATTGAAAGATGTATTCAGAACTTTTTGAAGTGCAACAACCCCATTGATTCCTGGAAATCCCTGGGCAACAATCATTCAAAGTGGAGAGGGAACATTTGGAGTGGTACTGAGGGCCTCAAGGCTATGCATCTGGAGGATACAGGGCCCTGCATAAGTGGCAGAAAGAGCTCATCACCTCACAAATTACCCAGCTGCCCACCCCATCAGCCAAGTCACACTCCACCAGAGCAAGAGTTTGTTGTTCCAACACTGGCCTAATTAGGCACTTTGGAAGCCACAGCACCTAAGTGGAAGCAAGGCATCCTCAATCCCAAAGGACTGCCTAAAATGACCAAAGCACTGCTGGCCACTAAACCAGTTAGGTGAAGGGACAGCTTATTTTGCAAATGAGATTTTTATGGAAGTTTCAGCAGTAAGTTGCAATTCTGCTAGTTATTATGTTTAATTAATGTCCAACAGAATCCTGTTCCAAATGAAGACTCACATAAAAATAAACTGTATATTTACCCTGTTGGCAAGATTATCTTCTAAAGTTGCAATTTTCTCAGTTTTGTCATCCACAGCTTCCTGCAGGCAATCTTTTTCTTGATCCAGAGCAGATACCGTACTTTTTAATGCACTGACTTCTTCTCGTTGAGCAGTAGTTTGCCTACTGAATTCGCCTACACAATAAAATGCAGAAATGATCAAAGATCCTTGTGTGAATGTTGAATGAAAACAGAAAAATCCTGCGAATACCCAGCAGGTCCTGCAACATCTATGAAGAGAGAAATGTAATGCCATACATCCTGGTTGAAACATTTGCCAAAGCTGTTAAATTGCTTGTGAGTATCCCTGATGTATGTTTTTTTAAAGAAGTCTCAGAAATACTCAGATGATTAAAAATGTAAAATTTATAAGAAAATTAGAAGCACGCAAATAGCATTAAACACATGTAATGACCTGGGAAAGGTTTCCCTGTTGATGTAATGGCTTCTCTTTAGCACAGTGTTTGGGTTATGACTAGAGATAATGGGGACTTTGGAATATGCGCTGGGCAACGAGGAGAAATGTGATGTCAGAATGGGTAAGTCGCAGACTGCAGGATGGAGTGGACTTGGAAAAGGGTTGGGAGTTGATGCCCAGGGTGAAAATCATTGGAGAACCAACAGACAGGAAAACATTGAACTCCAACATTGCACATTAGACTGTTTTATGAGAATGGCCCTTTTTCTTTTCTGCTTTCTTTACTAAACCTATAGTCAAATTAAGAATTATAAAGCTCAATCATTTAATTGCATATGTGTACTGTTTGTTATTTGTGGTATCAATGCTGCATAAAATTTTCCTGGACAAAAAGACAAGATAATAGCCTGGATTTCCTTGAGAAAGCCAAACTTTTCTGTCCTTATTCTCTAAGGACAACTGGGACTACTAAGAAAACATGTTCAAAAGTGGTAGAGCGTACCACCATAACATTTAGAAACCTAACTTGGACAGGAGGCCTGAATATTTTATTAATATGATTCATAACATATTATTTTTATCACTTTTACCTAGTCTTTCCTCATGTCTGGCAACCCGATCTTGAAAGGTCTGGAGCTCCTTGGTTTTCATTGACAATCGATGCTGCGCATCTGCAAGCGATTTCTCCAAGTGTTCATTCTGTAACCTAAGCATTAATACAAAGTAACATTCATTAGCGAGGATCATTATTGATTACAGGTAGTCCCCGAGTTACGAACGTCCGACTTACGGACAACTCTTACTTACGAACCGAGGAAGGAGAATGCCGTCTGCCATTTTAATCGTTGCCGTTGACACTGTGTTGAGTGTGTAACTTTGTATTTGGCTTAAATTTTTCTTAGCAAGATTCACCCTGACCCCCTCCCCCCACCACCATTCCGGTCAGCTGGTGGCGCAGTGAGATCAGTGCCGGGCTCGAGAACGGAGGTTCCCGAGGTCAATTCACCGATAGACTGCTCTTGTGCCGGGTTGATGTTGAGTTCGCAACTCGACCTCGTAAAAAAAATACACTGCCACCTTCAGTTTAGATTCCCACGTGGAATATTGTGGACGATCAAATATCCAAACGCAGCACAGCCCCCTCTTGTCCTATTTAACCTGCCTCAGTGTGGTGGACTTTAGGACCCGGGGAATTCAGTGCGATGGTCCTTAGGACCCAGTGAACCTCGGGAGCCGGCGGAGGTCGGGACCCACCGCCCGCAGTGTTTCTGTTCCGTTGATGGGAAGCGATCGCAATTGAAAATAAAGTGGAAATAATAAAGCGTTTGGAAAGAGGTGAAACGCCATCGATCATTGGAAAAGCATTAGGCTACAGTTGGTCAACGATCGGAACAATTTTAAAGAATAAAGGATAAAGTGAGAATAATGGAGCATGTGAAAGGCCCTGCCCTGATGAAAGCCACAATTATTACTAAGCAACGCTGTGGTTTAATTAATGGAATACATATGTTTCTTAAGTGCTTTATATGAATAGTAAGGTAAAATATATACTATATAGTAAGACAAACGTTTGACTAACTGACGCTAAATAATACCGGATGTACTTGTTCTGACTTACATACAAATCCGACTTAAAGTCGGACTCAGGAACGGAACTCGTTCGTAACCTGGGGACTGCCTGTACTCATACATTTTGTCTCTGAACTTGGGAAACATCCTATACAGTGGTAACATCTTCTGACTAAATGATTTAACTTTTCATGTTCTTTAGATCAATGTAACATTTTGCATACAGATAGTATCTTTAACAAAGTGAAACACTATGGCATTTCATCAGTGTTTGATAAAGACAGGAAAAAAAGAAATAGAGAAAATGATTAAAGTGAAAACCTTAAAGGAAAAAGGAGAAGGTTTAAAGAGGGAGTTCTGGTCATTTCTAGAATTACTTACATTTAAGAAGGATTTTGGGAATGGAAGAGATTACAGAGAAAGGCAGGATTAAGGACATGATCAGCAAACTGATCGCTAACTAAGATTTGTTTCAGTTCATCATATAAACAACAGCATTCAAGGAGCATAGAAGGAACCACCTAGGAACATATTGAAATAGTAAAGTCTTGAAGTAACAAGAGTATAAATGAAGATTTCATTAAATGAGCCAGGGCAAGGCAGCAGGCATTGCTCAAACCTTGGTTTTCTTTCCATCCTTCCTCTCTTTGTCCCATCAACAGCCATCTAGACCCTACTCTCTACACTGTAAAGCCAATCCCTTTAGATCTATCCTCAGTCTAACGCTGTGACCACCATTGTTTTACAGCATTAAATTTTCTGACTTTATGGCAATGTATTTTGAGCTGTTTCACTAAGTTGAATAAACAGCAGAAACAGAATTTAAATTGACTTCATTTTTACATCCTTCACATACACACAAGGAGCAAAAATCTTTACGTTACGTCTCCTTCTAAATGTGCAGTTTATAGTAATTTGTAATAAATAGTATATACAACAGGACAGTCAATTTCGAGTCTAGTTAATTCAAGCATATTTCATATTTATTTATACAACAGTCCGGATCTTTCATTCAATTGATTCAGATTATTTTAGTAACCTAGTATCATGCTATTACTATGTTATTTTAGTAACCTAATAAATTATGCATTACAAAATGACACTAACTCTGAACTTATGCACAGATACAGATTAATGTAGATATCCTAAAGTTGCTGCTGACAATTTGTTGGACGCTCATAGACGGTTGTGTGCAAGCTTCTCCAGGACAAATAAATGCAAAGAACTGACTTACATTTAAGCTACATGCAAAAGAAAATCTTGATTATATTTAAGAACACTTTGAAAATCTTACTCTTTGTTACACAATATTCAAGCATTTATACTCAAATCAAGCCCAAAAAAATCAGCATAACACAATATGAGGCCCTAAAACATACTGCTGCATATTTAACTACTTCTTTGAAAAATGTTTAATAACATTCTGGCTTTTCTAACTGCATGTGTACTGTATATTCCAATACTCATTTAGCAATGGATAAAATATTTCTTGCTTCCTAATAAACGGAGAATTCCTTAAACCGACTGGATGCTCAGTCAATGCGCTGAATCTCTCAAAATAATGACCTGACACAAGCAAGCATCAAAAAGAAAGGCTCTTCACAAAAATGTCTAGATCCATCAATTTCTTCAAGTTAGCACTGTTACGGATTCAGCAACAATAAATATACAAGTGAGGGAGGGTTTTTTATTACAAATAAAACAATTATTAAACACTGAAAAACAAACCCCCAGAAGTAAACAAACAACTAACGTAACTGGAAATCAGCTGCTGTGCGGCAGCTTAAACAGTTTTTAAAGGAATAAAGCGAAAAGTTCTTAAAGCGATGTTGCAAAAACAGTTCTTCAGAGTAGTACTGCAAAAGTTCAAAATGCTTACAGTCCATTAAAGGACAGACTTTTTAGACGATTTAAAATCTCTTTCACGTCGTGTTGTTGCGGTTCCCAGTTGAACTATACTTTTCCTGGAGAATTTACGAAGATGAAAATGAAACGGCTTAAAGGCACTGACCTTTCCTTTACAAAACTGTATCTAACCCTTTCTGCTATTATTTGCAGGGGTTAACACAGGCACAGCCAACAAATTCCTTCCGAATAAGGATCAAACAAGGACGAACCTGTTTCACCGTCGAAATCAACTTTCCTCGATCTTTTAGCTCCCGAACTCCGATCTTCACTCTCCACTGATTTTTAACTGGCAGTATTATAAAGAAACTGAAGGCAATGACCTTTTAAACTTTAGGCATTAAATAAAACTCCACCTTTCAACCAAACTGCATCATAATATTGGACCACGCAGTGGCATGGAGTCAAAATGGCAAATCCAGCCATGAACTGCCCCTCCTCACAGGGAGGGGTCCTCCTTTTATACCCTGTAAAAAAAAACCTGTCACATGACCTCTACTGGCAGGAAAATGACATCACTCCACCATCACAAGACCACTACCTTAGGTCCAGCATATTTTCAACACCACTGTCACGTGACAAGTATAAGATACCCACGGGTACGTAACAGCACACTCTTCCTTTGCAACTTATTCCCATTTCTAGGGCAAGGTTGCATGCTTAGCTACCATTTTTTTCCCCCATTGATTCCAAAGTCCTTAGTCATCATGGCAGCAAGAATTTAATGACTTATTGAGAATAAATAGAAACATAAAAACACAACACAATAGAGGCCTTTTGACCCACAAAGCTGTGTTGAACATGTCCTTACCTTAGAAATTACCTAGGTTTACCCATAGCCCTCTATTTTTCTGAGCTCCATGTACCTGTCCAGGAGTCTCTTAAAAAGACCCTATCGTACCTGCCTCCATCACCATCGCTGGCAACCCATTCCACGCACTCACCACTCTCAGCGTAAAAACATATGCCAGACATCTCCTCTGTACCTACTTCCAAGCTCCTTAAAACTGTGTCTTCCTGTGCTTGCCAATTCAGCCCTGGGAAAAAGTCTCTGACTATCCACATGATCAATGCCTCTCATCATCTGTCAGGTCACCTCTCATCCTCTGTCACTCCAAGGAGAAAAGGCCAAGTTCACTCAACCTATTCTCATAAGGCATGCTCCCCAAACCAGGCAACATCCTTGTAAATCTCCCCTGCACCCTTTCTATGGTTTTCACGTCCTTCCTGTAGTGAGGCGACCAGAAGTACTCAAGTGAGGTCTGACCAGGGTCCTATATAGCTGGAACATTACCCCTCAGCTCCTAAACACAATCCCACAACTGATGAAGGCCAATGCATCATATGCTTTCTTAACCACAGTTAACCTGTGCAGCAGCTTTGAGCATCCTATGGACTCAGACCCCAAGATCCCTCTGATCCTCCACACTGCCAAGAGTCTTACCATTAATACTATATTCTGCCATCATATTTGACCTGCCAAAATGAACCACTTCACACTTATCTGGGTTGAAATCCACCTGCCACTTCTCAGCCCAGTTTTGCATCCTATCAATGCCCCGCTGTAACCTCTGACAGCCCTCCACACTATCCACAACACCTCCAACCTTTGTGTCATCAGAAAATTTACTAACCCATCCCTCCACTTCCTCATTTAGGTCATTTAAAAAAAATCATGAAGAGTAGGAGTCCCAGAACAGATGCCTGATGCACACCACTGGTCACCGACCTCCAAGCAGAATATGACCCGTCTACAACCACTCTTTGCGTTCTGTGGGCAAGCCAGTTCTGGATCCACAAGGCAATGTCCCCTTGGATCCCATGGCTCCTTACTTTCTCACTAAGCCTCGCATGTGGTACCTTTATCAAATGCCTTGCTGAAATCCATATACACTATGTCTACTGCTCTACCTTCATCAATGTGTTTAGTCACATCCTCAAAAAATTCAATCAGGCTCGTAAGACACAACCTGCCTTTGACAAAGCCATGCTGACTATTCCTAATCATATTATGCCTCTCCAAATGTTCATAAACCCTGCCTCTCAGGATCTTCTCCATCAACCATTGAAGTAAGACACACTGGTCTATAATTTCCTGGGCTATCTCTACTCCCTTTCTTGAATACTGGAACAACATCCGCAACCCTCCAATCCTCCGGAACCTCTTCCGTCCCCATTGATGATGCAAGGATCATTGCTAGAGGCTCAGCAATCTCCTCCCTCACCTCCCACACTAGCCTGAGGTACATCTTGTCCGGTCCCAGTGACTTATCCAACAATGCTTTCCAAAAGCTCCAACACCTACTCTTTCATAATATCTACATGCTCAAGCTTTTCAGTCTGCTGTAAGCCATCTCTACAATTGCCAAGATCCTTTTGTGTAGTGAATACTAAAGCAAAGCACTCATTAAATACCTCTGCTATCTCTTTTGGTTCCATACACACTTTTCCACTGTCACACTTGATTGGTCCTATTCCTTCACGTCTTATCCTCTTGCTCTTCACATACTTATGCACAAATCCTATCACAGCACCTCTACTCTAATAAAATCTGTTAAAATATTGAACAACATTATACGTTTTGTCATTTCAATCATCATGACATTTTCTACTCATTTGTTTTTCATCACATTTACAGGTCCACCAATCACATAAGATTTCAGTATCCACCATCATCAGTTCTGCACAAACAGTATACACACCTACAGTGCGAAATATACGTAAGGTTTTCTCATACTGTCTAGCGCTCGTCAATCATTGAGTCCAGCCAGCAGAATGACAAGAGATTTGTTCCACTTTATGTTATGAAATTTTGGATTTTAATTTTTCTTCATAGATATTTATAGCTTGCCAGTATTGTAGTTAATATAAATTGTTAATAACATTATAGCAAGTATCTGATGAAGCACACAAATATGGACTAGGGCTTCTGCCATATATGTCCCAAATTTATAGAGACAGCTTTATTTTCAAATCCGATGTCATTAATTGCATTGAGAATTTGACTGTGCTTGGATCTAGAAAATGGATGTTCCCTCATCTCACCTGGTTTATTGACATGATACACAAATAATGGACCATTAAGTCATGAACTTCACATTTAAGTTTTTCAAAATCAATTCTGATATCTTGCCAAGAATTAAGCTATTTCGCACTGTTTAAGTACTGAAAGGTCTAAGTAACCTTAAACTTTTTTTTGATTCTGATATTAAGAGCGCAAAACTGCTATGGAATTGTACAAAACTACATTTACTAAATAGTAGCACATAAGAGAAGATGCCATTGATGATATCGTATTACCTAAAATTCATCATAAACAAAATCCAAATCAGAAGTGGTACTTCTTGTGCAAGATAGATTGTAATTTTTAAAAACAAGAAATACAAGTTCAAGTAAAATACAGACCTGCTTGACCTTGTTTTAATTTTAAATATTATTGTGGATCCAAGATAGCACTTTTGCCTAAATCAGATGCTAGCATGTTAGAAGCTCCACACCAGCAAATGAGACACTTCAATGCACTACAATGTCTTCCAGAACTCTCTAGGTGAATAAAGGAGATTCTACAGTCATATTCAATGATGAACAGGAGGTATCTTCCTTTTTGTTAATGTTTATCATTTTAACAATACAATTGAAGCAGATTAAATGATAATTCTACTCTGTGTGTGCACATGATAAAAGAGGCTGCAGTCAGCAGTTTCCTCAGAGGAAAATCTTTCCTGAGAAATCTTGTGGAATTATTTGAAGAAATAACAAGGATAGATAAAGGAGAATTGGTTGATGTTGTGTACTTGGATTATCAGAAGGCCTTTGACGAGGTGCCATTCATGAGGCTGCTTAACAAGCTACAAGCCCATGGCATTGTAGGACAGCTTTGAGCAGGGATAAAGCAATGGTTAATTGGCAGGAGGAAAACAGTGAATAAAGGGAGCCTTTTCTGGTTGGCTGTTGGTGACTAGTGGATTTCCACAGGGGTCTGTGTTGGGACAGATTCTTTTTTACATTATATGGCAATGATTTGGATGATGGAATTGATGGTTTTGTTGCAAAGTTTGCAGACGATACAAAGATAGAAGGGGGCAGGTAGTTTTGAGGAAATAGGGAGGCTACAGAAAGACATAGATTAGGAGAATGGGCAAAGAAGTAGCAGATGGAATACAGTGCCAGAAAATGTATGGTCATGCACTTTGGTAGAAGAAATGAAAGAATTGACTATTTTTTTTAAATGGAGAGAAAATACAAAGATCTGAGGTGCAAAGGGATTTGGGGGCCCTTATGCAGGATTCCTTAAAGATTAATTTGCAGGTTGAGTGTGTGGTAAGGAAGGCAAGTATGATGTTAGCATTTGTTTCAAGATGACAAGGATATAAGAGCAAGGATGTAATTTTGAGACTTTATAAAGCACCGATGAGGCCTCACTTGGGAGTATTGTGAGCAGTTTTGGGCCCCTTATCTTAGAAAGCATAAGCTGAAACTGGAGAGGGTTCAAAGGAGGTTCACAAAAATGATTCCAGTATTAAAAGGCTTGTCATATAAAGAGCATTTGATGGCTCTGGGCCTGTATTCACTGGAATTCAGAAGAATGAAGGGTGACCTCATTGAAACCTATCGAATGATAGAGTGGATGTGGAGAGGATATTTTCTATGGTGGGACTGTTTAAGATCAGAGGACACAGCCTCAAAATAGAGGGGCATCGTTTTAGAATGGAGATGAGGAGAAATTTCTTAGCTAGAGAGTGGTGAATCTAAGGAACTTGTTGCTACAGGCAGCTGTGGATGCCAAGCCCTTATGTATATTTAAAGCAGAGGTTGATAGATTTTTGATTTGTCAGGGCAAGAAGGGATAAGTGGGGGGGGGGGGGGGGAAGGAATGTGCGAGAAAGCAGGAGATTGGGGCTGAGAACAAAAGCGAATCAGCCATGATGAAACGGGAGAGCAGACTTGATGGGCCAAATGGCGTAATTCTGCTCCTATATCTTATGAACTACCCTACTTCTTTACATTACATAATTGCACTTAAAAATTAATTGGCTGTGAAGTGTTTGGGAATAACCTGCAGAAGTTAAAGATATTATATCAATGTACTCTGTTAAAATTATAAATCAATAGATAATTTGTTAAGAGTTCCAGGGTTGCTGCTTACAACACAAGTACTGTACCTTAAGTATATGTACCTTAAATGATCATCTTGTGAAGATGGTCCTGTTTTAATCCAGTACACTGTTGCATGTGGATGAGGTCCCTTGTGGGTCATTGCCAAAATTGCAATGATTAATTCATTACATTTCCAGCATTTTCTATTCCTGAGTGTCTTTCTTTTTACAATATTTTTATTCAGAAGAAAAAAAGATTTACAGAGTGCAACACATAGATACATCTCAACATAACTTGTGTACATTCATATATTGTAATAAAATTGATCAAAATGTTATAGCATAACACATAAAGGTATACCACTCTGTAATCAAAAATTTAAAGATAGGTCATACATCATAAAATAAATTTTTTTATATATATAAAAAAGTCAACCCCCTACCAACGAAAAAAAGCTGATGGATGACAATGGATAATTAGAACAAAAAATATTCACTTAAGAATAGAAGATAAAAATATACATAAAAGTTTGTGCACTGTTAAACTTTATAAATTGGAAAAGTAATTTAGGAAAGGTCCCCAAATATCATAAAAAGATTGTTTCGAATTTAAGACTGAGCAGCGGATTTTTTCTAAATTTAAATACGACATAATATCACGTAGCCATTGAAGATGTGTAGGAGGAGTAGACTCCTTCCATTTAAGCAAGATTGTTCTTCTTGCTAAAAGAGAGGTAAAAACTAAAACCTGTAGGTTAGGAGTATTTAAAGTTATATCTTCATTTGCAATAATACCAAACAAGGCAGTAAGGGGATTTGGGTCAAATTGGACCCTAAAAAGTTGTGAAAAGGTATGGAATACTTCCCGCCAAAACATTTCAATTGTAGGGCAAAACCAAAACATATGAATTAAAGAGGCATCAGCAGAGTTGCATTTATTACAAAGTGGAGAAACATTTGGGTAAAAACTGTAGAGCTTCTGTTTAGAAATGTAAGCTCTATGAACCACTTTAAATTGTAGAAGAGAATGACGAGCACAGAAAGATGATTTATTAACCCGTTTAAGAATTTTATTCCATCTATCATCAGAAATCTGACAATTTAGGTCATCCTCCCAAGCTTTTTTATTTTATCTAAAAAGTCTTGTCTAGAATCAATCAACAAGTTATAGATACCGGTAATAGAATCATTAACAAAAGGTTTTAAATTTAAAAGATCGTCCAGTAAATTTTTATCAGGACCTATAGGAAAAGTAGCTAATTGGAAACATAGAAAATCTCTAATTTGAAGATATCTGTAAAAATGTGATTTTGGGAGTGCAAATTTATTTGACAATTGGTCAAATGAAGCAAGAGATCCTGAGATAAACAGGTCCCAAAAACACTTAACACCTAATTCATCCCAATCTTTAAAGACTTTATCAGTCATGGAAGGGATAAAACAATAATTAAGGAGAATGGGAGATGATAATGAAAAATTCGCTAAACCAAAAAATTTTCTAAATTGAAACCAGATCCTTAAAGTTTGCTTAACAATTATGTTATCTGTTGTTTTATTTGCTGAAAAAGAGTATGATCCAAGAAGAGAGACAATAGAGGAATTTTTTACAGAATTAACTTCTAAGGAGACCCATGATGGGCAATCTTTACGATAAATATAATAGGACCAGAAAGTAATATTCCTTATATTGGCAGCCCAATAGTAAAACCTAAAATTGGGTAGGGCTAGTCCACCCATCTCTTTATTTCTTTGTAAGTAAACTTTACTTAAACGAGCTTGTTTATTATTCCAAATACAAGAGGTTAAAATTGAATCTAAAGAATCAAAGTACGTCTTAGGAATAAAAATAGGTAAGGCCTGAAAAAGATATAAAATTTAGGAAGAATCTTCATTTTAATCGAATTAATTCGGCCAATTAGGGATAAAGAAAGAGGGGACCATATAGAAAGCGTCTTTTTCACATAATTCAATAAGGGGTTTAAGTATTCTTTGAATAAATTCTTGAAGTTTTTAGTAATTGTTACACCTAAATATGTAAATTGACTTGTAACAACTTTGAACGGAAATTTGGCATTTGATGACATTAGGTCATTTAAAGGAAATAGCTCACTTTTATGTAGGTTCAGCTTCTATCCTGAAAAAGAACTAAACTGGGAGATTAAAGAAAGAACCAAAGGTAAAGAAGTTTCAGTGTTAGAGATAAAAAGTAAAATATCATCAGCGTATAATGAAATTTTATGAGACATACCTTCCCTTAGTATACCAGAAATGTCCTTAGCTTCTCGAAGTGCTATTGCTAAGGATTCTATAGCTAAAGCAAAAAGTAAAGGACTAAGAGGACATCCTTGTCTATTTCCCCGCTGTAATTTAAAGGGCTTAGAAATTTGGGAGTTGGTAATAACCTGAGCGGTAGGAAACAAGTAGATTAATTTAACCCAACGAATAAAATTAGGCCCAAAATTAAACTTTTCTAAGGTCTTAAAAAGATAATTCCACTCAATCCTATCAAAGGCTTTTTCTGCATCTAAGGATAATATACACTCTGATATTTTTTTGGATGGTGAATATATCACATTCAATAACCGACATATATTAAAATGTGAGTAATGATTTTTAATAAATCCTGTCTGGTCATATGATATAATAGATGGTAGAATATTTTCAAGTCTTCGAGCTAAGATTTTGGCTAAAATTTTTGCACCAACATTTAATAAAGAAATCTGTCTGTATGAAGAACATTCAGCTGGATTTTTAATTTTTTTTTAAGAGTAAGAGAAATAAAAGCTTCATAAAAAGATTGAGGGAGTTTACCTGATTTAAAGGACTCCGATAAAACAGAGGATAAATAAGGTGTAAATAACGTAATGAAAGTTTTATAAAACTCCCCAGGAAAGCCATCAGGTCCTGGGGTCTTACCAGAATGTAAAGCACATATAGCCTCAGCCACTTCTTCATTGGAAATATGCTGATCTAACTGTGTTAGACTATCAGCAGACAATGTAGGAATGTTGATATTACTGAAAAAAGCATTCATATAGGTATCATCTGAAGAAGAGTCAGACTGATACAACTTAAGGTAAAAGTCTTTAAATACGTTGTTAATTTCAGAATGGTCATTTGTCTTAGTTCCATTATCTTTAAAAATTTCTGTGATTTGACGATTAATTGTAAAAGATTTTAAGTGATTGGCTAATAAACTACCAGTTCTATCCCCGTGAATGTAAAATTGAGTTTTATCTCTCAACAGCTGTTGTTCAATTGGGTAAGTCAGCAGAAGATTATACTTGGATTGGATTTCAATACGCTTATTATACATACTTGGATCTAGAGATAGGGCATTCTTTCGATCAAGATCTTTTAATATCGCTGCTAAGTCAGACCTTTCTTTGTCAGCTTTTTTCTTTATATAGGTAGAGTAAGAGATAATTTCTCCACAAATATATGCTTTAAAAGTATCCCAGACTATATTACCAGCAGTATCTCCTTTAAAATTTTCTTTAAAGAAAAAAGTAATATGGTTTTCCAAAAACTTTAGAAAAGTTTTATCAGATAACAATGATAAGTTAAAACGTCAACTTCTATTTGGTACAGAGTAAGCAGGTAATCTTAAAGCCAGAAGCACAGGTGCATGATCAGACAAAGCAATCTCCTTATAATCACAGGATCGTACCAGTGGAAGCAAGTTTCTATCTATAAAAAAATAATCAATCTGAGAGTACATATGATGAACCTCAGAGAAATATGAATATTCCTTTTCTTGGGGGTGTAAAAAATGCCACATGTCAAGAATACCACATTGAGATAAAAAAGGTTTAAAAAAGTAAGACTGATTTACTAGTGACAGGGGTTTTACTTGAAGAGCGGTCTAATATAGGGTCAAGCCAAAAATTAAAATCTCCACCCATCACTAAGGAATGCCGATTCAAATCAGGCAGAAAAGAGAAAAGACGTTCAAAGAACAAGGAGTCATCTGTATTTGGAGCGTATACATTCACAAATACGATTAGTTTATTCCCAAGACTAGCCAAAACAATAACAAAGCGCCCATTTGTATCAGAAATTATATTATGTTGAATAAAGGATAAATTCTGATCAAACAGGATAGAGACGCCTCTCGATCTAGATTGAGAGGGTGAGTGAAAATTTATACCTTTCCATCCTTTGAAAGAACGTGAAATATCATCTTTACGAATATAGGTTTCTTGGAGAAGATTATATGAGTTTTAAGTTTCCGGATACAAGAGCAAATCTTATTTCGTTTAACAGGGTTATTTAGACCTTTCACATTAAAACTGAGTACATTAATAAAAGAATCCATCAAGTATCCTTTAGTAATGTACCAAAGGTAATCACAGACATGTAGTGAATAAGTAAAACAGTAAAAACATCCAATCAGCTTTATAGAAGAACCCATTTCCCCCCTCCCTCCCGCCAAAGAGAGAAATTAGCCAAGAGAGGCTGAAGACTAATTCTAACGTTCCCAACCCAAAACTCCGGTGGCTCCAGAAAATATATATGTATAGCTGCGCTGAATAAACGATTGTAAATATATATATATATATATATACAAAAAAATCAAAGTAAATAAGTTTGCTAATTATGATAAAAAAACCATGGGAAAATATAAGTATTAGTCTCGGTAAAAAAGCAAAGACAGATAAGGAAAATCAAATATGGAAAATCAATAAGTAAAACAACATGTACTCGCGGGTGCAAAAAAAGAGTAAAGAAACAAATAGAAGATAATTAAAAAGGGAAGCGGTTTAGATAGCTTCCTACATAACACAGAGAATATAACGTATTGTTTAAAAAGAGCTGCGAAAAGCAGCTAAAGAGAAAATGTCTGCCTGCATATTTTGAAAGATAACAAGGCGCCAGTTACTTAGTCAAACAAATGATTAAGACTTCGTAAAACCAAGAATCCTTGTTATCAACAAATCGCCAATTACTTGACTGAACACCTGAAATTAAAACATTTAACATAAAACAACTCAAAGTTGAATATAAGGATGGACACTTTGTAAAAGTTTCTTAGCTTCTTCAGGCTTCGTAAACCAAGAGACCTTATTATCAGAAGTAGTAACCTTGAGTTTACACGGATCTCTGAGAGAAAGGCGACAGCCAAGCTTAAAAAGATCAGACATAACCTCTTTAAAAGCCTGTGTAGCTCTTAGAACTTCCAGTGGATAATCTTGAACGATCCGAAACTGTTGATCACGAAATTGTATTATACGTTTCTTCTTTGATTCACGAAGGATCTGTTCTTTAATCTGATAGTCATAAAAGCGAATGATAATAGAGCGAGGTTTGGCAGGGTCCCAATTACGGGGGGTAACTCGGTGAATGTGCTCAAATTTTGGTAGTTCCGATAATGTATCAGGGAATAAATCTTTCAGCATTTGAGCACAAAAATCGATAGGTTGATTACCCTCCAGTTTTTCAGGAAATCCAAGAATTCTGTTATTGCACCTTCAGTTCCCGGTCTCCAACTCTGTAAGTTACTTCAGTAACGCGTCGTATTTTTTAAGCTGTTCCTTAGAAATTCTCTTGAAACCTTCGATATCCTTCTGTAACACTGGCAGAGATTCTTCGTGTTGCTTAATACGAATTTTGTGGTCATTCACAGTCTGCTGTATACTTCCAAGTTTCCGATTAAGCGTTTTCAGTATAGATTTAACCAGGTCAAAGGAATTCTGTAACAAATCAAACTTGGATTCCAAGTCATCCAGTTTATCCAATTTTTTGAGTTTCTCCGACATTTGTTGAATCATTTCAGTCAAAGTCTCTAAAGTAGTCTCTTTTTTTGACAGCTTTCTACTCATGGTGCTCTCACTGAGATAGGTTTAAACAGCAAAGTAAGCAAATAATTTCGGAGCACGTAGCTAGTGCAACCTACTCCATTACAGCCACCGGAAGTCTCCCATTCCTGGGTGTCAAGATCTCTGAGGATCTAACCTGGTCCCAACATATTGATGTAGTTATAAAGAAGGCAGTACTTTATTAGGAGTTTCAAGAGACCTGGCATGTCAACAAATACTCAAAACCTTCTATAGATGTATCTTGGAGAGCATTCTGACAGGCTGCATCACTGTCTGGTATGGAGGGGCTACTGCACAGGACCGAAAGAAGCTGCAGGGGGGTTGTAAATGTAGTCAGCTGCATCTTGGGTACTAGCCCACAAAGTACCCAGGACACCATCAGGGAGGCAGTGCCCAGGGCATGCCCTTTTCTCACTGTTACCATCGGGTAGGAGGTACAGAAGCCTGAAGGCACACTCTCAGCGATTCAGGTACAGCTTCTTTCCCTCTGCCATCCAATTCGTAAATGAACATTGAACCCTTGGACACTACCTCACTTTTTAAAAACATACAATATTTCTGGTTTTTTTGCGTGTTTTTATTCAGTATATGTATACTGTAATTGATTGATGTGTTTATTAATTGTTACTATTTTAATTTTATTTATTTATTTTTACCCTTCTATATTATCTATTGCATTGAACTGCTGCTGCTAAGTTAACAAATTTCACGTCACATGCTGGTAATAATAAAACTGATTCTGATTCAATTGGTTTGAGATTTGGTTAATCACTACAGACACTGACATATCTCTACAGATGAACCATGGAGAGCACTGGGATTAGTTGCATTACCGTCTAGTACAAGGGACCAATGCATAGGATCAATAAAAACTGCATAGGGTCCCCATCACTGAGGACATCTTCAAAAGACAATGCCTTATGAGGACAGCAGCCATCATGAAGGGACTCTCATCCAGGACATGCCCTGTTCTCATTATCACCATCAATGAGGAGGTACAGGACAGGAGCCTGAAGATGCACATACAATGTTTTAGGAACAGCTTCTTCCTCTCCATCATCAGATTTCCCAACAATATGAATAATGCTCATTATTTTGCTCTCTTTTTGCACTAGTTTTTTCCCATATATTCTTCTTGAAATTTATCGTAATTTTCATGCATTTATGTCAGTGATTATAAACATGATTCTGATTCAATCATAGAGCAGAAACTAGATCAAGAAACTAGGACTAGCAATTTCAAACCAAAATATGAATGCTACATCACAAAAATAACACTCACCTAACTGAATTCAGCTCTGCCTTTAGGTAAGAGGTATCATCACTTGTCTGCAAGAGTTTTTGTGATTGAAGCTTGTTTTTTTCTTCAAGTGCTGCTATATCTTCCATTTGTGATGCAACCTTCTTCTTGAAACTGAAGCATTCATTATCAAGCTGTAAAAAAAAAAACACTATAATGACTATTTGTATTTATAGACCATTCAACATTTAAAAGTAAAATAAGGTATCACAGAAAGTACAAAGAACTTTGACCCAAAGGAAAGGTTGGGTTAATTTTCCTGTGAAGTTTAGTTGTCCCATCAGGAATGGCTGCATTTCTCCCCAAAACTCTCAGGAAGCTAAGGACTACTACAAAGCATAGGAAAAATCAGCTAAGTGAAGCTAAAGGTTAAAAAAAAGAGAAAATAATTAATATCTCAAATACTGATCATCAATGCACCATAAGCATGTATCCAAGGACAATGCCTAGAAATCTTTTCATAATTAATCCTACATAGCAAACAAACAAAAACACTTGAAGCTCTTAAAATTAAGAATTGATCTTATCTACATAATTCAATGCAACTGTATTTGCAACTTCCACAAAAATGCAAATGTGTTTACATAATGAGGCAGCTTTAACAATAAAAGAACAGCCAATGCATTGCACGTTAAATAACATTTGGATCCACACCATGTACAATTACCGAATTGACAACATTTTGAAAATGCTATTTAAAGTTCAAGAGACCTGAAGTTCTTTAAGCTTCCTCCAGCACACCTGCTTTTGAAAACACTCTACATGGCTTGATTGCTTGAGAAACACTTGTCTGCTTTTACCTACAGTACTGGATACAATTGTACCTGTGGCAGGTGGTTTATTGACATCAATGGGAAGAAACAGCTTTGGACAGAAGTCATAGTAAAAGATAATTTCTTTTTAATATAAGTTAAATTGAGTCACTGAAATGTGCTCAACTGGATGGACACTGAAAGTCTAAGTCAGGTACCCCATAGAATACAGATTCATTACACCTCTGGAGTGTGAATCTCCTCGAATGTGGAAAACAAAAGACAACCAAGAACAACAGCACTGAAAACGCATCATCACGTGGCTTTGTATGAAATGAACCATTGAGGGAATGTGCAGATACTGCTTGTGAGGCAGGGGTGGAGATTCAATACTGCAGCTGCTCAGCAATGTACCTGAGCAGGCTGACATGTTTGCAGGTTCTTGTTGGGGACTAGCTAGCTCCTACTCTGGTAATAGTTCATCCAGATTTTAGGGCCTCCTTCATTGTCTCCTGGTGCATATGATGGTAATTAGTATCCCCCCATTTCTTAGCTTAGTTTCATAGCTCTCCCTTATCTAAAGACCCTTAATGACAGTGGCAACTGCACATATGATCCTCATGATAAGGCTGAATTATACCTCTAAACAGAGAAGGAAAGAAGCAACTTAAATCACATCTGACAGATCATGACGAGAGTCTAAAATCCCAGCAATATATCAACTCAAGGAGCAGGTGCTGCCAGCCTCTGGCATTGGCAGCAACAACCATGCTGGTTAGCATACAGCCCCTAGCCTTTAATATCTGCGTTGAAACTACACCACTTGCCCCAGACCACCAAGCACCAGCAGTCTTAAGAAGCCATTGTGCATTGCCTTAGTGGCTCACTCCACTGTGCAGGAATGAGATTACTTTAACCACTTCATTGTTGCAGGAGTACACCAGTTTACCACAAGTTAACCGTGATGGCAGTGTGTAACAGTAGAAGGTAATGTTAAATGTAATTTATGTCATTCCAAAGTTAAGTATTCAGGATATGTTTTCAGAAATAAAAAGGGATCATTATTGTAATGAATGTAGAGATTTGTTGACAGAGCTGGAACATTCCAGAATATCAATTGTTGCATTCCAAATCAGTTTCATTTGTCATTCTCAGCCACTCATGACTTCATACACAACAGATGTTCTTTTAAGGGGTATTACAGTGTAAATTCTGTGCTTAAGTAGTTAGGCTATAAAATGTATTTTAGATTATTCATAAAACTACCATTAACATTGTTTGCCTTAGGATACTTACTTCATACACTTTATTTTCCAACTGTAATATTTGCTGCTCCATCTGCTGTGTGTTAAAATCAGATGTTTCAAGGATACCCTAATACAAAAAAGATATGTACAATTCAAACTAAGCCTTTAGTTTTTCATTTTTGAATAAAATTTATCTGTTATTTAAGAATATATACATTTTTATTTTGCTTCAAAACTTACATATCTTACCAGATTTTCCAAGTACTTGCAGCCTTTAAAAGTAGCATATAAAATTAAGCCCCTTGATTACAAAATAAACTGATACCTAGAAATTCTGCTATGTAGGACTGCAAGGCAAAACTCCCTCATGCATTGCCCCAACTTAATTAATTTGTATGTTTTTTTTTACTGGTAATCCTCATGTTATGGCCTTTACTAATACAAATATTCACCCTTATGGAATCACAATTCACCATCCAAAATAGGGGTTACACAAAATTTGCTCTAATGGAATTTCTTGTGTGAAAATAAATTAGTAAAGAAAAATAAACACAAAATGCAAAATATAAAAATGCTGTATTATATGTTTTCCAAATTGCAGTTCTTGAAGTGTGCGGATAAAGCGGCTTTTTCTTCCCACGGCAGTGGGTTCATTTTGCCGACTAGCAGCAGCCCCTGATAGTTTCTATACAACTTACCCAAAACATTTAAATGCAATTTGTAAATTTAATTAACCACAAAAAGAAATTTCACTAAATAGAAAAACTGATATTTTTGTAGAGTTTTTGAGGTACAAAGCCCCTCTGTAACATGGGGGTCTTCATTCACAGGATTAAAATTTAATTCCCATCCTTAATCATGGAGATTTTTTTTACAACAATTCAGCAGTTTTATAGTCATCATTGCTGACAGCAGCAATTTTTTTCATTATGCAAAATTTATTCATATTACTGGAATTAAATTCCCCGTTTGTCCAGCAATGATAGAAACTTGTGTCTCTGGATCAGTATGCCAGTTTCACAAAGTTATTATTAGATTTACTTCATTTAATACCTTCATTCTCTCTCTCAGATCATCTCTCTCAGCTGTTATTCTCTTCAATTCTGCTTTAGCTTCAACTTTTTCTTCTTCAATACGCATTTTACATATTGGTGATATTAGCATCTCCTTTTTCAATTTGTTCAATTCATCTTGATTCTGGAACCAATTCCAATTTAAGGAAATTCTTTAATCAGTAATTTTCAACAAATTATTTATATTGATAATTTCTGCACAAGTTAAAATTGCCAGCATCTTAGCATGCAAAATGGTAGAAAGTATTGCTGAAGTACAATGGATACACTAAGGCAGGGGTGTCAAACTCATTTTAGGTCACGGGCCAGATTGAGCAAAATGCAGCTTCATGTGGGCCGGATCAATCGGACGCGTGCGAACGCAGCTTTCGTTGCCTCCGTTTTTTCAGCCTGCTCTCATGTGTCTCAGTCTCTGCTATAACTACAAAGTGTTTCACTTTACAAATTCCGTTTCTTATGAAGAAGACTGCCGAATAAACACTAAAAACCCTGAAAACCTGGTACCTGAATAAACTCAGCATTAGCCATATCATACGCCATAGGCGCTTCGATTACTGGGGCCAGCTTTAATAGTAATTAGATATTATCTCGCGGGCCAAAGATAATTCCACCGCGGGCCGGATTTGGCCCGCGGGCCTTGAGTTTGACATATATGCACTAAGGAGTTGAGGCATGAGGCATATGTTACACCCAGTATGTACTGCACTCATTTGAAGTGTTGAATGTACTGATATCTGCACAACAGACATGGCTGGATTTATTAAGAAATTCAACACTTAAAAAATTATGACACGTCCCCACTGCCAAAATTCCTTACAGATGATGTGCTGTGCTCCTGAAATTATGACGGTATAACCATAAAGCATCCATGTTATAGCTTATTCACAGAATGTAAGCAGTGTGTTAAACACAAAAACGAATCTACCATTCTCTCTACATCCTCCCACTGAGCCATTTGGATTTTATTAGTCATATGCCTTTAAATTTCATGGCATTTAACTTTCATAACTAAACCTAGGGCTTGATATCTACTCAATAACTATCTGTGGATGAACACATTTATGAGATTTGCAGTGTACTACTTGGTGTTTTGTTAAAGATATCACATTCCTCAGGACCATCCCTGTGGTGCCCAGAAAATCCAAAATTCTCCATGCATCGGCGAACACTCATTAGTTGATTCATAGCCAGGGTCATGGAAGTGACATGGGGGGGGGGGTTAACAGCTCATGGGAATGGAAGAGGAGTGCACTGAGAGGAATTTCCAGGCCAAGTGATTGTACACTGTTTTACCATTCATGACATTACTTCAGTCTTTAATGTAATGGGTAAATTGAGAAATTATCTTGCTGCAAATCTATGGCCCATTGATAAGATAACATCTAGTCTACTGTGTACTGCTTTGATCTCTGTACATTTCTAAGACAGTGGCCAGAGTAAAATATGACTCTTTACAACTGAACAGTAATATCGTTATGGACCCCAAAAAAAGCCAAAAATTACCATAAGAGTTTGATGGCTAATCAAAAGCTTTTCACAAAGACCTTAATTTCCTTAACCATGACCTCTAATCAGCCTCATGTACAAGTTCCAAGCATCTATCAGCTATTCTGCATTGAGTGTTGTGCAATGAACCAGAATTGATTAGAGAACTTCAGGAAAAGGAGTCCTTAAAGGCCAGTGATGATAATATGATAGACTTCACCCTGAAATTTGAAAAGGAGAAGCTAAAGTCAATAGACAATAGGTGCAGGAGTAGGCCATTTGGCCCTTCTAGCCAGCACCGCCATTCACTGTGATCATGGCTGATCATACACAATCAGTACCCTGTTCCTGCCCTCTCCCCATATCCCTTGACCCCGCTATCTATAAGGGCTCTATCTAACTCTCTCTTGAATGCATCCAGAGACTTGGCCTCCACTGCCTTCTGGGGCAGAGCATTCCACATATCCACCACTCTCTGGGTGAAAAAGTTTTTCCGCATCTCAGTTCTAAATGGCCTACCCCTTATTCTTAAACTGTGGCCTCTAGTTCTGGACTCACCCATCAGCGGGAACATGCTTCCTGCCTCCAGCAGATGTCTCAATCAGATCCCCTCTCATCCTTCTAAATTCCAGTGTATACAAGCCCAGTCGCTCCAATCTTTCAACATATGACAGTCCCGCCATTCCGGGAATTAACCTTGTGAACCTACGCTGCACTCCCTCAATAGCAAGAATGTCCTTCCTCAAATTTGGAGACCAAAACTGCACACAATACTCCAGGTGGGGTCTCACCAGGGCCCTGTACAGCTGCAGAAGGACCTCTTTACTCCTATAATCAATTCCTCTTGTTATAAAGGCCAGCATGCCATTAGCTTTCTTCACTGCCTGCTGTACCTGCATGCTTGCTTTCATTGACTGATGTACAAGAACACCTAGATCTCGTACTTCCCCTTTTCCTAACTTGACTCCATTCAGATAGTAATCTGCCTTCCTGTTCTTGCCACCAAAGTGGATAACCTCACATTTATCCACATTAAACTACATCTGCCATATATTTGCCCACTCAGTCAACCTGTCCAAGTCACCCTGCATTCTCATAACATCTTCCTGACATTTCACACTGCCACCCAGCTTTGTGTCATCAGCAAATTTGCTAATGTTACTTTTAATCCCTTCATCTAAATCATTAATGCATATTGTAAACAGCTGCGGTCCCAGCACCAAACCTTGCGGTACCCCACTGGTCAAAGCCTGCCATTCCGAAAGGGACCCGTTAATCGCTACTCTTTGTTTCCTGTCAGCCAGCCAATTTTCAATCCACGTCAGTACTCTGCCCACAATACCATGTGCGCTAATTTTGCCCACTAATCTCCTATGTGGGACTTTATCAAAAGCTTTCTGGAAGTCCAAGTACACTACATCCACTGGCTCTCCCTTGTCCATTTTCATAGTTACATCCTCAAAAAACTCCAGAAGAATAGTCAAGCATGATTTTCCCTTCATAAATCCATGCTGACTCGGACTGATCCTTCTACAGCTATCCAAATGTGTCATAATTTCATCTTTTATAATTGACTCCAACATCTTTCCCACCACTGACGTCAGGCTAACCGGTCTATAATTCCCTGTTTTCTCTCTCCCTCCTTTCTTGAAAAGTGGGACAACATTAGCCACCCTCCAGTCAGCAGGAACTGTTCCTGAATTTATAGAACATTGGAAAATGATTACCAATGCATCCACGATTTCTAAAGCCACCTCTTTAAGTACCCTGGGATGCAGACCATCAGGTCCCGGGGACTTATCAGCCTTCAGACTCAAGTCTAGCCAATACCGTTTCTTGCCTAATATAAATTTCCTTCAGTTCATCTTTTACCCTAGTTCCTTTGACCACTATTACATCTGGGAGATTGTTTGTGTCTTCCCTAGTGAAGACAGATCCAAAGTACTTGTTCAACTCATCTGCCATCTCCTTGTTTCCCATAATAAATTCACCCTTTTCTGTCTTCAATGGTCCAATTTTGGTCTTAACTATTTTTTTGCTATTCACATACCTAAAGAAGTTTTTACTATCCTCCTTTATATTCTTGGCTAGTTTACCTTCGTACCTCATTTTTTCTTGGCTTATTGCCTTTTTTGTTATCTTCTGTTGCTCGTTAAAAGCTTCTCAGTCCTCCGGTTTCCCGCTCATCTTTGCTATGTTATGTTTCTTCTCTTTTATTTTTATACTGCCCTTTACTTCCCTCGTCAGCCACGGCCGCCTTTTACTCCCCTTAGGATCTTTCTTCCTCTTTGGAATGAACCGATCCTGCATCTTCTGCATTATTCCCAGAAATACCTGCCATTGTTGTTCAACTGTCTTCCCTGCTAGGGTATTGTTCCATTGAACTTTGGCCAGCTCCTCCCTCATAGCTCCATAGTTCCCTTTGTTCAACTGTAATAATGACACATCCGATTTTCCCTTCTCCTTCTCAAATTGTAGGTTAAAACATATCATATTATGGTCACTACCTCCTAATGGTTCCTTTACCTCCAGGTCCCTGATAAACTCTGGTTCATTGCACAACACTAAATCTAGAATTGCCCTCATCCTGGTAGGCTCCAGTACAAGCTGTTCTAAGAATCCATCTTGGAGGCACTCCACAAACTCCCTTTCTTGAGGTCCAGTACCATTCTGATTCTCCCAGTCTACCTGCATGTTGAAATCCCCCATGACAACTGTATCATTACCTTTGCGACATGCCAATTTTAACTCTTCATTCAACTTACACCCTACATCCAGACTGCTGTTTGGGGGCCTGTAGATAACTCCCATTAAGGTCTTTCTACCCTTAGAATTTCTCAGTTCTATCCATACTGACTCTATATCCCCTGATTCTAGGTCCCCCCTTGCAAGGGACTGAATATCATTCCTCACCAACAGAGCCACCCCACCCCCTCTGCCAGTCAGTCTGTCCTTTCGATAAGATGTATATCCTTGAATATTCATTTCCCAGGCCCTATCCGCTTGAAGCCATGTCTCTGTTATTCCCACAACATCGTACTTGCCAATTTCCAACTGGGCCTCAAGCTCATCTACTTTATTCCTTATACTTTGTGCATTCATATATAATACTTTTAATTCGTTACTCCCCTCTCCTTTCATATCAATTCCTATTTCACTTGGCCATACTGTATGATCTCTTCTTGAGCTTTCTACTCCATTGATTCTGTTGTCCTTTTTAACTTTTCTTATTTTCACTTTCCCTTTAACTCCATCCTTATATTTCCAGTTCATCCCCTCCCCCCCACTACTTAGTTTAAGCACATCTGTGTTGCAGTGGCAAACCTGTCTGCCAGAATGCTGGTCCCCCGCCTATTAAGGTGTAACCAGTCCCTTTTGTAAAATTCATCCCTACCCCAAAACAGATCCCAGTGGTCCAAGAATGTAAATCCTTGCTTCCTGCACCAGTTCCTCAGCCACACATTCAGATCCATTATCTCTCTGTTCCTGCCCTCTCCAGCACGAGAAACTGGAAGCAAACCGGAGATAACCACCCTGGAAGTCCTGCTTTTCAGCTTTCTTCCGAGTTCTCTGAAGTCCCGCTGCAGAATGTCCTTCCTCTTCTTCCCGATGTCATTTGTGCTGACATGCACTACCACTTCTGGCTGTTCACCTTCACCTTTGAGGATTCCCTGCAATTGGTCTGTGATGTCCTGGATCCTAGCACCAGGGAGGCAACATACCATCCTTAAATCTCGCCTGTTGCCGCAGAAACCTCTTTCCGTACCTCTCACTATGGAGTCCCCTACTACCACGGCTCTTCCTGATGTCTGACTCCTCGGCTCTGCTTCTGCACCAATTTTCGGCTCGCAGATCTGTCCGCCTCTCAGACTGGCAGTATCTTCTGTCCTGAGAGCTTCCAAGAGGGTGAACTTGTTTACGAGAGGTACATCCCCTGGGGTCTCCTGTATTTCAAGCATCTTTTCCGTCCTCATCGTCGACCCCTTTCTCCCTTCTGGTATCCTCGGTGTAACAACCTCACTGTAGGTCCTGTCCAGAAAACTCTCGTTTTCGCGGATGAACCTGAGGTCATCCAGTTCTTTCTTCAGTGCTGCAACATGCTCCTTCAGAAGCTGAATCTGGACGTATTTTCCACAGCTGTAGCAGCCAGGGGCACCATCAGTGTCCCTGACCTCCCACATCATGCACGTAGCACACTGAATCAGCTTAGCGGTCATGACTTCACCCTCTCCAATTGTGCCTGACTTAGTCTCCTCCCTCAGCCTCCTCGCCGAAGACTCTCGAGCCAAAGACTAGCACTTCTCACACGAGGCACTTCCCTCAACCAGGCCGCTTTCGGACTTATATGTATATGTATCAGTATTACAGTGGAGTAAAAAGAATTAGAGGCATGAGAGAGGAGATGATCAAAGCTGATTGGAAGGGAACACTAGCAGGGATGACATCAGAGCAGCTATAGGAGCAATTTGGAAGGCACAGGAGAGATACATTCCAAAGTAGTAGTCGTATTCCCGAGGCAGGATGACGCAAGCACTATGCTGGAAGTTCAAGAGTGTCAAAGGGCAGAAGTGAATGAAGTTGCCACAAGTGCCTGTTGGGCCTGCTTCTTTTTATGTTACATGTCAATGAATTGGATGACTGAATTGATGGTGATGTGACCAAATTTGCAGACAATACGAAGATAGGTAAAAGGGCAGGTACTGTTGTGGAAGCAGAGGCTAGAGAAGGACTTAGATTAGGAGAATGGTCAAAAGTGGCAGATGGAACACTGTCTGGAAATGTACAGCCATGCACTTTGGTAGAATAAATAAAAGTGCAGACTATTTTCTAAATGGAAAGAAAATTCAAAAAAATTGAAATATAAAGGGACTTGAAACCCCTTGTGCAGGATTTCCTAAAGGTTAATTTGCAGGTTGAGGTGGTAGTGAGGAAGGCAAATGCAATGTTGCGGCTTTAAAAGGCACTGGTGAGGCCCTACTTGGAATATTGTGTGCAGTTTTGGGCCCCTTATCTAGGAAACAATGTGCTGACTTTGGAAAGGGTTCAAAGGAGGCTCACAAAATTGATTGCGGGATTGAAAAGCTTATCACGAGAGCGTTTGATGGCTCTAGGCTTGTACTCACGAGTTCAGAAGAATGAGGGGGGATCTCATTGAAACCAGTTGAATCTTAAAAGGTCTCAATAGAGTGGATGTTCAATAAATATCAGAGAACGTATATAAAATGCAAACATTAATTCTTAGTTTTCGTAGACATCCACAGAACAGGAGAAAATCCTCACAGAATGAGAGAAAAACATTAGAACCCCAAAAGCCCTAACCCCTTCCTACACACAAGCAGCAGCAAAGCATCACCCCCTCCCCTTGTTCTAGCAGGAAACATCAACACCACCCACCAACAAGCAATAGCAAAGCCCAAAAGAGCCCATGATCTGCAGTCCCACATAAACTATAATCCATAACCCAGCACTTCCAAACGCCAAAGGCTGCCTCTTACTAACAAGGGACAGAGAAATGTCCATTCAGAATGGAGATGAGGAATTTCTTTAACTAGAGTGTTGAATCTGTGGAATTCATTGTTACTGGTGGCTGTGGAGGCCAAGTCATTGGGTATATTTAAGGCAGAGATTAATAGATTCTTAGAGTCGTCAGGGAGAAGACAGGAGAATGGGGCCAAGAGAGAAACGGATCAGCCATGATGAAATGGCAGAGCAGACTTGGTGGGCCAAATGGCCTAATTCTGCTCCTATATCTTATTGCTTTAAAGATTGAGAAACAATATAATTTGTACCAGTCTTATTGTAAATTCTCTGAGCTATACAAGCTGAATGGATTTCTTACCACATACAAATGAAAAATTCACACGTTCATTCTTATTCCATCAATACCTGCTCACGTATCATAAGCAATTTGTCTCGCTCTGCTGTCAGAACCTTGACATTTGATTGGATTTCTGCCATGTGTTGCTCAAATTTGTCAAGCACTGATTGCAACTCATCACGCTCTCTGATAACCTGCAACAATTCTGAGCTGAGGCTAGCACTCTGTAGAAAGAAAGAAATTACACTTTAATGACACTTTCTCAATATGCTATTAAAAGGTATAGGTTCTAAGGAGTCATGTGAGCCTCGGGCCCGATCTCTGATAGCATGTGACAGCCTGCCATTGTCAGAGGCTTTGAACCGTCTTGTAAACTTCCCCCCATAATTTGAGAAATTAAAGATTTATTCAAATAGACTTTAGTAATTAAAAAAAAACTTTAAACATTTATAAATTTCTTAAATTGGATTGAATTAATTCTTTTGTATCTTTCGGAATGAAGAAATCACATTGTTTTGACTCTGTTATTTCCATTAATAATAAATAAACAACTTGTCACACTCAGTTATCAGCACCCTGACATTTGTTTGGCTGTTTGATACATTGTCCAATTGTGTCCTTGATCAAATTGGGTTAAAACTCTTATCTTTGTCCAATTAAAGAACATTGATGGGAAATGTCAACTTCGGTTCTCTCACCACAGAGAATTGCTGGCATTTTGTATTTTCATATCAAATTTTCAGCATCTGCAGAATTTTGCTTTTAAGTTTGTATTTAACTTGTTTTCATTATTTGGAATACCCACCATGAAGTGGTGTCATCACCAAAAGATTCTGATTCTTTTACTTTACCTTCATTGCTTTTTGTTACCCTTTCCCCATTTGATCAAATATTTAAAAAAGCTTGCTTCCATAACTATATCTTCTTTCTGAACAACCATTTCCAACACCTGACTCACTCCATATCGATACCACGTTCCACCTTTTGTAATTCAAAACCACCGATGATGGAAGATTATGTTTTAATATATGAATTAGGAGCAGGTGTGGAGCATTTCATTCCTCAAGTCTTCTCTATTATTTAAAAGACAACTTCAAACCCACATTTTCATCTACTGGCTGTAACCTTTCATCACTTGCTTATGTCTTAAAAATATTCAAAGACTCTGCTTCCTTCACCCTTTCCAGAGCTTCAAAGACTCAATCCTCTGAAAGAAAACAAATTCACCTCAATTCCAACTTAAATGTGTGACCCCCTTATTTTTAAAGTGACCTCTTCTCCTATTTTTCCCTCAAAAATAAGCATCTTATGAACCATTTGCAAGACTGCTTGTGAACCCTTTGCAATTATATGATTTTCTGCATTAACTACTCATAAGATGTAGTTGGATCTTCAACTAAGTCACAATAACATACAAATCTGCTTAAACGAATAACACACAAACAATTGTACTTTCCATGTTTTTATTAAACACATTGTTTAATCATTCACAGTCCAGGCTGGAAAAAGTATGTGAATCCTTGTATTTAATAACTGCTAGAACCTCCTTTAGCTGCAATAACTTCCACCAAACGTTTCCTGTAGCTGCTGATCAGATTTGCACAATGGCCAGGAGGAATTTTCGACCATTCTTCCATACAAAACTGATTCAGTTCATCAGTATTTCTGTGATACCTTGCAGGAACGGCCCTCTTCAGCTCATGCCACAGCATCTCAATTGGGTTAAGACCTGGACTCTGACTTGGCCATTCCAAAACATGAATTTTAAACCATTATGTTGTTGATTTAATCATGTTTCAGATGAGTGTCTTGTTGCACCATCCAACTTTTATTAAGCTTCAGGCGACGGAATACTACCCTGACATTCTCCTGTAAAATGTTGATATAATTTTGAATTCATAGTTCTCTCAACAATTGCCAGCTGTCCAGGCCCTGAGGAGATGCTCCTTCCACCATGCTTCACAGTTGGGATGAGGTTTTGGTGTGTAGTGCCCTTTTCCCTCCAAACATAGCAAAATGCATTTCTGCCAAAGAGTTCAACTTTTGTCTTATCTGTCCACAGAACATTATGGAATATGCAGGTGGTCTTTTGCACATTTGAGACGTGCAGCAATGTTCCTTTTGGACAGCAGTGGTTTCCTCTGTGGTGTCCTTACACGTACACCATTCTGGTTCAGTGTTTTCTTATAGTGGGCACATAAACAGAGACTTTTAGCAAGTTCTGGTGATTTCTGCAGATATTCTGCTGTTACCCTTGGGTTCTTTTTCATCTTTTTCAGCACTGCACGTTGTGTACTTGGTGTGATCTTTGCAGGATGCCCACTTGAATGGAGAGTAGCAATATAGTACTGAAATTTTTTTGATTTGTAGACAATTTCTCTTACAGCGGACTGATGAACACTGAGGCCTTTAGAAATGCTTTGTAGCCTTTTCCTGCTTTATACATCTCTACAATTCTTCGTTAAAGGTCCTCTGAATGTTGTTTTGATCGAGGCACGGTGTGCATAACCAGACCTTTCTTGAGAAGAACAGACTCTATCAGCAAACCTGACTTTGAGACTCTTTTTCATAGGGCAGGACACCTCTACAACACACATCTCCTTAGATCATCTCACTGACTGGAACACCCGTCTCCAAATAGTAGAAGGTACTACCCCAGAGGTTTACATACATTTTTTGAATCTAGACTGCAATTGTTTAAACAGTATACTCAGAATTGATGAGAAGTACACTTGTTTGTGTGTTATTAGCTTAGGCAGATTGTGTTTGTCTATTATTGTGACTTAGACAAAGATCAGACCACATTTTATAAGTAATTAATGCAGAAAACCAGGTAATTGCAAAGGGTTCATGAACTATTTCTTGCAAATGTATTTTAAGGAGACTAATAAAGTATACTGGGTGGAGTTTCAAGACTTCCTCAGCTAACTGCCACCACTCTAACTCCATTTGTATTCAATTCCTCCAGCAATAAATTCAATTTGCCTTCCTATTTACTAGCATTGTGCTTGTATTCTTTGATCCACAGCATCTGCAGTTGTATTTTTGTATTTACTAGCATTCACTTCCCTTACTCATTACTAGCCATTTGAAAATTACACAATCAGGCCACCCAAAACTTTGCCTCTCAGGGCTCTACAATCTCTTACACTTAAGTAATATGCCCTTTTTTTTCTGCCCCCATTTTCCCCTCTGGCAGAATGGAGTATTTCAATTTCTCACCATAATACTCGTTTTGCTGGATCTTTGCCCTCTCTTTAAATCTATATCTTTGTAAAGCTTCTTTAGGTTCTCTTCACAATATGCTTTCCTACTCATCTCCAAGATATCCAGAGCTCCTCAGAGTGCAGCACTATTGCTCCCCAAGATCTAAGCACAGTAAGTACCACGCACTACTATATGCACATTCTCAAACCATTACTTTAAACCAGCATTTATTAGCAAAGTTGTGCTAGTCTGTAAATCCATTTCCTACTTAAGTATATACACAACTCAACATTTTTTGATGTCAAGGATTCTAAGCTTACACATACTGATGTCATTCAGAATATCCAAGATAATTCATCCCCTCCACTTTTCTTTGACTTTACCCAGTCTTCCATTTCATTCCCGATTGAAAACCCAACTAGAACTACTCACTAATAAGTTCTTATATAGCAAGTTGTCTGCCCCAAACACCCATCCCTGTAATCTGGATGAGTATGTGGTTGCTGAGGTAAGGTGGAGTGGTTCCCAATGGAATTCTTTACTCAATATATCTAAAAATAGTATCCTACAATTGATGGGAGATTCATTTGTGATAAGGTGGCTTTCAAACAGCATGCTCTCAGCTGATAGCAAACTCAAGTAATTTTTGTGTTGTACATTATTTATTACATCTGTAATACTTTATCATGCTTTTCAATTCATTTTTATCATTTGCAGCTGATTCTCTCCAATTCTGGATTTATCTAGTTAGCTGCATTTTCAAGATAAGGCATCTCTAAAGTTCTTTCACTAATCCCATGCCTGTTACTCTCCCCGTAATTCAAAAAGGCTAAATTCCCACCATCCTTTATTCCTTAGGATGAATGCACAATCCCATCTGCAAGCTATTTGTCATAATTTCTCTACCACTTCCTGGAATCCTGGGATTTAAATGAATTTAGTACAAAGATAATTTATTTACAAATTCATTCTATGATTCATTGGAATTAGAATTAGAATTTATTTAAATCTTACACCCATCCCACAAGGTCAGGGAGTAAAAATCTCTGCATAATAACTCCATTGCAATGTACAGACATGTGAATTTAAAAGTCTAATGGCTTGCAGAAAGAAGCTGTCCCACAGCCTGCCTTTGATATTATCAAGTTTGAATTGCAGAACACTGCCAGAATACTATAAAATAATAAGTTCAATTATTGCAGAACAGTGGCCTTGACAAATATCCTTAGGTACACTGAGAACATAGCTTTTATACAAAAAACATACATATCCAAATTTATTGGTGGAAACTAAAACCATCACACTATCACCAACATCCATTAAGCACTTTGGTACCTTAACAGGTGAAGTCCACGTTGGACTCCGACCACGTCTTGGAGAGCAGATTGGGCTTTTTCTTCCGGATACCAAATCCTGCAGGTATTCTACTTCAGATTTGTAATGATCCCTTTCTTCCTCTAAAGTCTTTACAAATTTGTCTAGACGAGACGTTGACGTGTCTCCTTTTAGAATACCATGCTGTGTTCTCATTCTTTCCAATTCTAACACTATTTCTCGCTCTGATTTTTGTTGAAAACATAAAAAGATCAGGTTAACCTAAACAGTAATTTAGAAAACATGTATGTTTTCATGATTAAATTTTATTTTACAGAAGTAGATGATTTGTTTCAAATCTGCACATCTCTTAAAAGATCTTTTATTCACCTAGGTGAAATGGTTAAAATAAATTGACAGTATAAATACCGTCTAACACAAATAACACAAAGCATTTGAACAAATTCTCAACTTCCCTTCCTCCTGCTCCAAACTTCATACAGATTTACAAGGGGGAAGACCAATAATTGTCCTTAGCTAGGTTAGGGTTAATTGGGTTTGTCCGGGGTTACTATGGCAGTGTGGCTGGAATGGCCTAGTTGGCGCTGTATAACTAAAGAAATAAAATATAATTGTTGCCCATAGGCTTCTCACAGTTTTCAATAAATGGAACAAATATGGTATTGCCACCATCCATTCCTTAACACTGTACATTTTCCTCATTAAGAATTTTCAGGTTCTGAGAGGGTATTCACTGGTACTCTAAGTCTTTAATTAGATTAAATTCAAAGTTTAAAGCTCTAAATATATATTTTTGGATTTTCTCCATCTTACATAGAATTAATAAGTTCTTCATTCTTCACCTTTGTGATTCCTATTATTCCTAGTTATAAAACAACCCTCATCCTAACCCTAGAAACCCAAATGGATCTTCTCTAAGTCACAACTTTCCGCACATTGCAAAGCTAACACAGAAATGTCAAAATTCATGCTTCGATTTACAATATCCTCCATGATCAACAAGGGATCTCACTTGAGCCAGTACAAGTTTTATATATTTATTAACTTGTCGTTCGCAAAGTAACTTAATTACTTTATATCTGTACGCTATTCTTTCCATGAGTACTTCAAAAGGAGATTACATTTTGAAAAAGATAATTTGATTTTTCTAGATTCTATTTTATGCGAAGGTTTATTTATTATCAACGTGTACAACTCTGGAATTCCTCATCGCAAGATAGCCACAAAACCAAGAAAAAGAACGGCAGCACAGCCATCGTACCTATTCCCCATATTTAGCACTTTTATAGAGTGAAGTTAAAAATGTGAATTTTGCTTCCGAGGCTTTAAGTTTGTAAAGACTTCTTTATTACAAAATTACAGCCATCTGTCACCAGGAATCCTCAGAAAAGTGGAGACTTCCACTGGAGGTAATATTTATTTATTTAGTGTTACAGCTCAGAGTAGACTCTTACAGCACACGCCATGCAATCCCCGACAAACCTGACTCCTTTCTAATCATGGGACAACTTATAATGACTAATTAACCTATCTGGTACATCTTTGGACTGTGGGAGGAATCCAGAGCACCCGTGGAAAACCCACTCATTCCACGGGAAGTTCTTACAGAATGGGACCGGAATTGAGACCCGAACTCCAGAATGTTGAGAGTTGCAATAGCGTCCCACTACCTGTCGTGCACTTATGGGGATCTTTATTCAGTGGAAACAAATTTCATGTGAAATTTTCCTTAATAAGTCTCATTAAAAACTTTTGGATGTTTTGTTGTATTAAAATTGTACTATGATTATGTTTCATTTGATCTAGACTTTTCAGTAATTTTGCACAATTTGTTGAACTGTAATTTTATACAATTTGCTATACATTAGTTAGGAGATTTAAACAGAAATTACTGGAATACTGCCAGGAAGCATCAAAAGAGAGAAGGAAGACTGAGTTATGATTTTCTGGTCAATTACCATTCACTAGGGGAGACTGCTAAACTGCTTAGGTTTTCCATCACTTTTTGTTTCACTTCAGATTTTGATCATCTGCCTTATTTTATGTTTGAATGATTCTTCCCCTTCAAGGCTGACTTGCTAATTTGCAATGATATGCACAGGATTAGGGCTTGATAAGTAGTAATACTGAATGTACTTTATGTTGTACACTTCCTAAATTATTCAAGCTCATAGCAACTCTTAAAATAAATAAATAATCCGATCCATTTCATTATAACAAATATTATTTTCAGCTGTTATACATACTTAAAACACATCAACAAGGCAACTTCGTGAGAAGTTTCGAAGAAATGCTGAATAAATAAAATGATAAAATATCTGCATTTATCATTTCTGACACCTCTGAAATTAATATTTCATTTTTCAGATGCAAAGGCAGAGTTTGGAAAGTGTTTCCTCAATGTTTGTTTTAGATCTGTTACCTGCTGATATTTGTTTATCAACTCGCTCTAGCAGCCTTTGCTTTTCGTTCTTTAGTTGAGTTAACAAATCATGAAGTGTTTGATTTTCTTTGGATTTACACTGTAGCTCTTCTTGAACTTTACAGTAATTATTACGTGTTGCAGTCAATTCCTGGAATGACACATAATTAAACATTTTGAGAAAGAGTTAAGTGCTTTTGGCAGTAATTAGGTAGGATTTCATCATGGTTTTCATTTAAAATTTTAAAAAATTAAACACATTCACAATTACCTTCATTGAAGAAAACAAATGAATGGAGAAATGTTTAATAATTTGTTGTGCTATTACTTTTATAGAGGAAATTCTTTCTTGTTATGTTGAGGCAAGAGTATTGGGTTGGTAGTGCCAGTTTCAGATCTTAAAACTAAAAAATTTGGTCACAGACATTTTAGTGGAAACAAAGTTTGACTTGATTAAATGATAACCTCACCTTAGTACTAAGAAAACTGCAGTTCTGTCATTAGCAGATTACCAATGTGATGGTGACAGCGGTTACAGCTATCTTTTGTAACTACAATTAAAACAATGAACACACCACAGATGCAAGCTCAGATCTTTCCTTCATCAGGAATCAATGAATTGTACTGCTGAGCAGCAAAATGATCATATCAATGTAAGAAATGCAGATTTTAAAAGATGGCAGCCAAGTCTGTTCTAACATGTCACAAAGAAAACAGCCGATGGGGCAAAGTCAAGATGGCGCTAAACTGCGACTCCTTTGCTTGCATTTTTGGAAACAGCTCTACTTCTATCTTTGATATCTCGTTTATTTCCTTTTCAGGGTGTGGGGGTTCTTTTGAAGACCCTGACCTGGTGTTACACTCTGACTTTGGTTCTTCGTTGATGGTAATTATTCAGAGTCTTTTTCAAGCTGACCTGGTTAAAATCCTCCAAAATGATGGTGAAGGCATCAGGGTGTGCTGTTTTGTGCATGTTGATAACATTGCTCAGATCATCTAGAGTCTGTCTGACATTGGCCTGAGGTGGAACGTACACCAATCCCAAAATCATCGCTGATATCTCCTATCGAAGGTAAAATGGCCGACACTTCACTGCGAGATATTCCAGGTTTGGAGAGCAGAATTGAGACATCACTGACACATTTGTACACCAAGAAGATTTGATCATGAGGCATACACCTTGAACTCTGTTTTTGAGAGATTTGACAGTCCTATCTTTATGGTGTATAGTGAACCCGTCAATATGAATTGCTGCGCCGGGTATGGAAGTGGTTAACCAGGATTCCATGAAGCAGAGGATGTACGCTGTCCTAAATCCCTCTGATGCAGCGAACTAGCTCTGAGATTGACAATTTTACTTCCTAGAGACTATACATTTGTCAGCAATATAGTCGGTATAATAACAAAAAGATGGATGCTTTACAAAGCAACTTTCAGTTTGGTTAGAATTGCTCCCACTGAATGTGTTACGTCACTTCAGGAAAATAAGATAGAAAATCAATGTTTATAGACTATAACATGAAATTAAGCACAGGCATTATTTAAAAAGAACTAATATGAGTAACATGGCTTAACAGTTTGTCTTCTATGCTTAGAATCCATGAATGCTACCTTTCAGAAGACTAAGAATCAAATAAGTATTCAAAATATGATAAAGTATTTGACAATCCCATACTGAAACATCTTTAAAGAAACCTTTCTGATCATACAAATGTAGTATTCAGCTACTTAGAACTACATCTACTTAACAAATACATGGTACACGATCTCCTACAACTCCAAATCTTAGGACTTCAAAACAGCATTGGCTTATAATAGAAAACTAACTTACTCTGGTCAGTCTAGCAATTGTTTCTTCAAACCCTTCCAATTCTCGATGCTGTTTCTTGATTTCATCCTGCAAATATAAAAGCAGACTACTTTTTATAAATGGCTATAGACAATCAGACTACTTATTAAAGATGGAGTTCAAGAAGGCTGGTTGGGAAAGCACTGAAAAAGTGCAGCAAAAACCAAACTGCTGGAGGAACCCAATGCATCATGTTGCATCTGCAGATCTAGGACAGTCAATGCTCCGAGTTGAGACCTGTATCAGGAATGAGATTATAGAGGGCAGACAGCCAGTATTACGATGAGAGGGAAAGGGTGAGGCAGGAGGTGGAACCAGGTGAAGAAGGAAATGATGAATAGATGGAAAAGGAGAGGAGATGGAAAGGAAAGAAATACAGAGGCTGATGTTACCCACCAAGCTTCTCTCACTCTTCTTTTCAACCACTCCTCCATACCGTGTTATCCAGTTTCTTTCGCCTTCCCCATCTGGCTCCATTGCCCTACACCCACATACTAAACCCATTCAGTCTCCTATTCCCACCCACACAGATTCCACCTGCTCATCATCCCTCCCTTATCCTGACTCATTTATCACCTACCTTCCTTATGGGATTCCAGAATCTGCAGCCCTTTTTCATGTCCAATCATCATGTTCCAGTCACTGTTTCTACTCTCATTCCCCACCACCTCGATCCATCTACCTACCATCCTCCTGCTCACCTGATTCCACCTATCTTTGCCAGCTCTTGCTTCACCTATTTCCCCCTCACCTCTTTATACTGCCACCTCTAGTCTACACTCAGTGGTCATGTAAAACCTTGACCGGAAACGTCGACTATATCTCTATTTTCACAGATGTTGCTTGACCTGCTGAGTTCCTCTGGCAGTTTGTTACTTGATTCCAGATTCTAACGTCTCCAATCTCTTATGTCTCGAAGATGCAGCAGAAGTTTTAATAAATGGTTCAGTAGTGATAAGAACAAGGAAAATTCAGTCTGAAAATATGATGGGGATAATTATATATACAAAAATGACAAGTATCCATCAAACTCATAACTTGTCCCATATATATGAGGGTAAAAGTTCAGGAGTCATGGTATTTGAACTGCTCTGGGAGCCACTGCATTGCGTTTAAGTAATTTGAAGTTTCTGCCCAATGATGATCCAAGATAGTGATTTGGGAGAATTCAACAATGGTAATGTCAAGAGAAGATGGTTAGACTCTCTTGTTGAAGTTAATTATTGCCTTTTACTTGTGGCATGAATATTTCTTTTCAATATCAGCCCTCAGATCATGCATGATGCCATTTTATGAAGTTTGCAGAAACAGAACAATTTTCAGCCAACATCACCAGTGACCTGGCAATGACTAAGGAAAGGCCTTTAATGAAACAGCTAAGAAGCTAGGACCTGGGAACAAGCAGAACTATCTTGATTGTTTACAGTGACTCCAAGCGATTTCCACTGACTTCAATATTAAATGCTTAATTTGATGCCACACACTGTAAAATAGTTTCCTGGTTTCAAGAGCAATAACTTTCACTTCACCTTTCTAATTCTTTCATACATGTACAGATGTTGAAAACAAGTCAGGAACACAATCTTACTAGAACTCAAAATATGCATCAGTAGGATATAGGTAAATATACACTAAGTAAATCATGAACAGATATGAATAGTCAATCAAATATTACAGGAGGTCTCTCCTGTCAGCATAGCCTGACTTGCTTGTGTATCCTATAGTTCTGCATTTTGCAACCTTTACATGTTTGTTGGTGTTCTCACTTTCTAATTATTCTCATTTTAGTTTTTTATGTCCCCGGCTCACATTCTAATTGTCTCAATTAACTCATTGTTTAGATAACCTTGCAGCATATCTCCAAAACAACCCAGAACTCACATTATCATATAGATTCCTTTTATCCTATTCATTCCTTCACCACCCTCTCTGTAACTTAATGCCAATGACTTTTGTCTCTTTCCCAGCTTTTGACAAGTCTTCAGTCTGCAACATCAGTTCTGTTTCCACAAGTGCTGCTGGACCTGCTGGTTGTTCCCCAAATTAGCAATTTTTATTTACTCTTAACTATTTTAAAGGACTCCTCTAGCTCTAACATCATTAGGCATCTGTGCACCTCCAATTCCATCCTCATGAATTTAAACACTGAATTTAATTTTTTCACAAATGGCAATGACGCCTTCCATTATTGAGGTTTCAAGCATTGGAACTCCCTCCCTAAACTTCTCAACCCAAATTTTCTCTTTTAAAAACTTCCCTACATCTGACAGAAAGTTTTAGTCATTAGCCTTAATATGTTAATATAATTGAAACAATAACCTTAAATATATTTAAGTAGTTAGTACTTTCTTTTTTTCAAAGAAAACCTTCTTATAATATAGAGGATACTGACTTACAGCCCTGAATTGAGCTAATTTTTTTTGAAGTTCTTCTATTTCTCTACACTGCCTCTTGGTTTCTTCCTGAAAATAGTAAATAAAAAATATCTATGAATTTCTCTGTGCACAATTAAAATACCAATAGGTTTTCTTCAATAAAAAACAATAAAATTAGTTGCAAAATAACTTTAGTGAACATCTTAAACTTTTATTCTCCAACTTCCATACACTGATTGCTCATCTCTTCAGCCAAAGTGATGTCACCCAGTCTATAATATGGATAAACGACAGCACATTTTTATACTGTAGTCGTTACCAACGAGTGATCCCAATTTGAAGTCTTCCCTTTCTTAACGTCACCATTTCTGGAATTCGCCTCCCAACTAGTATCTACTCTCAGCTAGCAGCTAGTATGTGCCGCATATGAGGCTGTTTAGCAAGAGCCCGTGGAATTACAGGGAAGTTACTTGCATGGGTGGAGCATTGGCTGATCGGCAGAAAACAGAGAGTGCGAATAAAGGGATCCCATTCCGGCTCGCTGCCGGTTACCAGTGGAATTCCACGGGTTGGTGGTGTGACTGCTGCTTTTTATGATTTATGTCAATGATTTGGACTATGGGATTAATGGATTTGTGGATAAATTTGCCGATGATACAAATGAAACACAACTTTGGAAAGTGTATGGTCATGCACTTTGGTGGAAGAAATAAAAGGGCAGACTATTATTTAGATGGGGAGAGAATTCAAAATGCAGAGATGCAAAGGGACTTGGGAGTCCTTGTGCAGGATATCCCAAAGGTTAACCTCCAGGTTAAGTCGGTGGTGAAGGTGGCGAGTGCAATGTTGGCATTCATTTCTAGAGGTATAGAATATAAGAGCAGGGATGTGATGTTGGGGTTAAGGCACTCGTGAGACCACACTTGGGAGTATTGTGTGCAGTTTTGGGCTCCTTATTTTAGAAAGGACATACTGACATTGGAGAGGGTTCTGAGAAGATTCGCGAGAATGATTCCAGGAATGAAAGGGTTACCGTATGAGGAACGTCTGGCAGCCCCTAGGCTGTATCCCCTGGAATTCAGGAGAATGAGGGGAGGGGGAAATCTCATAAAAACATTCCGAATGTTAAAAGGCCTGAACAGATTAGATATGGCAAAGTTATTTTCCATGGTAAGGGAGTCTAGGACAAGAGGGCACAACTTCAGGACTGAAGGACGTCCATTTAGAACAGGGATGCAGAAAAGTTATTTTAGTCAGAGGGTGGTAAATCTGAGGAATTTGTTGCCATGAGAGGCTGTGGAGGCCAAATCATGGGGTTTATTTAAGGCAGAGATAGATAGGTTCTTGATTAGCCAGGGCATCAGAGGGTATGGGGAGAAGGCAGGGGAGTGGGAATGACTGATAGAATTGGATTAGCCCATGATTGAATGGCGGAGCTTGTATTGTGCTGTAGGTTTTCTATGTTTCTATTAAAGACAGCCTTTGCTTTGCAATGTCAGAAAACATTTTCTCTAGAGCAGCAATGAAAATGGACTCAAGTTCATAATCCTAAACTTGATTTTATAAATAATGAACAGAATTCACCACCCAAGCCTAAAAGAAAAAAATACATTTGAGTACATAGCTTTGAGATTTTGAAAGTAATTTAAAATTTTCATAAGACTTAAGTGCATTAATGGATGCACAAAATGTTAAGAGCTTGATTTTGAGTACAGACACAACACTCTAATATACACAGTATATACGTATGTTAGTACCTTTGCTTCTTGAATTTCTTTATCAGCAATTTCTAGGGCAATTTCTTTATCCCGTTGCAACTGTTGTGCCAAATGGTCAATCTCATTCAATTCATTACACAAGTGCTCATTTTTAGTACTCAGGTTTACAACCTCATTTGTTGCCTCACTTTTTTTCTCCAGAAGTTCCTTCATCTGCTTCTCCAAATCACAGTTAGTTCTCTGAAGGTATTCAACCTGCAATTATTATTTGAAAATAAATTAATCTCAAGGATACTCTCTATATCAATGTGAGTGTGTTTGAATAAACAGAAGTCATTCTTTTCATAAATCTTTCCATCTCCCCTCAGCAGAATCCTATTCTTGTATCTCCTTTCTCAGATAAACAGTCTAGAAGTGTTAGAGAACAAAAAGTAAAAATGAAAACACAGTCACTTGACTTAATTACTAAAATACTATGAGGCAGAGATTAGTTTAGAAATGTGATCTACACGTAGTGAGTTACAAGGCATGAGTGGTCTGTAGTGAGAAAGAGGTGGTCCTCTCAAGCTTTGTTGGCTCTCTGCAAAAGGTTAAAGCAGCAGAAACATTACCAAGGTCATTGTGAGGTTGGCCCACAGATACCCAATAGGGACATGGACACCAACAGCACTCCAGAAAATGGATCTGATGTAGAAAGAAAGTCCTTAACATTAGAGCAGAACAAACAAGCATGTGCAACACAAAATGCTGGAGGAACTCAAGCCAGGCAGCACCTATGGAACAGAGTAAACAGTTGATGTTTTCAGCAAAGACCCTTCATCAGGACTGAAGCATAGCTCTTCGCCTCTTATCAGCAAATGACAACATCCTAATCATTTCCACCACTCTCATATTACCATATCCTTCAATCTTTTTCATTTCAAACATTATACCTTTTTGGTTTTCATCAGACCACAGACAAATACTGTTTTCTTCGCATATAGTCATACAGCACAGTCAAAGTCCCTTTGGCCCACTAAGTCCATGTCAATCATTTATTACCAATTTATGCCAATCCTACATTAGTTCTGTTATATATTCTCTTTCACTCAACAACACACAAGTGTTTCTACAGAGGTCAAAAAACTATGTCTTTGAATTGTGGGAGGAGACTTGGGCACCTGCAAGAAACCCACACAATCACAGAAGACTGCAATCTTCAGACAGAAACTAGGTGGACCCTACAAGCTGCACCACTGTCCTGCCAAAGTGCATAAAGAAACATAGAAAACCAACAGCACAATACAGGCGGGCCTTCAGCCCACAATGTTGTGCCGAACATGTCTCTACCTTAGAAATTACTAGGCTTACATATAGCCCTCTATTTTACTAAGCTCCATGTACCTATCTAAATATCTCTTAAAAGACCCTATCGTATCCGCCTCCACCACTGTTGCAGGCAGCCCATTCCACGCACTCACCACTCTCGAGTAAAAAACTTACCCCTGACATCTCCTCTGTACCTACTCCCCTGCACCTTAAACCTGTGTCCTCTTGTGGCAACCATTTCAGCCCTGGGGAAAAAGCCTCTGACTATCCACATGATCAATGCCTCTCATCATCTTATACACCTCTATCAGGTCACCTCTCATCCTCCGTCACTCCAAGGAGAAAAGGCCTAGTTTACTCAACCTATTCTCATAAGACATGCTCCCCAATCCAGGCAACATCCTTGTAAATCTCCTCTGCACCCTTTCTATGGCTTCCACATCCTTCCTGTAGTGAGGCGACCAGAACTGAGCACATTACTCCAAGTGGGGTCTGACCAGGGTCCTATATAGCTGCAACATTACCTCTCAGCTCCTAAATTCAATTCCATGATTGATGGAAGGCCAATACACCATACATCTTCTTAGCCACAGAGTCAACCTGTGCAGCTGCTTTGAGCGTCCTATGGACCCCAAGATCCCGCTGATCCTCTACACTGCCAAGAGTCTTACCATTAATACTATATTCTGCCATCATATTTGACACACCAAAATGAACCACTTCACACTTATCTTGGCTGAACTCCATCTGCCACTTCTCAGCCCAGTTTTGCATTCTATCAATGTCCCGCGGTAAATTCCAACAGCCCTCCACACTATCCACAACATCTCCAACCTTTGTGTCATCAGCAAACTTACTAACCCATCCCTCCACTTCCTTATCCAGGTCATTTATAAAAATCACAAAGAGTAAGGGTCCCAGAACAGATCCCTGAGGCACCCAACTGGTGACTGACCTCCATGCAGAATATGACCCATCTACAACCACTCCTTGCTTTCTGTGGGCAAGCCAGTTCTGGGTCCACAAAGCAATGTCCCCTTGGATCTCATGCCTCTTTACCTTCTCAATAAGCCTTGCATTGGGTATCTTATATGAAATTCATATACACTACATTTACTGCTCCTCCTTCATTAATGTGTTTAGTCACGTCCTCAAAAAACTCAATTAGGCTTGTAAGGCACGACCTGCCCTTGACAAAGCCATGCTGACTTCTCCTAATCATATTATACCTCTCTAAATGTTCATAAATCCTGTCTCTCAGGATCTTTTCCTTCAACTTACCAACCACTGAGGTAAGACTCACTGGTCTATAATTTCCTGGGCTATCTCTACTCTCATGAATAAAGGAACAACATTCGTAACCCTCCAATCCTCCGGAACCTCTCCCGTCCCCATTGATGATGCAAAGATCATTGCCGGAAGCTCAGCAATCTCTTCCCTCGCCTCCCACAGTAGCCTGGGGTACATCTCATCCGGTCCCGGCAACTTATCCAACTTGATGCTTTCCAAAAGCTCCAGCACATCCTCTTCCTTAATATCTACATGCTCAAGGTTTTCAGTCTGCTGCAAGCCATCACTAAAATCACTAAGATTCTTTTCCATAGTGAATACTGAAGTAAAGTATTCATTAAGTACTTCTGCTATTTCCTCCGGTTCCACACACACTTTCCCGTTGTCACACTTGATAGGTCCTATTCTTTCACGTCTTATCCTGTTGCTCTTTCCTTAATCCTGCCCGTCAAGGCCTTCTCATGGCCCCTTCTGGCCCTCCTAATTTCCTTCTTAAGCGCCTTCCTATTAGCCTTATAATCTTCTAGATCTCTAACATCACCTAACTCTCTGAACCTTTTGTAAGCTTTTCTTTTCGTCTTGATTAGATTTATTTAAGCCTTTGTACATCACGGTTCCTGTACCCTACCATAACTTCCCTGTCTCATTGGAACGTACCTATGCAGAGCTCCATACAAATATCCCCTGAATATTTGCCACATTTCTTCTGTACTTTTCCCTGAGAACATCTGTTTCCAATTTAAGCCTCCAATTTTCTGCCTGATAGCCTAAGTCCCCTTACTCCAAATAAACGCTTTTCTAACTTGTCTGTTCCTATCTCTCTCCAATGCTATAGTAAAGGAGACAAAATTATGAGCACTATCTCCAAAATGCTCTTTCACTGAGAGATCTGACACCTGGCCAGGTTCATTTGCAATAACAAATCACGTACAGCCTCTCCTCTTGTAGGCTTATCTGCATATTGTGTCAAGAAACCTTCCTGAACACATCTAATAAACTCCACCCCATCTAAACCCCTTGTTCTAGGGAGATGCCAATCGATATTTGGGAAATTAAAATCTCCCATCACGACAACTCTATTATTATTACACCTTTCCAGGATCTGTTTCCCTATCTGCTCCTCGATATCTCTGTTACTATTAGACGGACTATTAAAAAACACCCAGTAAAGTTATTGACCCCTTCCTGTTCCTAACCTCCACCCACAGAGACTGCGTAGACAATCCCTCCATGGCTTCCACCTTTTCTGCAGCCGTTACACTATCTCTGATCAACACTGCCACACCCCCACCTCTTTTGTCTCCCTTCTTGTCCTTTCTGAAACGTCTAAAACCCAGCACTTGAAGTAACCGCTCTTGTCCCTGAGCCATCCAAGTTTCTGTAATGGCCACTACATCATATCTCCAAGTACTGATCCACGCTCTAAGCTCATCCGCTTTGTTCACAACACTCCTTGCGTTAAAATAGACCCATCTCAAACCTTCGGTCTGAACGCGTCTCTTCTCTATCACCTGCCTATCCTCCCTCTGCAAGCTTTCTCTACTTGTGAGCCAACCTCCTCTTCCCCAGTCTCTTCAGTTTGGTTCCGACCCCCAAACAATTCTAGTTCAAACTCTCCTCAGCACCCTTATCAAACCTCCCCGCCAGGATATTGGTGCCCCTGGGATTCAAGTGCAACCTGCCCTTTTTGTACAGGTCACACTTGCCCCAAAAGAGGTCCCAATGATCCAGAAATTTGAATCCCTGACCCCTGCTCCAATCCCTGAGCCATGCATTTATCCTCCACCTCATTCTATTCCTATTCTCACTGTCGCGTGGCACAGGCAGTAATCCTGAGATTACTATCTTTGCGGTTCTGCTTCTCAACTTCTTTCCTAACTCCATGTTTATTTTTTTTCAGGACCTCTTCCCTTTTCCTACCTATATCATTGATACCAATATGTACCACGACCTCTGGCTGTTCTCCCTCCCACCGCAGGATATCTTGGACTCGATCCAAAACATCCCAGACTCTGGCACCTGGGAGGCAAACTACCATCCAAGTTTCTTTTCTGCGTCCACAGAATCGCCTGTCTGACCCCCTAACTATAGGGTCCCCTATCACTACTGCTGCCTTCCTCTTCCTTTCCCTACCCTTCTGAGAAACAGGGCTAGACTCTGTGCCAGAGGCATGGTCATTGACACTTCCCCCAGGTAGGCTGTCTCCCCCCCCCCCCCCCCCCCCCCAACAGTACCCAAACAGGACTACTTATTATCAAGGGGTACAGCCACAGGGGTACTCTCTAGTACCTGATTCTTCCCCTTCCCCCTCCTGACTGTGACCCACCTGTCTGTCTCCTGTTGCCCCAGTGTGACCACCTGCCTATAACTCCTTTCTCTCACCTCCTCGCTCTCCCTGACCAGGTGAAGGTCATCAAGCTGCAGCTCCAGTTTCCTAACTCGTTTCCTCAAGAGCTGCAGCTCGACACATCGGGTGCAGATATGGCCATCCGGGAGGCTGGGAGACTCAAAGAACTAACACTAAATGCAAATGCTTTAAGATATCTACAGACATTTTAAGTACTGCACTTGTCTGCAATCCAAATTGTAAAGCTAAAATGTAGGCTGATGAGATATAAATATAAAAACATATTTTGACCGGTTGGTTGCCTGTTTCTGTCAGGCAGTCAGTATTAAAATTAAGTCTTTAACAATCGGGTAACCCATCATGTTGTGCTTAACTAGCCTTCAGATATATCCCGATGCTATAAAAAAAACACCAATATTGCAAATTTATCAAAGCAGGAAATAATACTTCCTTGTCACATAAAACATGAAAACAAAATATTTACAATCATGGGGAAGATCTGAATACTTTAATAAGTAAAGACTTTTAAAACTTAGGAGCAGACTTTTTCCTTAAACTTAGCAAACTAAAGATTTTAATCCGCACCTGTAAGTTTAAGTGTGCTATAAGACGTTCATTACTTTTACTTTTAGCTTCAAGGGAGATGACATCTTGAGGCCGACCACCTTCCAGTGTTCGGTTCAGGCGCTCTATTTCCTCGTCTCTTGCTTCAACCTATAAAATAATTTGATACATTAGGATATAAATTACTCTTTTCAAATTTTAAAATAGAGATGAACAAGAGCTCCATGTTTTATCTTATCAACAGTCAAGTTAGATCAACTTTAGGAAGAGTTAGGATACATTGTAAAGGGAAAAAGGAAAATGTGTTTTGGGCTAAAAGTCATGACAGTCAGAATGAGCTAACAAAAGCCAAATATGATGTGGAAGGAAGTCAGAAAAATGACTTTAAAATGAAGGTGAAAATAACAAAGAAAACCACTGCAAGCAGAAAGCTCAAAAGAGGACAAAAAAAGCAAAGAGATCCTTTTAAGATGATCAAACAAAATGAAACAGAAGTTAACAGCAATGAGGACTGTGAAAAACCAGTTAAATATACAGGAGACGAGGAGGTCAAAAGAAGCTGAAGATGGTGCGTTCAGTTGTAGCGGCCACCCCAGCTCCAACTAATGATGTAATTGTTCATCCTTTACATCTTCTCTTATGATCGCAAAAACACCAAGTACTGCAAGTCTACCTCACTAGTGAGTTGTTGCACAGCAGATAAGCTCTGTAGCATGGGCTTATTGCATACTGTGTTGTTACCTTATACCCAGGGGAGACACTATCAGAAGCAAGGAAACAGAAACACAGAAAGTGCACCACTACAAAACTAAAGGCAAAAACTTGCAGGCCAGCTTTCCAGTCATTTCTGCTTTCAAACGTTCCAAGTGCCAAAAAACAAACGACATTACCTGTACCTGAGACTGAATTAGTGTGAGATGAAGGATAGCTGCGCACTCATCTTGACGGAAACCTGGCTCCAGGATGCCACCCTGAAGCAGCAATCCAGGTAGAGGGCTTCCTCTCTTTTTGGGCCAGCAGAATTCCTGCGATATCTGGCAGCGGTGAAGGTGTACATATCCAGAATATGAACCATGAGTGAATGATCCAGTACTGACAACTCACTGCTCGCATCTGGTACAGTTCTTAATGGTGTGAAGTGCAGACCCTTCTGTTTACCAAGGGAGTTCACTGCTATTGTGATTGTGGCTGTATACTGTACATCCCGCCCCGCCACCTCTCTCCCCTCACCCCATCCCATGCTAATGCTAGGAAAGCACTTTGTGAGATGTACAATGCCATCAGTGACCTGCAAACCACACATTCAGAATCAAATTCAGGTTTATTACCATTGGCATGTGACATGAAATTTGTTAACTTAGCAGCAGCAGTTCAATGCAATATATAATCCAGCAGAGAGAAAAATAATAATAATAAATAAACAAGTAAATCAATTACATATATTGGATAGATTAAAAAAATGTGCAAAAACAGGGATACTGTATTTTAAAAAGTGAGGTAGTGTCCAAAGCTTCGAAGTCCTTTTAGGAATCGGGTGGCAGAGGGGAAGAAGCTGTTCCTGAATCGCTGAGTGTGTGCCTTCAGGCTTCTGTACCTCCTACCTGATGGTAACAGTGAGAAAAGGGGATGCCCTGGGTGCTGGAGGTCTTTAATAACAGATACTGTCTTTCTGAGACACCACTCCCTAAAGATGTCCTGGGTACTTTGTAGGCTAGTGCTCAAGATAGAGCTAAATAGATTTACAATCTTCTGCAGCTTCTTTCGGTCCTGTGCAGTAGCCCCTCCAGCCTGTCAGAATGTTCTCCACGGTACAACTATAGAAGTTTTTGAGTGTATTTGTTGACATATCAAATCTCTTCAAACCCCTAATAAAGTATATTTGCTGTCTTGCCTTCTTTATAACTACATTGATATGTTGGGATCAGGTTAGATCCTCAGAGATCTTGACACCCAGGAACTTGAAGCTGCTCACTCTCTCCAATTCTGATCCCTCTATGAGGATCGGTAAGTGTTCCTTTGTCTTACCCTTCCTGAAGTTCACAATCAGCTCTTTTGGCTTACTGACACTGAGTGCCAGGTTTTGCTGCGGCATCATTCCTCCAGTTGGCATATCTCACTCCTATACACCCACCTGAGATTCTACCAACAATGGTTGTATCGTCAGCAAATATGTAGATGGTATTTGAGCTATACCTAGCCACACAATCATGTGTATATAGAGAGTAGAGCAGTGGGCTAAGTACATACCCCTGAGGTGCGCCAGTGTTGAAGGTCAGCGAAGAGGATATGTTACCACCAATCTGCACAGACTGTGGTCTTCTGGTTAGGAAGTCGAGGATCCAATTACAGAGGGAGGTACAGAGGCCCTGGTGGTTTCTTTATTGTTGCAGCTAACTGAAATCATGCTAACTTAAAAAGAGTCCTGCCTAATTCCATCAGCATGTTAACTTTGCTACCTGGAAGTCCAAAGCAACACACACACACAAAAATGCTGGAGGAACTCAGCAGGTCAGGCAGCATCTTTGGTAAAGAGCAAAACAGTCGACGTTTCTGGCCAAGACCCTTCATCAGGAAAAGATTAAAAAGATGAGAAGTGAGAGGAAGAAAGTGGGGGAGGGGGAAGGAGCAACCTCAGCTTTGTGGGACTGTTTTGAAAACGTGGACTGGAACATGCTCAGGGAGGTCGCTACCTTCAACTATCACATTAACATTGATGAATATGCAAGATGTGCAACTGGCTACACAGAGAATTGCATTGAGGACATTGCTGTTATTAAGCATAGCTATGTGAAGGCAAATCAAAAGCCATGGCTGACTGCAGAGGTCCAAGCACAGCTGAGAAATTGGGATGCTGCCTTGAGATTAGGGGATAAGACAGCTCTCAGGTCAGCTAGGGCTGTGGTTTCCCACATTATCAGGAAGCAAACTGGATCACTCGCAAAAAATATACAGCCACTTACGTGACAGCAGAGACCACAAGACACATAACACACTACAACTTTCATAGGATAAAGGAAGGCAGTTGTATGAGTGGATGAGAAAGAAATTTAAAATGAACTGAGGAAAATAACTGATTTTCCTTCTTATGAATATCTAACTCAAGCAATCAACTAGTAAGTACGGGTGGTGCAATCAGAATGATTCAATATTGACAAATCAGTGTCAGGATGTGCCTCATCACCCATGAGCACTTTATGATAATACCTAATCTGGAAAGGGTTCAAGCTGGAATCAAGACAAGATAATCTAAGACATTACAATGATACTTAACAGCAGTAAAAGGTGGTGAATCAAGGAAATGAAATTGAAGGGTGAGAGCTGGTCTCTCACTGAGTATCAAACAGACAAAAGGTTAAATCCTGCAGAATATTTTAAATATTCAAAGCAGGCAAAGATAAAATGGAGCAGAACACACAAAATGCTGGAGGAACTCAACAATTCAGGCGGGGGGGGCAGCAACTACGGAAATAAACAGTCGATGTTTTGGGCTGAGACGCTTCTTCAGGACTGGTGAAACATTGACAATTTATTCATTTCATAGTTGCTCCCTGACCTGCTGAGTTCCTCCAGCATTTTGTGTGTGCTGCTTTGGATTTCCAGCATCTGCAGATTTTCTAGCATTAAAGATTAAGTGGAGATAGTAATATGTTTCAATGTTTCAAGAAGGCAGAAAAGACAGAATAGGGAGATGTGCATAAAGCAGAAGGTTAAATGACAGGCTTCATCAAAAGTAAAAATACAGACGACACACTATAACGTCATTTCTGAATAGCACTGCATAGGTAGGAAAGCTGTATTGAACAAAGAACCAAATGGAGATTACCTCTTCTCTTGAGCAAAAAGATTCATGAAATTTGTGTATTTTAGACATGATGTAGACAAGCAATGGTAAAGACTAGGCAAAATAGAAAACAGAAGAGAATATAAAGAGATAAAAGAATCTATCAGCTTTTCTCTGAGCAGCTGAGGATTCTCATTGTAAAAGGCAGCTTTCACTATGCTACATACTAAAGTAACATTCGTGTCAGAAAACCTTGGTGCTTCAAATTAAGGAAATTCAAAAGAAGCTGCATGGTTCTCATATGAATGAAAATTCAGGTGTAAACTTGCATGTGATTTACAGTAAAAAATAAGTACCTTTAAAAATATTGGCTTTGGATGTGTTAATTTATAAATTATATACCTTTATTATTTTGATCCAAATTGAAATTTTATTCACTTTGATAATCAACTACATCATTCTGCAAGGTTATTCTTATATGACTATTACATAAAGTTTAATAGTTTGCCAGAAGTATGTGAAATTCCATGCATACAAGGTTAACCATCTCATGAATTACTGTTTAAAATATGCCTATATTTAATTTTTAGTATATGAAAATACTAGCCTTAGGAGCCTGAATGAATTTTTTGAGGGGACTAAACACATTGATGAAGGTACAGCAGTAGATTTAGCGTATATGGATTTCAGCAAGGCATTTGATAAGGGACCCTGTGCAAGGCTTATTGAGAGAGTAAGGAGGCATGGGATCCAAGAGGAAGGACATTGCTTTGTGGATCCAGAACTGGCTTGCCCACAGAAGGCAAAGAGTGGTTGCAGATGAGTCATATTCTGCATGGAGGTCAGTGACCAGTGGTGTGCCTCAGGGATTTGTTCTGGGACTCCTAGCTTCGTGATTTTTATAAATGACCTGGATGAGGAAGTGGAGGGATGGGTTAGTAAATTTGCCGATGACACAAAGGTTGGGGGTGTTGTGGATAGTGTGAAGGACAGTCAAAGGTTACAGCAGGACATTGATAGGATGCAAAACTGGGCTGAGAAGTGGCAGATGGAGTTCAACCCAGATAAGTGTGAGGTGGTTCATTTTGGTAGGTCAAATATGATGGCAGAATATAGTATTAATGGTAAGACTGTTGGCAGTGTGAAGAATCAGAGGGATCTTGAGGTCCGAGTCCATAGGACAGTCAAAGCTGCTGTGCAGGTTGACTCTGTGGTGAAGAAGGCATATGGTGCATTGGCCTTCATCAATTGTGGGATTGAGCTTAGGAGCCGAGAGGTAATGTTGCAGCTACATAGGGCCCTGGTCAGACTCCACTTGGAGTACTGTGCTCAGTTCTGGTCACCTCACTACAGGAAGGATATGGAAACCATAGAAAGGGGGCAGAGGAGATTTACAAGGATATTGCCTGGATTAGGAAGAATACCTTATGAGAATAGGTTGAGTGAACTTGGCCTTTTCTCCTTGGAGTGATGGAGGATGAGAGGTGACCTGACAGAGGTGTACAAAATGATGGGAGGCATTGATCGTGTGGATAGTCAGAGGCTTTTTCCCAGGGCTGAAATGGCTAGCACAAGAGGGCACAGTTTTAAGGTGCTTGGAAGTAGATACAGAGGAGATGTCAGGGGTAAGTAATTTTTTTCTTTTTTACGCAGAGAGTGGTGAGTGCATGGAATGGGCTGCTAGCAGATATAATAGGGTCTTTTAAGAGGCTCCTGGATAGGTATACGGAACTCAAAAATAGAGGACTATAGGTAACCCTAGATAATGTCTCAGGTAAGGACATGTTTGGCACAGCTTTGTAGGCCAAAGGGCCTGTATTATGCTGTAGGTTTTCTATGAAACAAAGCATTGCTAGTTGATCTCATACTCCACAAAATTATTCCCTTAATTCCTAGAGTAAAGGAAGTAAATTAAAATATTTGCCTGCACCTAATATAATAGGTTAAGGAGCTGGCTTTTAAGGATTTTTCTATCATGTTTAGAAATCTCCTTTTCAAATGGTTCCGCAGTGCACTGTCCAATTCTGACATTAGATCAGCAGATAATGGCTCTATAAAATCCAGTTTTAGTCACATTGAAGTTACAGAAAGCATAAGTGGATGTGGAATACTGGAATGAATCCAGCCACAACTGCCTTTTCATAGAGAGACTTCCCTGGCACCTAAAAAGGCTTCCTTCTAAACACAGATTAAAAAGAAAGTAAAAATCAATATCAGAGCTGTATTTTGAAGTGATCCAGCTGAGAATATTATAAAATGTACATGCAGAACAGCTTAAATAGGAATTAACCTGGCTAGGGTACAATAGGGTGAAAATAGATCATCGCTGTGCTGTGGGAAAGACTTGGGAGATCATAAAGAATAATATAATAATTGCCTTATAATTCATTTATAGCCATGATGGCATTACTCTACAACATTCACTTAAAGCCTTTTGTGAATGAAGTATTCTCATTTTTAAAGAATGACGTCAGAATTATGTTAGCTATCAGTTAGATGGAAAATCAATTTTAAGTTTGTCAAGGTGTAAATAAGTCTGTTTTCTGTAGAACAAAAATAGTTACAACATAAACTTGCATGCACAGATGATCATCTCACCTGCCTCTGAAATTTTCTCATTTCACGATCTGATTTATCCAGTTCAGCCTTGAGATTATTAACTGTGTCTTGAAGACCCATTATTCTGATAAATCATAAAAATAAGTCAAAAAGTAAATATCATGCAAGAATTATTTGCATCAAAATACCAGAAAAAAAGTTAAAGGAAAAAATCTGTACCAAAAACGACTAAAATTAAATCAATCACTGAAATACTAGCTCATGACTGTCTTTTTAGATCTTTACTGCAAATCAGATAATGAAATATAGAATCACTGAACAGAAAGGGTCTTTTGGCCCACCATGTCCAAATACAAATCCAAATTAACAGAAAAGAATTAAGACATAGCTTGATAAAAACACAATTTTAAAATGTATGTGAATTTCTGACATGTAACAGAATCTTGATGCTTAATTGCACCAATAATTGTATCATATTTGATTACTGTTGAAGTACTTCCGAGTCTCCCAAAGTACTTCTGAAACAGTCAGGCGCTCAGGTTCCCAATATACATAATATGTTATCATCACCTCAGCTTGTCAGCACCGCCAGCCACGTTTGATTATCTGACAAAAGGAATATTTGAAGATCACAACCTTAAACATTGTACAAAGTTCAATGTCTACAAGCTAACAGCTCAAATACCATCATGATGTTTCTGCAAATGCAGTAGCAGGATAAACCAAATAACATGAAGAGTGCCCCATCCCAAGACCCTAATACACCTAGCAAGTTCTGCTGAGCAGCCCATGTCATCTTTACTCCTATTAAAGGATTGTTGAAACAAGCACCCCTTCTGAGTTCGAGTCAAGGCAAGAAATCACAAGGAGAATAAAGAAAAGATTCAAGCACATTCTCAAAGCGTCCCTGGGAAAGACAAACCCTTGATACTCAAAATCTGAGAAGGCATTCAGAATCTAGAATTCCTTGTTCAGGCATGTGCAAGATCTCAACAAGAATGGCAGAAGAAATTTATCACTTCCCATTCTACACAATGAACCAAGTGTCCCAACCCCCTGCCCCATCAAGGACTTCTTGCTCACCTACGGCAGAGACTATATTAGCTTCATCAGCTATTCCAAACCCATTCAAAACCTTGAGGAGCTGCCTAAGGAAATATGATGTGGCATTATATTCTCCACCTTTCTGCTATTTTTTGTGCAAGCAGGCACAGTTCCTTAATCCTGTGTTATTTTTTCCAAAATGCCTTTCCCACTGTCACCTCCTTCTTTCTACAATTTACTTGAAGTACAATTACAGGTTTCCCCTACTATTCGGAAATAGAGCGTTCCTATGAAACCTTTCGTAAGCCGAAATGGCATAAAGCGAGAAAGCAATTACCATTAATTTATATGGGAAAATTTTTTGAGCATTCCCAGACCCAAAAAAACCCTACCAAATTATACCAAAATAGCACATAAAACGTAAAATAACACTTACATATAGTAAAAGCAGGAATGATATGATAAATACACAGCCTATATAAAGTAGAAATAATCTATGTACAGTGTAGTTTCACTTATCAGAATTTGGAAGATTTAGCCAAAACAGATTTGTAGAAAAAAAGTCGGTACATACACACATGCGCACACACCTGCCTGCACCAGGCTTCACGGTCATGGTAGTCTTTCTCGGGGTAAACACAAGTTTAAAGCGGGCGCCTTCTTTTGTAAAAGTGAAAATCCTCTTCGTATTTCTTTTGGTTAGCGAAAACAAGTACTAATGTAGGTCTTCCGTAAAAGCGAAGTGCCGAAAAACAAACTTTCGTAAAGCGGGGGACACCTGTATGTGTTTTCAGTCCTGTCATCAAAGACATTATGTATATGCTATCTATAACATAATGAAATACTGCAAGATAATTCATATCAGCATCATCTGACAGGAAACCACATATGCAGATGAAAGAAACAAGATGGCTAGTTTAGTATTTAAAAAATTAATGAAGAAGTTTGTTTTGCCTTTGCTGTAGCCCATGAACAACCATAGTGACAAGAACACCTAAATTATGTCGTACATTCTCTATTTGAACTTATGCTAGTATAAAACAAATTGACGTTACATAAGATCTCTGAATTAGTTATGTCAGCTTATTGCCATCTGATAGGAAATGTTAAAGCAGCTAAAATGAAAATATGAGAAGGGGAAGTCATAAAACATAAAAAAAATTAAAATGTTGTAAAAGGAATACTAAGCTTTTGAAATGTATTCTTTTAAAAGAAGTTTTCACATTTTATCAAATTATCTTCATTTTCATTCAATCTTAATTTTGTGTTTATTTTCTGTAGGGAAAGAGATGAGAGTCGGCTTTTGTGCAGAGTCCAGGAACTTGCTCACTAAAATTGGCCTAGTCATTAGTGATCACAACCTATGACAAATATAAACCAGGAGAATTACTTTTCTCTCAGAAAAGTTTGTTGCCACTGAAAAATGTTGCTGCCATAAGGCCAATGTGACTGAATACAGGTGTCCCCCGCTTTACGCCACTTCGCTTTTACAAAAGACTTACATTAGTAACCTGTTTTCGTATTACCAACAGGATTTTCACTTTTACGAAAAATTTTCCCGTATAAATTAATGGTTCTTCGCCAAAGGAAGGTTTCACAGGAATGCTCTACCTTTGTAAAGGCGGGGGACACCTGTATTTCCTTTCTCCAGTAAGATATTCTCATTTATTGTAGTGTGCTATCCAAATCACACATCATGGCAATCAACACAAAGTCCCACAGGGAACAAATCAAGAGTCTGAACTCTCAACCTGATGTAAAACAGTCCTTTATTTATAGTCACAGAAACAAAGGCTGCTGACCACCCTCCTCATCTTGGATGATCACTAAATAGTTAGTGCATGGTGTCCAGTTCCATGGAGTACTAAACCAAGATTTAGACAAGTAGGGACTTTGTTGTACGCTGAACATTACAGCACAATATGAGCCCCATCAACCCACGATGTTGTGGAGACATTTATATATAACAACCAAGTTCATGATCAATCTGACTCTTCCCTCCTACATAACCCTCCATTCTTCTTACATTCTCACGCCTATCTAAGTCTCTTAAATGCACCTACTGTATCAGGTTCTACCACCACCCCTGGCAGTGTGTGTGGGCATTTACCAATCTCTGTTTAATACCTAACATCTCCCTAAACTCTCCACCACTCATCTTAAATAGATATCCTCTGGTATTGACTCTGGGAAAAGATGTTGGCTGTCTACTCCATCTATAGCTGTCAATCTCAAACCTCTCCTCATTCTCTAATCCAAAGAGAAAAGCCCTAGTTCACTTAACTTTTCCTCATAAGAAATGCTCTCTAATTCAGGTAGCGTCATAGGATCATTGTCATAGAAAAGTACAGCATGGAGTCCTGATGAAGGAACTCGGCCCAAAACATCGAGTGATTTTTCCATGGATGCTACCTGGCCTGCTGAGTTCCTCCAGCATTTTTGTGTTGCGCTTTTCAGCCCATCAAGTTTGTGCTGAACCATTTAAACTACCTACTCCCCATCAATCTGCACCCGGAACATAACCCTCCAAAGCTCTACTACCCATGTACCTATCAAAACTTATCTTAAACGTTGAAATCAAGTTTGCATGCACCAATTGCACTGGAAGATCATTCCTCACTCTCACAACCCTCTAAGTGAAGATGTTTCTCTTCATGTTCCTCTTATTTTCACCTTTCACCCTTAACCCGTGACCTCTAGTTGTAGTCCCACCCAACCTCAGTAGAAAAGCCTGCTTGCACTTACCCTATCTATACCCCTCATAATGTTGTATACTGTACCTCTATCAAATCTCCTCTCAATCTTCTGCCAAGGAATACAGTCCTAACATATTCAATCTTTTCTTATAATTCAGGTCCTGCAGACCTGGCAACATCCTTGTAAATTTTCTGCATTATCTTTCAAACTTAGTTACATTTTTCCTGTAGGTAGGTGATCAAAAGTGCACACAATACTCCAAATTAACATCTTATACAGGTTCAACATAACATCCCATCTCCTATACTCAATACTTGAATTTATGGAGACCAATGTGCCAAAAGCTTTCGTCACGAACCTATCTGTGACACCATTTTCAATGAATTATGGACCTGTATTCCCAGATGCCTTTGTTCCACAGCACTCCTCAGTACCCTACCGTTCACTGTGTAAGACCTACTGAATTGGTTGGTCTTACCGAAGTGCAACACCTTGCTCTTGTCTGCATTAAATTTCCACTGCAAGCTCTGATGATCTTCCTCACAGCCCACTACAACACCAATCCTGGAAAATTTCCTTTGCATTCACTCTCCCACTCCTACATCCTAGTGTGGGACTAGTGGTGTTCCACAGGAGTCAGAAGTCTGCAGAAGGACTCAGACAGATCGTGAGAATGGTGAACTAGGTGGGAGATGGAATATAGTTTAGCGAAGTAGAAAGAATAAAAGCATAGATTATTTTCTAAACAGAGAAAAGTCAAAAATCAGAGGTGCACAGATACTTGGGAGTCCTTGTACAATATTCCTTAAAGGTTTACTTGCAGGTTGAGTTGGTGGTAAGGAAGGCAAATGCAATGCTGGCATTCATTTCAAGAGGATGAGAATATAAGAGCAAGGATATAATCCTGAGGCTTTATAAGGTACTGTTCAGACTGCACTTGGGGTATTGTAAGTAGTTTTATGGCCCTTACTTAAGTAATGATGTGCTGCCATTGGAGAGGGTCCAGAGGAGGTTCATAAGAATGATTCCAGGAATGACAGGGTTAATGTGTGAGCAATGTTTGATGGCTCTGGGCCTGTACTTGCTGGAGTTTAGAAGAATGGTGGGGGGCGGGGGAGAGAATCTCTTGAAATTTATGGATGTAGGGAGGATGTTTCCTATAGTGGGTGAGACTAGTACCAGAGTTCACTGCCTCAGTCTAGAGGGACATCCATTTAGAACATCAATGAGGAGGAATTTCTTTAGCCAGACAGCAGTGAATCTGTAGAATCTGCCCAGCTTTGTATCTTATTTATATCCTGTTGGAACTGAACAACTCTCTACACTATTCACAACACTACCAACTTCATGTCGTTCAAAAATTTACCTACCCCAACCTTCCACTGCTCATCACAAAGAGCAGGGGACACACAAGAGATCCTTTTGGAACACCACCAGTCACTCACCTGCAGGAGGAATACGCTCCATCTACTACCGTCCTCTGCCTTCCATGGGCAGGCCAATTACAAATCCATGCAGCCAAGTTCTCAATAATCCCATGCCTCATAACTTTCTGGATGAACCTACCATGGGGAACCTTGTCAAACACCTTACTAAAATCTATATACACCACAACCACCACTCTACTTCTATCAATTTGTTCTGGTACTTCCTCAAAATCCTCAAGCACAACCTGACCCTCACAAAGCCATGCTGACTATCCCTAATAAGACTATGATTATACAAATGCTTGTAAATCCTATCCCCAAGAATCCCTCGATTGTTTTGCCTACACTGATATAAGACTCAGTGGTCTATAATTCCCTGGATTATCCCCAATTCCTTTTCTAAATGACTGAACAATATTTGCCATCCTCTAATCCCTTGGTATTACTCCAGGGGAGATGTGAAGATCAATGCCCCATTAATCTTTCCCTTCATTTCCTGTAGTAACCTGAGATACTCAACATGCTCCAGAACATTAGCCTGTTCTACGCTGACCTCTATTTGTCAAAGTTCCTCTCCCTGGTGAGCATTGAAGCAAAGTGCCCCCAGACGCATTTGCCCTCTTTATCCCTGTGAAAGATGTGCTTTTAGGGTTACTGTTTAGAGATACATTATGAAGAATTAGACATGATAGAGCATGACAAGCTAGCTCACACATGTGGAAGATACAGTATATCCTTGTACCATGTGGGAACCTTATAATGGTTTCCAGTTTTGTAAACCATAAGTGTGGTCAGCTGGAGGAGTTTGAAACCTCTATTCCATCAGTGAGGCTCAGGTTTTGTAGATACAGTCATTTTTCAGCTCAAAGAGCATGCAGATAGTTCAAAAGACCAGCAGGCATCTTATCAAACAACTGATAATCTGTTCTGACTATGGTGCTCCCTACAATGTGCCACCAGAATCAAAAAACCACAACAGCATGCTACACAAGAGAGTGAAGCACAAAGGAAATAGCTATTGCAGTTTTTCCAATAAAACATTCATATTTCTGTAATCAGACATGATTCCAAGATAATTTTGTCTTACTGTTGTCAGGGGCAAGAATCTGCAGAGTAAACGATGCTTGAATGCAGACGGCTAAAGATCCCTTTCATTGCCTTGATGATGATTGGGAGTAGGCCAATAGATCACAAAAAATCATTATATTCTATCTGTCCTTTTCACATCAGGACTCTCGCATGGTCAAGCAGATAATATAATTGTTGATGTAATAGAATCAAGAAACATAGCTGATACTTCTAAACCACAACCAAATGTTGTCAGTATTTGTCCTGCATCAGAGTACTGACATCACATGGAAAGAAGTCAATTTATAGAAACAAGAACTAGTAGCATGTACAAATATTTACAATATTGTAAGTATTTCAACACTCTCCTTTTCACTCACATGAAGGCATGTTACCAGATGAACTACAGGTGATGCCAGGTTCTGTGTGCTTGACTAACCATACTCCTAAAAATTATGTAGCAACAAAACACTGCTACTAGTCCTTTCTTTTGATCTGAGCTATCACAAACTCTGTGCCTCTTATTTTACAAATTGAATTAAGATCCTATTCATTTACCCAATTATATAAATTTTATCCATATTATTTTGTGACAATCAAAGGTTCTAGCTTAAAACTGTAACTAAAATCAAAATCAAATATTGTATTTCACTACCTTAATAATGGGTAAATAATTTATTAACTATAATATTTAAACAGACATGGCTTCACTAATTACAAATTATAAATACCTATCATCAGCTACATTCAATAGGTCCAGATGGTAAGGATCTTCAGTCTGAATTTGCGGTGCTGATGCAATCCCTGACGGAGGCACTGCCTGATCAATTTGCATTCGCTGTCGACGAAATGGTATGTTTCGCTTTTTGCCACCTGCAAAAGTAAAGTAAATTGTTCCGCACTGAGAGTAAATTCCAATATTAAAATCTAACCTTATTTTCTTCAGACAGCATTATACATACATTCCATACTTGGTTGTAAACTAAAATTGGTTTGCCAGGCTTTGTTTCTCTGTTTCAAGTGTGCAGTTTGAAATAATTTTATTCAAATAAAATAAACTGCACCAACACTGATTAATTTTGACATTTCTACTGTTTCATAGCATTTTGACCATGATTTCAATAGACTTCATCATTAAAGCAGTATTTTAAAGTTCCTGGTAACTGGCTTACATGGGTCCATTTGTCCTATGATGTCACTTTATGACCCAGCCTTCTGTGATGCAATAGTTTATCAACCATTGTTGACGCTTATGTTAATGTGTTATCGGCAGCTTGAAATTTCTTCAGAAATGCCAGCAATTCCACACAGAATAGTCATCATTTATTTCTGTAATAAACAATCACCATTGTTAAGTTCCAAATTTATGAAGAGCTAATGGCTGCAGAATTTCTAGTTGTGCTCTGACTTTAGGCACTTATAGAGTTCAGCTATGGAACGTTAATTTCCTAGGCTTCTCAAAGTAAAAATTACTCTGGCAGATATGGTGTTGAACTTGTGTCAGCTTAGACATAGTTCAAGAGTTACAAACCTATTCATTTGGGAACAAAAATTGCCCCAAAAAAGCATGGTATAAGGTCCAATAAATGTTTATCATTTCATGAAGCTAATTCTGAAAATTAATTTTAATGTTTTTATTTTAGTTAATAAAAGAATGGCTACATTTTAATAGTACTTGGTGCTTTTGAATATCTAAGACTGACAAATAGAAGTCTTTAATAACCACTAAACTGGGAACTGGGTTTAACTGGATTTTAATTGGCTATTAAATTAAATCTGTGAGCTGAGCTTGCCACACATGAATAGTATCTTGGGTGAAATATGTGAGATTAAAACACCACTTTCAGAATCAGTAAGAGAAATAAACTGACTTTACACAAAATAAAATTTGCCAACAAAGAATTCTATTCCTGCATGAATTAAACAGGAGTACAAAAAGATCATTTGGCTATTAAGCCTACTCCCTTCCTACCTGCCTCAACAACTACAGCAAGGTTGCACTCATCCCCATAGCCACCAAGTGCCTGGAGAAACTGGTTATTCCCACATTAAGAATGTCATCCCTGCTACTCTGGAGCAACACTAGTTTGCCCATTAGAGATGGAGACTGGGTTGTTGGTGTTATCGACCAAGGTCGCCATCTCCATTGCTCTCCACATTGTATTGGACAACTAGAGCATAAGGACAGCTGCACCAGAATACTTTTTATTGACTACATTTCTGCTTTCAACACCATACTCCCCAACATGGTGCTCATTAAACTACACAATTTGGGACTAGCTACATCAATTTGCAGCTGGTTTCTGGACTTGCTTACCAATCACACCCAGACTGTCAGACTAGACAAATAGGCATGAACTTCCCTGACCAGTGCAGCACAGGGATGTATAATGAGCCCACTCCTTTACACCCATGACTGTGCCCCTGCTTCTGCTACCAACTCCATCATGAAATTTGCAGATGACACCATTGTGATTGGACTAATTACAAATAACAAAGAAACAGCATACAGAGAGAAGGTGCAGAAACTGCCTGACTATAGCCTTTCACTCAATATCAAACAAAGCAAAGAAATTATTATCAAGCTCCACTATCCATAAACAATGAAGCAGTGGAAAGGGTCTCCAGCTTTAAGTTCTTGGGACTGAACATCACAGTGGAGCTCTCTTGGGCCACCTACACTTCCTTGATAGTAGGGAAGGCTCAGCAGCACTTATACTATTGTCGGAGTTTAAAGAAAGCAAACCTTTCCCAAAAGCTACTGGTAAATCTTTATTGACCTGTAACTGAGAGCATACTGACCTACTGGATGATAGTATGGTAAACTAGCTGCAACAAGATCAACCAAAATGCACTTCAACGAGTGACCAGGACTGTACAGAACATAATTGGAACACAACTACCAGATATGGAAACCAGCTGCAACTCATGAATGACATCTACGACAGGCTCACAAAATTGTAATGGACTCATTCCACCCCAGTAATCACCTGTTTAATCTCCTACCATCCATCAGGAGATACAGCAACATCTTTGCATGGACATCCAGACTGAAAAACAGCTTTGTCCCCAGGACTGTCGTGCAACTGAACAATGCGCCATTTTAGAGTTGTTTGTTTTTAATTCAGTTGTAACTTCGATCTCATTCTAAATTTAGTTACTGTGTTTTTATGCTAATTTGCACTGGATGAAGTAGCACTGCAATATCATTGTCCTCAACAATGACAATAAAGCATATCTATGACATCAACCAGTCAACAGCAAAATACCGGTAAAGCAGCATCTAAGAACAAGGAATATTTCCAATATTTTCAGTTGTTATTTCCAAATCAATTTCTCCTTATCACGAAATTCACCGGTGAAGATAATCAACCACTCCTCATCTAAGGCAGTCAGTTATGAACTATTTCCTATATGGCTCTGTCATGAGGGATGCATTAGCCCAAAATGAAAGTCTAAAGGTTTGCAGAGGGCTTTCTATGGCAGTATGGATAATGCATATATAATATTTTAAATGATGGGACGCACAAGAACTTAATGACAATGTCAGCTGTATAACTATAATCTAAAAATCACATTATATTTTGCAATAGCCATTACTCTAATCCATATGATCTGCTATAGCCTAACACATTATTCCACACTGAATTACAACAAAATCATTACACATGCTTTAAAAATGAAAACAAAATTGCAAATAGCAGCAATGTTACCTGGAGTTTGTACCACTGCCTGCAGGTTTTTCTCTTGTAGATGCAGGATCTTTTCAGTCTTTGCTTTACTTTCCTTCTCCAGAGATCGTACTTTATGTACATACTGGTTATTTAGGAACTTCAGATCTGCAGTGTCATGTTCCAATTTTCTAATGCTATATTTTAAATCTTTAACGTAGAAGGAAATAAAATAAATATGCATCTTACAGTACAGTTACCAGTTTATGTCAGAAAAAGCCAAGAAACAGTGGAGAAATTACATGGCAATTTGCAATCTTCTTATTGAGCAGTTTAAATTTACTTACAATTCAGGTCTTAAATACAAAGTTATCATAGGTTGATAATACAAGAGTGTTAAACTGGCTAAAAGGTTAATACAGGCAGTCCCCGGGTTACGAACAAGTTCCATTCCTGAGTCCATCTTTAAGTTGGATTTGTACGTAAATCGGAACAAGTATATAGACAATAGACAGTAGGTGCAGGAGCAGGCCATTCGGCCCTTTGAGCCAGCACCGCCATTCACTGTGATCATGGCTGATCATCCACAATCAGTACCCCATTCCTGCCTTCTCCCCATATCCCTTGACTCCGCTATCTTTAAGAGCTCTATCTAACTCTTTCTTGAAAGCATCCAGAGAATTGGCCTCCACTGCCTTCTGAGGCAGAGCATTCCACAGATCCACAACTCTCTGGGTGAAAAAGTTTTTCCTCAACTCCGTTCTAAATGGACTACCCCTTATTCTTAAACTGTGGCCTCTGGTTCTGGACTCCCCTAACATCCGGAACATGTTTCCTGCCTCTCGCGGGCCCAATCCCTTAATAATCTTATATGTTTCAATCAGATCCCCTCTCATCCTTCTAAATTCCAGTGCATACAAGCCCAGTTGCTCCAATCTTTCAACATATGACAGTCCCGCTATCCCGGGAATCAACCTTGTGAACCTACGCTGCACTCCCTCAATAGCAAGAATGTCCTTTCTCAAATTTGGATACCAAAACTAAACACAATACTCCAGGTGTGGTCTCACCAGGGCCCTGTACAACTGCAGAAGGACCTCTTTGCTCCTATACTCAACTCCCCTTGTTATGAAGGCCAACATGCTATTAGCTTTCTTCACTGCCTTCTGTACCTGAATGCTTACTTTCAGTGACTGATGAATAAGGACACCTAGATCTCGTTGTACTTCCCCTTTTCCTAACTTGACACCATATATCCGGTATTATTTAGCGTCAGTCAAACTTTTGTCTTAGTATATATTTTACCTTTCTATGTATATAAAACACTTAAGAAACATATGTATTCCAATAATTAAACCACTGCATTGCTTAGTAATAATTGTAGCTTTCATCAGGGCAGGACCTTTCACATGCTCCATTATTCTCACTTTACCCTTTAAAATTGTTCCAATTGTTGACCGACTGTAGCCTAATGCCTTTCCAATTATCGATGACGTTTCACCTCTTTCCAAACGCTTTATTATTTCCACTTTGTTTTCAATCCTGATCGCTTCCCGTCAACGGAACAGAGACAATGCGGGCGGCAAGTCTTGAGCTCCGCCAGGTCCTAAGGACCACTGCACTGAATTCCCCGGGTCCTAAAGTCCACCGCACTGAGACAGGTTAAATGGGACAAGTGGGGGTTGTGCTGGGTATGGGTATTTGATCCTCCACAATATTCCGCGTGGGAATTTAAACTGGAGGTGGCAGTTTTTTTACGAGATCAAGTTGTGAGCTCGACATCAACCCGGCATGGATTGAAGAGCGCACTCAGCAGCGGTCTGTCACTGGATCGAACTCCGAACGTCCGTTCTCGAGCCCGGCGCTGATCTCACTGCACCACCAGCCGACCGGGGGGGGGGGGGGGGGGGGGGGGGCGGGGGCGGTGCGCAGGATCGGGTGAATCTTGCTAAGAGAAATTTAAGCCAAATACAAAGTTACACACTCAACAGTGTCAATGGTAACAACTTAAAATGGCGGACGGTGTTCTCCTTTCTTGGTTCATAAGTACGAGTTGTCTGTAAGTCAGACGTTCATAACTCGGGGGCTACCTGTACACTACAACATCTTTTTGGCCATGTAACTTAATAGATGCTTCCTCCACAAATTACAGCTAATCTGTAAAGGGAAGTCTGAAATAGAACTCCAAAAATCGTGATCTAGGACGTTCCATATTTTGTGGGTGGGATCACATGCTTATATTTTCCCAAGAAACATAGGAATTATTTGCATGCTACTTTCTATTCAATGTGAAACTGCAGAACCATTTGACAGTGCATAAAAGCTTGTTATAAACACCATTCAGGTGCAAATCAGAATTACTGTCAATTAATCAACTATACTTGGATAGTAACACAGCAAAATCTCTTTAAATTATGTTAAATATCATTGCTCCTTTTCACGCCTTGTGACACATCAGGTGGCATTTGTGCCTTTTCCATAGCTTTTACCATTTTTTTATGAGGTAGAGTTGCTAGCTCGACGCTCAACCTAGCACAGAATCAAAGTGTGCAAGGGGCTGGCTGGATTTGATTTTGGGATCATTTGCCTCGAAATTCAGTACCAATGTCACTACACCACTGGACGGACTATGTTAAATATACTTCCAAAAATATATATTCATGGTGCATAACACGAGGAAATCTGCAGATGCTGGAAATTCAAGCAACACACACAAAATGCTGGTGGAATGCAGCAGGCCAGGCAGCATCTATAGGGAGAAGTACAGTCAGGACTAAATGAAAGAAGAGATAGTAAGAGATTTGAAAGTGGGAGGGGGAGGGGAGATCCAAAATGATAGGAGAAGACTCACTATAGGAAGGATGTGGAAGCATTGGAAGGGTACAGAGGAGATTTACCAGGATGCTGCCTGGTTTAGAGAGTATGCATTAGGATTAGAGATTAAGGGAGCTAGGGCTTTACTCTTTGGAGAGGAGAATGAGAGGAGACATGATAGAGGTATACAAGATATTAAGAGGAATAGACAGAGTGGACAGCCAGCGCCTCTTCCCCAGGGCACCACAGCTCAGTACAAGAGGACATGGCTTTAAGGTAAGGGGAGGGAAGTTCAAGGGGGATATTAGAGGGAGGTTTTTTACTCAGAGAGTGGGTGGTGTGTTGAATGCACTGCCTGAGTCTGTGGTGGAGGCAGATACACTAGTGAAATTTAAGAGACTACTAGACAGGTATATGGAGAAATTTAAGGTGGGGGGAATATATGGGAGGCAGGGTTTTAAGGGTCGGCACAACATTGTGGCCAAAAGGCCTGTACTGTACTGTGCTGTACTATTCTATTCTAAGACAGGAGGGGAAGGGATGGATCTAACAGCTGGAAAGTTGATTTGCAAAAGGGATACACAGCTGGAGAAGGGAAAGGATCATGGAATGGGAGGCCGAGGGAGAAATTCATGATGCATCCTTTCTTTTGATATTCCCATGGGTACTTGGAGTCAAAATACATGACCAGACCATGCTGGTGTCTGAACAGGCAGCATAGAATATTTTTAAAAGCTGTTAAAGAGATCAATCATCTGTAGCATAGCACTTAGTATGAAGTTTTTACAGCCTGGGGTGTTCCGGAGTTCAATTCCAGTGCCTTTCTGTAAGGGGTCAGCATGTACTCCCCATGGAATGCATGGGTTTTCCCTGAGTCCAAAGATGTACTGGCTAAGTTAATTGGTCATTAGAAATAGTCCCGTGATTAGGTCAGGGTTAATCAGGTTTGTTGGGGGTTGCTGGGGTAGTTGGCTCGAAGGGCCGTAAAGGCCTACACTACTCTGTGCCTAATTGCTAAATAAATAAATATACATAAGACAAAATTAACTCCATTTCAGTATAAATAAAACAGTAATATTGCTACATAAATACTTGCAGAACGTATGCAAGCTCTGCATGCAGATGAATACCTTTGATCTGCTGATCTGATTCCTCTTTTAATCTCAGTAATTCCTGGTGAAGCTTGTTGTTCTCCTGGACAAGACGCGCATTCTCAGTTCTATATGGCTCAAGCACAGAATCCACGTTCTTGCTCTCTTTTTCTGTTTTTCCAGATGACAGTTTGGCATTGCGAAGGCTTTCTGTAGTGTGTACTAAATCACTGTAACATAATAGCACATTGTTTAGAATGGTACCTATGCCCCTAATATTTTCCAATTTAATCCACTAGCTTCCATGTTTACTAAGAGCCAGGATGCAATTTTTAGGATTTGCATTTCATCAAGGCACAGATTTAAATGTTAATAAATTAAAATTATCGATAAGCAAGTACCAACAAGTAGACAGTGTTAGCTGACCTATCAATGCAGGTTACCAGTAGATTAAATATAATAAGTGTTTAAAAATTTTGTGTGGTTTGCGAAGATAATATTGTCTCTGGCAACATGCACTTTTAAAAATGTCTCACCTATATTATTATTAGAAATTGTATGATGGCATTCAACAGTAACCAGAAGTCATACGTACCCTAGAACATGCTCTTAGAGTAATACCTTGTTCAGATCTTGGCCTGCCCTCGTTTCCTAATATTCTCTAAGCAACCACGCTCGGTAATAAGTTTTCATTCCATTCAACCTTGATTGCAAAGATTCACAATTGCAGCAAACGTTTCTTACTACAATACTAAATGACTGCCCACTAACCAAGAAAAAAGATTTCTAAAATCTCAGGTTAAACAACCTCTGCTCTCAGAATCTTTCACTTTGATATTATTATTATTATTCTTCCACCACACTCCAGTGAAAACCAAAGGTTCAAAGATTCAACCTTTTGATCCTTTGAAAACTAAAATAGATATTTTACAGTAAAGGTAAAAAAAGGTCCATACCCAGAATATCTACAGAAGCAAACTTCTTGATACAAGCAAAAATATAAGAAAATAATCCACAATTTGAGATCACAAGTCGTCATTTATGCTGACTAAAGCATGAGATTTAGAAAGGCAGAAGCCAGAGAGTAGTAGTAGATGGTTGCTTTTCCTGATGGGTGACCTGTGATGCGTGTGTGGCATAGGGATCAGTGCTGGGTCTGTTGCTGTTTGTCATCTATATTAATGATTTGGATTTTCAACTATATCAGCAAATTTGAAGATGACACCATGACTGGAGGCATAGTGGACAGTGAGGGAGGCTACCAAAGCCTGCAGTGGGATCTGGATTAGCTGGAGGAAAAAAGGACAAAAATGGCAGATGGAAGTTAATGCAAATATGAGGATAATGCACTTTGGGAGGATAAACCAGGGTAGGATTTACACAGTGAATACTAGGGCACTGAGGACCGCAGCAAAGCAAAGGCATCTGGAATGTGGTGTCATAGGTAGATGGGGTCACAAAGAGAGCTTTTGGCACATTGCCTGTCATAAATCAAAATATTGAGTATAGGACTTAATATACTTCAGATGTTACGCTGAAGTTGTATACGATGCTGCTGAGGTCGAATCTGAAGTATTGTGTGCAGTTCTGGTCACCCACCTACAGGAAAGATATAAAACTGAAAGAATACAGTGAAAACGTACAGGCAACATCTATGGAAAAGATCCAACAGTTGACGTTTTGGGCTGAGACCCTTTATCAGGACAGAATGAAGTGTCCTAATGAAGAGACCCAGCCTGAAACGTCGACTGTTTACACTTTTCCATAGATGCTGCCTGGTCTACTGACTTCCTCCAACATTTTGAGTGTGTTAAGTAGGTAAGGTCTTTATTCTCTGGAGCATAGGGGAATGAGTGCAGATTTCAAAGAGGTATGAGGGGTATTTTTTAGGGCAAATAGAAGCAGGTTTTTTCCCACTGAGAACAGGTGAGCTTAGAACTAGCATTCTTACATTAAGGGTGAAGAGTGAAATATTTAAGAGAACCTGTGGGATAACTTCTTCACTCAGCTGAAGTGGCGAATGTGGGTTTGATTGCAAAATTTAAGATAAGCTTGGATAAGTACATGGAAGGAAGGAGTATGGAGAGCTAAGGTCCAGGTGTGGGCCAATGAGACACACACTAGGTGGGCCAAGGGGCCTGGTTCTGTGTGGTAGTGCTACATGACTCTAACTCAATAAATTTGCAAGATTCAGTCAGAATGACAAAAACCATAAGAAATATGGGGCTAATCAAAAAGATGGTATTATTGCACAGAAAACCATTCCAGAAAAACTTGCAAGCCCGAATTCAGTCACGTCCCGAACAAGGGCTCTATAAATTACTCTGCTAACCTTTATTCAGAATTCAGGAACATAATCACATCTTCATAAGTTGGATACTCATCTACTTCTCTAGCTCCTTAATGCGGAAAATGAAAAGAACTATGTCCTGACACAATAACTCCAATTTTGCTGCCCTGTTCCTCCTAATGAGACAAGATACCCCAGCTATAAACTTTAACTCTCACTTTTTCTACTTCTTCCTGTTTCATCCACCTTCTTCTCCCTTCTGTTTTCTCATGCTTTTATTTGTTACAATCCATGCCACTGTCTCTGCATCTCCCAACACTTCTTAACCCTATTCCAACCTTCTTTAATTTTCCTTGAACTAAAATGTTTTAATCCTTATACTCATTGTAACATTTTTCTGGGTAGAATAAAATCGTGAAATATATAGAGCAACAAAAAACAAAGAGCTATTTACAAATACCTGAAAAGTTTTTCCACCAGTGGGAGTGTCTCTATCCCAAGGGGCTGCCTATAGCCAAGTTGATCCAAACGCTTCCGCAGGTTTACAAACTTTCTCTCTGAAGAGGTGGTCATGTCAAGAAATGCTTCACTGCAAATTCAGGTGAATTTCCTGGACATTGAAACAATTAGGAGATATAATGCTATGTTCTAGCATTTCCAAATCAGAAGGTGAAAAACATTGCAGGAATATAAACCTTAAGGAAGAATACAATATTGAAATCAAATGCAACAAGGAAAGAAACCACACTTCCCAGGTTCAAGCTTAATTACCATAGAGAGAATTAACAAATTACAGTAAGGACATGACATCAAACTTACAACAATTAGAAGTGTCTACAGAACAAAGGGGGACAATTACTCTAGAACACTGGCACACAAAACAAAAATAATGGTCCAGGAAAACTAAACCCATTTAATTTAAATGCTTGGTGGCTAGGAGCACTCAATCAACTTGTAGACAGATTAATTACAAGAGACTCTATAACAGGAGCTAGTTTTTACAATAATACTAGACATGTTTACTCTTTTCCATAGAGGCTTCCTGGCCTGCTGAGCTCCTTCAATATTTTGCGTGTGACAATGCCCAGGATGTCATAGTGACTAAGAGATTACAATTAAACAAAGAATTTGATATTTAGTTTTCTCTCTACAGTAGCAGAAAAAGTGGTGAGATACCAAATTATGGTAATTCACAAGTTTTGTGCACAGGCCTTGTCAGTACAGGAGTCTGAAGACTCAGAAAACAATTCAGAAACAGCTTCTTCCCATCTACCACTATGTTTCTAACTAAACAGTTAATCTCTTTTTTGCACTGTTTCTAGAATTTGTAATTTGTGTTGTTTTCCTTCTCCCCTAACCAGTCTAATTTGTTTCCTTGTTTACAGTTCTTATCCTAGTACCCACATTAACTTCATTAATTCTATCCTTGCACAAGGGGATAGAACCACATACAGTCATCCCTCCTTATCCAAGTTCCGCATGTGCAAATTCAACCAACCGCGAATCGAGAAAACCCGGAAGTGCTCTTCCAGCCCTTGTTGTTCGAGCATGTACAGACTTTTTTTCCTTGACATTATTCCCTAAACAATGCAGTATAACAACTATTTATATAGCATTTACATTGTATTAGGTGTTATAAGTATAATCTAGAGATGATTTAAAGTACTGTATAAGGGTGGATGTGTGTAGGTTATCGTGGATCGGGATTTTAAAAAAAAGTTCTCCTACTAAGTAAGTTGGAACAGGTACATCCGGTATTATTTAGTGTCAGTTAGTCAAACGTTTGTCTTAGTATATAGCATATATTTTACCTTTCTATGCATATAAAACACTTAAGAAACCTATGTATTTCAATAATTAGACTACTGCATTGCTTAGTAATAATTGTAGCTTTCATCGGGGCAGGGCCTTTCACATGCTCCATTAAAATTGTTCCGATCGTTGACCGATTGTAGCCTAACCCTTTTCCAATGACCGACGGCGTTTCACCTCTTTCCCATCGCTTTATTATTTCCACTTTATTTTCAATCATGATTGTGATTATTTTCACGAACAGAAACACTGCAGATTCAGAGGTCCTCCGGGTCCGAAAGACCACCGCACTGAGACAGGTTACATAAGGTCCGGGGTACTACTGGGTCCTAAAGTCCACCACATTGAGAGGTTAAATAAGGGACTTGAGCATCCGCGTTTTTTGGTATCCATGAGGGGTCCCAGAACCAATCCCTCACAGATAAGGATGGCCGACTGTACCTAGGTTTACCAAGATCTCAAATATAAGCAGCACAACCAAAAAAAATGAAGTAATATTGATAGATTAATAATTCAAAGCTGTAACAAATGGAATTCAAAACAAGCAAAAATCAGTTTATTGATTTAAGAGCTTTAAAATAGGACTTTAAAAGCTAACCACAGTTGGTGATGGAGGTGATTAAAGTTGCACATAGAGGTTAATAAAATATGGACTAGAATACAAAGAGGTACATGTTATACAGTGCAGCTTAGACCACACCCAGAGCATTATATGCATCTGGCTTAGATATTTAATACAAAGGCTTTGGAGGACATGCAACATACAATTACACGCAGGGGCAAGAAGGTTAAAAAGCGATTTTGCCTGAAAATTTAAAGATATGAAAGAGGCAAGGAGGATGCAGAGAGCAAGATTTGTTTTTTTTTACAGCTACGTGAAATCTGAGCAATGGCTTTAAATGAAGGCTCCAAGTGCTTGCAAACTTTTTGCAGATCATTGATAATTTCTTAGCTTTTGAACAACACTACACTTCTTCATGGCATGTCCATTTTAAAACAAAATGCTCTTTCAACCCAGCATTGATACTGCATATTGAATGGTCACTGATATTCAACTTTAATTGATTTTCTCTCCACAGATGCTGCCTGACTTGCGTTGCAAAACTCCAGCACTTTCAGCATCTCTCTGCTTTTCAATGATGGCAAGCTACCCTCGGGACACAATGGTGAGAGTGTTCCTTCAACTGCTTCAGCAAACCACTTCAGACAACATTGGGAGCAGACTCAATTTTTAAATGTTGTATTTGAGGTAACTGCTGTGCATGCATTTTTATATCACATTTTATACTGCTGAAGCAATTTCCATAACATCTTCTCAGAAGAAAACAAAGCAGCTGATAGACAAAGACCTGTTCTGTTCTTCTGCAGCTGCCCTAAATGGCATTTGGTTTGTATCAAAGTCTTACTTATACGTTATGGAAACAATACAGCCTCTGTTTGCTGAAATCTTGTTTGGCTGTATCATACAATAGGAATACGACTATGAAAACAACAATAAAAATACTCATAGATCTGTAACAGTGGTTTAGTTACCGTAGATTCCGGACTACAGAGCGCACCTGATTTTTAGCCGCTGGCACTAATTTTAGAAATAAAATAATTTTTTTAAATGTAAAGGCCGCACCGGATTTTAGGCCGCACCGGATTTTCGGCCGCAGGTGTCCCACGTTGTAATATGAGATATTTACACAGAAAGATATTACACGTGAGGATTTTTTTAACTTTTAATTAAATCCATATGGTAACAAAAACAAATACATATTGCAAATGCTTTTTTTCGAACCGTGCCCGTACGCGGCTACTTTTAAATATACGTTGCGTATACTTCTTTACTGAACAACATTCCAATATCTCCTAACGACTGGTAAAAAATATATATACTGCAGCCTACCAGGAAAAGTTATTGATACCTTTAACTTAAAAGCAGAGTTCGCTCGGATCCAAAGCCGCTCGCGTAATGCCGCTCCCCCCCTCCTTTCCGTTTCATCGCAAACGGCATTTAAAAGCAGATTTCGCTCAGATCCAAAGCCGCTCGCGGAATCCGCTCCCCCCCTCCTTTCCGTTTCATCGCAAACGGCATTTAAAAGCAGATTTCGCTCGGATCCAAAGCCGCTCCGCCGCTCGACCCCCTCCTTTCCGTTTCATCGCAAACGGCATTTTCCCACAAGACGCCGCGAAACCGGGTGTGTCGTCATAGCATCCCGCGATGTAGTACAGAAAACAAATATAGTTTAAACTAAGAGGGTAGGTAGCACAATGCTTCGAGTGTTTTCCATGTTGATGAGGGTGAGTACAAATGACTGATTTACAATAATTTAATTGTGAAAGTGCGCTTGATTTATCGTACAATTTCATTGGACCTCTGTGAACTACTCATCAATTTTATTGGTCTACTGTTACGAGGCAAAATGTTTACGAGGCGGCATGAAAAAAACCTTGCATTAGCCGCATCGGATTATTGGCCGCAAAGTTCAAAGCTGTTCAAAATGTGGGAAAAAAGTAGCGGCTTAAAATCCGGAATCTACGGTAATTTACAAGGTAACAAAAGCAATGCATGATATAAGGCTTGCTTCCAATCAGTTGGTCCAGAATTTGCACACATTCACTGATGAATTACACATTAAAACCTCAATATGCTGTGACATAGCTTTACCCTATTTAATGCAGACACAGTAACCTAAACAATCAAACACAAGGAAATCTGCAGATGCTGGAAATTCAAGCAACACACACAAAATGCTGGTGGAACGCAGCAGGCCAGGTAGCATTCACCCTATAGATGCTGCCTGGCCTGCTGCGTTCCACCAGCATTTTGTGTGTGTAACCTAAACAATCAAACTGCTTGATGTTCACTGCATCAACTCTAATATACAAATTGAAAAGTCAACGATTAATGTGTTAAATATTATCATTTCATAAAAACTGAAAAAGCTAAATCTACTCAACAGCTAGGTTGAGACAGTATGGTTTTCAGTAATGAGACTGTATTGAGGCAAATAACGGTTTTCACATGAATGAGAACTAACCTAAAACATTAACAGTTCCTTTTTCATAAATGTGACCTTACTAATTCCAGCATGGTTTATATTTTAGGCTTTTAGCATCTGTGATTCTAACAAGTTCCATTATTTCTATAAGTGATGTTTTGTATTTTCAAAATATCACATGAAAATCTTCACACTGAACATCTTCCACTGTCACAAATTTCATTATCCACATGATGCCATGGACCAATACGGCCCTAACATTTGTTCATGATACCATGCATTAACAGTGAGCGAGCAAGCAAGCGTGTGTGTGCATGTGTGTGGTGAAGCAGACACTGAACCACATACGGATATGCTAGAGGTCCTTCCTCCTTTATTCCTGGCCTACTTCAAATCATCCAGCATGGAATCCCTGCTCGAATCTATAACTGGCACAGTTTTGCTTTCCTTACTTCAGAAGTGCACCAGGTTCTCCAACTAGAAAGCCCAGTAATTAAAATAAAACCTGCATCAGCATCACACCTCCGAATATAGTTTCTAAGGCAACAAAACACTGATGTACTAACACACATTATAAATTAGTTTTAATCTAATTATTTTTTGAAAAATTGGGACATGGGCATGCCTAAGGACAGCATTTATTGCTCATCTCTAATTGCCTTTGAAAAGGTGGCAGTGAGCTTTCTGGAACTGTTACAGACCTTGGTACTCCCAGTGCTGTTGGGTATTAACACTGTCTTATGAAATTTGTTTTGCAGCAGCTGTACAGAGTAAAGGTGCAAAATTACTATAAATTATGAAATGCATAGTGCAAAAAAAGGAAAAATGGGTAATTCAGAAATCTGACATGTGGATCTAAAATGTTGTCTATAATTACTTTGTCTTGCTGAAGTTGAGCATGAGGTTGTTGTAGCAACACCATTCAACCAGCCAGTCTGTCTCACCCCATATGACTCATTGCCATCTGAGATATTACCAACAGTGGTGTCAACCACAACTTTATAAATGCTGCCTGAGTTATGCCTAGTCACACAGTCATGAGGGTAGAGCAGGGGTTCCCAACCTGGAGTCCAAGCTAGAGTGAAAAAACAAGTTATTACTTAAAGAGGGGAGACAACAAAACATTGTGATACTGAGGTATTGGAGTGACCCGGTATATAAAACGCAAGGCATGTGACAAATTATTGGGAACCCTAGAGGAATGCTAGCCTTTGTGGCAAATTGCAGAGAGTATAAAAGTAGGAAGGTTTTGTTACAACTTTACAGGGAGCTAATGAAACCCCGTGCGAAGTTTGGTCTTCATATTTAAGGCAAAGTGAATTCAGTAGGTTGGTTTCTACTAAACCTTTATCAAGTCAAGTAACTTTTATTGTCATTTCGACCATAACTGCTGGTACAGTACATAGTAAAAATGAGACAACATTTTTCAGGACCATGGTGTTACATGACACAGTACAAAAACTAGACTGAACTACGTAAAAAAAAACCAGAGAAAGCTACACTAGACTACAGACCTACACAGGACTGCATAAAGTGCACAAAAACAGTGCAGGCATTACAATAAACAGGACAATAGGGCAAGGTGTCAGTTGAAACAGTTTATTCCTCGGGATCAAGAAAAGGTTTATTCTGCTTTCACCAAGTATACAGATTGTGAATTTAATTGAATACGTAAGATTCTAAAGGGAATTGACAGAATGGTTGCTGAAAGGATAATTCATGGCAGACTTTCAAAATATGAGGTCGCCTGGAGTTGACTGGGGACGGGTTGAGTAAGAGTCAGGGTTGGCTATTCCCCTCCAGTGACAGGCCGTCTCCTTCTTCCTGCCTCCGTACACTCCCCGTCCGCGGCCACCGCCCAACTTCAGCTCAAAGCCGGTCTAGGCCGAGACCCCGCCAACGTTACCGAATGAAGACATATGTGACACCCGGCTCCTGCTCGCTTCCTACTTACCGTCGACCTCCCGATCGTCAACCCGCAGCATCGATCACGATCGTTATCCCTTTCCGAGGCAGGGCCCGAGTCCCGGCGGTAAGACGTTTGAAAATGGCGCGCACCCCATCCGGGTGACCCCTGAACCACGCCATGACGTCACCCAGTGGGGGGGGGGGTGTCGATGGCACTTATAGGTGATGCACCCGGCAGGCGGCGCCACCCGACTGTGGGAACGGGGACGGCAGCTGGAGAACGTCACGTCACGAAGTGGAGTCGGCCGCCACCCAGTGGTGGAATGAGGGAACGATACTTGGCAGAATGATGCCACCTTGTGGGACGGTAGGGAAAAGCACCCGGCGGAAACGTTTCCTCGAGAGTCATTTCAGAATCCTAATCAGGTTTAATGTCACTAGCATATGTCGTGAAATTCGTTTTGCAGCAACAGTAGATTGCAATACATAATAATAGAAAAATGTTATAAATTACAGTAAGTATGTATGTTAAAAATATTAAAAGGTAGTGCTAAAAGAAAGAAAAATGTGAGGCAGTATTCATGGATTTTTTGTCCATTCGGAAATCTGATGGCAGAGTGGAAGTTGCTCCTGAAGCGTTGAATGTATATCTTCAGGCTCCTGTATATCCTTCTTGATGGTAGCAATGACAAGAGAGCATGTCCTGGGAGATAGAGGTCCTCAATGATGTATGCTGCCTTTTTGATGCAGTCTTTTGAAGGTGCCCTCTTATGATGTGGAAGCTAGTGCCTATGATGGAGTTGGCAACTTTTTCCAATCCCGTGCAGTGACCCCTACATACCAGACAGCGATGCAACCAGTTAGAATGCTCCCTATGGTACACCTGTAGAAATTTGCTAGTGTCTTTAGTGACATACAAAGCCTCAAATTCCTAATGCAATATAGCCACTGTTGTGTCTTCCTTGTAATTGCACCAGTATCTCTGATAGATCTTCAAAGATGTTGGCACTCAGAAACTTGAAACTGCACACCCTTTCCACTTTTGATCCCTCGACTTCCCCTTCCCAAAGTTCACAATCAATTCCTTGGTTTTATTGACGTTGAGTGCAAAGTTGTTGCTATGGCTCTACTCGACCAGCTGATCTATCTCGCTCCTGTTTGTCTCCTCATCATCATCCAAAACTCTGCCAACATTAGTTGTATCATCAGAAAATGTTATAGATGCTGTTTAAACAATGCCTAGCCACACAGTCATAGGAGTAGAGTCGAGTAGTGGGTTAAGCTCGCTTTTGACATTGTACTTTACAAACTTCATTACTTGGGATGGTTTGCTTCAACCCAAGTTCTGTTGAGGCAGATTGTACTGATAAGGCAGATGATGCCTGATGATGCAGGTAGCTGAATTTGTTTGTTTGTTGCTGTTTTTTTTTACACAAGATGACAAAAGTTTATTCAAAAATACACAAAATACAAGCATCAAGTATATACAACTGTGAACAAATTCAAATTAAAATTATTACTGTCCAGATAGGTGATTTTGTAATGCAGTGTGGTCATTCCACTGAATTTAAAGTCTAGCTGAAGTGACTGAATGCATTTCAGAGTCCATGGTTCCCAGCTTGTTGGTAAATTCTGACAAAGGGTTTTCAGTCTAAAATATGAACATTTTTCTTTCCAGAAATGCTACCTGGCCCATAGAATGCACCCAGCATTTTATGGTTAGGGCTAAACGTTGTGTTGAGGATTGAGAGTAGACTGACTGAACAGTCAGTAATTAGTCAGGTGGGTTGGTCTGGCTTATTGTTGGAACATCTGGCCATTTCCCCCACATTTATGTAGATACTAGTGTTGCTGTGGCTTAGCTCACAGTTAGTTCTGGTGTGTAGGTCTTCAGTACTATAACTAGTGCATGGTCTGTGTGGTCCCATAACCTTTGTTCCTGTTCTCATCCAGTTCCAGATATCACGAGGGAATGGAACTAGTGGAGGAGATCACACAAGAAAGCATTATCTGCGTATCATCATAGCGTATCTGGCTGAACATAGCTGCAAATGTGTACTTCAAACTTGTCTTTAGCACTTGTCCTGATGAAGGGTCTTGGCCTGAAATGTCAACTATTTATTCCTCTCTTTTGTGTTGAGTGATCTGCTGAGTTCCTCCAGCATTTTCTGTTTCATTAATTGCCAGCTTATTTTTAAGACACACCTGGTACTGTTCCTGGTATGTCCATCTCCACTTCTCATGGAACCAAGTTTGATGCTCTGACATTAATTCTGGTAGACTAATTAGACTCTGGTAAATAATAGTAACTTTTTTTTTACTGTGACTGTTTTTCTCCAATTGTAACTATCTGTGCTATATGTGCCTATGTTAATGGGAATAAGGCTTAAGGAAACAGAGACGGGTGTCATGGATCAAATTCACCTGGAATGAGAAACAGTGTGAAAGGTAACAATAATTAGCTCAGAAAGGAATGTTTGGGGAGGTTTGGCACAGGAGACACGAGCTGAAAAAGTAGTAAAGAGAGTTGAAAGAATAGTCTTAGTATATCTGTTTAGAAACTCACAAGTTTCTCACGTTATTTGTCAGTAAGAGTAGAAGTGGCTCAATTAGATGGTTTAAAATGGTATGACTATACAACAAAAACGCAGTAAAATTTTTTCCAGAAATAAAGCCTAAATCCTCACTAACAAAGAATTGGAAAAAAAACTTCTGATTGTAGTAGCAAACACGAGGAAATCTGCAGATGCTGGAAATTCAAACAACAACACACACAAAATGCTGGTGGAACGCAGCAGGCCAGGCAGCATCTATAGGGAGAAGCGCTGTCGACGTTTCGGGCCGAGACCCTTCGTCCAGACTAACTGAAAGGAAAGATAGTAAGAGAAAGTAGGAGGGGGAGGGGGAAATGCGAAATGATAGAAGACCGGAGGGGGTGGGATGAAGCTAAGAGCTGGAAAGATGATTGGCAAAAGGGATACAGAGCTGGAGAAGGGAAAGGATCATGGGATGGGAGGCCTAGGGAGAAAGGGGGAGGAGAGCACCAGAGGGAGATGGAGAACAGGCAGAGTGATGGGCAGAGAGAAAGAAAAAAAGAGGGGGGGAAGCTAAATATATCAGGGATAGGGTAAGAAGGGGAGGAGGGGCATTAACAGAAGTTAGAGAAGTCAATGTTCATGCCATCAGGTTGGAGGCTACCCAGCCGGTATATAAGGTGTTGTTCCTCCAACCTGAGTGTGGATTCATCTTGACAGTAGAGGAGGCCATGGATAGACATATCAGAATGGGAATGGGACGTGGAATTAAAATGTGTGGCCATTGGAAGATCCTGCTTTCTCTGGTGGACCGAGCGTAGGTGTTCAGTGAAACAGTCTCCCAGTCTGCGTCGGGTCTCACCAATATATAAAAGGCCACACCGGGAGCACCGGACGCAGTATACCACACCAGCCGACTCACAGGTGAAGTGTCGCCTCACCTGGAAGGACTGTCTGGGGCACTGAATGGTGGTGAGGGAGGAAGTGTAAGGGCAGGTGTAGCACTTGTTCTGCTTACAAGGGTAAGTGCCAGGAGGAAGATCAGTGGGAAGGGATGAGGGGGACGAATGGACAAGGGAGTCGCATAGGGATGGTACATACCCAGTGCAGGCTTGTGTTCCCACCATAAATGTAGAAGGCTAGCAGGAACCTGGTGCTCTGCTGCCACGAAGATTGGAATCTCCATCTTCCTGACAGTCACAGATACCACAGCCTGCAGTTCCATACAGAACTGCTGGTAATTCTCAGGAAAATCTGAGTCAGTGTTTCCATTCTGATAAATGCCTGGGAAGTTGAACTGAATGCATTCTGGCACTGATGTGGACAATTCCAGCATTTTCTTTGTTAAATTTCAGTCCTATGCTCACTGGTGTACAAAAACAACGCAGTAAAACAGGCTGAGGTTACACTTAAGTTCGTTTTATTTTACTGATAGTGTTTTAAATGGTGATATATTATTAAGAGATCATTAGAATCACATTTTTATTCCCACAGAATTTTACTGTTTACAGTGTAAATGATTAATTCCCATTATAAAAATTGACAACATAATGCAAATCGATGAAGAAAGCTATCAGTAGTACATCTTGAAAGCCTAAACAAGGTAGGAGGTTTGCATCAAAAAAATCCAAAATCCAAAATGTGTTTTATATTCTAAGGCATACCTACATGATAAAGGGACTTGCAATAACAAAATTGTTTGCACCTTAATATTCTCAGTGTTACTAAATGTATTTGCATCGTCATTCATAATGCTGATATGTGGATATCTTCAGAATGCATGATTAAATAGACCAATAAATCACCTTTAACCAATATTTATAACCTTGCCATTCTGCTGAAGTGGTTATGAGATTAGGTAATGTCTACATACAAAAAGTTATCAAATTATTTTATTTAATGTAGTTTATATTAAAAAAGTGACTCAAGTTGCATTTATGTCCTGAACAAATAAATCATCTTCTTACTTGCAGAAACCCTCAAAAGATATAATATTGAAAGAATTCCAGTGGCCAGGTTTAAATAAATAAATCTGTCAAGAGTTTTGCACTACAATTTAGTGGCCAAATTCTAACAAATGGTCTACATTATAGATTACTACCTCAAATTACTTGAGTTTTTATTGTAATTAAGGAACCTGCATTGTTTTGACGTCAATGTGCAATACATTAATGTTCACGTGTTTAAAATGCTAATTTACTGTTTTCACTTATATGCAGATGCATATAGAGAAATGCAAATCATTTTGCATACTTTGCAATTAGTGTTTTAATGAGTTAGTGCATATGCCTACCAGAAGCATCACAGAATAAATCTAAATATTAGATAATTATTTGATTATTAGTTAATGATTATATCCTTTTGTATTACCAAGCATGACCATGTATGTTAATGCATGTTTCCAGTATTAGTTAGGTTTGTCCTACTCTGCTTAGCATTGTATAATAAATAACAGCTCACTTGTATGAAATTCACTGGATGTTTAATTTTCTGCCATTCCAAAGTCAAAGCTATCTTCCAAATACTCTGTGCATTCTGCTTACTGTATGGAGTAAATATTTTGAGATTCCTGTTTCAAATATTTCTAGAATTAGAACTATTTCTTGGGTGAAATATTAAAATTTGTTTGTATTGGCTCAGTTTGAATCTTTAGAAAAATTAAATTTTAATAGATTTTCAAGGAAACTTGAGCTAACATGTTGGCGTTTTTTATGTTGGATTGCAGTTTACTTCATTGACTTTTGGTTCTATTCTGGGTAGATACTGTTCTTAAACGTGATGATAAAATAATATCAGAGAAAGTAATCTCCTTTAAAATCACCTTCTTTAAAAATGCATTTAAGCTCAGTAATTTTTCAACAGTTATGAAACTTTTTTTAAAAAGCTAGAGAGAGAAAAATAAAGTGGCCACAAGCATCGCTTTGGTCAGAGACTGAGCTTAGATTAATTTATGTAACATTAAGCTGTTATCTGATATCAGAAGCTGTACTTTTATAAAAACCTGTAATGAATATGAACATATTACATTTCTTTTAAACTGGAACTTTCAATCATAAAGAAGTAACACAGAGCATCACAGATCTGCATTCCGAATTGGAAATTATTTTTGCTAATGCACACACGTTAATTGCAAACAGTTTCTCTAATCTGGGCTGCTAAAGTGAACATTTTTCTAAATGCAGACGACATTAAGATGACATTAAATAATAATTTCTCTGAAAGTAACAGCCTGCAGGAATTAGCAAAAGAAATTTTATGAAAAATCTACAGGACACAGTTAACATTCACACATTTCTTCAGTGAGACTGAGCAATGCTAGAGAAATATTCCAAAATGTCTTGAATGGTGAATTCCATTGTGATCCCAGATCCAGGATAACAGCGTGCTATCAGTCCCTCAAAGTGCTTGTACTGACGAATGAATTCATCCTGCATTGAATGCCACATAACCTTTTCAGAGGAAAAACAGAGTCAACAAATGATGAAAAAAACCTTGCAAATAAAAAAAACCACATATTTCATCAAGGAAATAAAGGATGTTTAAGGCCAAGACAAATTTTCTTCCATTTAGTCCAAGTACTTCACAACAATTTGAACTGCATCACTTGTACTTGTGTAGTTTACTACACACATACGCTGAAGCAGATTTTAATTTTAATATTTCTGTGACACTAACCTGCAGCAAATTTTCCTCCTCACAGAGATGTTTGTCCACTTTTTTGTACAGATTGTCTAGTCCTTTTTTCACTTCTTTTCCAGGATATTCCTTGATAACCTTTCTTAGCTCTTGCTTGTTAAAAGCCAGCTGATAACTCACTTCCTCTTCTCGGATACCCTGTGCTACACGGGCTTCAATCCCCTCAAAGAAATGCTGTGTACACAACAAGCTAGTTAGAGACTATGCCAATGTATTCTTAAAGAAAAAACATTTCTCAATGAGTCTATGTCTAATCTTGTAAAATTTTGTTCTCAGAACAGGAAATTAAATTGAAGAAACCCCCAGAGGCAGGAATCCCAAGATCTGTCATGCAGCGTATAATTCACAGCACATGTGATTCAAGTAAGGCAAACTGGGAATCTATAGTTTGAATGAATAATTCATTTTTGTTTCTAGGGAATGGAAATGCATATTGTAAATTCTTCTCCTAAAGCTTGCTGCCCAAAATCGAGCTGATATTCTTCCATGTACTTTTAACTCGACTCCCTGTTCAAGATGTTTTTATTTTGCATTCTGTTTTAAATCAAAAATATGTAATATTTCCAATTATTCTAAATTTATTTTATTTACAGTAATATTTTGTCACCTTAGAAGTTCTATAAGATACGAAAACTTCAAAACACAGAACTGAGTTTAATTCAATTTTCCAATTGTATACTTTTTCCATTAGTTTGCAAGCACAGCTCTTTTCCCCTCACTGTTCACTAGCTTCAATTTATCTGTTTATTTCTGAATGGATGATTAACATCATCAAGAGTCAAAATATCTTGATTCCTTCCAACTTTTAAAGTCCCATGCAATTGATACTGCCAGATTACTCTGATGTGATCTCACGTGAAATAGGGAAAAGGTAGAATGTTAAGAATTACTGCAACCAGTTGAAGTTAACGTTCAATCAAAACTATGTTTTTTTAAAAACTGGTACTCAGCCATCACAAAAATCTCCTTCTGAGGAACTTTAAGGTCAAGTTTGTAGTTTGGAAAGTAGAAAACTTACATTAAGTTTCTCAAGAGGTTGCCCCAGAGAATATATCACGTAAGATTGCAAATGCTCCGTGTATTTCTGCTTAGCTTCTCTCCTTTCTGCCTCCAGACATGCAATTTTAAGGTGAGAGAGTGTTGAAAAAATGTGGTGAAAGTTTTCCATCATCACAACGTCTCGTGGCGTTTTCTGACTTTCGTTAGCAACTTTTTCCACTGAGAATAAAGTGCATCAGAAATTATTATAAAAGGAAATCATTAGATATGCAGAAATTGAATCTGAATTCAGTTCACATTTTAACAGCTTTTCACCATTGTTGTAAACTGCCCGAATTAGTTTGGTGTAGGCCTTGTCCAGGTCACCCCTTCGTTCTGCAGCTCTGAAGATGGACTCTGCTAGTTCAGCAAATTCTTCAAACCCACTTACAAATGGTAAAATTCCAACTTTACTCTTTTTTGATATCTTCACTTCTTCCATCTGCTTAATCTGATTCCACTGAAAGAACACAAAAATTTCAAGCAAATACAGTTGATAGATTTGAAATTTAAAAGCCTAACATCTACAAGCAATATCAGTACAATAGTTATCACTTTAGTCCTTGTAATAAATGTTATTGTTCTGTTGTTCAAGAAAGGCTCTAATAGTAAGTCAGGAAATCATTGGCCAATTGCCTGATGTCAGTAGTGGGTAAAATAATGGAAGCTGGTTCTCTATGATTCCAAATGTCAAATAGTGTTTATTTATGGTGAAGCAAATTTTATCAATAGATTTAATAAGATACTTGAATAATATGTTGTTCAATGAATTGTGTAACTACCGTAGCTTGTCATTCACTGAACACAAAAGTCATAGACGGGCATTAATACAGAACGCTGTCCAACCATGAACTGTAGACCAATTATTCACTAGAGCCTTTCAATATTTTGAAATTTCTTTATTAGATACAATATCTTAAATCTTAATTTCAGCCAAAACTGCCCAAGTTTCATTCCTTATTTTTCTGGGCTACAGTGTTTAATGTGAAGTTTTCCCTTCCTAGTTTTGAGAGGTAGTAATTGTGTTCTATTATTGGACATAATAGAATCTGCACATCTCAAAACCAGACAACTGACTTGCTTGCACTGAATGAAGTGCATTGAAAATCAGTGTAAAGATTTTCAAATAACAGAAAATCTAAACAAGGTAAACAGACCTGGCCCTTGCAAAGGCTCATCTGGTTATTGTATTCAATAGTGCATCCTCTTATTCTTCAATCTATGATCAGTTTACCAAGTGTCAAGATGAACCTCAGTATCCCCAAGTGAAGGGAATAAACTGATGATAGCTCCTACTCATAAACACTATCCGGTGGTTCTTGCTGGTAATACGTGTTGATGCAGGGTCACTGAGAACAGGATCAGATTGGAAGAGATTATGTGGAGGATGCCACCTTAAGTGAGATACTTGAGTATGCTTTTCACTCAGAACACATATCCACCAATGTGTCAATATTTTTTTAACAGCAAAAAAAGTAATGGGGAACAAATAAAAATAGGACTGGTCCTGGGTACATCAGTAGGACCACTATTATTTTCCCCTCAAAGATTCTGAGAGGACTACCTATGTCAAAGTTAACTTCCTTAGCAAATCCATTTAACCCAACGGAGTAACACGTTACTGGTTAATTGGTTCATATACAATTCACAAAAAAATACTTACAATGCATTTGTCAAAATTTCTCTTGACTGTCACAAGGACATTTCCTAATGTGGTGCTGAGAAAGGATGCAGGGTCCACATTCTCTGCTGTCCAAACATGATGGCTCATCTTTACCAACATGTACAGTGAGTTAAAGCTGTCAATTTTATCCCCAAGTGAAATGAGGTTGTTCAGTTCTGGCTCAATACAGCGGAAAACTTTAATCATCATTGATCGAATAATGCCTGCCTCCTCTTTTCTGCAATTATAAGTGACATGGCTTTCAAACACACAATTATAATTTAAAAATCTTCCAGCCTTTTTAACATAAATTCCACCATTAGTCTACAATTCAAAGTAAAATAAAAGATACAAAACACTGCAGTGGCTGAAAGTCTTAAATAAAAAGAGAAAATGTTAGAAATGCTCAGCATATCAGGTAGCATCTATGGTGGCAGCAACAATGTTAATTTGCAAATTAAATTGGAATTAGTTAATGATGATAATACACAGGCTTAAAAATGGTGCACCTCTTAAAAGGTATCTTACACTTTTAAATATTCTAATCACTGGTAGAATATAAGCTTTAAAATTTAACAAGAAAAACTGCAAATCGAAATCAAAATATGTTACCAATTTAAAGGAATATTATGTTTGCTGATGAGAGAATTATGAAAAAATAGTGTTTGGTTCAGTTTTAAAATATTTAAAGATGTATAGAAATCTAGCATTCACTTTAGATTTTGCTGACAGAGTACAGCTCAGAAAATAAAAACTATTATAGATAATTTTACGAATTTTGTTTGCCTTTAAAAAGGGATTGTATCCATGGAAATACATTAAGTTACAAGGCCTTTTTTTGCTGAGAATTATTTTCCATTGTATTTCTTTTGTTCTTAATTCATCTGAACAGAACTTCGGGACTAAATTATAAATGGATGTCCAATAAACACCTTGTTGTTGTTGTTCATCCTTCGGAGTCGAAGACGACCACGACTTCTGTCAGGTGGAGGGTTTGTGACTGTGGGTCCGGAGGTGACTGGTAAGGCCAATCTGGGCCCTGAAAGCTCGCCCACATGTGGGACACTTGAGGGTAGGTGCTGCAGTGGAAGTGGAGGTAGCTCGAGCCTTGTGTGCACCGTCTATAAACATCTACTAAGTTGAGCATGGTAGCCTTGCAGAGAATGGCACCTGGAAACTTTATCTATTTGTTTGATTAGCTACTTTATTTGATTTTCAGGAAGGTTTTGTTTTTGTCTCCCCTTGGTTCCAGTTCTAAGGTTCAGCTACAGGATGAAGATAGGCCAAGTCCAACAAAATCAAAGTGGATACAGATTTAGTGTGAAAAAATTAGAAAAGTACATCTGTGTTACGAGCTATAATAAAATTAAGATTACAAGTAGGATAGATAAAGGGGATGTAGTGGACATTGTATAATTGGACTTTCAGAAGACCTTTGATAAGGTGCCACACAAGGCTGCTTACCAAGTTAAAAGCCCATGGTATTACAGGGAAGTTACTAACATGGTTAGAGCATTGGCCGATTGGTAGGAGGCAGCAAGAGGGAATAAAAGGATCCTTTTCTGGTTGGCTGCCAGTGACTAGTGGTGTTCTGCAGAGGTCAGTGTTGGACCACTTCTTTTTATGCTGTTTATCAATGATTTAGATGATGGAATAGATGGCTTTATTGCCAAGTTTGCAGATGATACAAAGATTGGTGGAGGGGCAGGTAGTGTTGAGGAAACAGGTAGGATGTAGAAGGACTCAGAAAGATTAGGAGAATGGGCAAGAAAGTGGCAGATGAAATACAATGTTAGTAAATGCATGGTTATGCACTTGGGTAGTGGAAATAAATGTGCAGACTATTTTCTAAACAGGGAGAAAATCCAGGAATCTGAGATGCAAAGGGACTTGGGAGTCCTTGCACAGAACACCCTAAAGGTTAACTTGCAGGTTGAGTCAGAGGGGAGGAAGGAAAATGCCATGTCAACATTCATTTCAAGAGATCTAGAATACAAGAGCAAGGATGTGATGCTGAGGCTTTATAAGGCATTGGTGAGGCCTCACCTTGAGTATTGTGAACAGTTTTGGGCCGCTCATCTTAGAAAAGATGTACTAGCATTGGAGAGGGTCCAGAGGAGGTTCACAAGGATGATTCCAGGAATAAAAGGGTTATCATACAAGGCATGTTTAATGGCTCTGGGTCTGTTCTTGCTGGAATTCAGAAGGATCTCATTGAAACCCTTTGAATGCTGAAAGGCCTGGACAGAGTAGATGTGGAAAGGATGTTTCCCCTGGTGAGAGAATCTAGGACAAGATGGCACAGTCTCAGGACAGAGGGGCACTCTTTCAAAACAGAGATATAGAGAAATTTCTTTCACCAAAGGGTGGTGAATTTGTGGAATTTGTTGCCACATGCAGCTGTGGAGTCCAGGTCGTTGGGTGTATCTAAGGCAGAGATTGATAGGTTCTTGATTGGACATGCATCAAAGGTTACGGGGTGAAGGCCGGGAACTGGGGTTGAAGAGGAGATAAAGAAAAAGGATCCTCCAGGATTGAATGGCGCAGCAGACTCGATGGGCCAGATGGCCTAATTCTGCTCCTATGTCTAATGGTCTAAGATGATGCAAACTGTTTTGAGTTTTGTTTACTGTTTACTTAATATTAGTGATTACATTATTTAATAACTTAAAGCCCAAGATAATTATCCATGTATCCATCCATCATCCGGGAAGGGCACTGTTGTATACAAAAATGTAGGGACAGAAACAAGGTAATTTGTCAGTCCCTGGGCTCATTATACCACACAGGGAACAAGGACCTGGATTTGAAAAAGAAACTTTGCTACTAATAAAACATACAGTAAGTAATAAACAGAGCAGCATTTACACCTACAGGACCACATAAGGCATATCACAAGTCGGTTATAATGCTGATTTGTGGAATGCTTTATTTAACCTTAAGGTTATCAAGAAATGACAACGAGTGCAAGAAAGATGACAGCCGTAGCCCACAATTAGTTTCATTTTTCTAACTATTCTATTATAAATATACAGTAACATCTGATGCAGGCCTTAAACTTCTTGCAACATGTGTAGACAAAGAGAAAGTTACAACATTGGTTATGACACAAGGATATTAAAAACTAGCTCTTTGCATTGTAGGTTGTTAAACTTCAAAATAAGCCAATAGCTAACTTGCACATTACTAGCATTTCTTAGTATACTGCTGCAAATTAAAGGAAATATGTGGAAGAATCAAATTACTACAATAAGTTGTTTCGGTATTTCTGTCTTTTTAATGAAATATATGAAATATTTGTACACTGTGGCCCCTTTAAATGTTTACATATTTAGCAGCACAAAAAAATACACAGTCTCTGAACAAATACCTTAATACGTCACCAGTCCTGGAACGTTTTTGATAAATATTCATGACAAATGCACTACTTACTCAGATGGCACAGAGAACTTGTCTCCCAAAAGAGTGACTGACCGAGACAGATGTCCTCCATCCACCTCGCTGCACTCTGTCTAGTGTAAAGAATAGAGCATAAGTAACTTCAAGATGTTAGATTCTATTCCAATTAGAGGCAGTGTATTATAAACAACTTTAATGCAATGATTGCCAATTTAACAAGTATATCTGAAATAATGTATAAAAATAAAACTAAACAGATGCTGCAAATCGGAAAAATGAAAAATGCTGGAAACACTAAGTTATCTTAGAAAAAGAAACCACAAATATTTCAGACTGAAGTTTCTTGGGCAGAACAGGAAAAGGGGAAAATTATATTAATATCAAACTGCAAGGCTGGGGGAAACTTTGAATAGAACAAAGGGAATGAATATCTCTGAAAGGGTAAAGCCAAGGTTACTCTGGGGGTAAGCTGTATACAAGTTCATCTGGTTGATGGGTTAATAGTGCAGTTAGGAAAATAGAACATTGCACATTGTTCATTAAAGCTATACAGCAAATTGCAATCATACTGGCTCTCCACTCTGCTCTGTCACACCTAGAGAACCACAAGACATACATTATAATACTGTTTATTGATCACAGCTCATCATTCTGCACCATTTTTCCAGTTGTAAATAACTAAGTTGCAAAACCTGGGCCTCTGTACCTCCCTCTGCCATCTGTCCCTTGACTTCCTTATTGTGAAACCACAGTCAGTGAAGATCAGTAATAAATTCTCCTCCTTGCTGACTGTCAACACAGGCATACTTCAAGTATGCATGCTGAGCCCACTGATCTAGTTTATTTATATTCAAGTCTGTATGGCTAAACACAGCTCAAATGCCATCTATAAATTCACCAATGACAGAATCTCAGATGATGATGGTGAGTGAGATAGATCTGGTAGTTGAGTGGTGTCACAACAACAAACTCAAACTCAACATCAACAAGACCAAAGAACTGAATGTGGACTTCAGGAAGGGGAAGTTGGAAGAGCATACACCAGACCTCAGTGAGGGATCAGTGGTGGATAGGGCGAGCAGCTTCGAGTTCCTGGGTATCATCACCTCCGAGGATCCAGTCTAGGCCCAACATATTGATCCAATCACAAAACTGGCATAGGAGTTTGCAAAAGTTCGGTATATCACCAAAGACTCTTGCAAATGTCTATAGATGTACAGTGGAGAGCATTCTGACGAGTTACATTGCAGCCTGGTATGGAGGCTCCAATGCATGAGATTGCAAGAGGCTCAGCCAGCTCCTTCACGGGCACAACATTTCCACCATTGAGGTTACCTTCAAGAGGCAGTGCCTTAAGAAGGCAGCATCCATCATTAGGACCCTCAGCATCCAGGACATGCCCTCCGGTTTCTATCATCAGGGAAATGGTACAGCAGCCTGAAGTAATATACTCTACAGTTTAGGAATAGCTTCTACCCCTTCACCATCAGATTTCTGAATGGTCCATGAACACCATTTGTTACAAATTTCTTTTGCATAATTTATTTATTTTTGATATGTATGGTAATTTTATGTCTTTGTACTGCAAAAAAGAACACAAACCTCAAATGATATTGATAAAAATAGTCTGAACCTGGATAAGGGTAAAAGAGGGTGAGAGCAGAGACAAAGGGATACAGAAGTTGTAAAATGCAGTTACATACAGGTCATATCCAGCCGTCAACTAAAACTGAGGTAATATCACAGACGGGTAATCTGGCTTATTCTGATACAGAGGGAAAGCAAGTAACCTGAAGTTGTAAAATTTGATTGAATCTGAAAGACTGCAATGCATGAAGACAGATAACAAGGTGCTGTTTCTCAAGGTTTGCTAAAATGTGCAGGAGGCCAACACAGAAGTGAGATGGAGATTTGAAGTGGGAGGAAACAGGAAGCTCAGAGTTACCACTGAACACAAATGGTCCGTGATCTTCATTTGTGTTTCCAATAAAGAGGAGACCATACATGCTTACGTTGGATGTATGTAAATCTCTGATCCACCTGCACACTGTCCGGGTTTCTGGATCATCGTAAGGGAAGAGTTGAAAGGACAGGTGTTGTTTCCATTGCAGTTGCATGGGAAAGTGCTGTAAGAAAGGAAGAGATTAGCAGAGATGGAAGAGCAAAGTGGACAGTCCCTATGAAATGCTGAAAGGAGAGGAAAATTTGCCTGGTGGTGGAAATTTGTTGAAGAAGTAGAAATTGTGAAAAATGACCTGTTGACTTTGGAGACTAGTGGGGTGGAAGGAGAGTAGTAGTTTAAAATATGTTGCTTCATCAAGGAGAGGGCTGAGTAACAGATGAAATGTGATAAAGGCTTTTAGGAATGGTGGGTGGGAAGCACCAGTTCAGAAAGGAGGAAGACATTTCAGAGGCACCTGTATGTAAGGATCTTGTCATTGGAATAAATATGATAGAGATAGAGGAAATGGGAGAATGAAACTGTCATCACAGGAGACAGGGTTGGAGAAAGAATGGTCAGTATTGCTGTCGAAGTCTGTGGGCTTGTACTGAATGCTTGTCACTGGCTCTCTTAGACACGGAAAGGCAGAGAAGCAATAAAAGTTCCCTTGATTGGGGACAGTGAGGTGAGCTAAAGAAGCCATTCAACGCAAGAATGAGTTCTACAAGGTGAAAGGATGCATTGGTAAATGGGAATTGGTTGAGTCTCTGTCAACGGAGAAGTGGAGAGCATTAGGCATTCTAAGTGGTATCAATATATAGAGAAATTGTATATCCATGTTGAAGATGGGGGGGGGGGGCAGGAAATGGGAACCTGTCAAAGTGTTAGATGGCATCAAAGGCACCAAGGATATATTGGGAAGGGATCTGACCAGGGGGAGATAGATAGGAGTCAAATTAATAAGGAACAAGTTCAGTGGACACCTCCCTCAAATCTTTTTTATCCAGTCCTTTTCCAAATGTCCTCATTAACCCATTGATCAAATAACCTCATTAACTACTCCAAAGGAAAGACTGGCCTGCCCCTTTGTCTTATCCATCCCCTTCACTCCAGTTCTGACAAAAATACTTCAACTCAAAACCATTTTTCTTTTCATGGATGTTGCTTGACATGCTCAGTGTTGTCAGCATTTTCTGTTTTTAATACAACAATGGGTCATATCGTTACGGAATGAAGAGGCTACAGTGGCACATGTTGAATGAAAATCGACCAGGAAAGAATTAGATCAGTTTTTGAGTTCATCATAATGTCTCACTCCTGAGAAGTTAATATATCGACTTTCCATTTATTCAATTAAACTTTTGTATTACCATTACACAAATCAAGTCATTATTTAAAAACTCCCGACGCTTTGCTTTTATCTATAGCAAACCAATCAATTCCACTCAGATCAATGCTGGTCAGTTAGAAGAATCAGAGCAGTCAGAAACAAGAAACACATAAAATGATTTACAGTACTCCTAAGCATTTAACTCCTAAGTCATTAAATCAGAGTAATATTATTCTGTGCAAGATACCAAATGAATATGAGTTAACAAACTGCAAAGGCTGCGACATGAACAGAGGATAGCTATAAATGGCTTTGCACATTATTTTACGGCCCAAATGTAATATCGCCAGGCAGTCCAGAGAAGCCTGAACCCCTTTTCAGAATAATGTATTTAAATATATAAAATAAAATATATAGGATTACAAAAGAAACGAATTATATAGAAATACAGGTATCAAAATATTTTTTAACATGGGATATAGTAATATATGTGCTTCTTTATTAACAAAATAGTGATGAGCGTGCTGTAAACAATATTTCGAGATATTTTAACAACTGTAATGCGATGTGAATTTTTTTTTCAATCCAAGTTCATGGACCCCAGGAATCTATCCACAGACTCCCGTGGCTTTGTCACATTTTGAATGGAGAAGTGTTTCATCCCCCATTCTGTTTCTAGTCTTCCACTGACACAAGTCAAAGCATTTTTCAGTATCTACAGCCATAATGATGTGGTGGTGAAGAGTGGAAAATGTTGTGGGCAGGAAAATCACAGAAAAGGATTTATAAGCCACATCATTCATATTCATGATATGAATAAACAAAGTTACTAGCATGTATTATTCTTCTTTTCATGCATTTATAACTGGTGCAACATCACTTTCAATGTCTCAGCAAAACTTCCAGTAAAGCTTTATTATTCATAGGAAAGATTGCATGGCGCTATCTTTATTGACAAGCAATGCAATTTTAATGGTTTCAAACAACTTACATAATTCTAAGGAAATACATTAAGTCCATAATTGGCTAAATCACTAAGTTCCATTTTAAACTGAAATGGAATGTACTAACTGTTAAATAAATTCTTTACTAGATTAATCATTTAAACATGATGCACAGTGGAAAAAAAAATGTTCTCAACATTTCTTTACAACCATAGTCTGACTGGAAGATGCAATTTTCATTAAAGCTACTGTAATCACAGTCAGAAAAGCATTTTTGGGTCAAATATTAAAACCATAACAATCCACTTAGATCATAAAAAAATGCACAGATGACTTTCCTTTTACAGAATTGAGAGCCATCTTGATACAGATATTTTTGTGCATCATGTGAATCAACTTCATGAGAAAAGGAAGCAATGATACTGGAAAGTCAGAGACTGATTTTGAGTTGCGGAGCCCACTAATTTCCCTCCGGGGCTGTGTGCATGGGACATGGTAAAACACAAAGTTATCCAATCATCAGAGTGGATCACAGCAGCTGCCACTTCTCAGATTACACTATCTGATCTTGCGGATCTGGCCTAAGTAAGATCTTTAACTCAATTACCATTCCTCAGTCTCATCCTCCTCCTACCATCACCCCCCCCCCCAACTCCAGCTCAGAAACTTTGTCCATAAGCACCTCCATCACTAGCCCAGTGACTACCGATCTGCCATCTGAGCATCTCCCACCACAACCGTTGTTCTAACTACTGAGTGTTCATTCTGACCCCTGACCAATTACTAATAATGGACCGCCTTGCCCCAGCCTCCCTCACAACCAATGGCCCATCTCTTGTACCTCCAATGTCCTTTCTACTCGTATTTCTAAATTCCTGACAGTTATTAAGTCCATCATTAGATCCAAAAACCCTACAATATCTTAAGACCATTACGGAATTCATGCTTTATTGAATTTGAATAGTGATCCTCCAAAATGATTTTGCTTATGCCAATCAATTTCTAGGCAGTTGCAGACCAACTTATTTACTTATGTAGCCTTACCACTACTGAGCCTGGTAAAGCTGGACTTTGTTGTAGCTTGAAGAATTTGCTGATGAAATCCTGTTCAGCCAAACAGAGAGGTTCTAATTCACTTAAGACCTGTTCAAAAATCTGCAGGAAAGGGAACAGTATTTAGTTCCATATATAATATTCAAAACATGCTACATCTTTTCAGCTGTGTGTCATGTTACCTGAACGGAATTCAGTGATGAATGAAAAGTATTGCATGTATTTACTTAATTTACTGTTTGTAGATAATACTTATATCTTGTGCTGCATTTCAGGAAAGGATACAGTCGGCCTTCCTTATCCGTGGATTCCACATGCACGGATTCAACCAACCGTGGATCGGGCAAACCCGGAAATTCTCTCCAGCACTCGTTGTTTGAGCATGTACAGACCATTTTTTTTTGTCATTATTCCCCAAACAATACAGTATAACAACTATTTACATAGCATTTACATTGTATTAGGTATTATAAGTAATCTAGAAATGACTTAAAAGTACAGGCAGTCCCCAGGTTATGAATGAACTCCATTCCTGAGTGCGTCTTTAAGTTGGATTTGAAGTCGGAACAGGTACATCTGGTATTATTTAGTGTCAGTTAGTCAAACGTTTTTCTTAGTATATAGTACACATTTCACCTTTCTATGCTTATAAAACACTTAAGAAACATACGTATTTCAATAATTAAACTACTGCGTTGCTTAGTAATAATAGTAGTTTTCATCGGGGCAGGGCCTTTCACATACTCCATTAAAATTGTTCCGATTGTTGACCGACTGTAGTCTAACGCTTTTTTAATGACCGATGGCGTTTCACCTCTTTCCGATTGCTTTATTACTTCTACCTTATTTTCAATTGCGATCGTGATTACTTTCATGAACAGAAACACCGCAGATTCAGAGCTACGCCGGGTCCTAATGTCCACCTCACCGAACATGTTAAATAAAGTCCGGGATTCTGCTGGGTCCTAAAGACCACCGCATTGATTCAGGTTAAATAAGGGACTTGTGCATCAGCGTTTTTTGGTATCCACAGGGGGTCTCGGAACCAATCCCCCGTGGATAAGGAGGGCCGACTCTACTTACTATTCTTACTGACAAATTAAAGTAGAAAATTGTTTCACATGAATTGTTGAAACATATCACATATCTATCCCTGAAAGATATTATTCTTATAAAATTATGTTGGATAAATTGCATTTTCTGTATTACGGAAGTGCCAACATTTTAATGGATCTTAACTGACTATAAAATACACGGATTTGAAAGATAAATGAAAGTACATTCTGAAACCATGATCCATGATTTTAGATACCATGATGATGTATATCTTTTCAGTTGTACAAGTCCAGCGTCCTGGGATATCCCCAAGGTTGAGAAAGCTGGAGCAAACTTATGAGACCAACTGGCCTCCTCCAGTTCATGTTTCTCACATTCATATTTTCCACAATTACCAATTAATTTATGCTAAAGACCTGGTTAAAAGTTTGCCACTAAGCATCTTTGGTGAACTTTATGATATATTGTAAATGTATATTCTTTCTAAACAAGCATATAATGACACTGTCACAATCAGTTGAAAATAGTTCCTCTCAAGAAAATTGATACAGAAGGAAAGCTGCATTTATACAGTACCTTTCTCAACTTCAGGAAACTCCAAGAAATTTTATTAGCTAATTAATTAAACAGCATAAACTTATTCACAACTGCCCTTCATAAACACTAGTCACTGCAAAAATGATACACAGGATAGACTCCATTGGCATATGTGTTTTTAAAAAAAATCTGTTTATTCAAAATACCCACGGATGGAATAGTATTACTAATTTGTCACTTTCCAATATAGAAGTATTCTAAATTCATATCTTGAACAAAATTGAGAAATCCAAGAAACATGGACCAAAAATGCCATGCAATACTCAAATCTGGCAACATTTCTGGAGCAAATCTGGAACTAGGCCTCAAGCTTGCCTGGTGCTGGTGACCAGGTGAGAGACGCGATAGCGCTTACAGCATGGCGTCTGTGCTTGGCTGGGGCCTGGCCTCTCCTGTTGGTGCTGCCTCCCGTGTTTGGGTGGTGGAATGACAGGCTGGATTGCATGTGTATGCATACTGCCGGAGCACTGATCCACTGATTGCCGGACAGTGTCATTCATGGTCTTGGGCTACAACTAGGTCCCCTCAACAACCCCCACAGTGAACATACTACTTTACTGGCCATTTTGAATGACATTACTCAAGGTTTGCTTGCTATTTTGAATATTTTGCACCTTGGCCCCAGAGGAACACTGTCTCGTTCAGCTGTATCTATGTATGGTTTGAAAAATTAAACTTGATTTGATCGGATTTGAACATTGTGGAGAGAAAATCATGAAAAATTTTAGATGCCTGACTTTTATTTTTTTCCAGTATATATGTGGTTTTAAAAGTTGCTATCTATGGCTACCACTATATTTTTGATAAATCATGGACTACATTATAGATTTTGCATTAAATGCTTTTAAGAAGTTGGATAATTATTGGAAATCTAGTGCCTTATGGAACGCATATACACTGAGAATTTTGCTTCCCTCTCTTTTGTTGTTGTTCAGTCACTAAGTCGAATACTGCTGCTGCCCAGGTTGGGACCTGTCTGGGTTTGAACTCAGGACCATCTGCCTTGAAGTCCAGTGCTGATGCCACTACACCACCAGCCAGCCCTCACTTACTTATTGCTATTATGAAAGGGCTACAAAAAAAGCCTTTTTTTAAAAACCAGCCACATGCACATTGCACAAAATTCCAACAGAAATATTTAATGATAGATTTGGATAACAGCATATGGATACCTCATCTAGGTTCAAACACTAAAGAAATTAAGCTCAATTTTCAAAGCATTACCGAACTAATATATGTACCTTATCAAATTTGGTTCTATCAGCCACATCAATGTCCGAAGCAGACATGTTTCCCATGTCAAGCAGTGAGGACGACTGAGAGCGACGATTTCCTGATCCCTGAACAGACAGTTTGTTTAGGCTAGAAGTAGAACCTGTAAGTTTTCCAGAACTTCCATGAAGACCTGCAGTCCAATAAATTTAAGTTAATGATAACAACATTAACTAAAGTCTCAAAATTAAACAAATGTCACATGGGCAGAACATCAAACCCTGAAATATGGTGTCTCAATTTTATTGAAGGCTTGAGGATAACTCAATATAACAATTAGTGGTCTAGGATCGTTCAATACGAATGACTGCCCACCATCTGCTACTTAACACTAGCACAGGTACATTTTATACATATTTTTAAAACTCAGAAATACAAGACATTTAAGACTACATTAACTTTTTAGTAAAGTTTCAAAATATATTAATAAAGTCACAGACCCAAAATTAAAAGCACCAAACAAGTCAGGATTGAGAAAATCCCAGACAACTGAAACTCAGTCAGCCATTATGGCATTCTATTAATTATGTTGAAAAGCATTGTTTTTTTTTTAAATTTACAAACCCAGTACTAAACTAATCTTAATATTTAACAGAGCTAAGAAAGATTTTCTTAGGACAATAAAGCACAAAAGCAGATGCTGTAAATCTGAATTATAAACAGATATGCAGGTCAGGCAATATCCATGGAAAGAGGAAAACAGCTAATGTCTCAAGATGAAGGACCTTTGGAAGAAATGGGAAGGAGGGTCACAAGTTGGTTTTAATTTGCAGAGGGTTGTGGAGTGCTGAATATGACAAAGGAAATATTTCTGAGAGAAATGGGACCAGGATTGTTGTGGAAAAATGACATATTTGTTACTCTTTCCACAGAAGCTACCTGACCTGTTGAGCATCTCCGGCCTTTTCTATTTTTATGAAAGATTTCCAGCACCTGTGGGATTTTTTTTTTAAAGTCTTCAGGTTTGTTTTTGCCCAGAATTTAAAGGAGATTTGTAAGCCTCTAAATATTCACACTCCATTCACACTCAATTCTTTACAGAAGCATGGAGGCATTACTAGCTTTTTTTTTCCTAAAAGAGGTATAATTTTTACATTTGAAGAGATTAAAACTACCAGTGCAGTGATAGTTCAGAATCACACTGGGTGAAGCCAAGCTTAAACAATCTTTAATAGACTCACGAGGCTCATATCCATGAAATTCCAGATATTTTTGAAAAAGCTAAAGAAAAATAAAGTTGAGCAGTGTAAATCAAAAAGAGAAACCTCAAATAAGGAAAGAATTGGAAAGATGATAGGAAGCACCTGTGTGAATGGAGATTGAGGTGTAGTCAACAATAAATCTTAAATCTGTCACTGGTACAAGTCATAGTGAGTAGTGTTAACAACTTTCTTACCAGTGTGTTCACCTCTGCTTAAGATATACTGTTGGCAAACAAAGCTGACTTTACAGTAGTTAAGTTCTACAGTGTGGTCTTAATGCCCTCTTTCATTAACTGTAAGGCAGTTTAGGATTTTGTTACATTATAAATTAATGGTATTACAAATTATGTATTTATTAGTGACAAATATTTGATTTAGAAATCCATTTTCATTAATGCTTCTTTTCATTCCAGCCTGGCTACTAACTATTAGATTAAATGCAAAACAGCAACATTAACTGCGTTTATATTTAGTTAAAAAAACTTGAATGTAGCATTTACGATATTTAAAAACACTTCACAGTTAATGCCACTATTATGAAAAAGAAAAGCAACAATTCATTTACACTCAGAAAAATCAATAAATGATAGCAATAGCTAGACAATTTGCTTTGGTGAAGCTTGCTTAAAGATAATTTAGAGAACTAGTTTGTTTTTTTTTCTTTTAAACAAGGCCTTCGGACCTTTTATGTCCATTCAAAGGGATAAATAAAGCCTTGGTTTAGCATCTCATTTTAAAGGTGACATATTAGCATTGCAGGAGTCCTCAATACTGTGATTGAGTACAGATTATGTATTCAGATCTCTGCAGCAGGGCTTGAACAAGTGTCAGCTCATTCACTCAGGAAAATGGGGGTACCATGACTGAACCAAAACAGCCTTGCTTATATTTTGTTGAATGCATGCAAAGCTCAAGTGAAATTCTTTAAAAAAAGTCAAAAGAGGAAAACCAAAATTCTAAGAGTCATAGTATTGTTGGAACATTTGCCAAAAAGCCAACACAGGATTTCTACAAGAACGATTTAGTCAGTTTCAGCTCTCCATAAGCATCATTACACTCAAATGATAACATCTGCCAGACAATGGAATGTTTTCCACTTTTGAACCCATGATTGGTAACATCATAATCTTTTGTGACCATAATATGATGTTTTGATCTACAATTTGAGAGGGAGAAGGGAAAATCGGAAGTGTCAGTATTACAGTTGAACAAAGGGGACTATGGAGCTATGAGGGAGGAACTGGCCAAAGTTGGCTGGAAGGATACCTTAGCAGGGATGACAGTGGAACAACAATGGCATGTATTTTTGGGAATAATATGGAGGGTGCAGGATCAGTTAATTCCAAAGAGGAAGAAAGATTCTAAGGGGAGTAGGGGGGTGACCGTGGCTGACAAGGGAAGTCAAGGACAGTATAAAAATAAAAGAGAAGTATAACATAGCAAAGATGAGTGAGAAGCCAGAGGATTGGAAAACTTTTAAAGAGCAACAGAAGATAACTAAAAAGGCAATACAGGGAGAAAAGATGAGGTACAAAGGTAAGCTAGCCAAAAATATAAAGGAGGATAGTAAAAGCTTCTTTAGGTATGTGAAGAGGAAAAAATTAGTTAAGACCAAAATTGGGCCCTTGAAGACAGAAACGGGTGAATTTATTATGGGGAACAAGGAAATGGCAGACGAGCTGAACAGGTACTTTGGATCTGTCTTCACTAGGGAAGGCACAGACAATCTCCCAGATGTAATAGTGGCCAGAGGACCTAGGGCAACGGAGGAACTGAAGGAAATTCACATTAGGCAGAAAATGGTGTTGGGTAGACTGTTGGGACTGAAGGCTGATAAGTCCCCAGCGCCTGATGGTCTGCATCCCAGGGTACTTAAGGAGGTGGCTCTAGAAATCATGAACGTATTGAAAATCATTTTCCAATGTTTTATAGATTGAGGATCAGTTCCTGAGGATTGGAGAGTAGCTAATGTTATCCCACTTTTTAAGAAAGGAGGGAGAGAGAAAATAGGGAATTATAGACCAGTTAGCCTGACATCAGTGATGGGGAAGATGCTGGAGTCAATTATAAAAGATGAAGTAGCAGCACATTTGATAGCAGTAACAGGATCGGTCCGAGTCAGCATGGATTTACGAAGGGGAAATCATGTTTGACTAATCTTCTGGAATTTTTTGAGAATGTAACTATGAAAGTGGACAAGGGAGAGCCAATAGATGTAGTGTACCTAGACTTTCAGAAAGCCTTTGATAAGGTCCCACATAGTGGGCAAAATTAGAGCACATGGGGGTAGGGTACTTACATTGTTAGAAAATTGGTTGGCAGACAGGAATCAAACAGTAGGGATTATCGGGTCCTTTTCAGAATGGCAGGCAGTGACAAGTGGGGTACTGCAAGGCTCGGTGCTGGGACCGCAGCTATTTACAATTTACATTAATGATTTAGATGAAGGGATTAAAAGTAACATTAGCAAATTTGCAAATGACACAAAGCTGGGTGGCAGTGTGAAATGTGAGGAGGATGTTAGGAGACTGCAGGGTGACTTGAACAAGTTGGGTGAGTGGGCAGATGCATGGCAGATGCAGTTTAATGTGGATAAATGTGAGGTTATCCACTTTGGTGGCAAGAACAGGAAGGCAGATTACTATCTGAATAGTGTCAGGTTAGGAAAAGGGGAAGTACAACGAGATCTAGGTGTCCTTGTTCATCAGTCACTGAAAGTAAGCATGCAGGTACAGCAGGCAGTGAAGAAAGCTAATGGCATGTTGGCCTTCATAACAAGGGGAGTTGAGTATAGGAGCAAAGAGGTCCTACTGCAGTTGTACAGGGCCCTGGTGAGATCACATCTAGAGTATTGTGTTCAGTTTTGGTCTCCAAATTTGAGGAAGGACATTCTTGCTATTGAGGGAGTGCAGCGTAAGTTCACGAGGTTAATTCCCCGGATGGCGGGACTGTCATATGTTGAAAGATTGGAGCGACTGGGCTTGTATACACTGGAATTTAGAAGGATGAGAGGGGAACATATAAGATTATGAAACATATAAGATTATTAAGGGATTGGACCTGCGAGAGGCAGGAAACATGTTCCCGATGTTGGGGGAGTCCAGAACCAGAGGCCACAGTTTAAGAATAAGGGGTAGGCCATTTAGAATGGAGTTGAGGAAAAACTTTTTCACTCAGAGAATTGTGGATCTATGGAATGCTCTGCCTCAGAAGGCAGTGGAGGCCAATTCTCTGGATGCTTTCAAGAAAGAGTTAGATAGAGCTCTTAAAGATAGCGGAGTCAAGGGATATGGGGAGAAGGCAGGAATGGGGTACTGATTGTGGATGATCAGCCAAGATCACAGTGAATAGCAGCGAAGGGCCAAATGGCCTGCTCCTGCACCTATTGTCTATAAGTATGTAAACCTACAAATTAGTAAGGCCATAGTAAACATTGCAATAAGTACCAGAAAACAATTAACATTGTTAAGTTGTTAATGACTTAGGCAGCACACTGACAAGGAAGCCATACTCACTTTCTATATCTTGTTTGACAGCACTCTCTTTTCGAGGAAGTGTGGCTACATGGGATTAGAATGCAGGCATCAAACACAAAAGGTAGGGTAAGTTACATGCTTTTGGCACAAACAGTACAGAAGAAATCACATTTGTTAGATACTAGGCAGACAGAGATGCACATGCATATTATTCTACTTATCAGCAAAGCCCAAAACTGTGTAAATTTACTTTTTTTATGGTTCCCTTTCGCAGATATTACCTGATAAATGCAAACTTACATACACATTGCTTACATAATTATCACTAGGAGAGAGCTGGGTACTAAACTTGAAGACTAAAGAGTGAGATTTTGAAGAAAATTAATATGGTTTTTGAGAAGTGAAATATGTGAATTTGAAAAATCATCCTTATTGATTTGCTATAATATTGACCAACAATATTCACTGTATTTCCCGATAAATATAATCACTTATTAAACCTGATACTTCATTTCTGTTTCACTACCCACCAGCTTTTGTTCTTATTTCTTTTGCTACAGCCTTGCAACACCTAAATTTCCTTTGACTCTTCCAGCTTAAACAAATTGCTGGCCCTGTTAAGGACAATACACTGTCTTTATTCCTTAAGATAAAAAAAAACAACCTGCATTAGCTCTCCTTTCTGCAAAACACCCTGCACTCTACATCTTTTTTTTAATGCTACAGGGACCAAAGTTAACACAGCAGTTATGAAGCAACGTCATTTCAAGTCAGATACATCTGCAACTTGATCTTCTTCGGATTACAACTCAGTACTTATTTGCTTCTTTTGACCACCCGGAAATATTGAGTGACCTGATTGCTTTATGTTTTATTCAGGTATATTTGCAAAAATCTTTCCTGTTGTTTGACCTCAGACATGTTTCCTTATTACAAATCCAATGGTTTGCCTTTTCCACTTGGTATCAAAGGGAACGCCACAATGTTAGTCACTAGGCTGATGCTAGGGATAAGAAATAAGTTACAAGGACAGACTTGGGGTTAATATAGCATTTTCAGCAGACCACAGAAATCGGCAATGATTTCATCTGATAATAAAAATTATACATGTTTCTTACAATGTGAATTTGGACCGAATTTTCAGCAAGGTTAGGACAACTAGAAGGATCATCAATTTAGAAATATCAAGAAGGTGATGAGAGGAGCTTGGGAAACAAATGTTGTTCTTAGTGAATAGGATGCATTGTTCAAGTTTGAGCAGGTATACATAAGCAAAAATCACAATATTGCAAAAATCAAGTAGGCTATAGTGAGCAGTTTCAAACTAGCCCAGCAAAATTGGACTTAAACATATGCTAACAACTATTTCTAGCCAGTATCCCATTACCTTGGAAAGAATTCCCATTTAAATCAAAATAGCTGAAACATTCTTAATACTATTTAATATCAAATGTTCCAATATCAATTTTCTTCAGCTTCTTAAACCAGAAAGGCATTTTGCTTGGCAAAAATAAACATACACTTTGTAATGACAGCAGTTCTCCAGCAAATTCATTCTGATTTAGCTTCAGGTTGCTGAAATTGGCAAATTTTTGTTTATAATTTCTTCTCAATAAATCTTTACAAGTTTTAACCAAGAATTAGCAAACTCATATATACTAACACGCACATTCAAAGAAAAGACAAAATATTTAACCATGACAATGAACCAATAGAAATCACTGCAACAGTGGCAGAATTACACTGGAGAAAAAAATAATTCAAGTGTTTTCACAGTGTGCAGTGGAATATAATTGTAATGAAAAATTTTAATTTCTCATTACAATGAATGAAGCTGTTTTACAAATAGAGCAAAATATTTAATTATTAAAAGTAAACATGAGGATTAATTAAAATGAATGAAGTTTTGTTGCTCAACTTATACTACACTCAAAATAGATGAATCACTCATTCTAATAAAACACATGATATCTGATTAGGAAATAAATATAAAATGAGACCTTCCCGCAAAATCTAATTAAAGACTCACTGAAAACAAAATATACCTTGAAGTCTACTGTTATGCTCTTTCTCTATTTGGCTACATTCAAAGCATGTACTCATTACTTGACTATTCAGCTTACATTTATATATTATGTTTTTTTCAGTCAATTAAATAGATATTATAAAAACTGATGACGAGTAATTAAGAAATAACACAAACATCCCTTGGCATAACTAAACAATGAAACCAAACAGCACCAGTGCCTTCCTGCAAGTCTCTTCATTTTGTACAATGCCTGTTTTTACTTACAAAAGATTTCATTTATTGAGACAATGCTTTCCAAATGGAAAATCTGACCTACCAAACTTCTTTCCTTCTTTTGATGTTCCAGTCATCTTGATCTTTGCAACCTCAAAGAACTCCTTAATTTCCCTTTCATACAGTCTAGAAATATAGTCTACATAGTTCTGCAAAGACAAAAAAAATCAGAGAAGATTTTCACTCTTTTCTACCAGGCGATGTGTAAATTTAAATGCAAGGTAAACCAAATAGAAAGGATTCCAATTAATTGAGACACATTGGGATAAGTACATTCTGGCCAATTAAGCAGAAGTTTCATGGAAATAATTAGAAAGGTATATAAAAAAAGAAAAACTACCATTTAAATCAGTAACAAATTAGGAATGAAATACAGAACAAATTAGAACACTAGCAGTGAAGTAGATAAAACGGTATTTGTTCCTAATAGTTTTCGATAGAGAAATTTATCCAGAGTACGCTGTGTTCTTTTGATTACTGTAAAATGAACAAAATCAGCACAGACACCTAATGCTGACAGTGGACTGTCTTCAAACAATGCTTTTCATTACTGCATTCTCCAAAATGTTGATTTCATTGTAATATTCAAGATGATTATTGATACCTTCAAATTCTTCACTGATCCTAACTTGAAGTACTTTCACTCTCAGCTGTTTCTGGCATCTTCAAGCTCGAATGGTTGAAGCTGCAGTGAGCTAAACATTCTGAATGGTTTTACTGCTGATTTCTCACCAACTATCACTGATTTCTGAACACAAACACAGGCAACTGACACTATTTAAAATCTGTTCACTCTAAGTTTGCTGTAGTGTCCAACAACCACGCTAGTTTCTCAATTAGTTCTTATTCTTTAAGAGTTGTCCCAAATAGCAGCTGCCCCTTTTATCTGATGGCCCAATTAACCAAAATCCACTGCATCTGAAAGACATAATATTAATCTGCTGAAAACAATTGGAATCAAACAATCATGGTCAAGAACCAGCCTATACAATAAAAATGCAAATTTTCTGTTTGGTTTATATAAAATATAGATAGACACCCTGTGGTGACAAACTCTATTTAAATATACCTGGACAGCTGAAGTGTAATTTACAGTTGGAACCGTGACTTCCAATATTTGTTGAATGGCATGCAAAGAGTTCCAACTCTTCGGATAACTGGCTATTACTTTAAACAACAGACACCTGATTATAAAATAATTAAATTTAGGGTTATGGATTACTAGATGATAAAGGAAGGAGGCCTGATAAGTGATTTAATCTTGTCTTCACTCTCTCTTGGCCTTAACTATCAGAAGTCTGCAAAGATCGATCAGGTGGTAACTATCACCTTTTGGGCAATTTTAAATTGCAGAAGTGGCTATTTTGTAAGTTAATTGTTTCTTCCAGTCAAGGATCCAGAATAAAATGAATGCTTGTTGAGCTAATGGTGAGATATTTTACGTCTGCTAAAATTGACTCATTTCTGATATATATTATTGCCAAGCCATAACATTCCAAAGATTTAGATAGGTACAGCATGAATTCAGAACTATAAAACAATGACATTATTTAGTAACTCGTATTAACATGCTGGTAAAATAAAGGAGTAGAGCATGGTGTTCACTTATGTCAAAAGGAGGCTAACTGCAGGCAATAACTAAAGTACAAATAAATTTTCATTTTTTATGTTAGAGAGAATATGCTGGGAATAGGATATTAACTAAATCAGCAAGGAATGTACATGCTATTAATAATTCTACTACCTGAAGTAGAAGTCAGAGAATAATGAGGAAATTAAAAGGCCCTATTACTAAAGCAAGAACAGTGATAATATAGGAGAAAGATTCTGAACATCCCACATGACAAGTAGCTAAGCTTGAGGCGGAACAAAGCCAATACTGTATAAAATAAAAGATGTACTGTTGATTGAAGGGATAAGATAGCTTAGGAGACCATTAGCTATCACCCAGAATGAAAGGAAAAAAAATTTAAGGAATCAGAAAGTACAATCAAGGAGGAAGAGAATTTGTAGTCAATACAAAAGGAGGAAGCTGCAGTCACCTGGAGGAAATGAGTTCCAGGTACTAAATGGTGATTATCAGTTTTATTAAGAATTACTACTTTGTACTGAATGCAACTTATTCAATAAACTTCTTGTGCCTGTTACCAATAATTCCTTGTTGCAGTCATCAACCTTCAGTTAAATTAAACAGAGATCGGAAAATAAAACACAGAATAATACAGCACAGGAACAGACCCAATGGCCCATGGTGTTGTGTCAAACTAATTAAACATTAACTAACAACATACACAAAATGCTGGAGGAACACAGCAGGCCAGGCAGCATCTATGGCCAAAAATCCTATTGAAGGGTCTCGGCCCGAAACGCCAACTGTACTTTTTTCCACAGATGATGCCCAGCCTGTTGAGTTCCTCCAGTATTTTGTGTGTTACTTGGATTTCCAGCATCTGCAGATTTTCTCGTTTGTGAAACATTAAATAAAATCCCTTCTGCCTACACTATATCCATATCATACCATTCTGTGCTCATTCATGTGCCTATAAATTATAACTCACACCATCGTCCATAGTTTTGCCACTAGTGTGCAGATTCCTGTTTTTGAAATTTAGGGATAAAGTAAATCACAATGAGCTATATTTGGGATATGTCCAATGATGCAAGTTTTTTTTCTTATTAACTATACAATTCACATCCTACATTCCATCCAGCTTAACTATGGAACATTTATGCATTAAGTAAATTATATTTACTTTCCATTTAAGAACCTATAGAACGTTGCAACTAAACTTTGAAAGACAATTGGTATTTAGGAACTAAGGGAATATAATATGGTGGATGACTGATGGGAGCAGTGAGCTCCTGTTACTTAGTCTTCACTTCCTTTCTCACCAAATTCACATTACTTCCATTGCTAAACTGCACGATGTATCACCGGGCATGTAAATTATTCATCAGTACAACAGCACAGCCACCATCATTCATTCACAGTGCTTAGAGGCTGTCCAGAGCCCTCACGTTACACTTTAAAAAAATTATACTGCATTATCTTAATCTTAAATTAACAACAGCTCAATTCTTTGTTAATCCAAATCAGCAATTCTTTAGCTGCCTGTTATGTCTTTTTTGGTAGACTGCAGAGAGAAGATAGTGGTATGAGTGGGAGTTTGGCAAAAATTCACTGCCACACCCTGTCCAGCAAGGTTGTTAGGTGGTACCTACCCCTTGCACATCCAAGGCAGCTGAGGACCCTCCCAATCTGACACTTCAGGGGGAACAAGAGATTTCTCTCCTTCAGTCCTGTCATGCAAGCCCATATGGTATACAAAATTATGAAGGGTATAGATACAGTAAATGCAAGCAGGCCTTTTCCACTGAGGTTGGGTGAGATTAAAGGTCATGGGTTAAGGGTAAAAGGTGAGATGTTTAAGGGGAACATAAGGAAAACCTATTGTGGAACAAGCTGCCAGAGGAAGTGGTGAATATAGGTTCGATTGCAACATTTAAGAGAAGTTTGGATGGGAAGTGTATGAGGGCTATGGTCCAGGTGCAGGTTGATAGGACTAGGCAGAATAATAGTTCAGCATGGACCAGAAGAGTTGTTTCTGAGCTGCAGTTCTCTAACTTTTATATAATTATTCAGAACTTAAAAGGCACAAGTTAGCTCACTGTCCAATCATTGAACGTATCACCAAGTTTAAAAGGGGTTCATATTAATGCTGGCTCTATTTAGATTGCTCATCTAAAGGATGAAGCAAAAGAAACACACTGCCAAATTATTGAAAGTCACATTCCAACAATCAAAATAGATTGCAATGGTTGATATGAAACCATACCTTATTCAAACCTTCATATTTTTCACGATCAGTATTCTTCAACCATTCCATAAGTTTGGCATATCTAAGTAGATCTCGATGGAACGGAAGGTGTTTGGGGAGAGTCAGCTCAATCGAGTGCTGAGCCAAAGTTGAACTTTGATCATGCCCCTAGAAACAAAATATCACAAGTCAATACTGTCATGTTAAAAGCTGAAAATCCGAAATAAGTTTTAAAAAAACACATGGGCAAAAATTTAAAGTGAAAATGATTCTTTTCTACCACACTATGATATCCTGAATCATGAAATCTACTCTGAAGATTATAATGGAAAAAGTAAAATAAAGTAAAAAAAACTGTCCGCTGATACAACTATTAGAAAAGCTGCACTCCCAGGGTTTCAAATCATAAAGGACATCATGTAGGCAAAAATTAAAGGGAAATCTACAGAAAAGAAAACCAGTTAAAGAAAATCAGCCTCCAATGTTAATAGCTGAAAATACTCATTGAAAAAAATAAATTACATACCTATAACTACATATGTCATAGTATTAAGCAAATTAAGATAGACACAATTTAGTTTTAAAAAACGATAATTAGATCCAAAGTTACTTTTGGCAAGTTATTTCTCTAATCTCTGAAGAAAAGGCAAATTATTTGAAGCAGAGACCTTACAATGAGTTTACTATGGATTACTAATGTGAAAAGCACTGTTAGTTTTTATTCTTGATTAAAAATCAAGGCCTACATTTTGCCCAGTGGAGTTTTTTTGCCCACACTTGTCCATTACCTCAACTGCATTTTTTTTTCTAAGTTTAGCCACAGCTATTTGTTATTTGTAGAAAACCAGAGCATCCAGAGGAACTCTAGTCACAAGGGAGGCACGGGAGGCAGATAGGTGGGTCACGGTCAGGAAGGGGAAGGGGCAGGTACTAGAGAGTACCCCAGTGGCTGTACCCCTTGACAATAAGTACTCATGTTTGAGTACTGCTGGGGGGGACAGCCTACCTGGAGGAAGTGACAGTGGCCAGGCCTCCGGCACAGAGGACGGCCCTGTAGCTCAGAAGGGTAGGGATAGAAGAAAGAGGACCATAGTAATAGGGGACTCGATAGTCAGGGGTTCAGACAGGCGGTTCTGTGGAGGTGATCGGGAGTCCCGGATGGTAGTTTGCCTCCCTGGTGCCAGGGTCCGGGACGTTTCTGATCGCGTCCAAGATATCCTGAAGTGGGAGGGTGAGGAGCCAGAGGTCGTGGTACATGTAGGTACCAATGACATAGGTAGGAAAGGGGAAGAGGTCCTGAAACGAGAGTATAGGGAGTTAGGAAGGCAGTTAAGAAGAAGGACCGCAAAGGTAGTAATCTCGGGATTACTGCCTGTGCCACGCGACAGTGAGAGTAGGAATGGAATTAGGTGGAGGATGAATGCGTGGTTGAGGGATTGGAGCAGGGGGCAGGGATTCAAGTTTCTGGATCATTGGGACCTCTTCTGGGGCAGGCGTGACCTGTTCAAGAAGGACGGGTTACACTTGAATCCTGGGGGGACCAATATCCTAGCGGGGAGGTTTGCTAGGGCTACGGGGCAGACTTTAAACTAGTAAGATGGGGGGGCGGAAATCAATTTGAGGAAACTATGGGAGAGGAGGTTAGTTCACCAGTAGAGCAAGTAAGTAGACCGTGTGTGAGGGAGGACAGGCAGGTGATGGAGGAGGGATGCGCTCAGCCCGAAGTTGTAGGGGAGAAGAAAGAAAAGGATAATAAATTTGAATGCATTGCTAGGGATGAAAAGAGAGGAGGAGGTGGAGAGTATCTTAAATGTATCTATTTTAATGCTAGGAGCATTGTAAGAAAGGTGGATGAGCTTAAAGTGTGGATTGATACCTGGAATTATGATGTTGTAGCTATTAGTGAAACATGGTTGCAGGAAGGGTGTGATTGGCAACTAAATATTCCTGGATTTAGTTGCTTCAGGTGTGATAGAGTAGGAGGGGTCAGAGGAGGAGGTGTTGCATTGCTTGTCCGAGAAAATCTTATGGCGGTGCTTTGGAAGGATAGATTACAGAGCTCCTCTAGGGAGGCTATTTGGGTGGAATTGAGGAATGGGAAAGGTGTAGTAACACTGATAGGAGTGTATTATAGGCCACCTAATGGGGAGCGTGAGTTGGAAGAGCAAATGTGTAAGGAGATAGCAGATATTTGTAGTAAACACAAGGTGGTGATTGTGGGAGATTTTAATTTTCCACACATAGATTGGGAAGCTCATTCTGTAAAAGGGCTGGATGGTTTAGAGTTTGTGAAATGTGTGCAGGATAGCTTTTTGCAACAATACATAGAAGTACCGACTAGAGATGGGGCAGTGTTGGATCTCCTGTTAGGGAATGCGATAGGTCAGCTGACAGATGTATGTGTTGGGGAGCACTTCGGGTCCAGTGATCACAATAGCATTAGCTTCAATATAATTATGGAGAAGGACAGGACTGGACCTAGAGTTGAGATTTTTGATTGGAGAAAGGCTAACTTTGAGGAGATGCGCAGGGATTTAGAGAGAGTGGAATGGGTCAAGTTGTTTTATGGGAAGGATGTAATAGAGAAATGGAGGTCATTTAAGGGTGAAATTATGAGGGTACAGAATCTTTATGTTCCTGTTCGGTTGAAAGGAAAGGTTAAAGGTTTGAAAGCGCCATGGTTTTCAAGGGATATTAGAAACTTGGTTCGGAAAAAGAGGGATGTCTACAATAGATATAGGCAGCATGGAGTAAAGGAATTGCTCGAGGAATATAAAGAATGTAAAAGGAAACTTAAGAAAGAGATTAGAAAAGCTAAAAGAAGTTACGAGTTTGGTTTGGCAAATAAGGTGGAAGTAAATCCGAAAGGCTTCTACAGTTATATTAAAAGCAAGAGGATAGTGAGGGATAAAATTGGTCCCTTAGAGAATCAGGGTGGTCAGCTATGTGTGGAGCCGAGGGAGATGGGAGAGATTTTGAACGATTTCTTCTCTTCGGTATTCACTAAGGAGAAGGATATTGAATGGTGTAAGGTGTGGGAAACAAGTAAGGAAGTTATGGAACCTATGACAATTAAAGAGGTGGAAGTACTGGCGCTTTTAAGAAATTTAAAAGTGGATAAATCTCCGGGTCCTGACCGGATATTCCCCAGGACCTTGAGGGAAGTTTGTGTAGAGATAGCAGGAGCTCTGACGGAGATCTTTCAGATGTCATTAGAAACAGGGATTGTGCCGGAGGATTGGCGTATTGCTCATGTGGTTCCATTGTTTAAAAAGGGTTCTAGAAGTAAGCCTGGCAATTATAGACCTGTCAGTTTGACATCAGTGGTGGGTAAATTAATGGAAAGTATTCTTAGAGATAGTATTTATAATTATCTGGATAGACAGGATCTGATTAGGAGTAGCCAGCATGGATTTGTGCGTGGAAGGTCATGTTTGACAAACCTTATTGAATTTTTTGAAGTAGTTACGAGGAATGTTGACGAGGGTAAGGCAGTGGATGTAGTCTATATGGACTTCAGCAAGGCCTTTGACAAAGTTCCACATGGAAGGTTAGTTAAGAAGGTTCAGTCGTTAGGTATTAATGCTGGAGTAATAAAATGGATTCAACAGTGGCTAGATGGGAGATGCCAGAGAGTAGTGGTGGATAATTGTTTATCGGGATGGAGGCCGGTGACTAGCGGGGTGCCTCAGGGATCTGTTTTGGGCCCAATGTTGTTTGTAATATACATAAATGATCTGGATGATGGGGTGGTAAATTGGATTAGTAAGTATGCTGATGATACTAAGGTAGGAGGTGTTGTGGATAATGAGGTGGGTTTTCAAAGCTTGCAGGGAGATTTATGCCGGTTAGAAGAATGGGCTGAACGTTGGCAGATGGAGTTTAATGCTGAGAAGTGTGAGGTTCTACATTTTGGCAGGAATAATCCAAATAGAACATACAGGGTAAATGGTAGGGCATTGAGGAATGCAGTGGAACAGAGAGATCTAGGAATAACAGTGCATAGTTCCCTGAAGGTGGAGTCTCATGTAGATAGGGTGGTGAAGAAGGCTTTTGGAACGCTGGCCTTTATAAATCAGAGCATTGAGTACAGAAGTTGGGATGTAATGTTAAAATTGTACAAGGCATTGGTAAGGCCAAATTTGGAATATTGTGTACAGTTCTGGTCACCGAATTATAGGAAAGATATCAATAAATTAGAGAGAGTGCAGAGACGATTTACTAGGATGTTACCTGGGTTTCAGCACTTAAGTTACAGAGAAAGGTTGAACAAGTTAGGTCTCTATTCATTGGAGCGTAGAAGGTTGAGGGGGGATTTGATCGAGGTATTTAAAATGTTGAGAGGGATAGATAGAGTTGACGTGAATAGGCTGTTTCCATTGAGAGTAGGGGAGATTCAAACGAGAGGACATGATTTGAGAGTTAGGGGGCAAAAGTTTAAGGGAAACACGAGGGGGTATTTCTTTACTCAGAGAGTGATAGCTGTGTGGAATGAGCTTCCTGTAGAAGTAGTAGAGGCCAGTTCAGTTGTGTCATTTAAGGTAAAATTGGATAGGTATATGGATAGGAAAGGAGTGGAGGGTTATGGGCTGAGTGCGGGTAGGTGGGACTAGGTGAGATTAAGAGTTCGGCACGGACTAGGAGGGCCGGAATGGCCTGTTTCCGTGCTGTGATTGTTATATGGTTATATGTTATATAAGGTAAAAGTGCAGACACAGTGATTCAGAGGTCGGAATTGAACCTGGGTTGATGAAAGAGCTGTGTTGCTGTGCCATCCAATTGGCAACGTCTTACTTCATCTATCACAACAATGAATTCATGTGATGTCTATTTTCCTCTGTGGAAGTATTCACTCATGGAGCCAATGTACCGAAGTTCTGGACACTTCTGGAGCTAAATTAAATAACCTAAATCTGTCACCCTAATCCTGTTGTGAGTGAGTCCTGCAATTTTGAGGTGCTGTTTCTCAGATGTTTAACTAAACCATATTCTCCTTTTCGCAATGCACAGGACAGGTGCCACAAAGGCATTTCAAAGTAGACTAGAAAGACCTCAGTGTCCTTAGTCTTTGTCTCTCTGTCTCAGTCTTTGGCATTTTTGCCTGGTTTTTTTGTGGAAAGCGTGCAAGAAGCCTGCTGGATTTGAACCCAGGGCCACTTGCCTCAAAGCCCTATGCCAATGCCACTATACTGCCAGCTGGCTACTTACTGAGCTTAACTCTACAATAACAAATACTCTACGAGGAAATGAAAGGCACCAGATAATTACCTTCCTCCTTACATTTAATAACCTGATCAAAAACTGATAAAAGTTCACATTTAAATGAGTGTTATGTATTAGTAGTGACATTTAAATAAATTAATATGAACCTCTTAGCTTTTCCTGCTACCAAACCCTCCTATGTGACACTGCTGACACAAAGTAATACTTAAGTGTCATTAATATCTTCACCAAAAGGTTTGAATGTCTAGTCACCATCTGAACTGTGTATTCTGCTAGATGCTCCTCGAAACATTTATAGGTGAACTATTTTTTGTGAATTCCACCTGTATTCTATCATCTTGGGCAAGCATTTCATTGAAACATGATAATTAAAAACAAAGTGTTCCTTTCCCAGTTTAAAACCATAATTGTTCTAAAAAATATACACAGAGGCAATCTTTTTCAATAATAAACTTCTAAAACTGGCTAATATAACATGGCATGATATCAAGCACACAATAAAGCTGGATTCTGTTTCTAAGGTGTGGATATACAAACTCTAATTCCCAGCTCACTTCCAAACTCATTTCCAATGAAATTGTGATTTTAAATATTTAGTCAGCTGAAGGATGTAAAATTGTGATTTTTTTTTTAAACAGATGAACAATTCCAAAAAACCATAAATTTTTGAGGAATTTTAACAAAATTGATTTTAAACAGTTTTATTAATTAACATATGCAACCCAGACAAAGCTACAACTATCTTCTTTGCACAAATTAAAGTCATATAAGCAATACAATAAGCAACTTGGATATTACTGGGGGGGGGGGGGGGGGGGTGGAAGGCCTGCCGGGGAGAAGTTGCAATGAGCAGGTCTCTGCCTCTATGGCTCAGAAAGTAAGGGGGATGGGAGAAGAGAAGAGGAGTGCAGTAGTGATGGGGAATCCATAGTTAGGGAAGCAGATAGGAAAATTTATGGATGTGATAAAGACACTTGGATGGTACTTTGCCTCCCAAGTGCCAGGGTTAGAGATGAATTGGATCAAGTCCATAGCATTCTAAAGGGAGAGGGTGAACATCTAGAAGTTGTGGTGCATATTGGTACCAACAAATAGGTAGGAAATAGAAGGAGGCTCCGAAGAGAGAATAGAGGTGGTTAAGTAAAAAGCTGAAAAGCAGGAACTCCAGGGTAGTAATCTCTGGACTGTTGCTTGTGCCACTGAAGTTAAGATTAGGATGATTTGGTAGATGAATCCATGGCTGAGGAATTGGTGCAGGGGGCAGGGTTTCAGATTTCTGGATCATTGGGATCTCTTCTGGGGAAGGTATGACCTGTATATAAAGGTCAGATTATACCAGAGGGTGATCAATATCCTTGCAGACAGGTTTGCTAGAGGTGAAAGGGAAGGTTTAAACTAATTTGGCAGAGGGACAGGAACTTAAATGATAGGGCTGAGGATGCGGCAGATGATAAGAAAAAATTGCAGTCAGTGGGATGAGATGAAGTGTAACGGGGACAAAATCAAAAAGGCTAATGAATACAGGACTGAAGGTGTTATACTTGAATGCACGCAGTATACGAAATAAGGTATTTGATATTTTGGCGTAGTTAGAGATTGGCAGGTACGATGTGGACATCACAGAAAGAAGTTTGTATTGAAAGGACAGGCAGAAAGGCAGAGGATGTGGGGTGGCCACATAGTAGCCAGGATGTGAGACACAATTTGCAATGGGACATAGAAAAGGCACGGGGAGTTATAATATGCAGCTAGATTGGGAAAATAAGGTTGGTGCTGGATCCTGAGAGAAGGAGTTTGTAAAATGTTTTGAGATGGATTTTCAGAGCAGCTTATGGCTGAACCCACTAGGCAATCAGCTCTGCTGGATTCAGTGTAGTATAATGAACCAAATTTGATTAGCAAGCTTAAAGTAAAGGAACCCTTAGGAAACAATCTTTATAATATGATAGATGCACCTTGCAGTTTGACAGGATGAAGTTAAAGTCAGATCTATCAGTATTACAGAGGAGTAAAAGGAATTACAGAGGCATGAGAGAGGAAATGCCTAAAGCTGATTAGTAGGGGACATTAGTAGGGATGACGATAGAACAACGGCTGGAGTTTCTAGGGACAATTCAGAAGGTGCAGGGCTAATATATCCCAACGATGAAGAAATATTCCAAAGGGAGGATAAGGCAACTGTGGCTGACAAGGGAAATCAAAGGCAGTGTACAATATAAGCAAAGGAGAGCACATACAATATTGCAAAAATTAATGGGCAGTTAGAGGATTGGGAAGCTTTTAAAAACTAACAGACGCCAACTAAAAAAGCCATAAGGAGAGAAAAGGTGAAATGTGAAGGGAAGCTAGCCAATAATAAAAGAAGATACTAAAAGGTTTTTCAAGTATATAAAGAGTAAAAGAGAGACTAAAGTGGGTATCAGACCACTGGAAAATAATGCTGGAGAGGTATTAATGGGGCACAGAGAAATAGTGGAGGAACTTAATAAGTTCATTACGTCAGTCTTTACTATGGAAGACTGTAGCAGTATGCCAGAAATTTGAGAGTTTCGGGGGTTAGAAGTAAGTGCTACTGCTATCACTAACGAGGAGGTGCTTGGAAAGATGAAAGGTCTGAAGGTAGATAGGTCACCTGGACCAAATGGGCTACAACCCCAAGGTTCTGAGAGGTAGCTGAAGAGATTGTGGAGGCACTAGTAACAATCTTTCACGAATCACTTGAATCTGGGATATTTCCGGATGACTAGAAAATTGCAAATGTCATTCCACTCTTCAAGAAGGGAGGCAGGCAGAAAAGAGAAAATTATAGGCCATTTGCCTCACATCAGTGGTTTGGAAGATGTTGGAGTCCATTACTAAGGAGACTTGGGGACTTGGAGGTACATGTTTGTTTGTTTATTTATTTATTTATTAGTTTTTTTTAATGCATTTTCTACATCACTACAGATAGAAAAAAAAAACCCCAAATCAAAATGAAGAAAATTAATACAGTGCAAAAATAAACATACAATAATAATATAATACAAAAAAGATAATTGAGAAAGCACCCAAATTGAAGACATGTAAAATTAGTATCCTCCCCAAGCCCCGCAACAAAAAAAAACTCCAGACCAACCACAACACAATATAGAGAATATAAATCAGGACATTCAAACCCCCAAAATTGTAAATACACCTAAAAACAGAAGATATTAATGCCTACTACCAAAAAAAAAGAGCTGAAAGCAAGGGACCGGAAAAAAAAACCTTAGTTAAGAGGAAGGTTATGAAAGTACTCAATAAAAGGTCCCCAGACCTTATGGAACTTTGTATCTGAATTAAGAACTGAATAATGAATTTTTTCAAGGTCTAAGCAGGACATAATATCATTAAGCCATTGAGCATGCGTGGGCTGGGCAACATCCCTCCATCTAAGGAGGATTAAACGTCTAGCCAGGAGAGAAGCAAAAGATAATATTCGACACTTAGTCGAACTCAGACGTAAATCTGTCTCACCCAAAAAACCAAACAAAGCAATTAAAGGGTTAGGTTCTAAGCAGTGATTCAGAATATAAGATAAAGTTATGAAGACATCTTTCCAAAATTTCTCCAAGCTAGGACAGAACCAGTACATATGAATAAGAGAGGCTTCGTCCCTTTTGCATTTATCACAAAGAGGACTACTAATATTAGGGTAAAATCGAGATAATTTAGATTTAGACATATGGGCTCTATGAACAATCTTAAACTGTAAAAGGCAATGGCGAGCACAAAGAGAGGTTGAATTAACCGATTTGAGAATCGAGTCCCAAGTCTCATCAGATAAAGAGATATTTAAATCATGCTCCCAAGCCATTCTAATTTTATCCACAGGGGCACGCCGTAAGAATGCTAATTTATCACAAATAAATGATATTAAACCTTTACCCAGTGGATTAATAGAAAGAAAGAAATCCATAACATTTTTCTCAGGCATTTCAGGGAAGTTAGGAATTAAAGGATTAATAAAGTGTCTAATTTGGAGATATCTAAAAAAAATGAACATTAGGCAGATTGAACTTAGCAGAGAGCTGTTGAAAAGATGCGAAGCGATTATCAATAAAAAGATCTTCAAAATGTCTAATGCCCTTCCTATACCAATCATGGAATGTTGAATCATACATAGTAGGTAAAAAAAGGTGATTATGTAAGATAGGACTAGAAAAGGAAAAACCATAGAAACCATAAAATTTCCTAAACTGAGCCCATATTCGCAAAGTGTGTCTAACAAGAGGATTAACAATTAATCTGGACAAACTACTAGGGAGTACAGAGCCAAGAAGTGCAGAAATAGATAAATCTTTAGTGGAACTCAACTTCATTGCCACCCAATTAAGGCACTCGAGTTGGCCATGAAAAAAAGACCAAAAGGTAGCACAATGTATATTGGCTGCCCAATAATATAAACGAAAGTTAGGTAAGGCCATGCCACCCTCTTTTTTAGATATTTGGAGATAAACTTTATTAATTCTAGAATGCCCATTCTTCCACAGATATGACAAAATAATAGAGTCTAAGGAATCAAAAAAAGATTTAGGAATAAAAATTGGGATTGATTGAAATAAATATAAAAATTTAGGGAGAACATACATTTTAACAACATTAATACGACCTACCAAAGACATAGATAGAGGTGACCATTGTGACAGACTCTGTTTTGTAGTATATAAAAGATTGGCAAAATTTTCACGAAAAAGATCTTTAAACTTCCTTGTGACTGTAATCCCAAGATAAGTAAATTGATTATGAACTACTTTAAAAGGGAGGTCACGAAATGTTAATTCTTGTGCTTCTTTATTAATTGGGAAAAGTTCACTCTTATGTAAATTAAGTTTATAGCCAGAAAACTGGCTAAACTGATCAAGAAGTGAGAAAATTGGAGGTAAGGATGTAGACGGATTTGAAAGAAAAAGTAATAAGTCATCAGCATAAAGAGAAACTTTATGCTCAACACCCCCCCTCCAAATCCCAGTCAATTCAGGACAGCTGCGAAATGCTATCGCCAAAGGTTCTATAGCCAAATCAAAGAGAAAGGGACTTAAAGGGCATCCCTGACGGGTGCCACATTTGAGGTTAAATAACTGGGATTTCTGAAAATTAGTCAAAACAGAGGCAGTAGGACACAGATACAGCAATTTGATCCAAGAGATAAAACTTTGACCGAAGTCAAATTTTTCTAAAACTGCAAAAAGGTAGTTCCACTCTATACGATCAAATGCTTTCTCCGCATCGAGGGAAATAACACATTCAGGAATCCCAGTTGAAGGTGAATATAGAAAGTTAAATAAACACCGAATATTAAACAAAGGAAGACGGTTTTTAATAAAACCAGTTTGATCATCAGAAATAATAGAGGGAATAACAGTTTCTAATCTATAAGCCAAAACTTTGGCCAAGATTTTAACATCAACATTAAGCAAAGAAATCGGCCTGTACGAGGAACACTCTGTTGGGTCTTTACCCTTTTTTAATAAAAGAATAATAGATGCCTCATTAGGAGGTACATGTTAAAAAAAGGCCAAAGACAGCATGGTTTCCTTAAGGGGGAATCTCACCTGACAAATCTGTTGAAATTCTTTGAGGAAATAGCAGGCTAGATAGACAAGGTGAGTTGGTGGATGTTGTTCGCTCAGATTTTCAGAAGGCCTTTGACAAGGTGCTGCATATGAGACTGCTTAACAAGATAAAGAACCTATGGTATTACGGGAAAGATACTAGCATGGACAGAAGGGTGTCTGAATGGCAGGAGGCAAAGAGTGGAAATAAAGGTTGGCTTTTCTGGTTCGCTGCCGGTGACTAGTGGTGTTCCGTAGGGGTTGGTGTTGGAATCACTTCTTTTTATGTGAATGATCTGAATGACCGAATTGCACCCAGGGCATGCCCTTTTCTCACCAGGTAGGAGGTACAGAAGCCTGAAGGCATACACTCAGTGATTCAGGAACAGCTTCTTTCCTTCTGCCATCCGATATCTAAATGGACATTGAAGCTTTGGACACCACCTCACTTTTTAAAAAAAATATACAGTATTTCTGTTTTAGCACTTTTTTAATCTATTCAATGTATGTAATTGATTTACTTGTTGTTTATTATTTTTTTAAATTTTATTTTATTTTTTCTCTGCTGGATTATGTATTGCATTGAACTGCTGCTGCTAAGTCAACAAATTTCACGGCACATGCCAGTGATAATAAACCTGATTTTGATGATTTGTGACCAGGTTTGTGGACACTATGGAGATAGGTGGAGGGGCAAGTGGTGCTGGGGAAGCAGGGCTTCTGCAGAAGAACTTAGACAGCTTAGGAGAGAATGGGCAAATAAGTGACAGATGGAAGTGTAGGGAAGTGTATGGTCATGACTTTAGTAGAAGAAATAAAGGCATAAACCATTTTCAAAATGGGGAGAAAACTTAAAAAAATTAGAGGTGCAAACGGACTTTGGAGTCCTTAGGAACGTGGAAACATAGAAAACCTACAGCACAATACAGGCCCTTCGGCCCACAATGCTACACCAAACATGTACTTACTTTAGAAAGTACCTAGGGTTATCCACAGCCCTCTATTTTTCTAAGTTCCTTGTACCTATCCAAGAGTCTTTTAAAAGACCCTATCATATCTGCCTCCAACAGTTGCCAGCAGCCCATCCTTGTGCAGATTTCCTAAAGGTTAACTTACAATTTGAGTCAGTGGTAAGGAAGGCAAATGTAATGTTAGCATTCATTTCAAGAGGACTAGAACACAAAAGCCAGGATATGATGCTGAGGCTTTAAGGCATTGGTCAGACTGTACTTGGGAGTACTGTGAGCAGCTTTGGAGCACTTATCCAAGAAAAGATGTGCCTGCATTGGAGAGGGTTCGGAGGTTCACAAGAATTATTCCAGGCATGAAAGGGTTAATGTTTGAGAATCACTTGGTGGCTCCAAGCCTGTACTCTCTGGAGTTTAGAACAGTGAGTGTTTTTTATTGAAACACATCAAATATTGAAAACTCTAGATAAGGTAGATGTAGGGTGTAGGTTTCCTATGGTGGGGGAATCTAGACCAGAGGGCAAAGCCTCAGACTTGAAGGATGTACATTTAGAACAGAGATAAGCAGGAATTTTTTTAGTCTGTAGGTAATACATCTGTAAAATTCATTGTCACAGGCAGCGGTGGAGGCCAAGTCACTGAGGATATTTCAAGCAGTGATCGATAGAATCTTGATTAGTTAGCACGTTAAAGGTTACAGAGAAGGCAGGATAATGGGATTGAGAGGGATAATAAATCAGCCACAATGGAATGGTGGAGCACACTTGATGGACTGAATGGCCTATTTCTGCTCATATGACCTATGGTTTATGGTCTGAAGCAATTTAGATGGCAATACAATGCAAATATGGCAGAATTCTGTAGGCATTCATGCATTATTTTTGTAAATCAAATAAACATTTAAATCAGATTTCATGACGTAATGATTTCCAAATGACCCAAGTAGTATCTCAGCAATGTGTATGCATGGACTCAGTAATTTGACAAGGAGCAAGGTATTCTACTGATCCAAAATACATTGTTTATTTATTATTAAGAAAAGGAATCGACAGACAAGTGGTTTCTCAACATTAAAATTTGTTAGTTGGAAGCTGTGTCGGAGAAACTGCAGCATATAAACCGGCATTGAACTGTAGTCAGAAAACACCTTTAACTTAGTAAAATCTGCAGCTGTGAAAGTCCATCAGGATGAGTTTTAAAATATTCTGTTTTTCAAAAATGACATCAATATCTCACACAAAATATTGAAATAAATACAAGGACAATTCAAAGTTTACAGAAGGGAAAGTGTAGTGAAATCTGGATTTATGATGGAAGATCACAAGTGCTAAGATTAGGAAGCCGTGCTGGAAGACAGCAAGCAGGTATCAGCAATTACTAAGCCTTGAAATTACTCCATTTTACTTCGGACAAATGCAAAGCCATTCCAATTTTTATTTGCTGAAAGGAAGAAAGTTTGTTGTTCAAAACAGGAATTACTTTATGAAGTTGCAGTAAAAAAGAACTACTCATTGAAAACACGTAGAAAGCTGCATTAGTACGGAAAAATTTAAAAGCCTAATGGGCAGCAAGAGCGGAAAAGGCATCTCATGCTTAGAGTACTCACATAAACTGAGTGGTACGAAGCTCTGCGATAGAACAGGGTGAGAGTCTGAGTAAACTGATTAAAAACAAAATAAAAATGAAACGAAAGAGTGACAGATGAGAAGAACTAATGTAGAAATTTACCAGTACCAGGATACTGACAAAGGCACATACATTTGAGCCTCTGTAAAAAACCCATGTTTAACAAATTAGTTGAAGCTGCAACATTACCAATGATACCAGTTTCTTCTAAAGTTCAGTGCCTCAGCCAAACGTAACACTGTTTACAAAGTGACGAGAATCTAGAGATTTTATTTGTAAGATAATACAAATTCACTGAACATATGCTTGTGTTTATACCATCAATACACAAAGGTATACAAAGGGAATGGTACCGGAGAATTGGAGGGAGGCGAATGTTGTCTCCTTGTTCATAAAAGGTAGTAGGGATAGTCTGGGTAATTATAGGCCAGCGAGCCTTATGTCTGTGGTGGGAAAGTTGTTGGAAAAGATTCTTAGAGATAGGATCTATGGGCATTTAGAGAATCATAGTCTGATCAGGGACAGTCAGCATGGCTTTGTGAAGGGCAGATCATGCCTAACAAGCCTGATAGAGTTCTTTGAGGAGGTGACCAGGCATATAGATGAGGGTAGTGCAGTGGATGTGATCTACGTGGATTTTAGTAAGGCATTTGACAAGGTTCCACATGGTAGGCTTATTCAGAAAGTCAGAAGGCATGGGATCCAGGGAAGTTTGGCCAGGTGGATTCAGAATTGGCTTGCCTGCAGAAAGCAGAGGGTTGTGGTGGAGGGAGTACATTCGGATTGGAGGGTTGTGACTAGTGGTATCCTACAAGGATCGGTGCTGGGACCTCTACTTTTCGTGATTTTTATTAAAGACCTGGATGTGGGGGTAAGAAGGGTGGGTTGGCAAGTTTGCAGATGACACAAAGGTTGGTGGTGTTGTGGATAGTGTAGAGGATTGTCGAAGATTGCAGAGAGACATTGATAGAATGCAGAAGTGGGCTGAGAAGTGGCAGATGGAGTTCAACCCAGAGAAGTGTGAGGCGGTACGCTTTGGAAGGACAAACTCCAAGGCAGAGTATAAAGTAAATGGCAGGATACTTGGAAGTGTGGAGGAGCAGAGGGATCTGGGGGCCCAGGACCACAGATCCCTGAAAGTTGCCTCACAGGTAGATAGGGTAGTTAAGAAAGCTTATGGGGTGTTAGCTTTCATAAGTGGAGGGATAGAATTTGAGTTGTGAGGTAATGATGCAGCTCTCTTAAACTCTGGTTAGGCTACACTTGGAGTACTGTGTCCAGTTCTGGTATAGGAAGGATGTGGAAGCATTGGAAAGGGTACAGAGGAGATTTACCAGGTATGCTGCCTGGTTTAGAGAGTATACATTATGATCAGAGATTAAGGGAGCTAGGGCTTTACTCTTTGGAAAGAAGGAGGATGAGAGGAGACGTGATAGAGGTATACAAGATATTAAGAGGAATAGATAAAATGGACAGCCAGTGCCTCTTCCCCAGGGCACCACTGCTCAATACAAGAGGACATGGCTTTAAGGTAAGGGGTGGGAATTTCAAGGGGGATATTAGAGGAAGGTTTTTTACTCAGAGAGTGGTTGATGCGTGGAATGCACTGCCTGAGTCAGTAGTGGAGGCAGATACACTAGTAAAATTTAAGAGACTACTAGACAGGTATATGGAGGAATTTAAGGTGGGGGGTTATATGGGAGGCAGGGCTTAAGGGTCGGCACAACATTGTGGGCTGAAGGGCCTGTACTGTGCTGTACTATTCTATGTTCTGTGTAAACAAGAGTAGGATATCGGTATTAAGATTCAAACTTCAATTTAGTCAGGAATTTTCAGCTGTTATCTTGAAGAAATGGCTTTGTGGCCTGTCATGGCTCAACCAATCCTGGAAGTGGAAGCCAGTTGCGCCTCATCTTTAAAAGAAATGCAGGAAGTCGTGCCAAAGATAAGGAGAGACTCCATTGTATTTTTTTTTAATGGCAGATTAATTGCAATAACTAATGTTTTCCTGAAATAGCAAGGGTTTTTATCTAATGCTTTGCACATGCTAGATTTTTCTTCAATTACTTTTGTTTTTCTTATGTGTTTTCATTTATTTTGGTCTTGCATTGATGCACCTAATAAAATATTTTTAAGGGTTGATTCAATGGGAGTGTCTTGAAAATATATATCACTTATTTAAAATGGAAAATTTTAAATAAATTAAATAAAACTAAAGAGTATGAAGAGCTTTGTCTAAAAGAAATAACTCAAATACTGAGGAGAAATGTGTCAAGTCTCTGTAATGGCCACTACATCATAATTCCATGTATGTATCCAAGCTCTCAGTTCATCACCTTTGTTCCTGATGCTTCTTGCATTGAAGTACACACACTTTAGTCCTTCTACCTTGCTACCTTTACACCCTTTATTCTGCTTCTCTTTCCTCAAAATGTTAGATCTGGCTTTACTCCATGCACTATACTTGCAGTTCTCGCATGACCTTTTCCTCTTCCACCTCAGTATCTGCTCCAACACTCTGGTTCCCCTCCCCCTGCAAATCTAGTTTAAACCCTCCCGGAGCTGCACTAGCAAACCTTCCCGCAAGGTTTATCTCAGATCTAAATCTTGGTAATTTGATGAATTTGTCTCGTCTCTATCTGTGTTGCAACTATTCTAAGATTCTATGGTATCATCCTGGATTTGAAGACAAATGGAAAGTCTGAGGAATGGCTAATGGATTGCAAACTTATCCAAGTGTGAGGTACTGAAATTTGGACAGTCAAACTTGGATAGAATTCACATATGTAGAGAATGGGAAGGCACTAATGAGTGTTGTGGAATACAGGGACCTGAGAACACAAGTGGAAGTAGCCACACAGGTAGATAGGGTGGTAGAGAAGGTGTTTAGCATTCTAGCCTTCATCAGTCAGGGCATCAGATTTAGGAGTAGGAACATTATGTTGCAGTCATACAAGTTGCTGGTGGGGTGGTTTGGTGAATTGTGTGCAGTTTTGTAAAGACAATATCAAACTGGAGCAGAGATTTATGAGAATGCTGCCTAGACTAGAAGGCCTGAGTTATAGGAGGAGGCTGGCCACACTGGATCTTTATTCCCTGGAGCATGGGAGAACATTAATGAAATCATAAGGCGTTTAGCTAGGTGTATGGTCATAGTCTTTTCACCAGGGTTAAGGAGTCTAAAAATAAAGGGCACAGATACAAGAGATTTAAAAAGACCTGAGAAGTAACTTCTTTACATAGAGAGTAGTATCTAAAATGAGCTACTGGAGTTAGTGATCAAGACAAAGTTCGAAGTTTAAACGTTCAAAGGAAATTTATTATCAGAAGTACATACACGTTACCATATACTACCTCAAGATTTATTTTCTTGCAGCAACTTATGGGAAAATAAATACAATAGAATTTAAAGAAAAATTATACCTAAACAGGCAAAGACTGGTGAACAACCACTATACAAAAAACAAGGTATGCAAATAAAGCTATTACTGAGAACATGATTTGGGAAGAGCCCCAGAAAGTGAGTCTGTAGAGAATCAGTTTAGAACAGTGGTGAATGCAGTTATCTACATAGGTAGATACAGTTACAACACTTAAGAGACATTTGAATAGGTACATAGAAGGATGGGACCCGGAGGGTAGGGGCAACAAAGACTAGCAGGGAAGATGGTGTAGTTTGCATGATCGGTTGGGCCAAAGAGCCCGTTAACCTGCTATGTTACTCAGTGATAGATCATTTGTAAATAAAATAATGCTTTTAATGATTTAAATATGATCAATAAAAAAAAACTAATGATGAATATTTTTGCAGCAACAAGATAGAGACCAATATTTCTTTCCCAAGAAATGTTTTCTTATAAACAATCAGCCCTTGACATACCTGCTGAACAAAGACATTATTAAGATGATTGGTCAGTCTCCTAGCAAACTGTTCACGCAGATCCCTAAACTGCTGTTGCTGCTGTCTCACTGCATGAAGCTCCTCGTGTCCTGGAATACATTACACAAAAATCAAAATAAATTGTTGAAGAAACATTGCAAAATGCATAAATTAAACAATTTTACACATTTTGCAAAAGCAAAGTAAGTGACATTAGCAATATTGCAATTTTTGAATGCTTCCTTCCCCCAAACCACAGGATTAACCCTTTACAGGTGTTAAATACTCAGTGGTCACTTTATTAGGTACCTGCTGTATCTAATAAAAAGGCCACCAAGTATGGTCATGGTCTTCTGCTGCTGTAACCCATCCACTTCAAAGTTTGACATATTCTGCATTCAGAAATACTGTTCTGCACACCACTGTTGTATTAAGTTACTTTTGGCTTCATGTCAGCTCAAACCAGTCTGGCCACTTTCCTCCAACCTCTCTCATTAACAAGCCATTTTCGCCCACAGAACTGCTCGCTGATGTTGTTTTGTTTACTGAACCATTCTCTGTAAGCTATAGAGACTGTTGTGCTTGGAAATCCCAGGAGATCTGCAGTTTGACAAACTCAAACCACCCCGTCAAGCACCAATCAACAGTCAACGTCACTCAGATCACATTTCTTTCCCCTTCTGATAACAAATCAACCTCTTGACCATGCTGCATGCACTGAATTGCTGCCACATGACTGCCTGATATATGCATTAACAAGGTAGATAGATAGATAGATAGATACTTTATTCATCCCCATGGGGAAATTCAACTTTTTTCCAATGTCCCATACACTTGTTGTAGCAAAACTAATTACATACAATACTTAACTCAGTAAAAAATATGATATGCATCTAAATCACTATCTCAAAAAGCATTAATAATAGCTTTTAAAAAGTTCTTAAGTCCTGGCGGTAGAATTGTAAAGCCTAATGGCATTGGGGAGTATTGACCTCTTCATCCTGTCTGAGGAGCATTGCATCAATAGTAACCTGTCGCTGAAACTGCTTCTCTGTCTCTGGATGGTGCTATGTAGAGGATGTTCAGAGTTATCCATAATTGACCGTAGCCTACTCAGCGTCCTTCGCTCAGCTACCGATGTTAAACTCTCCAGTACTTTGCCCACGACAGAGCCCGCCTTCCTTACCAGCTTATTAAGACGTGAGGCGTCCCTCTTCTTAATGCTTCCTCCCCAACACGCCACCACAAAGAAGAGGGCGCTCTCCACAACTGACCTATAGAACATCTTCAGCATCTCACTACAGACATTGAATGACGCCAACCTTCTTAGGAAGTACAGTCGACTCTGTGCCTTCCTGCACAAGGCATCTGCGTTGGCAGTCCAGTCTAGCTTCTCGTCTAACTGTACTCCCAGATACTTGTAGGTCTTAACCTGCTCCACACATTCTCCATTAATGATCACTGGCTCCATATGAGGCCTAGATCTCCTAAAGTCCACCACCATCTCCTTGGTCTTGGTGATATTGAGACGCAGGTAGTTTGAGTTGCACCATATCACAAAGTATGCTTATTAAAGTGGCCACTGAGTGTAAACTATAATTTGTTCAATGCAACCTTGATTTCATTAATTCAGTCACATTGCAACAAGCTGCTTTCAGAGTTGTGTCCCAATCTGGCTTGATACAAATGTTGTGTGGACTTGCATTTTTGCATTGAATTGTACTGGCAGCCAACATGTCAAACAAAAGTAGTTTAACACAGAAATGGTCAGTTAAGAATTATTCAAGTACAAGATGCACTGAAAATTGTCAAAAGTATTCTCAGGATTACAGAACGATGACAACATCCAAGAAGGCCATTTGGCAGGATGAGTCCATTCCAGTTTTATACAAGTACAATCTGCTCATCCTAACTTCCCACTCTCGCTCCAAGTCATAGAAATTCTCTCCTTTCAGAGATTATCCAGTTTTATTTTGACCAAGACAACTGAAACTGCCTCTACTATATTCACTAACTATTCACTTTGTGTAATTTTTTTTCCTAATGCCACTTTTGGTCCTTTTGCCACTGACAGATCTTGATCATTATTATAGAAAATTCAAGTAAATTCACCATAAAAGTGCAGCAACAGTACCTGGTCGAAGGGCCACATTCATACACTGTAGAAGGGCCTCGGCAGCATTGGTGCAAGCTTCGATACCTTTAGAAGAAGAAAGATCCCCATCCGTGAGGGCTTTAATATGGCCTTTGGATAGGTCCAAATAATTCTGCAAAATAAATACAGTCTAAATCCCATGGTATACAATCTCATGAAAACAAAATGCATGATTTCATCAATGATTCAGTATCTGATCTACTGAATTTTGCAGCTGATGCTTCAGGTTTTATCATCTACATTAATAAGTTAAATACAGTGAACAAGTGTAATCCATTCAGGTTAATTGATGCTACAAAATAGGTGCAAATTGTGAGAAGGGTATATACCCAAAGGACGATGTGCAGGCTGAAGTTTTCTCTCTTTATGACTCTAAAGCTAGAACTTCTGTCTATAAATATTCCAAAAGCTCTGGTTTTTAGTTAATTGGGCCATTGGTTAATTGGGGCAGATGTTTATTTGGGAAAACTCAAAGAACAAAAGCAACATTAAAAAAAGAGCCAGGATTTCCTTCATTTATTTCGGACTCTATGTTGCTCAATTAGGACAGAACACTGCTGCCAAACAATTTCTAACTAGTGTCAGTCATTATGTTCAAAAACCAGTGATTTTTGTCACTGATAGTTGGCAAGAAATAACGAAGTAGGTTAATGAAGTAGGTTCTCAAAGCTTGCAGAGAGATTTAGGCCAGTTAGAAGAGTGGGCTGAAAGATGGCAAATGGAGTTTAATGCTGATAAGTGTGAGGTGCTACATTTTGGCAGGACTAATCAAAATAGGACATACATTGTAAATGATAGGGCATTGAGGAATGCGGTAGAACAGAGTGATCTAGGAATAATGGTGCAGAGTTCCCTGAAGGCGGAATTTCATGTGGATAGGGTGGTGAAGAAAGCTTTTGGTATGCTGGCCTTTATAAATCACAGCATTGAGTATAGGAGTTGGGATGTAATGTTAAAGTTGTAGAAGGCATTGGTGAGGCCAAATTTGGAGTATTGTGTACAGTTCTGGTCACTGAATTATAGGAAAGATGTTAACAAAATAGAGAGAGTACAGAGGAGATTTACTAGAATGTTACCTGGATTTCAGCACCTAAGTTATAAAGAAAGGTTGAACAAGTTAGGTCTTTACTCTTTGGAGCGTAGAAGGTTGAGGGGGAACTTGATAGAGGTATTTAAAATCATGAGGGGGATAGATAGAGTTGACATGGATAGGGTTTTTCCATTGAGAGTAGGGGAGATTCAAACAAGAGGACATGAGTTGAGAGTTAGGGGACAAAAGTTTAAGGGTAACATGAGGGGGAATGTCTTTACTCAGAGAGTGGTAGCTGTGTGGAACGAGCTTCCAGTAGAAGTGGTAGAGGCAGATTCGATTTTGTCATTTAAAAAAAATTGGATAGGTATATGGACAGGAAAGGAATGGAGGGTTATGGACTGAGTGCAGGTAGGTGGGACTAGGTGAGAATAAGCGTTCGGCATGGACTAGAAGGGCCGAGATGGCCTGTTTCCGTGCTGTAATTGTTATATGGTTATGTAAGCAGTAAGACAATTCACAACTGTTTAGCTTGAAGATGCCAGAAACAGCTGGGAGTGAAAATGAAATGATTTCACTACTTCCAAAAACTAGGAACTATAAAGAAATGAAAGTATCGACAATTATTTTGAATATTACAATGAAAAGAATTTAGAGGATACAATCGGCAAAAGTACTGTATGAAGGCAGTTTATTATCTGCACGAGGTGTTTATATTGATCTTGTTTATTTAATCATTTAAAAGAACACAGCTGCATACATTAGCTGAATTCCTCCGATGATATCTATAAGGAACTAATACAGTTTTATCATATTGAAGAATTGGTAGTGTACTAATTTGGTCTGATTTCATTTAAATCTGTAATTTAACAGTGGCTTGTCTTTTTTTAAATACATTTTTACATATTCTGGTTGATTGGGGCAGCTGCTTAATTGGGCCAAAATGTACTGGTCCCAATGTGTCCCATTAACCTGAATCAACAGTATTTTCCAAATGTGTACCAAACTATAACAGAACACAATGCCACAGAAGATGAGCTTTAAGTAAGAAAGACCATAATTAAGCAAGTGCACGCAGGTGCAGCTGCTAACAAACTGTGTCAAGGAGCTGGAACTGGATTTGGATGTACTTAGGATCATCCAGGATGCCGACAGCATTGTAGATAAGACTTTTACAGAGGTAGCAACACCCAAGGTTTAGGCTTTAGAAAAATAGGTGACCACCAGGAAAAGAAAGAAGATTAGGCAGACCACAAAGGGCTATGCTGTGGCCTAGTATAAGATGGATGCTGGTCAACGGAATCCAAAGATGTATACCAATTATTGAAATTGGTCTATTATCATCACATATACTGAGGTGCAGTGAAAAGTTTGTCTTGCATACTGTTCATACAGATGCATTTATTACCCAGTGGATTGAAATAGTAGAAGGTAAAAATAACAAAATGTAGTAGCTACAGAGAAAATGCTGTGCAGGTAGATAATACGGTGCAAGATCATAATTGTCAAAGCAAATGAATTCCACTAGCTTGCCAATCAACAAAAAATCATTGTATGAATGCAAGGAAATGAGGAAGAACATTTCACATACCACAAGAAATTCTATTTCTTCCAGAAGCTTCATATTATTAGTATTACTAAGTTGTATGAGGTCATTGCTTTGGGAAATGTGATCCATTTGTTCCTTTACACTTTGTAGCATTTCTTCATAACTGCTCAGCTTATACTCAATCTCATCCACTTCTTTAAGAGCTTCATCCAGCAATTGCATTAGAATGTTCACCTGCTTTTCTGAAGCCATAATGGATTGGATGTTGGCCTGGTAAGAAGCAGATTCTGTATTAGACAAAGTATTTTATGGCAATGTAACAATTTTATCTTTTTACACCACTTATCAGAGATCATCTTGAATAATTTCTTAAATCGTCCTAACTGACAGATTCCAACTCAAAATCTGTGAGCCATTCTTCTCTTAAGTTCTTTTATTAACTTGCTCAAAGTAACAAGAGGCAATAACTATAACTGAACTCTGTTCAATAACTATATTTTGACATTGCCCTGTGTTAGCTTTCTGTCAGATCTAATACATGAAAGTGTTAGAAAATTACATTGAATGTGATCTAACATTGTTAGAGGAAGCATGTAATAAATACAATATAGATTACAAACAAGAGCATGCAATAAAAATAAAAGTTAGATATCTCAAAGAATTGGCCTTCTATCTCTCTGACAGAATAGGTTAAACAGTGAATAACGTTGTTTGCAAAGCTACTCCAAATCTTCCTTGATAACATCTGAAGTTCTCAAGATTTAACATTTCTGGAAGAAAGGAACAACCTTTTTTTAAGTTGTCACTGCACTACTTTGAAACTCCAATGCTTTCCAAATGCCCCAAGTCAAATGAAGCACTCCTATATAGTCACTATTTGCTGTTGAGATATCCTTCTGCTACCTCCATGTGTAGGAAAACTAAGTGGGTTTACCCAAGTACCATTGGTTATGTAAATCAAATCCTCCACAGCATCATCCAGTACATTTCAATGACGGCAAGTGAACAGTGTGCTGAAGAGATACCTCTCCATCTTGGACCATTCAGTAGCAGATAGCAAAAAGCTACACAGCAGGCAGAGTACAGCAATGAACCAAGTTGTGATGAGTTCTGTTGCTTAAGGCCAGATAGTAATTTTAATATCCTTGAAAGCTGATCACTAAAGTCTGTACACAATGACCTAGTGTTAAAGGGGCAGCCAGCAAAGCTTTGCAAATAATCATGTTGCTGATCACAGCTGGTAGTCATGATCTTAATATTTCCCAACAAACCACAATTATACATTTTACAATTTACTAGACAACGAATGTAATATTACTCTATTACTCAATAACCATTTTTGATACGTCCGAATCAAAATGGTCCAATCTAGCATTAGTTCTTTATATATTCTACACTCACCCCATCTAACACTTGTAATTCCCTAGACAATTTTTCTGCAAAGGCTTCAGCATTTGAGATAGCATATTCACAACCATCCATCATTATCTCAATATCTTGTTCTTCTTTTGCGTTTAACTCTTGGTATTCATCCAAGGATTCTTCATCCCCACCAGCCACACTCTGATTTTCGCCACTTGGAACAGACTCTTTGGAGAAATTTGGTAAAATGAAACTTGGTTAATCCTCAAGGCATTAAAGTACTATTAAAAAGTTAGGTAGTGAACATATTTTATGATTAAATTTAAAAACAATGTACAGAATCATTAAACAGGTGAAGTAGTGTGATAGCCAGAAAGACATTTTATCTGTAATCTACACAAAAAACTAGTGTACTTTTGGAAGCCTTCCTTTTTCCCTAAGCAATTTGGTAACTTTGCATGTTTAATATACAGACTAGCAGACCTACAATGAATGATTTTCTTTAATATTTAAATATGTAAGGCAGATCTGGCATAGCTTACAGAGTTGTCGACTTTGCTTATCAAATTGCTCTCACAATAACCAAATTTATGCAGTGCTGTGTGTTATGCAGCAAGTACACTTTTGGGAATTCTGGTCAGTACTGTGTTAACAAATATCAGATGGATTTACAGTTGGGAAGAAAACTACATTTGGGTCTTAAGTTAATTATAAGGAAGGTTAACTAGGTTTCATGCATACCCCTGCCTTATCAAAATGTATAGGCTCATGCCCAACTGTAAAATTATCCACAATATGAATATCCTGCTAACAATTATAGTCAGGATTCAGAGATCCAGGATGATTACAAAACAGACTACAAGAAAGCCACCAGAATCTGTGAACCATAATGTCAATTTCTGAGTTAAATATAAATGAATGCAGCATGCCTAGTTGCTTGATTTGGCAAATTATGGAATTGCCATAGACTCAAATAGATACAGGCATCAGACTCCCTACTGTAATGTGTAGGTGAGGAAGGCAAAATGTGCCCATGCGTGCTGTACGTATGTGGTAATTCCCTATGGAACCTCCGGTCAGCTTGCTGTTACTGCATACCAGACAATTGCTATTAGGTACACAGAGTTCTTTTGTATACAAAGCATGGTATACACAGAAGGGTTCAAATTCAAAACTGATGACAATTCAAAAGTTATTAACTGCTAATTGATCTAAGCTTAAGTAGATTTCCACATTGCTATATTATTCATGTATGCATATTGTAAAAAAATGTGCACTATAGATTAATCACAAATGCTGAAGGAACTCAGCAGGCCGGGCAGCATCTATGGAAAAAAGTGCAGTCCACGTTTCCGGCCAAGACCCAGGAAAAATTCTCCATCATGTAAACACTTACAGGTTTAAATAAATGACCAGATTTTAAAAGGGGCAATATGGTGAAGAAATAAAAAAAAGATAACATAACAAATTTTGCATTTCCGTGCATTACATTCAGAGGAAACTTTCAAAAAAGCAAATAACTTTTGCTCAAAAACAAAGATTATTCTTTAAATGTTTTAATTTTTTTAAGTACAAGATTTACAATTCTTAACAAAACTTTTAAAAAAATTAATTGATGAAAAAGTTAGTGTGATTGAATTATCTTTTGAATACATTTTTGAAAACATATAGTTAAAATCTTTAATCTGGTTAAGAGTATTTAAAGGAATCAACTCTCCATCTTCCTACTTGTGATGAGGAAATTTGATGAGGCAAATCATGCTTTGTCCCAAAGTGACTGGTTGCTGACCCTGGACCATGCTATTTCTTTCAGTGTGGTGCTAGACACAGTCTTCCAGTAGTTTAGCTCAGTGAATTAACCAGTTATTTGCTTACTGACTAGCTAATCTGGGCAGATGCTCTATCACAGCATTCAGAGCATAAATCACAGCAAGGGATAAGAATCCCTAAAATGAGTCAATTACATTTTGCTGAAAAGCTGTTCCAAGTTACAAAGTCTAAAATGTCATAGAAAATACTAAAACCATTCAATATATTAGGAGTTAAGTTTACCATATCCTTGCACTTTTCTTTTCCTCTATAGAAATAATAGAAATTTGACTGAAGGACAACCCAAGACAATTATTGATAGAAAATTAAAGCAGGAATTTTGGCCTGGAAAATCATTTCAGTGCTGATTTTAGAAAGGAAGAATAGATTAACATTATAATTTTGAGATTTATGAAAACAGGATTTTTTCCCACCATATGATCAGTTCTTCCAAAGAGAACATGAATTTTACATTCAAGATAATGGCTGCTGAAAGGATGTTGAATAAAGTCGTCGTTAGTTATAGGATAAATACATGTTACAAGAAACACAAGGAATTCATGCACATCAAGAATGTACATCTACCAAAGTGATTTTTATAGGTGGGTAAATGAAAACTGAAACTTATTTAAAATGCTTATTCAGAAATGAACAAGACTCCCAACACTTTTATAAATACATAAGCCAGTTCACATATCAACTGGATTATTATAGAACGTTGAAGCTTTACACAGACGGAGTTTAGGAGGTTTACTAGGATGCTGCCTGAATTAGAGAGCATATTTTATGAGGATTGGTTGAGAGAGCCAGGGCTTTTCTCTTTGGATGGTAGGAGGGTGAGTGGTGACTTGATAGATAAGATAGCATACAAATGATAAGAGGCATAGATCAAATTAATAGCCAGAGATTTTTCTCAGTGCATATATAGCTAATACCAGGGTCATAATTTTAAGATGATTGGAAGAGAATATAAGAGGGTGGGAAGATGTCAGATGTAAGGTCTTTATACAGATTGTCGTCAGTGTGTGGAATGCCCTTCCAGGGATGCATTCAGAGCATTTAAGCAACTCTGACAGGCATATAGATTATAGAACAATGAGGGTTATATTGGAGAAAAGGGTTAGATTGACCTTTGTGGGCCATTGGGCCTGTACTCTGCTGTAATCTTCTATGTTCTATGATTATGAAGAATTCGAAAAGAAAGAGCAGACATGTCTTTTACCATGTGATGAACCAGAGAAAATGATGAGAGCAGCATCAACCATTAGAAATGGTCTTTTCAATATCACTAAATCCTCCGACTTCTTCACTTAGCGTCTGAAGAGCACACTCCTTAAAGTTATCTCCCCACTGAAAATTGCCTTACACTTTGTTAATGATGACATGTAAGCCACAAATCGAACCAATGAGTCCATGATTCAACCAGTCTTGGTGAAGGCCAGAATCAGATAAGGCTGTGTTAGTAGCTTAATACTTTTCATTTTTTCAATACAGCATCTCATCTTACGCAAGCTTCTACCTAGAGTGGAATTAAGCTGCAGCTCTGGAGGGAAACTGCTCAATCTGCATGGTCTCCACTTCACAGCCTAGGTCACCATAATCTCAGCAAGTGACACAGACAATGCTTCTGTAGGAGCAAGGATACCTTGTTGCAATTGTACAGGGCCTGGTGAGAATATGTCTCGAGCATTATGTGCGATTTTGGTCTCTTTACTTGAGGAAGGATATTCTTGCTATGGAGGAAGTACAGCAAAGATTCATCATACATACACCTTAATAATAGTATTACGGTATGGAGAGAGATTGGGTGAATTAGGTTTATGAGCTGAGAAGAATGACAGGGAATATCACAGAAACCTAAAATATTCTAACAAGTCTAGACAGATTAGATAGCAGGACAATCCAATCCTGGGATCACAGTCTAATGATAACTCAAATAAGACTGAGATGAGCAGAACTACCTACTTCTGGTGAACCTGCGGAAATCTACACCACAGTGGACAGTTGAAGCCAAATAATTGAATATTTCCAAGGTGCAGTGAGACATTGTTTTAGGGAAATAGAGATAAAGTTACAATTCATTACTGAACTTGGATGATCAACCATGATGATATTGAACAGCAGATTTGGGTAAAAGGAGTGAATATCCCACTCCTGCTTCTGTATCATACACATTTTTCAGCTGTTGGGTTCTAAGTCTCCAACTTTTTCACTAAGTACACAAGAAAATGGGCCACATTCTAAACAGCTGAAAAACAAAAATCCTCCATCAACATGCCAAACTTGACAACACAACCCTTGAACAATAAAGGTCTAAGGCAAGACCCTGGATTACATGGGCTAAATGCAGAAGGAAGCCATTAAGCATATCAAGAACATGCCAGCTCTCTGTAGAAAAATCCAATCTTATTTCTGCATTTCCCTGTAGCCCCGCAATTTATTCTCTATCACGTTCATCAAGCTGCCATTTATTTTCACCAAGATGAATGATATTGGCAAAATAACCTATCAGCAGAAGGGAAGAAACCAAAGCACCCAGAGTAAACCCACATAGTCACACAGAGAAGATGTAATCAACACAAAAAAGACACGCAAGATCCGGACTGTTGCTGGAGGTCTGAGGTATCAGAGACAACTGTTGTGCCGCTATTCCATCCTTGCACATCTTGAACATAGACTCTACTGTATTAGGCAGGAGAGTGGGTAGCTTGCACTCCTCTTCTATTTATGCTGAGCTGTTGCATGCTTCCAATTCTCAAATGCCTTTCTGAATGCTCCTTTTCCAATTTGAGCAGTTGGTGGCCAGGGATCTCAAGAAGTGGGTGTGGATGTTGTATACCCCAGCCCCTCACCCCCGAAGTTTTGAAGACATTCTTGATTTTTTAAAATTTAACTGTTAGCTGATCAGTGCAGATGCAGTGGGCTAAGGGTCAGTTTCCATGCTGTATAACAAGAGTCTCGACTCCTTTCATGATCCTTAAAGCAATCAGATATTCTCTATGAACCATTAAAACTATAATAGTAACTAAGTTATTCCTATTAAGTACAATTTCCTTTGTACTTCCATGAAAATAGCATTCAACAGAGTTCTGTTACTCTGTACAAATGAACAGACTGCTGAGCCATGCAAGTTCCTGATAGGTACAGAAATCAGAATATCTACTTGTCCTGTGGTCTAAAATTGTATATGGACCCAGCTTAGCAAATAAATACCCCCAGAACCAGCATTACACATGGATTTAATTCCAAACTCAAGATGCAAAACCCAATTTTCAAGAGAAAAAAAATGCAGCCTTGGATAGCATTCTTGAAACAGAAGGGATGCAGTTGCTCATTCTCTATAGTGACCTGCAGTAAACACCTACTTGCTAGATATACACAATAGCTTCCTCAGCATCTGAAAAGGAAGGTTAAATTTCAGGTCATATAGTACTGTGGAAGTAAAAGGAGAATGCAGGAAAACTTCTTTTAAAAAACAGCTAAAACATAAACAAGAAAAAAAAGGTATATAATTCTTTAAGGATTTTTAATGAAGATCACCTTGCAGAGTCTTAATAATTAATTCCTAAAAATCCAGTGTGCTTATACTCTTAGCAGAGGAAAATGGTCAGTATCATTTGAACAAAGGAAATTAGGATGATCTTGGGAGTTCTCCAAAATACAATGGTGTAGTCTCAAAAAGAATTATTTATGTTATTGGATAATGACATAATGAGATCTCTAATACTTGTGAACACTTCTAATGACATCTATACATATAAAATCATAAAGCCTCTTTTTACACCCAGAAGAGCAGAGGTTCTGCCAATTGTGCGCAAAATGCTTTGGCACGTGCTGAAGTTATAAAGTGCAAATTTTAAAAGATAACAAGTAACACACACAAAATGTTGGAGGAACTCAGAAGGCCAGGCAGCTCTATGGAAAAGAGTACGGTCCCGGCCGCAAAACGTCAACTGTACTCTTTTCCATAGACGCTGCCTGGCCTGCTGAGTTCCTCCAGCATTCTGTGTGTTACTTAGACTCCAGCATCTGCAGATTATTCTCTCATTTTTAAAAGGTAACAACCCATTTCTTTATTTGAACCCTTTATTAATAAGTTGAACATCAATTATAGATATACACCAGAACGACAAAAATAAGAAAACATTACCAACCTTCTGTGACCTTAGGAAGTTCTTTGCAGAGAAAGAATAGAGAAAGAGGATTAAAGGAAGATAAGCAAAGAAACATTATAGCAACAGGTAGCAATACAGATTATAAAAGGCAGCATTTTACAGTGAATTCCCAAGACTGCCGCCGCCAGGCTTGCCATATCCACCATTACAATGTGCTTTCAAGAAATTCCATCGTAACAGAAATATTTTCCAAAGATGTAAAAAACAGAAATCAAAAAATGTGTTTGCAGAAGTGAAAATGCTAGCCACTAAAATACTCATTTACAAAAAGGTTGAATTTATCTTATAGACTGACCACAATGCATACTGTAACTTAGAGGCCAAGATGAAATACACAAAGTAATATGGTGAAAAAACATAACAAGTCACCTTGATGTGAAGCAATTATTAGCATACTAATGACTATATTCTAATATTACGATAAGCCTGCAAAGAAAGCTCAAAAATTTAATTACATTCAGCATTGTTGTTTACATAAATATTTTGATTTAATTTTCATAAGAGCCATTAAAATACCGAGCAAAAAAGATAATGGGAGTTGAAAAGATAGATGGAACAGACTGAGATGTGTTATGAAGAAACTGAAAGAAAAAAAATTAATGTCTGGCAAGCTGTCACAACTTAACAGGAGGACAATTAAATCATGTGAAGACTGTCATTTCTACTAAAATGAGATGTTTATCATCACACTGAGACTCACCTTCCAATAACTGTGAACTAACATTGACAAACTCGATCTTCTTTCTAAGATATCGCTGATTAAGTTTCCAAATACAAGAAATGAAAGCATTTTTCTCTGCTGTGCTGCTAGCAAGCCACTTGTACACTTTATCAAAGTGCAAATCAAACTCTGGATTCTCCTGCAAGAATAGATAATATAAATTCATTTAGTTCAAGTATTTGATTTTAGAAAAAAATTAATATGACAACCACGAGAAAATCTGTTGGAGATTCCAAGAAAGACACACAAAATGCTGGAGGAACACCGCAGACCAGGCAATGTCTATGGAAATAAATAAATAAATAGTCTACAATTCAGGCCAAGATCCCTCTTCAGGACTGGTATGATGAACCAGTTCATCATGAACATCAAAATATACAGAGTTTGGGACCTAACAGTATTCTCAAAGTGATAACACCCCTATAGACAAAATACTAAAATCAGAATTTCTAATTGAACTTCAGTGTGGGAATCTGGACCAACAAGTGGTAAGGGAGCAAGGCAGATATCACATAGTAAACCAGTTGCAGAACCATTGAATAGCCAGACAGCAAATCACTGGTGTTTTACTGTACATTCTTCAATCACAAAAAATAACTATTTTTGCTATGTTTCTCAATTCCTCCACCCATCAGTGAAAGTAGATACACATTATTTTTTCACATGCTGATCTAACTTCTTCAAAGCAGTCCTTCCCATTTTCCACTCTCCATAAGCATAACTCATCCAAAGCACCCTTTCCCATACAGGTACTGCTCGAGTCTTCACTGAACTACACTTAAATACTGGGAGGCGAGATGTGAAATCCTTATTCTCAAAAGGTTCTGCTCTCCAGTCTTTTTATCTCCCATTCTCCACTGCTCTAACTTTTCCTTCCATTCCCTCACCCAAACTGAAAATTTGTTAATACTATACTCTTGTGCACTTCTTGCCCGCTATGTTGGTTTTTCTTTCCTAACCTCCGAGTTCTTTTTAGCCTTTAGTATTTTTAGCTTGCAGTAACAAAATTAATTTATAGCTATTAAAACCATCTTAAACTCTGCAAGAAAAATAACTATTGCATGTCTGAAAATCTCTAACTCCTAACTCCTTCTCTCCCATTTACACATTTTAATGCCACAACGTGCTGCAAGTTGAGACTGCTTAGGAGCAGAACTGTCACATTATAGCAGAATTACCTGTTATGTCTTCATGAGCTTTCTCTGATATTGGATCCACCTTTCACCTGGGATATTTTTATGTATTAAATTTACTGTATTCATATAAATTGTTAGTCATGGCTATAAAGTTATCAGCATCAATTAAACATCAGAAGTGATATCTTTTTAATTCTTATCATTATTTAGAACATGGGGAAACTGTTCCAAATTTTTGGAGCCAAACTCATCTACTTTCTGAAAAACAAGTGATGCTCAGAGGCAACAAGAAATACTTAGCAAGATCTGAATCTGTGTTTCTGTCTGATCAGCTTTGAGCTGTGGCAATGGCTGTATTTCAGCTCTAAAGGTCAGCCTAATAGAGTTAACAATTGCTAAGTTAGAAGGACTAAAATATTTTGGTTCCATTAATTCTATCAATATAAACACTAGAAAAAAAAATACAAAATTTCTGGATTGCTCTTTTGGGAGATGGTTCCAAACTTTCAGCTCAATACCCAATAAGAAATCCTGAAAAGTAGTATACTTTCAATTCTGGATGTTAGCTCTCCGGTGGAAAATTTTCATTCCAACTAAGCCATTCGTGAACTTTCTCAAGTATTATTTTGACCATGAAAGGCACCCCCTCAAATGTAATATAAAATCAGAAAAACAAGATACCCTACCAACATTTGAGATTACTCATCCAATTCCTTTGGGGTACTGACTCACCTTGAAGAACGTACAATTTAGTAGAGATCGATGGAACAGAGTGAATAAAGGCTAATAGCCTCTACAAGAGGGTTTTGATTTCTTAAAATAAAAGCTTTTGGTGGGGAGTGGCAAGGATGTACAGCTGCTTTCCATGAGAATACAAGGAAGTACTTCAACATTATTCAGATTTTGCTTCTGATCTTCTCTTCCCAATTTTAGTTTTATTTTGGATTTTTACCACATTACAATTCTACTTTTACTACAAGGATTGGTCACAGGGCTATGAACTTCTGTGCTCATCAATGCTGCCACTTCACAATTAATTGACAGGATGCACACTTTGAAATTGCAATTTGAACTCCAGCCAATCCATGATCCATTACCCTTTCCATCAACCCTTATTTTATAGCAAATGTGAATGCTCATTCAGTAGAATACAATGAAATTACTCCGCATTGAGAGTCCACTAATGCACCTTTAAGCTCCAATTCACATTTTGATTAATTAGCATATTAAGGAAACCCAAAGCAATTTTTCTACATTTGGACAGTGAGACAATGGCTACTACAGAGAAGGACAATGTAGTGAGGGGGGTGTGGGGGAGTAAACCTGTAATGTTAATGGTCATGAGATAGAAGACATTAATGGAAAGCTGTATCTTATTGATCGTGAACTTCAGGAAGGGGAGGTCAGGAGAACACATACTAACGCTTATTGAGGGGGTCAGCGGTGGAAAGAGTGATCAGCTTCAAGTCTCTGGGCATCAACTTTTCAGAGGATCTATCCAGAACCCAACATATCAGTGCAATCATAAAGAAGGCACACCAGTGGCTAAACTTCCTTAGGAGTTTGAGGAGACTCGAGCAAATTTCTATACATGTACCATTGAGAGCATTCTAACTGGTTGTATCATCACCTGGTATGGAGGAGCCAATGCAAGAGGATTGTAAGAAGTTGCAGAGGATTGTAGACTCATCCATTCCCATTATGAGTCCAACCCTACCCATTGTTGAGGACATCTTCAAAAGACAATGCCTCTGGAAGGTGGTGTCCAACATTAAGGACCTTAAACATCCAGATGGTTCCCTCTTCTCATTACTACCATCAGGGAGGTGGTATCGGAGTCTGAAGACACACACTCAACATTTTAGAAACAATATCTTCTCCTCTGAATGGTTCATGAACACTACTTCATTGTTCTTCTTTTGCATTCTCTAATGTTTATTGAATTTTTTATGCCTTGCACTGTATTGTCGCCACAAAACAAATTTCATGACGATGCCATTGATAATAAACCCGATTCTGATTAAAAAAGCAAGTAAACTAGATCAAATATAGTAACAAACAAAACCTAAAAAAATTCTCCACAATTTAAAAATATTTAGTACTTTCGTTATTAGTAACAGAAACCTGCAACATTCAGAATAATGTTTCATTCCTCATTATTAGTGTAATCAATCTGACCGAAACATCCAAATTTCAGTGGCCTTTCAGACCTTTTCGTTTTACCTTGTTAGCATCTTTAGCATCGACAACAGCCAAATCTCGCAATGCCCATGCTGTCTGCCGTTTGTAGAAATCCCCCTTATCTGACTTCTTCACCTTAACAACATTTACTTGAACTGGTCGCTCTGTTGTTACTGCAAAAATCAAAGTTAATAAATCAATGAGCAATAGAATAAAGAGGCTGAAAACAAAGCATTATTAACATAATAAAAGGGCTGAAATAGCGATCTTAAAGACTAGTGCAGAACTAATGTTTATTCGACCTTTTAGATAGATATTGCACAGAACCTCAAAGAGTACAGTAAGGCTCAATTCATCCAACAATACCCTTAATAGATATCTACCTTTTTAATTACACTTCCATACAATTTTTGACACATTTTTCTATGAAAATTATTTCGATCACAATAAAACTTTTCATCTCAGATAGTTAAATTTCATTAGCTATGAGGACTTGATCCTCATGTTTATGAAAGTTGGTACTGTGTTTTGCACCTTGGCCCCAGAGTAATGCTGTTTCATTTGTCTGTATTCATGGGTATGATTGAATGACATTTAAACTTGAACCTGAACTTCATATTCATACATTTATACCAAAGAGAATATCATTTTGATCAAACCTGTTATGTAAAGGAGAAGCTTCCAATTCATCAACTGACAATGGCAAAAAATAAATAAATAAATCCTGAATAAATTGCACAATTGAAAAGGTAGAAGCAATGCAGAAGGAATAACAGTGTCAGAGGAACTGAAATGAACAATGTCAAAAAGACAATGAAGAATAGAGGGACTCATGATTTATGGGGTAAACGTGATGAGTCAGTCTACAGGGGTGAGGAAGAGCATTTGATTGAGCAGTTACAACTTCACACTCAATGTCAACAAAACCAAGTAACTAATTGTTCACTTCAAAAAAAAAGGAAGTTGGATCCCACCTTTCAGTTCTTATTGGTGGGTCAGAGATGGAAAGAATTAGCAGCTTTAAATTCTTGGGCATTAACAGCTCAGATGACATATGCTGGGCCCACCACAAATATCCAATCACAGAGAATATAAGCCAGTACCTCTACTTTCTTATAAGCACAGGGAGATTTGGCAAGTCACCAAATACTCTATCAAGCAATCAGTAGACCATTGAAAACATCCTGACTATACATCATTTGGTACAACAAGTCCATGCGCAGGATTGTAAGAGGCTGGGGAAAGTACTGGATACAGCCCAGCCCACCATTGAAAGTATCTACAGGAGGCGTTGCATCAGTGCCAGAATCAATCACTAATGACTCCACCACCTGGGTCATGCCCTCTACTTACTGCTCAAGTACAAAAGCCACCAAGTTCAGCAACAGCTATTTTCTTACAGCCATCAGGTTCTTGAACTGACCTAGCCAACCCTAATCTTCTCTCTGCAAAACTCCTAAAGAACACTCCCTGCACTGCCATGGACTTGCCTCTGGTTCATTTTTGCACTTATGTCTCGCACAATCTTTTTCTTTGCTGTCACGAAAACTTTATGCATAATCTATGTACAGTACAGCAGTTTCGTGCAATATCTGAATCTTTGTGCCAGTCATGCTGTTGCAAGTTCTTCATTGTACCTATACCTCAAGACAATAATCTAATTTTCAAGAACTACTTTATAGAGGTTGGGGCTATTCATGCAAAGAAATTAACAGTAAAAAAAATAACCAAAGTTCAGTTTATTTTCTGGTATGTGACCTGCCAAATGTGCTGACTATTCAAAATTCTTATCAGCAACTAGAAAAGGTTTTCATAGAAAATTGTATTATATACTAGCATGTGAAGTGAAGTGACAGATTTTCATGGACATGGATAGTATCTGATAATAGAGACAATCATCTGGTGAGATTCTCCAGCATATACAGTCGGCCCTCCTTATCCGCGGGGGATCGGTTCCAGGACCCCCCCCCCACCCCCCGCAGATACCAAAAAATGCAGATGCTCAAGTCCCTTATATAAAATGGTGTGAAATTTACATATAACCTACGCACGTCCTCCCGTATACTTTAAATCATCTCTAGATCACTTATAATACCTAATACAATGTAAATGCTATGTAAATAGGTGTTCTACTGTATTGTTCAGGGAATAATAACAAGAAAAAAAAAAGTCTGTACATGTTCAGTACAGACGCAACCTTTGCAACTCTTCTGGGAACACTGATGCTGCCTCGGCATCAGCCGATGATTCTCCCGTGATCTTTAAGTTCTGAGGCTGTGGCGCTTTACATAGCCAGCCAGCCATCCTTTACTAGCTTTAAATTCCTTCCTCTCGCTCACAACACAAGTACTGAACGAACGAGACGCGAGGTGAACAATGCTCAAACAACAAGTAATACTTTTAATCATCTCTAGATTACAGTACTTATAATACCTTCTACAATTGAAATGCTATGTAAATAGTTGTTACACTGTCTTGTTTAGGGAATAAGGATGCTTTGAAGGAGGCTCAATAATACTAAAGTCAGGAACTGTGGAGGTTGAGGGCTGAGGACCACTTCAGCAAGCAACATGCCACTTTGCAAAAGATCTAAGATTTCTACTTTCTTGGTGAGAGAAAGCACTTTACAGAAACAAAGTAGCGACCGAACAAGACGCGAGGCGAACAATGCTCCAACAATGAGTGTTGGAGAGAGAACTTCCAGCTTTTCCCAATCCGTGGTTGGTCAAATTTGCACATGCAGAACCCACGGATAAGGAGGGCCGACTGTAATGCATTTCACTCCATCTCAAACGGACAATGAAATGGCAAATGATAGAACAAGAATCCACTGTACAAATCAAAATTTTAAATCCTGCTGTTCGAATCATATCACAGCAAAACGCCTAATGTCAGATATAATTAGACTACAATGCAACTGGATAAATCATAAAAATACATAAAAATTAACATAATTAAATTGCCTCTTAATAGGTCAACATCCCAGGGTGCTTTATGGAAAGGATGTAATTTAGGACAGATAATTAGCATTAAGAAAAACAAAAAGAGGCAATACACAGCAATGAAATGGTGAACAGCATAATGACAAAGAATAGAACAGACCTACAAGTGGAAATGTTATGGTCTAGAAGAGTGGAGGAGGAATCTGTAAACAAACTCTATTCCTGAAGCAGCCCTTCATGACACTAGTGCATCTCAGCGGTGTGTGCTTAGCCCACTGCTCTACTCTCTGTGTGACTAGGCATAGCTCAAATACCATCCATAAATTTGCTGATGATACAACCATTGTTAGTAGAATCTTAGATGGAGACGTGAGGGCGTACAGGAGTGAGATATGCCAACTATTGGAGAGGTGTCGCAGCAACAACCTGTCACTCAACACAAGACGATAGAGCTGATTGTGGACCTCAGGAAGGGTAAGATAAAGGAACACAAACCAGTCCTCATAGGGGGATAAGAAGTGGAGAAAGTGAGCAGTTTCAAGTTCCTGGGTGTCAAGATTTCTGAAGGCCTAGCCTGATCCCAATATATCAATGCAGCTATAAAGAAGGCAAAACAACAACTATACTTCATTAGGAGTTTGGAGAGATTTGGTATGTCAATAGTAACATTCAAAAACTTCTATAGATGTACCATGTAAAGCATTCTGACAGGCTGCATCACTGTCTGGAATGGGGGGTGGGTTACAGCACAGGACCAAAAGAAGCTGCAGAGAGTCGTAAATTTAGTCGGCTCCTTCTTGGGTACAAGCCTACAAGGGTACACAGGAAATCTTCAAGGAGCAGTTTCTCAGAAAGGCAGCATCCATTATTAATGACACCCAGCACCCAAGGCATGCCCTTTACTCACTGTTACCATCAGGCAGGACTTACAGAAACCCGAAGGTACACTCAGCAAATCAGGAAGTTACTTCCCCTCCGCCATCTGACTCCTAAATGGACATTGAACCTGTGAACACTACCTCACTTGTTATATATTGTCTCTGTTTTTGCACGATTTTTAATCTATTCAATATACAAACCCCATTTCCAGAAAAGTTGGGATATTTTCCAAAGTGCAATAAAAACAAAAATCTGTGATATGTTAATTCATGTGAACCTTCATTTAACTGACAAAAGTACAAAGAAAAGATTTTCAATAGTTTTACTGACAAACTTAATTGTATTTTGTAAAAATACACAAATTTAGAATTTGATGGCTGCAACACACTCAACAAAAGTTGGGACAGAGTTAAAATAAGATTGAAAAGTGCACAGAATATTCAAGTAACACCGGTTTGGAAGACTCCACATTAAGCAGGCTAATTGGTAGCAGGTGAGGTATCATGACTGGGTATAAAAGTAGCGTCCATCAAAGGCTCAGTCTTTGCAGGCAAGGATGGGTCGTGGCACACCCCTTTGTACCAAAATTCGTGAGAAAATTGTTAGTCAGTTCAAAAGGAACATTTCTCAACGCAAGATTGCAGAGAATTTAGGTCTTTCAACATCTACAGTACATAATATTGTGAAAAGATTCAGAGAATTCAGAGACATCTCAGTGCGTAAAGGGCAAGGTCGGAAACCACTGTTGAATGCGCATGATCTTCGAGCCCTGAGGCGGCACTGCCTAAGAAACCGTCATGCTACTGTGACAATTATAGCCACCTGGGCTCGGGAGTACTTCGGAAAACCATTGTCACTTAACACAGTCCGTCGCTGCATCCAGAAATGCAACCTGAAACTGTATTACGCAAGGAGGAAACCATATATCAACTCTATGCAGAAACGCCTGCGAGTTCTCTGGGCCCGAGCTCATCTCAGATGGACCGAAAGACTGTGGAACCGTGTGCTGTGGTCAGATGAGTCCACATTTCAGCTAGTTTTCGGAAAAAATGGGCGTCAAGTTCTCCGTGCCAAAGATGAAAACGACCATCCTGATTGTTATCAGTGAAAGGTACAAAAGCCAGCATTTGTGATGGCATGGGGGTGCATCAGTGCCCACGGCATGGGTGAGTTGCATGTACATGAAGGTACCATTGACTCTGAGGCGTATATTAGGATTTTAGAGAGACATATGTTGCCATCAAGGTGATTTCTCTTCCCGGGACGTCCATGCTTATTTCAGCAGGACAATGCCAGACCACATTCTGCACGGGCTACAACAGCGTGGCTTTGTAGACATAGAGTGCATGTGCTTGACTGGCCTGCTGCCAGTCCAGATGTATCTCCTATAGAAAATGTATGGCGCATCATGAAGAGGAGAATCAGACAACGGAGACCACAGACTGTTGAGCAGCTGAAATCGTGTATCAAGCAAGAATGGACAAAATTTCCAATTGAAAATCTACTACAATTAGTATACTCAGTTCCAAAACGATTAAAAAGTGTTATTAAAAGGAAAGGTGATGTAACACAATGGTAAACATGCCTCTGTCCCAACTTTTGTTGAGTGTGTTGCAGCCATCAAATTCTAAATTTGTGTATATTTACAAAATACAATTAAGTTGGTCAGTAAAACTATTGAAAATCTTTTCTTTGTACTTTTGTCAGTTAAATAAAGCTTCACTTGAATTAACATATCACAGATTTTTGTTTTTATTGCATTTTGGAAAATATCCCAACTTTTCTGGAAATGGGGTTTGTAGATATACTGTAATTGATTGATTATTTTTTTCTTCTATATTATGTATTACATTGAACTTCTGCTGCTAAGTTAACAAATTTCATGACACATGCTGGTGATAATAAATTTGATTCTGATAATGGATGATGGACAGCAAGATGCATACATCAGGATGCTCATTATCAGCTATAGCTCAGCATTCAATACCAAAAGCCCCTTAAACTAATCAATCAGCTTCATAACCTTTGCCTCAATACTTCCTTGTGCAAATGGATCCTTGATTTCATTACTTGCAGACCCCAGTCAGTTTGGATTGGCAACATCTCCTCCACAATCTCCATCAGCACAGGTGCACCACAAGGCCCCCTGCTTTCCTAACTTTACACTTATGCCTGTGTGGTTAAGCACAGCTCCAATGCAATATTCGAGTTTGCTGATGACACTACTGTTGTAGGCTGAATCAAAGCTAGTGATGAATCAGTATACAGGATCGAGACTGAAAATGTGGCCGAGAGGTGCCACAACAACAACCTCTTACTCAATGCCAGCAAGACCAGGAGCTGATTATTGACATCAGGAGAGGAAACCAGAGGTCCATCAGCCAGTCCTCATTGGAGAATCAGAGGTGGAGGGGGTCAACAAGTTTAAATTCCTCGGTGTTATCATTTCGGAGGACCTGTCCTAGATCCAGCATGCAAATACAATTCCAAAGAAAGCATGCAGCGCCTCTTAGGAGTTTGTGAAAATTTGGCATGACATCTAAAACTGACAAACTTCTATAGATGCGTAGTATTGATCAGCTGCATCACAACCTGGTACAGAAACACCAATGCCCTTGAACTGAAAATCCTACCAAAAGTAGTGAATACGGCCCAGTCCATCATGGGTAAAGCCCTCCCCATCATTGAGCACATCTACATGAAGTGTTGTTGCAGGAAAGCAGCATCCATCATCAGGGACCTGCACCTCCAAGGTGATGTTCTCTTCTCTCTGCTGCCATCGGGAAGAAGGTACAGAAGCCTCAGGACTCACACCACTAGGTCCAGGAACAGTTATTACCCCTCAACCATCAAGCTCTTTAACCAGAAGGGATAACTCCACTCCACTTCATTCGCCCCATCACTGAACTGTTCCCAGAACCTGCAGATGCAGTTTTGAGGACTCCATCTTATGTTCTCAATATTTGTTGCTGATGTATTATTTTTCTTTTTGTAGTTGCACAGTTTGTTGTCTTTTACACACTGGTTGAACACCCAAGTAGGTGCAGTCTTTCACTGATTCTATTATGGTTATTATTCTTTTATGGATTTATTGAGCATGCCTGCAAGAAAATGAATCTCAGGGTGACATGTATGTACTTTGATAATAAATTTAATTTGAACTTTGAAACATAAAGATAAAAAGATTAACTTAAAAAGTATAGGTATGACTACTGAAGGTAAGAGGCCTCTCTTTATATCGGCAGCACAGCAGAAGAAATGGCGAGCAGTTTCAAATTCCTGGGAGTGCACATTTCACACAACCCCTCATGGGTCCAGAAAACATCCTACACAATTAGGAAAGCTCACCAACATCTCTACTTTCTGAGGAGGCTGAAGAGAGCTGGACGATGCACCTCTATACTGAAGTCATTCTACAGATGTGCAGTAGAGAGCATCCCAACAAGCTGCATCAGTGCATGGCACGGAAACTGCACTGCAGTGGGCAGGAAGACTCTACAACAGGTAGTCAAAAATCACCCAATGCATCACCGGCACCAGCCTACCCACCAAGGACGTAAATACAGAAAGGTGCCAGTAACACCATGAAGGATCCCACCCACCCTTTCATGGACTCTCTGTACCACTCCCATCAGGGAGGAGACTATATAGCATTCAGCCCAGGACCACCAGACTCAAAAAGAATTACTTTCCCCAAACAGTAAGGCTGATCAATACCTTCACCCACTAACCCACCCCCTCCACTATTTTAACATTTCCTGTCAGAGTCACCTTATGTACAGACACCCCTGTTCCTACCATTAATTTAAGGACTATGGACTATATAAGCTATCTATGTATTTATATTTATTGAGTTTATATTTTTAATCATTCTGTCCTTTATCTTATTGAGGCTTTTTGGTGCTGCATCAGATCCAGAGTAACAATTATTTCACTCCCCTCACGAGCACTGGAAATGGCATTAAACAATCTTGAATCTTAAATTAACAAAGAAAAAGACTTTGATTAAAATAGAAATATGTGCTTAAGAAACACAAATAAAAACCACATTGAGCTGTACCTGTAGCACACAGAAAGCAGTTTTTTTTCTTCTTGCCTGCCTTGCATACATTGACAATGCTGAGCAATCGTTCATCATTTGGAGTGAAAATATCCCTCTGCAATGCGTGCTTGATTGCTGTCATTCTGAACACTAGCAAGAGAAAAAAAGCTATTCGTCAATGCAAAATGACTTGTAAATTAAACTTCCACGATACCATAACTTATGGAGTACAAGCAATAGATGGCACAGTGGATTTGAGAAATAACTATTCACACCTTGCACACTGAGATTGGGGAGGAAGTTAAGCGAAATGTACCTCACTTACATCAGGGAATTCTCCACCAGGTCTGAGATACAACAAGTATTCTCCCTTTGATGTGAATGGAAATGATCTGGGTACCAGTTGAACATTTTAAAGACATTTTTAAAGATTAATTATTATTGTAAAAATACTTTTATGTCTCTTCAATAATGGTTCTTTAACCAGGGGCCAAGCGTGACATCAGAAGTTTGGAGAGGAAAGGACTTCAATCAGGTCCACTGCCTGAGGATAAAAGGCAGCAGCAGGTCACGGCAGTGTAATAGAGCTTTGACCAGTGACCTGGGATTGATTAGTAAAAGCATATTAAAGGAAGGCAGGGGCAAGCAAAGAGGCCATCGTCACTGCATCCATCATCTAAATGGACGTAGTCAGGTGGTGATCTTGAAGCTTCAGCTCTTCGAGGCTTCAGTCAGAGAAAGCAAAGGAAAAAAAAAGCTCCTCATTTTCCTTCTCTTCTTTATATCTGCTGAACTAGGGCAGTAGAGATGCCAGGCAGGATAGTTGAATGCTCCTCTTGCAGGATGTGGGAAGTCGGGGAGACCTCCAGTATCCCTGACCACAACTGCGAGAAGCGCACATCCAGCTGCAGCTTCTAAAAAACACGTTAAGCCGTTGGAGCTGGAATTGGATGAACTCTGGATAATTTTTGAGGCTGAAGGGGTGATAGGACACGTACAGAGGTAGTTACACCTAAGATGCAAGACATAGGAGACTGGGTGACAGTCAGGAAGGGAAAAGGGGTTAAGGAGCCAGTGGCGATCCCCCTCAACAACAGATATACTACTTTGGATGCTGCCCGGGGGGTGGGGGGGGGCAGTCACAGTGGTCAGGTCTCTGGCACTGAGGCTGCCTCTGTGATTCAGAAAGGAGGGGGGAGAAGAGGCATGCTGTGTAGGGGATTTGTTCTTTAGGGGAATGTACAGGAGGTTCTATGGGCCAGAATAAGGTTCCCAGATGGTATGTTGCCTCCTGGGTACCAGGAGTGCAGGATATCTTGGATCGAGTCATCAGTATCCTTAAAATGAAAGGTGAACAGCCAGAAATCGTGGTCCATGTAGGTACCATGACATGGGTAGGACGAGTAACAAGGTTCTGCATAGGGAGTTCAGGGAATTAGGTGCTAAGTTAAAGGGCAGGACCTCCAGAGTTGTGATCTCAGGATTGCTACCCGTGCCACATGCTAGTGAAGCCAGAAATAGGAAGATTATAGAGTTTAACATGTGGCTAAGGAGTTGGTGCAGGAGAGAGGGCTTAAGATTTTTTTGCACCTGAACTGGAGGGGGACTAATATCCTAACGGGAAGGTTAGTTAATGCTGCACAGTAGGATTTAAACTAGAATTGCAAAGGGATAGAAACTATTGTGCCAAAACAGTTAGTGGAAAGGTTGTGAAGGCAGATATTGGTAGGACCTCAGACAAAGTTAGGAATCAACCAGTTGAATGTGGTATGACTAGCTTCTTGTGCAGCCTATATTTCAATGTAACTAGTGTCATAGGAACAGTGAATGATGGTGCTGAAGATGAGGTAGCAGGTTTACAAACAGAGGCAATGTGTAGTGAGGGGAGGCTGTTGATCAGGCAAAATTGTTGTCAACAGGATGAGTTACAACGTAAAAAATGCAGACAAAATTGAAAAGGACGAGTACAGGACTGTAGGTGTTGTATCTGGATGCGCTCAGTTTATGGAAGATAGATAAACTTGCAGCACAGTTGCAGATTGGCAGATATGATGTTGTAGGCATCACTGAAACATGGTTGAAAGATTAAAGCTGGCAGCTTAATGTCCAGGGATACACATTATATCAAATGGATAGTCAGGAAGGCAGAGGGGGCAGCGCTGCTCTTTTATTAAAAATGAAATCAAATCATTAGAAAGAGGTGACATAGGGTCGAAAGGTTTTGAATCATTGTGGATAGATCTGAACTGCAAGGATAAAATGACCCTGATGGGAGTTGTATACAGACCCCCAAAACAGTAGTAATGACGTGACCTACAAATTACAACAGGAGTTAGAAAATGCATGCCAAAAGGGCAATGTTACAATAGTCATGGGGAATTTCAATATGTAGGTAGATTGGAAAAATCAGATTTGTGATAGTTTCCAGGAGAGCAAATTTCTACAGTGTCTATGAGATGGCTTTTTAAGAGCAGCTTGTGGTTGAGCCCACGAGACAATCAACTATTCTAGACTGGGTATAGTGCGATGAACCAGAATTGATTAGAGAGCTTAAGGTAAAAGTACCCTTAGGGGTAATGATAATAATATGATCGGATTCACCATGAAATCTGAGATAGAGAAGCTAAAGTCAGATGTATCGATATTATAGTAAAGGGAATTACAGAGGCATGAGAGAGGTGTTGGCCAGAATTGATTGGAAAAGAACACTGGCAGGGACAACAGCAGAGTAGCAATGGCTGGAAGTTCTGGAACCAATTTGTAAGGCCCAAAATATTTACATCCCAAAGACGAAAAAGTATTCTAAAGGCAAGATGACCCAACTGTGGCTAACAAGAGAAGTCAAAGACAACTTAGAAGCCAAAGAGAGGGCATATGATTGGGAAGCTTTTAAAAACCAACAGAAGGTAACTAAAAAAGTCATTAGAAGGTAAAAATGGAATACAAAAGTAAGCTAGCCAACAATATTAAAGAGGATACCAAAAGTTTCTTCAGATACATAAAGTGTGAAAAAGAGGCAATATCAGACTGCTGGAAAACGATACTGGTGAGGTAGTAATAGGGGCAACAAAATGGTGGACAAACTGAATAAGTATTTGCATGAGTCTTCACTGTGGAAGACACAAACAGTATGGTAGAAGTTTCAGGTGTCAGGAGTCATGAAATGTGTGAAGATACCATAACTAGAGAGGACGTTCTTGGGAGAAACTGAAAGTTCTGAAGGTGGATAAGTCACCTGTACCAGATGGTGTACACCCCAGGGTTCCGAAAGAGGTGGCTGAAGAGATTATGGAGCCATTAGTATTGATCTTTCAAGAATTACTAGATTCTGGAATGGTTCCAGAGAAACGGAAAATGGCAAATGTAACTCCACTCTTCAAAAAAGGAGAGAAGCAGAAGAAAGGAAAATATAGGCCAGTTAGTCTGACCTCAGTGGTTCGGAAGATGTTGAAGGCGATTATTAAGGATAAGGTCTTAGGGTTCTTGGAGACAATGATAAAATAGGCCACAGTCAGCTTGGCATCCTGAAGTGAAAATCTTGCCTGACAAATTTGTTGGAGTTCTTTGAAGAAATAACAAGACAAAAGAGAATCAGTTGATATTGTGTACTTAGATTTTCAGAAGGCCTTTGACAAGGTGCCACACATGAAGCTGTTTAACAAGCTACGAGCCCATAATATTGCAGGAACAATTCTAGTATGGATGCAGCAGTAGCTGATTGGCAGGAGGCAAAGAGTGAGAATAAAGGGACCCCTTTTCTAGCTGACAGCTGGAGATAAGTGATGTTCCACCAGGGTCTGTGTTGAGAATGATTATTTTTACATTATATGTCAATGATTTAGATGATGGAATTGATGGCTTTGTTGCAAAGTTTGCAGATGATATGAAGAAAGGTGGAGGAGCAGGTAGTTTTTTTTGGTAATTCAAAATTTTATTATTATTTATTCTTATTTTACAAAGCAGCACAGTATATAATAGAGCAAATACAGTACAGCATATTTACATAGCCATCCCATGACAGGAAAACATATAAAACTAAGAAACAGAAAAAAAACTTCTAATAGTACACAGATATTATTGGACACCAGCTAGACTCTACAAAATTGGTATTGGTGATAATAATTTATGCTGGAAATGTAAAAATGAGGTGGCTACATACTTTCACATGATTTGGGAGTGTTCCATGGTTCGCCAATTTTGGTGTAAAGTTTTTGATTTGTTGGGGAATTGGTCGGGTCCTACATTGCCCTTGTGCCCATGGTTTTGTCTCCTGGGTGATAGGACAATGATACCTAATGTAAACAATGACAAATGTACTATTTTAAAGGTGGGCAAGTATTTTTGAGGAAGTAGAGGGACTATAGAAGGACTTCAACTGATTTGGAGAATGGACGAAGAAATGGCAAATAGAATACAGTGTCAGGAAGCGTATGGTCATGCACTGGTAGAAGAAATGAAAGGGCTGACAATTTTCTAAATGAAGAGAAAATACAAAAATTTGAGGTGAAAGTTGATTTGTGAATCCTTGTGCAGGATTCCCTGAACGTTAATTTGAAAGTTGAGTCCATGGTGAGGAAGGCAAATGTAATGTTAGTATTCATTTCGGACTAGAATAAAAAAGCAGGGAATGGTGAAACTTTATAAAGCACTGGTGCGGCCTCACTTTGAGTATTGCGAGCATGTTTGTCCCTCTTATTTTAGAAAGGATGTGCTGAAACTGGTGAGGGTTCAAAAGAGATTCACAAAAATGATTTTAGGATTGAAAGGCTTGTTATATGAAGAGCATTTGCTGGCTCTGGGCCGGTATTCACTAGAATTCAGAAGAAAGAGGGGTGACATTGAAACCTATCGAATGGTGAAAGGCCTTGAAAGAGTGGATGTGGAGGGAATATTTCCTACGGTGGAATAGTCTAAGTTCAGAGGACCAAGCCTCAGAATAGAGGAGTATTCTTCGGGAATCGAGATGAGGAGGAATTTCTATCCAGAGTGGTGAATCTATGGAATTCTTTGCCTCAGGCAGTTATGGAGGCCAAACCTTTATGTATATTTGAGGCAGTAGTTGATGGATTTTTGATTGGTTATGGCATAAAGCGATATGGGGAGAAGGCAAGAGATTGGAACTAGAGGAAAACTAGATCAGCTGTGATTGAAATGGTGGAGCAGACAGGATGGGTGGAGCAGGCTGGATGTGTTGAATGATGTAATTCTGCTCCAACACCTCCTGGTCTTAAAATCTCAAATTAACTTGTTAATTTATATATTCAAAAGATCTTCATGAAAGTGAACTGTTTAGAGGAAGTCTTTTAAAAGTATTTTATTTATAGTTACCGGTACTCAAATTTTTGTTGTTGTGTGGTTTTAGAATTTTCTAAATGCTTCCGAATTTGTCAGAAACATTTAGCTGTCAAAAAAAAACACCATTTGGTAACTCTGACTTAGTTACGGGGAATTACTTTACTGCTTTAAAAAATTTCTACTCAACACACACAAAATGCTGGAAGAACTCAGCCAGCCAGGCAGCATCTATGGAAAAGAGTAAACAGTCAACTCTTTGGGCCAATACAAGTCCTGATGAAGGGTCTTGGCCCAAAAAGTTGATTGTTTACTCTTTTCCATAGATGCTGCCTGGCCGGCTGAGTTCCTCCCACATTTTGTGTGCATTGCTTTGGATTTCCAGCGTCTGCAGATTTTCTTGTTTATTTTTATTCATACTGCTTGCAAACCTGATTTTGACATGATAGAATTTAATCTGGGAGAACCCTCAAGGCTTGTACCTTTCTACTGGGAAGAACTCCCAAGGCAAGCTTGTTCTTTTGAACAAAAAAAGTTCAACCCTGAACAAATAGTGCTCACTAATGGCTGCATAACATAACCAAATTATGTCTCTCAAGATGCTGCACTGAAAACTAGCCACAGAGACTTATAAAACTGTGGCATTAATTGAATGGTTTTGTATTCTGGCCCTTAAGATCAATGCTGACATCCATTACTCTTAGCCATTCTTTTTATCCTTGCCTATTTGACTTAATTACTTCTTTTCAGAGTTATTTAAATCTTGCTGTTGTTCTTCCTATCTTATCGGGTGCTTTAAACCCATAACTGATTATCTCACTCTGCCTCATGTTTAGTTCCAACTGCTAGAATTTCTTCTTTCACAATTAATATCCCTTTGAACCTACAAAATTTATTTCTTGGCAAACTTGTATAAGTATCTTCATTATCGGGTGCTTAAAACCCATAACTGATTATCTCACTCTGCCTCATGTTTAGTTCCAACTGCTAGAATTTCTTCTTTCACAATTAATATCCCTTTGAACCTACAAAATTTATTTCTTGGCAAACTTGTATAAGTATCTTCATTTGAACAACATCACCACTAATTAATATGGTAAAACACCAATGCCCCAATACAGTTTCTTTCCTTTCTTGAAAAGTTTCAAACTGTTGAACTATTTATTTATTTTGAGATACAGCGCAAACAAGCCTTCTGGCCCAACAAGCCACATGACTCAACAACTCACTTATTTAATCCAAGCCCAATTCCAGGGCAATGTACACTGACCAATTATCCTACTAATACTTAAAACGCGAGAGAAAACTATCAAGAGGAAAGCCTTGCTTATACAGGACCTACAAATTTCTTGCAGATGCCAGAACTTAACTCCAAACTCTGATGCCCTGAGCTGTAATAACATCAGCAGCTATGCTATTGTGGCAGCTTTCAGGCAGAAGAGCAAACTCCTCGAAGCAAGCACAAAGCCACCCAACACAAAGAATCTTTGGTTCAAATGAATATTACAGTACAACATAGTTGAGCTACTCATCAACAAGACAGAGCAAATTCATTTTAACTCATTTTGCTTTGATTAGATAAGATAGAAGCAATAATAGAAATGAAACATCTTTTCACTCAGTTAAGGGAAAGGAAAAATTGCAGATGCCAGTGATCTGAAACAGGTAGAAATTACAATCATAGAGCAATACAGCATGGACACAGACCTTTTGGCATAACCTACTAGCACAAATTTCCTCCAGTCAGTACCCCTCTAAGCCCTGTGTGTACCTATCCAAATGCTTCTTAAATGATACAATTTGATCTGCCTCAGCCACTTCCTCTGTCAACTCGATCCATATCCCTGGCTTGTCTTTGCTACCCTTAAATAACAGAGGATCACTAGCCACCTTCCAGTCTTTGGTAACTTCTCTACTGGCCCACAATGAAATTTCTCTGCAATTTCTTCTCTAGCTTCCCAGCAAGTCTGAGGATGCACTGGGGATTTAACCTGCTGTATGGTTGCAAACAACTCCTCTTTGGTATTGTGAGTGTCCTTCAAAACATCTTATTTTTCTTAACTCTGGAGCTACCATAGTTTTCTCCTCAGTCAGCACATTGGAGAAATATCCATTAAAAGTCCCACCAATTTCTTGCAGCTCAAGACATAGAAATGTAGGTTCTGTACTGATCTCTAAGGGGACCTACAATCTCCCTAGCCATCTTTTTTTTTTTAAACACTTAATATGGCTATAGAATCTCGTGACCTTCATTAACCTTACTGGCCAGGTCCATCTCATGCACTCTCTTTGCCCTCCCAATTTTCCTCAAGAGTATTCTTAATCTTTTTATAGTCGTCCAGTGATCCACTCATCCCTGACCTCCTAAACCAAATCAACATTTCCCCTTTTCTCGACCAGAGCCTCAGCATTTCTCATTAGCCAAGGTTCCCTAAACTTGCCAGGTTTACCATTCATTCTAATAGAAACATGCTGCTACTGGGCTCTTGATGTAACACTCTTTAAAAGCCTCCCACTTCCCATCCTTTCCCTTTAAATATGTTCACTCAATTGATGTCTGCTAGTCCCCACCACATTCCCCCAAGATTAGCCTTGCTCTAGTTTACGACCCTAAATTGTGAACCTACTCTCTCTTTTTCCATGTATCTTAAAACTAGTAGAACTACAGTCAATAGAAGCAGAGACTTCTAAATGTCACTTCTGTTACATGACCCCATTTCATTCCTTAACAGGAAGTACAGTATTGCACTCTCGAAGTAAGGCCCTCTATGAACATATCTGCTTCCTCAAGTTCCCACTGTCTACTGGGGTGGGTCTATAAATACTGCCCTACTAGAGTGGCCCTCCCCTGATTATTTCTAAGTTCTATCCATATGGTCTCCCTCCAAGAATACCATCTAAGTAATACTGCTATGTCCTTCCTTATCATAAAGCCAACACCCCCTTCTTACTTAACTGTTTCTTTACCACGCTTGTAGTAACTGTATCCTGAAATACTGAGCTACCTGTCCAGCTCTTCTTTGAGTCCGGTTTGCTATAGTTATAACATTCCAGTTCTCAGAGCCAATCTATGCTCTGAGTGTGTCTGCCTTATCCATTAAACCTTGTGCATTGAAATAAACACAGTTTAACTGAGTATTCCTTCCCTTCCCTTTACTGTGCCCCTGGCTATGCTGATTACTAGCTTCTACTGGCTTTCGCTTTATTGCACAACTTGCTCCTGCGCAGAGTCCCATCCCCCTGCCAATCTAGTTTAAACTCGCCCATGTAGCACTAGACAATTTTCTGGAAGACATTGGCTCCTCTGTTCAAATGTCACTTTTTCCCTCTTGTATAGGTCACCTCTCCTCCAGTAGGGATCCCAATGGTCTGAATTGCTGCCCCCTACACCAGCTCCTCAACCTCAAATTCATCTGGCCTATTTCTCTATTTCTAAGCTCATGAGCACATGGATCTAGGTGTAATCTGGAGATCATCACCCTCGAGGTCCTGCTTCTTACCTTACTCCCTATGCTCATTCTGCAGAACCTCATTCGCTTTTGATGTTGTTTATAACAACATGTACCCTAACCTCTGGTCATTTGCCCTTCCAATTGAAACTTCTCTGCAGTGAATTGGTGCGAAAGTTTGTGTTAAATTTCAGCAAGTCAGGCAGCATCTACACAAAGAAAACTGCTAAGATTTTAGCTTGATTACCTTTTGCAAAACTAGGAATAGTTAGAAATCAAACATGTTAAAATTGCAGAGAAGGATGAAGCATGTAGAGAACAAAGAATACATTTGTGATACAGTGGTGACCAAGAACCAGTTAAGGATTGTTGAATTTATTTAAGTTGGCACTACTTCTTGTGTCAATTCTTCTTCATCCTATCACAGACAATCCCTTTGTTCCTCCCATCTAGTCCCCTTCTCTGCAATGTTTGAGTTTCAGAAATAACATCATGAAATAACATCAGTCTGAAATGTTGCTCTATCCACATTTCCAGCTCAAACAGCTGAGTATTTACAACATTTCCTGTTTTTATTATCTTCTCATTTGGCAGCAAGTGTCTTTTTGGATTATTAGCTCGTAACCACTGTACCGATATTGCTCAATTCTTTCCTTCCCCTCCATTTGATCTGTATCACTTCACTGACCTCTTATTCTGGTTGACCAATACTCTATCTATGCGAACACATAACTCCCAATACTATAAGCTCTTAGCGTTTGCAGTGACGTCCAATGAGACATATTATCAAAAATCTTTGAAAACTACAATTACACATCTCCAGATTTCCCTTTATCCACTTTACTCATTATATCCTCAAAGGAATCTAATAAACTAATCAAACATGATTAGCATTTGTGGGTTTTCAACTGCTAAGACCTTGGTAGAATCTAGAATATTTTTCAAGATCACATAATCTAAGACTTTAGACAGCAAGCAATTAGTTCAATGGGCTTTGTCAACCTGTAATACCATTAATTTACACTGCACTTGTGTGATTCATTTAGGTTCCTCCTCTGTTTTCCATTGTATTTTTGACTGTCATTGCCATTGTCAAGTTTTCAACCATGAAAGGTGCAAAAAGTTTCTATGACATTCTACGATTTCCTTATTTTTCCATAATTAATTCCTCAAAATTTTCACCTCAAAGGAACAACACTTAACCACTTTTTGTATACTTATCAAATTGCTCACTGCATGCTTTCATAATTCTTGCCAGATTATGCTTGTAATCTATTGTCTCCCTTTTTACTGGGTTTCTAATCTTTCCCACATTCTGGCCTTCCACTAATTTTTGTCACAGAGCATTTCAATATGAAATTATCCTGGATTCCTTGGTTTGCCTTGTAGAGTCTTTATTTCTTGAAAGACTACAAATTTACTGGTATGTAATTCCTTAAATATATGCCACCGCTGTCTATAATTTCACTCAAATCCACGTCAAACAATCTTTAATTTAAAATACTTGTTTCAGATTTAAGTTTTGTATTCTCAAAAGAATGTCAAGTTCCATTATATGATCGTTCTTCCCCGAGAATCCTGTATTACAAAATTATTAATTGATCACCTCTCAATCTAAGACAGTGTTGTTCCCTGTTATTCCATAATGAGCAATACACACACCATCTCTTGTGTCTGTGATTCCATAATGCTTGGTTCCAAGAAACTACAGTATACAGGATGGATCATACTTGAAGGTTACTTTTCTCAGTCGATAACAAGATTAAAATTGCCCGCAATTAGCTTGCTTGCATGTCCCCCCTTTTTTTTGCTGCATGTTGTCCTACACATAGTTAGTGTTAGGTGGCTTACAATTTCTTATCAGCATCTTGTTATCCATCTAACTATTCCACCAAAATATTAAGTATTCTAGTCCATCTTCATCAATTTTCAACTTTTCCATAATGGCTAACAATTCACACCAATTTATATCTATCTGAGCCATCAATTCATCTGTCTTGTTGTGAATGCTACATGCATAGACTATTCATCACTTTACTCTACCCTTTCTCTATTTCTAGGTGTACTATTTTATGCTTCTATAATTTGTCCTACCCATTACACTCCCGTGCATCATTACACGTCTCTGTAATTAGAACACACACTCTCTCTGTCATTCGCCCACCATGGCTCCCCCTTTTAATTACAAGCAATTTACGTTAAGTCATAATTTTTAGGCACAACTCATCTTATGCTGTCCTGAGCTGGTCTCAATTACCTGTATTTGGTCCATATCCCTTGAGACCGTCACTGTAATGTTGATTAATCTTATCACATCCAAACCACTCATACGCTCTCAATTTCTACTTCTAGGCTATTCCAAAACAGTGCTAAATGACCACCTTCATTCTTATCACTTGCAGTAATTATTATTGCTCAACTTTGCTTAGTAATATTCCACTGGAGCGTTCTGAGTCATTAAGCTAAAATTAAAACTGATATTTGAATGACCGTGAAAGGTGCCGGTATATCCATAAAGGCCTAACCAGTCAATGAAGAGGAACTAGAGTTCCGCTGTATTTAACATATAAAGCAGATATCAAACAACATTTCCCGGTTGCACCTTATTATCACAATAAGGTACCGAGGTTTGGGCTCGGCCATATCAGACAAATAACACTTCCAACCATCCAGTCACACAGCCTCGGCCCCGTGGTCCCTGAGCCAACAGGAGCATGGGCCAAATCTCGCCTCCCCGCTCTTTCCGCCCCCGACCCCATACCCCCGCTTCCAAATTGCAGACTCACCTTCATTCGGAGTCCAAAGCTCCGAGGATCAGACAAATTTCATCAACAGCAGCTCATCTCGGGTCAGCAATATCCGTCAGTTCCGGCCATCGCCGTTCGCCCGCCCGCCCCTTCCTCCCTGCCTGCCTGCCTGTCCTGTGACTACTTGGAAGAGGCCATGATTGAGACTGTCTGATCTCATCCTCCGATAGAAGATTCACGATTCAATACTGTTTATTGTCATTCGTCGGTACACAAGTGTAAAAGCGAACGAAATGTTTGTTACCTTGATCCGATGCAGCATAAATATAAATACATAAGATTAGTTTATGGACACAGACTGTATTGTACATTAAAGTGATGCAAGGCACAGTACATAAGGTGACTGACAAGAAATAATGTAGCGGTGGTGGGGTGGTGGAGGTTTTGATCAGACTGACAGCTTGGAGGAAATGAGTTTTTCAGTCTGGTGGTGGATTCTGCGTAGCCTCTTCCCTGATGGGAGTCGGAGAAACAAGACCATGAGCAGGACGGGTGGGATCCTTAATCATATTGCTGACCGTTTTCCAGCATCTTTCCGGATTCTCGTTAATCGCGGCACCCGCTTATTTTGGGACAATTCTTAACAAACACTAATCACAAAAATAGTCCTGATTCATTTCGTTTAGTTGGGATGCTATGCAGCTTAATTAGGCCAGGATACTTGTTGAACAATTTTTAACTCGTGTCATTCGCGTTACTACACCGCACCATCCTTAGAGCAGTTTTTAAATAGCATCCGTTGTGCTGGTTTCTGTTCAAAAAGCAGTGATTGTTGTCACTGAGAGTAAGAAATAAGCAGTAAGACAATTCAGAACTGTTTTACTCTCTGCGGTTCAAGTTTGGAGTTGCCAGAAAAAGCCGGGAGTGAAAAATGAAACGATTTCACTACTTCAGCAAAATACGAACCACAAGGGAAGAGAGGCCAGGGACGGGCCGATTCAGCTCCCTGCGACCTGACATTTACTCGGTTCTCCGCTGATCTGAGGCTGTGGACAGATTTTCTTTCGTAGACTTCAGTTCTAAACGCTATTTGCATGCTTTATTGTTTGCATGATTTCTTTTTCTTTCTGTCGGCACATTGGGTGTTGCTCTTTTTTAAATTCGTTAGGGTTTCTTTGTATTGTGGCTGCCTCTATGGGGGCAAATCTCAAGGTTGTATAACGTACACGTACTTTGATAATGTACTTTGAACTTAATTACATAATTTGTACCCAGTTAAACGGTAGTTTGTCTTTTTGTATACCTTTTTAACTATTTTCATGAAGCTTTGGCTAATTGGGGCAGCCACTTAATTGGGCCAAATGACAGATAAATAGATACTTTTTAGATCCCAAAGGAAATTACAGTGTCACGGTAGCGTTACAAGTGCACAGACATACAAATATTAGAAGAGAGGTAAGAATAAAAACCAATAAAAAACCAAGTTACCTCGAACAGTCTAACAGGAGAGGGTCATCGCTGATGTTTCCTAATTAACCGGAGTTCACTGATGGTGGGTAGGCTGGTGGCGGTGATGCATTGGGCATTTTTAATTACCGGTTGCTACTGACTTTCAGTAGCAGAGGCAGAATCCACTCGACGTCTTTATCCCTGGAATATCAGGATTTTAATACAACATTTGGCAGATTTTGTTATTCATTTTGTTTCGTTATCATTACAGAGATAACTCAGTTGAAGTAGACTATCCCATCTATCACCTTCTTTAAAATAATGGACAACGTGTCTTGGAAATTTTAAAAAACTGAAGATGCTGGAGATACTCAGCATCTAAGGAAGGAAACAATGTATCAGCTTAAAGCCCCTTCTGTCTGCCCACGTGTGTTTATTATCCATAAGAACAATAAATACTGGAAACATTCAGCAGGACAGGTACCATCTGTGCAGAGTGGAATATGGTTAACATTTCATGTTGATGGCCTTTCATATGAATGGCAGGACAGATACTGTTTGACCAGCTGAGCATTTTCAGGATTTATTGTTTTTTATTTATGATTTCAGGCAAGTGTAGATTTTTGCTTTTCAACCTGTGTTCATTAGTCTCAATGATAGATTTTGTTCTTTCACCGACAAGCTCATCAAGTCCTGGATGCAATTTTAATCATGTCTGCTTCTTAACTTGGATTGTAGGAGATCATAGGTTCCTTTGAGCAGAGGAGAATGAGGTGCGACCTCATAGAAGTTTATACAATCATATGAATAAGGTGGATGGTCAAAGTCTTTCCCAGGGTTTGGGGAGTCCAAAACAATAGGACACAGATACAAGATAAGAGAGGAGAGATTTGAAAGAGACTTTTTTTACCCAGAGGATGGTGAGTACCTGAAATGAGTTTCCGGTGGAAGTGGTCAAGACAGGTACAATTGCAACATTTTAGAGGCATTCGGATGGGCACGTGGAGGGGAAGGGTGTGGTGAACTACATATACCTGTCTGGACACGCCCCCCCCCCCCCCCCCGCTGACTGCTCCTGTGGCTCCTCCCACAGACCCCTGTATAAAGACGATTGGAGGCACTGCTCCTCCCTCAGTCTCCAGGATGTTGTGTGATGGTCTCTTGCTGCTGACGGTGCTTTCTTCCAGCTAATAAAAGCCTACCTTGACTCACGTCTCCGAGAGTTAATGATGGTGCATCAAAGGGCTTGAGTAATTATGGGCTGAATGTGGACAACTGAGACTAGTATTGAGGATGCCCTTGGTTAGGATGGACAATTTGGCCAAAAGGCCTGTTTGCATGCCACATTACTCAATGGATGAATATTTATTTCTTTATGGCAGTGAATGCTTCATTGTTTTAACTTTTTTTCCTTTTTCAAACCCAATGGAGAGGCTTAAGTTTATTGAACTCACTTCTTCATAGATTTTATTAATTTTGTGAAACAGAATTACTTTTGTTTATGGAAAATATCAACAGACTGCCAGGAAATTCACTCCAGATCAAAAACTGAGATTCTATATTACCAGTCATACCTTTTTCATCTAACCTTTCACAGGGTGTTTGCCACCCAAAATTATATTTTTAAAAACTTGTTTTATTTTGTTCATTCCCAAAAAATCATAATAATTAATGCAGCAAATAATTGTGTGACATAAACTTTTAATTCTAGATCAAACCATTTATGAAAAGAAATGATTTTTTTGAAATGGCAAGAATGAGAATGTAAGATTATAAAGAGACAAACATTTACTATGGGACATTTCCTAGTTCTAACTATAGAGGACATTTATTTTGTGTTAAAAAAGTATATTCTGAATTATGTAAAAATAAGATTATGTTTACTGTGCTTTTCATGTGAATTATGTAGGCCATGTTAGGCAGTTCTGACCAGGAAAAATTACACACAAAACATGTATTGTCCTCATTTGGAAATGTCTCATCATCCTTGAATTATCACAAAATCTAAAATCAAGAATTGGAATTGGTTTATTATTGCCACATGTACCAAGATACAGTAAAAAGCTTGTCCTGAATACTGATCATACGGATCAAATCATTACGCAGTGCTTTGAGGTAGAACAAGGTAAAACGATAACAAAATGAAGAATAAAGCTACAGAGATAGTACAGTGCAGGTAAAGAATAAAGTGCAAGATCATAATGAGGTAGATTATGAGATCAAGAGTTCATCTTATTGTACTAGAGAATCATTCAGTAATCCTATAACAGCAGAGTAAAGGCTGCACTTGAGACCAGCAGTGTGTGCATTCAGGAATTTGAATCTTTTGCCCGATGGGGTAGGGGAAAAGAGGGAATATCCAGGGTGGATGGGGTCTTTGAATATATGATCTATTTTACTGAGGCTGCCAGATGTATAAACTGAATCCATAGAAGCAAGACAGTTTTCCATGATATGTTCACTACTCCCATCCTAAGGACAAGAGCTTGGTATTAAATCTGATCTTACTTGCAACAATCCCATATCAATTAAAGAGAGAATGAGTGAGAGATGAGCAGTAACGTCTAGGGTGCTGTATTGAAACAAATGGCTGCTCAAAGTTATTCCCCTTCATTCAGAGATGCCATTTCTATCTTGATCCATGGTACATTCTTCTAGGAGGGGAATTTAAAGTGTCTTCAGAATAAGGCAGTATTAGAATGGCCATCATTGTAAGAAATTAACAGCTGAGGTCTATAATTCCAAGGACTGATATTACATTAATTACTGAGGTATTAAGATGGATAACAATATGCTTAATTGAAATCTTTAAAGATTCAAACACTAAGTGCCATACGGATATTTTCCACCTTCTAGATTGATAAGAAACATATGAGTCACTTATTGTGTTAAGTGCTTTTTCGTAAGCAATATTAAGTTATCTGGTTTGACAAGTGAATCTAGACTGCACCACTGTATTATGAGAGAACAAAAGTTATAAGTCTCAGTTGATGCAAGATTGGGACTGGTTATGAATCTATCTTAAAAGTCTTTGAAAGGCAAAGCCATATAAGCTGTGAAGAAATCTGGGGCCATAACAATTAAATGCTGGAACAATGCTCCATTTACTTTGATAGACAAATGATATGTTTATATTTTTGAAAGTTTCATTACATCAGGATATTAAATTTACAACAGCCCAGAAGAATGCAAACTCTACACAATATTGTGGAAGCAGGTCTAATTAAATTAATCCTAGGATGACCTTGATACAGTTTGTTTTGCACATCCTTGGAAGTTTACTTTTCAAATAGTTTGAAGAGTTAAATGCTGTAACCAATGTAGCTTAGGTTCTCTATTATCAGGCATGTCCAGTATATTAAGACTATCAAAGTATGAGTTCAATGATACTAAATTCTCAATCACACATCTGAAGGTGGTAAAGGTAGTTATGGTGAAAAAGTAAACATTTTGGAAAGGTAAGTCGATTTTATTGTTTAATTCAAGACACAAAGCTGATCCTGAATTATTCATGTTGTTGAGTAGCACAGGACTTTTGGCCAAATGCATCCATGCCAATCAAGATGGCCATTTGTGTGTATTTGGCCCTTATACTTCTAATTATTTCCTGTCCAGTTCTATCATATATTCTGTACACTGTGGAAAACTAAATATTGCTTCCAGTTCAAAAAAATTGAATCATTGCAGATGTTAAGAAGCTCCAGTAAAATCATTCTGTCATAAATCTCTGCTCAGATTCAAGAGTCCGCAAGATTTTAAATATACAGTGCTAAATATATTTTCTAATGCAACACCCATATGAAATGCTGAGGAACTCAGTAGGCTGGGCAGCATCCGTGAAAATGAACAAACAGTTAACGTTTTGTGCCAAGACCCTTCATCGGGACCGGAAAGGAAAAGGGAAGATGCTGGAATGAAAAGGTGGGGGGAGGGGAAGGGGGACAATGTAGAAGGTGAATGGTGAAGTCAGGTGGACGGGAAAGGCGGGAAAGGGCTGAAGAAGAAGGAATCTGATAGGAGGGGAGAGAAGACCATGGAGAGTCGGAAGAAGGAGGGTCACCGGGGAGGTGATCAGCAGGTGAGGAGAAGACATAAAAGGCCAAAGTAGGGAATAGAAGAAGAGGGAAGGGGGAGGGGAAAAGGAAAAAGAGAAAAAAAATTAACGGAAGGATAAATCAATGTTCATCTCATTAGGTCGTAGGCTACCTAAATGGAATATGAGGTGTTGCTCCTCCACCCTGAGAGTGGCCTCATCGTGGCAAAAGAAGGGGCCACAGAATGACATATCAGAATGTGAATGGAGATTGGAATTAACATGGTTGGCTACTGGGAAATTCCATTTTGGTGGATGGAGCAGAGATGCTCAACAAAGCAGTCCCCCAAATTTTGTTAGCTCTCACCATTGTAGAGGAGGCCCATCGGGAGCACTGGATGCAATAGATTTCGCAGGAAACGTTGCCTCACCTGGAAGGACTGTTTGGAGCCCTGAATGGAGGTGAGAGTGAGGTGAACGGGCAAGTGTAGCATTTCTCTCGTTTGCAGGGACACGTGCCAGAAGGGAGATTAGTGGGTAGAGACGAGTGAACAAGGGAATCACGGATGGAGCAATCCCTAAGGAAAGTGGAGTGTGTGGGGGAAGGGGGTAAGTAAAGATGTGTGTGGGGGAAGGGGGTAAGTAAAGATGTGTGTGGGGGAAGGGGGTAAGTAAAGATGTGTTTGGTGGTAGGATCTCATTGAAGATACTGGAAGTTGCAGACAATGATGTGCTGGATGCTGAGGTTCATGGAGTTGGAGATAAGCGTGGATGTCCAAGAAACAAAGGATATGTGGGTGAGGGCAGCGTCAATGGTGGAGAAAGAGAAACCTCATTCTTTGAAGAAGAAAGTCATTTCTGTTGTCCTGGAAAAAAAAGCCTCATCCTGGGAGCAGATGTGGTGGAAATAAAGGAACTGAGAAAAGGGAATAGCATTTTTTCAGGAGACAGGGTGGGAAGAGGAGTAGTCAAGATAGCCGTGAAAATTGAGAGGTTCATAAAAGATGTCAGTAGACAGTTTATCTCCAAAGACAGAGAGATCAGGAAATGGGAGAGAGGTGTCAACAATGGACCAAGTCAGTTTAAGGGCAGGGTAGAAGTTGGAGGCAAAGTTGATGGAATTAGGGAGCTCAGTATAGGTGCATGAAGCAGCACCAATGCAGCCATCCATGTATTGCAAAAGAGTTGGGGAGCATTACCATTGAAGGCTCGGAAGACTGACTATTCCACTTTACCAACAAAAAGGCATGCCCAAGTGCCCTTGAGTTTGGAGAAAGTGGAAGGAGTCGAAGGAGAAATTATTGAGTGTGAGGACCATTTTTGCTTGACAGAGGAGGGTTGAGGGGGAGGGGAAAGGGGTGGGTCTTTTGCTGAGAAAGAAGCAGAAAGCTTTAAAGACTTCTTAATGGAGGATAGAAGTGTATAGGGACTGGACATCATTGTTTAAAATAAGGTGGTCAGGACCAGGGAATTGAAAGTTGTTGAGTTCTAAACCATGTGAGGTGTCACGGATGTAAGTGGAAAGGGTTTAAACCAAGGCGGACAGAGTGAATTTAATTGAATTGAATTGACTTTATTGTTTACATCCTTCACATACATGAGGAGTAAAAATCTTTACATTACGTCTCTGTCTAAATATGTCAATGTATATGAACATAAGTTCAGTGGGACAGGAGCAAGCAGAGACATTGGGCTTACACGGACAGTCAGTCTTATGGATCTTGGACAGGGGTAGAAATGAGCAATGCAGGGTAAGGGAACTTTTCTAATGCAGCAGTGTTTATAATTATTTAATGAGATACATTTTCCACTAAGCAGTTATTCAATTAAATAGCAACATATTGAACTATCCGAGTGAATGGTGTCTGTTCCTTTAGGAATCTAGGGCTTTAATGTTATTTTTAAGTTGTTGTTACAGTCTTGTACATTTTCTTCTGAAATGTTATCACTGAGAACATTCAAATATATTTGGAATAAAAGCAAAATACTGTGGATGCTGGAAATTAAAAGAAAATCTTGTGAATCCTCGACAGCTCAAACATGAACTTTCTTTTTTTCTTGAGATTAAGGAGGCAATGGAGTCAACCACATTTTAGTGGGTTTTCAGATATATCTTTGTTGACTGCATGGGAGTGACAGACTTCCTTCCACGTAGGGCAATTATGTTCTAGGTGGGGGAAAGAAAAAGAATCTCAGGTTCATGATTTTTTATCAATTAGATGAAACATAAACTCTTGCTTTTCTTCCTTTTATGATCAAAATCATGTTTGGCAGTTTTAGACAGTTAAAAATTGTTATCCTCTCACTGTACTCTATCAGTTACTTCTCATTTATACGAAAAGGAATGAGGGAATTAGGAGAGAAACGCACTTTAATTATGGAACAAGTGTGGTAATATCACCCAAAAGTTTTAAGTATTTTACAAAATAAGATTATTAATTAATTGCAGTTTGGTTCGTAAAACAAATCACATAACAACTCAGATGTTAACCAAAACAGATATAACTTGTACAAATTGTACTTCTAGTGTATATTTAATATCCACGCATTCAAATACTGCATGAAGAGTAAAATAAATTACAGCACTTAATTGATCAATACAAAGAAATACTGACCTATGTTAAATGAATATCAATAGTACTAGAAATAATGAGAACATAATTTATCTGTGAAGAATGGAGAAGTGCAGAAGATCACAAACAAGCTGGTGGCATTTTAAATGAAATTTTATGTGGTAAAAGTAACAATGTCTTCTATGAAAATTTAAAATAACCCATGAAGATGAAAAGCAAATAGCTGTTAGCAGCATGTCTGTTTGAATAATGTTGCCTTTACTCTCTGGTGCATTCCTACTATGTTGAAATGATGCTTCACTGCGCAAGTTCCTTCTTTTCCAGGACTTCAGAACCACAGTAATCCCTTCCTCCCTGAATCTTTCCATCTTGTTGCAATTGTAATGTATTCAAGTTTAAAAACTGGCATAATCAAAATAGTGCTTTAAATTAATTTGTTTATCTTTGACCAGTGTCTTGCAGTGTGTGAGATGGTTCTTAAAATCAGATATTTTAGTTTTAGTGATTTGACTTGAAATCTTACAGCAGAAAAGCAAGAAACAAAAGATGAAACCAATTTATGATTTAGCATGCCAACTCGAGTAAATTGTGAAATACATGATTTTTGGTGTGAGGATAATAAAATATTTTCAGAAGCAATGGATATGATTCCATAATTTAGAAATATTTATGACTTGGAATAGATTAACATGGAAGGTCAAAGCTCCACTCTTTGATATCATATCAATGTATGCGTTTGATGATTCTAATCTGAACAAAGGCCTCACCTTTATAGTTGTAAAAAAAACCTACTAATCCATATTCTTGGGCAGCAAGCCTGAATTTTTCCACTATAATGTAGTTAAGTAAACATTTTCTGAGAGTGAAATTAACTTTGGGTTGTTTCTTAGAAGAACTCAAGTATGTCAATACTGTAAGTTTTTCATTCTAGGACAAAAATGACACAAACTGTAGCAAAGACTGCAGGAGATATTTGTACAGCTATTAAACTTTGGGGATTTAACAGATCTTTGCATATTAAAACAACTACGCTCAATATGATATACAGTGGATTCCAGTTAATTGGACCATTGACTAATCAGGGCAACTGCTTATTTGGTACAAAAAACAAAAAAAAATCAATAAAATAGCTGGGATTCCTTTCATTTATTTGGGACACTATGCCACTTAATTTGGACAGGAGATTGTTGCCGAACAGTTTTTAACTAGCATTAGTCGCATGCATGTCATGTGTGCTATGTTTTGTAACTCCAAAGCATTAAATTAATTAAAAGAAAGACATGGGACTGGGGATGCTGTTGTGTATTTAATATTTCAATAATGTTTGAGTAATCTTGTATATATTTTAGTTTACTAAACATTCCTGTTTATTTAAATAATTCATTATTGGCAATACATAAAAATAAATTAATTGCATACATCATCATGCTACCACGTGATATGTGCACATCTTGTTTAAAGTAAAGACAAAGTTACACCCATATTCCTGGACTGCTGTGTTTTCCTTTGAATTAATTGAATGTTTTGAAGTTACAAAACATGACATTGGCAACAAGGAATTTTTAAAATGAACCCGAGAAGGCTGCCAACCTGTTACAGTGGAGCGAGACGTTTGAAAAAAAAGCTGTGAGAAACAGACGAAACAGCCCATCATGTGCAGAGACATTGAGTTTTAAAAAAAGACCATAAGCAGAAGTATTCAGGTTTCATAAAGAGTGAGTACTGGGTTACAATAATCATAAAAAAAATCAGAAATGACTGGCTACATCAGAAAGATTGATGAGTTTTATTACACAATGGGTAATTGACTCATGTACACTGAGCTATTTGAATGGTATTTTGAAGCAAATGAAATTGCCAATGAGAAGCAAGTCCCAATTTTGCTCAGTAAATTGTGTTTTGCTTTGAAGTTTGACTGCTCTAACCAAGCAATCAGAAATTAGCTTTGCTGCTATTGTAAAGGTGATGCAAGAACACTTAGAACTGAAGCTATTGTTGATTTCAGAATGCTTTAGGTTTCATATGTGAAATCAAGAAGAAGGGGAGTCCATTTCAGCATATGTGGCTTAATTGAAGAGAGTATCTGAGCATTGTCAGTTCAGTGATGGTTTTAATGTTGTAATGAGATCGTTTAGTTTGTGGAATCTCACAAGAAAGTATTCAAAAATGGCTCTTAACTGAAGCATAACTTACATTTAAAAATACACTTGAAATTGCTGTTTCAATGGAAAACACATGCAGAGAAGTAATTCAGTTGCAGTCAGCAATGAAAGTGATGCAATGAAAGAACAAAGTTGCAGTGTCGGAACAGAAACCAGCTTGGCCAAACAAACTGTGTTACCATTGTAGCAGGGGTTCACATACATACACCAAAAAATGTAGATTTGAAGGCAAAACTTGCAGAAAATTCAACGAAGTAGGGCACATAGAACAGTGGTCCCCAACCACCAGGCCGTGGACCAGTACCGGGCCGCAAAGCATGTGCTATGGGGCCGCGAGGAAACTATATGATTTGGCGATATGAAACAATACGAGTCAGCTGCACCTTTCCTCATTCCCTGTCACACCCACTGTTGAACTTGAATGCACGCGAGGTCATCAGTTGCCTAAACGCAGTGATATCCTAGCGCCAGGGATCACTGGTTGGCCTCGGGTAACCAGCCGCCTCATGCAGCCGGCGAGAAGTGCCGATGCTACTGGCCTGGAGCGCGGACAGATAGGCGCCGCCTCTAAACCTGTTTAGCGCACTGAATGTTCGTGGGGAACCCGGTGCTGAAATATTCGCAGCTCAGGGGTTCATAAGTAGCAGAGCAGCTACCTCGCTGCGATCTACTGAAAGTCATCCCTCGAGCCAAGCTTTTGTCGGCCGATAGATCCTACCTACCTACGGGGGGGTGGGGGGGGGGGGTGGGTGCGTGCTCTGTCTCAGTCCTCGGTCGGTCGGTCGCTCTCTCCGGACTGTGACTGCTGCGGCCCCAGTACAGGAACCTCAGGCCCTGACCTTGCCCTTTCACCCCAACCACGACCAGCTGCACCAGGCCAAGGCGTCTGGTGGTGGGCGGGCGGAGGCTGGAGTTCAGGCCCAGAGGCTGTCTAATGAGGCAATGAAGCACTCAAAACTGCTTCGGCACCTTGAATCCAAACACTTAAAGACAAACCCGTTGAGTTTTTTGAGCAGAAAAAGCGTGAGCAAGCGGGACAAAAGCAAGTGCTGAGAGCCATGAAAACTAAATTGCAGAATAGACTAGACATAAGGAACTCCCTTCGAGTATCGCTGACTCCCATCAGCCCACGATGGGGCCGTCTTGTTGCAGGCTCCCACTGATTCACCAATATTGGTGTGTTGCAATGATTTTATATGCTCATACGAGGAAAATATGCGCTGTGTGTTTAATATCCAAACGTTACTTAAAATGGTATGATGCGATTGACTTATAAGTGAGTTATAATTGACTTATCACTATATTCATGCGAGGAAAATATGCGCTGTGTGCTTAATATTAAATTCATTAGAAAAACCCTTTTAAAACAAAATTGAGTGTATTAGCCACTTATAAGTGACTTATAGTTGACTTATCCTATTTTCCGGTCGTGATTAACACCCCTCCCCCCCATTGGCTGATCTGCAAGAATATTGTCAATATTAAACAGGTCCGCGGTGCAAAAAAGCTTGGTGACCCCAACATACAAAGAGCATGCCAGACAGACGAAAATAAATGGGCTGCACAGAGAAAAGAAAAAGATAAAATTTCAAGTTGCACTAATCTGCATGCTGTTGATGAAAAATCTGATGGTGATGAGAGGTACAGGGGATCGTGTAGCCTTAAGATTTACTGTGTAAAAGATAATAATAGACAAACAATATGGCTTACACCAGAAGTGGATGGCAAAGTAATCAAAAATGAAATTGGATACTGGTTCAGCTGTTTAATTCATTCCACAAAATGAGTTTGAACAGCATTTCAAAAATACCAAACTGAAGTCTGCAGCTATCCAACTAAGAACTTAGTGGTAAACTATGTATACGTGTCTGGACACGCCCCTCTGCTGACTGCTCCTGTGGCTCCTCCCACAGACCCCTGTATAAAGGCGATTGAGGCACTGCTCCTCCCTCAGTCTTCGACATGTCGTGCTCCCTTTTCGCTGTTAATAAAAGCCTATTGTTCACTTCCAGTCTCCTAGAGTTATTGATGGTGCATCAAACTTATACTGGAGAAGGATAACTCCTGTGGGATTGACATTTGTAACTGTAAAATACAACAACCAACAAGCCACATTGAGCTTGTCTATGGTAAAAAAAAAAGGAGGACCAGAACTGTGGGGACATAACTGGCTGAAACAACAACAACTTGATTGGAGATCCATACACCCCTTTACATGACAAATCTCCAGCCATGAAGCCAACTGAGTGTGAACGTAGAAAGGTACTGGATGATGCCAATAGTGTCTCCATGTTCTTCTAAATAATTCTGATGCACCATCAATAACTGTCAGAGACGGGAGGCGAATGATAGGCTTTTATTAGCAGCAAAACGGAGGACAGCATCTCGGAGACTGAGGGAGGAGCAGTGCCTCCAATGGCCTTTATACAGGGGTCTGTGGGAGGAGCCACAGGAGCAGTCAGCAGAGGGGCGTGTCCAGACAGGTATACACATAGTTTACCACATTCACCACGGGGAGAAGTTTCTTACAAGTATATTTACAGGTCAAGTCTATCAGGTGGTCGAGTCTGTCGCTGCGATCTACGTAGCACCGGTGGTGATTGCACCGGTGACGGTGATTGTGCTGGCTCCGGCCTGACTTGAGGTGTCAGCCTGTTAGGCATCAGTAATCCCCCATGCATGTGCGTGGCGCCCGGTATGGGAGTGTTGTGAGGAGTCTGCGTAGGGCTTGGTGTGCGTGGTGTCTTGTGGGTATATACATCGGTGGGTACGGGGTTCAGAGTCACCGTGGAGTGTTCGGGGTGGGGGTCTGGTGCTCCTGTGGGCGCCAGGTCGCGGACGGAGACCGAGTCTTCCCGCCCATCATGTAAGACCACGTAGGCATACTGGGGGTTTGCATGAAATAGGTGAACCCTCTCAACCATCGGGGAGTATTTATTGCTCCTTACATGTTTCCGGAGCAGCACTGGCCCTGGGGATGTCAGCCAAACCGGTAGGGTGGTCCCAGTGGCAGACTTCCTGGGAAAAGGAAAGAGTCGCTCATGAGGGGTGGCATTAGTGGACGTGCATAACAGGGAGCGGATGGAGTGGAGTGCCTCGGGGAAGACCTCCTGCCATCGAGAGACCGGCAATCCCTTTGACTTAAGGGCTAAGAGTGTGGCCTTCCACACTGTGGCATTCTCCCTCTCCACCTGTCCATTCCCCCGGGGATTATAGCTCGTGGTCCTACTAGTAGCAATACCCCTAGCCAGCAGCTACTGGCGCAGCTCGTCACTCATAAAGGAGGACCCTCTATCACTGTGGATATAGCAGGGATATCCGAACAGAGTGAAGAGCTGGCGCAGGGCTTTTATGACGGACGTGGCAGTGGTATTGGGCAGGGGATGGCAAAGGGGAACCGCGAGTACTCATCGACTATGTTGAGAAAGTAGATATTGCGGTCGGTGGAGGGAAGGGGGCCCTTAAAGTCGACACTCAGTCGCTCAAAGGGGCGGGTGGCCTTGATAAATTGCGCCTTTTCAGGATGGTAGAAGTGCAGTTTGCACTCAGCGCAGACTTGACAGTCCCTGGTCATCGTCCTGATGTCCTCAAATGAGTAAGGCAGGTTCCAGGCTTTCATGAAATGGTAAAGTCGGGTGACCCCTGGGTGGCAAAGATCTGCATGGAGGGCATATAGCTGGTCGAGCTGTGCGCTAGCACATGCTCCCTGTGATAGGGCATCAGGGGGCTCATTGAGCCTTCCAGGCTGGTACAGGATATCATAGTTGTAGGTGGAGAGTTCTATTCTCCACTGCAAAATTTTATCATTTTTGATTTTGCCCCGCTGTTGGTTGCTGAACATGAACGCAACTGAGCACTGGTCGGTCAGCAAGGTGAACCTTTTGCCGGCGAGATTGTGCCTCCAGTGCCTAATAGCTTCCACTGTGGCCTTGGCTTCTTTCTTCACCGCAGAGTACCGAATTTCAGGGCCTTGAACGCTACAAGAGAAGAATGCTACTGGCCTTCCTGCCCGATTGAGGGTAGCAGCCAGCGTGAAGTTGGAGGCGTCACTCTCTACTTGGAAGGGAATGGTCTTGTCCACCGCATGCATCGTTGCTTTGGCAATGTCCCCTTTAATGCGGCTGAAGGCCGCGCGGGCCTCGGCTGAGAGGGGAAATGCAGTGGACTTGACCAGGGGGCGGGCCTTGTCTGCGTAGTGAGGGACCCATTGGGCATAATAGGAAAAGAAGCCCAGGCACAGTTTGAGGACTCTGAGGGTGGTGGGAAGAGGGAGTTCCAATAGGGGGCGCATACGGTCGGGGTCAGGGCCAATGACCCCGTTCTCCACGACACACCCAAGGATAGCAAGTCGGGTGGTTCCGAACACACACTTGTCCCTGTTATAGGTGAGGTTCAGGGCTTTGGCCACTTGGAAAAATCATTGGAGGTTGGTGTTGTGATCCTGCCGGTCGTGACCGTAGATGGTGATGTTATCCAGATATGGGAATGTGGCCTTCGGTTGGCACTGGTCCACCATCCGGTCCATTTCCCTCTGGAAGACAGAGACACCATTCGTGATACCGAAGGGGATGCGCAGGAAGTGATAGAGCCTGTCGCCCGCCTCGAAGGCGGTGTAGGGGCGGTCCTCCGGGCGGATGGGGAGCTGGTGATAAGCGGATTTCAGATCTATTGTTGAGTCCACCCTGTACTGAGCTATCTGGTTGACCATATCCGCGATGCGGGGTAGGGGGTACGCATCAAGCTGCGTGAACCTATTGATGGTTTGACTATAGTCCACGACCATCCTATTTTTCTGCCCGGTCCGAACAACGACCACCTGGGCCCTCCAAGGACTTGTGCTTGGCTCAATGATCCCCTCCCTGAGCAGCCGCTGCACCTCTGACTGAATGAAGGCCCTGTCCCCCGCACTGTACCTCCTGCTTTTAGTTGCCACAGGTTTACAGTTGGGGGTCAGGTTGGTGAACAGCAGTGGGGGAGGGATCTTGAGGGTGGAGAGGCTGCAAGTGGTGTCAGTAGCGCGGCTGTTGGCATGGTGCTGGGTGGGATGTGCAGGTCGGTGTGTGTGTGTGGTCAGTAGCAGGGTATATGATGAAGTCCCACAGGACTGAGGATTTCTGACAGTGATTGGTGGGAGTTGCCCGTCATACTCCATTGTCACACTTTTCAGGTGGCTCTGGAAATCGAGCTCCAATAGCACAGGGGCACACAGTTGAGGCATGACCAGTAGCGCAAAGTCCCGACATTCTGTGCCCTGCACCACCAATGTCACTACACAACCCCCCCCGGATGTCTGTGGAATACGATCCAGAAGCCATGGTGACCCTCTGGCTTACCGGCTGTGTCACGAGTCCGCAGCATTGCACTGTGTCCGGGTTAATAAAACTCTCAGTGCTGCCCGTGTCAAACAGGCAGCTAGTCCTGCGCCCCTCCACCAGGATGTCCATCATTGACCTTGCGAGCTGGTGTGGAGCGCTTTGGTCGAGGGTTACGGAGGCAAGAGTTGAATCGCCGTCTTGGTGCCCAGTAAGCACCTGTGGGTCGGAGGCGGGGCGAGGTGGCGCCCACAAAGATGGCCATCCCCATGCGTCGCATGCGACGGGCAGGCAAGATGGCGGCAACCAAGATGGCCGCCCCCATACCTCGCATGAGGTGGGAAGGCAAGATGGCGACGAACAAGATGGCGACCCCTATGCCTCGTATGAGGTGGGAAGGCAAGATGGCGGCAAACAAGATGGCGACCCCCATGCCTCGCACGTGGCGCTGCTTGACCCCACTTGTGGTTTGGACTCACAGGCCTTGGCGAAGTGGCCCTTCTATCCGCAGCTGGAGCAAGTAGATCTCGGGCCGGGCAGCGTCTTCGGGGGTGCTTTTCGAGTCCGCAGAAGTAACACTGCACGGACTTGCGACTAACTGCAGCTGTGGTCGATTCGCCGGCAGGTTGTGGGGACTTCATGGACTCGCGACTGGCAGCAGCCGAGGTCGATTCGTCGGCGGGTTGCGGGGTCTGCAGCATCTACGGGGCCAGCGGGAGATCGCACGCCTGGACAGTGTCAGCATCGTGCAGAGCGGCCTCCAGCGTGTCGGCCAGCTCGATCGCCGAATGTAAGGTAAGATTAGCGTGTTCCAGCAGCCGCTGGCGCACGTACACTGACCTGATCCCCGTAACGAAGGCGTCTCTTACTAGTAGCTCCACATGCTGTTCCGCCGTCAGTCCCCTGCAGTCGCAGGCCCGCACCAGTGTCTGTAGGGCCCGGACAAACTCAGCGCTCGACTCTCCAGCCCGCTGCTGCCGTGTCGCTAAGCGATGTCTTGCGTAGACGGTGTTTACTGGCCGCAGGTACTGTCTTTTGAGGGCGTCCAGTGCCCCTTGGTAGGTCGGCAGGTCCCTGATCAGGGAGTAGACCCACGGACTGACCCTGGAGAGGAGAATTTTGTGCATCGAGGCAGGCTCAGTCACACGAATCTCCTCCAGGTACGATTGGAAGCATGCAAGCCAGAGTTCAAAAGCGATGCCGGCTTCCGGAGATTGAGGGTCAATATCCAATCTGCCGGGTCATAAAATGCTCTCCATGTTTTAAAATTGCTGCTAATAAAATTGATGCACCATCAATAACTCACGGAGACGGGAGGCGAACGATAGGCTTTTATTAGCAGCAAAATGGAGCACAGCATCTCGGAGACTGAGGGGGGGATCAGTGCCTCCAATCGCCTTTATACAGGGGTCGGTGGGAGGAGCCACAGGAGCAGTCAGCAGAGGGGCGTGTCCAGACAGGGATATGTAGTTTACCACAAATTCATTACAGGTTATATGCAGAAATACTTTAATAGCACACGTCATCACACAACCATGTGATACGTGCGCACCTCGCTTAAAGTAAAGACAAAGCTACACCTACATTCCCAGACTCCCATGTCCTCCTTTGAATTAATTTAATGCTTTGAAGGGTCAAAACATAACAGATGCAAGTCTAGCTTTGTTTTTACTTTAAGCAACATGAGTGTGTATGACATATCCAATTCACTTATTTTTACATATAACTATAATTATTTAAACAAACAAGAATGTTTAACCAAACAATACATTTACAATATTACTCAAATATTATTGGAATATTAAATACACAACACTCCTCCCTGCTCAACTATAAACTCTAACTCAATATGGAATGTATCTCAACTATATTCACAGTGTACTACATAATACAACTACTTTACAGATATCCACAACACAGAACATTTTAAATTGCCCCATTCAGACCTAAAGATTCAAACACTGTGGAGGACTTCTTATTCCAGTGGAGTAATGTCTTTCCTGACAAGGGGGTCACTCTGCTTGGCTGGTGGGGCCTGTGGCTGTGAAACAGCCTCAGGTTCTGAGGCCTCCTCCATGGTGCTGGTAGGAGTTGACTCTGACAGCTCTGGACACCTTGTAGGCTGTTGTATCTCACTGTTAAAATGTCATACCCACAGGAATTATCTTCTCTCCAGTTTGAGTTCTCAGCTGGATATCTGTAGGCTTCAGTTCAGTATCTTTGAAATGCTGTTCAAACTCATTCTGTAGAATGACTGAAGTAGCAGAGAGAGTGTCCAATTCCTTTATAATTAATTTGCCATTCACTTGTTGTAATCGGCTGGGTTGATCAAACCCAAACAATTCGAGTGTCCAGGAGATGTGGTAATAAGTGTACAAGCACAACAAAGCAACTTAAGTTTAGTTTATTATCATAAAAATAAAAAGCACAAAAAATACACAAAATAGGTCACAAAGACTTCGGTACTCATGATGCTTAGTCACCACTTGATTGTTGCTTTTGTCAGGGGAAATCTGAATTCTGACTTACTTGTGAAACCACCCTTTGGGTTGCGATTTCCTGTCTAGGTGAAGTTCAAAGAACCCAGGGAAACGTACCTCAATAAATAGGAGTTCCACAAGCATAGAGAGACACACAGAGACAGACAAACTCTTTGATCTTTTGCTCTCATGCTATTTACTCAGCCTGGTTTCTCGCATTCAAACAATATGTGTGTTCATTAACACAGAGTTCAGCATACAGTTCTAAATCAATTGGACACTTTAATGGCCACTCTTTATCAGTCAGTCCGGGAAGTGAGCATGCACTCGGAGGCCTCAATGAGAAGAAACTGTGAGACAGGGTGCAAGCCAATGTTTGACTCCAATTTACTGGTTTAAGTGTCTATTAATCACCAATCAAAGCATCAAAGAAGATTGAGACATTGAGGTAAATGCAGAAAGCGAGCAAGAGTTCAGCATCAACTGCCTTCCTTTTGATCACTGCCAGGAGAAGTGAGCAGCCTGCCACCATGTGGCTCACCCTGGCAGACAGGTAGACCTCTCTGTTTCGTGTGGCGTTCCTCTCTTTCGAAGAATGTCTGTGATAATCATAGGATGGTATCGTGGTTCTGCTTTTATGGATTGGACTGATGGATTGATGGAGTTTTATTGCATTTATTGCATGATAACAACCTACAAAGGTACATAAATACTATTGATAACCCATGGGTGAAATGGACTCAAAATATGGAAAACTATTATAAAAGAATATAAACTAGAGGGAGATATTGCAATTCTTAAATGGTGTGCATATGGCTCGGATGTTATGCCGAATAAACTGGATGCTAGATTTAAGGACTGGACAGCTAAAGGAATAACAGTTCTTTGCAACATAATGAAAGAAGGAACACTGTTCAGTTTTGAAATGCTTAAAGAGAAACACTTATTAGAAAAACAAGACTTTTATCGGTATTTACAGATGTAACAATATGTTAACAGAACGGTTAAAAATGTAACCAAGGCAAGTACATGTTTGATAGAGCTATTTAGAAAAACATTTAATTCAGATAACAATAGTCGAATCATTTCAAGCGTGTATAAGGGTTTGTCAAATCTTAAAACACATTCGACTTCATACATTAAAACAAAATGGGAGAAGGAAGGAGGGATAATTATATCTGAGGAAGAATGGACAATAATATGGAGATAGCAATGGAAGTGTACCAGTTCACAGAAATGGAGGGAGTCTGGATGGAAAAACTTGATAAGATATTTTATTACACCCTCTCAGAAATCCCATTATGATAGTAACCTTCCTGTTTGCTGGAGAAATTGTGGAAATCAAAATGCAAACCATTATCATATTTTCTGGGAATGCCCCATTATCAAAGACTATTGGAGTGGGATACACAATGCCCTACAGGACATCTTTAAATGTGAAATACCCTTAGAAATTAAGACCATATATTTTGGATATATACCTCAAGAATGGTTGAAAAGAGATAAACATTTAATGAATATACTGTTGGTGGCCGGTAAAAAGAATCTTACTAGGACATGGTTATCACAAGAGAGCCCAACCTTAATTGCATGGATGGAAATTACAATGGACATTTACAAAATGGAGAAGATAACAGCATCTGTTAATCATAAGCTGGAACAATTTGATTCATACTGGGAAAAATGGTTTAACTACATAACACCTCATAGGCCTGATTTTATTCTCACAAATCAATGAATATGTTATAAAAAAAAAGATCACTCCCTACTTGTACATAGTTTTCATCCTTTTGCTTGTTTTTTATTTCCACTCTTTTCTATAAGTGTATACCTCAGATAAATACTATGTGGAGATTTGTGGCATATATGAATATACGATATATATGTACAATATCTGAAATAAATCTCATAGAAATGTTTGTTTGATGATGAACTTCAATAAAAAATAAATTACCAAAACAAAGAAGTTGCAATTTTGCTCTCTCTCACTTTCATTGCTGACTACAACTCAGTTGCATCTCTGTCTGCATTTTCCACTGAAACAGCAATATCAACTGTTTTTTTAAGCATAAGTTGTATTTTGGTTTGGAACCATCTTTGAATTTCTTCTTATAAGATTCCACAAACTGAACAATCTCTCAGTGTCTCATTAAGCCGATTATCGAACTGACAATGTTCAGATAATCTCTTCAATTCATCCATTTACGCTGAAATTGATTCACCTTCCTTTTGATTCTGCTGATGACACCTAAAGTGTTCTGCGATCAGCAATGGTTTTGGTTCTAAATGTCCCTGCATTATTTTCATGATATCAGCAAAGCTCATTTGGCTGGTTTGGTTGGATCAGTCAAACTTCTAAGCAAACTGTGTGCCTTAAAAACCAATGCACTCAGCATAATTGGTACTTATTTCTCTTTGGCTATTTTGTTTTGTTAAAATGCAGCTAAATCCATTCAGTATACAAAATCCAGTTATCTCTTGTGCAATCAAACACATCTATCTTCCTGATGTAGCCAGCTATTTCTGATATTAAAAAAAGTGAGATTATTACAAACAGTACTCAATGTATATGAACCTGTGAATTTCTCCGTTTTCTGCCTTTTTTTAAACTCGATCATCTTTTGCGAAGGAAATGTGCTATTCTGAAGAAAAAGAATGTACTGCACCTTTTTTTTAAACTCAACCACTTCTTGCTGTGCTTTTTTATCTCAAACATCTTGCTGCACTTCAAAAGGTAGGTAGTTATTTCGGGATTATTTTAAAAATAACTCACCACCACTGTTATGTTTCGTAACTCTAAAATATTAAACTAACTAAAAGCAAGACATGGAACCAGGGATGTGAGTCTAACTTCAACTTCACTTTAAGTGAGGTGTGTGCATATGATGTGGTAATATCATGACATATGTATTTCACTTATTTTAACATAAGCCATAATGAAATATTTAACTGAACAAATATGCTTAATCAAACAATATATTTACAATATTACTCAAATACTACTGAAATATTAAATACACAACACTGAGGCCATTAAGTATTACACTGTGCTTAGAATCAGAATCAGGTTTAATATCACCGGCATATGTCATGACATTTGTTTATTTAGTGGTAGGAGTACATGTCAATACATGATAAATATAGAAAATAATTAAATAAATTACAATGTGTGTGTATATATACACACACAAATATATACATATATACATACACACACATGCACACACACACACACACACACACATATATATAAAAGCTAAATTAAAAGTGGTAGTGCAAAAACAGAAATAATAATAAAGTGAGGTAGAGTTCATGAGAGCAAACATTTTTTTCAATCTTTTTATTAGTATTAAAAATATTATGAACAAAATACAGTTAATATATTAATAAAGGGATTACAAACATACAAATTCCCATTACACATGAAGGAATACATAAGCAATGAATACAGTATAAATAAGTTTTCCCAAAACATGAACCATATAGTATATATATGAACAAGGTAAATCTAGATATTTCATAATATATAATATATAAAAAAAAGAAAAAGAAAAAAATATATATGCAAAGTTACTAATCTAATATCTAAGGGAAAAAAATAAAACAAAAAAAAGAGAAAAAACTAAAGAAAAAGAGAAAAAAAAGGGCTGTTTATAGTATCTCACAAGAATACATAAACATCAATGTCGTCAACTCCGATCCTCTCAACATACATACAATTAAAGCTGAAAAAACCAATAAGCTTGGCACAGGGCCATATTACATCCTATGAAAATATTGAATAAATGGTCTCCATATCTTTTCAAATTTAATAGAAGTATCAAATACAGCACTTCTAATTTTTTCTAAATTTAGACATAACATAGTTTGAGAAAGCCAATGAAATACCGTGGGAGGATTAATTTCCTTCCAATTCAACAAAATAGATCTTCTAGCCATCAAAGTGAGAAAAGCAATCATTCGACAGGCGGAAGGAGATAAATGGAGTGAGTCCATCATCGGTAAACCAAAAATTGCGGTAATAGGATGGGGTTGTAAATCGATGTTCAGTACCGCAGAGATAATATCAAAAATATCTTTCCAATATTTTTTCAAAAGCGGACATGACCAAAACATATGAGTTAAAGACGCGATTTCTAATTGACATCTGTCACAAATAGGGTTTATATAAGAATAAAAATGAGCTAATTTATCCTTGGACATATGGGCCCTATGTACAACCTTAAATTGTATTAATGAATGTTTGGCACATATAGATGATGTATTAACTAATTGAAGAATTTTATCCCAATTCTCAATAGGAATAATAAGATTGAGCTCTCTTTCCCAATCATTTTTGGTCTTATCAAAGGGCACTGAATGTATCTTCATAATTATATTATAAAGTTTTGATATAAGCCCTTTTTGAAAAGGGTTTAACTCAAACAAACTCTCCAAAATATCTGAGGACACAAAATTTGGAAACGTAGGAAGTACCATACTTAAAAAATGCCTAACCTGTAAGTATCTAAAAAAATGAAATCTAGGCAAATTATATTTATTAGATAATTGCTCAAAAGACATAAAACAATTGTCCAAAAATAAGTCGGAAAATCTTAATAAACCCTTAGTTTTCCAAGCCGAAAAAGCTTGATCTATAATTGAGGGTTGGAAAAAACAATTAGATACAATAGGACTATTTAACACGAATTGAGTCAACCCGAAAAATTTCCGAAATTGAAACCATATATGTAAGGTATATTTAACTATCGGGTTGTCAATTCGTTTCGGCAATTTAGAAAGAGCAAAAGGGAGAGATGTCCCAAAAATAGAACCCAGAGCATAACCTGATACCGATTTAGTTTCCAAACTCACCCAATGAGGGCCAAAAGGACCATCCCATTCTTTCAACCAACATAACAAATATCTAATATTAACTGCCCAATAATAAAATCTGAAATTGGGTAATGCCAACCCACCTTCCTTCTTTGTCTTCTGTAAGTATGTTTTACCTAACCTGGGATTTTTATTCTGCCATATATATGAGGAAATTTTTGAATCAACATTAGTAAAAAAGGATTTCGGAATAAAAATTGGTACCGCTTGAAAAATATATAAAAATTTAGGTAAAATAACCATCTTAATAGCATTAATCCTACCTATCAGAGATAAAGATAATGGTGACCACTTAGTAAACAAGCCTTTAATCTGATCAATTAAGGGTAGAAAATTAAACCCAAATAATTCTTTATGGTTTTTTGTGATTTTAATCCCTAAGTAAGTAAAAGAATCATTAACTAATTTAAAAGGTAAAATATCATAGCTTGGGACCTGTCTATTCAAAGGAAACAATTCACTCTTATTAAGATTTAACTTATACCCAGAAAACTCACTAAATTGAGCCAACAATGATAAGACTGCTGGAATAGATTTCTCAGGGTTAGAGATGAATAATAATAAATCATCTGCGTACAAAGATACCTTATGAATATCTGTTCCATGATTAATACCCAAAATATCCTGTGATTCTCTGATGGCAATTGCCAAAGGTTCTAAAGTGATGTTAAATAGTAATGGACTAAGAGGACAACCTTGTCTAGTGCCCCGAAATAAACGAAAAAATGGAGATCTTTGATTATTAGTAAACACCGAGGCTACTGGAGTTTGATAAATCAGTTTAATCCAAGAAATAAAGGTCGGACTGAAATTAAACTTCTCCAGCACATAAAATAAGTAAGGCCATTCAACTCTATCAAATGCTTTCTCCGCATCTAATGAAATAACACATTCTGAAGTGTTATGTGAAGGAGTATAAACAATATTCAGTAATCTCCTAACATTGAAAAAAGAATAGCGATTTTTAATAAAACCGGTTTGGTCTTCCGAAATAATTTGGGGTTATACCTTCTCCAACCTGGAAGCCAGTAACTTGGAAAAGATCTTAGAATCCACATTCAATAAAGATATTGGTCTATAAGATGCACAGTCAGTAGGGTCTTTATCTTTCTTCAGTATTAAGGAAATGGAAGCTCTATAAAAAGATTGCGGCAAATTCCCCAATCTAATTGCTTCTTCAAAAACCTTGCATAGCCAAGGAGAGAGAGAGTAGCAGAAAAACATTTAAAAAATTCTACTGTATACCCATCTGGACCTGGTGCTTTCCCTGAATTCATTGAGGAAATAACCCCTTTAATTTCCGCATTCGTGAATGGAGTATCTAATACTGAAAGATCATCGGATGATAATTTTGGAAAACTCAATTTCCCAAGCAAATCACACATGGTATTATGATCCTGAGGGAATTCAGATTGATACAGGGAGGTATAAAAGTCTTGAAAAGACTTATTTATCTCATCATGGTTAACTGTCAAATCCCCATTCTGCTGACGAACCTTAGTGATTTGACGTTTAACCCAAACATTCTTCAGCTGACTAGCTAACAGTTTTCCCGATTTATCACTATGTATATAAAAATCAGATCTGGTTTTCATTAATTGATTTTCAATCGGAGATGTAAGTAATAAACTATGTTCCATTTGGAGTTCAACCCTCTGTTTGTAAAGCTCCCTACTAGGAGTAGTCGAATATTTCTTGTCAATCTCCTTAATTTTATCAACCAATAAAAGAGTTTCCTTCTTAATGCGTTTTCTCAGACCAACAGAGTAAGAAATAATTTGTCCACGTATATACGCTTTAAAGGTGTCCCAAAGCATTCCGCAAGAAATATCTTCCGTGGAATTAGTTGAAAAGAAGAAATCGATCTGCTCCTTCATAAATTTAATAAAGTCCGGCTCTTGCAATAAGGTAGAGTCAAATCGCCATTGTCTAGCACTTAAAGCTGATTCCATAAAATTAATAGAAAGTTTTAATGGAGCATGGTCAGAAATAGCTATAATATCATAATTACAACCAATTACCGATGGAATAAAACAAGATTCAATAAAAAAATAATCAATTCTCGAATAGGAGTGATAAACATGTGAGAAAAAGGAAAACTCCTTATCATTAGGATGACGAAATCTCCAGATATCAAAAACTCCATTATCAGTCAAAAAGGAGTTGATACAAGTGGCCGACTTATTGGGTAAAGTCTGAATAGATGTAGATTTGTCCATCAAAGGATTTAGACAACAATTAAAGTCACCACCCATTATTAACTTATATTCATTTAAATTAGGTAAAGAAGTAAATAAGGACTTAAAAAAGTCAGGACAATCCACATTTGGAGCATAAACATTAACCATAGCAACCTTTTTATTACAAAGTAAACCCGTAATTAACAAAAATCTACCATTCGGATCCGAAAGGATATCATGTTGAACAAATGCAATAGAGGAGTCAATAAAAATTGAAACTCCCTTAACTTCGGCATTCGAATTTGAATGATACTGTTGACCCCGCCAAGACCTAAAAAAAGCGATATTTGTCCTCCTTCCTCACATGAGTTTCTTGTACAAAAATGATATGAGCATTAAGTCTTTGGAATACTTTGAAAATCTTCTTTCGTTTAATCGGATGGTTTAAACCATTAGTATTCCAAGACACAAAGTTAATGGTTTGAGCCATGGTTCTAAAGTCATCCCTTTGGTATAGAAAGGGTTAACCATATTATAAACTCATGCACCCGGAAGAGGAACAAAAATAAAGAGCGGACCCGGAAGTGACGACATCGTAGACATATTTGTAGTTCAAGAACAGCCCGAGTGAAAAAACTAAAACAAATTGATAAAAGAAAAATAAAAAAGGAAAACAGACCAACCCCCACCCCCACATGAAAAAGAAAAAAAGCCAAAATATGGCTAAAAAAAGGAAAAAATGAGACTAAATCTACCCCCATATCAGCGGCAGACCACTCCGTGTTTAAAGGATATATGAAAAAAAACCCACCCCAACTTTAAGAATTATGATCGCAATACTAAAATCTGCGCTTCTTAATATGCTTAGTTGTAAAAAAAAAGAGTATAATCACTAAAAGTTTATAAATCGGGTTATAACCCAAACAAATCAAGAAGTACTAAAACTATGATAAGCGATGCATTATAGGAAGAAGACGAAAAAAGAAACAATAACGCCATCGTAAACAAAACCAAGAATATTTTGCAAAAAACTACCATCTTGATAATAAAAAAAATTCCCTTCGAAAGGTTAAAAATATACCTTCAAGGGAACAAAAATAGTAGTCAAAAATATAGTATAGTGGTTAAAGTGTATGAGACAGAGCGATTAATGTAACGAAAGCACACTTTAACTTAAATATGAAGAATAGGATAACCCTACACCAATAGCCAGAGACTAACCCTGGTTTAAGGAATCGAAAACCATCTTTCACGATCAGAATCACTCATTTATTAGAGAGTAGTGTCTATAGCAGTAGGGAAGTTCTCCTCCAAATACTTTTTCGCTTCAAAAGTCGAAAGGAAAACCTGACGAGGAGCGTTCGGCGGGGAGATCCTGAGCTTCGCCGGGTATAAGAGCACAGGTTTTAGATTTTTCTCATAACATTCAGACATCAGAGGTTTAAAAAGAAGCCTTTTCTTCATAATTTCAGAACTAAAATCTTCCACCAAACGGAAATAGTAATTTTGAAATTTAATCATCCCAGCCCTCCGAGCCTCACGAATGAGTTGTTCTTTGTCGTGTACGTAGTGAAACCGGACAATTACCACCGGAGGTTTGGCTGAAGCACTCAATGAACGACTCCAAATTCTATGTGCTCGGTCAAGTACCGGGGGGGGGGGGGGGGGGTTCTCTGGAAAGACCGACGGAAACGCATCTTTTAAAAATTGAGCAAAATATTTCGAAGGATCGCCTTTTTCTATGCCATCTGGGAGACCAAGTATGCGTAGGTTCTGTCTTCTGGACCGATTCTCCAAATCGACACTCTTGGCTTTAAGTGTTTCCACCAGTTTAATGGTCGAAATTAAATCCTGTTGCAATTTTTCAATTGTCAAATCTCGTTTCCGAGCTTCTTCTTGCAGAGACGCAATAAGAACTTGTTGCTGGTTAATTACTGAATCCGTCTTAACCATATAATCTTGAAAAGCCTTTATTTCTTGTTTAAAAGCTTGATGTTGTTCATCAAATTTTCTATCCAAAACCTCCATAAACAGTTCATAAGTTAACTCAGTGCGTTGCGGTTGAGCTTGCTTCTTTCCATTACCATTCGGGTTATGCCCCGGTTCTCGTCCTTTGGATCTAAGAGCCATTTCTGTTTGCATATCTTTAAGAATTCACAATAAAATCTTAACGATAAGCCCGAGAAAGTAGCAAGAATCTTTTGGTGTAGGTAACAATAAGTTGAATAAGGGTGATCAAAGGTTAAAAAAAGTAAAGGTTATGGAGCGGATCTGAAACAGTACTCACTCCATGAGCGTCTCCTGCTCCAAACATTTTTAAAATAACATCAGCTGTGTGTATTTTCATAGAATAGAAATAGAATAGTACAGCACATTACAGGCCCTTCAGCCCACAATGTTGTGCTGACCCTCAAACCCAGCCTCACATATAACCGCCCACCTTAAATTCCTCCATATACCTGTCTAGTAGTCTCTTAAACTTCACTAATGTGTCTGCCTCCACCACTGACTCAGGCAGTGCATTCCATGCACCAACCACTCTCTGAGTGAAAAACCTTCCTCTAATATCCCCCTTGAACTTCTCTCCCCTTAACTTAAAGCCATGTCCTCTTGTACTGAGCAGTGGTGCCCTGGGGAAGAGGCGCTGGCTGTCCACTCTGTCTATTCCTCTTAATATCTTGAACACCTCTATCATGTCTCCTCTCATTCTCCTTCTCTCCAAAGAGTAAAGCCCTAGCTCCCTTAATCTCTGATCATAATCCATACTCTCTAAACCAGGCAGCATCCTGGTAAATCTCCTCTGTACCCTTTCCAAAGCTTCCACATCCTTCCTATAGTGAGGCAACCAGAACTGGACACAGTACTCCAAGTGTAGCCTAACTAGAGTTTTATAGAGCTGCATCATTACATCGTATCTCTTAAACTCTATCCCTCGACTTATGAAAACTAACACCCCATAAGCTTTCTTAACTACCCTATCTACCTGTGAGGCAACTTTCAGGGATCTGTGGACACGTACCCCCAGATCCCTCTGCTCCTCCACGCTACCAAGTATCCTGCCATTTACTTTGTACTCTGCCTTGGAGTTTGTCCTTCCAAAGTGTACCACCTCACACTTCTCTGGGTTGAACTCCATCTGCCACTTCTCAGCTCACTTCTGCATCCTATCAATGTCTCTCTGCAATCTTCAACAATCCTCGACAATTTGTGTTCAAAAAGCAATGATTTTGTCCCTGATAGTTGGCAAATAATAAGCAGCAATACAGTTCAGAACTCTTGCTCAAACATTCAGGCTTGGAGATGCCAGAAACAGCCAGGAGTAAAATTGAAACTATTTCATTTCTTCAAAGTTAGGAATTATGAAGAATTGGAAGGTATCAGTAATTATCTTGAAAGTTACAATGATAATGAAGATTAGGAGGATGCAATTGTCAAAAGCATTGTTTAGAGGCAGTCCATTATCTGCACTAGGTGTCTGTGCTGAATTTGCTCATTTACAGTCGATTAAAAGAACACGGCAGATACAGTGGATTAATTCCTCTGTCAATATCTATGGAGGAAGCAATACACACAGTTTTATAGTACTGTGGTAGTGTTCTAATTTATTCTGTATTTCATTTAAATACATAATTTGTTACTCAGTTAAATAGTAGTTTGTCTTTTCTTATACCTTTTAAACTATTTCCAAGAAACTTCAGCTAATTGTGTCAGTTGCTTAATTGAGCCAAAAAAATACTGATCCTGATGTGTCCCAATTAACCAGAATCCACTGTACAATCAGCCCTCCTTATCCATGGGGGATTGGTTCCAGGACCCCCCATGGATGCCAAAAAATGCAGATGCTCAAATCGGTGGACTTTAGGACCCGGCAGAGCTCTGGAGCTTATTTAACCTTTCTCAGTGCGGTGGACTTTAGGACCTGGCAGAGCTCCAGACCTTATTTAATCTGGATCATGCAGTGGACTTTAGGACCTGGCGGAGCTTGGGACCCACTGCCTGCAGTGTTTCTGTTCTGGAAGATGATCACGATTGAAAATAAAGTGGAAGTAATAAAGTGATTGGAAAGAGATGAAACACCATCGGTCATTGGAAAGTGTTAGGCTACAGTCGGTCAACGATCGGAAAATTTTTAAAGAATAAAGCGAGAATAATGGAGCATGTGAAGCTACAATTATTACTAAGCAAAGCAGTGGTTTAAGTATTGAAATACATACGTTTCTTAAGTGTTTTATATGTATAGAAAGGTAAAATATATACTACTGTATATACTAAGACAATTGTTTGACTAACTGACGCTAAATAATACCGGATATACCTGTTCCAACTTAGAGAACTTCCATTTTTTTTCGATTCCCAATCTGCGGTAACCTATGCACATCCTCCCGTATATTTTAAATTATCTCTAGATTATTCTTATAATACCTAATACAATGTAAATGTTATGTGAATAGTTGTTATACTGTATTGTTTAGGGAATAATGACAAGAAAGAAAAGTCTGTACATGCTCAAACAACGAGTGCTGAAGAGAGAACTTCCGGGTTTTCCCGATCCGTGGTTGGTTGAATCCGCGCATGCGGAACCCGTGGATAAGGAGGGCTGACTGTAATTGTTTTTCAGCTTTGTGTTTTTCACTTCTCTGTTGTCTGAACAGAGGCATTTTGCTATGAGTCTATAGTCACGTAGTTACAAGTTGTACCTACTGTATATTGCTCATTCAGTAACTGATAGATCTAAACTCAAAATAAATGAATCTGAATCCTGGTGTTCAATTTTGTCATGCCATTAAAGCTATAATGGAAACATAGTTCATTCTCTGAAGTAAACTATGCTTTGCTTCTTAAAGTCTGTAATCTAATGTACAGACAATAAATAGTTAATTGTGTTTATAATGGCATAAGATATACAAATTATCCTGTGCTACTGTTACTTGCATATAGATAAACAGAGACAGTTATAAATATATAGCACAAACATATTCAAAGCAAGCATGCAGTCTCCTCTATTCATACTTGAACTGGTATCAATTAGAAAATCAGCGTCAAAATTCACAAATGTGATCTTCTTGCCCAGGTAGTGATGATTAAGCTCCTGCAAACAGCGGACAAATGTATACTTGGAAGCTGTACTCGAACTTTCCCAGCCATAAACTTTATCAAAGTGCATATCAAAGTGTGGATTATCCTAGTAAAACATGAAAAAATTGCTATTAGTTTTTATCAAATTATAATAATTCAGCTCACTTCATTTTAATTAAAACAACACGCTTCAAAAATGCTTCTCCTTCTTTGTTCATTTTTTCAAAAGGAGTTTTCTGCCCTCTCCAACTTTACTATAATGAAGACTATGAGCACAATCAAATTCTGGCAATTACATACTTTGATCAGTTTGCATATTTGTTAGCATTTCTGAGAAAAGTTGGTCAGTCTCCTTCCAGAAATTCAGTCAGAAACCAATAGAACTACAGGGAATTTCATGGAAATTCAACTGCATCAGTCTTCTGCCATACCTATGCACAAATTCATTGCTGTCTTGTCTTATTTTTCAGTCTTTGTCCTGAAACATTATGCTTGCTTCTTTCCGACAAACCCTGTCTGAATGCAGAGTATTGATCACATTCTTTGTTTTTATTTTAGCATGTGAAGAAGTCCTTCTTGTTCACTATAACTCCTAGATTGCAATATCTCCATGGTTCTTTCACTGAAGTTACAATGAGTTATGATGGTGTAATTGGTTCTGATGCTGTGAAATTAAGGTATATACATGGTAGAATCCCTGTAGAAACTAGAGTGAGACAGCCAAGAAACAAGCCCTTAGGCTCTCTCCCCTCAAATATGCTACTATATTGGCTAGACCCTTAGTTGTTCCTTTTGTATTCATTGACAGCATTGCTCTGAATTCTATTGCCTCAACTTATCTTCCATTATTCTAAAAAACTTCCATAAATCACTTCTTCCAATTGTCAGGGAAGACTTGAAGTATATTTTAAATCAAAAGTATTATGTAAATGCATGTCATACCAATCACAAGTCACAGCCTCCTCACCCTAACCCTCTGTACTATATTTGCTGATGGTCAACACACGAGCAGTCTCAGGTAGGAATAATGCACTTCTAGAGGAATACATCCAAGTGAGGTCTGACTGAAGACAGAGGAACAGGAAATTGTTTCCCTCCATTAGTGTTCTTCCCCTTAGGGCAGATGTCTAAACCTTCATCTTTGGATGGATGGTTCAAAGAGTTAGAGCAAAATTGACCATATCGAACAAGCAAACAACACATGAGGCATAAGCAACACACACAAATTGCTGGAGCAATTCAGCAAGCCATGCAGCATCTCTGGAAAAGAGTACAGTTGACAATTTGGGCCGGGACCCTTCAGCAGGACTGAAGAAGAAAAAGAGAGGAGCCTGTTGTTTGTTCAGGAGACACAAGGCCAGTTAGTGAGTGTTATGTGTTGTATAATGAAAACAAAGATGAATCAGGCCACTTACTTGATTTGCTTCTTTTCCATCCACAAGTTTAAGATCTTCAAGATACCATGTGGTGATTTTTTCAAATTGTTCGTTTTCACTCGAGATCGTATTTTTCACAAATGTTATTTGCACTTCATTGCAATTTGTTACTAGAATGAGAAGATAGTGCATTTAAACTTCTTAAAATACAGCAGGCATGGTAAAAGAAATGTCAGTCAGATCCTGCCGAAGGGAGAAATGATGAAAGCAAGGCTAAACAAAATACATAGGTGTATTGTCTTGTATTTGTGGTTCATGTGCTCTTCAATTCATGGTCTCCCCATAGTTTTACACAAATATGCCATCCAAAGTGGTCAGATACAGTATTTATTGCACACCACCATGAGCCATAATATTAAACTTGCTTTACGAATAACAAGCTATAAAAAAGTAATATGAAGTCAAGTTTTTATTCAATATTTTCCCCTCAGGCTTATACACCCTCAGCCAGACTTTGACTGAAGTGAGAGTTTAAATTGCTAAGATTTGTGGACTGTTTCAAACAAAGGGAAAGATGAGCATTCATTAATTCCAAAGGAAAATTCTACAGATGCTATAAATCAGAAATAAGACAGGAAAATCCTAGACATACATCATTTTCTGTGATCTACAAGGCAGAAAACTAACCATATATATCTTGCTTATGAAAAGCAGGGTAAATCTGACTAATTACCATCAATCTGTCTCTCCAATCTCAATCATTAGCAAACTGATACTGTTTCTTTTCTCTGAATCTTGCTGATATATTTTGAACTAGAATTTCAAAGTGCAAAGTAAATTTATTATCAAGGTACATACACATCACCATATAAAACTCTGAAATTCATTTTCTTGTGGGCATACTCAATAAATAAATAGAATAATTACCACAGTCAATAAAAGACCACACCAACTTGGGTGTTCAACCAGTGTGCAAATACAAAAGGAAATAAATAATAATAAAAAATAAATAAACGATAAATATCAGGAACGCGAGATGAAGAGTTTGAAGGTGAGTCCATATGGGAACATTTCAATAATGGGGCAAGCGAAGTTGAATGTAGTTATCCACTTTGGTTCAAGAGCCTGATGGCTGAGGGGTAATAACTGTTCCTGAACCTGGTGGTATGAGACCTGAGGCTCCACCTATATTTAGAGAATTATCAGTAAGTACTTTATTTCCAATTGTCTTGGTTGCCAGTTCCAGTTGCATTTTGCCAGGACTACTCCATTTGAGAATTCACCACAAAATGAAGCGTGGTAGTGTCGGGATTAACACAATGCTTTACAGTACGTGTACAGGTGACACGGTTCAATTCCTGCACTGCCTGTAAGGAATTTGTACACTCTCCCCGTGACCGCGTGGCTTTTCTCCAGGTTCCTCCCACAGTCCAAAGACATACTGGTTGGTAGGTTAATTGGTCATTGTAAAATTGCCCTGTTATTAGGCTTGGATTAAATCAGGGGATTGCTGGGCAGGGCAGCATTTCAATAAATAAACAATAAACAAAGTTGGTTCAAACATGAACCTAAGTGCTGAATTTCAGAGAGGAGGTGAGAGTGACAGCCCTTAACATCTGGGTAGTATTTGACTAAGTGTGGCATCAGGAACCCTTGGTAAAGCTGAAGTGAATGTGTATCAGGGAAATTGCCCCTGTGATTAGAGTCATATCTTTCTCAGAGGATGATGGTTGTTGGTGTTGGAGGTAGTTCTCAAGGGCAGAGACACAGGCACAGTCATTCAGCTTCTTCAAGAATAACTTGTAAATATTCAATTCATTATGTAATATCGCAGTAAAATGAAACAGTTCATCCATGTAGCAAGACCTAGATGAAATGTCAGCATAGTGGTAAATACAGAAAGTGCCTCAAATATGCCTGGCTGTGGCAACTTCCAAGACGAATATCTCTAACCACTGACTCTTGACATTCAACTGCATTACCAATGCCTGGTTCACCACCATCAACATTCTGAGGTCACCATTGACCACAAATTCAACTAGGTCAGTGTCATAAATACTGTACTACAAAAGAGGATCATATATTCATTTAATTGATTGGGAATAGGAAGAGATCAATCAGGTTTACAGATTGTTGATCAGTCGTGAGATAATAGTTTTTAATCAGGGGAGTCAGTGGAAGTTGTAATCCACGTTGAGTGCAGCAGTTGGTGAGGATGAAGAATGCAGTGGCTAGTGAGAGCTGCATTCAGGTAAATGTATTTTAAAGTCTTACCTTGTTGATTTTGGTAGGTCTTTTCCCATACCAGGTACACTTGATCTTCCTAAAAGCATTATGCTAGCTATTTCAGTTCAATCCAAACTTGCAGATTTGTCAAGAACACTAACCTTCTTATTAGTATACTTTTGTCTGGTGTGTTTCTTGATTTGAAAAATAGGCCTTCTGCTTCCTAAACACAAGAGATTCTGTAGATGCTGGAAATTCAAAGTAACATGCATGGACGCTGGAGGAACTCAGCAGGTTAGGCACCATCTACGGAAATGAATAAACAGTCGAAATTTCGGGCTGAGACCCTTCTTCAGGAATGGAAAGAAAGGGGGAAGATGCTTGAATAAAAAGGTTGGAGGGAGGGGAAGGGGGACTAACTAGGTGACAGGTGGAGCCAGGTGGATGAGAACAGTCTAGTCCTACTTGGCTTAATGGAGGGTTAGGGAGCTTATTAGCATTGAAAATGGGCATTGCATAGACCACAGAATCTGGATGGCTGCATATTGGTATTTTATTTTTGTTATTCCAGGAAGTGTCCATTGGGCAAAGTGCAGTGAGGAAAATTATTTGTGGAGATTAGCTTTGCCTATAGTGGAACTTTTAAATAGATGTCCATGTAAACAGTCGGAAACAAAATCAGTTGTGGTCAATTCAGGGCACGTAATCCTGCTCTGCACAGTTTTTCTACTTTGCACTTGCAAGAAATAAAGCATTCATATCCTAAATGCCAATTCATGAATATAAGATGTACTTAGAAATAAATCAACAACCATGAACCAAGGCAGTAGTATGTTTTTTTTAATTAACCCTCTTTGCTTCTGATTCTGAATTAGTAAATAGCATGAATTTAAACTGATATATTAAATTGATCAAGACTGAGAGCTTCAGTAGATTTTCAGAGTCTAGTAAACTCTGATGAAAGTAACGTGTTAGTTGGTGTGCATTAGCTCACTTCTAGGGTGTTACATGCAAGCACTCTGCATTCATGAGCTTGCCATGACAGTCCAGTACCTGAGTCTAACTCATTGCTGCAACAATAGTCATGCTTGACTGCAAGTTTGTTTTGCTACTGGTTTCTTATGCTGCGATGAATCTCTTATTAGTACAAAGAGGCCTGATACAAGTCGTTAAGAATCTCCTTTACTGACACAACGTAATAGTTAAAAAATACTTCTTCACTGCACCTCATGTGTTGCCCTTAAGGCATTTGTTTAGCTTTATTACATTTTTGCTTTAGTCATTCGTTTGTAATTATTTTCTAGTTAAAGTTAAGGTTGTTGAAAGTAAATTCTTTGTCTGTGATGCATCGCGGCATGCAATGACATCACACCCGGTTTCGCTGCATCTTGCGGGAAAATACTGGTTTCAAGAGACGGGAAGGAGGGGGCTTGTGTGTGCAGGATCAGCGCGAGAAAAGTTTTCATTCTACGCACTATGAAACATCATAGAAGCAAAGCCTTTTCACCATACTGTTACGAATGTGCCACAACTCTGAGGGGCCGAAGGGTACAAAGTCACCCCCTCCTTTTTGAGAATTGCAAGATCGCTATTAATTCGGGTCTGGGACCCAGGAAATGAGAGAGAGACACGCAGAATCCACAAGGTTTGGAATGTGTCCTGGCCTCAGCGAAACAAAGCCACTGATAACGGCCATTGTCTCTTGAAGATGGAATTGTGTATTGAGTACTGTACTATTCATTGAAGCCCTCAGGGGACGACCAGAGTGGGCTGGTTGAGGGATTGCATCATCCCAATCTGATTGACATCTGAGACCCTGTGAGTAAGGATAAAAGAGGGTCTGGGGAACAACCCCTTTAGACGCACCAGGAGAAATGCTGGAAAGCCAGTGACAGCATTTTATAGCGAACGCCGGTGAGGGCCCATGTGCGTCCTCCCTTGCCAGGGTAGCGGGCTCATCACGGAAGAACGGCTTAGCTAAAGGAGAGGTCATACTTGAACGGCCACAACAACGAGACTCCGACGGATCGAAATCATAAAAAGGAAAGCCGGCAAGTTTCTAAAAATCTCTCTCTCTCCAACAAAGGCTGCAGCCTGAATGAACTGAGTGACTTTTGTATTTCCATCGGACAATACATTATCCCCTAGACAACAATAGAGCTATTTCTTATTGATTATTATTATACCCGCACTTTTAGATTTAGTATTGACGACGTATATTATCTGTATGTTTGCATTGATATTATTTTTGTGTATTTTTACTAATAAATACTGTTAAAAATAGTACCATCAGACTTCAACGGACCTCTCTATCTTTGCTGGTAAGTGACCCAGTTACGGGGTTCGTAACAACACGTTAATGTGGAAGAATGAACAGTAAACGGTTAATCTTACTGCGATCCTGCCCGCATTGACTGTGGTTTAAACTCAGTGTTTAGTTCAGAATTCTTACACCTGTACGAGAACACTACAATGAAAAGGTGGCATTACCAGGTGTTTCAACAAGTGGTACGATGGCATCGCGGTCCAGCATCAAGTCATTGCCATCCAGTGCCAGGAGCAGTAGGGCATCAACAAATAAGGCTGCCAACGCAAGAGCTAAAGCAGAAACCGCCAAGGTGCGAGTGTCGTACGCTGAACAGGAAGCAAAACTGAAAATGGAAAAGGCTGCCAGAGAAGCCAAAAACAAAAGGGAAAAGGCTACCAGAGAAAAGGAAGAGGCTGCTAGAGACGCTGAAAACCAGTTGGCAAAAGTAATGATAGAAACAGAGTTAGAAGTGCTGACGCTACGCCGAGAAGCCGAAGCTGCCAGGGTGGAAGCAGAAACATTAGAAAGCGCTGAAGAAATGCACGTTCTAGATGAAGTAAAATCTACTTCAGAAAGGACCAGATTGGAACGCACTAGCGACTACGTCCGATCTCAAATGGACCTGAAGATTCATTCTTCCTCTCCATACTTATATGCTAACGTCCCATTTCATGAGGAGTCACAGAGAGGCCCAATTGCATCGCATCCATCTGAGGAAGACAATTTACCCTTGCAACTTTGCGATGAAATCGAGAATGAAAGGGCTGACAACAAATACTTCTTGACGCCAAACTTACCAGATTTGACGAGAGAAGAGGCAAAGGCTGAAGTCAGAACAGCAAATCCCATAAAGAACTTACACGCTCAGTCATATGCCCGCTGACATATTCCCCCAGCCAGCATGCCACATGCAGTTGAACCCATGGCACAGTATTTAGCACGACGAGATCTCATCACTTCAGGACTATACCAGTTTGACGATAAGCCTGAAAATTACTGTGCATGGTACTCCTCATTCACCAATGCTACTGGCGGAGTCCAGCTCAAAGCAACCCAAGAGTTGGATCTTATGACAAAATGGCTGGGAAAAGAATCATGCGAACAGGTGAGATGCATACGTTCAGTGTACATCAACAACCCCAAGCTAGCCTTACGCAAAGCATGGGAGAGACTTTGGGAGTGCTCTGCGGCCCCTGAAATTATTGAAACGGCACTATTTCGACGTCTGGAAAATTTTCCTAAGGTGTCAGCCAAGGACCACACTAAGCTAAGAGAGCTCGGAGATCTACTCATGGAGATTGAAGGCGCTAAAGAAGACGGCTATTTAACTGGCCTGTCATATCTAGATACTTCCTACGGAATTAGACCAATCATGGACAAACTTACATTTGGGCTGCAGGAAAGGTGGGTGTCTGTTGGCTCAGAGTACAACGAAGAGAACGGTAGTAGATTTCCTCCCTTTAAGTATTTCACTAGGTTTGTGTGCAAGGAGGCGAAGAATCGAAACGACCCTAGCTTCATGAGTCCAGGTAGCAGTACTATTCACACCAAGACAGTCAAATCCACTTCAAAATGGCGCTGCAGATGGCGGCCTCGGTGCCGAGCTCTCTGGCTTTTGGTGTGTTTTTGTGTCTTTTTATTGCTTTTGTTCAAGCGGATCCAGTCATATTCAGCAGGGATGAGCTCCTGAACACCAGGCAGATTATTAACAACTACCTTCCAACTTTCCACTCTGACCCGAATAGTTTTTCTGAGATCTTGGTCGGCGGAGCAGCGGTTCTGTATGGATTATGGAAGAGTCGTAAATGAGGGAAGAGAGCCGGTGTGCTTGTTAAACTGAGACTGCGGGGATTCCGCTCCGCGCTCCCAGCGATACACCTCGCCAACGTTCGCTCTCTTCCTAATAAGATATCTGGACGAGCTGCTTCTTCTGACCAGAACCAGCAGAGACTTTGCGAATTCTGCGGCTCTTTGTTTCACTGAAACGTGGCTCGGTGATTCCGTTCCGGACGGAGGTCTGCACGTCCCCGGCTACCAGCTGCTGCGAGCGGACCGCGTCACGGAGTTATCGGGGAAATCAAGGGGTGGTGGAATCTGCTTTTACATCCATGAAGGCTGGTGCACTGACGTTAAGGTTCTTCACAGACACTGCGACCCGAACCTGGAGTTTCTCCTTCTGAACTGTAAGCCTTTCTATTCTCCGCGAGAGTTTTCCTCATTTATCCTTGTCGGTGTTTATGTTCCACCTCAGGTCCACGTGAGCGAGGCCGTTCGGCGGCTGGCTGATCATATTATGCGTTTAGAATGGGAACACACAGATTCGCTGTTGATCATCCTAGGAGATTTCAACAGAGCTAAACTGAATTACGAACTCCCGAAATACAGACAACATGTTAGCTGCCCCACCAGGGACAGTAACACTCTGGACCACTGTTATACTATCCTAAATAATGCTTACCTTTCTATTCCCCGTGCAGCCTTAGGACTCTCTGACCACTGTCTGATCTACCTCATCCCAGCCTATAGGCAGAGACTTAAATCTGCTAAGCCTGTGGTGAGGACAGTGAAGAAATGGACCAGTGAGGCGAAACAGCAACTTCAGGACTGTTTTGACACCACTGACTGGGGTGTCTTTGAAGCTGCAGCCACCAATATACATGAACTGACAGATACTGTGACATTCTACATCAGTTTTTGTGAGGATGCATGTGTACCCACAAAAACTTTCCGGACCTTCGCCAACAATAAGCCATGGTTTACCCCCAAACTCAGACATCTTCGCCAAGCTAAGGAGGACGCCCACAGGAGTGGGAATAGGGCCCTGTACAGGCTGGCCAGAAATGCACTGACCAGAGAAATCAGAGTGGCCAAGCGGTTCTACTCCGAAAAGTTGAGGAATAATTTCTCAGCTAACGACTCATTGTCGGTGTGGAGAGGCCTGCAGGAGGTCACTGGCTACAGGAGATGCCCTGCCCCCCCTGCTGAGGTTAACAAAGCTTTGGCTGATGACCTTAATACCTTTTACTGTAGATTTGAGAGGGTCCATCTTACACCTGTCCCTCCCCCCTCTTCGGTCTCTCTTCCTGCCTTCCCTCGACCATCACTCACTGGCACTCATCCCCCAATCACTGCAATCATCTCCCCACCATCTCTGCCCAGCCCCCCCTGGATCACAGCTTAGAATCAGCGAAGGAGAAGTATGTCGACTGTTCCAGTGACTTAAGACCCGAAAATCTCCAGGCCCAGATGGGGTCTCCCCCTCCTGTCTACGAGCCTGTGCTGATCAGCTGGCTCCCATCTTCACTCAGCTCTTTAACAGATCTCTGGAGCTGAGTGAGTTTCCGACTTGCTTCAAGCGCTCTACCATCATCCCGGTCCCCAAGAAATCCACCATCACAGGACTGAACAACTAGTTCGGTGTTTAACACCATCGTCCCTCATACCCTCTGCTCCAAATTGTCTCACCTTACTGTGCCACCTGACCTCTGCGATTGGATTTACAGCTTCCTGACCAACAGAAGTCAGCAGGTAAGGATGGGACAGGTCACCTCGGATATTCGAATCACCAACACCGGCGCCCCCCGGGGGTGTGTCCTCTCTCCACTGCTGTTCTCCCTCTACACCAATGACTGCACCTCCTCCAACCCCTATGTGAAGCTTTTGAAGTTTGCAGACGACACTACCGTCATCGGACTCATCCAGAATAGTGATGAGTCTGCATATCGACAGCAGGTGGACCAACTGGCGCTCTGGTGCAGTCGGAACAATCTGGAGCTGAACATGCTCAAGACAAAGGAGATGATAGTGGATTTCAGGAGACATCCCCCCGCTATGTCTCCCCTCACAGTCCTCAGCAGCCCTGTGTCCACCGTGGAGAACTTCAGGTTCCTGGGAACCACCATCTCTCAGCTCCATCCTGAAGAAGGCCCAGCAGTGGATGTATTTCCTGCGGCTCTTGAGGAAATACGGTCTGCCTCAGGAATTGCTGCTGCAGTTCTACACTGCAGTCATTGAGTCTGTCCTGTGCACCTCCATCATTGTGTGGTTTGGAGCCACCACCAAGCAGGATAGAACCAGACTACAGCGCACAGTGAGGACTGCTGAGCGCATTATTGGAGCCTCCCTGCCCTCTATTGTGGACCTGTACTCTTCCAGGTTGAAGAAGAGGGCGGGGAACATCATAAAGGACTCCTCCTATCCTGCGCACGGACTGTTTGATCTGCTTCCGTCTGGTAGGCGCTTCAGATCCCTCCAGACTAAGACTAATAGGCACTGGAGAAGTTTTTTCCCTACTGCGGTCACTTTGCTGAACAGTTAACTGCTGGTTAACTGTCGGCTAACTATTACTTGGATTGCACTACCTGTATGTATAATCTATATTTTCATTTATATTTATCATTATTATTGTTATGAGCAGAGAGACAACATCTGCCGGAAGTAAATTCCTTGTATGTGCATAGGTACTTGGCGATTAAAGTCTGATTCTGATTCTGATTCTGAATAATTTTAACATCAATAAACCTGTCTCAGTGCGTAAAACTGAAGCCTCTACAACTAACAATGACCCTAGCAAGAATTGTCCATTGTACAACAAACCCCACCCCCTCAAAAAATGCAGAACGTTTAGAAGAAAACCCTTTGACGAGAGAATGGCCCTTCTCTTTAAATGCTGTTCCTCTACCTCTCACCTCGCAAGAGAATGTACGATCCCCGTGAGGTTCTCGGAATGTAATAGCACTAATCACAATGGGGCCATGCACTCCGGCCCGTTACCGCAAACCGACAAAGCTCCTTCACCCTCACAAGAGGGCAGCAGGGAGGGAGAGGATCATTCCAAGACAACTGTTGTCAGCTCGAGCTGCACAGAAGTTTGCGGTCAAGGTCAGTCAAACCTTTCTTGCTCAAAGATCTGCCTCACTAAGATGTACCCTAAGGGAGCCAAAGACAAGGCCATCAAAGCCTACGTAATTCTGGATGACCAGAGCAATCGCTCATTAGTCAGACCAGAGTTCTTTGACTTGTTCAACGTAGAAAGTAATCAGTTCCCATACTACCTTAGAACTTGCTCAGGCAGTGTAGAAACATATGGCAGGAAGGCAGAAGGCTTCGAGCTCGAGTTTCTGGATGGTAAAGTTGTCATCTGTCTCCCTCCGCTCTTAGAGTGCAATGAAATTTTGAATAACCGCACCGAGATCCTGATGCCAAGTGCTGTACGACACCAGCCACATCTCCACCACATTGCCAAGCACGTCCCAGAACTGGACCCCAAAGCAGAAATACTCCTGCTACTAGGAAGAGATGTTCTCCAGGTGCACAAGGTCAGGCAGCAGGTCAATGGACCACACGACGCCCCCTTTACCCAATGCCTGGATCTGGGCTGGGTGGTGATAGGAGAGGTGTGCCTTGGCAATGTACATAAACCGACAGTTAACACACTCAGGACCAACGTGCTAGAGAGAGGCCGCCATTCAATTTTTCAACCCTGCACAATCTTCATGTGTATCAAGGAAGCACGACAAGGCTTTAACAAGTGTAGTAAAGTAACCAACAAGACGCTGGGATATTAAAAATTAAAAATAATGGACACCAAGGTCTTCAGAGACGATGCAAATAACTGGGTCACCCCACTACCTTTCAGAGAACCACGCCAGCGCTTGCCAAACAACAAAGAGCAGACAGTCAAGTGGTTCATGTCTTTGCAATGAACCCTGAAAAGGAAACCTGAGATGTAGCAACAATACGTAGCATTCATGGAGAAGATCTTCGCTAATGGACATGCTGAAGTAGCACCACTGCTGAGAGAAGGTGAGGAGTGCTGATAACTCCCAACGTTTGGGGTTTACCACCCAAATCAGATCAGAGTGGTCTTTGACTCCAGTGCTCAGTGCGCTGGTATCTCCCTCAATGACGTGCTCCTCACAAGCCCCGACCTTAACAATACCCTCCTCGGGGTCCTGCTGCACTTTCAGAAAGAGAAGGTCGCAATCTTAGCGGACATCCAGCAGATGTTCCATTGCTTCTTAGTACAGGAGGACCATCGCAATTTCCTCTGTTTCTTATGGCACAAGGACAATGACATCAACAAGGAAGTCACTGAGTACCAGATGAAAGTCCACGTTTTCGGCAATAGTCCATCACCTGTCGTGGCCATCTATTGGCTGTGAAGAGCCATCAGAGAGGGCGCACAGGAGCACGGTGATGACAACGTTAAGTCTGTGGAAAGGCACTTCTACGTCAATGACGGCTTGATATCGCTACAGAAAGCAGACGAAGCAATTGACCTGCTCCAACCAACACAAGCCTCACTCGCTGAGTCAAACCTCCGCTTGCACAAGTTCGCATCAAACTGTCAGGCAGTAATGGAGGCCTTTCCACACGATGACTGTGCCCCGGCAATCAAAGACCTAGATTTAGATGGAGAAACCATACCCACACAAAGGAGTTTGGGCCGCCTTTGGGAGATTGCAACTGACACATTCACGTTCTCCATGCCGACTGTGATCAAACCATTCACTCACCGTGCTGTTCTCTCCACTGTCAACAGTGTTTTCGATCCCTTGGGTCTACTGGCACCAGTTACGATCCAGGGAAGAGCCCTTCTCAGGGAACCTACCTCTGAGCTCTCCGACTGGGATACTCCTCTACCAGAAGACAAGCTATGCAGATGGGAGGCTTGGAGAGTTTCACTTCAAGATCTAAAACAGCTTCATATCCCACATAGGTATACTGCGACCTCACTCACCGAGGCAGCGCACACAGAATTGTGCGTGTTTTCAGATGCGTCAACCAAGGCTATCGGTGCTGTGGCTTACTTGAAAGTAGTTGGGAAGGATGGCCAAGTTGAAGTAGGATTTGTAACTGGTAAGGCGAAGTTCACTCCTCAGTCTGAGCTGACAATTCCAAGGCTTGAACTGCGCGCAGCTGTCCTGGCTGTGGAAATGGCAGATCTTATCCAGGACGAGCTAGACCTAGAGCTGGATGACACCAAGTTTTACATGGATAGCAAAGTAGTACTTGGTTATATTTATAATGAATCAAAACACTTCTATGTGTACGTTCATAATAGAGTTCAATGTATCTGTCTGTCATCAAAGCCTGAACAATGGCATTATGTACGTACCGAGGATAACCCTGCAGACCATGCATCGAGATCCTTACCTGCATCCCATCTGGCGCAGACTTCCTGGTTCACCGGACCCCCCTTCCTGTATCAGCCACCAACAGAAAAAACTCAAACGAGTGTGACATTTGAGCTGATCGAACCTGAAAGAGACTTGGAAATTTGGCTACAAATACAAACAGCAGTCACCTACCTGGAAGAATCAGTACGTATCACGGAACGCTTTCAGCGGTTCTCCACTTTGAATTCTTTAGTGAGAGGACTTGCATTCCTCATTCACATGGCCAGATCCCACAAACACTCATCCCGAGATAGTAAATGCAAGGGATGGCACAAATGTAACTTACCTCGCACTGCGGACAAATTGGCCCAGGCAAAGGACGTCATCCTTAAAGCAACTCAAAGAGCAGCCTTTGCAAGGGAGTTTTCAGCCCTCCAAGCTAATAAACCAATACCAAAGGACAGCCCTTTGAGGAAACTCAGCCCGATCCTGAAGAACGATCTTATTTGCATTGGAGGCCGGTTAATATACTCTCACCTTTCAGCTGCAGAAAAGAGCCCAGTAATCCTGCCTGAAGACAGCCACATGTCCTTACTGCTCACTTGCAATAACCATGAACAGGTAAGGCATCAGGGTCGTCACCTGACAGAGGGAGCAGTCAGGACAGCGGGACTGTGGATCTTGGGAGGCAAAACACTGATCAACTCAGTACTCCACAGATGTGTAACCTGCTGGAAACCGCGAGGGAAGCTGGAAGTTCAACGTATGGAGGACCTCCCACCAAAACGCCTCAATGCCTGCCCTCCTTTTACATATGTGGGGCTTGATGTATTTGGTCCCTGGATTATCATCACTAGATGCACCAGAGGAGGACAAGCAGAGAGCAAACAGTGGGCCATCATGTTTAGCTGCATGAGTTCAGGAGCGGTGCACATTGAGGTAATCGAATCTTTGGATACATCCAGCTGCATTAACGCTCTCAGGCGCTTCTTTCACTAAGTGGCCCTGCAAAACAGTTAAGGTCAGATTGTGGCATGAACTTTGTTGGAGCATCCAAGGAGCTCGGGATGGACAAAACGGTGCAAAGGTACCTCAGTGAGCAGGGATGCAACTGGGAGTTTAACACACCACACACCTCTCACATGGGAGGCTCATGGGAGCAGATGATTGGTATCACCAGAAGGATCTTGATTCAATGTTTCTGCAGCAATGCACCCCACTGACCCATGAAGTACTGTGCACACTAATGGCAGAAGTCACAGCCATTATAAATGCACGACCACTCCTACCTGTGTCTTCTGACCTGGAAAACCCCTTCATACTCTCACCATCAATGCTCCTTACGCAGAAGGCAGAAGTTCCCCCTCCACCTGGGGACTTCTCAGACAAGGACTTGTACACAAAGCAATGGAGACAGGTTCAGGCTCCCGCAAATCAGTTGTGGTCCCGTTGGAGACATGAATGTCTACCTTTGTTGCAACACAGACAAAGGTGGACAGAACCTCGCAGGAATCTTCAAGTTGGAGATTTATCCTGCTCAGAAACTGCCAATGGCCAGAATCACTGCCACATTCCCTGCTAGGGATGGACATGTCAGGAAGGTTGAGTTGAAAACTTCTGACCAAGGTGATGTGAAAACTTACCAAAGACCAGTTGCAGAAGTCATTCTACTTCTACTTAAGGACTGATTTAGAGATTAAAGTTTTGTATTATGTTCATAGTGACCTTACGAAGGTCAGGCGGGGAGTGTGTTGCCCTTAAGGCATTTGTTTAGCTTTATTACATTTTCGCTTTAGTAATTCGTTTGTAATTATTTTCTAGTTAAAGTTAAGGTTGTTGAAAGTAAATTCGTTGTCTGTGTTGTATCACAGCATACAATGACGTCACACCCGGTTTCGCCATGTCTTGTGGGAAAATACTGGTTTGGAGAAACGGGAAGGAGGGGGCTTGTGTGTGCAGGATCAGCGAGAGAAAAGTTTTCATTCTACGCACTAAGAAACATCATAGAAGCAACGCCTTTTCACCATACGCTAATGTGGAAGAGTGAACAGTAAACGGTTAATCTTACTGCAATTGTGCCCTCATTGACTACGGTTTAAACTCGGTGTTTAGTTCAGAGTTCTTACACCTGTATGAGAACACTACACCTCATACTCTTAAAACAAATTAGACAAATAATAATAAATCAACTGTCGTCCTTGTTTAGTCAGACTTACTTCCTTTCAGTATTATTTTCTACTCTATGCTTCTTGTCCATAGCAAGTAATCCCCAGCTTTAAAACCTTACAGTCCAACATTTGGTTTTATATATACTCACTGAGCAATCCCAGAATTAATTAAGTTCTGTCCTAAAGTACATTATTTGTAGTAAAGCAGCAAACATGGCTGTCCATTGTTACACAGCAAGATACCACAGCCAGTAATGAAATAATGATCAAATAATGTTGATTAATGAAAAGTTCTTAATTTCTTCTTTATGGATCTTTCTGTAATCATCCAATAATGCAGTTTAATTTTTCTTCTAAAGGACAGCGCTTATAACACTGAAGTTATTCCAATTGTTAGATTATGTGCTCAAATTACTGGAGAAGGATTTGAAGATTTCTAACTAAAGAAAGAATGAGATCATTGCTCTGTAGTGAATACCACAAAAAGTACATCTTTCATCCTAAATGGATTAAGAAAAAGAATGCAATCATATAGAATTGAAAACAGATATTGTAACAAGGAGATTCTGGTGGCAACAGAATTCTCTGGTAACTTCAACAGTGCACAATGAATGCCAAGATGCTGTAGCAGCAGCTTTCAGAAGAGACAGTCTAGAAGAGATGAGTAAACATTTCAGTAAGGAAACAGTAGAGACCCACCAGCTCAAGAAAGTCATAAGTTAACCAACAGGAAGAGGAATACAATTAAAATAAACATTGAAATTTCAGAGATTTAATCAAGTTGGTCCACACAACTGCAACTACTGTAACTAAAAAGGTGATTAATTAGGAACAGCATCATATTTTAGACACTAAACTAAGTACTAAACTGTTTGTTTCCACTTTGCATAAATTTCAATTAATTTGATAAAGTCCTCATGCAAATACACTTAACTGAATTAAATTCAAAGTTATTTCCTTAGAGTTTGCCTGAAATATATTTACAATGTTTAGAAATTGTAAAAACAATACTCTACTGTGCATAAACACTAAAGTTACCTGAACTGCAAAGGTAATACCTTTCCTCTTCCTGTTCACCTGCTATTACTTCAACCACAGCAAACAGGCGGTCTCCATTTGGATGAAATACCTCTTTCTTTAACTCTTTCCTGAGGAATGCTGCCATTGCCTTAAGCAGAATTTCAGAAGTACAATGTTAATCAAACATATTTACTCAAGCTATGTGAACACCAATTAGAGGATATCATGTATACAATCTGCATAATGGTAACCAAGTGATGTTTCTATGGATTTAAACACCATGACACACAAAACATTATTGGATTGCAGTTTCAGTCAATATTCTTGCTGGATTGTTCCCTTGAGAAATGTCCAGTAAGTCATTTACAATCCATATGAATTCCATTATAGTCTTTAAAACCAAGCTGAGATATTGATTTAATAGTGTTTTCCATTAAGAAACTCACTGTATAACATAAAAATAAAATGTACTTCAAAAATAATGTTATAGTTTAAAAGATGTGCCTTCGTTATTTGATTTGCAGTAACTATAACAAGACATTTAAACTTTTCTCACCTATTCCTTTTTTCAATAAAGTAGCTTTAATACTGAATACAAACTTATAATTTCCCTGTTGTATTAACTATGTTTCTGATTATACAGTCTGTGGACCATGGTGACATTCTTTTCAATATTTAGCTTCTTACAGCTATTAAACACATCCACATTTTCATTTATGTCTCATCCCCTGTGTACATATGCAGCCAATTTACCTTCTATTTCTCCGATGTTTAATAAAGTGCACATTTTCTCCAACATTTGCTGGTTTAAATGAATGAAATTTATGCCCAATTCTGACAATTTTCTAATTAATAGCTTGGGAATGTACATAGCAGTACGAGAACTATTTCTCTCCTCCGGGTTTTTTCGGTTTTATGCTTTGCTAAACCAAATGATATGCAGAAGGAATTATTTTCTTACAGTGATTATATACTTCAATCAAGTGAAACATTCCAATTGTTAATAGAAATTGCAGACTATTTCATTATCAGAACAAAGATAAATCTTCATCTGCCATCTACACACAGGCAGACAAGCAAACACAACGTTTTTCTTTGTGCACCAACTGATTGCAGAAGGAGTGGGAATAGTGGCTGATTCTTTTCCCTCTTGTCACTCCACAACTATTGGAACCAATTGGAGGAATGGCAAGACAAGCTGACAAATTAACCATCCTCTATAAAGGCATGGCAAAAATTGCCTTTGTTATATTTTAGCTAAAATAAGGAAATGGAGAATTGGCAAAAATAAATATAGATATTGTGTTTGCATTTTGGTAAAAAGAAAAGGGAGTGGCAATATAGAGTAATTGATATTGTTTTCATTGGGTCCAGTAACAAATGGACCTCAATGTAAGTTTACACAGTGGAACTTGCAGTTCTGAGATTTATTAATAGAGACAAAAAGTATAAAAGCAGATGTCATGTTGAACTTTCACAAAAGACTAGCCCAGTACCATCTGGAAGATTATATTTAAATTTGGTTAGCAATTTATGTGTAAAGTCCTGCGAAGACACTAGAACGAATTCCAAGAAAATATGCTAGAATTGTTCCTGGGATTATTTTTAAGTCACATCTCTTATTTATCCTTACATATGTAAGGACGGTTAAGAGTTGTGTCTGAAAAACAAACTGCTGAGGGAACTCTTCTTTGGAATTAAGAAGTCTGACAAGAGACTTGATACAATGACAAGGTGAGTGGAAGGCTGTTTCTATTGGTGTAGGGGTGAGGATAACATACAAAACAGAAGAGAATTAGAGAGCACACGTGGAAAAGCAATGTGTGTTTCGAATCGGGGGCACACAAAATGAGAATTGGATGCATACGGTATATTACGGAGAAATGTTTGGACGGCTATGGAAAAAGGGCTGCGGTGAACTAGAGTTGCTCTGGTAGAAAGCCAATGCACAAGTGATGGGCCAAATGACTTTCTTCTGTATTAAAACCATTCTATGATTACACGCGTTTGTTCGACACGCTAGAAATCCAGAAAGAAATGAAACAGTATAAAATTAGTTCCCCCAAACAGCTTACATTTTGTGAGGTTTAAGAACACGGAGAGTGCTATTTTATTGTTTTTTTGCAGTTTACAAATAGATGACATTGCTTATATCAGTAAAAAAAAAGCTCAATGCATAAAGAAAGGATTATATATTTCATTAGATGTAAAGCGCCATAAGACACTTTGAGATAGTTAAATGCACTATATAAATTAAAAATTACGTTTGGGTCATACATGCAGTAACTTTTCAGAACTTTCAAGTTGTCTTAATTTCTAATTTAACTTCTGCGGTCAAAGATTTGAAGTAATAGTCGCAGTTAATTGGAATACCTGGCTGGTTGAGATTTAGACAGATGCTAGCGTTCCAGTGTTTGAACCCCTTCAGAAACAGGCGCAACTTAACGTCACATCGCTTGGTCAGGTTGACATTGTTCCAAAAGGTAAGCGCAGGAATACACGAGAGCTTTTGAGAGCCCAGCCTAGACTGAATTTCCTTGAAGGTTTCACATTATCACGCTGTCGTGCTAAATGCGCATAAAAATGCGGAAGGGATCGAAGATCGTAAAATCCACACCTTGCGAATCGATTCCAGAAAAGCTAGTGTATCAACTGTGAGCCATGTATTTGGACCACACCGGGGTCAGAACCTAACAACTATGGAATTTCATTTGTAAAAGCATATTTTAATAATTAAAATCGGTCTATGTAATAGTTAATTCACCGTGTTCTATTGGTTGCAGCGAGGTGAACGGAACTTCCGAAGACTCGCCGGGATTGTCAAAACTATCTGCGGGATGAACATAGCGTTGAAGAGGTAAGTCAAGAGATGACTGATGTGACCGGTCTAAACAAAGCTTGTTCTCCTGCCCGGCTCCCAGTACCGTGCAACCACTGATCAAACCGGAAGATTCGTCGCGCTCTCGGTAACGCTTATCCTGAGCGTAAACAACTGAATGTAATTCTTGTGAAGAATCTGTTGAATAGTGGATAAAGAAAATGGGTAACATACCGAATGAAATCTGCACTAGCAGAGCATGCAGTCACCGTGACTGGTGTACAAAGGTTGCTATGCGAATGAGCGGAAATAATGTCGCCTTGGAAGAAAGCTAACAATACGGACTTTATGTAGTCCTTGTCAGTAAGCCGGCCAAATTTGTAAACCTGAATTGCGACAGCATTGGCTCAGTGGGAGTCTGAGATGGAACATAAGGCCCCCAGACCGGAGCGCTTAAATTGAGTAAACTCTGATGAGAAAAGATTGCATTGTCGAACATGATATAAAAGCCACTGGCCTCTCAGATATAGGCACAGTGTTATCACAAGAGAGAGAGAGAGAGTTATGCCAATGCCTTTGCCACTATTTCATCCTGAACTAAGATACTAAAATAAAAGTCACCACCATTGACTTCATATCAAAGAAGCTTGTTGTGTGTAGACTGGGTGATGTGATTTCTACATTTTGTGACTAATAAAACTTCTGCTTTTGAAGACCTTTAGGTTGTCCCGGGACAGGGCAAGATCCTATGTAAATACAAGTTCTTTGTACCTGTAGGTGCAATGGGAAGTGTTGCAAACTCCTTGACCATAATCTCTCTGTTCCTCCTGAAACAACTGGAAGAGGTGTGTTTGCATAAACTCTTTCACAACACCAGGACATCCAATCGGTTTTACTTCCTGGTGAAATTGAAAGGGTTTGGTGCTCTGCGGCCATCTCTACTAGCTGACCAGCCATGATGCTCTGACTATATTATGCACGAATATTTTGTGTGGGGGCCTGTGTGTGCATTTGCAGTTCCCCAACATCAATGGAACTGTGGTGCAGTTCAGAAAGACGTTGAATGATCTGGCAAGCTTAGTCCTGTGTTTCCTCTGTTATGTGCATGTCTATATCCCTATTCTCTGTTTCCTCTGTTATGTGCATGTCTATATCCCTATTCTCTGTTTCCTCTGTTATGTGCATGTCTATATCCCTAAGTATCTCTATTCTATCCACTTCAGCATTTTCTCTTCCCCAGGCCTTGGGTGGTGCATATATATTTGGAAGAGACAGGACTCTATGAAGCCTGGCATGGAGGCTTTTACTTCTCTCTTAACATTTATCTCATTTCCCACAGCATGAGAATAGAGAATGGACAGTTTTCCGCTGGGAATCCAGAGTGGGGTCAACAATATATTTTTGGAATAGGCTCTTTGAGCCGTACCACACAGCAATGCCCAACCCAATTTAACCCTAGCTTAATCACAGGACAACTTACAATGCCCAATTAACTTACTGAACATGGATTTCAAAATTATAGAAGCATTATATTAGAACAATTCCAGCTGCACTGCAACAAAGGCTGTGTGTGTGGGAGCATTTCAGTTCCAGCACAGGGGGAACCATCAAGTCAAGTCACTTTTATTGTCATTTCGACCATAACTGCTAGTACAGTACATAGTAAAAATGAGACAACATTTTTTCAGGACCATGGTGTTACATGACACAGTACAAAAACTAGACTGGACTATGTAAAAAACAACACAGAAAAAAAACTACACTAGACTACAGACCTACCCAGGACTGCATAAAGTGCACAAAATAGTGCAGGCATTACAATAAATAATAAACAAGACAATAGGGCAGTAAGGTGTCAGTCCAGGCTCTGGGTATTGAGGAGAACGATAGCTTGGGTGAAGAAACTGTTACATAGTCTGGTCATGAGAGCCCGAATGCTTTGGTGCCAAAAATTTTCCCAGACCGCAGGAGGGAGAAGAGTTTGTATGAGGGGTGCATGGAGTCCTTCATAATGCTGTTTGCTTTGTGTAGTGTAAATGTCTGTGATGGCGGGAAGAGAGACCCCGATGATCTTCTCAGCTGACCTCACTATCCGCTGCAGCGAGTTGGATAATAGATTATCAGACCTCTACTATGAGATGTTTTGACCAATCTCTACCAATTTTCTGTGAAAGTTTTTGTACAACAAAACAATATTTTCTGTGGAATTTCAAGGTGAAGAATGCACAACTTCGGGAGCAGCTTGAGGGTGCAAATGCAATTCTTTTCACTGAATAATTTGACATTATAGAAAAGGCAATCTCTGATCATGCCAAATAAAATGCAGCCTTCTATTTAAGAAATGCATTTTTTTATGATCAATAATCTGCAGCTATATTGTACCAATTTGTCCAAATAGCTAATGTATGCCAGCATCATTAATATTATAAGCCTTGCAGATACATCCTGACCACACTCCTAAATATTTTCATAAGCACAGCTGACTGGAGAGTTTGTAAATGACATAGCTGCTGAGCATGATAAATATAAATGTTATTTTTAACTCCACAGTGACTTGAGGTACCAGGATAGTCCAATTTCTGTTTTGGTTTTTAACCCCTACAATGCAACGATGGACATAAAACCTCAAGACCATAAGATATAGGAGCAGAATTAGGCCATGGGAAACTGAACTGGTCTACCAATATAAACACGGTGGCTGCCAGAGCAGGTCAAAGCTAGGAATCCTGTGGGGTGTACCTCAACTCCTGACTCCCCAAAGCCTGTCCACCATCTACAAGCCTCAGGTCAGGACTGTAATGGAATATTCACCACCCAGTACAAGGCAGCCCACTTGATTGGTACCCCTTCCAAAAGCATCCAATCCTTCCACCAACGACGAACGGTGTGTACTATCTACAAGATGCACTGCAACAACACACCAAAGTTCCTAAGGCAGCACCTTCCAGACCCACAACCACTACCATCTGGAAGGACAAGAAGAGCAGATACTTGGGAACACCACCACTTGGAAATCCCCTTCCAAGTCACTCACCTTCCTGACTTGGAAACATATCGCCATTCCTTTATTGTCGCTAGGTCAAAATCATGGAATTCCCTCAGTAATAGCATTGTGGGTGTACCAATATGTCAGGGACTACAGCGGTTCAAGAAGGCAGCTCATCACTAGCTTCTCAAAGGCAACTAGGGATGGGCAATAAATGCTGGTGATGCCCACATCCCATAATAGAATAAATAACAATTTCCCTCTCAGCCCTGTTCTCCTCCCGTCTCTCCATATCCCTTCATGTCCTGACAAATCAAGAATCTATCAACCTCTGCCTTAAGTATACTTATAGACTTGGCCTCCACAGCTGCCTGTGGTAAAGAATTCCACAGATTCCCCACTCTCTGACTGAAGAAATTCCTTCTCATCTCCGTTCTAAAAGGCCACCCCTCTACTCTGAGGCTGAGTCCATTGGTCTTAGACTCTCCCACCAAAGGAAACATTCTCTCCACGTCCACTCTATCGGGGCCTTTCATTATTCGATAGGATTCAATGAGATCACTCCTCATTCTTCTGAATTCTAGTGAATACAGGCCTAGAGGCATCTTCATATGACAAGCCGTTCAATCTTGGAATCATTTTCATGAACCTCCTTTGAACCCTCTCCAGTTTCAGCATTGACGTAAGGCTAGCAAAACTATTTGGACATTAGAAATGCATATTATTCCTAGTGTTATCCTTAATCTTTTGTGCTTAGGACTTCAGACTATGAAAATTTAGAAACAGTACATCTTTGTTCATTCTACTGAACTACTGGTTTGTTTTGCAGGTATATACACAAAGACAAAGTGATACAATGGGTAGCTCATCATCTGACAAGAAAATCAGACGTTGACAAGGAATTGCTTTTCAACATCCACAACTTTACAAAAAGCAAATGTGTTAGTGGTAACCTACGCAATGTTTGTTATTTATAGATGACCTTTGCAATGGATTCCTTTTCAGTTTCCACCATCATTCCCAAAAAAACGTTAGGTCATCTCTGTTGCCTGTGTTTTAACTTGAAACTAATTTACCTGGTGCTTGCTGATCTACATTAGCAGCAAATGGAAGACAAGATTTCCACCCTTGTTTTCAAATCTCTTCCATAGATTTCTTTATTTTTACTATCTTCAGCAGCCTTTTAACCTACTGATAGATATGTGTTGCTCCAATTGAAGTGATTGGCTCTGCCTGAGTGTAATACCCATTCCCCCTGTGCCTTGTCATTTTATTTGGTACTTATTAATTTTGAGACGAAGTGTGGAACAGCCCCTTCCAGCCCAAGCCAGCACTGCCCAGCACCCATCTCTTTAACCCTAGCCTAATGATGGAACAATTTACAATGACCTATTAACTTACTAGCTGGCATATCTTTGGAATTTTGGAGGAAACTAGAGATCCTAGAGGAAACCCATGCATTCACGACGTACAAACTTCTTACAGATGGCATCAGAATTAATCTCTGAATTCTGACTCCCCAATCCGTAATAGCATTGTGCCAGATGTTATGTTGCAGTGGCACCCCTACTTGAGTCTACTCATTTCCCTTTTCTTTCAAGCTTATCTGCCCTGACAAATCTGTTGGATTTCTTTGAAGAAATAACAAGCAGGATAGACAAAGGAGAATCAGTAGATGTTGTGTATTTGGGCTTTCAGAAGGCCTTTGGCAAAGTGCCACACATGAGGCTGTTTAACAAGTTACAGGAAAGATTCTAGTACAGACAGAGCTTTGGCTAATTGGCAGGAGGTGAAGAGTGGGAATAAAAGGGAGGCTTTTCTTGTAGACTGCTGGTTATATGTGGTGTTCCACAGGGGTCTGTATTGAGACCACTTCTTTTTGTGTTATGTGTTAATGACTTGGATGACAGAATTGATGGATTTGTGGCCAAGTTTGTGGATGATACGAAGATAATTAGAGGGCAGGTAGTTTTAAGGAAGGACAGACAGATTAGAAGAATGGGCAAAGAAGAGGCAGATGGAATTGTGTCAGGAAGTGTATGGTCATGCACTTTGGCAGAAGAAATAAAAGCATAGACTATTTTCTAAATGGACAGAAAATGCAAATATTTGAAGTGCAAAGGGACTTGGGAGTCTTCATGCAGGATTGCCTAAAGTTAATTTGCAGGTTGAGTTGGTGAAAAAAGCAAATGTGATGTTAGCATTCATTTCAAGAGGACTAGAATATAAAAGCAAGGATGTAATCTTGAGACTTTATAAAGCACTGGTAAGGCCTCAGTTGGAATATTGTGAGAAGTTTTGGGCTGTTATTGAAGACATTGGAGAGGGTTCAAAGGAGTTTTATGAAAATGATTTTGGATTGAAAGGCTTGTCATATGAGGACTGTTTGATGGCTCTGGTCCCTACTCACTGGAATTCAGAAGAATGAGGGGTGACTTCATTGAAACCTATTGAATGGTGAAAGGCCTTGATAGGATATGAAGAAGATTTTTCCTATGGTGGAGGAGTCTAAGATCAGAAGACAAGTCTTCAGAATGGAGAGCTGTCCTTTTAGAATGGAGGTGAGGAGGAATTTCTTTGTCAGAGAGTGGTGAATCTGTGGAATTTGTGCCACAGGTGGCTGTTGAGTACAAGTCATTGAGCATATTTAAGGCAGAGGTTGATAGATTCTTGATTGGTCAGGGCATGAAGGGAAACAGGGAGAAGGCAGGAGATTGGGACCGAGAGGAAAATTGGATCAGTCATAATGAAATGGCAGAGCAGACGATGGGCCTAATGGTCTAATTCTGCTCCTATATTTTATAGTCTTATATTATTAGTTGTATCGAGATGTAACTTAAACCACCTACTTGGTAAAATTGTTCAATGTCCTAAGGATGCATTGTAATGTAAAATATTTTTGTTAGGCCCACTTGGACAAAGGTGTCCCTCTGGATCCACAAAGATTACTTGGGCCACTAGTATCTGTGATCCCTACCACTTCTTTATCTTTTGACTTGTTATACCTTGGAGCCACTGCTCCTCCCCCAGCTCTACTTTCCATGGCAACTGACCTGAGAGCCAGGCGTTTGGGATGAAGAACATGAATACTCAATCATAAAACCTGAGCAATCTATAACTGTGATGTCACATCAAATTAAGGCATTTGGCTTATCTTTACAGTTTACAAGCCAAACAAAAAAATGTTTTGCAAGATTGGAAGATGAAAGAATTATTTGGGATGATGGCATAGTGCTTCTTTTACTGAATTTGGAACCTAACATCAAGTCATACCATGGGAGTGTGAAGAAGTGAAAATAAAAGATTGATAGCAGTTGAGTGAGCATGAAGCTGTGCATAATGATCATAAAACACAGCTAATTCACTTAATGTGATTTAGGGAAGAAAATCTGCTGCTCTGAGCCATTCCGCTCTGATTTTTCAATAGCTACTGATCCCAGTTCTCCACTCCTGCGCAAGGATAGGCCAAAGGAGATATTCTGTTCTGTTCCTTCTTTAACTGAGACTTAGTTCAAAACAAAATAAACAACTGAAAGTTAAATCAGGAGATGAGAAAATCCAATTGGAACTACAAGGAAAGTAATACATACAAATAAATATGTCTAGGACAGCATGTGTAACAGAGAAGAAACGAGTACAAGGGAATAGTTTCAAGAACCATTTTGGGACCATCATTAAGTAAAAAAAATACATTCAGTGGCCACTTTATTATGCGCCTCTTGTACCTAATAAAGTGGCCACAGAGAGTATACTCGTGGTCTTCTACTACTGTAGCCCATCCAGTTCAAAGTTAGATATGTTGTGTGTTCAGAGGTGCTCTTCTGCACACCATTGTTGTAACATGTGGTTATTTGAATTACTGTGACCTTCATGTCAGTTTGACCCAGTTTGGCCATTCTCCTCTGATCTCTCTCACTAACAAAGCGTTTTCATCCTCAGAGCTGCTACTCACTAGATTTTTTTATTTCACAATATTCTCTGTAAACTCAAGAGGCTGTAGTATGTGGAAGTCCTAAGAGATCCTCAAAGCACCCCATCTGGCACCAACAATCCGTCCACACTCAGAATCTCTTGGATCACATTTCTTTTCCATTCTGATGTTTGATCTGAACACAACTGAAACTCCTGACCATGTCTGCATGCTTCTATGTTTTGAGTTGTTGCCACATGATGGGCTGATTATATATTTGCATTGACAAGCAGGTGAACCTAATAAAGTGGCCACTGAATATATATTGATCTCCCTCTACAAAATCTGGACTACATTATCATTCTGTTTAAAATATCTTCTATCAGTGACACAGCCATGGGTTCGGTGTCAATCTGTGTCACAGAGTTACCTTTGGAGATTTTTGTGATTAAGCTGATGTATTTGTTCACCTTTCGCTTTATTACAGGAGAGAGATTCTGCGAAGCTGAAGAACCTGCTTTCTGTTCTCCCTCATGAACGGAGCATACATGAGATTTCATTGGTAATAGAATCACCATTAAAGCTGTGTCATTGTGGATTAACAATAAAGTGACAGATAGCAACCTATTAAGATTCAGATTTGCAGGAGTCTAATTGAGATGATAATGAAAGATTGCAGCTTGTAAGAGAGGACGCTTTAAAATTTGTCAAGAACTTCATATATACAGGCTGCAGATGTTTGTCATTAAATGGTGATTTATATTAAATATTTTTGAACAATGTGAGGGAATTGGAGGTTTACGGAATAAACTGGGAGTTTTGAAGTTCACATATACCTTCAGTGAACCTGAGTTAAAGTCCATTCCAGTCTTTCTAATTACTGCTGCAAAATTATGATTGTCCAATTGAATGTGGGAGCTGTTCTCTCTGTCCATATTGCTGTATGAAGTGGAAATTAGTTGGACAGCTTCTGTTTTGATGCTATATTATAGTGCATACTCCCTGGTCTCTCTGGGCAGGTACATCATTGTGTTGTGTGCGTTTTGCAGACATACTCTGAATAGAAAAAATCTTGAAATATTTTAACAGTTTTCTTTTGGACTAAAAAAATCGAGAAGCGTTTGTGACAGGAATATGGAAAGGAAGCAAGGAAGTTAGATTTGTTTATTTTTTTCTAGCAAAGTATTGGTAGAGTCATGGTCATCTCAATGATTTCATGCACAACTATAAAATTTTATGTGCCATCTTTAGCTTGGTGGCTCTTTTGGTTATTTTCTTGCTCTTTAACTTTGGCCCATAACAATCTATTTGCTTTAAACTTGCCCTTTCCATATTAGGATGTTGCTTCCTATAATTATGAATAATTGATGGTACAAATGGCATAAAAGTTGCTGCAATGGAAAATCAACTCCTTACTTAATGCTGTGTTCTCATTTCCTTGAATTATTTTGTTCAAAGTCGCATTCCCTTTTTTCATATGTTCTCATGCTGCTATAATCAAGAAATTGAAGTAGATTTCAATCTCAATTTCAAGATTTGGCACCAGAGCCTGTAATCTGTAACATAATTTAATTAATTGAACATTTAGATTCACTTTATTGTCACTACTGTGTTGTGTTTAAGGAGACATAAAGTTATTAATAGAATTTGCAGCTTTCTTGCATGTTTGAGAGCTGTAGCTGCGTTTCTGATCGTCCTGTCAAACCTGTGAAAATAAAGCTGCATTTAATGACACTTAGTCAAATATCAAACGTTAAGACCAAACGTACTACATCTGATAAAGTGCTCTTTGCAGTGTGGTCCTCTGCAGTAATATAGGAAACATAAAAAAGATTATTTGCACATAATAGGCTTCCAGAAAAAGCAAAAATGATCAGGTAATTCTCTGATCATCTCTGGTGCTGAGGGAGTGTGACATTTGGGCTTGAATTCTAAGGATAACTCCTCCACCTCTTTCTTTGGAACAGTATAAAAGGATTTTTTAGGTCCAACTGAGATAGGAAAGAAATTCAGTTTAACCTGTCATTTGAATGACGGCAGCTTTTCCGCAGTATGGCAGTGAAGTGGCCCGAGTTTGAATTCCATTCCTGCAGTGGGATTTGAAACCACAGCCTCGTGGAGGAAATTGCCACCCAGTGAGCCATAAGTTTTATGGTGTAAGGTGGCATAATTAAAGTCAGAGAATTGGTTATCCCTTAACTGAAGAAAATGTGTATTAAAATCAGAAGAAATTAATTTCTGGAAAATCAACTGTAGTATTAAAAACATATCCACTGACTTGATTAGAGGATGGGATAAGAAATTTAAAGGGAAGCGAAATTTAATTTGGGATTAGTGGGTATGAGCTATATGAAAGTGCTAGACAGACCTGATTTGTTCTCCGAAGCGTTGGAGGCTAAGGGGAGACATAATGCAGTTTTATTTCAAAATGATGAGAGGCATAGATAGGGTAGATAGACAGAATCTTTTACTCAGGAAAGAAATGTCAAACACCAGAGGACATACTTCTAATGTTGGCGGGGGAAGTATAAAGGCAATGTGAGAGGCAAGTTTTTAATGCAGAGAATGGTCAGTACACGGAATGGGTAACCAGAGGTAGTAGTGGAAATGGGCAACATGGTAGAGTTTAAGAGGCTTTTAGATGGATACATGAACATGAAGTGAATGAGGGGTATGAATGATATGCAGGGGGAGGGCATTTAGTATAAATTGGCATCGAGATTGGCATGACACTGTTGGCTGATTGGCCTTTCTATAATATACTGTTCTATGATCTATAAATTGATAGCAAATATCAGGGTGAAAATATGGTAGAATGGAATTCCCTATGTAATAAAAATTTATTGATCATTTTCATTGAAGATACAGACACTTCTACATAAGAATCAAGCATTTCAAGCCATGCCCCATATTGTGCAATTGGAGATATGCCAAGCTGCTTTCTACCAACAGTAAGTGACAGGCTTACAAAAACTTGCTGGAGCTTATTTAACAATGAATCTGCTAGCTTTATTGATTATTTACCACTGAATTATCACAATCATTTATTGATAGAGCAAAGTATAAATGAATCAAGATTGAAATATGACCTGTTTTCCTTTCACATTTATGTTCTTAACAACATTGAGGAACACTGAATTTTGTACTAATAATCCAGGAGATATTTGGTCACATTCAGACATGGCCTCCTCTTGTACCAAGATGAGGCCATCCTCAGAGTGGAGGAGCTCAGCTTATATTCTGTTTGGGTGGCAGTCTGATGGCATGAATATCGGTAAAAAAATTTCACCCCAACTCTGACCTTTTACCTCTTCTCACCTGCCTATCACTTCTCCCGGGGTCCCCTCTTCCTTCCCTTTCTCTTATGGTCCACTCTCCTCTCCTATCAGATTCCTTCTTCTCCAGCCCTTGACCTTTCCCACCCCTATCATCTTCCAGCTAGCCTCCCTCCCCTCATTTTTTATTCTGGCATCTACCCTCCTTCCTTCTCAGTCCTGACGAAGGGTCTCAGCCTGAAACATTGACTGTTTATTCATTCCCATAGATGCTGCCTGATCTGCTGAGTTCTTCCAGCATTCTGTGTTGTGTTGCTCTGGATTTCCAGCATCTGCAGAGTTTCTCTTGTTTATATTTGGTCTTGGTTTATTTTCATATGCTCTTAGATAAAGTGAGAAGCTTGTCTTGCATACTGTTTAAGCAGATCAAATCATCATGCAGTGGTTTGAGCTAGAATAAGGTAAGACAATACCAATGCAGTTTAATGTGTAAAAGCAATCTAAAGAGCGCAGTGGAAGTAGATAATAAAGTAGAGGCGTTGTTGAGCTTTCTTGGACATGACATCATGATCGCGCCTGGACAGGCTGTGTTGCCCTTAAGGCATTCGTTTAGTTTATTATATTTTCGCTTTAGTAATTCGTTTGTAATCATTTTCTAGTTAAAGTTAAGGTTGTTGAAAGTAAATTAGTTGTCTGTGATATATCGCGGCATGCGATGACGTCACACCCGGTTTCGCTGCGTCTTGTGGGAAAATACTGGTTTGGAGAAACGAGGGGACTTGTGTGTGCAGGATCAGCGCGAGAAAAGTTTTCTTTCTATGCACTAGAAACATCGTAGAAGCAACGCCGTAGGTTCATAAGATAATCGATATGTTGAAGTAAAAATGTTAACGCTGATTCTGTTAAAAGTAATGACGGTTGATAAAGTTTATGTTCTTTGTTATTTAAAGAGTTGCGGATAGTTTGTGTTGAAGTGTATTTAAAGCAGTTGATGGCGTAGGTAGATTCTGACTGTATGTTGTACTTTAATGTAATATAGTTTGTTGTAGTTTTATTTTTGCAAGTATTTATGATGTAAATGTGATGCCAAGAAGGAAACAAATACTGTATATATTTTGTATTGTTTTATCAACAGTTTTCACCATACGTTAATGTGGAAGAGTGAACAGTAAACGGTTAATCTTACTGGGATCACGCCTCATTAACTCCGGTTTATACTTGGTGTTTAGTTCAGAGTTTTTACACCTGTGTGAGAACAGGCTATTAGTGACATTCACATCTCAGAACCTGAAGATCTCAGCCCCAGTACCGTTGATGTAGATAGGAACATGTGCACTGTTCCTCGTTTCTGAAGTCAACGACCAGCTCTTTTGTTTTGTTCACACTGGGAGAACGATACAATCACCTCTACATAAGAACCAAGCATTTCAAGCTATGCCCCATATTGTACAATTGGAGATATGCACAATTTTTTTTGTCAAAAACATGCAGTAGTAGTTCTCTCCTTTAGCATACAGGGATCTTATCCAGTGAGTATCTGTCACATAGCAATCAGCTTTAAATCCATCTTTGGGCTGAATTTATTGATGTAATCCAGAGTTTGTCAGTACCTCCAGTTGAACTCTGTCTTTTTGTGTGTTTCCCCCTAGCTGTCAGCCTGTGGTTTTGTATTGCCATGTGCTCCTGTCCCCACTCCTGCTCTACTCTGGCCCCTGTAATACTGAGTACTCCGTCTCTCACCTGTTTCTCATTATTACCTGTATTGCTGCCACCTGTGTCTCATTGTGCTCCACCTATCATCTGCCTCTCTGTTTATTGCTCAGTGTATTTCAGTCCTGTGTTTTTGCCTGTTTGTTGCCAGATTGTGCCAGTGAATTTTCCTGAGCCTTCTCTGGACATCTGAATATCAACTCTGCTTGTTTCCTGATTCTGGATTTTGGATTTCTCTGGATGTTTTGATCTCTGCCTGAACTTTGACACTGACTTTGTTTGCAGCTTGGGATTTGTTACTCAATTAATATCACTGTGTGCGCAATACTGTGTCTGTGATTGGATCCCTGCTCCAGTACCCTCACAGAGTTACAACAACTGCCCCACAGACCTCATCTCACATCACCCCAGGATGAGCAGACTGCTAAATGCATACATTTAAATATCCCTACATATGTTCATCTATGTAAAGTTGAGAATGGCCTTGAGACAGAATAAGTTTCAAAATGGTCAATGGTAATGTTATGTGAGTGTTAACGTGATCTGTCTTTTGGTATGTGCTGACTGCACATCCAGTCACATCCACACGATATGAGTCCTGTGTCAAGTTGCCACACGTGACCCTGATGACATTTAGGAGTTCCAACCACTCATAGCAGTCAAAAACAGGTGTTTCAAGGACAAATTTCAGAGTAACAACACTAAAACCATGATCTGTGTTACTTTTGAAAAGTCCACCCTTAATCTTCCTGTTCCATTACCTGATGGGTTAAGTCTCCATTTCAGGTTCAAAAGGTAGATCTGCTTAATGACTGACGATTTGCAAAAAATGCAGCAGCAGATTATTATGTAAATTGAAAATGTTTTAAAACTGACATACTAATGACATGTTGATTTTTATTTCAAGAGGGATGGAGTATAGGAGCAGGGAAGTCTTCATAAAATGGATAAGGTAACCCTGAGGCCACATTTGAGTATCATAAACAGTTTTGTTCCTCTATTTAAGGAAAGGAATATTGCCATGGAAGGCTGTTCAAAGAAAGTTCACCAGGATGATCCTGGATATGGAATGATTGTCTTATGAGGAAAGGTTAAACAGTTAGGGTCTGTACTGACTGGAGTTCAGGACAGTGAACAGCAATCTTACTGAAACATATCGGACTCTCGATGGGGGTGCTTACCAGGAAGGTTGCTTACTCTCATGGGAGAGACTAGTGCCAGAAGCATTGTCTTGGGGTAATGGCACACCCACATAAAGATTGAAATAAGGAGGGATTTCTTCTCTCACTGGATCATCTTGCTTCAGAAATCTCTGGAGGCTGAATCCTTGAATATATTCAAAACTAAGATAGATGTTTAATTGGCAAGGGACTCAAGAGTTTCTGGGTGAAGAATAGGTAAGTGGACTCAAGGAAAGATTTTTGAATTAAAGGGCATATTCAAGGTGTCAAATGATCTACACACATCCCTGATTCTCATGGCATTATGCTGACTACATTTTTCTCATTGACCCCGACTTACTGTTTGAAAGGGGAGTGAATAAATATTCAAGCATGTAATTAAGAATTGACTGTGTGATTTCTATTCCATTTAGATATGAGGCCAAAACAACTGTGGTACGAAAAGGTCACCAGCCAGAGGCCTGCTATTTTGTTGTTACTGGTAAACTAATAGCTCAGTCAAGTGATGGCCTTTCAAGAAATCAAAATCACTTCAGTGAAACTCTGAATGAAATTGAGGAGGGAGATTTGTTTGGGGTGAGATTCCTTGCATCAAGTACTTACCTTTAATGTCTTTATAACCATGATGGATATATTTTGCTCATAGTGGAATTAAGTGACATAAGGATAATTTCAGTAAAGCCGCAATGATCTTATTGGATGGTGGAGTAGGTACAAGGGCCGAATGCCTTACTCCAATTCTTTTACGTCTGATATTCTTTTTATATGCATTTCATTCTATAGACATTTACCTGCACTTTTGCATTCACATGTTACCGTCACATATCTATACCACTTTTTTAACCCATTATAATTTGTACGCCCACATCTCTGTAGATAGCATCTGTGCAAATTCATCACATTGGTTGCACCATCTTGTCATCAAGTCTTAACGAGTTACCAAAAGTACTTTATTGAAATATTTTACATAACTTTTCAGTAAGTAGAAATGTGATGTTAAACAAAATTAAATAATCAAAATATCAGATACTTCAAATTTAATTCATTGCAATTACTGATTGAAATTAATTTTGTATATTTCTGCACTTGTGTTAAAGATTTCCCATGAAAGCTTCAATCTTTCCCAGACTTGGTATATTTACTCTAAAGCCTTTACACACCAGATCTGCAGAATCTATGAAACTATTTTCTTGAAATATGCATCCATGCCAATAAAGCTCTAATAATCCAGCGCAGTCGTGAGTTTGGTAGTATCAGAATGGAAATTCTTCTGGACTCTTGAATGTCGCTTCTCTTAATACCCTAATATGCTTTTACTTCAATATTTTGACATTACACAGTATTATACTAAGTTTACCTGTTTAAAGTCTGCTTCCCAGTGGAGGAATCATTTTTAAATAATATTGTGAATTCAAAATTTAATAAGAAATTGGTGAACATTTTGACATTTTCTATGTTATTTTCCAGGATGCAGCACTTTTAACCAACACGTCGAGACCTTCCACAATTTTGTGCAGGACTAATGCAGAGCTCCTGCTGATCAGCAAGGAGGTGTGTGTGCGTTGGTGAGCTATGGTTACCAGAAGCTTGGTAATGACACAGAAGCAATACGTCAATGTCAGAATCCATCTGTTAATGATCTTACTGAATGAACTCTTGAAGTGTTCTTAAATATTGATAGCTGACTAAAAAGATACTTCATGTTGTTTTAGCTAACTAGATAAAAGATATGGTTTGGTTTCCTGGAGACTTCTAACAACAAATCTAAATATTCATCAACTTAAAGGAATCTCTGTTTTCCACATCCATTTTTACAATGCATATCAAATGCATATTTTTTGTCAACTAAATATTATTTCTCCATTAGATTTTCACCAATAGTCTCACAATTGCTAATTCTATAGGATTTATGAGCATTTAGAAAACCATGGCCTAATTGGGAAGAGCCATTCTGGCTCTGTGAGGGGCAAGTCAAGCCTTACTAACTTGATGGAGATTTTGACGAGGTGATGAGGGTGATTGATGAAGGTAGGGCTGTGGATGTTGTCTGCATGGATTTTAGTAAGGTGTAAAATAATGTCCGTCATGGAGGACTCATCCAGAAGATTAAGCTGCATAGGATTAATGGTGAGTTGGATGTTTGGATTCAGAAGACAGGGAGTGGGGGTCAAAGGGACTTATGGTCTGTGATCAGTCATGTTCTGCAGGGACTTCTGCTGTTTGTAATGTATATAAATGACCTGGATTAATATGTAGATGGAAGGCAAAGAATGCAGTGGAATATAGATCAGTTGTAGACATGGGCGGAGAGATGGCAGATGGAGCTTAAGCAGGCCGAATGTGAAGTGTTGCTCTTTGGTAGGTCAAAGGTAAAGAGACGGTACACTGTTTAGGGTAAGACCCTTAACAGTGTTGATGAGCAGAGGGATCTTGGGGTCCAAGTTCATAGCACTCTGGAAGTGGTTATGCAGGTTGATAGGGTGGTTAAGAAGGCATTTGGGATGCTTGCTATTATTAGTTGATGTACCAGAGTTCAAAAGTCAGGAAGCTATGTTGCAGCTTTATAAAACTCTAGCTTGGCTGCATTTGGCATATTGCATATATTTCTGTTCACCCTACTATAGGAAGGATGTCACGGCTTTGGAGAGGATGCAGAAGAGGTTTACCAATATTTTGCCAGAATTAGAGGGCATGTGCTATAGCAAGAGCTTAGACAAAATTAAGTTGTTTTCTCTGGAGCAGCGGAGACAGAGGGGAGATCTGATTGAGGGGTATAAGATTATGAATGGCATTGATAGAGAGACAGTATCTTTTCCCCAGGGTTGAAATCTAATACCAGAAGGCATGCTTAACTGACCATTTCTGAATTAACTACTTTTGTTTGACATGCTGCCCTGTCAGTAGAATTCAATGCTTAAATGCAAGTCCACACAACATTTGTATCATATCAGATTGGGAGGTAACTTTGAAAGCACTTTGTTGTAAGTCTGAATTAATGAAATCAAGGTTGCATTAAACAAGTTACAGTTTACAGTCCGTGTCCACTTTGTGAGGTACACCTGCTCGTTAATGCAAATATCTCATCAGCCAAGCATGTGGCAGCAACTCAGTGCATAAAAGCATGCAGACATGGTCAAGATGTTCAGTTGTTGTTCAGACCAAACATCAGAATGGGGAAGAAATGTCAGCTAAGTAATTTTGACGGTGGAATGACTGTTAGTGGTAGACCAGTGGTTTGTGTATCTCAGAAACAGCTGGGATTTTCACACACAACAGTCTCTAGGTCTAGAGTTTATAGAGAATGATGCAAGAAACAGAACACATCAGCGAGTTGCAGTTCGATGAGCAAAAACACTTTGTTAATGAGAATGGCCAGACTGATTCAAGCTGACAGAAAGGCGACAGTAACTCAAATTACAACAGTGGTGTGCAGAAGAGCATCTCTGAATGCACAACATGCTGAACCTTGAAGGGGATCCAGAAGCAAAGACCACAAACATAGAGGAGGTAACTAATAAAATGGACACTGAGTGTAAGCTGATGTAATTGAAACTTGCCACTTGGGATCAAGCATCATGATAATGAGATAAGAATCTTGCAGTAGTAGTCAAAGTCAGAAATATTCCTTTAATATTGAAACATTTTTCAATATAACTACATTTTGTATTTTAAACATGCTTTATTGGACAATAATTTTTAATCTGATAAAAACTACACTTGAATTTGTTTGATTGATTTGCTCTGGGTCCTCTGGGTCCTTTGGTTTCCTCTCACAGTCCAAAAACGTACTGGGTAAATTGACCCTGTTTGGATTAGGATTAAATTGGGGTTATCTGGGGATGCTGGGCAGTGCAGCTCAAAGGGCTGGGAGGGCCTATTTCATGTTTTATCACTAAATAAATCAATAGATATAAATCATTGCTATACCTGGCATTCGGCATTTGTACAATTCACATCTTAGTTCCAATGGAAGGTCATTGACCTGAAATGTCAGCCCCGTGTTTCTCCCTCTATAGATGCTAATTAATCTGCTGAACATTTCCAACATTTTTTTGTTTTATTTTATATTTCTAGCACCTGCCATATTTTATTTTTGCTTCCACACATCTATAGGGTACTTTGAATGAATAAAAGATTCTGCAGGTACTGAAACCCAGAGCAACACACACAAAATACTGGAGGAGCTCAGCAGGTCAGGCAGCATTTATGAAAATGAATAAACAGTCAACATTTTAGGCCGAGACCTTCATCAGTTTCTTAAATGAAGCATTTTACATTCTCCCATGAAACCAGATTAAGATACAGTGATCTAGAAATTCAGTAACATTAACATGCAGTTTTATAAGGAAAAGGTAATTTACAAGAAAAGAATTGGTAGTTTTAAGATTTACAGCTGGTTAACAAGGCTATGAACAAGGTAATGCACAGACATATAAGATAAGCCAAATGATGTAATTATTTTTTGTTGTTTCTTATATCAATATTTATTTAACTTACAGGATTTTGAATCGATATTGGCCGGACTTCTTGAACAGCGCTATGGTGTGATCACAGACTTACTGGGGTACTGTAAGATTTAAATTACATTAAATTTTATGCAGTCAGACCAGAAATTTCATAGAAAGCAAGCTTTTGAGATCAGTGCTACTAATAGTACTGAATATGCTGAGAAAGCATTTCATATTTCGTTCTCATCACGTTTCATTCCATTTGCTCCCAATTTCTTTGTTGGCTGATGTACATCATTTTCCAATTAAATAGCAGATTAAATATTAAACTTTCACATTGCTTTCAAACCTCATCAGCCTTTCTCCTCTCTTTCTGTTATCATCAGCAACTTTGTTACTACCTACTCAGAATCAGAATCAGAATCAGGCTTATTATCACCGGCATATGTCATGAAATTTAACTTAGTAGCAGTTCAATGCAATACTGTACATAGAAGAAGAAAAAATAATAATAAATAAACAAGTAGTAGTAGTAATAATGATAATAATAATAAATAATAAGTCTATAAATAATAATAAATAAATCAATCAGTTTACAGTATACATATATTGAATAGATTAAAATCACGCAAAAACATAAATAATTGTATATTAAAAAATGATCTAGTGTTCACAGGTTCAATGTCCATTTAGGAATCGGATGGCAGAGGGAAGAAGCTGTTCCTGAATCATTGAGTGTGTGCCTTCAAGCTTCTGTACCTCCTACCTGATAGTAACAGTGAGAAAAGGGCATGCCCTGGGTGCTGGAGGTCCTTAATAATGGACGCTGCCTATATGAGAAACTGCTCCTTGACGATGTCCTGGGTACTTTGTAGGCTAGCATCCAAGATGGAGCCAACTAAATTTACAACCTTCTGCAGCTTCTTTCAGTCTTGTGCAGTAGCCCCCCCCCCCCCCCCACCACACCAGACAGTGATACAGCCTGTCAGAATGCTCTCCACGGTACATCTGTAGGAGTTTTTGACATACCAAATCTCTTCAAACTCCTAATGAAGCATAGTCACTGTCTTGCCTTCTTTATAACTGTATCAATATGTTGGGACCAGGTTAGGTCCTCAGAGATCTTGATACCCAGAAACTTAAAGCTACTCTCTCTCTCCACTTCTGATCCCTCCATGAAGATTGGACAAAGACTCATTTAAAGAGGCAGATTCCACCGAGGATTCAAAGAAAGTAAGATCAATAGAGGGGCCTGGAGATTTTGACAGATAATTCCAGTGCTCATTCAATGATAATTCCAGGCTTGAAAGCAAGGCATCTTGCCTGCCAAACATATTTGACTCTGTTTTAAGTGATCAGCTCTTGAGCATTGGAATTATCTGTCAAAATCTCTAGGCCTCTCTATCGATCCTACTCTCTTTGAATGCTCTGTGGCCCAGCCTCAGGAATGCTCCTTCCATATGAACGATGCTGAAAAAATGAACATTTTTCCGTCAACCTACTCAACTAACTTGGACTCCAAAACAGAATTTCCTGAGGGAAATTTAAATTTCTTGTTAAGGCCTGAAACAGGTTTGTGTTGTGCAAACTGCTTTTGCCTGAGGAGTTGTGTGGATGAATAATCTGGTACAATAAATCAAGGTCACACTGCATGGTAATTGCTTCACCTTCTGCTCTGCTTGTGAAGTCAATGAGATCTGGCATAGCTGGGTTATGATCTGAACTACAAAAATTCTCAAGTACTGCCCATTGTAGTTGCATTTAGTTTGTACTGAAACAGCCATGAAAATTCATTCACAGCACTTAAGCGCACTGGGACAGTCAACTATTCATCTCCATTAGATGGCATTCAAGGTCAATAGACTGCCAATATTTTATACTTCTGTTGTATTTAGTATTCTTATTAAATTATTTTATATTGACGATATTGAATTTCTTTCAATGTTTAGATTTTCATTAGATATTTAATGTTCAGTTCAATGATCTTGGCTAAAAAGGTTTTAGGAATGCTTCATTCTCAAGGGACGGTGCTTCTGAAATGAAGGCTGCCTTAGTCAATCAACTGAGGTCAGCTTGATTTCTTTTTCATGAGTGGGTAGAGTTCCATGATTAATACAGATGGACAGTTGAGGAGTAATAAATCTTAATGGGATACTACCTTATAGAGATCTCAATTTCATGGGTAGAATTCGAATTTGAACACAGAACCACAGGGAACTGCCTATTTGAATGATACTGGCAGTTACCAAAGGGGGAAAAGGAAACTTGCTCACGACTGTCCCAACCTGACGTACTTAGAATGGATTTAAATGAGACTTGGAGATTTGTATTTTGCTTATATGAATCAACTTTAAAACAAACACACTTTATGAAATGTGAAGTATTTGTATCAGTCACTTTATACTGTTTTTTTTCTTTTACACACCAATACCAATAGCTCATAGTGATACTAGCTCAATTCCTCTGTCTCAAGGGATTCGTGATCTGGAAGGCATCACCTGATTGCTAGTTATTGGAGCGGTAATCAATTAAATCAGATGGAAAGTAGAAGTGGTGCACTGAAACTAGAGGATACAGCGTGCTTCTCTTTTTCAAGTTAATTTTATTATTTAGCAGTGAGTTCTTTTTGTTTAAACTTTGACATTTACCAACCCACGGAATTAAACAGTTATTGAATTGCTAGAGTTCATGTTTAATTATCCTTTAAGCAATGGGTAATTTTAACAAGCATATGTCTTTAAACTGTAACTAAGAGCTTTAATTTTTTGAGCAAACAGGAGGAAACCTGCAGATGCTGGAAATTCATACAACACACACAAAATGCTGGTGGAACACAGCAGGCCAGGTTGGAGGAACAACACCTTATATACCGGCTGGGTAGCCTTCAACCTGATGGCATGGACATTGACTTCTCTAACTTCCGTTAATGCCCCTCCTCCCCTTCTTGCCCCATCCCTGACATATTTAGTTGTTTGGTTTTTTCTCTCTCTCTGCCCATCACTCTGTCTGTTCTCCATCTCCCTCTGGTGCTTCCCCCCCATTTCTTTCTCCCAAGGCCTCCCATCCCATGATCCTTTCCCTTCTCCAGCACTGTATCACTTTCGCCAATCACCTTTCCAGCTCTTAGCTTCTTCCCACCCCCTCCGGTCTTCTCCTATCATTTCGCATTTCCCCCTTCCCCCACAAATCTCTTAGTATCTTTCCTTTCAGTTAGTCCTGGTGAAGGGTCTTGGCCCGAAACCTTGACAGTGCTTCTTCTTATAGATGCTGCCTGGCCTGCTGTGTTCCACCAGCATTTTGTGTGTGTTGCTTTAATTTTTTTCCCTCGATTATCAAAGTCATCACATCCATTCACAGCAAGGGTGTGATAACTTTGGCAATCCACCAGATGGCGCTTAGGAGCTGCTTGGCTGAAGGGCTGTAACAAACCAAAAGCAAAATACAAAACTCAGCAGGTCCGACAGCATCTAAGGAAAGGAATAAACAGTCAAAATTTTAGGCCGAGACCTTCATCAGGACTGAAGGATTATTGGCCTAACTAATCTAGCAATCACATCCTTTTCAAAAGTGAGACAGCACTGAAAATTCAGCGCAGGGCCCCACATTTTGATTCGTTCTCAACCTTATTAATGTAAGCATGCACGGCATGTTAAAAGATAGAACTAGTCACTGAAATTTTGGAGAACATTGTTGAGACAATGCAGAATGTCTGAGGGTCTGCTCAATGAAGCTCAAGCTCTACTCCACCTGTATCCTGATAAGTTGTGGCATGATTGTACTAGTGGGCGGAACATGCATGACCCAGGGCTAGACTCCCCTCTCACACCACACAGGGTGAGAATTTGGTGATGCCAATGTACAAGTTCTCCATGTGGTTGTTGCAGTGTGCGTCTTTACTATGCCTCATCTGTACGCTTCGCTCCCAGTCAAGCTCAACGGCTTTTAAGCTTAGTTTGAAAGGGAGAATAGAAGCATGGCTGTGAGGATCCTTGCGGCATCTGATGACCCTGCAAGCTCTGTCTTGGAGGCTGGTGTCAGGCTATCTTTCAGAGGGTGAACCCTTGCAAGGCAGCCTGGTAAGGCTCTGAAAACCTGTGCCAACCAACTGGCGGGAGTATTCAAATACGTTTTCAATCTCTCACTGCTACTGTTGGGAGTTCCCAACAATTATACCAGTGGCCAAGAAGAGCAGTGTGAGCTGTCTCAATGACTGTTGTCCAGTAGCGCTCACATCTACTGTGATGAAATGCCTTGAGAGGTTGGTCATGGTTAGAAACAACATCTGTTTCAAGAAGGACCTGGACCCACTGCAATTTGCCTATGGCCACAATAGGTCTCCAGCAGATGTGATCTCACTGGCTCTCCACGCAGCCTTGGATCACCTAGGCAACACAAATTCCTATGTCAGGATGATTATAGCTCAGCATTTAACACCATCATTCCTATAGTCCTGATTGAAAAGCTACAGAACCTATGCCTCTGTGCCTCCCTCTGCAAATGGATCTTCAACTTCCAAACCAGAAGAATTAACATCTCCACCTCACTGACAATTAACACAGGTGCTCCACAGGGATGTGTGTTTTGCCCACTGCTCTGCTCTCTCTACACCCGTGACTATGTGCATCAAACAGCATCTATAAATTTGCTGATGATACAACCATTGCTGGCAAAATTTCAGATGGTGACGGAAAAAACATGGAAACGTAGAAAACCTACAGCACAGTACAGGCCCTTCAGCCCACAAAGTTGTGCCAAACATGATCTTACCTTAGAAATTACTAGGCTTACCTGTAGCCCTCTATTTTACTAAGCTCCATGTACCTGTCTAAAAGCCTCTTAAAAGACCCTAACGTATCCGCCTCCACCACTGTTGCCAGCAGCCCATTCCACGCACTCACCACTCTCTGAGTAAAAAACTTACCCCTGACATCTCCTCTGTACCTACTCCCCAGCACCTTAAACCTGTGTCCTTTTATGGCAACCATTTCAGCCCTGGGAAGGGTGTACAGGAGTGAGATATACCAGTCCGTTGAGTGTTGTCGCAGCAACAACCTGGCACTCAACGTCAGCAAGATCAAAGAGCTGATTGTGGACTTCAGGAAGGGTAAGACAAGGGAACACAAACCATTTCCTGCTGCCAATATCTCTGAGAACCTAACTTGAACACAACATATTGATGCAGCCAATAAGAAGGCAAGACAGCCAGCGGCTATATTTCATTAGGAGTTTGAGGAGATTTGGTTTGTCAACTAAAACACTAGAAAACTTCTAAAAATGTACTATGGAGAGCATTCCATCCGGGGGGGGGAGGGGTGTGTGTGTGTGTGTGTGTGTGTGTGTGTGTGTGTGTGTGTGTGTGTGTGTGTGTGTGTGTGTGTGTGTGTGTGTGTGTGTGTGTGTGTGTGTGTGTGTGTGTGTGTGTGTGTGTGTGTTGGGTCTACTGCACAAGTTTGAAATAAGTTGCAGAAACTTGTAAAACTAGTCAGCTCCATCATGGTACCAGCCTCTGTAGAATCCAAGGCATCTTTAAGGAGTGGTGCCTTAGGAAGTTGGTGTCCACCATTAAGGATCCCCACCACCCAGGACATGCGCTCTTTACACCGTTACCATCAGATAGGAGGTACAGAATCCTGAAAGCACACACTCAGCTGTGCTGATATTATGTATCACATGTCAGAACGTGATTGGACAGAGTCCAGATCATGTGCAGAAATGATGGGATGATCTAGAAGCTTGTACAGTTAAAACGTGGTTGCTGTTTGCTGTTAAATAAAAGTTCTAGTTATGTTCTTCCAGAATATGGTTTGTTTTTAGTAACCCACGGTATGTATAAAGAACATGACATGGTGTCAGAAGTCGGTCTGGAAGAATAATATGTTTGCTAAACATGGGAGAAACAAAGATAATCTGAAAAATAAGAGTGCAAACATTTTTAGTGTTGTTAACAGCTTTACAAATGGAAAGGTTGCAACCTTTGAAAACATTTCAGCTGACTGGGAACATAGCTGAAAACTGGAAAAAATTTAAACAGCTTTTTGGAATTTATTTGTTGGCTATCGGAGCAGAAAATAAATTGGAAAAAATGAGAGCAGCGATCCTACTCCACGTAATAGGGAATGACGCATTTGAGGTATATAACCATTTTACTTTTGAGAATGGAGATAATTTGAATCTAAAAGCAATAATCGACAAGTTTGAAGCGTTTTGTATACCGAAGCGTAATGTGATGTCTGAGCACGATAAATTTTTCAAAATGCAAGTAGAAAGCTGGTCAAATGATTGATCAATTTGTTACAGAATTGAAAAACTGCAGTAAAACATACGAGTTTGCAGGACTGACGGACTCTCTCATTAAAGACAGAATTGTTTGTGGCATTCTGAATAATACTCTGAGAGAAAGACTCTTAAAAGAACCAGACGTAAATTTGGAAAAAGCTTTGATTCTTTGCAAAGCTTTGGAAACTGTGATGTTGCAGGCTAAAGAGCTTGTATTTGAGAGCTGCATAGATGTTGTCGAAAAGCACGAACATGTTAGAAAAAAATAATAAAATGGCAACGAAAATGACGGAGAGCAAGATGTCATCTAAAAGAAAAAAACTTTGTGATTGCTGTAGGCAGCAGCACCGACCTAAAAGTGTCCAGTGTATGGAAAAATGTGCAATCACTGTGGTAAGAGTAATCATTTTTCATGCTGTTGCAGAAGTAGAAAGGAAATAAAACACATAAATGCAGTGCTTGAAAATGAACGTGAGGAGTTTTATATAGATGTGCTTTGTGAAAATAAACAAAGTATGAATGACTGGACTGTGCCATTGCAAGAGAACCAAAACTTTATTCTGTTTAAATTGGATACTGGAGCACAAGTAAATGTTCTTGCAGAATCGAGTTTAATGCATTAAAGCCAAGACCAAAGTTACATCAGAAAAATATAAAAGTGACTGGATATTCAGGTGCAGACATTCCAGTTAAAGGAACATGTTGGCAAAAGTATCACACAAAAATATTGTGCACACGCTTTCATTTGTGGTCGTGCCTAAGAATGTACCAACAATACTGGGTCTATCTGCCTGCGAGAGACTGAATTTGGTGAAAAGAGACTTAGTCCTGGACAGTGACACAGAGTCAGAATACGGTGACTTGATGAAAGAGTATGAGGACTTGCTCAAAGGGCTTGGTTGTCTTCCAGGAGAGCAAACGGTTAAAATTGACAACACAGTGCCACTCGTAGTACATCCATGTAGAAAACTGCCGTTTGCATCACGTCATCAACTGAAACCAGAGCTTGACAGAATGGAACAGTTAGGAGTCATATGAAAAATTGATGAACCAACTGAATGGGTCAATTCGCTTGTTATTATTGATAAGAAAAATGGAAAACTGAGGATTTGCTTAGATCCAAGAGACTTGAATCGAGCCATTAAAAGAGAGCATTTCAAATTGCCTACTCATGAAGAATTATGTCACAGTTTGCTAATGCAAAGTACTTTAGTAAATTAGATGCATCCTCTGGATTCTGGCAACTTAAACTAGATGAACCGAGTTCAAAGGTAAGTACCTTTAACACTCCTTTTGCCAGATACCATTTTCTTAGGCTTCCATTTGGAATTGCATCAGCTCCTGAAGTGTACCATAAAACCATTCACATGCTATATGAGCAAATTGAGGGCGTAGATACTTCCATTGGCGATATTATTGTTTGGGGATCATCTAAACAAGAGCATGATGCCAGACTCAGACAAGTCTTTGAGGCAACACACAAGGCAAACCTGAAGTTGAATAAAGACAAATGTCAGCTAGGAGTGACTGAACTTACCTTTGTGGGTGATATCATCAGCAATGAGGGTGTGCATCCTGATCCACTGACGGTTTTTGCTATTGAGAACATGCCAAGACCGCAATGTAAAAAGGATGTTCAAAGTTTTATGGGAATGGTTAACTACATGGGAAATTCATACCCAATCTTTCGGAAAAGCTTGCTCCATTGAGGCAGCTAACAGAAAAGAAAAACAAATGGAGTTGGAATCATGAACAGGAGAAGGCATGGCAAAATCTCAGGAAAGTGCTCACTAAGGAACCTGTGTTGAAATTCTGTGATGCTGAGAGACCCATCAAAATCTCATATGATTCATTTCAAGCAGGCTTAGGTGCAGTATTACTCCAGAAACATGATCAGGAATGGCTACCAGTGGCATATGCATCTCGTGCATTATTTGATACAGAAACAAGGTATGCCCAAATTGAAAAAGAATTGCTCAGTATTATGCTTGTTCGTGAGAGATTTCGTCAGTTTGTGTCAGGGCAATCTATTGATATTGAAACTGATCATAAGCCTCTGATTGCATTGTTTAACAAACCTTTAAGCGACTGTCCTTTGCGAATTCAGCGAATGATGATCAAATTGCAAAGATATGCATTGAATGTGTCATACGTACCTGGAAAATTCATGTACACAGCTGACACACTTTCCAGAGCTGTGGATCCAGCAACAAAAGGGACACTGTTGGTGTTCAGGCATTTGTTGATATGATTATAGAGACTGTACCTGTTGCTGCTGAAAAGTTGGAACTTCTGCAACTTGAGACAGAGAAGGACAAGATTCTCAGTCAGGTAATACAAGTGGTGATGGATGGATGGCCGGATAATAAGCATGACTGTATGTTAGAAGTACAAGAATATTGGAACCACAGATCCACATCACATCATAGTCCTCAGAGACCTATCAGAAGATAGGTGTTGATCTTTTTGTAACTGACAACAAAGATTATCTATTAATAACAGATTACTACTCATTGTATCCTGAAGTGTGTGGTCTGAGCAGAACAACTGCAGAAAATGTAATTACCTGCATGAAATCAGTTTTTTCCAGACATTGTGTACCTGATGAAGTTTTCACAGACAATGGTCCACAATTCAATGGTGAATGCCTGAGACATTTTGCTCATGAATGGGGCTTTGTTCATACAACATAGAGTCCATTTTCCCTCAGTCCAATGGATTAGTTGAGAAGTCAGTAGGAATTATCAAGAAACTGATGCACAAAGCAAAAGATAGCGGAGGTGATTTTTATAAAGCTTTGTCCACTTGAATGAGGACTTTCACCTGCTCAGCTCTTGATGGGATGCCGTTTGAGATCCAATCTGCCAATAGATGAGAGCCTTCTGAGAACAGAGGGAGGTGAACAAGTGAGAAGTTGGAAAGATGAACACAAAGCAAAGCAGAAAACATACCTTGACTGATGTTCTCGTTCATTACCTGAACTGCACCTAGGAGATGAAGTAAGGATACAAGACAAAATGAACACATGGACACAGAAAGCTACAGTACTTGGAGAAGTACAACCCAGATCATACATGGTCCAAACTGAAGAAGGAGCAGTGTTAAGAATCGCAAAGACCTCAAGAAAAAGCCAACTTCAGAGTTTCAGTTAACTGATGCAGATCAGACAAAACATGGAAATAATAACAAAACACAAGAATTGTGTGAACCACTTGGAAGATCTACTCGTGTTTGTAAACCCCCAGAGAGACTGATAGAGACTTGTTAAATTATGCATCTGTTTTGATTAATGTTGCTAATTGTTTTTCTTTTTAAGGAAAGGAATATGTGGTGATATCATGTGTCATGTGTCAGAACGTGATTGGACAGAGTTTGGAGCATGCGCAGAAATGAGGGGATGATCTAGAAACTTGTATGGTTAAAACGTGATTGCTGTATGCTGTTCAATAAAAGTTCTAGTTATGTTCTTCCAGAATATGGTTTGTTCTTAGTAACCCACGGTACGTATAAAGAACACAACATCAGCGATTCAGGAACACCTTCTTCCCCTCTGCCATCCAATTTCTAAATGGATATTAACCCAATGAACACTGTGTCACAACTTTTTTATTTCTGCTATTTTGTACGACTTACTTTAACTTAACTATTTAATAGACATATATATATTTAATATAACTTATTTATTTTTCTCTATATTTATTTATCCTGTATTTCATTGCACTGCTGCCGTGATGTTAACAAATTTCTCACCATATGCCGGTGATATTAAATCTGATTCTAATTCTGTTTGCCTCTGTGAGGGGAACATTACAGGTCAAGAAAAGAGAAAGATTAAAGACAACATTTTCCAAATAGATTCGATACTGCTTTGTACTGAAGTTACAATCGTAATACTGGATTGTACTGAAGTTTTGAAAAATCAGTTAACTGTTCCCAAAATATTATCGGTTAAAAGTAACATTAGTAAGCTGGTCAAGAGAAAGTAAATGGAAAATGAAATAGCAAGAACTAACTGGAGAACAAAAGATCTCAAGAGTATTTAGAAATCTGTAAGTGCATTTAAAGAGGATGAATATTAATCAGTGTTAAATTTAGAGGTAATTACCAATTTAGTGTCTGAATATATGTTATAATGATATGAATCATTATAATTGAAACTGTTGTGCCTTGAAATGTGATGCATTTTGCTAGTAAAGAGTGACATGATGTTGTTCTTATGAGAAGTCCACTTTGTTAGAAGAGGTACAAATGCAGGTGACGATGCAGATTTTATGCAAGCATTTCACCATAAACTTTTTCTGACAAGGTTCTCCTCAGGCAGATCCCTTATGTTAGGCAACTATGGACAAAGTTAATAACTTAAGGTTGGTAGACAGCCTCTACAGAGATTTTGTTTAAGCAAGGGAGAAAACCTTCCCACGTGAAGAGATCTGTCTCATTGAAACATACAATGGTTACTAATATGAAGCTAGACACATAAACTGCTTTCTCTCTATAGATGTCTATCTTGCTGAATACTTCTAGCATGTTTTGTTTTTATTTAAAGTTCCAGTAACTGTGAAGTTACCTTTAGCCATAACTTTTCACTTTTGTAGAATGCAAACTCTTGGGTAGCACCATTTTTTAATTATTAGTTATTATTATTAGAGAAGACTTATGGAGTGCAATTGACAGGCTTGATTGCTAGGAACTTCCCCACATGAACAGGGGGGACGAGACTTAGCCTTTAGCTTTCCTTTAAAGCTGTTAATCTTGCTTTGAAAACTTTAAGAGATTCTCCAAAGCAATATACTGTAGGTGCCATTTTATAGTAGGCATAAAGTTAATAGTTGTGTAAGTTTAGGCACATATTTTGTTTTTGAAAAATGAACTTTTAAAAAAATGTTCCTTTCTCCACTGATGATTGGATTGCATTTACTGTGTGACTCAACTATATTTAGGATGCTAATAATCAAAGATATGCTTTCTGCCTAGCATTGAAAATAAGTAAGTTATGGTTCAATTTCAGACATTCACTCTTAACTATGGCAAATAGTTTCAGAAGGCCTTTGACAAGGTGCCACACACGAGGCTGCTAACCAAGTTAAGAGCCCGTGGTATTACAGGCAAGTTACTAAGATGATTAGAGCATTGGCTGATTGGTAGGAGGCAGTGATATAGTAGATGACCCCAACAGATTCACAGGTGAAGTGTCACTTCACCTGAAAGGACTGTTTGGGGCCCTGGATGGTAGTGAGGGAGGAGGTGTAAGCGGCCGGTGGAGCATTTGTTCCGCTTGCAAGAATAAGTGCCTGGAGGGAGATCAATGGGGAGGGATGAAAGGATGAATGGACAAGGGAGTCACTGAGTATGTTCATATCAGAATTTGATGATCTTTGGAAACTGAGTATCAAGGGTCAGTGCAGGAAAGTGGTCAAAAACGAGTAATGACCTTATTGAAAAGGATAACAAATGCAAAAATGGAATGACTGACTTCTGCTTTTCACATACTATTTTGATTTTCTTCTTTGCTTTATTGTGTGTTGCTGTGCAGTGTGATTTATCTCAAGGTTTAGACTTCAGTACAGGTCATGATTTTTATCATTTATAATGCAGATCCAAAACAGTAAACACAAAACCTATACAGTATGATTATAGTAATTGCATTACTTTTGTACATTCCACTGAAATCATGAGGGAACTGGTGATGATAACATTAAAATCAATGAAGCAGAAGAGCTATATCCTCTAAAGTATATTATTAATTTCTAAAAAAAGATTGTCCTTATGTAAGTATCAGTATCCAATTATTACTAATCATATTTCTAACAGGTCACTCCCAATATTTACATCTTGGACAGCAGAAAAACTGACAATGCTTTCCCACAGTTCCCTGCTACGGTACTACAGGTTGGAAATTTGTTTTACTGTGACTAAAAAGTAGTCTTTCTTAAAATCGTCAATAATGCAGCTTCTGAAATTATTAAAATATATAGGCCATTAAGTTTGTAGAAATGTCATTAATGCATAAATAGACATTTTTTGGTTTTCCTTATAGAGGACATTATTTTCCTTCCCTGATTTTCTGAGAGTGATATTTTTAAATCCTTGCTTTCTCCCTGTTTGGCTCCTTCCTTCAGTAACATTTGTTGATAAGGAGAGTCATGGTATTATTAACCCTGAAACACATCACTTATATGTTTGTCTTTGGATAATGAATATTATACACTATACAGATATAATGAATTCTGTAAAGCCAGAAACTACCCTTAAGGCTGATTTATACTTGTGCGTTGCATCTACGCTGTAGGTACCATGTACCCTACGCCGTACCCTACACCGTAGGTTGACGTGCACCTCCCCAAAAAAGTAACTTATACATCGCAACGATGCAGACTGCAACAACTGTGATTGGTCCGCTTGGTAGCATCGCACTTCCTCCTACACATTTCTGGTTGCTTCTTCTCCACCATGTTTGTAGGCTGTGCGTACACCGATATGAAATAGATGAACAAAATCGTCAAATCTACCTGCCGACATGCGAAAATGTTTGAAATGCATTTCCTCGTCCATGTCTCTCACAAAGAAACTCAACACAGTGGCATAGAAATCCCACCACCAATTAGCGTTTTGGTACACACCAATGCATGCTCGCTGCGGCGTAGAGCAATGCAGAAGTGAGAACCAGGGCTACAGCGTAGGCTGCGGCGTAGTCCATACACACAAGTATAAATCAGCCTTTAGCTTGACATCCAGGCACACGTTCAACCCAGTAAGTATTATTGGTTAGTCTGTGATTGCCATTTTAGTCTTTTTTTTATAAATTTATAGGACTTCGCATGAAATTAATACGGGTACAGTCGCACGATGACATTTAAGCTGATATCACCTGTTCTACATCACCCCTGGAAAATATAATTTTCTTTGAATTTGAGAAATTTCACAGGTTTCAATGCTCAAAGTCCTTGAGACCTGCAGATTAATTATCAAATTATTAAATATCTAATGAAATATTATTGATTCTTTAAATCTAAATGTATAAATAAGACTTTTTTTCCAACTATTTTAATGTCAACAGTCATCTGCAATTACAGAGAAAATACTGTGTCCGCAGATAGAATCATTCCACGCAATGATGTGGAACATTGATTTCAGTGAGTACCTCATAAAAGCGAAAGAGCACATAACAGCATGCAATTTGAGAGTGTGATATGGGAGCACAGCAGTATTTCGAGGAATTTATATTGGCTGCTGATATCCTGGCAGTTCCTAATTACAGAACAGTTCAACAACCATCAATAGCAACTTTCGGTCCTGTAGAACATTTGACAATTGAACTTAAATCACTATTTTCCACGCAGCTTGTACAATTATGTTTCTGGTTCTTTCACAGATCAGGAACAGCAGTTGTTCCAGAAAGCTGCAACTCCTGTTTCATAGTTATTGTTAATTCAGTAAGTACAATTTAGTCCTTCACATCTTTCAGAGTTAGACAATATGCAGTGTTTTATTAGGCAAAGTAATTAAAGTGATTAGGGTATAAAGATAACCATAATGTGCATCGTTTGATTAATTAAACAGAATGGATTAGAAATTGCCCAGACCATATAAACATGCACTAAAGTAATGGTACACAGAGCCTTTGAATGGAGATTACTGGGAAGTGATTTTCAAATGTGCACAGCATGAAATTCTTGGGCCTGTAACACAGTTTCTCACGTTAACCATGTGTAATTATTGGAGTTGAAAATAAAGCACAAATTTACTTATATGATTCCTCTCCATGAACATAGAAACATAGAAAACCTACAGCACAATACAGGCCCTTTGGCCCACAAAGCTGTGCCAAATATGTCCTTACCTTAGAACTACCTAGGCTTACCCATAGCCCTCTATTTTCCTAAGCTCCATGTACCTATCCAGGAGTCTCTTAAAAAACCCAATTGTTTCCGCCTCCACTGCCAGCACCGGCAGCCCATTCCACGCACTCCCCACTCTCTGCTTAAAAAACAACTTACCCCTGATATCTCCTCTGTACCTACTTTCAAGCACCTTAAAACTATGCCCTCTTGTGCTAACCATTTCAGCCCTGGGAAAAAGCCTCTCACTATCCACATGATCAATGCTGCTCATTATCTTGTACACCTCTATCAGGTCACCTCTCATCCTCCGTCACTCCAAGGAGAAAAGGCCGAGTTCACTCAACCTATTCTCATAAGGCGTGCTCCCCAATCCAGGCAACATCCTTGTAAATCTCCTCTGCACCCTTTCTATGGTTTCCACATCCTTCCTGTAGTGAGGTGACCAGAACTGAGCACAGTACTCCAAGTGGGGTCTGACCAGGGTCTTATAAAGCTGCAACATTACCTCTCAGCTCTTAAACTCAATCCCACTATTGATGAAGACCAATGCACCGTATGCTTTCTTAACCACAGAGTCAACCTGCACAGCAGCTTTGAGTGTCCTATGGACTCGGACCCCAAGATCCCTCTGATCCTCCACACTGCCAAGAGTCTTATTATTAATGCTATATTCTGCCATCATATTTGACCTACCAAAATGAACCACCTCACACTTATCTGGGTTGAACTCCATCTGCCACTTCTCAGCACAATTTTGCATCCTATCAATGTCCTGCTGTAAATTCTGACAGCCCTCCACACTATCCACAACACCCCCAACCTTTGTGTCATTAGCAAATTTACCAACCCATCCCTCCACTTCCTCATGCAGGTCATTTATAAAAATCACGAAGAGTAGGGGTCCCAGAACAGATCCCTGAGGCACACCACTGGTCACCGACCTCCATGCAGAATATGACCCATCTACAACCACTCTTTGCCTTCTGTGGGCAAGCCAGTTCTAGATCCACAAAGCAATGTCTCCTTGGATCCCATGCCTCCTTACTTTCTCAATAAGCCTTGCATGAGGTACCTTGTCAAATGCCTTGCTCAAATCCATATACACTACATCTATGGCTCTACCTTCATCAATGTGTTTAGTCACATCCTCAAAAAATTCAATCAGGCTCGTAAGGCATGACCTGCCCTAACCATATTATGCCTCTCCAAATGTTCATAAATCCTGCCTCTCAGGATCTTCTCTATCAACTTACCAACCACTGACTTGGGGTTTTTAGGCTAGCTCTTCCTAACTGAAAGTAGCAGGGTTGGGATTCGAGGTTGGGGCAGGCTGTGGGGTGGGGGGGGGGGATCTGACAATGAGTTGTGTGCAGTTTCCATAATATTCATAACACAGGCCTAGGAAACTTGTTTCTCAATTTCTCAACTGAGCATTAAAAGTTCCAAGTCCAAAGTGAAGTAAGTACATACATGTCACCACATATAACCCCGAGTTTGTTTTTCTGCCGGCATACTTAGCAAATCTAAAGAACAGTAACTGTAAACAGGATCAATGGACAACAAGCTGTGCAATGCCCCTCCAGTATGGCCTCATCGTGACAGCAGAGGAGGCCATGGACTGACATGTCGGAATTGGAAGTGGAATTAAAATGGGTGGCCACTGGGAGATCCCACTTTCTCTGGTGGATGGAGCATAGATGGTTGATGAAGTGGTCTCTCAATCTATGTTGGGTCTCACCAATATACAGGAGGCCACACTGGAAGCATCAGATGTAGTAGATGACCCCAACGGACTCACAGGTGAAGTGTCTCCTCACCTGAAAGGACTGTTTGGGGCCCTGGATGGTCGTGAGGGAGGAGGTGTAGCTCTTGTTCTGCTTGCTGGAGAGAGATCAGTGGGGAGGGGTGAAAGAATGAATGGACAAGGGAGTCGTGTTGGGAGCGATCCCTGTAGAAAGTGGGGGGCGGGGGAGGGAAAGATGTGCTTTGTGGTCGGATCCTGTTGGAGATGGTGGAAGTTACGGAGAAGTTACACCACACTGATTTCTCGAACTTCTGGTATTGCCCGCCTCCACAATTCCCTATTCCCATTTCCCCCTCACTCCCTATCTCCCTACCTGCACATCACCTCCTTTTGGTGCTCCTCTCCTTTTTTCTTTCTTCCATGACCTTCTGTCCTTCTGCTATCAGATTTCCCCTTTCTCCAGTTCTGTATCTCTTCCACCAATCAACTTCCCAACTCTTTACTTCACCCCTCCCCCACCCCCATTTCACCTACCACCTTGTGTTTCCTCCTCCCCTCATCCCACCTTCTTACTCTGACTCCTCATCTTTTCCCTCCAGTCTTCCTGATGAAGGGTCTTGGCCCGAAACATCAACTGTACACTTTTCCTAAAAAAAAATTGTCATGTTATTGACATTGGTTCATTGTGCTGTTTGATGTCCATTAAAATTAAGAGATATTTGTCTAAAATGGTTCAAATCATGCTAAAGTAAACAGGACCAATTTTGCACCACAATATTTAAAAGCAGAAATTTCTTCATAAATCAGACAGCTGTGCCTCTATTACCTTGTCTCTTTAAAAGCGCCGTGGGTTCTATCACATCTTTTAATTAGCAGCACATTACCACACAGAAAGACGTGTGATCATTGATATTGTAAGTTTTAATTTTTGTAAGTTGACTACAAGTTGGAAAAGTGGCCTATGAAAGGGATTTCACCTGTTCTGGCACCTGTCAAGTAAGGTTTGACTGAATTTTACAATGGGCATCTCTCTCTCCTCCCTCTCCCTCTCCCTCTCCCTCCCTCCCCCCACCCCCGAATAGATTTCCTATTTAGGGCCTTTTTGCAAGGAGTTTTTTTTTCTTTGCAGTATGATTGATCTGGGGCTGCAGATAAAGTAAGCAATTGTTTCCGAAGGCTTATAGCCTATCATACATGGCGTTAGTCATGCGCGAGAGAAGCTCACAATGAAGAGGTATCATTGTGCACACCGCTGTTCTCTCTGCTGTTGCCGACCATTTAGGTCTTGCTGCAGACGATGGATAGCTCTAATAAAGTTTTAACTACCCTCAGTTCAATGAAAGGAAATCACCAAGTCAATAAAATTGACTGGTTGACTTATAGCTGGCAGGGAACAGGAAAGTTACTGTTATTAGAAAACTCAGAAACAGAGAGGAGAGGATTATGGGTAGACTATTCAGCCATTTATGCACCAACAGCATAATCATGGCTCCTTATTCATTACAGACCCTTATGCTGCCTTCTCTCAGTATCCTATGACTCCTTTAGCATTAAAAATATATTTACCCCTTTTTGAATAGATTTAATGTTTTGACTTCATCTGCCTTCTACAGTAGAGAATTCTACAAGGTCACCACCTTCTGGGTGCAAACATTTTATCTGAACCCAGATCCCTGCATTTTGAGACTGTGAGCTCGTGGTCTCCAGCCACTGGGAACTCCCTTCTGGTGCCCTGTCTGTTTGAATTTAAAATGTTTTTTATGAGATCCCCTTTCATCCTTCTGTACGTTAGTGAATGTAGACTGAATCTTTCCTTGTACATCAATGTTGCCATCCCAGGAATCAGCTTGGTAAACTGTCACTTCCTCAGATAGGTAGACTAAAGTTGCGCAAAGAGGTCTCACCATGGCCCTGACCAGCTGCAGTTATAGTGCATATAGATTTCTGCACTCCTTTGACACAATTTATTTATTTTTGAAAGTTATAGTAATTTTTTATGTTTTGTGCTATACAGCAAATGGTTCTCTCTTACCGATTCTACTAGCTGCAACCTCAAGAAAAATTCAAATAGATTTGTTTGGTTTGATTTCACTTTCGAAACCAATACTTACTTTGTTCTGTCACATTAATACTTTTCACATGCACTGTAATTGTAACTTTTATCATTGATACTAGCATTTTTCCATTGACTGACATGAAGGATATTCGTCTGTAATTCCTGATTTTTTCCTCTTTCCTTAGTTTAAAAAATAAAATTTGCCAGCTGTGATCTGTATGAATTGTTCCAGAGTTTAAAGAATATTGAAAGATAACCACCAATGCATCTATTATTTGCAGGGCTTCTTCCTCCAGTATTCTGGAATAATAGATCACTAGGCCTTGGGGATTTGTTATTCTTTAGTTCCACTAATTTCTCCAGCACTATTTCTTTAGTGGTCATGATTTCATTCAATCCTTCCCTTGCTGTTGGTTCCTGAACATATCTGAGAGGTTACTTGTGCCCTGCTTTGTGAAGACTGAATCGAAGTATGTGTAATTGGTGGGTTCCAGGAAGTTCAATGCCTTGCTTGGGCGCAAATGGTGGAGAGTTCACTGTTAGGAGTGTATGAATAAGCCCGAGTCCTCTGCAGTGGTGCTCCTCATTTACAGCTCTGGTTATCTTATTCCATTCTGTCAGTGTGGAGTCTGCATGTTGGCCCTCGGACATTAGGCTCTATAATGAGTCAACCATTATATTCAGGGAAGTGATGAACCCCTCCTGCTAAACTGTTTGAGATAATTGTTTTTTTATTCTTTTTTACTTCTCTCCTAATATTTGTATATTTGTTACTGTGCACTTCTAATATTTGTTTATTTGTTACCTGTGCCACTGTGACACAGTGATATCATCTGGGATCAATAAAGTATCTATCTATCTATCTGTCTTCTTTCTGTGACTACCTGAGGTTCCTCTTCTGTCCCAAAGACACGTGAGTCAGTAAGTTAATCATGGTAAATTATCCCTTGAGTATATGCAAGAGGCAGAATTTGGGCGCACTGTGGGGAAAAATGAAATGGGATTAGTACAGGATTAGTGTTGGTTATCATGGGCATGATAGGTCAAAGGGTAACACACACAAAATGCTGAAGGAATGCAGCAGGTCCCGCCCCATCTGTAGAAAGGATTAAACGGTCAACATTTTGGGCTGAGACTCTTTGTCAGAATTGAATGAAGGGTCTCGATAGAGATATTAAAGCTGGTAATCTCTTTGCTGAAAGCAACTAAGATTGCTTTGACACATATAATTTGTAAGAAATAATCTCTGGCCTTTGCATATTTTTGCAAACTTGCCTTGCTTTCATTGGGAAAAGTTGCACCTATGTTTGTTGTTAAGTACTGTTTTGACTCCTCTTCAATAGACTGATTTTTGAGTAAATTGACCTTGTTATAAACTAATTGTCCTGAAGTCAGATGTAAGCTAATGGCCAGTATAACTCACTGACTGATGGAAAGTTATCAATAAGAGATATATTTGGAAATAGGTCCAAAATTGTGAGCAATCTATCAATCATGGTGCCCAGCAAAAAGACCTGGTTGAATTTAGCTGGGCCAAAGGGCATTCAAATGTATTGGGCACTTAGCACCACTATATTTATGATTGTTGTGCCAGTTTTACGTCTCCGAAACAGTCAAAATATAATAAATTTTTACTCCAATAAATCATCTTTGTGAGTTAGAGCAGCATCAACTGTTATGGTAACAGAAGAGCAAAGGTGACAGATAAGCCACTGTGTTAATGAAATGATAAGAGTCTGAGACACAATTCGACATTGTCATGGGAGGGAACAAATTGTGTAGAAAACTCATGAAAAAATCAAAGCAAGGGAAAGATTGCTTCATTACAGTGCAAAGTAGTTTATGTTTCCTGGAGTGAGAAGCTCAGAAAGGAACAATGCTTTAGCTAATGCTATTGGATATGACAAGGCATACCACAGACTTCCACATGGGGGCTGAAATAAAGTATTTTATTTAATTTGCACTTGGTAAACCTTTAATTAAACAATGTGAAGGAAGCAGAAATTGAGAATCAGACTCCAGCACCTTGCAGTGAAATACTAAAAATTCTGCTTAGTTTGAAAATTAATATAATGGTTCAGCCGCTTGTTAAATGAAAATAGAATTTGTAAGGAGTATTAACAGGCAGCTGAGCAGATATTGTGCATTTTATTACAGGCTAGGCCAAAGTTAAAGTTGCTCTGTGCCTTAGTGTTCCCTTCACATTGCGGAAGGTATCTCTTGTGACTTGTCTTATTTATTTTTATTATTATTTTTGAGATACCACACAATAATAGGCCCTTCCGGCCCAACGACCTCACGCCATCCTATTACAGCCATGTGACCTACTAACCGATATGTCTTTGGAATATGGGAGGAAACTGGAGCACCTGGAGAAAACTTATGGGGTGAACATACAAACTCATTTCAGACAGCGGTGGCAATTGAACCCAGGTTGCCTACGCGGTAATAGCGGTATGCTAACCGCTATGCTACTGTTTCAAGCTTATTCTTTGTTTTCTGGAAAAGGAACATCAGAACACAAGAATATACATAGGTTTGAAATTTTGTGGAATATTGGTAGCTTGGGTTGGCTATTTGGAGGTTTGTTTGACCACTGAGCTTGACAAAATGTTTGCAGACATTTTGGCTCCAATTGAGAAATCATCATCAGTGCACAGTTGAGGATGTCGTCTCCTCAGAATGCCAGCTTATATACTCTGGGATTTGAATTGATACTGATAAAACATCCTGATCTGGTATGGTTCAAAACACGATTGCTAGGGAAGTCTGTTGGAAGTCTTTGTAGGTTAATTGGTCATGTCCCTCAAAGCCAGCCAGACAGAATCTTCTACTGCTAAACTGTTCAGTGTTTTGAACCGGCAACAGCATTTCCTGGTTTTCTGGGAGTTCAGGCTGGCATGTAATAAACAATTACAAGTTCGCTGGTACTGTTCAAAATGTTGTTGTCACAATCATCCCATAGTCTGGAAAATCTGCCAGTCTGCCACCATCAAGGATTGAGCGTACCAGATTGACAGGGTTTTACAGTACAGCTCTAAATGTCTATGTTTTGTCAGTAAATGAAAAACTAAAATACTCAATAATTGTGTTTGTTTGTAAGAATAAACATGTTTGCTCTGAGCATTCACCATGATATGAGACCCTATGTGAGCAAATACAAAACTCTCATGCACTAAGAATACTCCACATATAAAATGGAAACGTCCTAATTTTCATCCTAATTGGAATGATCTAATTGACACATCACATCCTCTGCTAACTATGAAAAGATCAACATTTGCTGTTATGTCCATTCATCACATACCATCACCACCATTGTTTGCTTTTCAAACAGGGCCGGTGTTACATAGTGACAAATCTTATAATGGATCAATGTGGAAAGGATCGGGCCCAGCGACCACAGCCAAAAAAATCAGCTGCGCTCCTAAAGAACCTTCCTGTGCTAAAGAAGGACACAAAATCCACTGGGAAATCTCCACTGAGTAAGAGGCTTTGCATGTGAATAGTTAATAAGGTTATACTATAGTTGCAATGAGCAATTGAGCTGGAAGTAACTGCAGGCTTTGGCCCTCCATCTTTATTGTGTTAGCTGATCACAAGAATTTCAACAGCTGATAGTGTAGTTGGCTTCATGGAAATAGAGACTGATTAAGAAAAAAATCAAGGCTTTCAATAGCTCACTGCATTCACTGCCCACAGATAAATGTCAGTTGACAATAGGATGAATACCAACCTATGATACCAACCATGATTTGTATGGCTTCCAACCCTACTGTTCCAAGCTACCACTGAAAAGTAATCAACTGTATAATCTGCTGTCATTAGACCATACTCTAGAAATGAGTTAACTGCTCTGTGAGAAGAGAGAAAAACATCACTAAGTATTTAAATAATATCCTTTAGGCTGGTTCCATGTTAATTATTCAACACAAAGGATTGATCAGAAGACATGGAATTTGTGTTCCTCAGTTCCATCTTGCTCAGTTGAATGGGTTGATGTTGCTTTTCTCAAAGAAAACCTGTGCTCATTTAGAGGAAGACCAAATAGTCAGTGGCCGTTTGATCCTCTGACCTAAGAACAGATGACTAGCTTGAACAGCAGAGCAAAAATCCAAGTAACTAGTTACGATGTGTGAAAGCTGTCTAACTAATTTCAACTTGAGCTTACTTCTTCAACATTTAAACTGATCATTTTTTTTGCCATATGTGGAAGAGTTTGAGCTGATAATTGTTTGACTTTGCATTATGTTGATTTAGAGCTTAGCCAGGAAAGGAAAATTGATCACATTACATAGAAAATAGAATGGTACAGCACAGTACAGGCCTTTCTGCCCACAATATTGTGCAGACGTTCTGATCTACTCTACGATCAATCTAATGATTTCCTCCCACATAATCCTCAATTTTCCTTTCATCAGGTGCCTATTGAAGAGTCTCCTAAATGTCTCCATTGTATCTGCCTTTACCAGCACCCCTGGCAGCACATTCCACGCACCCACCACTTTCTGTGTAAATAAACAAATCTACCTCTGATATCTCCAGTCACCTAAAAACCATGCCCTCTTGCATTAGCCATTTCCGCCCTCGGAAAAAGTCTCCGGCTATCCACTTGATTAATGCCTCTTATCATCTTGTACACCTGTCAAGTCACCTCTAATCCACCTTCACCCCAAAGAGAAAAGCCCTAGCTTACTCAACTTTTCCTCATAAGACATGCTATCTGGTCCAGGCAGACTCCTGTCAAATCTCTTTAAAGTCTCTACATCCTTCCCATGAGAGGACCAGAATCACACACAAAACTCTGAGTGTGATCTAACCAGGGTTTTAGAGAGTTACAACATTACCTTGCAGCTCTTAACTCAATCCCTCAATTAATGAAGGCCAACACAACATACACCTTCTTAAACACTCTCTCAACTTGCATGATAACTTTGTGGGATCTATGGACATGGACCACAAAATCCCTCTATTCCTCCACACAGCTAAGAATTGTGCCATTAACCCTGCATTCTGCCTTCAAATTTGACTTTTCAAAATGAATCACTTCATACTTTTCCCGATTGAACTCCATTTGCCACTTCTCAGCCCTATAAGTGTCACATTGTAATCTACAAGAAACTTCTGTGCTATCCTCAACACCAATAATTGTGTCATCTGCAGAATTAATAACCCATCCTTCCATGTCCTCATCCAAGTCATTTACAAAAATCACAAAGAGCAGGAGTCCCAGAACAGATCCCTGTGGAACTCCACTGGTGACCGACATCCAGGCAGAATATACACCATTACTACCACCCTCTGCTTTCTGTGGGCAAGCCGAAACTGAATCCATGCAGCCAAGTTTCCCTGGATCTCATACCTCATGAATTTCTTAATGAACCTACCATAGGGAATCTAAAATCTATATATACCACTGTACTTTTATCAATTTGTTTTGTTAAATCCTCAGCAAATTGCTCTGGTTCAGAAGGGAGTTATTTGTTATTGTGATGAAATGAATAAACTTTTATGCTACTGGAGTATCTATGAGCAATGACAAAGTAACTTCATTTGTCCCTAGGAGCTCCTGATTTTCCAAGCTTTGTGACAGCAGATCTACAAGGAGCCACAAAGACTGCGCAAACAAGAAAATCCAGAAGTATGGTAGGGAAGTTGAGTTATAGAAATGAAATATCAATACTGCAATAGATAAAATAGCAGTTAGTTTTTCCAGCCAAAAGGAGTGTGGTTTTTTTAATTTTTGTCTTCACTAATTGGAGAAGTATCTGATAGTTGTGATTGTCCAGTTGTGCTAATTTTCTAATGTATAAAATTTAGTGGAAGTGATAATTGGATTTGACAACATTTGTGGAATCTGTTCTGTCAATTTCTCATTCCAAATTTGAAGATTGGATTTTATTCCCAGGAGTTAATTTTAGTGCCAGAAATCTCCAGGAGGGAGATGAAATACATACATTTTATAATGCATGGATTTGCAAAAAAATTCTTATTCGATTTTTTTTTTTGTCATGCAGCAATGTTTCACGGTGTCGTCATCTCCTTATCTCTGGGAGAACATAAGCTATCTTCATCTGCCTTAAGATAACCCTTTACTTTTTGATGCCTCATATTAATGTAGGGAGTCATAATATTGTCATCATCATTGCCATGGTTAAATTATGTCCAGGATATGATTAGGATATAAATATTTACAAACCTTTAATTATTATTGTTGCATCAATTAAATGTGAACCTCTAATAAAATTCATACGTACCTCTCAAAATGTATTTTATTTGAGGTAACAACTGTAAAGCAATTTTAATAAATATGTAATACTGAATCACATACTCTGCCCATACCAGACAGTGATGCAGCCTGTCAGATTACTCTCCATGGTATATCTACAGTATGGAAGTTTGAGTGGTGTAGGTGATAAACCAAATCTCCTCAAACTCCTGATGAAATATAGCCGCTGTCTCGCCTTCTTTATAGCTGCATCAATATGTTGGGACCAGGTTAGATCCACAGAGATTTCGACACCCAGAAACTTAAAATTTCTCATTCTGTCCACTTCTGATCCCTCTGAGGATTGGTTTGTGTTCTCTCGTCTTACTTTTCCTCAAGTCCACAATCAGCTCTTTCGTCTTACTGACATTGAGTGAAAGGTAGCTGCTGCAACACCACTCCACTTGTCGGCATATCTCACTCCTGTACGCCCTTTCGTCATCACCTGAGATTTTACAAATAATGGTTGTATCGTCAGCAGATTTATAGATGGTATTTGAGCTGTGCCTAGCCACACAGTCATGGCTATAGAGGGAGTAGAGCAGTGGGCTAAGGTGCGCCAGTGTTGATTGTCAGCGAGCAGTAGATGTTATCACCAATCCACACAGTTTGTGATCTTCTGGTTAGGAAGTCAATGATCCAATTGCAGAGGGAGGTACAGAGGCCCAGGTTCTGTAGCTTATTGATCAGGTCTGTGGGAATGATGGTGTTAAATGCAGAGCGATAGTCAAAGAACAGCATCCTGACATAGGTATTTGTGTTGTCCAGGTAATCTGTGTGAAGAGCCATTGAGATTGTGTCTACCATTGACTTATCAAGACAATAAGCAAATTGCAGTGGGTGCAGGTTCTTGCTGAGGCAGGAGTTCATTCTAGCTATGACCAACTTCTCAAAGCATTTCATCACTGTAGTTTTGAGTGTTACCGGGTGACAGTTAATCTGCCGTTAATTCATTTTCATTAACTCTGTCCATCCAGATCATTAACATATAATGTGAGCCAACACCAATCCTCATAACACCACTAGACACGGCAGCCAACTAGAAAAGGCCCCCTTTATTCCCACTCTTTGCCTTCTGCCAGTCAGGCAATCTTACATCCATGCTAGTATCTTTCCAGAACCATTGAATACCATGGGCTCTTAGCTTGTTTAGAATTCTCAGGTACAGCACCTTGTCAAAGGCTTTCTGAAAGTCCAAGTACACAACATCCACTGACTCACCTTTGTCTATCCTATGTGTTATGGAGGGTTTTGGAAAAATTTGATTACAAAAGCATAAAAAAGCTGGTGGGACAGTGACAAATGGCGTGGTTAGACAAGCTCTTAGATTTCCAAAAGGCTAACATGGCTATAGAAAGATAGGAATGAAAAGGAAAATAAATGAAGTTTGGTCTGCTCGCCAAAGCATTATGAAATAGTTTTTCTGTAATGTACAATTCACTATATATTAGCATCACTGTGTTCAGACTTTTATAATGTTTTATTTCTAAAACATGTTATTCAATTCACAGGAAATTGCCACTCCAACCCACCCATTAACTCAGGAGAGCGGCTTCAAGGATCTGGAACATAAAGGTAGTAGGATATGGCTGGATGGTTATTACTTAAAGATATGTTTGATAATTGGCTAAGTTTGTGGTTGGCAGCTCAGAGATAAGGTAGATATATTGCTGACCTTCAATAAAGATGATTAGTGTCACTCATTGTGTTTTGGATTTTGCATTTCTTAATTGCTTCAGTATTGGGTTTCTGATCTCTGCTGTCCAATGATATGGTCAAACTAGTTGAGAAGCCAATTCTCAGAGATGGCAAACTTGGAACTAAAAGTCTGTTGCACAAAAGAATGAATGCTTGAATTCCAAAGTAAGGACAGGAAATGCTGGAAATAATCTGCAAGGAATATTAAAGGAATCCTGTTTCACTCTCTCCATATGTTCTTCCTTACCTTATTTTTGATTTTCATTTTTAAAAACTCAAATATTAATTAACCTTAAACATTTTTTAGATTATGAATAAAGATTGCAGCAAACTTATGAAAATTAACTAGAAAAAACACTCAAATGCCAACAATTAATATCAGATTTTTAGAAACAGACCATTTGTAAAATAGTAATTATGGTTTAGTATGCTGTGTAAAGCATTGACCTCAAACAGCAGGCATTTTCAGGGTATTTTTCAGTAAAAAATATATATGTATTGAGTTCTCATGAGTTCAATGATTTCTACTAATGACTGCTTCCTGTGGTGGAGCTGCAAATCACTGAGACTTCTACTTTGGTTTTATTCATCAGTGTGCACGTGCAAACCCAGAGGCTGATGCTGGATTTTGTACATCTCACTGATTGCTTCACATATTCCAGCTCAATATTATTGGAGTAACTTGTATTTGGTTTATTCCTGTCACATGTATAGTAGAGATCTTTATTTGTGTGCTGTCCAAACTCATTGTTCTGTACATACATAGGTACAGCAAGATAGTATAAAAAAAAACTTTTAGTAGAATTTTCTTGTAGTTGTCAACGAAATATTATAACACAACATGATTACTTCCTCCCTGTTATTTACTCTTTTCTCTGAGTAGAAATGGTGCCAAAACACCCGAGGAACCAAAGTTTCTGGTAAATTAATTATGAAGTAGAAGTAACAAACATTTTGTATTGCTGATAAATGACGTTTACTTGGTTTAGAGTTACTTTCATGTAGCCTGGCAGATTTGCTGCAGATTATTAAACATCTTCTTAATCTGTTTGAACTTTGTGACTGCTTTTCCTGTTTTCTTTCTACATAGATTATTGCCCACAGCCAATGTTAGTTATTAATGCATTTTCCTAAGTTTCACACAGACTGTTACTGCTGTTTTGTTTATATACTACGCTGGGTGCTAATTGGATGAATTTCTATTCAGTCACATATCAACTGCAGCACCCTTGTTGAAACCTGAAGCTGCTACTCCAGTGAATTTTGCTGCTATTATCAGTCAATATTTAATTCTAACATATTCATCCTTGTTGCTATGTTCTGCCTATCACAGAGAGTTCATAGTTAGTTTTGCCAACCACATCGAAATCAAAGGTAAAATTTATTATCAGAGCACATACATGTCACCACATATAACCCTGAGATTCTTTTTCTGTGGGTGTACTATAGAACAGTAATTGTAAACTGTAAACATCAGTGACTATTAACTGTAAACAAACTGCAAATGCAGATATAAATAAATACTAATAAGCAACATGTATGAAATAACAATATATCAGTCCTTAAAAGAGTGTAGTTATCCCCTTTTGTTCAAGAGCCTGATGGTTGAGGGGTAGTAACTGTTCTTGAACCTGGTGGTGCAAATCCTGAGGCTCTTGAACCTTCTACCTGATGGCAGCAGTGAGAAAAGAGCATGGCCTGGGTGGTGAGGATTTTGATGATGGATGCTGCTTTTCTACAGCAACATTTCATGTAAATGTGGTCAATGGTTGGGAGGGTTTTACCTGTGATGTACTAGGCCGAATCCACTACCTTTTGTAGGATTTTCCATTCAAAGCCATTGGTGTTCCCATACCAGGCCATAATTCAGCCAGTCAGCACACGTTCCACCACACATTTATAGAAGTTTGCCAAGGTTTTTGATGACATGCCAAACATCCGTAGACTCCTGAGGAAGTAGAGATGCTGTTGTGCTTTCTTTGCAATTATATTTATATGATGGTTCCAGGACAGGTCCTCTGAGACAGTGACATCCAGGAATTTAAAGTTACTGACCCTCTCCACCTCTGATCCACTGATGATTACTGGCTTATGGACTCCTGGTTTCCCTCTCCTGAAGTTTATAATCAGTTCCTCGGTCTTACTGATACTGAGTGAGTGGTTGTTGTTATCACACCACTCAGCAAAGTATTTAATCTCCCTCCTGTATGCTGATTCATCATCTCCTTTGATACTGTCCACAGTAGAGGTGTCGTCGGCAAACTTGTATATGGCATTGGAGCTGTACTTAACCACACAGTCATAGGTGTAAAGCAGGTAGAGCAGGGACTAAGTACACATACCTGCAGTGCTCTTGTGCTGATGGAGATCATGGAGGAGATGCTTTTGCCAATCCGAACTGACTGGGGTCTACAAGTGAGAAAATCCAGGATCCAATCGCACAAGGGTTATTGAGGCCCAGGTGTTGGAGTTTACTGATTAGTTTTGAGGGAAAGATGGTGTTAAATACTGAGCTATAATCGATAAAGAGCATCCTGATGTATGCGCTTTTGCAGTCTCGATGCTCCAGGGTTGTGTGAAGAGCCAATGAGACTGCATTTGCTGTGGACCTGTTGCTTCAGTAGGTGAATTGGAGCAGATCCAAGTTGCCACTCAGACAGGAGCTGATGTGCTTCAACACCAGTCTCTCAAAACACTTCATCAGTGTGGGTGTAAGTGCCACTGGGAAACGGTCATTAAGGAAGGTTACCACACTCTTCTTGGCCATTGATTGAAGCCTGCTTGAAGCACGTGGGTAGTGCACTCTGCTTGAAGATATCCATGAATACACCAGCCAGTTGGTCGGCTCAGATCGTCAGTGTCTAGACCAGGTGTTTTCCTGGGATTCACTCTCTGTAAGAGACTTGCTTTTTAGGCTCTGTCTGTATGCAGGTAGCGGGAGTACACCCATATGATCTGACTTGCCAAAATATGGTCTCAGGAAGGAACGATAGGTGTTCCTTATCATAGTGTAGCAGTGGTCTTGTGTGTTGGGACCTCTGGTGCACCAGATTACATGCTGGTGATAATTGGACAGGGTTTTCTTCAATGAGGCCTGGCTAAAGTCGCCGAGTATAATTTGAAGTTTATTGGGATGGGCTGTTTCTTGTTCACAGACAACATCATGCAGTTTCACGAGTGCTTGCTTCTAACTGGCCTTTGGTGGTATGTAAACTGCAGTCAGGATCACGGGTGAGGCAAGCAGAATGGTCCACATTTAATTGTTAGTTGTTCTAAGTCAGTGGAACAAGAAGTCAACATCCATGCACCAATGAAAACTGACTAAAAAGCATACGCTGCCACCTCTTTCTTTCCCAGAGTTTGAGGTTCGATCCATTCTGAACATCGTAATGGCTTCTGATCGGATAGCCACATCCGATAACCAAGTCTCAGTGCAACAAACAATTGAGATCTGCCTCGTCTGCCTCTGGTACAGCAGCCTTGCCCTGAGATCATCAATCTGATTTTCAAGTGATTGTACATTTGCCCACAAGATGGTAGGCAGAGGAGGCCCCAACCCCCTGCACTTCAGCCTGGTTTGAATCCCGCCTTTCTTGCCCTGTTTTCCGCCGTAGCCTCGACGTTGATCCTTAACGGTGCCGTGCTTAACTGCTCTGCATTTAACCATTGAACATCAGATCTGAATATCATTGATGCAATTTCATTGCCCGTCGTTAAGAGGAAATTTACATGCTTCAGAATGCAGCAAAACTAGTTCAATAGGAGTCTATTTAAGAGGAAAATTGGTACAAGCTCCTGCAGCCCGCTGAGAGTTGCTGATGTACAATGGCACCATCTTTACCTGGACCTCTCAACTCGACATCACCGGTTTGCTTCAGGGATTCTTCAAAGGCCTGCCATGCTGCTTTATTTCAAACAGCTCATCTCCTCTTATTCATCAGGTTAGCTATCAAAGAAAAATTTACTGAGAATTAATATGACACCATGTCTGTGGTATGTGAAGGACTGACACACCACAAGCTCTCTGCTTGTGTCTGAAGGAGGTATTCAGAACTTTTTGGCATTTCAAGACACCGTCCTTCAAGTAGGCCATGCTGGGTTTTGCTGTCAGTTTTGCGCTGAGAACAAAGCTTGTAGGACAACTTCAGGAGAAGCACACCACTTTAATAGATCTGACAGGGCAGGAATGTTGAAGAGTATCAGGTGTTGGGAGGCAACACAGGTTTGCTGCCTCAGTGTGTTGCCTCTCCAGTTATTCCATGGTTACTGCAGATCGATGGCATGGCCTCGAATTATATATTTCTCTGTCATGAACTCCCTCATGTGCCCATGTTTCAGCAAAGCACTTATTTAGATGACTACAAGAGAACTTTGGTCTCCCTTCTTTCAATAGTGTTTTACAATACAGTGACATGGCTGCAGAATATCTAGATACAGAGAAAGCCACAGGTTAAAGAGGTGTTTGCCATACTGGTCATCTGTGCAGACACAGGCAGGGAAAGTGAAGCCAGAGCTTCATACAGCTATCGCCTTGCCTTCATGTCCACTCTGTTGTTCTCATTCCCATAAAAACAGTGTACGCACTATCATGGAAGTTTACTTTGGAGCCAGCTTTTTAAGTTTTGTTCTCTTCCTGTCATTTTAGGCCTGGAAGAGTCACTTCCCACCAGTGCTAGTGGATCCGAAAGAGACAGGGGCATACAGCAATCTGAGTCTCTCACACACACATCGGGAAATAGCAGTGCCTGTGCCTACGTCCCAGAGGACACAAACAACGAACCTGAGCAGACAGAACCATGCAAGGCAGAGCATGCAGGTGAGAAGAAACAAATGGCACCCTGCTGCCCATGGGCAATGATCCCTGTGCGTTTGGTGATATGAGTACTCACTGGGCATTAGGTCCTTGCCCTATTCAGATAGTAGAAAGAAGAAAATACTGCCCTTGATTTGACTAATCATTTTTGGATTCATTATACAAATATACCCTTTAAAAACAGGATAAAAATTGTTGCTCAATTACAATCGACAGATCCTTTCTCCTTCACTGTACGAAACCTAAGGTGACAGTGAAGCACCTGAATTGGGTGATTTGTTTCTGTACGGTACCCTGTGTAAATAATGTAATGAGCATATACAACAGTTCATCTCTGTGTGACAGGAGAACACACACCATAGTACAATAGTCTCTTTTATTTTGTACATTATTACTGTACAGTATTGCACACTGGTAAATTATTACGTATATTATTGTTCTGTACTTTGTTATTAGTTATTATTAATATTATTATTGCTAATTGTGTTTTAAAATATTGCTGTTATAATAAAATAATTTCCCATCCAGGATCAATAAGGTACTACTACTACTACTACTACTACTACTAATAATAATAATAATAATAATAATAATAATAATAATAATAATAATTATTATTATTATTATTATTTTATTTAAACCTAATATGAGTGATGTATGTTTGATATACAGTGTTAAAATACTGATAAGAATCAGGAGTCACAGCATAAAGTTCTGTGGATCCTTTAGGAGGAGTGGGTGCTGAGCAGTTTTAGCAGAAGAGGAAGATTTGTTCAGAGTTTCTTAAATAACATACATTGAAAAATAAAACTATCAATTATCTACAAATGTGACAAAGCATAAAAGAACCCTTAAATGGCCCAAGCTTACAGCACCCTCAGAGTTAAGAGAAGCTGATGAATGTGAAAGCTAAATTTCCTTCTTTTGGTAATTGTTTTGTAGGAAGTGAATAAATATTAACTAAATTTAATTGTTAGTGTCTGTTAGTCAGGTGAGTCTTCTTTGGTTCAAATTAAGTGATGTGAATTCTCAATGTCCTCTTTGGTACCTGCAAGATCTGTTCAAATGAGTGAGTGCAGTGAAGTCCTTATTGCTCCCACAGATGAATCATCTTTGCCTGAAGTAGTCATTGAATCTGTGGAGAACTGCAATGAAACTCAAGAGGCTACCAAATCCTTGGGTAAGAAACTATACCTCAATAGATATTGAGTACATACTACTTCAATTCTTATTCTACATGCAGTCTGAAAGGTGAACTCTCCAGATGGCACCAGGTGCTCTGGGGTGTATGCTATGAACCACAGGAGAACACTGGGTCTATGCAGTTCAACTCTTTGCTTCCATTGAGAAATTATGAGAAAATCAGGCACAAAACAAAACGTCCCAATACAGTATAGAAGTTGTCAAATCTCCCCCAAGTTGTTACCATCTAGTAAATGAGTACACGCCACTGGATGGCCACCTGTTAATTACATTTCACCCACATGTCTTCTTAACTCATGGTTAACAGCACCTTGCCAGTGAATAAGAGATTGTACTCGGTGCTCAAATTATTGAGGTACCACTTCCTCTACTCTTCGCTACTCTCTTTATTCCCATGACTGTGTAGCTAGGTATGGCTCAAACACCATCTATAAATTTGCTAATGATATACCCATTGTTGGTAGAACCTCAGATGGAGATGAGAGGGTGTACAGGAGCAGGATATAGCAGCTGGATGAGTGGTGTCGCAGCAACAACATTGCACTCAAGACGATAGAGCTGATTGTGGACTTCAGGAAGGGTAAGACGAGGGAACATGAACAAATCCTCATAGAGGGATCGGAAGTGGAGAGAGTGAGCAACTTCAAGTTCCTGGATGTCAAAATCTCTGAGGATCTAATCTGGTTCCAACATATTGATGTAGCTGTGAAGAAGGCAAGATTGCATCAGGAGTTTGAGGAGATATGGTTTGTCACCTAAAACACTCAAACTTCTACACTGCAGATGTACCTTGGAGAGCATTCTGACAGGCTGCGTCACTGTCTGGTATGGGGGGAGGAGCTGCTGCACAGGACTGAAAGAAGCTACAGAAAGTTGTAAAGTTAGTCAGCTCCATCTTGGGTACTAGCCTCCGTAGTATCCATGACATCTTCAAGCAGTGTCTTGTCTCCCCTGCCATCCAATTCCTAAATGGACATTGAACCCATAAACATTGCCTCACTTTCTTTATATTTTTTCTGTTTTTCACTATTTTTAATCTAAGTATTTCATATACATATGTGTACTTACTGTAATTAATTTACTTTTTTTTCTCTTTCGATATTATCATGCATTGTCTTGCACTGCTGCTGCTAAGCTAAGAAATTTCATGACACATGTCAGTGATAATAAACCTGATTCTGATTCTGACTTGAAAATGGTTCATTTAATCATTTCAGCTGGGTTTGGTTAAAGCCTAATAGCCCATTCTTGGTAACCTGTATTTTACATTACAGGCACCTCCAGGATCACAGTGTAGAACAATACATTTAAAGAGTACATGGGGAGTGGACATTGTTCGAGAGTGCAGAACACATGCAATATTAACTGATGCTTCTTGACTTCAGATGACCATACTGTACTAAGCAACACTGTGTGACCTCAGATATCTCAAACAGTTCAGATTAAATGCCTTTAATCCTTAATTTAAGATTGTTAATTCAATATTTAATTCATTTATTAATCATGTCAATCTCTAGGTAATAATGAAGGTGATGAGCAGAATAAAGAAAGACAAAAGGTAAGATCACAACAATTAGGTCAACATTTTAGCACTTGGAATCAAAATGATGTTTCAATGATAATTCAGTTTATATTTGGTACCATGCTAACTATCAAGCAGAAACTACAATACCAGTTTCACATGTTTGTTTAGCTTCTCTATCTTTGCTCATTAGTTTATTAAACAGGTATCTCTTTAAATGCTATAATCACCTGGGAAACCCTGGCCTCATCCTCTGAGAGAGATCCCTTTGTCCCCTCAAACTCCACACGTGTAGCCCTTTTGTAACTTAAAGCTAACTTACTACCTTACTTTCCAATTTTGATGACAGGTCTTTGAAATGAAACAATTGCGCTGTCTTACCTTCAATAGATACTGCTTGATCCTTTACATGTTTCCAGCACTTTCTGATGTTATTACAGACGCTGACTTGAGAAATGTAAATTACTGAAGTGTCTGTTTTTTGTTTATGAATATGAGAAACCATACTCTCTGTATGGTTTAAAGCCTTTGAGCCTGTAATAAAAAGAATAAATTATATATATTAATAAGATTTTATATATTAGTATTTATATAATAATAATTAACTGATGAACAATAATTTTGGTTGAATTAACCCATAATTTTTTGGTAGTAGAATGAAGACTGCTGTCTGAAAGTAAGAAAAACATCATCATATTTTGACCACATTTTATCTTTGTGGATAAACTCTTTGATGTGAAGGATTCCACATTATTGATGCAATCATTTAATTATTTCAAGAGTTGATAATAATGGAAAATCCACGTCTTCTTTGAGAGAAACACACACAAAATGCTGTTGGAACACAGCAGGCCACCAGCTGCTGCCTGGCCTGCTGCGTTCCACCAGCATTTTGTGTGTGTTGCTTGAATTTCCAGCATCTGCAGATATCCTCATGTCTTCTTTGAGAGAGCTAGGTTTCTAGGGGCTTTTCTTCACAGGAGGGAAAAGCATTCATTACAGGCAACAAAGGATCCTTATTCAGGTAATGTAGTTATTGGGTTGCTGCACTGATAGCCAAATCCCAGCATAGCAACTAGAAAGTTTAAATCACAGGACCACGATTATCAAGGCCTCCAAGATGCACACTATTCTTATTTGGAAATAAATCGCTGTTTATTTGAACTGGGCCAAAATCCTGGAGTTCTGTACCCATCCTTTATCAGAATGGTTGAATTGATTTAAGAATAGCCATCTTAACAGCAGTGCTCATATTTGGAAAAAAATGTAAATTTGGAATAAATCTGGAATAGTTTAAAACATTTATCAATAACCACAAAGCTACTATATTGTTGTAAAAGCATTTTTAGTTCAATAATAGTCTTCAGGGAAAGAAATGTGCTGTCCTTGCCTTCTCTGAGCTTTGTAAGAAATGCAATGAATTGTGGGAAGGACAGGGAGAGCAGAAGGATGGAAATGAGGAGTGGTGTCTGAAGCAGGGTGACCAAAGACAGATCATATGGCCAGACAATGCTCCCCTGTAATGGCCAGTAGCTGAATCAACACACACAAAATGATGGAGGAACTCTGTTGGTGAGCTATCTATCACCTATGGAGGAAAATGAATAGTCAACATTTCAGACCGAGAATCTTCATTGAGTATCCTGATGAAGGGTTTTGAACTATAACATTGATTGCTGCCTAATCTGCTGAATTCCTTCAGCAATTTTTATGTGTTGATTCAGATTTCCAGCATCTGTAGTCTTTCTTGGAACATGCACAGTAACTGCCAGTTTTGCTAATGAGTGGATATAATATCACTAAATGTTATGACTTCATTGACATGCCATCTACTTATACCATGCATTTAATTTTACTTAATTTTGGATTGATTATACATACAGATGTGCTCTGTCCCCTGTAAAATGACTCTCACTACAGAAGTACAGGAAAGGTAAAACCCAGGAATCACTATTTGCAGAGGAACAGCTTTTCCACTCTGCCATCTGTTTCCTAAAAGGGCATTGAACCCATGAACACTACCTAACTTTTTAAATATACAATTGTTTCTGTTTATTGCACAATTTTAGTCTATTCAATACATGTATACTGTAGATTGATTATTATTATTTATTATTATTATTTTTCTTTCTATATTATGTATTGCATTGAACTGCTACTGCTAAGTTTACAAATTCCATGACACATGTCGGTGATAATAAACCTGATTCTGATTCTGAATGTTTAATATACAGAATTCCAGTTCTCCGATAAGAAACCATAACCTCAATCATTTTCACAGCTAGTGTGAAATGCAGGACAGAAAATATGTGAGGAAAGTTAGGTTCCTGGACACAAACTATGATTTACTTCATTCATAAAATATTTATTCACCAGTTACATCTGTGATGAATGATAGTTAAGTACCTGTAAATCAAAGATTTAATCAGTATATTAAACTTGTACATTCTAGTTATTGTGATTAATTTGAGGTTATGTAATACTTGCTTAAATCTGTCCTTCAGTTGGTTGTTGCTACCCAACAGAACCATAACTCTCGTTAAGATTCAGCAGCTCTTTCAAGTTAAAAGCCAAAATTAATAACTTACAATGCTTCCTGTAAAACAGTGACATTGACTGAAGTATCTGTGGCCAGGAGGGTTGAGAATGGGGTTGGAAAAGGGGGGGGCAATGGGGGAGTGGGTGACTGCAGTCCCTGTAATCATGTGGGGATTCATGTCGTGCAACGCCTACACTTTTGCCTCTTCCAGTCTCTCCTGAGATTTGATCTTCCTGCCCAGGTGAAGTGCACTTGTTCTTCTGCTATTTATTGAAGAAGTTTTTTAATAAATGTTAAATGCAGTTTAATTGAAGATCTGCTCTACATACATTAGGCATATAAGAAAAATAAATTTTCCAACTTTTCCACACAAAAGAGCATGCATATTGTTTACCATTTTGTTCAACATGCACAGTTACTAACCAAACTATTTTCATAATCTCCTCCTTTCACTGAAAATCTACATCTGGTAATACACAATGCCATTGTATCAAATCACATTTTCAATAATTTTTTTTTTTTTTTTTTTTTTAGTGTTTGGAATAACCTCATTCATCTGAAAAGTAACCTCGGTGCAAATTAATTTACCACATAGTGACAAATTTTTTTTCACAAAAGAGAGCATAGGAATCAAATACAGTTACAGGCCAAGAAATGGCAGATAACTTTTAATTCAGAAAAATGTGATAGCTTGCATTTTGGGAGACTAAATGTAAGGGAATGGATCCTTAACTGTGTACTTTCAGTCAGGGTGTCAAAGGTTACAGGGATAAGGCAGGAGAATGGGGTTGAGAGGGATAAAAATAATCAGTCATCATGGAATGGCAGAACAGACTCAATGGGCTGAATGGCCCATAATTCTGCTCCTGTATCTTATGGTCTAATGGGTTTAACAGCATTGATGCAAGGAAGGATCTTGGGATCCATCCATATCTCCCTAAAAGTGGCAATACAAGCAGACAAGGCATATCAGGACCAGAATCACAGGTTTAGTATCACTGGCACATGTCGTGAAAGTTGGTGTTTTTGCAGCAGCAGTACTTTGTGATACGTAATAACAAAAACTATAAATTAAATTTGTGTGTGTGTATATATATATAAATATTACATATATCTATAAGACACATAGTACTGTGCAATAGCCTCAGGCACCCTAGGTTTTTTAAATAAACATCTTTTAAACATTTATATTTTGTCCTCTGCATTTACGTGTGAGTAGAAAAGAGCAAATTTTATATTTCTAAACATTAATTTTCCCAAAAAAAGCTACAGAGAATTTTTTTTTTGTATTTCATTAAAGAAAGTAACATATTTAGACCACTTTTCAGATAAAAACGTGATTACTTAGTAGGTGTATAGCCCAGTAAGTGATTGAACAAAGATAACAAACAGGTGCTAATGATCAAAGGCATAATGAACTAAACTTATTAACTGAAACAGAAACAGATATAGAAGGAATCAAACTGGGCAAAGGAAACCAATCTAAAAGGTGAACGTGTGGCAGATAGATAGATAGATAGATAGATAGATAGATAGATAGATACTTTATTCATCCCCATGGGGAAATTCAACTTTTTTTCCAATGTCCCATACACTTGTTGTAGCAAAACTAATTACATACAATACTTAACTCAGTAAAAAAAAAATATGATATGCATCTAAATCACTATCTCAAAAAGCATTAATAATAGCTTTTAAAAAGTTCTTAAGTCCTGGCGGTAGAATTGTAAAGCCTAATGGCATTGGGGAGTATTGACCTCTTCATCCTGTCTGAGGAGCATTGTATCGATAGTAACCTGTCGCTGAAACTGCTTCTCTGTCTCTGGATGGTGCTATGTAGAGGATGTTCAGAGTTATCCATAATTGACCGTAGCCTACTCAGCGCCCTTCGCTCAGCTACCAATGTTAAACTCTCCAGTACTTTGCCCACGACAGAGCCCGCCTTCCTTACCAGCTTATTAAGACGTGAGGCGTCCCTCTTCTTAATGCTTCCTCCCCAACATGCCACCACAAAGAAGAGGGCGCTCTCCACAACTGACCTATAGAACATCTTCAGCATCTCACTACAGACATTGAATGACGCCAACCTTCTTAGGAAGTACAGTCGACTTCCTTAACCTTCAAATCATTCATTCTTACACCATGGCAAGAGTGAGTATAGCAACAAGACACAGGGTGGTCATCCTGCATCAGCAAGTTCTCTCCCAAGCAGAAATTTCCTGTCGGACAGGAGTTTCAAGATGTGCTGTCCAAGCTCCTCTGAAGAAGCACAAAGAAACGGGAAGGGTGAAGGGCCAGAAACACAGATACTGAGTACAACAGACGAAAGATGCGTCAAACTGATGTCCCTTCTAAATCAGAAGTTGTCCAGCACTACTATCAGCTCTGAACTCACAGAACCACTGGAACTCAATTTCACCCCTCTACGGTCCAGAGAACTCTTGTAAGAAGTGGTCTTCATGGAAGAGTTGCTACCATTCCTCCAAAGTGGAAACAAAGCCAAGAGGCTTACCTACTCACAAAAACTCAAGGACTAGAGTGCTCAACAATGGCAGCAAGTGCCCTAGACTGACAAGTCAGAATTTGAAATTTTTGGCTCCAACAGGTGGCAGTTTGTCCATGGCAGAGCTGGAGAATGCTACTTTGATAAGTGTCTGTGGCCAACACTGAAGCACAGTGAAGGTTCCCTGCAGGTTTAGGGCTGTATCTCTGCAAATGGAGTGGGTGACCTGGTCAGAATTAATGGAATCCTCAATGCTGAGAAGTACAAGCAGATTCTTATCCATCATACAATACCATCAGGGAGGAGTCTGATCGGTCTCAGCTTCATTCTGCAGCAAGTCAATGATCCCAAACACATGGCCAAGATCCTAAAGAACTATCTTCAGTGAGAAGAAGAGCAAGGAGTTCTGCAACAGATGGTATGGCCTCCATGGAGCCCTAATTGTAACATCATTGAGGCTATCTGGGATTATGTGAAGAGTCAGAAACAAGTGAGGCCAAAGTCTGCAGAAGAACTGTGGCACATTCTCCAAGACACTTGGAACAACGTACCAGCCAATTTTCTTATAAAACTACACGACAGTGTACATAGCAAATTTGATGCAGTTTTAAAGCAAAGGGTGTACACACCAAATATTGATTTAAGATTTTACTGTTTACTGCTCTTTATAGTAATTTATTTTGTTATTTAGAAATTTTTCATTTCATTATATTTGAAAGCATATTTGTTCTGCAGAAGGTTTTTACATGTTCCTATGACTTTGCACAGTACTGTATATATAAATTAGTAGTACAAAAAGAGAGAAAAATATTGAGGTCATGTTCATGGTTCATTGTCCATTCAGAAATTGGTTGGTAGAGTGGAAAAAGTTTGCCTTCATTGCTAGGGGCACAGATTAGAAGACTCAAGAAGTCATGATACATTTGAAGATAACTTTGGTTGAGTATGCCATCTTCCTGTAATGGTTTTCCCATTACAAGAAGATCATAAAGACTTTGGAGAGATTGCAGAGGTGTTTTACCAGGATGCTGCCTGGATTAGAGGGTATAAGGAAAAGTTGAAGAAACCTGAATTGATTTCTCTGGAATTTTCAAGGCTGATAGATGACATGATTTAACTTTATAATATTACAAGAGGCACAGGTAAGGCAGACAACAGGAATCAGTATCCCAGGCTCGAAATGTGGAATACTAGAGGGCACAGCTTTAAAGTGAGAGGGGCAGCTTTAAAGGGATGTACAGGTGAAGTTTTATTACACAGAGAGTGGTAAGTTCCCTGAACATGCTGCCAGGGATGGTAACAGAAGCTGATACAATGGTGTTTAGATAGGCACATTAAAATGCAGAGAATGGAGGGATATGGATCATGTCCAGGCAGAAGGGATTGGTTTAATCTGGCATCATGTCCAGGCATTGTGGACATGAAAGGCCTGTTTCTGTGCTGTACTGTTTAATGTAGTTATTCTTTGCAAATAGTGTAAAAATAAGTTCCAATAATTAAGCCTACAATCAGATAATCCAACCTTTTGCTTCTATTTTCCACTTTGATGCTAAAAGGTAGAATATCCTACATGTAGAAAAGCATACAGCATGATATGGAAGGTTATCAACTTGAACTACTAACTCTGTTCCTCTCTTCACAGATGCCATCCAACAGCGGAGTATCTCCAGCATGTTTGTATATTTTACATTGTAATAAAATATATTAAATTTTTTTTTCTTGCAAAGATTCTTCGTAATCCACCGCAAGAGTATCCTCGATCAACTTTTGTGAAAGTAGCAAGCTTGGAAGAGGGAGGCATTTTTGTAAGTTTATTTGTCTAGATTCAGTAGAGCTAAATTTTCAGTTACTGTTGTTTATAAAATCTAAGCTAAGGAGGTTTATAGAATCTTCCTATAATGTCATCTCTAGAGTGAGTTTGATGACATTATGCATAAGGATGTTTCAAGCTTTTGTTAATATGCTGTCAACTACCAATTTCACCTCCCTACTGTCCTTCAACAACTTGCCAGACTATTATCCATAGAATGTGCTCGGGAGACCCATCAAACACCAGCTGGGTTTAACTTCAATCGTAGTCCAATTAAACTCAAACCAAAGCAACAGTTTACTGTAATCTGCCTGCTCCCAGCTGGTTGACTTTAGTAATTGCTTTACACTTGTCTAGACTCAGTTTCTTTTTGGATACGGGTCTCCCTTGATACACAGAATAAGCAGCTGGATTCTGAATTTTTATTACTTTGCATTACTTGGACATCATTTGAAACAGGATTTTTGCTTAAGATTTCAAATGTATATTTATATATTATCACTTTTGTTTCAAAATGAACTATTTTATATATTAACCCATTTAATTTTCCTTAGGTTTAACTTTCTGCTTTGCTGTATTTACAGTTTAAAATTAGATGCAAGAAAGTATTACAAATAAAATAATTTTTAATAGTGCAGGAGTCCACTTTTATGTTGAATTATTTCAAAACATTTTTGAGTAAGAACAGAATCTTCTAAAATTCACTACAATTATTCACTTAAGCACTTATCTCCCCTCCTCTCCTTTCCAATCAGATTCCTTCCTCTTCAGCCCTTTACCTTTCCTACCCAGCTGACTTCACCTACCACCTCTAGTTATCCTTCTTCCCCTTCCCTCCACCTTTTTATTCTGGCATCTTCCCCCTTTTTAGTCCTGAAGAAAGGTCTTGGCCCGAAACGTTGTCTGTTCATTTTCATAGATGCTGCCTGATCTGCTAAGTTCCTCCAGCATTTTGTATATATCACTTAAAAACTTGAACAACTTCATTGAATTTTTTTTTTAAAAGTGAGATACCTTTATAAACAACAATGGGAGAGAAATTGTTTATAAACTATTTACAACACTGAAGTAGGCCACTAGGCCAAGCCAGATCAATGTATCAAACACCCTATGAGCTTGCACTCACTTCACTTAATCCCTATTAAACCCTCTGTTTCCCCTAACCCTCCCTCCACATTCTGCTCAATGCATTTATGTATGCTAGTGCATCATCCACTTTCTATGATCTCTAGTTCTTGTCTCTTGTTGAATGGAATCACTTCTTGTCTGCATGTTGGAGTTCACATTTATTTCCTTTGCAACTGGATCCTTGACTTCCTGACTAACAGAACATAGTTAGTAAGGATAGGCAACAGCACCTCAACTCTGATTATCCTTGACAGTGGCAGCCCAGATGACTGTCCCTTTAGCCTCCTCTTCCTCTGCTTGCACATTTGTGATTGCATGGCCCAAATCATGCTCTAAATCCATCTGCAGGTTTGCAGATGATACCACACTAATGGGCCATACCTCAAAAACAATGGGCCAAAGTAAAGGATGAAGATGGAGAGCCTAAAGACATGGTGCCATGACAACATCATTTCCCTCAATATCAGTAGAACATGAGAGCTGGCCACAGACTTTAGGAAGGGGGCCGGTACACATGCTCCTGTCTACGTCGACAGTCAGAGTTTTAAGTTCCTAGGAGTGAACATCATCAGTAACTTGTCCTGATCCAACCACTGCGATGCCACTGCGGGGAAATCTCACCGGTGACTCTGCTCCCTCAAAGAAATTTGGCATTCCCATTGACCCTCTCCAGTTTTTACTGATGCAACACGGAAAGCACCCTATCCACATGCATCACTGGTTGGTATGGCTACTGCTTTTCTCGTGAGTGCAAGAATCTGCAGAAAGACATGGACAGAGCTCAACCTGTTACAGAAATCAGCCTCCCCTTAATGGACTCTACCAACACTTCTCGCTGCCTCAGTAAAGCAACCAATGTAATTAGGCAGAAGATACAAATGTCTGAAAACACTTACCGCCAGGCGCAGGGAATGCTTCTATCCTACTGTTAAAAAAATCATTGAACAGTTCCCTGATATAATAAGATGGACTCTTGACCTCGGAATCTACCTCACTGTGACCTTGTAACTTATTGCTTGGCAGCTCTGCAGTCTCTCAGTACTCTAACACTTTACCGTGCACCCTGTTACTTTGGACCAACTGATTGTACCATTGTAATGAAATGGTCTCTATGAACAGTATGCAACTTTTTCACTGCACCTCAGTATGTGACAATAATAAACCGGATTATTAATTTAAGTGAGGGCAGCATTTGGTGCTCATGCCTAATTTGGAGACCTTATGATATTGTATGGTTGGGAAACTATTGTTTTTAAAGTCATCTATGATTGTTAATACTAGTTTCTGCATCAAACCAGGTGCCATTCTCAATGGGAGTTGCTGTGTCGTTACTGCAAAAAGCAGAGGAAGAGACTGGAAAATGAAAGGAGAAATCCTGCCCCCGCCCCAACCCCCCACCCCCCACCCCCCCCCAGTAGCCAGGGTAGCTGTAGGAAAGACTAGCATGGCTTTGAGGGGGAACATTGTGAGAGGCAGAAGTTGCAAAATACCTGGAAATGCCCTCAACCTCCTTCAGTTGTTGGTGCAGATCAAATGTTGTGTCATGATTGTCCTTAAACTTCCAAAAGAGAAGTCATTCTTCATTCTGCAGAGATTGCAGCAAATATCCCTCCTGTCTGCAGTTGCAATGATCACTGTCAGATCCAGTAATGATGTGTGAAGTGTGCAGAGCTTTACAAAGGCAGACAGCAGACTTAGGCATCATCACTTCGATGTCCCAGTGAGTCCCCTTAAATTACATTTTGCTGCTGGTTTATTTCATTTTTCTCCGATGATTCATTTGGAGATCTGAGCTAAGGTCATGATAGCTCATTATTGTGCCAACTGCTGATGGTAGATCAGAAATAAACATTTTATATCACTATGAACAGGTGATATCAGGAACACATCAGTTGTACTGAGGTAAATTGTACCCAAAAGTACTCCGTTCAATTTTCCACTTGGGGCAGGTTTCCTCCAGTCTGCTGTATGACAACACATGTAAAAGGAATTTTATCCCTGATTTTCTGCATAAAAATGGATGAAAGTGTCCTATTTCTAAGCACTTATATTTCCCATCCGATCCTAAAGATCTATTATAACACTCCTTTCCAGAGGAAGGACCAAAGGGTGTTCTATCTTCCCTTCTCTATTTAAATTTAGCACAGGTTTCATTCTTGAGGATCTTTTGCAAATCTTTTTCTGGTCTGTCCATTTTCTTTCTAGTTTAGTTCATAGTATTGGATTTTTCCCTTGCTGATAGACAATACAATTCTCTGTTTAACTATTCTGATCTCTGAGCATATAACATCTATAGGTTTTAATATCATGATTTGCTACACTTCATTTGTGTATCTGCTTCCTCTGCTCCTCTTCCTCATTTATTTTTACGCATCAATTTGACCTTATTTTCCAACCATAATATTGCACTTCATAGTTAACATTGGATTTCATTTTCTTGTGAACAGCTTTAAAGTGATTGATCTTTCACTTAGCTTGTTTTTTCTCCAGTTTTAAGTATAAGAATGCCATTAATTGTCCACTCATCTTCAAGCACCATTCACTTTTCTAAAATATTAATATAATACATAAGTACCTCCTCTGACACTTCTCTTTTTCTCATATGTGCTTGTGCAACCTATCCATTCTCAGCCTCATCACATTGTTGGACCTACCCCATTTCCTGTTTTAAATGTACTTAAATCTTCTTGGTCTGTTGTTCTACAGTCATGACCTCTGTTAAATGCAGAGATCTTGAGGGGTTTTGGCAGAGTGTATGTAGAAAAGATACTTCCTCTCACGAGAGTTTCTACCATAAAATGGGGGACCGCTGCTTAAAAACAGGAGGTTGCCTATGTTTAAACAGAAAGGCTTCAGAGGATGTAGACAGGTTTGGGTAATGGGTAAAGAAATAGTCAAATAATGTGAAACAATGATGTGATTTAACTCAGTAAGAAATATAAACAAGTGTCATATTATTTTTAAGTGGTAGGAAATTGAAACATTCAGATGTTCAGATAGAGCTGCCTCTTGTTTTACAGGAAATATTCATCTTAATGAACAGTGGAGCAGGCTTGGAGTCAACAGGCCAGCTCCCATACATTTATTCTGTCCTTATATTCTGCTTACAATTATATTCTGTTTATTGTTGAACTGTATTTTAATTTACTTGTTGCTGTAAATCACGTAATAACCACACTTTATAAAGATCTGTCGTTCTTAATCTTGAAAGTTCCTTTGGGTGGAGTTAATTCCCGATTTTAGTAATCAGTGGAGAATCTCAACACTTTTATAATCATTTCTAAGGTGATCACAATATCTCATGTCTTACATGAAAGTGTGAGTGTAATACGATATTTACAATGTTGATAGCTTGTTTTAACAGAATGCTCTTTCTCTTTATTCACAGGGGCTGACAGAAATTCCTGGCAGTTCTTTTAAGTTACAATTAAGCTTGGTAAGATCAATAGTTAATATTCCTGTTAGAAACATTTTTGTGTAACTGCATTAATACAATATTATATAGCTAATTTAATATATTGTGATATGTTTCATTGGGTTGATAATGTGATGAGAAAAATGATTCATGATTGCTCAAAGTATTACAGTAATCAAGATATAATTGCTTTGTGTTAAATACATACAGTATCAGTATTTTTTTGAAATGTCTTCCTTCAATTTTTGAATCTTATTGAAAATTGATGTTATTCTGTCAATTTGAAATACTCAGCATGTTTAAATCTCCAGAGGAATTGCCCACTTCAACATTTTTACTTACAGCTTTTGTACATCTCCAACATCCTTTGCTCCACCATTGACAATCTTATTGCCCAGGGTCAAATAACACACTCCTATGCTTAAGCACAAAGAAAAGCTTTTTCTTTGGAGAACTCTGAAGAGCCTAGAGAAGAAGGGCAAGGCACCTGAAGAGAGAAGCAAAGGATCTGAAGAGAAAAGATCAAGGAGCTTGAGAAGCCCTAGGAGAACAATGAGGATCATAATGGTTGGCAGAGACCCGCGGGCTGAGTGGCTGTTTCTACGCTGCACAATTCCATGAGAAAAGAGGGAAGTGGAGCCAGGAATCTGCGATAGGAGTAAGGAATCCAGGGAGAAAGGTAGGGAGAGAAATGAGGAGCAAGGAGAGGAGTGACAAGAACAATAAATCCAGGGGCAGTGGTGAAGAGTCTGTATAGGCCACTCTATGTCCATTCTGGGTATGATCACCTCTCATTCTTCAAGTCTTCTGTGTGTTTATTCCTTAACCAAATTCAAGTGAATTGCCATCAGTCTTGGATGACTTGAATGATTGAATCAACTGAATAGAGTTTCCGATCCAGAATGAAACTAGCTTCCATCGGTCCCTGTGCTCAGGCAGTCGTACCGAACAGGGTGCTGCCCCAGAGCAGTGGTTGGAGAATTGTCACCTTTCAATTAAAGGAGATGAGTCTAGGTTTTGTATCCTGTCCATATTCTGTTGATTTGGCAGAGTGTCTGATGTCAGGGGAGGGTCATTATATGCAGAAAGCTATGGCACAGGAGGTGCTTGTCAAATACTCGGTTTGCAACAATGGCAGGAAGAGTCACGTGGGTCCCTCTATATGTAGGGTTCCCCTCAGCGACAAGTTCACATACCCCAGGGCCTCTTGAATTTAAAAAAAAAGGTAAAACTTTTAAAAAAAATAACTGAGAAAGGATCTTTTATCTTGTTGCTCGCTTAATTTTCAACTGCTTTGCCATATACTAGCATTGACCATGGATTTTTACCTCCGTCAGTTTACGTAAGCCTCATTAGTCTGCACACCTTTCCTCATTCCCTCTTCCCTCTTCCCTTTCTTAATCACTGGGCTCCTTTGATCATTCTCTATTTCTTTCCTGCAGCTTACCTTCTTCTGTAAAATAACTGTATGCTATTCCACATGGTAAGTCAATCTTCCACAGTGGGTTTTGAGAATTTTAGATGGTTTCATTCCCTTCAGCTTTTAATTTTCAATTTTTACTTGAGTTTAATATAATTAATTACATTTTCTGTGATCCCACTCCACCAAGTGTCATGAACATAGTTAATGGTTTACTGGAAAATTCCAAGAGTCTATTTTGGTCAAATTCCTACAGAATTAAAAATATGGACAAAACTATTTTATTCATTAGATATACACTTTGATCCCAGGTAAGTAAGCTTCAAATGTGCTCTGCTACTTACACATTACTTTATACTGTTGTGATACAAACCTTTGTTGCAGTGCGAATTGTGAGGAGAATACAGAGAGATTTCAGGGACAAGTTAATGAATGATGACATGAGAGGTGACTTGGAGAAATGTGAGATCTTATGGTTGAGTTTAATGAAAGGCTGGCTCATTATGTGAAATTAGATTTGAAAAGAGCACAGAGGTAGGAACTATATGAATCCAGTCTTCCTGAATATTTGGGAGTAATAGGTAGATATTTTCCAGTATCTGTTGAGGGAAGTGCTGATGTGGGTGATTTGTCTTTGCAAGTGTGTTTATGATTATCCATAAATGAGGGCCTACAGATAAACATTTTTGTCAACATCCCAAAAATGCAAGTGACATTAACCTCTTTTTGAATGGTGCTTTAAAAAGGATAAAGAACAGAATAGAATGATGATGCAAGATTTGGGAGCAGGAATGTTTCATTCATCCTTTGTGCCTGCTCCACCATTCAGGAAGATCATACGTGATTATTTAATCTCAGTACCCACTTTCCTTTACTAAACACACGTTCTTTGAGACCTTTAATATCCATTGAACTCACTCTTGAATATACTCATCAGTTGAGTCTCTCTTTGGTTAAGAATTCCAAAGATTCATGATCCCCGTGTGAAGATAAATTTTTCTAATCTCTGCCCTGAATGGTCAATTTCTTATTTTGAGACTGGCATCTTGTTCTAAATATCCCAGCCAAGAGCAACATTGTTCCTGTGTTTAGACTGTTAAGACTCTGTTATCTTTACGCTCCAATGACAATCTCCAATTTCCACTGATATCAAGTGTCTATTGACCCTGTCTATTTAATATCTCCTCACGGGACAATGCTCCCAACTTTCCCTATCCAAAGAATCAACTCAATGATTTTTTTTTTCTTTTTGTAAATGCTCTCCTTTCCTAGATAGGGAAATCACACTTGGCACAATGTTCTAGATGTGTTCTTAATGTTGCTCTCTATAATTGGAGCAAGATGCTGTTGAACCCAAATCTTGTTGTGAAAAAGGTTATCATGCCATCTAATTGGTGAACCTGAATATTAACTTCTAATGATTCAGGTATAGTGTCACAAGACGATTTTGAACATCAAAATTTTTTCATCTCTCTCCATTAAAAAAAACACAGCTCTTTCATTATAGCTTCAGGAATGAGTAACCTCTCATTTTTCCACATCGAAAAATGTGCAGGTTGACTCTGTGGTTAAGAAGGCATATGTTGTATTGGCCTTCATCAATCATGGGATTTAGTTTAGGAGCTGAGAGATAATGTTACAGCTATATAGGACCCTGATCAGACCCCACTTGGAGTACTGTGCTCAGTTCTGGTCACCTCACTACAGGAAGGATGTGGAAGCCATAGAAAGGGTGCAGAGGAGATTTACAAGGATGTTGCCTGGATTGGGGAGCATGCCTTATGAGAATAGGTTGAGTGAACTTGGCCTTTTCTCCTCGGAGCAACGGAGGATGAGAGGTTTCCTGATAGAGGTGTATAAGATGATGAGAGGCATTGATCATGTGGATAGTCAGAGGCTTTTTTCCCAGGGCTGAAATGGCTAATATGACAGGGCACAGTTTTAAGGTGCTTGGAAGTACTTACAAAGCAAAATGTCAGGTGTTTTACTCAAAATATTTTACTCAAAAAGTGGTGAGTGTGTGGAATGGGCTGCCAGTGACAGTGGTGGAGGTGGATACAATAGGGTCTTTTAAGAGACATGGAGCTTAGGAAAATAGAGGGCTATGGGTAACCCTGGGCAATTTCTAAATTAAGTACATGTTCGGCACAGTATTTTCTTACAACATTCAGTTTGCATAATCATGACAGTAAAGTTGTGTGGATGTATCAGAGCATATTTGAGTACCACAGAAGGACTAGCAGAGAATACATCACTCAGAATGAGAAATTACTGCATTTAGTGATTACTGTATATAACCCTTGCAAAGTATATTGTATAGTATATGAACTCATTTTGTTCCCACACTCCTCTTCAGGATCAAACAATACAAATTTGTGTTCCTACTGTGAAACCTTGTTCACTGAAGAAAATGACTTGGAATTTGGCATTTGCCCTTTGGTTTTCTGGCTATTAACATAACTGGATATCAGATTAAATGGTCATTAAGGCTCATATACTGGAAAAGTACTAATTGGGTCACATTCAGATATGGTTTAAATCTTGGCAATCTAATGTGATTTTATCTCTGCTTTTGTAGGTACATTCCTGTCACCTTTAATGTCCAAAGTGAAGTTTTCATAATTTCATTGCAGACTATGGTTCTGAAGAGATCCCAGGAAGCATAACACATTACAGTCATTTGAGAAAAGTAATTTATAATAACTTCTTGGTCCCACCGAGAATATCAATGATGACTAATACTACCGAGAGACCAAATTTTAACTGTAGAGGAAATCTCCAGAGACAATAAGTTCACTATTGCTCATTGCTAAACAATACAAAGTTACCTTGACACAGATAACTTAAAAGATTTGTGATGTTAATGGATTATTTGGTGTTGTGCCAAGTGCTATTACTTGGATGAGATAATGATAATGATTTTTATTGAAAGCAGCCACTCTTAAATGAAATAGTGATTAAAAAAAAGGATGCACTCAGATCTTAAAGGTACATTCACACACATTTCAAACATTGTTCCTCTTTAAGAAGCAATATAACTTCAATGTAAACCATCAATTATTTAGATCCATTAAATTATGCCATCATATAGCTAATTGCAGTATATTTTGAAATTATACCATTAATTATTTACTGAGGTACATGCACTGTTACACATTTAATCAGATGAATTTTCACCCTTAAGTTCTTCACTCAAACCTGTTCTTGAAATCTCTGCAATGACTACTTCAAATGGTACTGGTGATTCCAGTAAATCATTTCTTCATGTAGGGTGCGTGATAAACTCTTGGTGGTTCTCCAATGTGGCAGTTTTGTCGATCTCATGTTATCCTGACCTTGAGTATCTAAGGGTCAAATGTCATCTGCTCTATTTACCAAGGGAGGTCTCCTCCATAATCCTGACCACAGTTTACATATTACCAGCGGTGGACTATAATCAAGTGCTTGAGATACTGCACGATGCCATCTCCAAACAAGAAATAGTTCATCCTGATGCATTTCAAATCATAGTTGGGGTCTTCAACAGGCTTTTCTGAAGTAAATTACCATCAGTATATAGTGTGTAGCACCAGAGGTTCCAATGTACTAGACCAGTGTTATACTAAGATAAGGAATGCCTACCATTCCATGCCCAGACCACAGTTTGGTAAATTGGATCACTTGGCTGTCTTCCTACCTGTATATAGACAGAGGCCAAAAGAGCAATGCTTCAGAAATTAGGGTAATCAAGAGGTGGCCGTGGGAGGCAAAAGAGCAGCTGTGGGATTGCTTTGAGTCAGTGAACCGGGCCATGTTCAAGGACTCACCTGCAGATCTGAATGAATGCACCATTGTTGTCTCGGACTTTATTGAAACAGTTTTAGAAGAGTGTGTCCCTGCAAAGGCATTCAGAGTCTTCCCCGTCAGAAGTCCTGTATAGACCATGAGATTCACAGTCTACTGAGAGCCAGATCTGAGAAATCAAGTCTGGTGACCAAGGAAGTTACAAGATGTCCAGTACAATCTCTGGAAAGCCAGCTCACGGGCAAAGTGGCAATTCCTGACTAAACTTGACTCAACGAAAGATACTTGACAGCTGTGGCAGGGCTTGAATAGTATCACCTCTTATGAAGTTAAATCAAGTGACAAGAGAGACAGAAGGGCTTTATTTCCAGTTGAGCTGAATTCCTTCTATGCTTGCTTCGACTGTCAAAACATGGAGGAACCATCACAACTCCCACAGCCTCCGATGATCCTATGTTTTCAGTCTCTGAAGCTGATGCGCGAACCCATGTTACGCATCCGGCCCAGATAGGGTAACTGGCCAAGTACTAAAGACCTATGCTGATCATCTGGTTTTAGTCTTTACTGAGATCTTTAATCTCTCACTTCGGCAGACTGAGGTATTCACTTGCTTCAAGCAGGCTTCAATTAGACAGGTGCCCAAGAAAAACATGATGACCTGTCTCAATGACTATTGTCCAATAACATTTACATTCACAGTGATGAAATGTTTTGAGAGGTTGGTGATGAAGCATAACTCCTGCCTGTGAAGCAACGGAAATCCACTCCAGTTTGCCTACTGAAGCAACAACAGACTCCATTTCATTGGCTCTTGACTCAAAACTGGAACATCTGTACAGCAAAGGTGGATGCTCTTTACCAACTACAGCTCAGCATTCAATGCCATCATCCCCTCAAAACTAATCAATAAGCTGCAAGACCTTGGCCTCAATACCTCTTTGTGCAATTGGATCTTGGATTTCATCATTTGCAGATCCCAGTTAGCTCAGATTGGCAATAATATCTCCTCCAAGATCTTCATCAGTAAAGGTGCACCACAAAGCTATGTGTTTAGCCGCTACTCGACTTGATTTACACTTATGACTGTGTGGCTAAGCACAGCTCCAATGTCATTTTCAAGTTTGCTGATGAATCTACTGTTGTGGGCCAATTCAAATGTGGTGACAAATCAGCATATGGGAGGGAGATTGAAAAACTGGCTGAGTGGTGCCATAATATTAATCTTACTCAATGTCAGAAAGACCAAAGAGCTGATGATTGATTTCAGGAGTAGGAAACCAGAGGTCCATGAGCCAGTCCTCATTGGAGGATCAGAGCTGGAGAGGATCAGCAACTTTAAAATCCTCAGTGTTATTATTTCGGAGGACTTGTCCTGGGTCCAGCACGTAAGGACAATTACAACGAAACCACAGCACTGCCTCTATTTCTTTAGGAGCTTGCAAAGATTCAACATGACGTACAAAACTTTGACAAACTTCCATAGATGTTCAGTGGAGAGTATATTGACTGGCTGCATCACTGCCTGGTATGGAAACAGAAATGCCCTTGAATGGAAAATCCTACAAGAAATAGTGGACATAGCCCTGTCCATCATGGGTGAAACCAATCCCATCAATGAGCACATCTACATGAACCACCATTGCAGGAAAACAACATCCATCATCACTGACCCCTCCACCACCCATGTCTTGCTCTCTCCTTGCTGCTACCATCAGGAAGAGGGTACAAGAACCTTAGGACTCTCACTCCCAGGTTCAAGAACAGTTATCACTCCTCAGTCATCAGGCTCTTGAACCAAAGGGGATAACTTTACTCAACTTCACTTGACCAATCAATGAAATGCTCCAATAACCAATGGACTTACTGTCAGGGACTCAGCATCTTATGTTTTCTATTTATTGCTTATTTATGTATTATTATTTCTTTCTTTTTGTATTTGCACAGCTTGTTGTCTTTTGCACACTGGTTGAACACCCAAGTTGGTGAGGCCTTTCATTGATTCTGTTATGGTTATTTTTCTATGAATTTGTTGAGTATGTCAAGAAAATGAATCTCAGAGCTGTATTAGTCTCAGGGTGACATACTCGTATCTACAGGGTGACATACTCATATCTACCTTGATAATAAATTTAGTTTGAACTTTAAAGCTTACACATCTGGTTTGCCATTCTGCTCCATGACTATTACATTAGCATGATTGCCTCCATAACTTATTCTTCTTCTTATTCTTAACTTAAGTATCAATTAACACTAAAAGCCTCAACAAATACAGTCATACAATGTTTATGTTACACAGGTAAGTATCATGAACTCAGTGGTAATGGTCTCTAATTCCATTCCTTTGAGAACTCTATTTTTCTACCTCTGTTTTGATTGCTTTTTTACTTTCCTTCTTCCTTTCCAATTCCTAAACTTCTCTGTTCTCAATTTTAATCTTTGATGTGGATCTACCCCTTGCTTTCTCCTTTGAGGAAATGTATCTCTGGCTGTGCCTCTCTCTGAACACTCCACTTATTGTCTGACTGTGAGGATGCATTGATCCTTCATTGTTTGTATTATGCTTGAAACTGGCGGTCCTTTGACTGGTCACTTCTTTCATGGACTAAATATTCTCAACCAGATGTTCTATTGGTCAGAGTACAATATGTGATAAATGTGAACATTGAGGATTATGGCCCATCAGACACCTGAGAAATCCAGTCTGCGGTGAACAGATAGAAAATGAATAAGATGTCTCTCCACCTGACACCTGTAACCATCAGCTCAGATGTTAGAAGTGTAAGGTCTGCACAGGCTGTGTCACCAGGTGCAAGTGGACAGCATTCCGGCCAAAAAAAATGTGTGGCTTATGTGCTAGCTTCCCCAGTGCATGAAGGTGCACATTGGTTCTGCTCTGGAGGACTCAGACATTCTTAGAGCATCTCACAGATGAAGACTATTGCTCATACACTTTGAAATGCTTGGATCATTGTTAAGCCTCCTTGAAAGCATGCTTGAAATGTCTAAGAGGATGGAGGAAGTCTAGCTTCACCAACATGTTCCTTAGCATCCAAAACACTGAGACTCAAAATGAAAGAGCCATGTAAGGTTCCCAATAGCACAATAAGTTCATGAACAACTTGAGGCTTTCATGTGTACAAAATACTATTCTATGATTCCCTGAAATCCATGTAAATCCATACATCTGCATGACCTGCTGCTCTTTATTTGAGGATTATTAACTCCAAATATTATGTATAACAGTTGACTTCAGCTGGAATGCTACAGATTGAAATGCACATGATTCCAGAGGTCCACAGACAGAGTGATTTAGTAGTTCCTGCAGAAGGTGGTCTGAAATCGTGATGAAAAGTAGTGCTGCTCCCACATACTTACGAGCTTGACTGCTGAACTTATGAAACTTTCGAGCTCTCCCTGTGACTGCATGGGTTTTATCTAGGTGATATGGTTTCCACCCACAAAGATGTGTATTTTTGTAGGTTAATTGGCTATTGGGAATGATTCTATTGTGCAGCTTTGTGGTAGAATCCAGGAGGAATTGAAAGGCAGGTGGGAAGAATAAAACAAAATTAGTGTAAGATTAGTGTAAATGGGTGCTTGCTAACCAATGTGTTTGAGTTGAAATGCCTGCTTTTATCCTGTGTGGCTATAATTACTCTTCAAAAAAAAACTGCAGATGGGAGCATGTCTCTAGAAATGCTCTTGTGTTATCACTTCTGCTATCCAGAGCACCTTTCCTCTTTCCATCTCTCTGGCAAGCAGCTCTTGTCTCTAGGTTTCTTCGCCCCTTGTTTCTGTTTGGGAAGAAGGCCCATGAGATCAGACATAAAGCAGCACTAAGACTAAACATTGAAGCAGCCTTAATGGCAGTAAATACAAAACCAACCCATGATCCTGGCAGCTCTAAATTCTTCCCCTTAGCTGAAATGTTTATAACTGCAGGAGGGGTTGGGCTAAACAGTAGGAGGTTTAAAGGGAAGATTTTCTTTTCATCTGGAGGATAGTTGACGTTAGGAACATGCTGAGTTAGTGGTGGAGGCAGATAATCTCACACATTTCAAAAGAATCTAGATGAGCACTTAAATCAACAAGGCAAAGAAAGCTATGGGATTGATATGGATGGGTACTTGATTGTTGACATAGACATGGTAGACCTAAAAGATCGTCTATGTGGTATGGGACTCTCTTACTCCAGGAAAAATAAATAGTTCACTATGGATTGTTAATGGAATATTTATTAAGTATTCCCTTAGTCCTGTCCTACAAAATAGATTAGATTTATTTTCAATTATAATGACCTTTTCACTAATTTTATTTATGGAAATAATCACAGTTATAAATAATTATACTTATCTCTGTTTCTCTATTTGATGTATCTCCTGGATTTTTCAAATAAATTATTGTGGTGAATGATGTTAAGCTACAATTCATTTAGACATTTAAATAGATGCAACTTTTAGCATATAAAATTATTCAGTGAATTGCCACTGTAATGATTTTTTTGTTATCATCTAGTTAGTGTTATTCTTGTATTGTGAATTTTATTGCATACAATACAAAGAGTCAATTTCCCTTGGTGCTCACCTCGGGCAATATCCCAAAGGATGAAAATTATTTTAGCCATGGGATATTTTATGAAGTGATAGTCTAGTTGCAGAGAAAAGTATTATTTCACTGTCATGTTCTAAATATCCTCCTACACTGTTACAGGCTGTGTTGTTTATATTTACAGTTCTTGTTATTAATAGTTGATTATCTCCTGGATGTTAGTAACTCATTTGCTTTCCAATCCTATGGATTTCAGTTGGAGTTTAATAGGAAATTCGATCGTTGGAGATCAGAGTGAATATTTTTCATCCACTCCACTATCTGTACCTGTGGTACAGTTTTGTATATGTAATTGAAACTTGTATGAATTATTTCTTGTTGGAGCTAGTAGTCTTAGTAATTTGATTAATTTAGCAGAGAAATGATTAAGTACGTTCTTCTCCTTGTGGTATGTTGAATTGTCGGGTGACTGCTTAGTTGTGGTTGTACTGCAGATCATGGTCTCTCTTGGGGGCTTTGCTATTGCTTGTTTGGTGGGTGGTGGGTGCTGCTGCTTTTTTGCTGTAGTGAGTGGGGGACGGGGAGGGTTGATGCGTGGGAGGGGGAGCAGTGGAGGCTTTGGGGTTTTAACATTTTTTTTACTGTCACTCATTCTTTGGGGTACCCTTCTGTTTTGAGGATGACTGTGGAGAGTAAGAATTTCAGGTTGTATATTGTATATATTATCTGATATTAAATGGAACTATTGTACAAGTACAAAATATTTTTCTGTTTCTGGGTATGCTTGCATGGGGAGGTGAGTCCAGGAGGGTTTCTTGACAATCAGGGCGGGAGGACATAATAGACCTGTTATTGGTAAATAAGCCTGTCCAGGTGATCAGAGTTTCAGTGGGAGATCCTTTTGGGAACAGTGATCAGTTTACTTTTTTTTGATAATTGTGGATAAGAATGGACATCAGGTAAAAGTGCAAAACTGGGAGAGGTTATTTGAAAAGTGAAGGCTGGGGAGATGAGCTTGGGAGGAGCTGTTATTTTGCAGGTCAACATCTGACCTGTAGGGGTTGTTTAAAGACTAGCTGGTCAGGATTCAGGTGAAGTATGTTCCCGTGAGGAAGGACAAGTATGACAAGGTTCAGGAATCTCAGATCACAAGAGTATTGCATATTTAGTCAAAACACAGAAGAAAGTATATATAAGGTTTAGAAAGGTGACATTGAACAGAGGTCCTGATAAACGGTCTGAACCCAAAATAGACAATAGACAATAGGTGCAGAAGAAAATGTTGACTATTTTATCTTCCTCCATAGATGCTGCCTGGCCTATTAGTTCCTCCAACATCTTTTGTTAGCTGCTCTGAAAGTGGAATGGGCTTTTGAATTTTAAAGAAGCAGGAGGCCTAAAGGGGGCTGCAAAATGTCCCTGCCAAGTAGGATTAGGAATAATCCCAAGGCATTTTATCGATATAGGGTATGGTCACTCAAGGACAAAGGAGGGAATTTTTGCCTTGAACCAGTGGAACTGGGTGGATACTTCACATTGGTATTCTCAAGGATAGCAACGTGGAAAATAACAAGATTAGGAAGGGGTAGGCTGATATTCTAGGGCATCTTAATATCAAGAAGGAGGAGGTGTTTGACCGCTTGAAGAGCATTAAGGTGGATATCCCCAGAGCCTGATGGGATCTATCTCATATTATTGAAAGAAGAAAGAGGTAAGATTGTTGGGGTCTTGACATAGATCTCTGTATCATCTTTGCACACAGGTGAGATCCCAGAGGACTGGAGAATATCCAGTGTTTTTCCTCTGCTTACGAAGGGCTGTAAGGAAATATAGGCCAGTGAACCTTGTATCAGGGGTAGGGAAATTATTGGAGAAGATTATTCAGAATGGGATCTATTTTCATCTGGGAAAGTATAGGCCAGTTAGGAATACTCAGTATTACTTTTTTCAGGGCAGGTATATCTTACAAATTTTATTGAGCTTTTTGAGTAGTTGATAAAGATGATTTATGAGGGTGGGGGGGGGGGTGGATGCTCTATGCATTGACTTCAGTAAAGCTTTTGACAAGGTCCCTGATGATAGGCTGATCTTGAAGGATAGGGCACATGGGATCTAGGGAGATGGTGCTTTGGATTCTAAATTGGTTTGGACATAGAAACGGATGAAAGTTCAGGGGTGTTATTCTGACTAGACATCTGTGAGCAGTGCTGTTCCACAAGGATCACCTCAAAATTTAGGTTGGCTGATTAGTAATTTTGCAGACAACATGAAAACTGGTAGAGTTGTGGATAGTGAGGAACGCTGTCAAAAGATTCAGTTGGATGTAGACTGGAAATGTGGGTAGAGGATTTGCAGAAGGAACGTGATCCAGACAAGCATGAGATATTGCACATTGGGAGGCCAGTTTTTAAAGGAAGATATCCACTAAATGGTAGGACCTTTAAGAACATTGATATACAGTAGGATATAGGTCTATGGGCTGGCCTTGGGTGTAGTAGCATCAGCACTGGTCTTTGAGGCAGATGGTCCTGTGTTCAAATCCAGCCAAGTTCCAACCGCGGCAGCAGCATAATCTGTGCAGAAGAAAGGCCTGGCAATCTACTTCCGTATCTTGCTACGAAAACCCCATGGACAACTACACTGTTCTTAGGGTCGCCCTGAGTTGATGATGACTTGACAGCACCCAACAACAACAATAGGTCTATAGGTCCTTGAAAGGGCAGTGATGGGAGCAGATACCACAGCAACATTTTTGTGGAATTTAGAGAGGTGTATGAGTATGCAAGGACTGGATGGATATGGATCATGTGCAGATAGGTGGGATTAGTTTGATTTGTCATTTGTCACAAATCACAGACCTTGTGGGCCAAAGAGCCTGCCCCTGTGCTCTACTCTTCTGTGCTCCATGGACAATGGCCCATTATGATATAGTTAGTAGCAGCCAAGCTGTATTCTGGCTTCACAAATTCTTCAACTTTGGGATATTAATTAACTTGAAATCCTATGTGTAGAACCAATACATCCATTTAGAGCCATGGAGGACATCAGCACAGAAAACAGCTCTTTGGCCCATCTGTCCATGCTATACTATTATTCTGCCTAGTCCCATCGATATGCACATGGACCAGAGTCCTCCATATGCCTCCCATCAATGTACCTATCCAAACTATCCAAAAATGTTGAAATCAAACCCACATCCACCACTTGCATTGGCAGCTCGTTCCACCCTCTGAGTGAAGAAACTCCTGCTTATGCTATACTTCATGTTTCACCCTTAACCCATGACCTTGACTTCTAGTCTCACCCAACCACAGTGGGAAAAAAACCTGCTTGCATTTACCCTATCTATACCCCTCATAATTTTCTTTTTAAAAATTTTTTTTAATGCATTTTCTTCATCACTACAGATAGGAAAAAACCCCAAACCAAAATGAAGAAAATTAATACAGTGCAAAAATAAACATACAATAATAATATAATACAAAAAAGATCATTGAGAAAGCACCCAAATTGAAGTCATGTAAAGTTAGTATCCTCCCCAAACCCCGCAATAAAAAAAAACTCCAGACCAACCACAACACAATATAGAGAATATAAATCAGGACATTCAAACCCCCAAAACTGTAAATACACTTGAAAACAGAAGATAATAATGCCTACTACCAAAAAAAAAGAGCTGAAAGCAAGGGACCGAAAAAAAACCTTAATTAAGAGGAAGGTTATGAAAGTACTCAATAAAAGGTCCCCAGACCTTATGGAACTTTATATCCGAATTAAGAACTGAATATTGAATTTTTTCAAGGTCTAAGCAGGACATAATATCTTTAAGCCATTGAGCATGCGTGGGCGGGGCAACATCTCTCCATCTAAGGAGGATTAAACGTCTAGCCAGGAGAGAAGCAAAAGATAATATTCGACACTTAGTCGAACTCAAACGTATATCTGTCTCACCCAAAAAACCAAACAAAGCAATTAAAGGGTTAGGTTCTAAGTGGTGATTCAGAATATATGATAAAGTTATGAAGACATCTTTCCAAAATTTCTCTAAGCTAGGACAGGACCAGTACATATGAATAAGAGAGGCCTCGCCCCTTTTGCATTTATCACAAAGAGGACTAATATTAGGGTAAAATCGAGATAATTTAGATTTAGACATATGGGCTCTATGAACAATCTTAAACTGTAAAAGGCAATGGCGAGCACAAAGAGAGGTTGAATTAACCGATTTGAGAATCGAGTCCCAAGTCTCATCAGATAAAGAGATATTTAAATCATGCTCCCAAGCCATTCTAATTTTATCCCCAGGGGCACGCCGTAAGAATGCTAATTTATCACAAATAAATGATATTAAACCTTTACCCAGTGGATTAATAGAAAGAAATAAATCCATAACATTTTTCTCAGGCATTTCAGAGAAGTTAGGAATTAAAGGATTAATAAAGTGTCTAATTTGGAGATATCTAAAAAAATGGGCATTAGGCAGATTGAACTTAGCAGAGAGCTGTTGAAAAGATGCGAAGCGATTTTCAATAAAAAGATCTTCAAAATGTCTAATGCCCTTCCTATACCAATCATGGAATGTTGAATCATACATAGTAGGTAAAAAAAGGTGATTATGTAAGATAGGACTAGAAGAGGAAAAACCATAGAAACCATAAAATTTCCTAAACTGAGCCCATATACGCAAAGTGTGTCTAACAAGAGGGTTAACAATTAATCTAGACAAACTACTAGGGAGTACAGAGCCAAGAAGTGCAGAAATAGATAAATCTGTAGTGGAACTCAACTCCATTGCCACCCAATTGGGGCACTCGGGTTGGCTATGGAAAAAAGACCAAAAGGTAGCACAACATATATTGGCTGCCCAATAATATAAACGAAAGTTAGGTAAGGCCATGCCACCCTCTTTTTTAGATTTTTGGAGATAAACTTTATTAATTCTGGAATGCTTATTCTTCCACAGATATGACAAAATAATAGAGTCTAAGGAATCAAAAAATGTTTTAGGAATAAAAATTGGGATTGATTGAAATAAATATAAAAATTTAGGGAGAACATACATTTTAACAACATTAATACGACCTACCAAAGACATAGATAGAGGTGACCATTGTGACAGACTCTGTTTTGCAGTATATAAAAGATTGGCAAAATTTTCACGAAAAAGATCTTTAAACTTCCTTGTAACTGTAATCCCAAGATAAGTAAATTGATTATGAACTACTTTAAAAGGGAGGTCACGAAATGCTAATTCTTGTGCTTCTTTATTAATTGGGAAAAGTTCACTCTTATGTAAATTAAGTTTATAGCCAGAAAACTGGCTAAACTGATCAAGAAGTGAGAACATTTGAGAAGTGAGAATTTTCTATACCTCTATCAAATGCCACTTTATTCTCCTACGCTCCAGGGTATAAAGTCCTAACTTGTTCAACATTTCCTTATAACACAGGTCCTCAGACCTGGCAACATCCTTGTAAATTTTCTCTGTACTCTTTCAATCTTATTGATATATTTCCTGTAGGTCGGTGACCAGAACTGCACACAATACTCCAGATAAGGCCTCACCAACATCTTGTACAACTTCAACATGAGAATTCAACTCCTGTACTCAATACTTGAATTTATGAAGGCCAATGTGCCAATTTTTCAAATAAGCAGAAGGGACGTTGTGGTTTTTAGAGCATTAATTTTCAGAGACATGAGTTCCAATTCTAGTGTAACATTTGGGAATTTAAATTTGAGTAAGTAAATGAATCTGGAGGATATAGTCAATCCCAGTAATGGTATAGAGGAAACCATCGGCTTGTTGTAAAAATCCCATCCACTTCATGAATCTCTTACAATGAAGGATGGAAATCTGCTGTGCTCTTCTTGCCTGGCCTGTATGTGACTCTGAACCCACCAACCTGCTTAATTCTAGAACTGCCTCTTCAGTTCATGAGCAAAATATAAAGGATGCTGGTTTTACCAAAGATGTCTATCATCCATCAACAAATAAACTTAAACTAGATTACTGAATAGAAGTGTTGAGGTGAGTAAAACTTGGTTTATTGTATAATGTTCTTGTGTACCAGGTAGGGAAAATTTATTAATTTGACTATCTTTATAATTATTCTGTAATCAGTAGACTATTCATCTACTTTCAGGTTAGTGATGGAGCTGAGTGTATTTTCATCCCAAAGAAGCTGTTCTTGGGTGAGGCCCCAGAAAAGTCAAGGCAAGTTGCATTGGAGTTGGTGAACACATACCCGAATGAACAAGTTATCAGAGAGAACTTTGCCAGAGAACAAGAATGGAGCTTGTACAAGGCTAAGCTTATCAGGCAGCTACTAGGTAGCCGTACAAAATAGAGTTCTGTACCTGTGAATTTAGGAATGATGATATTCTAATTTGTTCTTAATTACAATGTGGAATTTATTCAGGGCAACTTATTCAAGATCAGGTTACCATTTTAATTACTTACAGTGCCTTGTAGAAGTATTCAGCCACCAACCCTTTGTTCACATAGTGAGTATTACAGCCAGGGATTTTGATCAATTTAATTGAGAATTTTTATTTGGGAATTACATGCTCCTTTTTTCATAGTAAGGCCCTCCCCCTAAAAAAGAGGGAAAACAGTAGAGCAAGAAAAACTAAAACTTCAAAAACTGAAATATCATCAGCTCAAAAGTATTCATCCCCTTTTGCTCAGTACTTAGTTGAACCACCTCTTGCAGCTATTACCTCCTGCAGTCTTTTAGGATAAGTCTCTATTAACTTCGCACCATGTGATGGAGCAAGATTTACCCATTTCTCCTTGCAAAGTTGCTCAAGCTGTGCTAGGTTAGTTGTGGAGCGGCGGACAGCAATCTTGAAGTCTTGCCAGAGATGTTCGATTGGGTTAAGGTCAGGACTCTGACTGGGCCACTCAAGGATATCAGTTTTCTTCATTTGATGCCAGTCCATGGTTGTTCTGGCAGTGTGCTTTGGGCCATTGCCCTGCTAAAAGACAAACTTCCTCCCCAGTTTATGCTTTCTGTCTGAGGTTAGCAATTTTTTTATTCAGGATCTCTCTGTATTTAGCAGCATTCATCTTCCCTTCAATCCTGACCAGATTTCCAGTTCCTGCTGCTGACAAGCATCCCCTAGCATGATACTACCTCCACCAGTGGGGATGGCGTACCCTGGCTGATACACAGTATTAAATTTACTCCACATGTACTACTTAGTGTTCAGGCCAAAAAATTCCATATTAGTCTCATCTGACCACAAGACCTTCTTCCACATCCTAATAGTATCTTTTAAGTGATGCTTTGCAAAGTCTTTATGAATAAGGTTTATTTTTTCATAAATACCCTTTGTGTGAAAAGTGTTGGAGATTGCAGAGCCATGAACTTCATCTCTAGTTGCAGACATTGACTTCTGCAACTCCTTCAGAGTGACTGTTGGCATCACAGTAGCCACTCTTTCAAGTGCCATTCTTCTCTGGTGGCTAGGTTTAGAGGGGCTAGGTTTAGAGGGGCTAGGTTTAACGTGGTTGTGGTTCCACTTTTTCCACAATGGACTGTACTGAGCTCCAAGGTGTGTTCAGTAACTTTGAGATGGTCTTGTACCCTTCTCCAGTTTTATGCTTATCATACTTCCCCCAACTTGTTGTGAATGTTCTTTTGTCTTAATTTTGGTTCAGTCTGTTGAAAATCTACCATACTGTTGGACTTTTCAGAGAGAAGGGATATTTATTCTGGTGAATTCATTGAAAACAGGTGATCCTCCAATTTTCTACATCAACAAATCAGGTGGGTTGGTAAGGTAACAGTATATTGCACCTGAGGAAAGTTAGTATAACAATTATAAAGGGGATGAATACTTTTCTCAGCTTCATAATTTTGGTTTTTAATTTTTAGTTAATGGTTGACAGGATTTGGATTTTGAATTGACATGATGCACAATGTTTTGTAGATTAGCTCAAAAATCCTGCTTCAGTATATTTTAAATTTAGAAAATGAGACAGTACATGAACGTAAAATGAACGTAGTTGTGGGGCTGAATAGTTTTTTCAAGGCACTGTGGCCTAGAAACTGGGCAGTGTGAGATCTATTTTTCAGACCCTCAAATAGTGTATATACTTTAGATAACATTGAGAAAGGAATCAGACCTTTTTGGCATTCGGTATTTTGCCTTTCAAACTTGTACTCTTGATTTTCTAGACTAATTTACAGCACTTATAGCATTATTTTATGTACCATGATCTGTACATAATTTTACAGTGTTTTAGGGGCGGTACTTAAAAAATATTAAAATTTTAAAAATTGTTTCAGGGATTTTATTTTAATTGTCATCAGTTCTAGTATTCTTTTATTATTTGAATCACTTTCATGCATATAAAACAATATATTGTACTGTCCATTTCAATCAATATCAAAGTAGGCACTCCTAATGCAGAGCTAAATTCAGCACATTCAGAAGTCTGGGCTGGTATAGACAGTATTTCATATTCAGAAATACATATCAACTAGTGTCATGAGTGCAAAAACAGACACAGTCTTGCTGGACAGGCTGGAGGAGAGGGAGCAAATTGATCCACATTAAAAGTGATCAGTGACAAGATATGAAGGGTTTACATGCCTTCATTGGAGAAATTACTGAGAGTTTGGCAAACTGTCCATTATTGTACTCTGACGTCTCTTCCCGAACCATCCTTAACTGGGCTCTAGTGTTTCACACTCACCATTTTTGCAGGTTGATAGCTCCTTTCGTCAATCGTCATTGGCCCTGATCATTGCCTCACTGGCTTTGACGTTTCCCCTGACCACCTATACTAGGTTCAGACACCTACCCCTGACCATCCTTCATTAGGCCCTCATGTCTCTCCCTGACCATCCATCAGTGTTCTGATGTTCCCTTAACCAGTCATCCATCCTCTGGATGACAGAATTGCCCTATGTTGGATATTTGGTAATTCTTGTATTCTAATAGAACGAGTGCTGACCTCATTGAAATGTAAAATTCTGAGGGATTTTTGTTCAATGTGAATGAAAATCAAAGAAGTGCAGATGCTGGAAATCTGAAATAAAAAAATACAAAATGCTTGAAATACTTAGCATGTCAGGGAGCATCTGTAGAAAGAGGCTTTCGAAATTTCAAGTTGGAGGCTTTTTTAAAACTGTAAAAGAATGAAAACTGGCTACAGAACATTTCTTTATGGGATGGAGGATAAGTGACTGTTTTTTCTTGGTTGGGCTGGCATTGGAACCACTGGCTTAAAATAAGGGGTCTGCCATGTAGGTCTGAAATGTGAGGAAATTTCTTCAACTAAATTGAACAAATTTATTTAAAGCCAAATCTAATCATAAGATTTTGAACTTCTGAAGAATCTGTGTAAAATGGACTGCCACTTCATGATTTAACTCCAAAGTTGCTGTTTGGTATTTTAAAATGATAGTGAGCACAAGCTGCAGCAACATCTTTATTGCCAGAATATCCCATTATTATTTTATTACCTTAATGAATCTATAATAATGTATTTATGATGGAACATTTTGTTATTAGTTTTATGAATAATTATACTGTACTCGTAATTCTCAGATACCTGTGTTGAAGGTTTATACAAAAGTCTTTTTTTTCACAAGATTTACAGTATCCTATTGCTAAGAGTGGAGCGCACAGCTAGAAGTGATGTGCTGACTTGATGACACACTGAGTTTTAACTATCCAAATCATAGCCTGAAGATCCATCTAAAAAGTGTCATTTCTCAACAAGGCAAAAATGTCTTCACTTAGGTCATTCACAATTTAACAAACTGTCTTCTAATCCTGTCACATAGATCTAATAACAACAAAGTTCACATAATAAAAACATCTTAAATCATTCCGTGACATTCTGCCATTTTAATAAGGTCAAGACTGTTTCTGAGAAAAAAATTGCAGGAACTGACTGAGATCGACATTTTAAAATGTGGTTAATATACCAGAGCTGTTACACAGCAGCTGAAAAGGATGAAAACAAAACATTGTCATGTTCAAAGATCTTTTCATGGATTCCACTGAGGGAACAAGAAGTCATCGAAGATTAACACATGGCTCTCCTCTTCAGTAGATCAGGCACAAGTGAGTATTCGGCGTATGTTGTATTGGACAGGGCCACTCTCCCTTTAGATTCAGATTTGTTTATTTATCACATATATGTACATAGAAACAGTGAAACGTGTCATTTGCTTGAACTACCAATACAACCTAGCAATGTGACAGGTGCAGTCCACAAGTTTCGCCATACATTCTGGCACAACATAATCTTCTTGAATGGTGGGGCAGGCTCAATGGGCCAGATGGTCTACTCCTCTCCTATTTCTTATGTTCTTTTAGCATGTCAGTAGAACAACACAGGACACTACAATCAGCAAAACAAGTTTCGATCCTCCCTCCCACCCGTGTCATTGATAATTAACTGGACTCTGAACTCAAGCACTCATTCCTCAACCATACTTTATTTCACTTGTGCACCTGAAGAACAGCATGGCCCAAGTCACCATACTGTTCTGAAGTCAGAACAGAAAACTGCTATTTTTATCCAAAATTGATTGGCAGTTATGGATACTGAATATTTGGTCAACTGTATGTTCGAATTCCATACTTGCAAGATTAATCACCATTCACAAAAGAAGTGTTAACAGTCCATAGAACCTACAAGCCAACAACCAATGATACTTTGAAGTTAGTAAAACAGTTGTCCCTTAGTCGGTGTGAGTGTTTTGAATTGTTTTGTTATATTTTTTCACCTTGTCTTCAGTAAGTGTAAACAAAGGGAAGCTATGCTCTTCAACGACCTTTCTTTCCTGGGCTGTCTGTATTCTATACGCAATCTATCCTTGCCTGGGCATCATGCTAACCATGCCTGGCTGCAACTTCCACACTCCCTCCTTTTGTCCTGCAGAGGTCAACACAAACCTTACAGAATTTCAATAGCACAAGAGTCCCTGAAACTCCACCACAATTTCATCAGGGACAGTCGGCTGTTTGATCATGATGAAGGCAGCTGCTCTGTGGGCCATCATTTCACAGAGTGATCTCAGGCAAGAGTTTAAGGTGACTATTACAATTAGCAGGGAATATTACAACTACTGATAGAGTGAAGTCAGCTACAGGGTCCCCATGGTGGCAATGGAGTCCCATGTAACTCCTTCCCAGTCTTCCTAACCTTATCAGCTTCTAGTTGGGTATGCACAGCTAAATTGGTGATGTTCACAGGTGTATCAGAACGCACATGCAATACTCCTGGTTAATAATGGTACAAGCAGCACCAAGAAGTTGTCTAGTGCTAATTGATTTTGAAGGGCCCTAGTGCAGATTGCCATTGCGGTAGTAATGACATTGATGGCCTGGCTCATATCATGTAGCTAATCTGTCCAGTGCTGAGACCATACTGATGCTCTCAAAAGCCAGTCTATTTTATAATAACTACCCCTGAAAGACAGTGAAAGGCCTGATTGCCACATATCCAGTTAGTACTGTTAATGGAATTCAAAGGGCCACCAGTGATATAGGCACTGCACATACTGTTATCCAAATCTAGTCCCATCCTAGAGTAGTTACAGTAACACACCCATGAAGCAGCTTCAGAGCAGGGGATTTATGCAGTCTGTTGTAGGAAGGTTGATACCATCCTTCAAAAGAGTTGCATTGGCAAGAGTTACTTCTATGGGCAGTACAGTCATGTGCCTCATTCACAGCTTTAATATTATCAAGGTAAAACACAGAATCAAACTCACTATGATTCAGGGGTAAAGTACACTGGCAATCCTCCCTCTGAATGTATAGGCCCCTAGAGCACACCCAACAACTCAACCAATTAGTACACCACACATATTCATAAAGTGTTAGGAGTGTTAGTGTCACGAGGGAGTTCTGTACCATGACAGAAAGCAGATGCACAGACTATCTGAAACATATACCCCATAGTGACCAATTAAAGGCACAGGTAGCAATGATCAAATTCAATTAATTATTCCTTATCGTCAAGGTTCTTCTGTTCACTGGTTCCCTGTGCCGGTGGCACTGCGGCCTAGTGTGTGCTGTGTTAGTCATGTTGACATCCCTGGAGTCCTTCAAAGCAGTACACAGGATGCACTAGCAGCACTTGAAATGGACACTCTTACCGGGGCTCAAGGCAGTTATCTTGTCAGTAGGATCTTAGTCTTCTGGCTGGTAGGTCCGATACTCTGCAACTAGCATTATTTCCTGGGCTTTCAGTATCTGTTAATGGGTGGCTTTTAGAGCTTGTGTAAGTGATGTACAATACTGCTACATGCTTTCACTCATTATATGGATGCTCACCTGTTTACTTCAAAAGGGACGAGTGACTGGCAAGTACATGAGATGATCCGATATTGTCTTGTGCGGAGATAGGTCTGTTACACAGTTTGGAGGGCAGTCCTTCTCCTACCTGTATCCATGTAGAGGCTGAGGAGCAAAGTTCAATAGATTAGGACAACAAAGAGGTGGTCATGAGTGAAAGAAGAGCATTTATGGGATTGCTTTGAGACTGTGGACTAGGCCGTGGTCCAGCACTCATCTCAAGATCTGAATGAATACTGTATTAAAATGGCTGTAGATGAGTGTGTCCCCATTAAATCATTCAGAGTCTTCCCCAATCAGCAAAACCCCGGATAAACCATGAAATCCAAAATATACTGAGGGCCAGATCAGAGGCATTCAAGTCTGGCGATCAAGAGAGTTACAAGAGGTGCTGGTACGATTTCTGGAAAGCCATTTCAAGGGTGAGGTGGAAGTGCCAGACCAAACTTGAATCAATGAGGGATGCTCAACAGCTGTGGCAGGACTTGAAGGCTATCACCTCTTACAGACTAAAATCAAGTGAAATGAGCTTTACTTCCAGATGAGCTCAATTCTTCCTATGCTCACTTTGACAATCAGAACATGGAGGAACTATCGCAAATTCCCACATCCCCTGAGGATCCTAGGATTTCAGTCTTTGAAGCTGACATGCCTTCAGGAGGGTGAATCCATTGAAAGCATTCGGACCAGATGGGGTACCCCTACTGAAGACCTGTGCTGATAACTGGCTCTCGTGTTCACTGAGATCTTTAACCTCTCACTTCAGCAGTGTGTGGTACCCACCTGTTCAAGTAGGCTTCAATTATACTGGTGCCCAAGAAGAGCATGGTGACCTGATGAAAGGTCTTGGCCCAAAACCCCATCTATCTATTCTCATCCATAGATACCGCCTGACCTGCTGAGCTCCTCCAGCACATAGTGTGGATTCCCAGCATCTGCAGTGCCTCTTGTGCCTCAGATTTATGACTGATCAGCTATCAAAGCTGAATTCCTTTCTCTCGTATAACGAAGTCAAGAGTTAGCCATCATGGTGGTGTTATGATACCAGCCCCCTCCTTTGTGAGAATTGCAAGAGCCCTAGTGAAAGGGGGGTCAATGACCCGAGAGAGAGAGCAAGAGAGAGAGAGACAGGCTGAATGGACACAGGAAATGGAAAGACAGCGACGTGCTGGATACCGCATTCCACTGGGACAAAAGCTGGGGACTGTGGCATTGTTCTCAGGAGACACCTGGGAACTGCAGACGTGCCAACTCGCAGGGACATTGTAAAGCCCTCGGGCAAAGTGGGCTGGTTGAGAGAGAGATTGCATCACCTGCAACCTGATTGACACCTGAGATCCCGTGAGGCAGTATAAAGAAGGGTCTGAAAGAGGACGACCCTCAGACGCACCAAGGAGACACCAAGAAGCACGATACCGCTTCCCGTGGGAACGGGAAGCCATTTTGAAATAAGCCACGTGCGTTAAATTCCGAATGCGGGGTTTGTGGCTAGAACCAACGGAAGATCGCTTTTAACTAACAACGGGGAAGATCGCTCCCCTGATTCCACGGATGTAAACGGCAAGTTTTTCCGTTTTATCTCTCTCTCTCTCCAACACGTGAAACCAAAAGGGAAAAGCCTGCAGTCTGCAGAGTGACTCTTTATATTTCCAATTGGACTCAGTATTATACCCTAGACAACGAAAGAGCTTATTTCTGAGTGATTATTAATGTACCTGCGTTTTAGATTGAGTATTGACGCATGTTATCTGAATGTTTGTATTAACCTTAATTTTTGTGCCCCTTTATTAATAAAACTTTTGAAAATAGTACCATTGGACTTCAACTGACATATCTATCTTTGCTGGTAAGTGAAACCAGTTACTGGTTTCGTAACAGTGGAACCTCCAAGTAAATGTTGTCACTGGTTAACTGGGCTCTAAACGCAAGCACTCACTCCTCAATCGTGCTTTATTTTACTCGTGCACAAGGAGAACAGCATGGCTCCTGTCACCCACACATTCCTGAAGTTAGAACAGAAAAATACTAAATTTCATACAGAATTGACCTGCTTATGTGGACTGTTTATGTTTGAATTCCTTACTTGCAAAAGCAACCGCCATTCACAATTCAAGTGTTAATAGTCAATAGAAACTGCAAGATAGCAATCAGTGATACTTTGAAGCTAGTAAAGCAATTGTCCCTTTGTTGGTGGGTGGGTGTGTATTTCACATCCTTCCGTTATACACATTTCAGAATGTCTAGTGTACTGTAGTGTAGCGGTTATGCAACGCTATTACAGCTCAGGGCCTCGGATTTCAGAGTTCAATTGCAACACAGTCTGTAAGGACTTTGAACACCCTCGCCTGTGAATATGTGGGCTTCCTCCAGCAGCTCCGGTTTCCTCCCATATTCTAATGACAATGAATGAGGATCCTAAACTCTAGACCTTGAATTCCAGACTCACAGATGACAGGGCCTCAAACTCCATTTTCATGGCTCACATACCTAGGAGATCACTAGCCCTCTTGCCCGCACACTGATCATGGAACCCACTGACAACACGATGAGCTGGTGGGGGCCAACCATGGATGTCCCACATTCATATCACTGGCCTTCAGACATGGAGAGGAGGCCTAGACTCTGGCTTGACATCTATTTCTGCCACATCCTTGTCCCTAAAACCTAATCTGATCTCTAACATCCCTCTCAGTCTTAAATACCATTCCTAAAACCTAAGAAACAGAAAAATCTAACTCTGAGTATGACCTCAATATAGAACACAGCTTGGTGCCAATGATTACCGTAAAACCAAAAAAACCCACAAAACATAGGAGCAGAATTAGGCCACATGGCCTATCGAGTCAGCTCCACTATTCTATCATGGTGGCTTTATTATCCCTCTCAAACTCATTCTCCTGTCTTCTCTCCATACCCTTTGATGCCCTGACTAATCAGAAACCTATCAGCCTCCACTTTAAATATACTCAGTGACTTGGCCTCCACAGCCATCCATGGCAATGAATTCCACGGATTCACCACCATCTAGTTAAAGAAATCCCTTCTCATCTTTGTTCTAACTGGCCATCTTGCTATTGAATAGAGTCTATTCTGAGGCTGTGTCCTCTGGTTCTAGACTCACCCACTATAGGAAACATCCTCTGCACATCCTCTCTAGCTAGGCCTTCCAATATTCAATAGGTTTCAAATAGGTTCCCCCTCCATTCTTCTAAACTCCAGTGAGTACAAGCCCAGAGCCATCAAATGCTCCTCACCTGTTAACCCTTTCATTCCCAAAATCATTCTCATGAATATCCTCTGGACCCTCTCCAAAGCCAGCACACCTTTTCTAGATAAGGGGACCAAAACACTATTGCTTTATAAAGCTTCAGCATAACATCCCTGCTTTTATGTTCTCATCCTCTGGAAATAAATGCTAATATTGCATTTGCCGTCCTTATCACTGACTCAACCTACAAGTCAACCTTGAGGGATTCTGCACACCCCAGTCACTTTGCATCTCTGATTGTTGAATTTTCTCCCTGTATAGAAAATAGTCTGCACCTTTATTCCTTCTACTAAAATGCATAACAATAAACCTTCCTACAAAGTTTTCTATCTGCCACTTTTCGCCATTCTCCCAATCTGACTAAGCCCTTCTGCAGACCCTTTGCTTTCTCAATGCTACCTGCCCCTCCACCTATCTTTGAATTGTCTGCAAACTTAGCCACAAAGCCATCAATTGCATTATTTAGATTGCTGACATATCATATAAAAATCACAGTCCCCAATACCAACTGCTGTGGAGGACCACTAGCCACTGGTGCCAACCAGAAAAGTCCCCATTTATTTCCACTCTTGTTCTCCTGCCAGTCAGCCAATCTTCTATCCATACTAGTATCTTTCCTGTAATTCCATGGGCTATTATCTTATTAAGCAGCCTCATGTGCAACACCTTGTCAAAGACCTTCTGAAAATCCAAGTGACCAACATCCACTGACTTTGCTTTGTCTATCGTGTTTGTTATTTCCTCACTGAATTCCAACAAGTTTGTCAGGCAAACTTTTTCCATGCTGACTTTGCCCTACTTCATCATGTGCCTCCATGTACCCCAAAGCCTCGTCCTCAATAATGGGCTCCAACATCTTCCCAAGCACTGAAGTCAGGCTTGTTGTTGTATAACTTCCTTTCTTCTGTGTTCTGTCCTTTTTAAAGAGTGGAGTGACATTTGCAGTTTTCCAGTCCTCCAGCGCCACTCCAGAATCTAGTGATTCTTGAAAAATAATCACAAATGGTCCCACAATCTCTTCAGGTACCTCTTTCAGAACCTTGTGGTGCAGTCCATCTGGTCTAGGAGACTTATCTACTTTCAGACCTTTCAGCTTCCCAGGCACCTTCACTAGAAACTACACTCTCTTCTGCTCCCTGTCACACTTGAATTTTTGGCATACTGCTCAAGTCTTCCTCAGTGGGGACAGATACAAAATACTTCTTAAAATTGTCTGCCATTTCTTTACTCCCCATTACTATTCCTGCAGTGTAATTTTCCAGTGGTCCAAAATCCAATTGCACCTCTCTTTTACTCTTTATATATCTCAAAAACATAAGTGGTACTCCCTTTGATATAATTGGCTAGCTTACCTTCAAATTTCATCTTTTCTCTCCTTATAGCATTTTTAGTTGCCTTCTGTTGGTGTTTAAAAGCTTCCCAATGCTCCAAATCCTACTAATTTTTGCTATATTGTATTCCCTCTATTTACATTTATGCAATCTTTGATTTCCCTTGTCAGCCACAGTTGCCTCATCCTCCCATTAGAATACTTCTTCATTGTTGTGATGTATCTATTCTGCACCTTCCGAATTGCACCCAGAAACTCCATTGCTGTTCTACCTTCGTCCCTGATAGTGTCCCCTTCCAATCAACTTTAGACAGCTCTTCTCTCACACCTCGGTAACTCCCTTTACTCCACTGTAATACTGATACGGCTAGCTTTATGTTTTCCCTCTGAAACTGCAGGGTGAATTCTATCATATTATGATCACTGTCTCGTAAGGGTTCCTTTACCTTAAGCTCCTCAATCAAATCTAGTTCATTACACAACACCCAATCCAGAATAGCCTTTCTCCTCATGGACTTAATCACAAGCTGCTCTAAAAAGCCATTTCATAGGCATTCTATTGGGATCCACCACCACCCTGATTTTCCCAATCTACCTGCATATTGAAATCTCCCATGACTATTGTACTATTGCCCTTAGTACATGCCTGTATTTGTGAGTAAACTCAGCAGGTTCACCAAAAAAAGAGATGACAGCAATAGAAGTGAAAAATGTGCTTCTGTTTATTTTTAATTTGCTTGTGGCTTTTTTTGGATAGTTTGCTTCTGAAAATATGCAGTGTTTGTTTTTTTGTGATTACTGCCTTTTGTACCAGGTGGTAAGGGAGACGACAACGTCTCTGTCACAATCACAAAAGTAAGGTATAATAAAAATCTGATCAGGTTGTACATGCTCCATCACTGGTACAATCCTCCCCACCATCAAGGGCATCTTCCACAGATGGCGTCTCAAGAAGGTGGCACCCATCATTAAGGATCCCTACCATCTGTGCCATACCCTCTTCTCATCACTGCCATCTGACAGGAAGTACAGGAGCATGACAACTCACATTCAGCATGTTAGACTTTCGTGCCCTTGGCAATTAGGTTTCTGAACCATCCGTGAACACTACCTTGCCGTTCCTCTTTGGCATTATTTTTTTTTTTTTTAATCATAACTTATATTAATGTGTTATGCCTGAACTGTATTTCTGCCAAAAAAATAGCAAATTTCATGATTTACGTCAGTGACAATAAACCTGGTTCTGATTCTGATTGCTATTTAAATAGCTGTCAAAAGTAGATAAATGGAGAGAAGTGTGACCGTTGTTCTGCACATATCCGATACTGTGGGTAGATAGAACAATAACAACATGAGCTGTGAACATTCTTAACTACATTTTTAGTTTAAGTAATGCATGATGAATCATTGATTACCATCAAATTATTTTAATCCTATTGTTTATTAAACAATAAATATGAACATTTTTCTTAAACCCAAGTGATTTCATTTGGTATAAACTATCTTTGATAAATTATGTCTTACACTGTCTTACAGATGTATTATGTTTTTGAATGATGTGATCAGAATAAAAATTACAATCTGTTGATATTGTTTCTCCTTATTTCTATTTCAAATCCAGTTGTTAGCTCTCCTTAATGAATGTTGACAATGATGTGCGAAGGATCACATCAACATCAAAATTTTTGTTTTCTGTCCTCAGAGTGGGAAGGAAATACAGAAAAAATCAGATGACTGGAAAATGATGTATTTACCTTATTAAGAATGATAAAGAAACCAACTGTGTTCATAGTGGCAGTTCTAGAGAAAGAACAACTGACCTATTTTCTTTCACGTACTGCTATTTGGCTTACATTCTTTGCTTCCCTTTTAACCAAGCATTGACCTTGCCTTAAATTTTGTATGCAGCTTAACACACTGATTGGCAAACTCTGCAAATTCTGTAAAATAAGGCAATTAATGGAAAACTAAGTTTCTGTTCATTTAATCTGTGACAATGGGGATCCCCTCTTTGCAGAAATGGGTACAGGAATGTATCTGCAATCCTCTTGCTGTATTCTATTAACAATAGATTCCCTTCTTTCTAGTTTTGAGCTCTCTTTCTCTCTCTTTCTCTCAGTCTCTCTCATTTTTTCAAAAATAATTTTGCTTTATTGACCATGAGCCTCATTTCTAAGCCTTGTCATACACATTTATTTTCATGAATTTTGAGTAATATCTTGAATGGAATTTTAACACAAATTGACAAACATAAGTCACAAATGTTATCTACATCAATATGGTATTGAAATGTTAATGTGCATGAGAAATACTTTAAAATAAAATATACCTTTAAAGATTTTTAAATGCTACCTCTTACAATGTTTCTTGCATGGAATTCCTGAGCTACCCTCTCAGTTATGACAAAGATGTTGTTTGGGAGTGTCGCCCTCTCATTTGTGTACACATCTCCAGTTCTTGGAGAGGGGAATGGGCCTAAACTTTACTTCTTCCTTTCACTAGCTGGACTCATGGCCTCTGTCACAATGCTGGAATTATTGGCGTCCAGTTTTGCTTTTTGAAATATTTTCTTCTGTTTTGAGCTCTTACTTCATTGGCTCCTATCCGACATGCCACTAACTTCTAAATCTTTATTCTTGCCTGTAATTTCTTGCAAAGTGAGTTAATTATGGGCTTCTAAATAATTATTTTTTATCCATTCCTTTATCCAAATGCACCTTCTTTCTACAAGTTCATGTCCATTGTAGTCACATCTGTCATTCTCTCAGGAGCTCTCTGTTTGAACCTTCTTGTCTCACATCATCTTCCCAATGCCATTTATCTTCCCACAGTTGAAAATTTACTTGTAACACCCAGTTTGGGTCAATCCTTTCTGGCTCATGTTCTTAAACTTTCATTTGTTCTCCTTTTTGACATAAAAAGGTGCTGTAGTAAATCAAGTTGTTTTCAGGATTTCTTAATCCATGAGACCATTGAAGATAGTAAAGAAAGATGGAGTTGAGAGTACAGGAGGACAATATATTTTCCAAGGAATATTTGTGCCATAGCAAGAGAACATGACATAAAAATTCTGATTTATTCACTGCACATTATGTTAATTTTTGATCTGAACTGGGTTGTATGTAAGCCATATTTACCTATCTATGTGGTCATTTCTGATTTATTTATTGTTTGTGTTTCTGCCTGTGTGTTAATATGACTAAATCGCAAAGGGTAAAGAAAAATATCTGCTAACCTACTTGACACTCCTTAACCAAGCTGACATTTGACTCACAGCTTCAGTGCAGATAAAATATGAGTTTTACTCCTTCAGCTTTTACAGACCCTGGAAGTTTTAAGGAATCATCATTACAGGATGTGTTACCTAGGTGAATATAATAGGCTTAATTTTTCTGTTGTTTGCTCTTAAGGCTTTTTCTGCCAATGAAGACAAGCAATTCTTGCTTAAACTTAATTTTTGCCTGCAGAGGCAGCTGATACTTTAACACTGTGGTGTTTCATATATAGATATGTGCTAGCTATTAGCAGCAAATCAGAATTTCACTAATAAATTGCTGCAAGATTATTTTTTAAAATGAACAGCATACTTACTTTGACGGAGGAGTTAACCATACTAAAAATTATTTAATGCACTATATGAAGGAACACCGTCTCAAGTACGTATTCAGTCAATGAATCATAATTGTACCTGGATTTGAAGCCGTTGTTGCCATCAATTGATGGAAACAACAAGTAGGCTCTGAAAGCTTTAGGCTTAGGTTAGGGGCTTAGGTCAGATGGATAAAAATATTGTACAGATCACCAGTGTATTATCAGTGAAGAAGCAGCATTAAAGAAACAAATGGCTCTTTAGTTTTCAAAATCAGCTTACATTTTAATCTCACAGGCTTCAAGAGTAAATTTGACAAATCAGGGTGGTTGAGAAAGGCTTGGATGGCCATTATAATATGAATCCCAAACTGTCACAGGTAGGTGCTGTCATAAGCCACTGAGGTAGTAGCATGTCAGAGTTAGCACTTTTCAGAAGAAAGAAAAACAAAAGGTCTCCATCTCACATCACCAGCTATAACTATTATCAGCCCAGCTATCATTTCTCAAGCTGACCATTGGAAAGTAGTTCAACAGAATGGAAATAATAATCAATAATGCAAATGAGTCACTTTTCAAGAATTGTCCCCTTAGATGTTCCTTGAAGACCTGTTGATTAGCTACATTAATCATAGGGCAATGACATAGATCCTTAGGTCCATTTTACCCATGTTGTCCATGTTGTCTCTCAGGTACAAATTGCTACGTCTATACATAGAGTCATACACCATAGAGATAGGTTCTTTAACTCACTGTATCTAAGTCTGAGAAATTATGGAAGCTACTTGTGTGAAGTACCAAAGCTATTCACAGGATATTCCAGCTCTCAGGTATCAATGTTTGTAGTGAGATGCTGAAGATGTTCTATAGGTCAGTTGTGGAGAGCGCCCTCTTCTTTGTGGTGGCGTGTTGGGGAGGCAGCATTAAGAAGAGGGACGCCTCATGTCTTAATAAGCTGGTAAGGAAGGCGGGCTCTGTCGTGGGCAAAGTACTGGAGAGTATAACATCAGTAGCAGAGCGAAGGGCACTGAGTAGGCTACGGTCAATTATGGAAAACCCTGAACATCCTCTACATAGCACCATCCAGAGACAGAGAAGCAGTTTCAGCGACAGGTTGCTATCGATGCAATGCTCCTCAGACAGGATGAAGAGATCAATACTCCCCAATGCCATTCGGCTTTACAATTCAACCGCCAGGAGTAAGATATGTTAAAGTGCCAGGGTTAGGACTCAATGTATTTAAGTAAACTACTTAAGAACTTTTTAAAAGCTATTATTAATGCTTTTTGAGAGGGTGATTTTAGATACATATCATATTTTTACTGAGTTAAGTATTGTATGTAATTAGTTTTGCTACAATAAGTGTATGGGACATTGGAAAAAATGTTGAATTTCCCCATGGGGATGAATAATCTATCTATCTATCTAAAATTTAGATTTTTTTATAGTGTTCTTGCAAGTTTCTAATTCCCTCTCCAATAGCTACCAAACAAAGGTGATCAATATCGCTACTTCACAATCTCCAAATATATATTTCTGTGGTTTTCAACGATTGCTCACCCAGAATGATCTTCAAAAAGTATCATCTGTAATCGCAAAGCACAGGATTATAGGAAGGCTACAGTCTCAAATAGCAGAAAACTGATTAAGACAAAAATAAATGCCTTGTTATTCCCTCAGCAGCTGTGGAAATATGCACTTAACAATGATATCTACCACCCACCTTAGATTTCATCCTTATTGTGTGAAAGGAATTTTAATTCAAGAAAAACAAACAGGATTTTCATCTTTGATAATGCTAGTGTTTATGATATGTTTATTCTGAAGTTCAAGTCAGAACAGAAGCAGCTTTTGAATCATTATAGCCAGAGGGCTACTTTTGGGGAAAAAAAGTTAACATTACATCTCACACTTAAAAGCTGTTGGAAATAATGGTTGACAGATCAAAACTTCTGTATGTATGTATGAGCATGTATGCATGCATGAATAAACATTTTAAGGGGTGGGTATTTTCCGATGGATAATATATAGTGCAGGGTTGACTAAAGATCCATATTGCAATAATGTCTGTGCTTTTTAAAGAAAATGAATTGTTGTAGATAAACATGAGCATCTAAATTGATATAGTCAGCACTGAAATAATGGAATAAAAATTGCTTTTGGGTAGTGGGTATGCGTTGCCCTTAAGGCATTTGTTTAGCTTTATTACATTTTCACTTTTGTAATTCATTTGTAATTATTTTCTATTTAAAGTTAAGATTGTTGAAAGTAAATTCATTGTCTGTGTTGTATTGCGATGATGTCACGCCCGGTTTCGCCGCGTCTTGTGGGTAAATACCGGTTTGGAGAAACGGGAAGGCGGGGGCTTGTGTGTGCAGGATCAGCGCGAGAAAAGTTTCATTCTACACACTAAGAACCATCATAGAAGCAACGCCGTAAGTCCATATGACAATTGATATGTTGCAGTAAAAATGTTAATGCTGATTCTGTTAAAAGTAGTGATGGTTGATAAAGTTTATTTTCTTGTGCTATTGAAAGTGTTGCTGGATAGTTTGTGTTGAAGTGTATTTAAAGTTGTTGATGGCATAGGTAGGTTCTGACTGTATGTTGTACTTTAATGTAATATAGTTTGTTGTAGTTTTACTTTTACAAGTATTTATGATGTAAATGTGATGCCAAGAAGGAAACAAATACTGTATATATTTTGTATTGTTTTATCAACAGTTTTCACCATACATTAATGTGGAAGAGTGAACAGTAAATGGTTAATCTTACTGTGGTCCTGCCTCATTGACTTCGGTTTAACTCGGTGTTTAGTTCAGAGTTTCTACACCTGCACGAGAACACTACAGTGAAAAGGCGGCATTATCAGGTGTTTCGACAAGTGGTACGATGACATCGCGATCCAGTGTCAAGTCATTGCCTTCCAGCACCAGGAGCAGTAGGGCATCAGCAAATAAGGCTGCCTTCACAAGAGCTAATGCAGAAACCGCCAAGGTGCAAGTGTCATACGCTGAACAGGAAGCAAAACTGAAAATGAAAAGGCTGCCAGAGAAGCCAAAAACCAGTTGGAAAAGGTAAGGATAGAAGCAGAGTTAGAAGTGCTGGTGCTACACCAAGAAGCCGACGCTGCCAGGGTGGAAGCAGATATATTAGAAAGCGCTGAAGAAATGCACATTCTAGATGAAGTAAAATCTACTTCAGAAAGGACCAGATTGGAACACACTAGCGAATATGTCCTATCTCAAATGGACCTGAAGATTCGTTCTTCCTCTCCATACTTATTTGCTAATCTCCTATTTCATGAGGAGTCAAAGAGAAGCCCAGTTGCATCGCATCCATCTGAGGAAGACAATTTACGCTTGCAACCTTGCGATGAACTCAAGAACGAAAGGGCTGACGACAAATACTTCTCGACACCAAACTTACCAGACTTGGCATGAGAAGAGGCAGAGACTGAAGTTAGAACAGCAAAACCCATAAAAAACATACAAGCTCAGTCATATACCTGCCAACATATTCCCCCAGCCAGCATGCCACTGACAGTTGAACTCTTGGCACAGTATTTAGCATGACGAGATCTCATCACTTCAGGACTATACCAGTTTGATGATAAGTGCGAAAATTACCGTGCATGGTACTCCTCATTCGCCAATGCAACCAGCGGAGTCCAGCTTACAGCAATCCAAGAGTTGGATCTTATGACAAAATGGCTGGGAAAAGAATCATGCGAACAGGTGAGATGCATACGTTCAGTGTATGTCAACAACCCCAAGCTAGCCTTATGCAAAGCATGGGAGAGACTTCGGGAGTGCTGTGCGGCCCCTGAAATTATTGAAACGGTACTATTTTGACGCCTGGAAAATTTTCCTAGGGTGTCAAACAAGGACCACACTAAATTAAGAGAACTCGGAGATTTACTCATGGAGATTGAAGGCGCTAAAGAAGACGGCTATTTAACTGGCCTGTCATATCTAGATACTTCATACAGAATTGCACCAACTGTCAATAAACTTCCATTTGGGCTGCAGGAAAGGTGGACGTCTGTTGGCTCAGAGTACAAGGAAGAGAACGATGGTCGATTTCCTCCCTTTAAGTATTTCACTGGGTTTGTGTGCAAGGAGGCGAAGAAGTGAAATGACCCTAGCTTCATGAGTCCAGGTAGCAGTACAATTCACACCAAGACAGTCAAATCCACTTCAAATAATTTTAACATCAATAAACCTGTCTCAGTGCGTAAAACTGATGTCTCCACAACTAACAATGACCCTAGCAAGATTTGTCCATTGCACAACAAACCCCACCCCCTCAAAAAATTTTGAATAACCACACTGAGATCCTGACGCCAAGCGCAGTGCTACACCAGCCGCATCTCCACCACATTGCCAAGCACATCCCAGAACTGGATCCAAAAGCAGAAATACTCCTGCTACTCAGAAGAGACGTTCTCAGGGTGCCCAAGGTCAGGGAGCAGGTCAACGTACCACACGACGCCCCCTTTGCCCAGCGCCTGGATCTGCGCTGGGTGGTGATAGGAGAGGTGTGCCTTGGCAATGTACACAAACTGACCAATGTGTTAGAGAGTGGCCGCCATTCAATTTTTCAACCCTGCACAAGCTTTATGTGTATCAAGGAAGCACGACAAGGCTTTAACAAGTGTAGTAAAGTAACTGAGAAGACACTGGGACAGTCAGTCTTCACTCAAACTGAGCATGATAATAAACTTGCTCCATCAGCAGAAGATGCCATCTTCTTAAAAATAATGGACAGCACGGTCTTCAGAGATGAAGCAAATAGCTGGGTCGCCCCACTACCTTTCAAAGAACCATACCAGCGCTTGCCAAACAACAAAGAGCAGGCAGTCAAACCTCACTCACCGAGGCAGCACACAGAGAATTGTGCGTGTTTTCAGATGCGTCAACCAAGGCAATCGGTGCTGTGGCTTACTTGAAAGTAGTTGGGAAGGATGGCCAAGTTGAAGTAGGATTTGTAACTGGTAAGGCGAAGCTCACTCCTCAGTCTGAGCCGACAATTCCAAGGCTTGAACTGTTCGCAGCTGTCCTGGCTGTGGAAATGGCAGATCTTATCCAGGACGAGCTAGACCTAGAGCTGGATGACACCAAGTTCTACACAGATAGCAAAGTAGTGCTTGGCTATATTTATAATGAATCAAAACCTTTCTGTGTGTACGTTCATAATAGAGTTCAACGTATCCGCCTGTCTTCAAAGCCTGAACAATGGCATTATGTACGTACCGAGGATAACCCTGCAGACCATGCATCGAGATCCTTACCTGCATCCCGTCTGGCGCAGACTTCCTGGTTCACCGGACCCCCCTTCCTGTATCAGCCACCAATGGAAAAAACTCAAACGAGTGTGACATTTGAGCTGATCGAACCTGAAAGAGGCTCTGAAATTTGGCCGCAAATACAAACAGGAGCCACCTACCTGGAAGAATCAATACGTACCACCGAATGCTTTCAGCGGTTCTCCACTTTGAATTCCTTAGTGAGAGGACTTGTGTTCCTCATTCACATGGCCAGATCCCACAAACACTCATCCCGAAATAGTAAATGTAAGGGATGGCACAAATGTAACTTAACTCGCACTGCGGATGAATTGGCCCAGGCAAAGGACGTCATCTTTAAAGCAACTCAAAGAGCGGCTTTTGCAAGGGAGCTTTCGGTCCTCCAAGCTAATAAACCAAAACCAAAGGACAGCCCTTTGAGGAAACTCAACCCGATCCTGAAGAACGATCTCATTTGCATTGGAGGCCGGTTAATATACTCTCACCTTTCAGCTGCAGAAAAGAGCCCAGTAATCCTGCCTGAAGACAGCCACATGTCCTTACTGCTCACATGCCATCACCATGAACAGGTAAGGCATCAGGGTCGTCACCTGACAGAGGGAGCAGTCAGGACAGCGGGACTGTGGATCTTGGGAGGCAAAACACTGATCAACTCAGTACTCCACAGATGTGTAACCTGCTGGAAACCGCGAGGGAAGCTGGAAGTTCAACGTATGGTGGACCTCCCACCAGAATGCCTCAATGCCTGCCCTCCTTTTACATATGTAGGGCTCGATGTATTTGGTCCCTGGATTGTCATCACTAGACGCACCAGAGGAGGACAAGCAGAGAGCAAACAGTGGGCCATCATGTTCAGCTGCATGAGTTCAAGAGCGGTACACATTGAGGTAATCGAATCTTTGGATACATCCAGCTGCATTAACGCTCTCAGGCGCTTCTTTGCACTAAGTGGCCCTGCAAAACAGTTAAGGTCTGATTGCGGCATGAACTTTGTTGGAGCATCCAAGGAGCTCGGGATGGACAAAACGGTGCAAAGGTACCTCAGTGAGCAGGGATGCAACTGGGAGTTTAACACACCACACGCCTCTCACACGAGAGGCTCATGGGAGCGGATGATTGGTATCACCAGAAGAATTCTTGATTTAATGTTTCTGCAGCAACGCACCCGACTGACCCACGAGGTAATGTGCACACTAATGGCAGAGGTCACAGCCATTATAAATGCACGACCACTCCTACCTGTGTCTTCTGACCCTGAAAACCCCTTCATACTCTCGCCATCAATGCTCCTTACGCAGAAGGCAGGAGTTCCCCCTCCACCTGTGGACTTCTCAGATAAGGATTTGTACACAAAGCAATGGAGACAGGTTCAGGCTCCCGCAAATCAGTTCTGGTCCCGTTGGAGACATGAATATCTACCTTTGTTGCAACACAGACAAAAGTGCACAGAACTTTTCAATCGAAGCAAGAAGCTGAGAGTGAAAGACTGAAGCATCGCAGAGGGAAGGTCGTTATTCTTTTCTTTAACTGATCGGGGAAAAGAGGCTCTACTGCGGAGGCGCGTGACGTAGCGCGCCAAGATTTAAAAGAAAGATCGCCATATACAGCGGCCATTGTCATAGCGGCCATCGTTGGAGTGGACTGAGTCTGAGTGGGACAGCTTTGGCTCAATCAGGCTTCGGCGAGAAACAGGCAGAGGCGAGGGTAGTTTCCGGAGAGTTTCTGTTTTTCTTCTTTTTTTTTGTTCAGACTAGAGAATATGTCAGGCAGGATGTTGGAATGCTCCTCTTGCAGGATGTGGGAAGTCAAGGAGATCTCTGGTGTCCCTGACAACGATAACTGCAAGAAGTGCATCCAGCTGCAGCTCCTAACAGACCACGTTAGGGAACTGGAGCAGTTGCTGGATGACCTCCAGATCATTCGGGAGACTGAGCAGTTTATAGATAGTAGCTTCCAGGAGGTAGTTACACCTAAGGAACAGGGCACAGTTAATTGGGTTACCATCAGGCGAGGGAAGGGGAAAGGGCAGATAGTGCAGGGTTCCCCTGTGGCCATTCCCCTCCAAAACAGGTATACCAATTTGGATACTTTTGGGGGGATGGCTATCTAGGACAAGCTGCGGCAGCCGGATCTCTGGCACTGAGTCTGGTTCTGCAGTGCAGAAGGGAGGGAGGAAGAAGAGGAGAGCGGTAGTGATAGGGGACTCCATAGTCAGGGGTACAGACGGGAGATTCTGTGGTCGTGACAGAGACTCCCGGATGGTTTGTTGCCTCTTGGGTGCCAGGGTCAGGGATGTCTCTGATCGCGTGCACAGCATTCTGAAGTGGGAGGGTGATCAGCCAGATGTCGTGGTACACATTGGTACCAATGACATAGGTAGAAAGAGTCAGGAGGTCCTGAAGAGTGAGTACAGAGAGCTTGGTAGGAAGTTGAAAAACAGGACCGCGAGGGTAATAATCTCCGGATTGCTACCTGTGCCACGTGTCAGTGAGGGCAAGAGAAGGATGCTCTGGCAGATGAACACATGGCTGAGAAACTGGTATAGGGGGCAGGGTTTCAGATTTCTAGATCATTGTGACCTCTTCTGGGGCAGGTGGGACCTGTACAAGAGAGACGGGTTACACCTGAACTACAAGGGGACCGATATACTTGCAGGGAGGTTTGCTAGTGTTATTGGGGAGGGGTTAAACTAGATTTGCAGGGGGATGGAAATCAGAGTGCCAGAGTAGATAGTGGAACAGGGGTAAAATTAAATGATGTTAGTAGTTCATGCAAAGTCACAAATAGTAAGGTTGTGTGTGGTGGTAATAATCTTCTGAGGTGTATATATGTCAATGCGAGGAGTATTGTGGGAAAGGCAGACTAGTTGAGGGCCTGGATTGACACATGGAATTATGACATCATAGCCATTACTGAAATTTGGCTACAGGAGGGGCAGGACTGGCAGCTTAATGTTCCGGGGTTCCAATGTTTCAGACATGATAGAGGCAGAGGGATGAAGGGTTGGGGGGAGGGGGGCGTGGTGGCTTTGCTAGTCAGGGAAAATATTACAGCAGTGCTTTGGCAGGACAGATTAGAGGGCTTGTCTACTGAGGATATATGGGTGGAGCTGAGAAACAGGAAAGGTATGACCACATTAATAGGGTTGTATTATAGACCACCCAGTAGTCAGCAAGAATTGGAGCAAATCTGCAGAGAGGGAACAGACAACTGCAGGAGACAGAAAGTTGTGATTGTAGGGGCTTTTAATTTTCCACACATTGATTGGGACTCCCATACTGTTAAAGGTCTGGATGGGTTAGAGTTTGTGAAATGTGTTCAGAAAAGTTTTCTAGATCAATATATAGATGTACCAACTAGGGAGGATGCAATATTAGATCTCCTATTAGGAAATGAGTTAGGGCAGGTGACGGAAGTGTGTGTAGGGGAACACTTTGGTCCTAGCGATCATAACGTTATTAGTTTCAACTTGATCATGGATAAAGATAGATCTGGTCCTCGGGTTGAAGTTCTAAGCTGAAAAAAGGCCAAATTTGAAGAAATGAGAAAGGATCTAAAAAGCATAGATTGGGACAGGTTGTTCTTTCGCAAGGATGTGATTGGTAAGTGGGAGGCCTTCAAAGGAGAAATTTTGAGAGTGCAGAGTCTGTATGTTCCTGTCAGGGTTAAAGGCAAAATGAATAAGAATAAGGAACTTTGGATCTCGAGGGATATTGGAACTCTGATAAAGAAGAAGAGAAAGATGTATAACATGTATAGGCAACAGGGAGGAAATAAGATGCTTGAGGAGTACAAAAGAGTAAGAAAGTACTTAAGAAAGAAATCAGGAGGGCTAAAAGAAGACATGAGGTTGCTTTGGCAGTCAGGGTGAAGGGTAATCCTAAGAGCCTCTACAGGTACGTTAAGAGCAAAAGAGAGGTGAGAGTAAGGGATAAAATTGGTCCTCTTGAAGATCAGAGTGGTCGGCTATGTATGGAACCAAAAGAAATGGGAGAGATATTAAATGGATTTTTTTCATCTGTATTTACTAAGGAAACTGGAATGGAGTCAAGGCAAACAAGTAGGGAGGTCATGGAACTTATACAGTTTGAAGAGGAGGAGGTGCTTGCTTTCTTGAGGCAAATCAGAATAGATAAATCCCCAGGACCTGACAGGGTATTCCCTCGGACCTTGAAGGAGACTAGTGTTGAAATTGCAGGGGTCCTGGCAGAAATATTTAAAATGTCGATATCCACGGGTCAGGTGCCGGAGGATTGGAGGATAGCTCATGTAGTTCTGTTGTTTAAAAAAGGCTCAAAAAGTAAGCCAGAAAATTATAGGCTGGTAAGTTTGACATTGGTAGTAGGTAAATTATTGGAAGGAATACTAAGAGATAGGATCTACAAGTATTTGGATACTTATTAGAGAAAGTCAGCATGGCTTTGTGCATGGGGGTAGGTCATGTTTAACAAATCTATTAGAGTTTTTCAAGTAAGTTACCTGGAAAGTGGATGAAGGGAAGGCAGTGGATGTTGTATACATGGACTTTAGTAAGGCCTTTGACAACGTACCACATGGGAGGTTAGTTAGGTAGATTCAGTCACTAGGTATACATGGAGAGGTAGTAAATTGGATTAGACATTGGCTCAATGGGAGAAGCCAGAGAGTGTTAATGGAGGATTGCTACACTGAGTGGAGGCCTGTGACTAGTGGTGTGCCACAGGGATCAGTGCTGGGTCCATTGTTATTTGTCATCTATATCAATGATCTGGATGATAATGTGGCAAATTGGATCAGCAAATTTGCTGATGATACACAGATTGGAGGTGTAGTGGACAGTGAGGAAGGTTTTCAAAGCTTGCAGAGGAATTTGGACCAGTTGGAGGAATGGGCTGAAAAATGGCAGATGGAGTTTAATGCAGACAAGTGTGAGGTATTGCACTTTGGAAGGTGAAACCAAGGTAGAACATACAAGGTAAATGGTAGGACACTGAGGAGTGCAGTAGAACAGAGGGATCTGGGAGTACAGATACATAATTCCCTAAAAGTGATGTCACAGGTAGATAGGGTCGTAAAGAGAGCTTTTGGTACATTAGCCTTTATAAATCAAAGTATTGAATATAAGAGTTGGAATGTATAAGACATTGGTGAGACCGAATTTGGAGTATTGTGTGCAGTTTTGGTCACCTAATTACAGGAAGGATATTAATAAGGTTGAAAGAGTGCAGGGAAGGTTTACAAGGATGTTGCTGGGACTTGAGAAACTGAGTTACAGAGAAAGTTTGAATAGGTTAGGACTTAGTTACCTGGAGTGTAGGAGAATGAGGGGTGATTTGATAGTGGTGTATAAAATTATGATGGGTATAGATAGAGTGAATGCAAGCAGGCTTTTCCCACTGAGGCTAGGGGAGAAAAAAACCCCCCAGAGGTCATGGGTTAAGGGTGAAGGGGGAAAAGTTTAAAGGAAATATTGGGGGGGCTTCTTCACGCAGAGAGCGGTGGGAGTGTGGAATGAGCTGCTAGGTGAAGTGGTGAATGCGGGCTCACTTTTGACATTTAAGAAAAACTTGGACAGGTACATGGATGAGAGGGATTTGGAGGGATACAGCCCAGGTGTAGGTCGGTGGGACTAAGCAGAAAAATGGTTCGGCACAGCCAAGAAGGGCCAAAAGGCCTGTTTCTGTGCTGTAATGTCCTATGATTCTATGGTTCTAACCTCGCAGGAATCTTCAAGTTGGAGATTTAGTCCTGCTCAGGGACAAGCAGATCGCCCGCAACTGCTGGCCAATGGCCAGAATCACTGCCACATTCCCTGGTAGGGATGATCATGTCAGGAAGGCTGAGTTGAAAACTTCTGACCGAGGTGATGTGAAAACTTACCAAAGACCAGTTGCAGAAGTCGTTCTACTTCTACCTAAAGACTGATCTAGAGACTGAAGTTTCGTATCATGCTCATAGTGACCTTACGAAGGTCAGGCGGGGAGTGTGTTGCCCTTAAGGCATTTGTTTAGCTTTATTACATTTTCGCTTTAGTCATTCGCTAGTAATTATTTTCTAGTTAAAGTTAAGGTTGTTGAAAGTAAATTCATTGTCTGGTTGTATCGCGGCATGCGATGACGTCACACCCGGTTTCGCCGTGTCTTGTGGGTAAATACCGGTTTGGAGAAAAGGGAAGGCGGGGGTTTATGTGTGCAGGATCAGCACGAGAAAAGTTTCATTATACGCACTAAGAAACATCATAGAAGCAACGCTGTAAGTTCATAAGATAATCCATATGTTGAAGTAAAAATGTTAACGCTGATTCTGTTAAAAGTAATGATGGTTGATAAAGTTTATTTTCTTGTGCTATTGAAAGCGTTGCTGGATAGTTGGTGTTGAAGTGTATTTAAAGTTGTTGATGGCGTAGGTAGGTTCTGGCTGTATGTTGTACTTTAATGTAATATAGCTTGTTGTACTTTTACAAGTATTTATGATGTAAATATGATGCCAAGAAAGAAACAAATACTGCATATATTTTGTATTGTTTTATCAATGGTTTTCACCACACATTAATGTGGAAGAGTGAACAGTAAACGGTTAATCTTACTGAGATCCTGCCTCATTGACTTTGGTTTAACCCAGTGTTTAGTTCAGAGTTTCTACACCTGCACGAGAACTCTACAGGGTAACTGTCATGTTTGTTCTTTAACAAAGGCAGACTTGTGTGGGTAAAGACACTAGAACTATTTTATTTATGGGTTTATAAAATATCTTCAGCTTGACCACATTTTACTCTGGACACTCCAGCCCACCAGGAGCACGTGTGAGCTGTTCACCAACATCACTTCCAGTTCTGGGTGAACCGTCCTCATGGCACACTGGAAACTAAAGTTCTTTATTACATACACATGTAATAACACATCTTCCCCCTTTAATGAAAAATAAACACAATACTTTGTCCCCATAAACCTGCAAGAAATAATAATGCTTTCCAGCAAAGATATTTACATTAACTTTTATTGTAATGAGCAAATACAGTCCTTTATTCACACAACACTCCCAGTCAGTCTCTGAGATAGTTTAATGATTCCTTTTGAACTTCTTCTTGTTTCCACAGATGTCTTGGTTTTACTTGCTGCGTTAATGCCAGTGTCCTTTTGAGAACTCTCCTCTACATGTTCAATTATTTCACATACTTCTGCCAAAATTATATCCATTCATCTCTGTTCTTGTCTTTGCTGTGTGACTATAATTCACTGCACTTGCCTCATAGTGGAGCCCTGGACTACATTCATGTGATCAGTGAGTCTTTGCATGAGTTCCAACAGATTCTGTCTTCTGTTGGTTGCTTATCATAAGATAGCAACTCTGCCTGTTGCTTTGTGTTGAACTGTTGTTGTTGTTCTCACCTTGGGGATTGCATGGTCTCCCCATCTTTCTTTATATTTTTTCTCTTCAACTTCAGAAAGGATCATGGAGATATTTTGAACCCTAGCTGCATGTTGTGGAAGCAAGACTGGCGACTTCTTCATCATGATCACCCTGTTCAGCACTGGCATCCTGACTGTTATACTGGTATGGATGTCTATGGAAGGTAAAGTTCTTGTGCTTGTCTTGCATAACCTCTCCAGATCTCTCACAGATGCTTTTACAAACTTCTCGAGTTACATTGGGTAAGCATCTAAGCCCCTCAAAGACATCTGTGTACACTTTATTGAGTGTTGCCTGGTCACCTTTGGTCTGTGAAGCTACTACGAATACTCTTTCCACCAGATTGAGCCTTTCACATGCAGTCACACCCAATATTGTCTGTACTTGCTTTTCAACAATCAGTAGCTTTGCCTTTCGGTGTTGTCCCTTGTGCTTGAAGGTCACTGTACAGCCCCTTTCACTGAAATATTTTCTCCAGTATAGCCTGTCACTTTAAACTTCTATGGGTACATCTTGCTCTTTACTTTGAGAGTCTTGTACTCATCCACAGACAACAGATTTGCCTGGGCTCTGGTGTCAAGCTTGAACGGAACTACTGTCTCATTCATGGTCATGGAATGATACGTTCTGTTTTACCAGCACCAGCAGTCTGTAGAGAATCCTCCATTTCCTCAGCAACTGTGTGCACCTTTCTCTTGGTAGCTTTGCTGCACTTACCAAAATGACTCCTCTTCCTACAAATAATATAGGATTTATCATAAGCAGGACCGTGGGATATGTCTACCTCTGCATTTGCTGCATTTGCTGTTTGAGCCTATCCCTTCAGATTGTGGTAACTTAGTGAAATGCCCTGTGCTCCACCCCTCTGTTTTCACAGCCTGCACTGTTGTTTCTGCTCTGTGCAGCTCCTTAGCTTGTGCTCGTGTAGTCTCCGCAGCCCTGCACATATTCACTGCCTTTCTAGTGACAATTTCTTTTCATGGAGCAGGCTTTCCCCAAGTCCATTATTTGAGATTCCATAGACTATTCTGTCTTTAACTTGTGAGTCCCCCAAATCTCTAAACTCACAGGACTTACTCATTGCGTGAAGCTCAGCTAACTATTGGTCAAAGCTGTTCACAAGAAAAGTATTTATATCTGTACACAGGAAAATAATTTATATCTTTCAAATGTGATATTTTTACTTGAGATAAAATACTCATTTTTTTTTCATCAGAGTGTCCAATGTCAAGTCTGTCTCATCAGTTTGAGAGTTGTAATAGATATCCAAAGCACCGTCACCAATTACGTGTAGAAAGATGGTTGCATTCAGTCTGGCTCTACTCGCCACTACTCGCTGTTTGAAGCTTTTCCGATTGTCAGCTAGATCGCTGGTAAACTGCATAACTGTGGGAGGACTTAGGTTTTCCATTACAGAATGTCTTGTGCTTCTCTCACCTCGTATTCTCGGTGAATCCAGTGAACCTTGACAGCTTCAAGACACAATGTGCTCTCTGGCAGCAGCTTCCCTCTGTCGGAAGCAGCGTCTCTTCCTTAGTTGCTTGCAGTATTCAGGTACACTTCGTATTTAAACCTAACACCGACTTCAGGCACCATGTTACAGAATGGCTTCAGCTCAACCACATTTTACTCTGGACACTCCAGCCCCTCAAGAGCACCAGCATCAGTACCGGTCCCCGCTGAACTGTCCTCATGGTACACTGGAAACTGAAGTTCTTTATTACGTACACACATAATAACACAGTATCTAATTATCATGGTTTTTTACTGTTTTAGAAGGGATCCTGAGGAAATAGTTTGGTATTCCCATACCATTCTGTAATGCAGCCAGTCAACATACTTTCCACCACACATCTATAGAAGTCTGTCAAGGTTTCTGATGACATGCCAAATCCCCACAAACTCCTAATGAAGTAGAATGAAGGGAAAAAAAGGGAAATTGAAGCAGAATTCTATATCCTAGAAAGGGAGTCAGTTTATCCTTATCCTTGAAAACAGAACAAGTGCCTCACCTGCTCCTACACCTCCCCTCTCACTACCATTCTTGGCCCCAAACAGTCCTTCCAGGTGAGGCACCACTTCATTTCTGAGTCTGTTGAGGTCATGTACTGTGTCTGGTGCTCCCGGTGTGGTCTCCTGTATATCGGTAAGACCCAATGTAGATTGGGAGACCGTTTCACCGAGCACCTACTCTCTGACTGCCAGTAGAAGTGGGATCTCCCAGTGGCCACCCATTTTAATTCTATTTCCCATTCCCATTCTGATATGTCCATCCATGGCCTCCTCTCCTGTTGTGATGAGGCCACACTCACGTTGGAGGAACAACACCTTATATTCTGTCTGGGTAGCCTCCAACCTGATGGCATGACCATTGATTTCTTGTACTCCCAGTAATGATGCTTGCCCCCTACCTGCTCCTTCACCAGACCCCATTCCCTTTTCCCTCTCTCACCTCATCACCTCCCTTTGGTGTGACTCCCCTCTTTTCTTTCTTCCATGTTCTTTTATCCCACCTATCAGACTCACCTTCTCCAGCCCTGTATCTCTTCCACCAATTGACTTTCCAGCTATTTACTTCATCCCTCCCCCTCCCGTTTCTCTTATCACCCGGCTTCTCTCTCCCCTCCCCCACCTTTTAAATCTATTCCTCATCTTTTTTTTTCTCTAGTCCTGCCAAAGGGTCTTGGCCCAAAAAGTCGACTGTACTTTTTTCCATAGATGCTGCCTGTCCTGATGAGTTCCTTCAGCATTTTGTGTGTGTTGCTTGGATTTCCCGCATCTGCAGATTATTTCTTGAGTCAGTTTATTGATTGATACTTTGATTAAGTACATGTGATTACATATTTTGAAGATGATCTCTTGCAGTAGGTGGTGCAAAAATCTACCCAGATTGCATAAATTGGGTAAGCGTTCAAAAATCTTCCTTCATAAGAACAACTGATGATAAATTGGTGAGAGGAAGAATGTGTAGACAGCTGTAGCATCAAGTATTTGGCATGTTAAAGTATCTTGCTGACATGCAGAAACAAAGCTAAAACAGATGAGGGCCATGTAGTTGACAAGAAACATTAGTTTCTGGGGTGGAAATCAGGAATGATTCAGTGTGCAGGAGTCACTGAAGTATTCCATGTTTTGTCAACGTTTGAATCTAACTCAATTTAGTAATAAGCTTGGAATTCCTATCCATATAAGACATGTTACAGAGGTAATCTCATTCATTCTAACTAGGGGCCACTGTTCAAAAATCAGGGGTCAGCTACTTAAGACAGATATGAAAAAAATTCTTTCATGAGGCTTTTGAACTCTTCTTCAAAGGCAACAAAGCAGAGTCTTTGAACATATTTAAGGCAGCAGAGGTAGATAGATTCTAGGTGAGTAAGGGGGTGAAAGGTAGGACAGGAATGCTGAGTTAAGGCTACAGGCAGATCAAATGTGATCTAATTAAATACAGGAAAAAACTTCTGTTCTGAATTTGTTTGTTCATACGTTCTTGTGTTAAAATATTCAATCTTCTAAAATTGTTAGTTTCATCCTCTTAAAATTTATGACTGTAAAATCAGGGGTGTCAAACTCATTTTAGGTCACAGGCCGGATTGAGCAAAATGCAGCTTCATGCGGGCCGGATCAGTCGGACGCGTGCAAACGCAGCTTTCGTTGCCTCCGTTTTTTCAGCCTGCTCTCATGTGTCTCAGTCTCTGCTATAACTACAAAGTGTTTCACTTTACAAATTCCATTTCTTATGAAGAAGACTGCCGAGCAAGACTGCTGAATAAACACTAAAAACCCTGAAAACCTGGTACCTGAATAAACTCAGCATTATCCATATCATACGCCATAGGCGCTTCGATTACTGGGGCCAGCTTTAATAGTAATTAGATATTATCTCGCGGGCCAAAGATAATTCCACTGCGGGCCTTGAGTTTGACATATATGCTGATCTGCTCTGTGATTTGATCTCTTAGCAATATTTGTGGACCATTCTTGTCAGAAAGTTCTCAGGTGCAAGGATAGTGCCCGGTGGTGTATTTTCTCCTCTGCTCATGGACTTCACAAGTTGTGATAAAGTCAATAGACTTTTAAAAAAATCTTGATTTCTTGTACATGCATATGTTAGAAGATCTTTCTTCTATATATCTTTTCTTAAACTTTCTTCAAAATAGAACGTTTTTGTAAATATATTTTTTCAAATTAAATGCATTTCATCTCTTTTCTCGAAGTGGGATCAATTTACTTCAGTGATATAATAGCTGGGTCCCTGAGGAGAAAAATGATCGTCTTCGAACACGTATATCTAAACGTGGAGCTCCAGGGTAGGTGATTATAAGATAACTGTTGTGTGTATAGAATAACTTATTAGCAATGTTTCAACGACAAATGTCAGAAATTTATGTGTGCATTGCGGATGAGGATAGTGGTTTCCCATGGCTTGATCAGTGAAACTTTCCTGATTAGAATTAGTTGGAGTTATTTGCAAATAGTCCATTCCTGATATCAAAAATTTTAATGTAATTTTATTAAGTTAATTGATTGTGATACTTTTGAATTGGTATGTGTTAATTTCTGCTCCAGAAGATGTTTATATTGTCTATATAAAGCAGTAAAATTGTTTCAATGATAATCAAAAAATGCATTTGCATTATTCCTTTAAACAAAGTGAAAAATTCAAATTGTGGTATAATAACCTCAATTTGAAATTAAATTGCACTTTTGTGCGATTTTTAAAAGTATCTCGAAGTACATCATAGAATTGACACCCAGAAAAGGATAGACGTATTAGGAAAGGTCAACAAAAATGTGGAGCTAAATTGAGAGAAGGGCTGGAAGGGTAAAATAAATTGAAAAAGCAAAGACTTTACAGTAATTGCACAATTACATAGATCATAATGGTTAAGTCAGGATCATCAAAGAAGGGTTTAAAGAAAAGGAACAGAAATTTGAACAGTGATGCTGAAACTTAAGAATATTACCAAGAGTTTAATAAAGTGATAGAAATTAAATCTGATCTTTACATTTTAAAATGGAAGAGTGCAAAGTGCAGGTCAACGAGGCTAGGTGTAACGGTTCAGCAAGGGATGAGAAGGACAGTCTCCTTGTGAAAGTGCTACACTTAAAAGGTTATGGAGTATGGGCAGTTGTGAGAGATCATTGAATGTGGAAGTGGACAAAACCATAGAAGAGGTGTTAACAACAGGTGGTTCAAAGCTGGTGGTTATATGAGTGGAAGTACATAGACTGTGAAATGGAAAGGTGCTGGGAAGAGAACTGAAGAGCCCACAATATGACCTGGATGAGGAAGTGGAGGGATGGGTTAGCAAGTTTGCTGATGACACAAAGGTTGGGGGTGTTGTGGATAGTGTGGAGAGCTGTCAGAGGATACAGTGGGACATTGATAGGATGCAAAACTGGGCTGAGAAGTGGCAGATGGAGTTCAACCCAGATAAGTGTCAAATGCTTCATTTTGATAGGTCAAATATGATGGCAGAATATAGTATTAATGGTAAGACTCTTGGCAGTGTGGAGGATCAGAGGGACCTTGAGGTCTGAGTCCATAGGACGCTCAAAGCAGCTGCACAGGTTGACTCTGTGGTTAAGAAGGCATACAGTGTATTGGCCTTCATCCATCGTGGAATTGAATTTAGGAGCCGAGAGGTACTGTTGCAGCTATATAGGACTCTGGTCAGACCCCACTTGGGGTACTGTGCTCAGTTCTGGTAGCCTCAATACAGGAAGGATGTGGAAACCATAGAAAGAGTGCAGAGGAGAGTTACAAGGATGTTGCCTGGATTGGGGAGCATGCCTTATGAAAGCAGTTTGAGTAAACTCGGCCTTTTCTCCTTGGAGTGACAGAGGATGAGAGGTGACCCGATAGAGATGTATAAGATGATGTGAGGCATTGATCATGTAGATAGTCAGAGGCTTTTTCCCAGGGCTGAAACAGCTGCCACAAGAAGGCACAGGTTTAAAGTGCTTGGGAGTAGGTACAGAGGAGATGTCAGGGGTAAGATTTTTACACAGAGAGTGGTAAGTGCATGGCATGGGCTGCCGGTGACAGTGGTGGAGGCGGATACGATAGGGTCTTTTAAGAGACTTTTGGATAGGTACATGGAGCTTAGTAACATAGAGGGCTATGGGTAACCCTAGTAATTTCTAAGGTAGGGACATATTCGACACAACATTGTGGGCCAAAGGGCCTGTATTGTGCTGTAGGTTTTCTGTGTTTCTAAATTTCTAAAGCTTGAAAACTTCCTGCTTCACCCTGTGCCAGAAGCCAGGGATAGATGATGAAATCAGTTCAGGAGCTGTTTCAGAATCAGTTCATAACGGGCTAAATATATGATTGGAATTCATGAGCCTCTGCTGCTGATTTTGAGAAGCAGCATTCCACCTTAGTGATTCTTCTGAAAAATTTTACCAGAATGGCTTTTAGATTGGGTGGAAGAATCTTGGACTGAGTTCCATATCAGGAATTACATCACATTATATACAGTTCCTGACATACTGGCTGAAGTATATGGGCCATGACACATAAAAAAGCTGAACTTCCAGTGCACACAAACTCATTATTGCTTTATGGTGCTAAATGGTCTTTCTAATCATGTCAGCTTGTTTTACACTGCCTCTGAAATCTATTCTAGACAGAAACATAGAGGATGACGTTAGAGTTCTTGAGAACCAATGGTACATTAGCCCTTGGGGATAGAGGAGACAACAGTGGAGCAGAAGAAACAAATTGCTGAAGAAACTCAAAAGGCCAAGCAGCATCTGTGGGGGCAGAGCGATAGTTGACATTTTAGGGTCAAATTGCAGGGTCATTACACAGAAAGGGTTACACAGTAAAATAGCGGTTAGCGAGACGTGACTACAGCTCGGCGTGTGGGAGTTCAGCGTTCAATTCTGATGCCGTCTGTAAGGAGCTTGTACATTCTCCCTGTGACCATATGGTAAGTCCGCTGGGTGCTCCTGTTTCCTCTCACAGTCCAAAGATGTACAGATTAGTAGTTTGATTCCTCATTGTAAATTTCCTGTGATTAGGCCAGGGTTAGATAGGTGGGCTGCTGTGTGGTGCAGCTCGTTGGGCTAGAAGGGCCTGTTCCACGCTGTAGCTCTAAAAAAATAAATAAAACTTCAGGCATTCCTTTGTCTCCACAGAATTCACTTCACCCTCTGAGTTCCTCCAGCAATTTGTATATTTGCCTTTATTACAATATGGTTTCAAAACAGAACTAAAATTCTTGCTCTAATATATAAGGTCTAGGTAAGACTACAGTTGGAATATTGTGGTCAGGATTTGTCTCCTTAATAAAAAGTATGTACTTGCCATGAAGGGAGGACAGAGAAGATCTATTGGACACTTACCAGGTGTGTGTTTGTTATCTAAGAACATATTGAATTGAATTGAATTGAATGATCTTTATTGTCATTATACATAGATACAATGAAACTCTGTTTGGCTTTCTCTCAGGCAATCAAACAAAGTGGTAGATAAAAACAAGACAGTAATAGATAAACAGTATTAAATAGATAAGTAGCAGAAAATAAGTTACAGCAGCACCAGAATATCACAGTAATGCACAAAGTGCTGTTAGTGCAAGTATTTGAGTCCTTGTGTGTGCTCACAGTTTCAGTCATTGCTCTGTGGGAGTGGTGTGATGGAGGCCACAGCTCTGGGGTAGAAGCTGTTCCCCAGTCTATTTGTTCTGGCTTTTAGTGTCCTGAACCTTTTGCTGGACGGAAGTGGGTCAGACAGGGAGTGGCGGGGGTGTGTAGTGTCTCTGGTTATGCTGATTGCTCTCCTCCTGAATCTGCTGGAATAGATGGTGTCCAGTCCTGGGAGCTCCATCCTGACAATTCACTAGGCCGCCTTCACCACACGATGCAGGTCTTGTCGCTCAGCGGCTGTGCAGCTGGCATACCATACTGTGACGCTGTTGGTCAGGATGGTTTCAATTGTACTTCTGTAGAAGTTAAGCAACAGTTTTTGTGGGAGACGTACAAAAAAGCTGGATGAACTCAGCAGGTCAGGCAGCATCCGTTGAAAGAAGCAGTCCCTTCTTTAGTCCTGATGAAGGGTCTCGACCTGAAATGTTGACTGCTTCTTTCAACGGATGCTGCCCAACCTGCTGAATTCATCCAGCTTTTTTGTATGTCTTGATTTGACCACAGCATCTGCAGTGTACTTTGTGTTTAGTTTTAGTGGGAATTTGGCCTGTTTTAGCTTTCTGAGGAAGAAGAGTCTTTGTTGTGCCTTTTTTACAAGCAGCGAGGTCTTGGTGGTCCATGTCAGCTGTTTTGACAACATAACTCCAAGGAACTTTAGGTTTTCCACACTTTCCACTACCTCTCCTTGTATGTGGAAGGGGGCTGTGTACTCTGTCCTTTGATCTCCTGAAGTGAGATCAAAGTGAGATCCTGAAGTGACTGAGTGGTCCAATCTGTATTCACTAGAGATTAGAAGAATAAGAGGAGATCTCTTTGAACTATATTTTTAAAAAATCATACAAGGTTTGTGGGGATAGATACAGGGAAGATAATTCCTTAGAGTTAGGAGTCCTGGACCAGCAATCACAGTTTCAGAATAAGAGATAGTCCATTTAGTACTGGAAAGAGGAAAACTTTTTCATGAGAGGGTGGTGAATTGTCGGAAGTCATGAAGATGATTGATGTGCGAGATGCTGTGTAACCACAGTGCAAAGTGTCAAGCTTAACTTGCTATAACTTCTTACGTGGCAGAAGCAGGATGGGATATTCTGCAGTTGCCTGAACAGTGCTGCTTTGACAACTGTCGCGAAGCACAACACCAGCCAAGATAAAACAGCCCACTTGATACTAGATTCACTCATTGAAGCGCCGGTGTACTATGACTGCAGACCGCACACCTACCAATGACCAGCCAAGGTGTTTTCACTGATCACAAGCTTGTGGAAAAGGACAAAGTCACAGCTGTGCTAGTTAGATAGATAGATAGATAGATACTTTATTCATCCCCATGGGGAAATTCAACTTTTTTTTGAATGTCCCATACACTTGTTGTAGCAAAACTAATTACATACAATACTTAACTCAGTAAAAAATATGATATGCATCTAAATCACTATCTCAAAAAGCATTAATAATAGCTTTTAAAAAGTTCTTAAGTCCTGGCGGTAGAATTGTAAAGCCTAATGGCATTGGGGAGTATTGACCTCTTCATCCTGTCTGAGGAGCATTGCATCGATAGTAACCTGTCACTGAAACTGCTTCTCTGTCTCTGGATGGTGCTATGTAGAGGATGTTCAGAGTTATCCATAATTGACCGTAGCCTACTCAGCGCCCTTCGCTCAGCTACCGATGTTAAACTCTCCAGTACTTTGCCCACGACAGAGCCCGCCTTCCTTACCAGCTTATTAAGACGTGAGGCGTCCCTCTTCTTAATGCTTCCTCCCCAACACGCCACCACAAAGAAGAGGGCGCTCTCCACAACTGACCTATAGAACATCTTCAGCATCTCACTACAGACATTGAATGACGCCAACCTTCTTAGGAAGTACAGTCGACTCTGTGCCTTCCTGCACAAGGCATCTGTGTTGGCAGTCCAGTCTAGCTTCTCGTCTAACTGTACTCCCAGATACTTGTAGGTCTTAACCTGCTCCACACATTCTCCATTAATGATCACTGGCTCCATATGAGGCCTAGATCTCCTAAAGTCCACCACCATCTCCTTGGTCTTGGTGATATTGAGACGCAGGTAGTTTGAGTTGCACCATATCACAAAGTCCTGTATCAGTTTCCTATACTCCTCCTCCTGTCCATTCCTGACACACCCCACTATGGCCGTGTCATCAGCGAACTTCTGCACATGGCAGGACTCCGAGTTATATTGGAAGTCTGATGTGTACAGGGTGAACAGGACCGGAGAGAGTACGGTTCCCTGCGGTGCCCCTGTGCTGCTGACCACCGTGTCAGACCTACAGTCTCCCAACCGCACATACTGAGGTCTATCTGTCAAGTAGTCCACTATCCAATCCACCATGTGAGAGTCTACTCCCATCTCCGTTAGTTTGTGCCTTAAGATCTTGTTATGCCCATATTCCATAAATTAGAAATAACTGGCAGAAGAGGGAAAGCTGAGACAGAAGAACTTCATAGAATATGCTATGAGAGCTATGAAATAGTTTACTTTTAAAAGATGTCAAGTGCATTGGCGCCCAGTGTGACCAAGGATATGAAGAAATAACAGTAGCTGATATGCTATTGTGTTCCTATCACAATCCCTTCCTTCTCCTTCCCCAACAGTAGCCCTTTCATGGTATCAATTGTAATATAACTTAGTGTTCCATCTCCAAAGGCATCAGAAGGCATTGTTGCAACAGTATTCAAGAGCCTGTGTACCCTGCCTTCAGCCTCATTTAGTAGCACATGGAAGTCCAGTGGCAAAGTTCTGTGTTCCTTTCCTAAATGATGTTCTCTCAGTATAAATGATGCTTTGAGTGGTCATTATCGTAATAATAACTAATTGTATCATCAGCTTCAATTAACAGAGAGTTATTTGAGAAAGTCAGGAATTATTGGCCGCTGCTGGAAGTAATTGTTAAAAGACCACACATGAGCTTCTGAATATTCATGCCCATTTCAGATGTTTCACTTCAAAGATCATGCCAATTAGAAAAGGAAGGCTCAGTAAATTTATGTACCATTTTCTGCCTGGTCTCTGTCCAGGTAATGTCTGAACCTACATAATATTGTTGAAAGAATTCAGTAAGAAAGTAATTGAACAAATAATTGCACAACTTAACAACAAAACTCTAGGCCTTCTTTTGTCAATCAATACATGGAATCAGACTATTACTTGCCTTGAGCAATATCAGTTTGGTTGGTAATGTGAAAATTACTGCATTGCTGTACCTGAATGAGTATTTTAAGAGGTGACAATCAAAATAAATACTTAATACATAAATACTAAAACTAGGATTGTCTTATTCACCTTTCTTTCATGATCTCAGTGCTCAATGCTCAAGAATATACTCCCTGTTGTGAGAACATGTTGAGCAGACATACACATAGTGTTATTGAGAATTATATTTTAAATCAAATATCTTACTCAATTCTCAGGAAGATAATTAAAAACTCACTTAGAATTAGAACTATCCTGGAGTTGATATAAACTTTATGACTGTGACACTTTCTCTACAAACAGAATATGAGCTCTTTCATTTAGATCTCATCATAAACAAGCAGATCTTTCAATATGTCCAGATTCTTTATTTTTGCATCATTTTTCTGATTTTTTTTTTGAACATAATGTTAGGGAGCTGCCTCGAAATATTTTCTGAGTCTGATTCAATTTGAATTAGGTAGGATTTGGATTTCTTCTCAGATAGGAATAGTGGACCTCATTTACAGTCAATGATACTTGATTGATAAGAAATGTAACAGTGTACCATGAAAATACTGAGACAAAGCCTCCTGTTTCTTTTATTCCTCTTAAAATACTCATTCAGTTACAGCAATGTAGTAATTTTCACAACCCTAATGCCAATTAATTGGTTGTGCATCAGGCAATTCTGTGAATTTCAAGTTTACTATGCAGGAAGGGTAAATGTCAGATAGGTCATTTTTTTCATGCTGGTGCCAAATTTGTTCATATTCAACTATTTTCTAGGATTTATTCATTTTGATAATTTTATTTTGAGAGCTTCAGACATGGAATTCATATCATTTCATAGTGAGGACATTGTAAATAAAAGATAGGCTATCTATTTGTTTCGATGGTTATTCTTGATATGGAATTTAGATTTGTTATTTGGCTGCCTTTCTACTTATTTTCCCTGGTTTAAATCAAATGAGGGGGAGATGATTGGGCTAGGCACCAAATGAGCCTGAAATAGATTATGAAAGTTCAGAATCATTTTGAACTTCAAAGCTGATTAACACTTTCTTAGCTTGCTGTGAATAACAGATAGGTGTTAAAATGATGGCTGTGGCCTTTGGTGCTGAGCCACAAGGCTCTCTGAGCTAATATAATCCTCCAGTACTTTTTCTTCTTCTAAGCCTACCTCTTCAATCAAACTTTCAGTGACTTGCCTAATTTTCCCTGTATGTAGCCTGATATCAAGTTTAATCTGACAATACTCCTACAAAGTATCTTGGGAGTATTTTCCTGAATTAATAGTGCCATAAACATAAGTGGTAGTTATCACCCAACTCTAAGATTGGGTTAGTGGTCCATGACTTCATGGATAATTATTTTCATTGAAATTAATCCACATTTCCATTTTACTTTACTGAAAATGCAAATTAGGAATATATTACATGTCTCTCCAGAAAAGTCCCATTGTGGGAAGCCCAGACTGTAAAAGGGATGGATGGTTTGGAGTTTGTAAAATGTGTGCAGGATAGTTTTTTGCAGCAATACATAGAGGTACCGACTAGAGAAGGGGCTGAGTTGGATCTTCTGTTAGGGAATGAGATAGGTCAGATGATGGACGTATGTGTTGGGGAGCACTTCGGGTCCAGTGATCACAATACCATTAGTTTCAATATAATTATGGAGAAGGATAGGGCTGGACCCAGGGTTGAGAATTTTGATTGGAGAAAGGCTAACTTTGAGGAGATGCAAAAGGATTTAGAAGGAGTGGATTGGGACAACTTGTTTTATGGGAAGAATGTAATAGAGAAATGGGGGTCATTTAAAGGTGAAATTTTGAGGGTACAGAATCTTTATGTTCCTGTTAGGTTGAAAGGAAAGGTTAAAAGTTTGAGAGAGCCATGGTTTTCACGGGATATTGGAAACTTGGTTAGGAAAAAGAGAGATATCTACAATGAATATAGGCAGCATGGAGTAAATGCGGTGCTCGAGGAATATAAAGAATGTAAGAAGAATCTTAAGAAAGAAATTAGAAAAGCTAAAAGAAGATATGAGGTTGCTTTGGCAAGTAAGGTGAAAATAAATCCGAAGGGTTTCTACAGTTATATTAATAGCAAAAGGATAGTGAGGGATAAAATTGGTCCCTTAGAGAATCAGAGTGGACAGCTATGTGTGGAGCCAAAAGAGATGGGGGAGATTTTGAACAATTTCTTTTCTTTGGTATTCACTAAGGAGAAGGATGCTGAATTGTGTAAGATAAGGGAAACAAGTAGGGAAGTTATGGAAACTATGTCGATTAAAGAGCAGGAAGTACTGGCGCTTTTAAGGAATATAAAAGTGGATAAATCTCCTGGTCCTGACAGGATATTCCCTAGGACCTTGAGGGAAGTTAGTGTAGAAATAACAGGGGCTCTGACAGAAATATTTCAAATGTCATTAGAAACGGGGATGGTGCCGGAGGATTGGCATATTGCTCATGTGGTTCCATTGCTTAAAAAGGGTTCTAAGAGTAAACCTAGCAATTATAGGCCTGTCAGTTTGACATCAGTGGTGGATAAATTAATGGAAAGTATTCTTAGAGATGGTATATATAATTCTATGGATAGTCAGGGTCTGATTTGGAACAGTCAGCATGGATTTATGCGTGGAAGGTCATGTTTAACAAATCTTATTGAATTTTTTGAAGAGGTTACGAGGAAAGTTGATTAGGGTAAAGTAGTGGATGTAGTCTATATTGTCTTCAGTTAGGCCTTTGACAAGGTTCCACACAGAAGGTTAGTTAGGAAGGTTCAATCGTTAGGTATTGATATTGAAGTAGTAAAATGGATTCAACAGTGGCTGGATGGGAGATGCCAGAGAGTAGTGGTGGATAACTGTTTGTCAGGTTGGAGGCCGGTGACTAGTGGTGTGCCTCAGGGATCTGTACTGGCTCTAATGTTATTTGTTATATACATTAATGACCTGGATGATGGGATGGTAAATTGGATTAGTAAGTATGCAGATGATACTAAGATAGGTCGCGTTGTGGATAATGAAGTAGGTTTTCAAAGCTTGCAGAGAGATTTAGGCTAGTTAGAAGAGTGGGCTGAATGATGGCAGATGGAGTTTAATGCTGATAAGTGTGAAGTGCTACATTTTGGTAGGAATAATCCAAATAGGACAAACATGGTAAATGGTAGGGCATTGAAGAATGCAGTAGAACAGAGTGATCTAGGAATAATGGTGCATAGTTCCCTGAAGGTGGAATCTCATGTGGATAGGGTGGTGAAGAAAGCTTTTGGTATGCTGGCCTTTATAAATCAGAGCATTGAGTATAGGAGTTGGGATGTAATATTAAAATTGTACAAGGCATTGATGAGGCCGAATTTGGAGTATTGTGTACAGTTCTGGTCACCGAATTATAGGAAAGATGTCAACAAAATAGAGAGAGTACAGAGAAGATTTACTAGAATGTTACTTGGGTTTCAGCACCTAAGTTTTACAGGGAAAGGTTGAACAAGTTAGATCTTTATTCTTTGGAGTGTAGAAGGTTGAGGGGGGGACTTGATAGAGGTATTTAAAATTATGAGGGAGATAGATAGAGTTGATGTGGATAGGCTTTTTCCATTGAGAGTAGGGGAGATTCAAACAAGAGAACATGGGTTGAGAGTTAGGGGGCAAAAGTTTAAGGGTAACATGAGGGGGAATTTTTTTACTCAGAGAGTGGTAGCTGTGTGGAATGAGCTTCAAGTAGAAGTGGTAGAGACAGGTTCGGTATTGTCATTTAAAGTAAAATTGGATAGGTATATGGACAGGAAAGGAATGGAGGGTTATGGGCTGAGTGCGGGCCAGTGGGACCAGGTGAGAGTAAGCGTTCAGCACGGACTAGAAGGGCCAAGATGGCCTGTTTCCGTGCTGTAATTGTTATATGGTTATGGTTATATGGAAATATATTAAATAAATACATTCTGATGAAGTTGTGGTGAAGAATCTTCAAAGTGAAACATCAACTTTGTTTCTGTTCAGATTCTGCCTGAAATCAGCTTCATCAATATCTGTTTTGCTTTCAGATTTCCAGCATCTACAGTTCTTTTGACATTTGAATATTTATTGTTCAGCACTAAATTTACTGACATGCAAGATAATGTAATGGGTGGGTGGGGGTAGTGGGGATAAGCTCTCTCTGCTTATTAAATGCTCCTAGCCTCCACGTAGCTTAGCTACTAAGCCCGATAGAACCATTTCTACTGACAGGAGAAAGGACGAGGGCAGGTTACTGACACCTTAAATCCAGTCCTTTCAGGCAAATGGGGCTCGTCAGCTGGGGTTAGCAGGTCATCCACGAGAAGGAAAATTCTGATCTCAAACCTCTGCTGCCTTGCAGCTAATCTCACTCACTGGAAGGCTTTGGGAGTAAACCCCATGGAAATATCCAGAGCTAGAATCCCACAGGTGGTCCGAAGTTGAGTTTAATGCTCACTGGTAACTCCTGCGATGGCAGTGGTGCAAAAATGTTTTGGTCTCTGCTGCTCCTTTGGATTCATCAGTTGTGTGGAAAGGGGGAGCCTGCTACATGGACAACAGCTTGCTCCCCATGTCATCCTTCCCTGGCTTGTGTATCATGTAGATAGCTAGGACGCTGCATCTGTGGTCAACCTCCACCTACGGAGTGCCTCAAGATAGTCAATTTTACATTTAAAAAAAAAACTCTCCTCTGTAAAAATATTCCTTCAACTTCTGTCTTCACTTGCATACTACTTCATGAAGCGTATCTTAGTCAGCTGTGTGGGAAATTGAAATCAGTTCTGTGAATACTTGTTGATACGAATCGAGGTTACTGTCCACAACCAACTGACATTCTATTTGATATTTCAGCTTAGGTCAAAATTCCTTAAACCTATCTCAGCTTGCTACTTGCACTGTTCAAAAGGTCCAATTAGAAACAGAAATGTCAGTGTTGATTAAGTGAATACCATCTAGCATTCAACTAATTGAGCCATTTCAAATATATGATAAGCCAACTCTGACAGCAGAAAGCTATTTTTATTGAAAGTTAATGCGCCGAAGCAATGTCAATTTCTCAGCAAAGAACAAAGTGTACTGGAAAGCAAATAAAAGTATCCCTTTGGACAAATGATACCAATAACACAGATGGCACATTTTTCAAGATTCTTCACATCATTTTGTAGCTCCAGAATATTTGGGAGAATTTTTTCACGTTTCTAAGCTTTTCATCAGAATAGTGCAATTTCCTTTTAAAATTCAACAGTCTTAATAAAAACTGCATGAGTGATGCTCTTGAAGATGAATGAGTCTTCTAAGTTATTTATCAGTTCCAGTTTTTTTATACTTTCATCTCGCTTGCTTTTGCCACTTTATCAGTGGCAAAAGGTCCACACACCTACATTCAGTGGCCACTTTATCAGTATTGTATCTCCTGTACCAAATAAAGTGGCCACTGAGTGTATGTTTGTTTGTATGTTCATGGTCTTCTGCTGCCGTAGCCTATCCACTTCAAGATTCAACGTGATGTGGCATTCAGATATGCTCTTCAGCACATCGTTGCTGTAATTGATGGTTATCTGAGTTACTATCACCTTCCTGTCAACTTGACCCGGTCTGGCCATTCTCTGACCTCCCTCATTAAAAAGATGTTTTCACCTGCAGACTGTCACTCACCAGATGTTTTTTGCTTCTCGCAGCGTTCTCACTAGAGACTGTTGTGCATGAAAATCCCAGGGCATCTGTAGGTTCTGAGATAATCAAACCACCCCATGTGTCACCAACTATCATTCCATGGCCAAGGTCACATAGACTCTATGCTGTACTGCATGTTGTGGGGGCTGGTGGACCCCATTGTGGTTGCTGGTGACCACATCTGTAGCAAGTGTTGGCTGCTCGAGGAACTCAGGCTCAAAGCTGATGACCTGGAATCTGAGCTTCAAACACTGCAGCACATCAGGGAGGGGGAGATTTACCTGGACGCTGAGAGTGGGGGCTGTAGGAAGGATGAGCAAACTAAACGTGTCACCATAGTTCAGAGAGCCATTCGAGACTGGGGTGAGAAAAGGATAATATAGTCAGTGGAATAGACAGAGTTCTCTGTAATGAGGATATAGCGTCCCAAAATCTGTGTTGTCTGCCTAGTGCCTGAGTTTGGGACATCTTATCTGAACTGCAGAAGAATTTGCAATGGGAGGGGAAATATCCAGCTGTTGTGGTCCATGTGGATACCAACAACATAGGTAGAATGAGGAAAGAGGTTCTGCTGAAGGGAATTTGAGCAGGTAGGGATTAAATTAAAAAGCAGAAACAAATAGGTAGTGAAGAAACATGGTTGTAGGCTGGAGAGAATTGGGAATTAAATACTACAGAAGGACAGGGAGGAAATAGCACTCTTAATTAAAGATGAAATCAGGGTGATAGTGAGAGACGATGTAAGATCTAAGGAGCAGAATGTTGAATCTATCTGGGTAAAGGGAAAAATTTTACTACTGAGAGTTGTCTATCAGCCACCGAATAATAACATTACAGTGGCACAGGCAATAAACAGAGAAATAGCCGAGGCATGTAAGAATGGAACAGCAGTAGTCAGGGGGGCTTTAACATGCACATTAGATAGGGTGAATCAGGTTGGTTGAGTCAGTCTTGAGGAGGACTTCATCAAATGCATCTTTGATAGCTTTCTTGAACAGCAAGGGAATGTGCTATCTTAGATCTGGTCCTGCGCGATGACTCAGGTAAAATTAATGATCTTGTAGTTAGGGATCCTCTTGGAAAGAGTGATCACAGTATGATTGAGTTTCTTATACAAATGGAGGCTGCAATAGTTTGATCTAAACCCAGCGTATTATGCCTAAACAATGGAGATTTCAGTGGGAGGATTTGGCTACTGTAGAATGGGAACACAGGCTATGTGGTGGGATGGTTGAGGAACAGTGGAAGACTTTCAACGAGATTTTTCATGGTGCTCAACAAATGTATATTCCAGTTAAAAGCAAGAACAGTAAGGGCGGGGAAAGCTAGTCTTGGATAACTAAGGAAATAAAAGTATTACATGGAGGTGACTGGAGATGGACCCAAGTGCAGGACACAGACATGGAGACTTGACACGGACACAGATTTGGACATGACTAGGACTCGGAACTTGGAACTTGACTTGGACTTGGAACTTGGAACTTGACTTGGACTCCGAGCCGGGACTCGGACTTGACTTGGACATCGAACTTGACTCGAACATGGAGCCTGGACCTGGACTTGACTGGAACCCAGAGACGACAACACCAAACAAAGACAGATCATTAGTATCTTGCTCGGAGGAGCGCCAAACGGCCAGCAATCCACAGCTAGACACGAAGAGACAGAATTCCCAACTCGGAGCAATGGCAAACGGCCGGACCTACTCAGCTGGGAATGAGATGACAAAAACAAACAACGACAGACAATATGTATTGCGGCTCGGAGCATTGGCAAACAACCTGTGATATTCAGCTGGACACAATATGACAAAAACAGACAACGACAGTCCATTTGTATCTCGACTCTGGGTAGCACAGAAAGCAGCAAACAGACGGCAAAACTCAGCTGGACAGCAGCTCTTGACTCGACCCAGGAACAGCGGCTGACAGGCTCTTGACTCGACCCAGGAACAGCGGCTGACAGGCTCTTGACTCGACCCAGGAACAGCAGACGGCAGCTCTTGACTCGACCCAGGAACAGCGGCTGACAGGCTCTTGACTCGACCCAGGAACAGCAGACGGCAGCTCTCCACTCCACCCAGGAACAGCGGATGTCAGGCTCGCGACTCGACCCAGCACAGCGGATGTCAGGCTCGCGACTCGACCCAGCACAACGGATGTCAGGCTCTCGACTCGACCCAGGAACATTGGTTCGGAATGAGCATAGCCACACTGCTGATGTGACAAACCAGCAGCGAGTAGATGTAAGCCGGAGTCTTTGAGCTGCCGGTTCGAATGAGGATCAGGTGCCCTAACCAAGGAGCCCAGTGGAACACGGGGAAAAGGAAGTTAACTGAAATGAGTAGTCAACGGACCCGATCATGACATCAAGAAAGCATCAAACCAAAAGCTTGTGTGTACAAAGTTGCCAAGGGTAGTGGGAAACTGGAAGATAGGGAAAACATTAAAAAGTAGCAAAGGACCATGAAGCAAACAATAAAGAAAGGAAAGATAGATTCTGAAAATAAACTAGCACAAAATATAAAAACAGAGAGTAAAAGTTTTTATTATATAAAACTAAAGAGTGGCTAAAGTGAATGTAGGTCCCTTGGAGGAGGAGAAGGGGGTATAGATATTGGGTAAAGAGGAAATGGCCAAGGCTTTGCATGACTATTTTGAGTTGGCTTTCATGGTGTAGGACATGTCTAACATGCCAAGGAGAGATGTTATGGATGTGATGGGAGGTGAGGACCTCGATACGATAGCTATCATGAAAGAGGTAATGCTGAGCAAACTTGTGGGTCTGAAGATAGATAAGTTCCCTGGTCCTGATGGAATGCATCCCGGGGTACAGAAAGAAATGGCAGAAGTTATCGTAGAGGCGTTGGTGATAAGTTACCAAAATTCTCTGGACTCCTTGCAAGTCCTGGCAGATTGGAAGATAGCAAATGTCATACACTGTTCAAAAAAGGATGAAGGCAAAAGGCAGGTAACTATAGGTCAGTTCATTTAATATCTGTAGTTGGGAAAATGCTTGAAGCTATCATTAAAGAAATAATATGAGGCTTCTGGAAAGCAATTGGTCTTGACAACATAGCATCGGAGCAGATAAAGCATTCTGGACAGCAAGCAAAGAAATGGCTCCTACAATTGTCCAACCGCTGTCTGGCAACACACAAGCTACCTAATATTTGGCAGAAGTCACATGTAATAGCACTATTAAAGCCTGGAAAAGATCCCTCAGATCCTAAGAGTTTTTGGCGAATCTCACTGCTTTGCCACATCAATAAGCTGTTTGAATGCCTGATACTCAATAGGATAGCACCAGCTCTAGATGAGAAGATCATCCCAGAGTAAGCAGGTTTCCACCCCGGCAAATCAACAACAAGCCAGCTGCTCCACCTTACACAATACATCGAAGATAGTTTTGAGCAAGAGATGGTAACAGGTGCTGTTTTTGTAGACTTGTCAGCAGCTTATGATACAGTGAACTACAGACATCCCCTCAGCAAGATCCTGGAGATGACAAAAGATATTCACTGAACAGAGCTGTTAGAAAGCATGCTTCAGAATCACCGGTTCTGTGTTGAACTAGGTAGAAGAAGAATGGCCTTCCTTGGGGAAGTGTGCTTGTACCGCTGCTGTACAACATCTACACGAATGACCAACCTATAGATGATGTCACACGGCGTTTTATATATGCTGATGACTTATGCATCACTGCCCAAAGCACTGATTTTATCACCATGGAGAAAATGCTTTCTGAGGTCTCGGAGGGACTAACATCCTACTATGAAGAAAACCACCTCCATGCAAACCCATCAAAGACACAAGTTTGTGCATTCCACCTCAGGAACCGTGAAGCCAAATGGCAGCTTAAAGTGACCTGGTGTGGAGCCACACTGACGCATTGCGAGCACCCTATCTACTTAGGAGTCACCCTTGACGGATGCCTCACTTTCAAGAACCACATCAGTAAGACAAAGGCAAAGTGAGCACACGAAACAACATCCTGAATAAGCTCACTAACACAAAATGGGGATCAAGCTGGAAAACATTGCGAGCCAGTGCGCTTGCTCTTTGTTATTCCACTGCTGAATACGCCTGTCCTACATGGGAAAGATCTACTCATGCTAAGGAGATGGATGCCGTTCTGAATTCAAGCTGCCGACTTATCACAGGTTGTTTAAAACCAACAAACACCAACAGCTTATATATCCTGGTGCGTATTGCTACCCCTGATATAAGAAGAACGGTAGCCAGCAAGAAAGAACGACTCCGTCAAACATCAGATGAGAGGTACTCTCTACGTGGTCATACACCCACACCCAGCCGCCTAAAGTCAAGGAAGAGCTTCATGAACAGTGTTGTTCCATTACAATCAACCCCATCTGAAGCCCACATCGCCTTGTGGAAAGACCAGCTCGCCAGTCTCAAACAACCCCCAACGGTGGAAATTCCACTGGATGAAAGCCTTCCCCCAGGAGCTAATGGCAGCTGGGCAACCAGGAAATGCCTTAACAGACTCAGGACTGGTGTAGGTCGTTCAAAGGTGTCACTAAGCACATGGGGATATGCAACCAGCTCGACAACTTGTGAATGTGGAACTGAGCCACAAACTATGCAACATCTCCTGTGATGGCCATCGCTAGAGGAACCCTGTATTGTTGTCGATCTTGCCAAATTCAACAACAAGGCGCAAAAATGTGTCTAGTTCTGGCTGGGCCAGGTATGGACTGTCTGTGGACACGATAAGAAGATCTGGAAAGAAATGGATCCATCAGTATGGATTCAGCAAAGGCAGGTCCTGTTTGACAAACTTACTTTAGTTATTTGAGGACATAAGGAGTGCAGTGGATAGAGGGGAACAGATGGAAGTGATTTACTTGGATGCAGCATAAAAGACTTTATCTATAAGGATGCATAGAGTTGGGAGTGATGTATTAGCATGGATAGAGGATTGGTTAACTAATAGAAAGAAGAGAGTTGGGATACATGGGCAAACAGTGGTGGAGGATTACAAATACCTGGGGATACGAATTGACAATAAACTGGACTGGTCAAAGAACACTGAGGCTGTCTACAAGAAGGGTCAGAGCTGTCTCTATTTCCTGAGGAGACTGAGGTCCTTTAACATCTGCCGGACGATGCTGAGGATGTTCTACGAGGCTGTGGTGGCCAGTGCTATCATGGTTGCTGTTGTGTGCTGGGGCAGCAGGCTGAGGGTAGCAGACACCAACAGAATCAACAAACTTATTTGTAAGGCCAGTGATGTTGTGGGAGTGGAACTGAACTCTCTGATGGTGGTGTCTGAAAATGCAGGTAGTTGGGGATGAGTCCATGGCCAGATCGGTCATAATCTTATTGAATGGTGGAGCAGGCTTGACAGGCCAGATGTCCTGCTCCTGCTCCTATTTCTTATGTTATCACATTTATTAAACGTTCGGATGATTGGTCTGAGCAACAACTGAACTGCTTGACCATGTCATAGAACTCCCCAAGAAACATTTTAGTTACCACAAACACTAACATAGATTTCATCACTAAGTGTACTAGAGAAGCGTTTGTAAATAGTGTACTGGGGCTGGAGTAGTGTGAGGGTCAGACACAGATATAGTTTAAAAGGGTACAATTGATCAGATTGGAAAATTAAACCATGCTGGAAAGCATCATTAAAATCTTACATGCTTACAATTATAAATATTGTTCTGAACCTATCAGATTTAGGATGTGACAGTGAACTTTCCACCTTGAAGAATTTTGTTGAATGCACCAAGCTTAAGGAATGATCAGTGGCTTGAGCAGTTTATCATGTTATGAAACCAATCTGAGGAGTCATCAGAATTGTGGTGAATACATAAGTAGATTGTATTTAATTTAAATAGTGATTTTCTGAAAATAACGAACAGCTCTTGTGTTTTGAAAAGATCAATAACATCTCTATGCTGACTCACAGATTTAATGTGTCAAGTTTTGCAATACTCTTTACTTCATAGGGCAGTGACACGTGAAATAGATTTCTTATCTGGAAAGTGAAAGGATCAATACACAAAGGCTCGTAATACTGTATATCATTAAGACGATGAGACATAAGAGTAGAATTAGGCCATTCAGCCCATCAAGTCTGCTCTGCCGTTTGATCGTAGCTGATTTAGTTTCAATCCCATTCTCATGCCTCTCCTCATAACTTTTGACACTCTTACCAATGAAAAACATATCCCTGTAACCTTTGATGCCCTTACTAGGCAAGAGCCTATACTCAATGACGTGGCCTCCATAGCTGTCTGTGGCAAATGATTTCACCATCCTCTTGTTCAAGGAATTCCTCATCATCTCTGTTCTAAATGGACATCCTTCTATTCTGAGGACGTGCTCTCTGGTTCTAGACTCTCCCACTATACAAAACATCTTTTCCACATCCACTCTATCTAGGCCTTACAAAGTTTGATAGGTTTCAATGAGATTCCCCCTTATTCTACTAAACTCCGGAGAGTACAGGCTCAAACACATCAAACATTATATGTTAACAATTTCATTCCCAGGATAGTTCTTGTAAACATATTCTGGATCCTCTCTAATACCAGCATATCCTTTCTCAAGTATGATGCCCAAAACTGCTCATAACACTCCAAATGTTAAGACTTCATAAAGCCTCAGAATTACATCACTGCTTTTGCATTCTCGTCCTCCCAAAATTCAAATCAGTTCAATTCAATTCAATTAGTTGTCATTTAACCATACATGAATATTCATGAGTATGGTCAAATGGGAAAGCATTACTATGGCTTGATGCACATTTAATAACTAATATTAAATTAATATTCACATTGATGTTGCCTTCCTTACTACCGACACAATCTGTAGCTTAACCAACCTCCAGTCAATCCTGCTCCAGGACTCCCAAGACCCTTTACACCTTTAAATTCTGAAATTGCTCTCCATTTTGAAAAATAGCCGACACCTTTATAACTTCTATCAAATTGCATGGAAATAGACTTCCCTACACCATCTTACATCTTCCACTTGTTTGTCCATTCTTCTAATCTGTATGAGGCCTCCTGCAGACTTCCTGCTTCCTCAGCACAGCCTGCCCTTCCACCTATTATTGTATCACCTACAAACTTGGCCACAAGGCCATCAGTTTTGTTATTCAGATTATTAACATATAACATGAAAAGTAACCTAACACTGACCCCTGAGGTACACATTCATCACTGTCAATCAGAAAGGGCCTCCTTCATTCCCATTCTTTGTCTTCTGCCAGTCAGACAGTCTTCTATCCATGCTAGTATATTCCCTGTGATAATGTGGATTCTTCTCTTGTTTCACACTCCATGCATGGCATCCACTAACTCTCATTTATCTATCCTGCCTATTATTTCCCCAAATGTTTCCAACAGATTTGTCAGGCAAGATTCCCCTTAAGGCAATCATGCTGACTTCAACCTATTTGATCACATACCTCCAAGTACCATGAAACCTCATCCTTAATAATGAACCCCAACATCTTGCTAGCCATTGAAGCCAGGCTAACTGGTCTGTAGTTTCTTGATGTTTTGCTTCCCTTCCCTTCTTATGGAGTGGAGTGATATTTATGATTAGTCCTCCAGTAAAGGTGAAGTCATGGCAGTAACAGAAATGATCAGTAAATATTTAAAACAGTGATGAACTGCATTGTATCAAAAGGTTTAATATGTTATTGTCAAAGGTGCACTAAAGGTTAATGCCTCCAGACGGATTTGAAGGTTATCTTTCAGTGTAGTGACAAAGTTATATTTGTTTACCCACCCACATCCATTGTACCTATCTAATAAAACTAATATGCAACAACATTGAATAGAAAAGTGAAAATATCTACAGGTATTTATTTTTTTTAATTAGTTTTTTCTGTACATTTTACAAATTAAAAAAACCCCAAATCACAATAAGGAACATTGATACAGTGCAAAATTAAGCATACAATGACAATATGCTACAAAGGAAGAGAATTTAACAAAAAAGCACCTAAATTAAAGACAAGTAAACTTAGTATCCTCCCCAAGCCCCACAACACAAAAAAAAACTCCAGACCAACCACAACACAATATAGAGAATATAAATCAGGACAATCAAACTCCCAGACTGTGAATACACTTAGCAACAGAGGATAATAATGCCTACGACCAGAAAAAAAAGGGAGCTGAAAGCAAGGGACCGAAAAGAAAAAAAAAACCCTAGTCAAGAGGAAGGTTATGAAAGTACTCGATAAAAGGTCCCCAGACCTTATGGAACTTTAGATCCGAATTAAGAACTGAGTAATGAATTTTTTCGAGGTCCAAGCAGGCCATAATGTCGTTAAGCCATTGAGCATGGGTGGGCGGGGCAACATCTCTCCATCTAAGGAGGATCAAGCGTCTAGCCAGGAGAGAGGCAAAGGATAATATTCGGCATTTGGTCGGACTCAGACATAAATCTGTCTCGCCCCAGAAACCGAACAAAGCAATTAAGGGGTTTGGTTCTAGGTGCTGATTCAGAATATACGATAACGTAGTGAAGACATCTTTCCAAAATTTCTCCAAGCTAGGACAGAACCAGTACATATGAATGAGAGAGGCCACACCCCTCTTGTATTTATCACAGAGCGGACTAATGTTAGGGTAGAATCGAGATAGTTTAGATTTAGACATATGGGCTCAATGAACAATCTTAAACTGTAAAAGGGAATGGCGCGCACAAAGAGCGGTTGAGTTAACCAATTTGAGAATCGAGTCCCAGCTCTCATCAGTTAAGGAGGTATTTAAATCCTGCTCCCAGGCCATTTTAATTTTATCCACAGGGGCCCATCGTAAGGCTGCTAATTTATCTCGAATAATTGATATTAAACCTTTACCTAGTGGATTAATGGAAAGAAATAAGTCCATAGCATTTTTCGCAGGCATTTCAGGAATGTTAGGAATTAAAGGAGCAATAAAGTGTCTAATTTGGAGATATCTAAAAAATTGAGCATTGGGCAGATTGAACTTTACAGAGAGCTGCTGAAAGGAAGCAAAGCGATTATCAATGAAAAGATCTTCAAAATGTCTAATGCCCTTCCTATACCAAACATGGAATGCTGAATCGTACGTAGTAGGTTAAAAAAGGTGATTATGTACGACAGGGCTGGAAACGGAAAAACCATGGAAACCATAGCATTTCCTAAACTGAGCCCATATACACAAAGTGTGTCTAACAAGAGGATTAGCTATTAATCTGGACAGACTACTAGGGAGTGCAGAGCCAAGAAGTGCAGAGATAGATAATTCTTTAGTGGAGCTCAACTCCATTGCCACCCAATTAGGGCACTCGAGTTGGCCATGGAAGAAAGACCAAAAGGTAGCACAACGTATATTAACTGCCCAATAATATAAACGAAAGTTAGGTAAAGCCATGCCACCCTCTTTTTTAGATTTTTGGAGATGGATTTTATTAATTCTGAGCGCTTATTCTTCCGCAGATATGCAAAATAATAGAGTCTAAGGAATCAAAAAAAGATTTAGGAATAAAAATTGGGATAGATTGAAATAAGTATAAAAATTTGGGGAGAACATACATTTTAACAACATTAATACGACCTACCAAAGACATAGCTAGAGGTGACCATTGTGCCAGACTCTGCTTTATAGTATATGAAAGATCGGCAAAGTTTTCATGAAAGAGATCTTTAAACTTCCTTGTGACTGTAATTCCAAGATAAGTAAATTGATTATGGACTACTTTAAAAGGGAGATCACGAAATGTTAGTTCTTGTGCTTCTTTATTAATTGGGAAAAGTTCACTCTTATGTAAATTAAGTTTATAGCCAGAGATCTGGCTAAACTGGTCAAGAAGTGAAAACATTAGAGGTAAGGATGTAGACGGATTTGAGAGAAAGAGTAATAAGTCGTCAGCATAAAGAGGAACTTTATGCTCAACACCCCCTCTCCAAATCCCGGTCAATTCAGGACAATTTCAAAATGCAATCGCCAGAGGTTCTATAGCCAAATCAAAGAGAAAGGGACTTAAGGGGCATCCCTGACGGGTGCCACATTTGAGATTAAATACCTGGGATTTCTGAAAATTAGTTAAAACAGAAGCAGTAGGATACAGGTACAGCAATTTGATCCAAGAGATGAAACTTTGACCGAGGTCAAATTTTTCTAAGACTGCAAAAAGGTAGTTCCACTCTATACGATCAAATGCTTTCTCCGCATTGAGGGAAATAACACATTCAGGAATCCCAGTTGGAGGTGAGTATAAGATATTAAATAAATGCCGAATGTTAAAAAAAGGGAGACAGTTTTTGATAAAACCTGATTGGTCATCAGAGATAATGGAGGGAATGACGGTTTCTAATCTATGAGCCAAAACTTCAGCTAAGATCTTTACATCAACATTGAGCAAAGAAATCGGCCTATACGAGGAACACTCTGTTGGGTCTTTGCCCTTTTTTAATAGAAGAATAATAGATGCCTCATTGAAAGAGAGTGGCAGTTTGCCATAATTAAATGAGTCATATAATACTGAAAGTAACTGAGGAGAGAGAAGTGAAGAAAATGATTTATAAAATTCTACAGGGAACCCAATAGGTCCAGGAGATTTCCCTGAGGACAGTGCAAAGATTGCAAAAGATATTTCTTCTGATGATATAGGCGCATTAAGTTTGGCTTTAAAATCAGATGAAAGTGAGGGAATATTCAGATTCTTTAAAAATTGATCAACAGAGATGTTGTCATTCAAAGATTCAGAGGAATAAAGCCGAGAATAAAATTTTTAAAATGCGACATTAATTTCTAAATGATCCGATGTAAAGTCTCCGTTCTCCTTCCGGATCTTTGTAATATGTTGTTTGGCTTTGGAACGCCTCAGCTGATTGGCTAGAAATTTACCAGACTTATCCCCATGAATGTAAAAGCGACTCTTGCTTTTGAGAAGTTGGCGTTCGACAGGTTGAGTAGACAGAAGATTAAATTTAGTTTGGAGTTCAACACGCTTCTTGTATAGTTCAGGGTTCTTAGTTTGAGCATATAGTTGATCCAATTCTTTAATCTGGTTAATGAGGTCTAATTGATCTGCACAGGATCTTCTGTTGAGATTTGCTGTGTAAGAGATTATTTGACCCCTCAGGTATGCTTTCATGGCATCCCAGACAATCTGGGATGACATTTCAGGTGATGTATTAGTGTTAAAATAAAAGGTTATCTGATCCTTAATAAATTTTAGAAAATCATCATCCGATAATAAAGTTGAATCAAACCGCCAGTGTTTATTCCTCTGAGGGAGACCAGGAAAGTTCAGAGAGAGAGTAATTGGGGCATGGTCAGAAATCAGTATACTCTGATAGTCACAAGAGTAGGCAAATGGAATAAGTTGGTTGTCGAGTAAGAATTAGTCAATTCTAGTGAAAGTATGATGAACATGTGAAAAAAAAGAATAATCCCTCTCAGTAGGACGAAGGAAACGCCATATATCAGAGATACCAAAATTAGAGAGAAACGATTGGATATACAGGTATTTATAATGAGGGTGTAATATTGCTCTAGTTTAATATCACATGCAAGATGTTTGTGTTGCTAGGATCAGAAGGTATAATTTACACAAAATGCAAAACTGCAGATGCTGGATACCTAAAGTAACTCTTTTCTTTATATGAGTATGATTTAATGGCCAGGTCATAGCAGTAATATAAGTGTTCATCTTATAATGAACAGAAAACAGAGTCAAGGTAATCAAGGCATTTACTGGGAACAAAGTATAATTAGTGGTATGCCCCAGGTATCATTGCTGAGGACTCAACTATTTGTAATCCCTTTCAATGACTTAAAGGGCAAAATCTGTAGTTGCTAAATTTGTTGACAGAAATAAAAATTGGTGGGAAAGGAAGTTGTGAGGGACTTAAAAAGTCTGCAAAGAGACATACATGTCATATGTGAGGGGGGCATACATTTGTTGCATGGAGTATAATGTGAGGAAATGTGACATTATTAACTTCAAGAATTGCAGGATGCTCATTCTATTCCTGTGAAATACATTACTTGGAGTGGATAATGAGTAAGGGTTCTTTCTTAGTCTGTTCTTCCTTCTCTTCTGCAGAAGCAGATATTGGAAATATGGGCAATTTTATGTGTACATTAAGTGTAAAAATAAATTTTTAATTATTTAAGCAATGTTACCTGATAATAGCCTTCTTGTAGGCTATTATCAATCTTTTTTTCGCAGTCTGGACTCTAACAAAGTTTAAGTTCTTGTAATCAATGGAAAATCATAGGGTTTTCCATGCTAAAGTATCTTTCTCCAGAAAAAGAACATTCTTTTGAAAAAAAATCAATTTACAAATCAAGATCTCATCAAAGCAACATTACCAATTCATTTTTCTAAATGAGATGAAATTGTCATGCTTCCAAAAGCAGAAATTCAACAATTGAGCAGTGAATCCATTAATGAAATGACCCTTAAAATGCCATGGTAACAATGCTCAGAGATAAGATGATCAGTGACTTTTGATTGTCTCTAATTACAACAGTATCTAGAAAAAGAGCAAGGCATCTGAAGTTCTCAATCTGATGTTGTTGATGTCTCCAGTGCAATCCTGTTGAACCACTGTAGTTCTAGGTTCTAGCAATCACAATTAATTGGAAAAACATTTTCTGAAAGAGATAATTTGTAGAATTGTATCAGGATAAGCATTACAGTCACAAATGTAATAAAATTTTTGTTAGCTAGGAAAAATAACATCATTGTTATCAATATGTCTTTCTTCCAAATTATTGTTTTATATTCCAGCAATACTTCATGGCTTGACAATGCTGATTGGCAATGTTTAATCAAAATTTCAGTTCTGAAATTCTTTTGAAGTTAGTCTGTCAAGTTTTTTTTTGTGAGAATTATTGGTCCAAAAATGTTTTGTATCAGTCTTCAGTGTGGAAGAAATTAGCAGTATGCCAGAAGTTCGAGAGTGTCAGGAAGCAGAAATATGTGAAGTTTCCATTACGTGGAAAAAGGTTCTTGGGAAACTGAAAGGTGTGAAGTATGACAGTAGACAGTGTGTGAGGGAGGATAGGCAGGTGATAGAGAAGGGGAGCGCTCAGACCGAAGATGTAGGGGAGAAGGAAGAAAAAGATAATAACATTGTTTGCACTGTTAGGGATAAATAGAGTGTAGATTGATAGATAGATAGATACTTTATTCATCCCCATGGGGAAATTCAACATTTTTTCCAATGTCCCATACACTTGTTATAGCAAAACTAATTACATACAATACTTAACTCAGTAAAAATATGATATGCATCTAAATCACTCTCTCAAAAAGCATTAATAATAGCTTTTAAAAAGTTCTTAAGTAGTTTACTTAATACATTGAGTCCTAACCCCGGCACTTTAACATATCTTACTCCTGGCGGTTGAATTGTAAAGCCGAATGGCACTGGGGAGTATTGATCTCTTCATCCTGTCTGAGGAGCATTGCATCGATAGCAACCTGTCGCTGAAACTGCTTCTCTGTCTCTGGCTGGTGCTATGTAGAGGATGTTCAGGGTTTTCCATAATTGACCGTAGCCTACTCAGCGCCCTTCGCTCTGCTACCGATGTTATACTCTCCAGTACTTTGCCCACGACAGAGCCCGCCTTCCTTACCAGCTTATTAAGACGTGAGGCATCCCTCTTCTTAATGCTGCCTCCCCAACATGCCACCACAAAGAAGAGGGCGCTCTCCACAACTGACCTATAGAACATCTTCAGCATCTCACTACAGACATTGAATGACGCCAACCTTCTAAGGAAGTACAGTCGACTCTGTGCCTTCCTGCACAAGGCATCTGTGTTGGCAGTCCAGTCTAGCTTCTCGTCTAACTGTACTCCCAGATTCTCGTAGGTCTTAACCTGCTCCACACATTCTCCATTAATGATCACTGGCTCCATATGAGGCCTAGATCTCCTAAAGTGTAAGAGGTGGAGAGTTTCTTAAATGCATCTATTTTAATGCTAGGAGCATTGTAAGAAAGGTGGATGAGCTTAGAGCATGGATTGATACCTGGAAATATAATGTTGTAGCTATTAGTGAAACATGGTTGCAGGAGGGGGGTGATTGGCAATTAAATATTCCTGGATTTCGTTGCTTCAGGTGTGATAGAATTGGAGGGACAAGAGGGGGAGGTGTTGCATTGCTTGCCAGAGAAAATATTACAGCGGTGCTTTGGCAGGATAGATTAGAGGGCTCGTTTAGGGAGGCTATTTGGGTGGAATTGAGGAATGGGAAAGGTGCAGTAACACTTATAGGGGTGTATTATAGACCACCTAATGGGGAGCGAGAATTGGAGGAGCAAATTTGTAAGGAGAGGTTGTGATTGTGGGTGTAAAGACTGTAGAGGCATTAGTAACTTTCTTTCAAGAATCAATTGATTCTGGCATGACTTCAAAGGAAGGGAATATTGCAAATGTCACTGCACTCTTCAAGAAAGGAGAGGGACAGAAGAAAGGAAATTATAGGCCAACTAGTCTGATCTCAGTAGTTGGGAAGATGTTGATGTCAATTGTTAAGGATATAGTTTCGGAGTACTTGGAGGCACATGATAAAATAGACCATAATCAGCATGATTTCTTTAAGGGAAAAGCTTGCCAAATAACCTGTTGAAATTCTTTGAAGAAGTAACAAGCAGGATAGTCAATGGGAGAATGTTGTGTACTTGCATTTTTAGAAGGCCTTTGACAAGGTGCCACACGAGGCTGGATAACAAATTAAGAGCCCCAGGTATTACAGGAAAAATTCTAACATGGATAAAGTAGTGGTTGTTCGGCAGGAGGCAAAGAGTGGGAATAAAGAGAGCCTTTTCTGGTTGGCTGTTGGTGACTAATGGTGTTCCACAGGGGTCTGTTTTGGGACTGCTTCTTTTTACATTATTTGTCAAAACTTGGATGATGTAATTGATGGCTTTGTGACAACATTTGCAGACAATACAAAGATGGTTGGAGAACAGGTAGTTATGAGGAAGTAGAGAGCCTACAGAAAGACTTAGACAGATTAGAATAGGCAAATAAGTGGCAGGTGGAGTATAGTGACAGGAAGTGTATGGTCATGCACTTTGGTAGAAGAAATAAATTGGTAGACTATTTTTGAAATGGAGAGAAAATTCAAAAATCTGAGCTGCAATGCAACTTGGGAGTTCTTGTGCAGGATTCCCTAAAAGTAAATTTGCAGGTTGAGTTGGTGGTGAGGGAGGCAAATGCAATGTTAGTATCATTTTGAGAAGACTAGAATATAAAAGCAAGGATGTAAAATTGAGACTTTATAAAGCACTGGTGAGGCCTCACTTACGAGTACTATGAGCAGGTTTGGGCCCTTTATCTAAGAAAGAATGTGCTGACATTGGAGAGGGTTCAAAGGAGGTTCATGAAAATGATTCCGGGATTTAAAGGCTTGTGATATAAAGAGCGTTTGACGGCTCTGGGCCTGTACTCACTGGAGTTCAGAAGAATGAGGAGTGACCTCATTGAAATCTATCAATTGTTGAAAGGCCTTGATAGAGTGGATTGGAGAGGATAGTTGCTATGGTGGGGGAGTCTAAGACCAGAAGACATGGCCTCAGAATAGAAGGGCATCCTTTTAGAATGGATGTGAGGAGGAATTCTTTCCAAAGCCAGAGAGTGGTGAATTTGTCAAATTCATTGCCACAGGTGTCTGTGGAGGCCAAGTCATTGGGTATAGTTAAAGCAGAGGTTGATAGATTCTTGATTAGTCAGGGCATGAACGGATACGGGAAGAAGACAGAGGACTGGGGCGGAGACAGAAATGGATCAACTGTGATTAAATGGTGGAGCAGACTTGTTGGGCCGAGTGGTAATTCTGCTCCTATATTTTATTGTCCTATGGTCTTAAATGTTGACTGCTGTTTCCAGCATTATGATCATGATCATACTTCAAAAAAACTGGAGGAAAAAAACTACATAAATAAGCATTTCCTTCTGTTGCCTTTCCACAGCTTTGTTCCCCTGTCCACAGTTGTTCCAGTTTTAATACTGGGATGCTCATTCACTGAGTCCAAATTATTCGCGTGAGCTATGACTAATGGAGGTCTCAACACATTCTTATGAAGCATCATTTTCCATCTTCCTTCAATCACAACAATTACAATAGACAGCTGCGTAAAAAAACCAGACGTAACATTTCAGGTTAATGATTTGTCACAGGAAATAACTAAAGGTCAACCATCTGAAACCTGAACTTTCATTGAAGTTTAATCTAGGTGGTAAAATTGTGAACGTGTATTTTATATGCTGAATGGTTATAACAAAACTGAGCACCGTGAGCAGCCTTGGGAAAATGCCCAATTTACTGTAAGCATTGCTTTGACTGCTATTTAGAACAATTAATCTGCTTCTGTTTCGTTTCATTGTTAGTACAGCAATGAAGAGATTCAGCCGCGCGTGCGCATATGTTGCTATACTCAAAGGCCGCAGTAATAAAATTAAAAGTTAAAAGTTTTAAGTACTATTGAAATCACAGCCAGTTTATTTCATGTCGCAGCTACATTTAATCCTGAATACTGTTAGGTCAGTGAAAAAAACCTCGGTGAAAATGTAAAGATAGTTTAGCTCGCTGAACCAGTATACAGAGCCAAGGGGAATTGTCTCCGATGAAAGATTCCGTGAAGGAGTCTTTCATAGCGATGTACCTGCTCTACTTTGCGGAATGTATCACTCAAACTACTTTATAGGCATATTTCCCCTTCGTGCAATGACATTCCCTGTTCGGATCAAGCTCACAAACTAAACAGTTTAGAACATTCGTACTTCATCGTAGCGTTCCAGGTTATATTATTCAATTACAGGACAGGAATCGGATAAGTTATGTTCGGGACTCGCTCCCTAACTTTTCAAAACCATGGAGTAAGTTCCCGCTGTCTTTGTAGTGCCGATGTGGCACTACTACTTACAAGGTGACCACAAGCACATCGAGCCGAGGGGTGATGATGGTTGGACGAAGTGTTTTCTGAGTATGAATGACACAGCCATCTCGTCCATTCACGTGACGCTTGATCCTGTGGGCGCTGACGCGTGATTTAATTGAAAAGATTCCTGAGATGGACGGCAATAAAAGTGCGGACGTCTCCGAGCTGCTGGCGACCATGCTGAGCTCCGAGCCGTGCTAGTACCGAGAAACAGAGAGAACGCCGCGCAGCATCCTTCACCATGAAGCGCCACCATTCCTCCGTCGTCGTACTGGCACTGCTCCTTCTCTCCCGGGGCTCCTTCTCACAAGGTAGCTCTCCCACTCATCATCACCCACGTTCATCAAAATGTTGCTACAATTCCTGTTCAGCTCACATTTCACTTTGGGCATTTTCTCGGTGTTTTCTTTCCTGTTGCCTTTGTTATAATCGTTTCACTTTGTGCTTCTAAGCGACTGACTTGAAACCTGTTTATCTCTTTTTCTCCTGTTGCTCGTTCCTTTAGTTGTTGCTCTAGAAAACTTTTAAATTAGGAACGCCAACAAAGAAGTGCGTCTGTGCACATTGGGTGTGTTTTATGTGCAGTATTGTGTCAATTTAAAAATCGCGGAGATAATATAATGTGGATGTAAAAGGGGATTTAAAACATTCAGTATGTGAAGAGGTTGCATTAATCTATTTCTTGACCCAATCTGTCCAGCACTGTTAGCAATCTGTACAAATGAACATGAACGGGCTTTACCTGAACATGGGAATCTATTGGGTATAAAACGTTTTGCATACTGTCCGTTGAAGTACAGGTTGAGCAAAAAGGAAAAGTTGTACAGTGTTTAGTTGTTCAAATAGAAGGAGCAAAGATAGATTTTCCATTAAATATTTAATGTTGATCTTCCCTGTTCGTTCACTGCCCTCCATTCCACCCTGTTCAGGATGGTAAAATTTTAGCAAAATTACTGGACTGGTAGGTAGTTCAGCAGTCTGGCCTCGTGATCCACGAGTTGCAAAGCTCAAAACATACCAGAATGCAAGGGATTTAAATTGAGTGAATTCATACGCATTTAAAAAATGGCAGCAATAATGAAACTGCCAAGTTACCCATTATGGTTTTCTAACAACCCTCAGGGAAGGGAACCTCTGAAACCAGGCTCTGACTCTTGGCTATCACTGACATGGCCTATTGCTTCTCAATTAGTGTTAATGTCCTTGTGATAGTCATGAATTAATTAAAGCAAAGAGATGGTATTTAGAAAAAGGGTTTTCACATAGTAATTCCACAACAAATCAAGCTTGAGGATTGCATTAGTTTAATTGACTAGGGTAGAATAACTCACTTGTAATTATTCTGTATGATGAAGAAAATACCCTTTTGATTGGTTGAGATCATTGTAAGTTTATTTTTATGTTTTATTTTCTCAATTCTTTAAATGGACTTTGTTTTAAGTTGCCAATAGAAACTCTATTTAAATAAAAAAAAAAACTGTTCCTGGAACTCACAGGAAGATTAGGTAAGTAAAGAAAGTAATGTAACATTGCTTTCTTAAACTTGGGAGAAAGATTGTTAGAGAAGCAAGATTGTTGCTCCTATCTCGTATCCAAAAATGTCCTGGCTTCCTATATAAAATAAATGTAATTGGTTCTTGGGATAGGGGAATACAGTCAAAAGAGACTGTTCAGAGAATGGAGGCATTGGAGTTTTGAATGTTTGTTTAGGAAAAATAAAGTGTACATTCATCCTAATCATGCTATTCAAACTCCTAAATTAGGAATGTTTATAAAGTCTTGATTTTTTTTCAAAATAGGCAGCCATTGTTCATGTATTCCTTGCTCTAAAGGAAAGCTTTGAGATTGTATTTTAAATGTAGCTGTAGTTTGGGTAATAATTTATAGGCAACATAGATCTAAATTACTATCTAAAACAGAGCTACCTTTAAAATTAGAAACGCCTAACATAATTGTAAATTTAGAGATGTAAGGATTAACTATTTGAGATAATGATGCATGGTACAGTACTTAAATATAGGCTGCAATGTACAGGAAGCAAATAGCTCCCCCCCCCCCCCAATCCATTCTAAGAGTAGAACTCAAATTATCCTATCGAAGTAGTTTTAGAATTGTATATGCATCATCATATTTCAATTTTCATATGGAAAGCTAAAATGCAAATAGAGTAAACAAAATAACAACTAAATTTTCAAATATTATTGCCCATAATTTTAAACTTATTATTTATTTTACTACTTCAAAATGTAATTATATAATTATCACAGATAATTTTGCGTATAAAATAGAAAAATAATTGAATAGTATAATCATATCTCCCAATTTTTATTTCTACTGAGGTTGCTGTTTCCCATACACATTTTACATTACTGCATCACCAACATTACCCTTAATATTCTTAAAAATAATAATGAAATACCAAACACAAGTTAAAAATATTTGCTTTGTCAATTACTTGCAATATGTTTGTAGGAGTTTATGGATTTCCTAAATGCTGGTGTGTAATTGTGTCTTGTGTGTTCTATAGGTACTCCTACATCACCACAGAGGTTAGTAGAAGGACACGAGTTACATCTATGGAGAGAGGTAATCATAAGTAAGCAGAGTTCGAAGGACTTAAATCTAAATAATCTCAGTTCTTTTGTTTTTAACATAGCAAAGCAAGGAGAAAAAACATTGTGTCACATGTCACAATAGTTATCTGCAGACACAGAAGCCAGTATTTTCTGGAAATTATTTCCTAATTGATGCTAAATTGTGTAATTTATCAGTAATGTAATTATTTATAGTTGTCCACGATGATAAATGCATTTCTCCTACATTCTTCGCAAACTCATTTTTGACTCACTCATAGAAAGTGCTTTTAATAGTGATACTATCATAAATCAGCCTAGTTCTGGGAAACTACATTCCTACTCTATTTTTTATTCCATAAGTGAGATGTTTTAATGAGTATAATGGATTTCTATTTTTCTGTACAGTTTTCCCATTTCTGTTCATTCATATGCAAGCTAGATGAATGCAAATCTATACATGCATTTAGTGATTTTCTATTGTTCATAAACTTTAATGGTAATAAGTATTTGAAAATTATTTTAATAATATCTTTTTAATCATTATAATGAATAATAATATATATTGATTTTTTTCAAGTAATCTCATATTCATGTCTTGTACTTTATATATACTTTCCCACAGTTTTCTATCATTAACATTTATAATCTGTGTACAGATGATACAGGAATTCTTGTAGGAATCTTTAATGAAAAGTATAAGATAAATATAAAAGTAATTCTCATGTCACTTGCATCTAGTAAATTATATGAGAATTACAGCTCCGGAACTTTTACAATATTGCTTTTTTAAATGAAGTCTTTCCAGGTTAGTTTTTTTTCTACATTACTTATCCTATGGTTCACTTCCACTTCAAGTTTTGTTTGTAGTGACCAGATTATTTCTGTGAAAGTTCAAAGAGAGTGCAATTTAACTCTTTCTGTTTTAGAAAAGTATTTGTTTAAATTTGTATGATATTGTTTAAAGAAATTCCATAAACCGATATTGTGGAGTCCTCCCTCCATTTGTCTTAGAAAATAATTGTTCAGATGCATCAGATGTTTGTTATAGTATTGATTGATCAGAATTAAATCAAATAGAGGAAACATTTTCTAACTCCTGCATTATTTCTTCCAGATGGATGATCTGTGCTCATCCTTTCTCTCTGACAATCGTCAGCAACAGGTGAGAACCAAATAATTATGTTGGACGTTTATAGTATTCATGGGTTTATAAAAGATTTTAAAAACTCTGATGAATTTACATTTTGCTTTACCAGCCAAGAACTACATTTGAAGAACAGTGTTATATGGCCTGGATAACTCTGCAAAAGGTATTTGTTTTATTACAATGCACACGAAGAATTACATGCAATGAACTGGCTTGAACCCAATATATGTTTGCTTTTCATCACTTTAAGGTTAAAATATCTGACAGTGAATTTCAATGTACTCTCTTGTTCTGTATGACTCTAAACCAGGAGCTGAGAAGTGGGACTAAGGTGGATAGCATTTTTTTAGTCCTACTGTGCCAATGGGCTAAATGTCCCTTTTCTTTGTTGTAAATTTCTTGGTTTAGCTCATTAAATGACTGTGGAGTAAGAGATAAATGTATGACCTCTGCTTTCAAAAATAAGCTGGCAGATATTTCAGAACTGGATAACTATTAATTTTAGTTTTGTTATATTGCAAATTCTAGAAAGTACTCTTCTTACTGCCATTTATTCAAATCAAAGAAAAGTTAATTGCTGAACTCAAAGATTCTCTTACTCCGCATGCCTCTCAAAATGTATCTGCAAAAAAAAACAGTACATGGGAGGGATCTGCTTATGCTTCTTCCTCCCTTATAAAGTTGACTGCACTTAGTTTCTTTCTCAGCTTTGATTTGCCATTTTGATTTGAACCATTTTCAAATATGTTCTAAGAACTTACGAGGTGCTATTATCCATTGTAATGCTGAGGGAGGAAGGTTTCCATTATTTCCAGGTTTTGCCGTTTTGTCGGTCTTGCCTTACCTTGCTGAAAAATATATTAGAATCTGAATAGAGAAAACCAGGCCTTCAGCAAATGGAAAATTCACGTTGTCTAGCAAATGTGGCTCCTAATGGGAGAGATTTGAGCACATTTAAAATATAAGAGAATAGTAACAAATCGAGAATGTTCACAAGATAGCGGTGCAGTGCTGACAGAATTGCCTTCATAAACTCATCTGCAGCTTTCTGTCCAAATGAACATATGGGCTAACTGCTGACATTGAGAAAACTGATTAGGGATAGTTTGTTTCACAAGCAGTAATCTTCCAGGCCAATATAATGCCTTTTCAATACAGACTGGGTGAAAGTTAAAGCTTAATATCCAATTAATAAGCAACAATCTATTAATAATTCCCCCTTAGTGCACAGGCAGTGTCAGATGTTAAATGAATTCTCCAGAACTACAAGATTTCTAATGTAATATGATGAATGACTTTATAAATCCATTAAAATATAAATTATTTTTTGATCTGTAACTTTTTTAAGGCAACTTTGAATTTCACATTGTGCTTACTGATTTCAGACATTTTAAATGCATATTTTAACAGCTTCACATAATTTTTTCACTTTGAAAATTTAATGCAATGGAAATTAAATTATTAAATCTCTGAATTCAATCTTGGAAGATAAGAACAACACAGAACCACTCGTGTTGAATTTGTTTTTTCCTCCTTGAGCTCAGCTCCTCATGATCGTATCTGAGATAGGGTAGATTGTACTCTGACAGCAGAAGGTCTTGCAATTACAAATCAAATCCAGGTTTTGCTTCTGTGCATTCCTAAAACTGAGAAAAGAGCAATGATTTAAAGTGTGATATGAATTGATGGAAGACGATGCTCCACATTTCTCATCCTGCATTAATGGATTGATAACAGGAAATTTTTATGACCTCATACATCATACTGACCAAATTATTATGTTTCCTCAAGTTGTATTTGTAGTCACAGCTGTGTAATTTTAATGAAATCGGAGCAACCTGCATGTTTTTGAGCTTATTAGAATGCTTTTCCATTCTCTAATCCTTCTCTTAATTGATGGTAACTTTCTCCTTTGACGTAGATGTGCATTAAATGTTGTTAACACATGATATCACAGAACTTCGATGAAATCTAGGTGGGAACCAAGAAGAGATGGTTTGGGAATACCCCAGAGGTAAAGGTTACGGTGCTAGCCTAGTGTGGGTGATAATGTTGTTACCGATGAATTAATATGAGTGAAACTAGGAGAGCATGATCCCATGCAAATGGACAATGATATAATTTTACTGTACAGATATCCATCATACTGTTCAGTTCAGTTTTAATGAATAGATGAATATTCTTCTTTCATTGAATATTGTGTACCAGCTTTTTTTTGCTTTCTAAAGCCATTTTATATTAATGCTGCACAACGTCTGCAGGATTCAGAAGATAAAGGAGAAAGCAAAAGGGCAAGCAGTATATTTTGCACTGTATGAAAGATAATAATCTAAAAGCAGGTATAAGTAATTGGCATATGCTTCAGTAAAATATTTCTCTTTTTTTGTACAGTTCTTACTTCATTATTCTAGGACCCATGATTCTGGCAATTTGGATTTTATGGTAAGTGGTTTGAATGCTGTTCGGAAATTGTCTAGAAAAGTATCAGCTGTTTCCAGTCTAGACTTTAATTTAAAATTAGATAACAGTGACTATAGTTCAGAGGCTTAAAGGATATTGTTTCCTTATTCATTGTTGAAACTAAGTGACTAAAGAGAGTATTGGCTAAAAGATCTGAAATACAGTGGATTCTAGTTAATTGGGATACATCAGAGTTTTACATTTTGGCCCAATTTAGCAGCTGCCCCAATTAGCTGAAGTTTCATGGAAATAGTTTAAAAGGTATAAAAAGACAAACTACCATTTAACTGTTTAACAAATTATGTATTTAAATGAAATACAGAAAGTCTTGGAACACTGTCACTACTACTACAGTACCATAAAACTCTGTATTAGTTTCTAATAGTTGTTGACAAAAGATTCCATGATTTTTGATTGACTGTAAATAAGCAAAATTAACGCAGACACCTAGTACAGATAATGGATTACCCTCATACGATGCTTTAGACGATTGCCTCCTCCAAATCTTCATTTTCATTGTAACATTCAAGATGTTTGTCGATATCTTCAAATTCTTCATAGTTCCTAAATTGCTGAAGTAGTGAAATTGTTTCATTTTCACATGGCTTTTTTTTCTGCCAACTCCAAGCTTGAATGCTTGAGACTGCAGTTCATTGTTGAAACTAAGTGACTAAAGAGTTCTGAATTATCTTGCTGTTTATTTCTCGCAAACTATCAATGGCAAAAATCACTGCTTTTTGAACACAAGTGCATGCAACTGACACTATTTAAAATGTTCACTCTGAGACAGAGTAGTGTCTAACAGTCACACAAATGCACGGAACTGTGCTAGTTAGAAACTGTTCAGCAATTAGTGGCATAGTGATCTAAATGAAAGGAATCCTGGCTATTTTCTCAATTTTTTTTGTCTCAAATAAGCAGCTGCCCTGATTAACCATTGGCCCAATTGACCAGAATTCACTGTACTGGAAATACACATCAAGTGAGAAATCAGTGATTCCTTTATCACAACTGGCAAAAGTTAGATGTAACAGAGTTCAAGAAAGGGAAAGGGAATCTGGAAAGAGAGGACAGCACAAAAAAATTGGGGGAAGATGGAAAAATTAAATGACAAAACTAACCTGTAAATTAAAAGGCAATGTTAACTGTAAGAAAGTTGGTCCAGAGGTGAGGTAAATTGGAATAGCAGAAACATTAACACACAATGTTATCCGAGAAAATTGAGACACTGTGCATTTTCTGAAATTGCTGTAGAACCCATAAAATTGCATAATCTCTGTTCAGAAGCTGAAGTGCTTTTCCTGGACTATCTTGTTTCAATGTAGAAAACTGAGATGTCAGAATGGCAATGCTAAAGGGATAGAGAATTAAAATGACAAACAGAAGTTGAGAGTTATGCTTGCAAACAGGTTGAAGATTGGGCAAAATAATGACCAAATCTGGGTTTGGTCTCCCACATGTAGAGGATGCTGCACCATATGCCTGACTCAATTGAAAGAATTGCCATATTCTTTCACATGGATAGTGTTTTTTGGATAGAAGGAAGAGTCAAAGCAAAAGGGCATGTATTACATGGAAGAGTCAGAGGAGGGGAGAAAGAAATGTTGATTGCCATTTGAAAGTAGACTAGTGTGTTTCCGAGGATATGATGGAGTGGACAAGAAGGGGTAAAGGGAAGGTGACCCATTGGATTTGGAAGCTAGCAAATGAAATTGAGGACAAGGAACCTAGATTTGAACCCAGTTTTGAGCAAAGATGAAGGAATGAAAAAAAAAGTGAGAAATGAGATCTACTAGGTCAATAGCTCCTCTAATCCCAATGAAAGGCAATCCTCAATTGAGAGGGGGAAGCTGAGAAACAACATTAGTTAAAGATAAAGATTTGAGAAGAAATGGGATAGAAATGGAAAACTGCTGGAATAGAAAAATCCTGTCAGGAACTAAGGCATGCAGAATTGTAAGTCCAAGTTTGTTGTCATCAATGGACCCATAAGGCATTTGTGACAAAGGTCTTCGCCCCGCTAGCTTCAGAGAAATTGAAGTAAAGGAAGAAAGATGGTAATGGACTGTGCAAAGCTGAGGGAAGGATAACAGTTAGAAGCCAAACTGAAGAGGTTTTCATGTAGGGTAAGTGTAAGAAATAGAATCCATGCAGTCATCAATGAACCCGAAAAACCTGAGCGAGGGGATTTGAATAGGATTAAAACCACAAGTTTTTCACATTTCCTGAAGGCCCTGTTATTGGTAGAGGACCATAGCCTTAAATTCATATATTTGATGAATTAATTAATCTTGATAAATTATAATTCAGAATCTATTAAATGATTAATAAAACGATAGAAGCCTGCTATGTGTCTGTCTCTATCTCTAACGACCTTCAGCCCAGACACATAATTTGGGAAAAGAGGGACAACAGACCTGTAAAGTGTAAAACATCATTCATTATCTCATCTTGGGAGGTGCATTCGCACACCTCCCCAGAATATCACAACATCCCAAACTGACATCATTTTGTCTTTGAACTTCCATTTTATTCCGGCATTAACTCTTTCCTTACATTAAGTAACATGTAGGAGTCAGTGGGCTTAGAAAAAGCATTCTGAGAAAGACGAAGAAGCCAATGAAAAGGGAAGAAAAAGTTGGGAAAGCTGAAGAATGATAGAAATTGGAAACAATGTTAATGATATAGAAAATGTTAACACAGAAGAGTACAGCACACGAACAGGCCCTTCGGCTTGCAGTGTTGTGCTGAACCAGTTGAATTGGTAATCAGATGGCTAACTGAACTAATCTCCTCTGCCTACACAATGTCCATATCCTTCCATTTTCCTGACATTCATGTGCTTATCTTTGACATTTTTGACTAAGATATTAGAAGAGTTGAAGATGGAACTGATAAGGGCTGGGGAAAAAAGAATATTGAGTGCACCCCTACCCAGCATTTATATATATGTTCCTATAGTGAAAACATTTAATAGAAGCAGTAGGAGTGAAGAAGAGTTAAACCAAACTGAGATACCTGTGTGGAGTTTGCATGTTCTCCCTGTGGCGACAAGCGTTTCCCTTGTTTGCTATGATTTATTCCCGCAACTCAAAGATATTCTGGGGGGGGTAAATTAGCTGCTGTTATTTGCCCCGTGTAGGTAAATGACAAAGGAATCAAAGTGAAATTGATGATTACCTGAGTGAGAATAGGTTGCAAGAAAATGAAAGTGCAACTGATGTGATTATGCTGCTGGAGCTTGTATGGGCCTAGTGAGGTGAATGGCCCCTGCATTGTAATAACTAGGTAAAGTTCATCTAAGTGGGGACAGTACAGAAGTCGTGGCCCAACTCGGCTATTGAACATTTAAAAGGATTTTGTGTGAAAAGGACACACTGATTGCAAGCATGACTGATCTTCAATGTCCCTCAGTATTGCAGCTATGTGTAAGAATTAACTGTCTGATGGATTTTTCTTTACTTGCAAATTGCTTATTTCTCAGTTTTTCCTGATAGACAAAGACATGTAATTTTTCTTCATAATGCTGCTGTTAGAGTGTATGAGAATAATTAATTTAATTTAAAAAATGCCAGTTTGCTAAGTTGAAGTATTCAGTGACACTGTTTTTGATTTATCATGTAATTTCATAGTCAACAATCCTAAACTGAGACCGATACTGTCATGTGTGATTGATTCATAACTGTCGAATTGAATACAGGCAATGGTTAATCTGTTAATCGCACTGATTTCAGTGGCCAAACAACTAACTACCCTACTGATTAGCTGGTCATGACAATAGGGTGCCAGTATCGAGTAACCTCAGGTCAGATAGGTTAACCATAACTATAAAGGTTAATTTATGTTGCTTAAAAGGGATGCATACAGTAGTGAGGATACTGGTGACTCAGACGTGGGAAGGGAAATGGAAAAGAGCAATGCAAAGCTGACTGCAAATGCAGCAGGCTCCAGTGATTTTCAGTGCTGGACTGGAGGCGTTAGAGAAAATACTGAGGTGAAAAAGCCTAAAAAGCAGAGACAATGGATACACATGCAAGGTAATGCCATAAATCAAGCAAGGAGGCCCCAAGAGAGAAGCTGCAGAAAGTTCATTTACCTTGCGTGTGAGCAGTCAGTGAAATATCTTCAAGATTAAAATTTCAAAGTAAATTTATCTAAGAATCTATTTAAGATTCATTTTCTTATAGGTATACTTAGTCAAAACCATAAGATATAGGAACAGAATTTGGCCATTTGGCCCATTGAGTCTGCTGTGCCATTTCATCATGAGTGATCCAATTTCTCTCTCAGTCCCAATCTCCTGTCTTCTCCCTGTATCCCTTCGTGCCCTGACCAATCAAAAAACTATCAACTTCTGCCTTAAATATACAGCTGCCTGTGGGAAACAATTCCACAGATTCACCACCATCTGGCTAAAGAAATTCCTCCTCATCTCCATTCTAAGAGGACACCACTATATTCTGAGGCTGTCCCCTCTGGTCTTAGACTGTCCCACCATAGGGAACATCTGCTCCACATCCACTCTATCAAAACTTATCAAAATTCAATAGGTTTCAATGAGGTCACCCATTCAGAATTCTTCTGAATTCTAGTGAATACAGGCCCAGAGCCATCAGATGCTCTTCATAAGACAAGCCATTCAATCCTGGAATCATTTTTGAGCACCTCTGTGAACCCTCTCCAGCTTCAGCATGTCCTTTCTAAGATAAGAACATAATGTATAGGAGCAGAATTAAGCCATTTGGCCCATCGAGTCTGCTCCACCATTCATCCATGGCTGATCCTTTTTCCCTTCCTCAACCCCATTCCCTGGCCTTCTCTTCATAAACTTTGATGCTGTATCCAATCAAGAACCTACTAAGCTCTGCCTGAAATATTCCCAGTGAACTGGCCTCCACAGCTGCATGTGGTAATGTATTCCATAAACACACAACCCTCTGGCTAACGAAATTTCATCACATCTTGTTTTAAATGGATGCCCCTCTATCCGGAGGCTGTGCCCTCTTATCGTAGACTCCCCCACCATGGGAAACATCCTTTCCACGTCTGCTCTGTCTAGGCCTTTCAATTTTCGAAAGGTTGCAATCAGATCCCCCCCTTCTCATCCTTCTAAATTCCAGTGAGTACAGATCCAGAGCCATCAAACTTGCCACATATGATAAACTTTTTATTCCCAGAATCATCCTTGTGACCCTCTCCAATGCCAGCACATCTCTTCTAAGTTGAGGAGCCTAAATCTGTTCACAGTACTCAAGGCAAGGCATCACCAGTGTCTTATAAAGCCTCAGCATCACTTCCCTGCTCTTGTATTCTAGTCCTCTTGAAATGAATGCTAACATTGCATTTGCCTTCCTCACCACCGACTCAACCTGCAAGTTAAACTTTAGGGTGTTTTGCACAAGGACTCCCAAGCATCTCAGATTTTTGGATTTTCTCCCCGTTTAGAAAATAGACTGCACATTTATTTCTACTGCCAAAGTGCATAACAATCCAGTTTCCGCCATTGTATTTCATTTGTCACTTCATTGCCCATTCTCCTAATCTGTCTAAGTCCTTCTGCAGCCTACCTGTTTGCTCAACACTCCCTGTCCCTCGACCAATCTTTGTATTATCTGCAAAATTGGCAACAAAGCCATCTATTTCATCATCTAAATCATTGATATACAGCATAAAAAGAAGTGGTCCAAACACTGACCCCTGCGGAACACCAGTAGTCACTGGCAGTCAACCAGACAAGGATACTTTTATTCCCACTCGCTACCAATCAGCCAATGCTCTAACCATGCCAGTAACTTTCCTGTAATACCATTGGCTCTTAACTTGGTAAGCAGCCTCAAGTGTGGCACCTTTATCAAAAGCCTTCTGAAAGTCCAAATATACAACAACCATTGCATCCCCTTTATTTATTCTACTTGTAGTCTCCTCAAAGAATGCCAATAGATTTGTCAGGCAAGATTTTCCCTTTGTCCTATCTTGTCCTGTGTCACCAATTACTCCATAACCTCATCCTTAACAATTCTCTCCAACATCTTCCCAACCACTGAGGTCAGGCTAAAGAGTGGAGTGACGCTTGCAATTTTCCAGTTCTCTGGCACAATGCCAGAGTCCAATGATTTTTGAAAGATCATTGCTGATGCCTCCACAGTCTCTAATGTTACCTCTTTGAGAACCGTAGGGTGCAGTTCATCTGGTCTGGGTGACCTATGTATATCCTTGGGTCTGTCAGCTTTGAGCACTTCTTCCTTGTAATGGTAACTGCACTCACTTCTCTTCCTTCACATACTACAACACCTGGCACAATGCTAGTGTCTTCCACAGTGAAGACTGATGCAAAATACTCATTTAGTTTACCTGTCATCATCTTATCCCCCATTATTATTTCTTTAGCCTCATTTTCTAGCAGTCCTATATCCATTCTCATCTATCTTTCACTTTTTTACAGACTTGACGAGGCTTCTACTACCCACTTTGATATTATTTGCTAGTTTGCTTTCATATTTCATCTTTTCCCTTCTAATGATTCTTTTAGTTGTGCTCTATAGGTTTTTAAGTTTTCTAATCCACTATCTTCCTGCTAATTTTTGCTTTGCTGTATGCCCTCTTTTGTTTTTACGTTAGCTCTGACTTCTCGTCAGCCATGGTTGTACTATTTCGCCATTTGAGTATTTCTTTGTTTTTGCAATACGTCTGTCCAGCACCACCTTTATTCTTCCCAGAAATTCATGCCATTGCTGCTCTGTTGTCATCCCTGCCAGCATCTTCCAATTTACTTTACTCCACTGAAATACTACTACGTCAGGCTTTAATTTCTCCCTATCAAATTTCAAATTTAACTCAGTCAGATTGTGATCAGTGTCTCCTAAAGGTTCTTTTACCTTAAGATCCCTAATCACCTCTGGTTCATTTCATAACAGTCAATTCAGTATAGCTGATTCCCTAGTAGGCTCAACGACAAACTGCCCTAAAAAGCCATCTCACAGGCATTCAACAAACTCACTCTCTTGATATCCATTACCAACCTGATTTTCCCAATCGACCTGCATGTTGAAATCTCCCATGACTATCATAACATTGCCCTTTTGACACGCCTTTTCTATTTGCTGTTGTAATCTGTGGTCCACGTCCCAGTTACTGTTGGGAGGCCTGTATATAATTGCCATCAAGGTCTTACCCTTGCTGTTTGGGGCCCAAGCCTGCTCACAATACTCGAGAGGCCTTGCCAGTTCTTTATAAAGTCTGAATATTACATCCTTGCTTGTATATTCTAGTCCTCTGGCAATGAATGCTCACATTGCATTTGCCTTCCTTACCACAGACTCCACCTGCAAATTAACCTTCTAAGTCCCTTCACGTCTCAGCTTTTTGTATTTTCCTTCCATTTAGAAAATAGTCAACCCTTTCATTTTTTTTTTTACCAAAGTGCATTACCATACACTTCCTGACATTGTATTCCATCTGCCATTTCTTTCACCATTCTCTTAATCTGTCTAAGTCCTTCTGTAACCTATCTACTTCCTCAAAACTGCCCCCCCAGCTATCTTCATATCATCTGCAAACTTTGCAACAAAGCCAATAGTTTCACCATCCATATCATTGACATATAATGTAAAAAGAAGCTTTCCCAACACAGACCCCTGTGGAACACTACTAATCACCAGCAGCCAGCCAGAAAAGGTTCCCTTCATTCCCACTCTTTACCTCCTGCCAATCAGCTACTGCATTATCCATGCTAGAATCTTTCCTGTAATATCATGGGCTCGTAGTTTGTTAAGCAGTCTCATGTGTGGCATCTTTTCAAGGGCCTTCTGAAAATCTAAATACACAACATCAACCAGTTCTCCTTGGTCTATCCTGCTTGTTCTTTCTTCAAAGAATTTCAACAGATTAGTCAGGCAAGATTGTCCCTCGAGGAAGCCATGCTGACTATAGCCTATTTTATCATGTGTCTCCAAGTACCCTGAGTCCTCATTGTTAATAATTAACTCCAACATCTTCCCAACCACTGAGATCAGACTAACTGGACCATTGTTTCCTTTCTTCTGCCTCTCTCCCTTGAATTTTCCAGTCTTCCAGAACCATTCCAGAATCTAGTGATTTTTGAAAGGTCATTACTAATGCCTCCACAATTTTTGGTATCATCTTTAGTATTATTGGCTAGCTTACTTTCATATTCCATCTTTAACTTAATTACTTTTTTTAGTTGCTTTCTGTTGGTTTTAAAAAGCTTTCCAATCCTCTAACTTCCCCTTTATCTTTACACTATCATATGCCCTCTCTTTGGCTGTTATGTTGGCTTTGACTTCTTATTAGACACGGTTGTGTCATCTTTCCAGCAGAGTACTACTTCCTCTTTGGGATGTATATATGCTGTGCCTTCTGAATTGCTTCTAAAAATTCCAGCCATTGCTGTCTGTGGTCATCCATGCCAGAGTTCTTTTCTGATCAACTCTGGCCAATTCCCCTCTCATGCATCTGTAATTCCATTTATTCCACTACAATACTCCTACATCTGACCTTGGGTGGTTCTTCTCAAATTTCAGGGTGAATTTGATCATATTATGATCACTTGTCCTTAACAGTTCTTTACCTTAAGCCTCTTAATCAATTCTGATTCGTTGCACAACACCCAGTCGAGAATAGCTGAACTTGTAGTGGGCTCAACCATGAGCTGCTCTAAAAAGTCTTCTCATAGGCACTCTTGGAAATTCCCCTTCCTGTAATCCAGCATCAACCTGATTTTCCCAAGCTACCTTCATATTGAAGTCCCTTATGACTATTGTAACACTGCCCTTTTGGCATGCATTTTCTATCTCTCGCTGTAATTTGTAGGCAACATCCCTACTACTATTTGGGGGTCTGTATAAAACTCCCATCAAGGTCTTCTTACCCTTGCAGTTCCTTTGATTTATCCACAATGATTCATTACCTGCTGACCCTACATCACCTCTAATGATTTGATTTCATTTTTTACCAACAGAGCAATGCCGCCCCCTCTGCCTTCCTGCCTATAATTTCAATATAGTGTATCTTTAGACATTAAATTTCAACTATAATCTTTCATCCATGATTCCGTAATACCTACAGCATCATACCTGCCAATCTGCAACTGTGCTGCAAGTTCATCTACCTTAAACCAAGAACCATGAAAGAATCACTGAAAGGCTGCACCCAACAGGGTGGACAAACAGCCAATGTGCAAGAGACAACAGACTGTGCAAATACAAAAGAAAAAATGAAATCACAATAATAACTCAGTAATAAATGTCAAGAGAATGAGATGAAGAATCCTCAAAAATGAGTCCATAGGTTGTAGGAGCAATTCAGTGATGGGGTAAGTGAAGTTGAATAACGTTATCCCCATTGGTTCAAGAGCTTGATGGTTGAGGGGTTATAACTGTTCCTGAACCTGGTGGTGTGAGTCCTAAGGCTCTTGTACCATCTTCTTGATGGTAGCAGTGAGACGAGAGCATGATCAAGGTGGTGGGGGTCCCTGATGATGGATGCTGCTTTCCTGCAACTACACTCCATGTAGATGTGCTCAGTGGTGTGGAGGGCTTTACCTGTGATGGACTGGGCTGCATCCACTATATTTTTTCTTTGTAACATTTTCTGCTCGGGCATTGGTGTTTCCATACCAGGCTGTGACGCAAACAGTCAATATGCTCACACCACGCATCTATAAAAGTCTATCAAATGCCACTATTGGCTTTAGATATGGTTCATTCCAGCACAACCCCAACACCTATACCCTCTACAGGAGGCAAGCCTGGACTTTATGAGGTCCAGCAAACTCTCACATACTTGGAACTGTTTTCCATCCACATCTCTGAATTTCCACACACAACCTCCTAGCTGTTAACTCCTTCTGTGTCTGGAGGCAGTAGTTAACGGGCAGGAGGTAAGCAAGCCTCAGTACCCATGTCAGAGCAATAGCTGAAGCAGTGACCAGTGGCAGTGCTAAAAGCAACGATAATGACCGTGTCCTCGTATCTAATGCTCTTTCTCATATCCACCACCTCATCAACCTACACTCTCTTATGTGTTGGCTGAGTTCAACAGCAGGATGAGGCACCACCTTGGAATAATTACTGTATTGCTGCAGAGCACAAGTATTCTGTCTCCACTCAGAAACACCACATTTATGCAGGGGAACAATTCTCTGTAAGCTTGGACAGAAGAGGTACCTGACTCGAGCCATTCTCTTCTTCCCTTTCCCCATATATCCATGTGTCCTCTGCTCATTTTCCTATGCATTTTAAATTCCATGGGAATTGTTCACTATTACAAGTGATTGGTGCTGAAGCCTGAATTTTTTAGCATCTTTCAGCAGTTGAAACATCATTCCATTTAGTCATGCATCTTGAAGTTAAATATTGACAGTGCCAGAACCTTGTAGAATCAAAGTTCAAATTAAATATATTATCAAAGTATGTACATAACACCATAGCTTGAGATTCATTTTCTTGCAGGCATTCACAGCAGAATAAGGAAGTGCAATAGAATTAATGAAATTCTAACTTAACAGTCAAAATAAGTCAATCAACAACAAACCTTTTCAAAGAGTTAGTGAGCGTGTCCGAACTGCTATGGGATCAACGGGTTGCATTTCTGGCTGTGAAAAGCTTTGAGAGTAACACACACAAAATGCTGGAGGAACTCTGCAGGTCAGGCAGTATCGATGGAAATGAGAGCAAGTTATCTGGTGCATCATACTCTAAAACAGCTGTACAAACATTAACCTGCATTAATTGCTCGTTGATATCATGACGTGCCTTTGCTGCCTACATCCAGCAGGCATTTATTGTGCATTTCAAGAACTCTCACCATCATAGTTGAGGGCCAATTTTACCACACCTTTATGCAAGAGCACCATTGGTGCTGTTTTAGTAATTGAAGGATCAATTTTTTCCTTAAAAATTGAGCCAAAATAATCTCAGTTTTTTCAAGGATCATTGTTAATGCTGTCTTTAAAAACCTTGTGGAATAACAAAACCTTTTAAGGAATTAAAATGAGCTTTGGCTTCATAATTTTAATTCTTTAGAAAAATCTCTTGAATGAAGCAAAAGACATACAGGTATGCCATTGTGTGTTGTATTAGCTTATGAAGCAATCAATACTGTCTGTCAGTAATTGATTCCAAACCAATTGGCACAAATCTTTCATACAAGTTGTAACTTTTCTGCAAAGATCATTACCCCCTGCCTGTTCTGCTTTGTCCCACATTATGTCTGCTTAGCTTCCTTTGAGAATGTATTGTTGTAATGGTCGGTGAGATTATCATTGTTCCTCATATGCCACTGTTCATGTCCTCTCAGTCCTCTGTCCTGCATCCTGTGCTGCAGCTTGTCGTGGAGCATCTGAGAAGAATGAAGAAAGGCAGAGGTGATGTACGTAACTCTTCAGTAATCCTGCCAGCATTGTCATATCACAATTAAAATTTCTGTGTTGCCACAAGATCAAAGTTCTTTCGGCCTATGTATAGGTTGAGCTGACCGTGGATCACTAACAAAGCATGAAATCCATGTTTGGGATGTATTTTAATTGGGCCCTGCAATGCTCTTTATAGTTTGCAAGGGATCCAGTAAACATGTTTGAAGCTTGATGTTTAAAAATTGCAGAACATACACTAACTTTAAAACTATGACCTCATTAAACATTTGTTCTTTGTCTTTTGCTTAAAATAATTCCCAGACTATAGCTACACTTCAGGTGTTAAGTGTAGACCAACCCAATCATCTTAAAAATAAATAATGGCTAATGCTGAGCCTATGAGTTGGAGTGAGGAAGGTGTTACTATGTTATCCTATAAGCTAGTTAATAAATTAGACTTGGGCTCTTCTTGATTTTCTATGCCATTTTAAATAAGTGAAATTGTATAAGAAGTTAATAATGCGCCCAATGTTTTCTCACACCTTAGGTTAGGAACCTCATACTACGGTGATATTTGTTACAAAAAGAATGTTGGGACTTTTGAAGTTAATGAAGTGTAACAGATCAATTTTACTGGAGAGAGAATTTAAGGCTACTCTGAATTATCAATCCATTCAATTCCCTTGTATATCATATTCTCCTGTAGAGTTAGAAACTCCAGAATAATGCATGAGTAACGGAAAAGTAGAGAAAACCACCATGAAAAGCTAAAGGACCAAAGTTATTTTTTTCCCCAAGTATATTGATGTATTCCCAATAATAGCACATTGATAACAATGAACTCACTTTAATATTTTTATGCTGCAAGTATTCTAGTTGAAGTAGATGTATTTGTTTGAGATAGATTGCAGTCAAACTATTACAGAAATGAAACAGCTACAAGCCTCAGGAATTCACATTTATAAACTTCCATAATTTTTATGATTGAATACCAAAGATAAACTGTTAATGGATATGAATCCATTTGACTGCTTACAAGACATAAGTGGCATTGAGTTCAGGAGAGTAATTTGGGTACAAAATTTATAATAAGGATATTGTTATAACCATATCCTCAGAGACCTTGTGTCATTTTTTGTTCACATTCAACTGTAAGATGATATAAGATCAGAAAATGCAGAAAATACTCAGCAGGTTAGTAACATCAATGGAGAGAGGAAGAATTGATAGTTCAAGTCATTGTGTCATCATCAGAACTGCGCAAGGTTAGAAATTAAATAAAATTTTAATCAGTGTAAGCAGTAATACATGGAGAGAACAAAAAGGAAGGTCTGTGAAAGGATAAGGAGAGATTGTGTACCACAAGTGTTGTGGAGCCAAGTGAAAACAAATGCATTTCTTTGGGAGAAGTGTAAACAAGAGACAAATGAAATCTGAAATGCCAGAAAGGCAGAGAGGAAACAAATACACTGCTAGAAATGTGACTGATTTGGCATTGAGTCCTGAAGTCTGCAAAAAGCAATGTCAGAAGATAAAATACTGTCTTGACCTTTTGTTGAGTTTCAGTGCAATGGCATTGATTGTATAGATAGTCAGAGGCTTTTTCCCAGGACTGAAATGGTTGCCACAAGAGGACACAGGTTTAAGGTACTGGGGAATAGGTACAGAGGAGATGTCAGGGGCAAGTTTTTTTTTACTCAGAGAGTGGTGAGTGCGTGGAATAGGCTGCCGGCAACAGTGGTGGAGGCGAACACAATAGATTCTTTTAAGAAACTTTTGGATAGGTACATGGAGCTTAGAAAAATAGAGGGCAATGGGTAAGCCTAGTAATTTCTAAGGTAGGGATATGTACAGTCCAACTTTGTGGGCTGAAGGGCCTGTACGGTGCTGTAGGTTTTCTATGTTTAGGAGACCAGGATGTAGGGGTCAAAGTGACAGGTGACTGAAAGAACAGGGCCAACCTTGTGCATTGAAGAGGGTTGTCCTGCAAAGCAGTTGCTTAATCTGCACCTGATTTGCCCAGCATTAAAGAAGGCAAGCACAGAATATGGTACTCTTAATTAGAAGAAGCATTAGGAAATTACTCCCACGTGTGCAACAGTTGATTGTGTCCTTGAACAAAAGGAAGAGATGAGGTACAGTTCTTCCACAATTCAGCATTAAATTCAACTGTTTCATTCCAGCTAATATTGAATCTCACTTTTCCATCATTTGTTTTATTTCAATCCTCTCCTATTTGTGCCTCTTCAATACATACCTAGTATTACCTATCCTATTTCAGCTGGAACTACCACCACTTGGTTTTATTCTCCCCTAGTCTTTGCCCTATCAATATCTTCCCTTTTGTGCTCCCTATTCCTCCTCTACACTTAAAGCTTTGTCACTTCTGACTTCTCTAGTATGATGAAAGGTCATCAGTTGAAATGTTAACTCTCTCCATAAGTGCTACCAGATTGTTGAATATTTCCAGCATTTCCTGCTTTTACTTGAGAAACATATCATGGACAAAAGAAATCTATTCCTCACAGGTGTCTATCTTCCCCGTTCCATTAGAAGAGTTCTCTTCATACCATTGCTGTGTTGAGGCACTCGTACATCACTTAGTAAAATAAAGGAATGATAATAAAGTTGTATCATTTTAATTATTGCAAATATATAACAAAGGAGATGTGGAAAAATAATATTGTACTTTATGTGGATTAATAATACTTTTGTTTGTTTTTGCTTCAGGATAAATATCAAGGAGTGGGTTTAATACCAAGCAGAGACTCTTTTCAGTTTCGGGTATGCATCAAAATTGGAAACTTATACTTGATAACAGTTATAAATTTCAAGAATTCCAGTGCAATACGTTCAGTGCTCCCAGTGGAGACCTGCACCGGATGTAATAGATTTGGGGCTACAAACAGAGTACGAGAAATGTATGACTTACTTGAGCTATCAATGTGGAACACAGTTGAGGATACAGTACAGATTAATGGAGGCTAAGTAATCATTTTACATGTGTAGTATATTTTGTGTTCTAATTCTAGTGTTGTGGGTCTTATTGATGAGAGACTGTGGGCCTTGATTGATAGTGAATTATTTCATACTGTTATAGAAAAGAATGATTCTGTCTTCAACCAATGCTTAGATAAGGAGAAATAGAGGCACTCTGATATCTGATATTGTTGAACAATTACAATCGGAGCTCTTGTTTTTAAATCTCTAGCCACGAAATGGAAGGAGCTTGCCTACTTTTCACTAACAGGTATTTCAGTTTTATTATCCAGTTAATTCTGTGACAGAGATCATGCCTCAATTTATTTGGCACAGTTTTTTTTTAATAATGACATTAATCAGTTAGTTATTTTCCAAGTCATTTTGCAGCACAAGTCATTGGTTAATTTTCTATCAGAGAGTTATTCAGATGTGTGTTTAGTTATAAAAGTAAAATACTGGAAGTCTGACAGAAAATGTTGGAAACATTCGGTGGTTCATAGGGCATCAGTGGAGTCAAAAACAAAGTTAACATTTTAGATAAATGTTCATTACAACGGTGCAAAGAAATGCCCTGGTTTTAAAATTGCTTTAAAAACATGGTAGGGTTGAAGAGAACAAAGAGTGATTGAAGTTTAGAAGTGGTGATGGAGTCAGCAGAAAGATGAAAGGCAGCAAAACAGCCCCAAACCATGATGCTACATTCACCATGATTCACATTTGGGATGCAGTTTTGGTGATGGTGTACAGAAGTGTTCTCTTTTGTTGAAACATAGCAACATGCATTTCTGCCAAAAGTTTCAACTTTTGTCTCATCACTCCACAGAACATTGTCCTATAAGTGTTGTAGAACATCCAGGAGGTTTTTTCCCCCCGCAAACTTGAGATGTGCAGCAATGTGTTTTTTTTTGGAAAGCCGTGGTTCTCCTCCTACCATGAACACCATTCTTGTTCAGTGTTTTTCTTATAGTGAACACGTGAACAGAGATTTTTGCAAGTTCTAGAGGTTTCTGCAGGTCTTTTGCTGTTATCCTTGGTTCTTTTTCACCTTCAGCATTGCACATTGTGTTCCTGATGTAATCTGTGTAGGATGTTCAATTCCAGGGAGAGCTGCAACAATACTGAGTTTTTTCCATTTGTAGACAATTTTTCTTACTATAGACTATGAACACTCCAGTCTTTAGAATTGCTTTTGTAGCCTTTTCCAGCTTCATGCATCTGTACAGATCTTCTTCTGAGGTCCTGTGAAATTTACTTTGATCGAGGCATGGTGCACATAAACCGTTTTTTGAGAAGAAACAGGCTGTGTCGGTAACCTGACTTCGTGTGTCTTTTTTATATAGAGAAGGGCACCTCTACAACTCACATCTCCAATCTTATCTCATTAATTGGAACACTTGACTCCAAATAGCTTTTGTTGAAGGCATCACTCCAGAGGTTCACATACTGTTTTTTCCAACAAATACATGTAATATTGCATCATTTTCTCAATAAATAATTCAATGAACAAGTATAATATTTTGTGTTATTTATTTAATTGTGTTCTCTTTATCTAGTTTTGGGACTTGTATGAAGATTTGATCACATTTTAGGTCATATTTATGCAGAAATAGAGAAAATTCTACAGGGTTCACAAACTTCCTAGCACCACTGTACATCCTTATTATATTGAATGGATATTTTTCTTTTAGTTCCTTGTTTCTACGCCAGTTATCTTACATTTTTCTATTGATTCTGCCATATATTAGAATGGAGTTGTAAAATAATTACATTGTAGCATTTAAAATATGTTTCTGTCTGTTACTTTTTCATGCAATCTTTAAACTTGGAGATATTGGTTATATACAGTATATATGAGAGGTGATTGATAAGTTTGTGGCCTAAGGTAGAAGGAGTCAGTTTTAGAAAACTTAGCACATTTATTTTTCAACATAGTCTCCTCCTACATTTACACACTTGGTCCAGCGGTCGTGGAGCATACAGATCTTGGACCTCCAGAAAGTGTCCACTGCAGGGGTGATTGATAAGTTTGTGGTCTAAGGTAGAAGGAGATGAGTTATTAACTTCAAACTTTCTGCATAATGACACAAAGAGTTGAACTGCACGTGCATGTAACGAGAGCTGTATAACTCATCTCCTTCTACCTTGGAGTTCATATTATTAGGTTTTTGTTTTAAGGTATTGGCATTGATTTATTATTGTCACACATACCAAGATGCACTGAAAACTTTGTCTTGCCTACTGTTTATGCAGATCAAATCATTCATTGTTTATTAAGGCAGAATAAAGTAAAACAATAAGGATGTTATTTTGAAATTATGAGTGGACAGGGTTATTCTGCTTCATTAATAAGAAATGAATCAAATATTTCTTGACTATTTTGGAATTGTGATTTTCAGGTGATGGAAAATGCTCAGAATTAATAGGAATCTTTTGGCATTTCAACTTAATTTGCTGTGGAAATTTCCCAGGGGTGTGTACCACATCTACTCACAACTATTTTGTTTTGCAGGAACGTGAACATCTACAGGAATGGTTGATGCAGATGCTGAAAATGAGTTGTTATCAATATTTATAAAACATCTATTATATTCATGATAACTTTAACTACATGATTACTGATTGTTATTTTCATAAATTCACCTCTAAAGATAAAAATGAACTGTATCAAATGTGAAGTTGTTTATCAACAATAATTTTAATGCAATGCATGTTCCTGAATTTTCTTTTCACATTCTTTATTTGTGATGGCATCAGCAAATGTATGAGTTGAAATAAAATTCATAGTTAAGATTTTCTGTTTGCTTCTGTTTTAGAACATACACTCTTTTAAAAGTATTTCCAGTTTGTTCAGTAATCCAATCACAAACAAGAGAAAATCTGCTGATGCTGGAAATCCAAGCAACACACACAAAATGCTGGAGGAACTCAGCAGGTCAGGCAGCATTTGTGGAAAATAGTACAGTCGAAGTTTCGGGCCGAGACCCTTCAGCAGGACTGGAGAAGAAGAGATGAGGAGTCAGAGTTAGAAGGTGGGGGAGGGGAGGGATAAACACAAGGTGAAACGGGGAGGTGTGGGGGAGGGGTGAAGTAAAGAGCTGGGATGTTGATTGGTGAAATAGATACAGGGCTGGAAAAGGGAGATATCTACTAGGAGAGGACAGAAAGCAATGGAAGAAAGAAAAAGGGGGGAGGAGCACCAGAGAGAGGCGATAGGCAGGCAAGGAGATAGGGGGGGAGAGAGGGTAAAAAGGATGGGCAATGGTGAAGGGGGGGAGCCTTTATCGGAAGTTCAAGAAATCGATGTTCACGCCATCAGGTTGGCGGCTACCCAGACGGAACATAAGGTGTTGTTCCTCCAACCTGAATGTGGCCTCATCGTGACAGCAGAGGAGGCCATGGATGGACGTGCTGGAATAGGAAAGGGAAGTCGAACGAAAATGGGTGACCAGTGGGAGATCCTGCTTTTTCTGGCGGATGGAGCGTAGGTGCTCGGCGAAGCGGTCTCCCACCTCTGTGATCTTTCCCCTTGCATGCAGGCTTTCTGCCAGGCTGGCTAATGCACCAAGTATTGGAATATGGACTCTCATCAACTTTCATCTGTAGGTGTGCTCATCAAAGTCCTCACCTGAGCCCTCTGTAGTATATCTCATGTACGACCTTGGCTTCAGGGGCGCAGGCACCTTTACTAATCTTTCCCAAAGTCATAGTAACTCACCTTGTACATATAATCCTGCCTCGAAACCCCAAGAGACTCTCTGCTGGCTGCTACAAATAATTGGATGATTTTACCTTAAGTCTTTGCTCCCCATTCTTCTTTCTCCTGTTAAGGTGGAAGTCCATGGCTGAATAGGACCTGCACAGTACAGGGGTAGGATTTTGATGAGGTTTGGCTGAACGTTAAGTGTTTTTTTGCTAACACTGCAAGTAGCCTGTGTATCAGAAGGATGGAAATGTACTTGGATGCAAAAAGATTAGCATGAAGAATTTGACTTATTTGGTAGCCTAAAAGCTGTCCCTAATCACTGGTATTTGAATGGCCAGTACAGTTACAACAAGTTCTCTGTTATCCAAGGAGCAATGTTAAGCAGTTACACTAATTCCCCAGATGTCAGCTGCAATTGGTGTCAGTTGTGTGCTAGTTTATCCTGCAAGAAAAAGGGAAACTTTAATGAGTATTGCATAATTTGCTTGGGTTATCTGATTTAACAGTGCAACAAAGCTATATGTATGCAGATTTAATATTTGTGGTCGTGGTGGGGCACAAAACTGGTGCTGATTGATAGAATTGTCAGAGGTTGATGAGGATATGAGTTGTATTGAGCGGGGGAAATGTTGCTGATGCATTTGGTAGAACATAATATTTGAAGATATGTTCATTGACCATACCTTGATCATATGTGTAAAGTGGCTAAATACCTTGAACATAGCATTCCAAATTTCTGGGCCTTGGTTCCTTGATATGACTCCAAAAGCTTCTCCTCCCTAAGCCATCTTAAGTGTTGGCTTCACAATCACTTCACTGATGCTGCCACAAAGCACAGCAAACTAGCACCAACTAGTATAGGGAGTTTTAAAAAAACACAATTTAAAATGCATCCATGGTGTGTAAGTCAAGCAACAAGTCTGTTATCAGAGGTGTGACTTTGAATCATCATACTGAGGCAGCTGCAATTTGGTATAAACACAAGAGATTCTGCAGATGATGGAACTCAAGAGCAACACACACAAAGTGCTGGAGGAACTCGTAGGTCAGGCACCTCAATCTTTATAAGTTTGGATGTCACCGTAACCACTTGTGTATACTGCCCACAGCATATAGTGTTGATGCCAAACATTGAACAATAAGCAATGGGAATCCAGGAAACATCCTGAAGAAAGAAAAATATTTTCAGGGGAAATTTCAAGGAATATGGATGAATCTCTTTTAAGGAACAGGTAAAACACAGTGAACAATGCCTCCTCCTATATTGCAAGTTAAGACCATAAGATATAGGAGCAAAATTAGGCCATTTGACCCATTGAGTCTGCTCCACCATTTCATCATGGCTGATCCAATTTTCCCCTCAGCCCAGTCTCCTCCCTTCTCCCCGTATCCCTTCATGCCCTGACTGATCAAGAATCGATCAACCTCTGCCTTAAATATACATAAAGTCTTGGCCTTCAAATCTGCCTGTGGCAAAGAATTTCACTCTCTGGCTAAAGAAATTACTGCCCATCACCATTTTAAAATGACACCCCTCTATTCTGAGGCTATATCCTCTGGTCTTAGATCATCTTTGTTCGTTGGTTTCTGGTAGATTACTCATAAGAGGGATTGTTTCATCATAACAGTAGAAGCATCATAAACTGCATGTATAAATTTGAATTTGGATTGTTGTGACTCTGGAGTTCTATGGCTGAACCATTGCGTTATTGTGATGTATCTTATTTACTTAGAGTTGCTAGGCAGTTAATCGAATATTTTTATTGATGATGACAATTCATTGGCTCTGCTGAAGTCTAATCATATCAAATATGATTGTCTTCCTGTATTTGGATTTCTTTCTATTTTGAAATAGCTTGTATTTTGTTTAAAGATTATTTCTGTATCTAATTTTCCACTGTGCACAAATATTTCAGGAAAAAAAAATTCAAAGGAACTATGCAGGTAACAAAACTTTTTAGATTATTTTTAAGTCATGTGAGAAGCACTGAACAGAAGTTTGGAAAGCAATACTATTATTTGATCTCTTCAGTCTGAATCTCTTCAGACAGACAGGCTAGAAAACATCCACTTTTGTTATTCATTATAAATTGTAATATCTGAGTCCACAGCCTGAGAGGAGGCTGAATGAAACAATTAATTGAGAAATGTCAGATTGATGTTAAGGAAATACTGATGTTACCATGATTCCATAAAATAGCTTTTTTTTGAGTAAAAAGAGATGATCTTAGTCTCTGTGGTTGACAAAAGTGAGCTGTCACAATTGCCTGCAGGTACTACCAGAGGTGCCACCATCTCCTGAGTGGACAGAGTCTCACCCAATGGCTTCTTTCTTAGGTTTGCAGGTCAGGATCCAAGAACAGGGTCCCAAATAAAGCCTCACAGAGCAGAGAAGGACTTTTCCCCCTCCTAGGTCCATCCTAGGGATCATTGTAAAGAAAAAAGCAAAAAGCCTGCAGTTGATGGAAATCTGCAACACAAACTGAACCGTCAGTATTTTCTAATTTTACTTTATGCTTTTATATGAAGTCATTGTGTGCACAGCCACAGTAATAGGCATTTATCCTTTATCTGACTTCCTCATTGGCACAGAGGAAGGAATTACAGTATGTTCTAGATCCCAAAAATAAAGTTTAGATTCCCATTGCGCCTCTGACTATGAGGTTTTCCAAAACATTCTCCAAATACTTTTGTGAGCACTGTCATGCAATGCTTTGTACTCGCCTTTTGCTTGAACAAGACCCATATACTTACAGGTTACAAGCTACACAATTTTTTTCCTTTGCATTCAAAGTCAATTTATAAAAATTACTAAAACAAAAATTAGGTACATAACTTTGACCTGCAGTGTTTTTTTTTCCTGCTTATTTCTGCTCAGCAGCAGTGAAAATTACATAAATTTCTCACCAGTACAGTTAAATTACTAAAATTGTTAACTTAGCCCATTTGTGCCAATTGCATTACCTACTTTCTCAACTCTGCTGTGCATTTGTCACTTTGTGGCTTGTAGAATGAGCCATGCATCTTTGAAGGCAAATATCTCTGTAAATAGCAATCCATTCCTATATTAAATTATTCAGATTTCTGCACAAAGCTATATTGTCCAATTTACTGCCAGATCATAATATTTCTGATCTCCAGTAAAAGAAAACACTATTTTCTCCATGTCTGATGAAACATAATGATGGCTTGATCATGGACACAAAACATTGAAGGAACTCGCCCTCGGGCAACAGCTATGGAGAAAATAAACTGTCGGTGTTTGGGGCCGAGACCCTTCATTGGAACTGGAAAGGAAGTGGGTTGAAGCCATTTTGAGGGGGAGGAGTACAAAATGGCAGAGAATAGCTGAGACCAGGTGAGGGGGGAAGGAGGGTGTTTATTCCCTTCCGTAGTTGCTGCCTGACATACTGAGTTTCTCCAGCATCATGTGTGGGCGCGTGTATGTGTGTGTTGCTCAAGATTTCTAACATCTACAGAATCTCTTCTGTTGGTTATTAGTATAATTAGTTTGGCATAGCATTGTGGACGAAAGGGTCCACAATTTTATGTTCTAGGTGGTTGTCCATTTAAGGCAGAGATGAGATTATTTTCTCTCAGAAGACTGAGTGTTTGGAACTCTCTTACTCAAAGAATAAAGGAAGCAGGGTTTGCATATTTTTACAACAATTGTAGATAGATAATTATTAATCAAGGAGCGGAGTATCACTACAGTTCGATGGGAATGTGGAGCTGGGGTTACACTCAGATCACCTGTGATCTCATTAAATGACCGAACAAGTTGTAGGGCCTGACTGGTCCACCCTTGCTCATATTTCATGCTTGTTTTTATGTCATTTATGAATGGACTTTCTACATCCATTTCGTCCAAAGATGTAAACTTATTGCCTAAACAATAGTTGCTAATTCGAAACAGAAATCAGAATTTTCCTTCCCCATAGGATCCCAATGAAGATACTGAATGGAATGATGTCCTGCGAAGTTTTGGCATTATCCCTCCAAAAGAGCAGCCAAGGGATGAAGTTGAAGAAATGGTTTTACGTTTACAGGAGGAAGCAAAAGGTCAAGGTTTAATTTTACCTAACTGAGCATTTAAAGTGACCTGATGATTAGAATTGTGACAAGGGAGAAGTCTCTATTGTGTGCAATAAACCACTGATAAAACTTATTTTAATACATTCTTTAAACAAAATGGGACACTAATTATGTCTCAAGTGAAGCTTTTCTAGAAAGCGTCTTAATGAAAAGTACCCATATAAAATGGAATGGTGGAGCATTAAGTAAAATACCCAAAAATAAATAGATCAAATACAAGCAATTCCAGAGGCACTTTGAAATAAATCAGAAGAGTGAGAATCAAATTTATTATCACTGATATCTGATGAGATGTTTATTATTTTGCAGCAGCAGTACAATGCAAATACATAAAAACCTACATATCACAAAAAATAAATAAGTGAAACAAAGGAATAATGAGGTAGTGTTCATGAGTTCTTGGACTGTTCAGAAATCTGATCACGGAGGGGAAGCAACTCTTCCTAAATCATTAAGTGTGGGTATGAATTCATGAAGTGAAGAGAAAATTGAGCTACTTTTAATTGTTATTGAAAAACCAAAGCTAGTAGTGAACAATATGAAACCATAGCCACCAATGCTCAATTCAATTTTATCATGTCTTTACAAACTGCCCTCATCAAGTGTCCAGAAATCTTGTGTTTTGTGCCCTTCAACAGTCCCAAATAATTTTCCTCTGGGGCCAACAGGCATACACAACACAAGGCACATATAGCCCAAATAAGATAGCAGTAACCATGCAGTCACAGAAAAAAAACTATATCATATTGGTCAGGGTTTCAGGTCCATGAATGTTATTAGCAATAGCATGCCCGCAGCAGAGTACTGACAAATGCAATCTAGCTGTCTTCCACTGAGCAAACACTGGAGGGCAGCATGCATGCTGCGTCACTCCTCTTCCAGGTACCGACTCCGACACTTCTCTCCTGAGTGGCTGCAAACAGGTGACACTGCAGCTCGAGGCCTAGTCTGCACTAAAAATAGAAGTTCTACCAATAAACCAATGAACTGGACTTTCAGCATTTAACATTACCAATGTCTAACATGGGCTTGCAAACACAAGACAAATCACTAAGACAATCACTCACTGTTAGACTGCACACTGCCTTGGTGTCGCTATTCTGATGACTTTCTGTAGCAGGTAGCAACATGGTCTGCACCATGCCCAGCTCCTCCACCAATGAGCAACTTGATGATGGGGTAGACCTACAGTAATTGAAGTTCTCAATATCCATGGTGGCTTCTGATAGTAAAAAGGCAACAACACCTTTGGTTATCACCCTAGAGGCCACTGTGTCCGAGTGCACTGCCATCTTAACTGGAAGTCCCAATATTAACAGTAATCCTTCCAATAATAAGGAGCAATTGTTATTGTTAGAATCACTTATTCACATATAATGATTTTTGCATAGCAATGCAATAAGTAGTATGCATTAGTGTCTATGGAAATGAATAAACAGTTGACGTTTTGGGCCAAGAACTTTCTTCAGGACTGGAAAGGAAGGAAGAAGACACCAGAATGAAAAGGAGAGGGGAGGGGGTAAGAGGAACTTTCTAGAAGACAGTAGGTGAAGCCAGGTGGTGGAAAAGGTAAAGGGCTGGAAAGGAAGGAATCTGATAGGTGAGGAGAGTGAGCCATGGGAGAAAGTGAAGAAGGAGGGGCACCTTGGGGAAGAGCAGGTGATGAGAAGAGGTGAAAGGCCAGAGTAGGTAAAAGAAGAAGAGGGAATGGGAAGAGAATTTTTTTTTGCCAGAAGGCGAAATCGATGTACATGTCATCAGGTTGGAGGCTACCCAGACGGAACATGAGGTGTTGCTCCTCTACCCTGAGAGTGGCCTCAGTGTAGCAATAGAGGAGGTTATTGACTGATGTGTCGGAACTGAATGGTGGATGGAGCGGAGATGCTTGACAAACCAGTCCCCCAATTTTACTGTATGTTGTGTTTCACTAGTGTAGAAGAGCACCAGGTACAGTAGACAACCCCAACAGATTCGCTGGTGAAGTGTTGTCTCACCTGGAAGCCCTGTTTGGGGCCCTGAACGGAGGTAAGGAAGGAGCTAACTGGGCAGGTGTAGAATTTTGGCCACTTGAAGGGGTATATGCCCGCAGGGACAAATGGACAAGGCAGTCATGGAGGGAGCGATCCCCATTGAAAGAGGAATGTGGGGAAGGTAAAGATGTGTGGTAGGATCCCTTGAAAGATGGCGGAGGCTGCGGAGATTGATGTGTTGAATGCAGAGGTTCATGGGGTGGTAGGTGAGGACAAGGAAATCTATCCCAATGAAGGTGGCGGGAAGATGGAATGAGCGTGGATGTTCAGGAAATGGAGGAGATGTTGGTAAGGGCAGTATTAATGGTGGAGGAAGGGAAACCCCACTTCCAGGTGAGACAAGACTTAATCTCTGAATCTGTTGGGGGTTGTCTACTGTATCTGGTGCTACTAATGCAGCTTCCTCTACATTGCTGAGACCTTTGTCTCTTTGTCGAGCTCCTCTGCTACATCCGCCAAAAATGAAATTTTCTGGTGGACAACCATTGTAATTCCTACCCACATTCCTTTTCTGACATGTCGATCAGTGGCCTCCTCTTTTGCCACGATGAGGCCACTCTCTGGGTGGAGGAGCAACGCCTCGTGTTCCATCTGGGAAGCATCCAATGTAATAGCAGGAACATTGATTTCTCCTGGTAATTTTTTCCCTCCCTCTTCCCTCATCTTCTGTTCCCTACTGTGGCCTCTTATCTCTTCTCACTTGCATTTCACATCCCCCTGGTGCCCCTCCTTCTTCCCCTTTTTTCCCTGGTCCACACTCCTATCAGATTCATTCCTCTCCAACCCTTTATCTTTCGAACCCAGTTGGCTTTACCTATCACCTTCTAGCTATCCCCCTTCCCCTCCCCTCACCTTTTTATTCTGGCTTCTTCTGCTTTCCTTTTCATTCCTGAAGAAGGATCTCAGCCCGGAATGCCAACTGTTTATTCATTTCCAGACTTGCAGAGCTTCTCCAGCATTTTGTGTATGTTGCTTTGGATTTCCAGCATTTGTAGACTTTCTTGTATTCATCATAAGGTTAATGCTTGCTGTTGGGGCCCTATTTCAGAACAACTTTCTGTTTTTGTTTTGGATTTCCAACATCTGCAGTTTAGTTTTGATTTACATTAGAAACTTGTTTTATGCATGGATGATATTCCAACCACTTTAATTCTTAAAAGAAAACATTGTGGGTGTATCACATGATTTTTTAAATTGGCAGATGAGGCTCCCCACGGGCAACATGGTTGGACCTGCTTCCACCCTGTCACAATAGGTTTGTCAGTGGAAATCCCACTCAGACCGGCAATAGTTTTCCACCATACTGCTGACAAAGTTACTGGGAGAACTTTGAGCAATGTTTCTGTCATGGGCCCATATGTTACCAATGTGCTGTAGACACTTGATGCCAAAACCAAATCATCCAGTAATTATGCTCACTGATGGATTATTTCCAAACATCTGCTTCTCACAGTTAAGCCCTATGAACGGATGAATCTTGCAGAGCTAAAGGAAGCAGAGGATGAGTTTGATGAAGAGGATGAATGTGCTATTGAAATGTACAGGTTAGTGTGATGAATTCTAAATAGCTGCAGCACCGAAGGGAATTATGCACTGGGGTGTCTGCAGATCAATGTCTATTAATATTCCTTACATTTCCTTACAGTTCCTTTAGTACTGTATGATGTTTTAAAAGGATCAAAGAGAATTTGGGAGGATTAGGAGCAAGATAGCCAATTTAAAATACTTAACTTTACTCTCAATCTACTTTAAGTGTTTGGAAAGAACCTTACCTGGGAATCTTTTTTAAAATCCAGACAGTATTCACCACACATCATCATTCAAAGGCACTGACAACTGACAGCCCCTTCCCCCTCAGTCCCGATAATCCCATTCACTGTTCTCCTACTACAGTGAGTATGGCAGCCCAGGATAACAACACTAACACCTGATGGAAAGTGAGATCTCCAGCCATTCACACTCCACTCCATCTGCTGCTAACCTGAAGCCTGTTCTGACCCAATTACCTGAACTACTATCCCTGTACCTAGCAGCCATGCTAATGAAGAATTAATGTTCAATGGAGTTTTAATTCTGGCAGCAGTATAGTTGATGTAATAATGATTATGATCTCAAAGGTAAAAATTATATAATGGGAGTTACTTCAGAAGGGATTAAGGAACTAATGAAGAAGAGGTACAAACATGAACATGTAAAAAGTATTGCAACAGCAAATTATTTCTATTTCTACCAAAAATATTGAGAATTCAGGGTAATTAAGGGTTATGGGGAAAAGGCAGGTAGATGGAGATAAATCCATGGCCAGATTAGCTATGATCATATTGAATGGTGGGGCAGGCTCGATGGGCCGGATGGCCTACTCCTGCTCCTATTTCTTATGTTCTTATGTATGTGGAGGGATGCAGTAAGAATATCCTGGATATGCTTACACTGATCTTGGTGTTCATTGATCTTGTAATGGTTGATCACTATCTGGTCAAACATTGGGGTTGAGAGACAGTAACCACAAAAATAATTTCTATCTTGTCTCTACAGCCCGAGGATATATTTTGTCTGCTGTGCCTTACGATGAAACATCATAGTGGCCATTGCCAGCAATATGCTCCTTCTATAGGAATTACTATATTACTCAAATTTAAGACAGTCTATGCCCTTAAGCTTGAACAGGAAGCAGACCATTATTTAATTAGCTGTACCGCATAGAGTAGACTTTTTCAGCTCTTCAAACCACGCCCCAGCAACCCTACATCCAAGATTAACCCTAACTGAATCACAGGACAATGACCAATTAACCTACCTGGGACATGGTTGAACACTGGGAAGAAACTGGAGCGTCCAGGGTAAACCCATGCATTCCACAGGGAGGATGCAGAGACTCCTCACAGAACAGTGCCAGAATTGAACTCTGAACTCTGGAACACCCTGAGCTGCATTAGTGTTACACTAGCCATTACTTTACTGTGGTACCCAAATAATATCGGCACAATGGGACCTATCATTGGATACTTAAAATGAAAGGTTTATAGAGTAAGATTAGGGAAATGGGAACTGTGGTTATGATTTATTTTTGCAGTTATTATATGTTCCATGCTGAAAATAGCTCACCTTTGTATTTTAGATGCCAGAGGATGGCAGATTGGCAGGCTGTACAGAGAAAAACTAGATTTGGTGAGTTGGCTGAACTCCAAGGAGATGAGTATGTTAAGCAAGTCACCTATGCAGGAGAAGATGTATGGGTCATCCTCCACCTTTATAGACCTGGGTATGTAGTCAATCAATCCTCAGTCATTTAAGTTATGCTACCAACTTAGAAAGTTTTCACATGCAACAAACATTCAACTACAAATTAAAAGGTATAAGAATATTTTTATTCAATCAAGAAAAGAATACCAATATTTTACAATGCTTCAAATGACAGAATATTACTGTTAGATCAAGGATAATATTTTATTTTTGAATATTAATGATTTGGAATTTTTTAAAGGTCATACTTACATATAAAACAGAAAATGTTGGAAATACTCAATTTTGGGCAACACTGGTACAAAAAAAAGGAGTTAAATGTTTTAAGTTAATGGCCTTTTATCAGAACTAGGAAATGTTAGAGAAAAATGGATTTCAATAAGCAGCGAAGGTGAGGAGAAGGAGGGAGAAAAGGAAGAAAGGTCTGTATGGTATGCAAGGTGTAAGTTGTTATGGTGCAAGTTTAAAGATTGTATGTAATGTGACTAGAAGAAGCACAATTATTATCTGAAAACTAAAAGTAAATCTGGAAATCAAAAAATGTGATTATCTAAAATTGTTGAGCTCATTAATAAAGACATGAGGAGAGAATGAACTCAATTGGAAAAAAGCAGTACTGTTCTTTGAGTTTATGTTGCATTTCATTGGAATTGCAGAGAAGGTGTGGGAGTAGTATTAGAATAAGAAGATGCTTGGGGTGTTGCTTGCAGAAGATGTTACCTTGAAATACTTTGTGGAACTTTTCTTCAGTGGAATATGGGGTGAGGTAAACAGAATAAATGGTAAACCTATAAAAATTAAATTTGTATAATGCCAAAAAGAATTATTGATTAGAACAATGTTACTTCTAAAATAAAATAAATTTTGAAATAGCACATTATTTAGTGTGTTTAGCAAAGCTTAAGAGGTGCGTATTCTTCAAAAAAAAGCACTAATATAATTGCCAAAAGGTTATCCTGCCCTTTTTATTAATTATTACAAAATACAATGAAATAGCTTCACTGTCAAAGGTGCAAGTTTGAGACTATTTTTTCAGGTTAGTTTTTGTTTTGCTTATTTGAACTGTTCATGCATTCAGAAGGACCATTTAACTTTGACATTTTATCTCTCTACTTCATTCCTATATGCTGCTGCAGGTTTTATGTCATATATTGTCCAACATTAATGAAACAAGCCACATATTTCCAAACAGGAAATTAATGTTACCGTGTTTTGGAGGTGATAGTAATTTTACATTTTCTCTTCCTAACTTCAAGATTACCATTTGCAAGCATAAAGATTTTCGTGTCTCTCCAGGGAAGGAGGGACCTATCTAGAAGACGCAAACACGAGGAAATCTGCAGATGCTGGAAATTCAAGCAACACACACAAAATGCTGGTGGAAAGCAGCGGGCCGGGCAGCATCTATAGGGAAGTACAGTTGACGTTTCGGGCCGAGACCCTTTGTCGACTGTACTTCTCCCTATAGATGCTTCCTGGCCTGCTGCTCTCCACCAGCATTTTGTGTGTGTTACCTATACAGAAGAGGCAGTTTGCACCTGAACTGGAGGGGAATTAATATCCTAGCAGGAAGGTTTGCTAGTGCTGAATGGGGGAAGGGGGTTAAACGAGAGTTGCAGGGATATGGGAACCAGAGTGTCAGAACAGTGCAGAGATTGTGGAGACAGATGTTGTTAAGACCTCAGACAAAATCAGGAATCAATAGGCTAAGCACAGTGTGACTAATGTTCTGAGTTGCACATTGCAGGAAAGGCAGATGAGTTCAGGGCATGGATCAACACATGGACTTCTGATATTGTAATCATTAGTAAGAGGGACAGGACTGGCAGCTCAACATTCTGGGGTTCCACTGTTTTAGACGTGACAGAGCGGGATGGATTAAAGGCAGAGGGATGGTGTTGCAAGTCAGGAAAGTACCACACCAGTGCTCAGTCAGAACTGACTAGAGAACTCATCTAGTGAGTCCTTGTATGTGAAACTGAGGATAAGATTACATTAACAGGGCTATCTTATAGACCACCCAACAGTCCGCAGGGTTTAGAGGAAGAAACCATTTGAACGATCCGCAGACTATTACAAGAAACATGCGGTTGTTAAAGTAGGTGATTTTAACTTTCCACCTATTGATTGGGACTCCCATACTGTTAAAGGACTTGATGGGACAGAGTTTGTCAAATTTGTTCAGGAGAGTTTCCTAAATCAGTACATAGAAGTCCCAATGAGAGAGTGTGGGATGCTTGATCTGCTGTTAGAGAATGAGACAGGGCAGGTGACAGAAATTTGTGTAGAGGAATACTTTGCATCTAGTGATCAAAGTGCCATTGGTTTCAAAGAAAATATGGAAAAAATAGGTGTGGTCCACAGTTAATATTCTAAATTGGAGAAGGAGCAATTACAATGGTTCAGAAAAGATCTGGCAAGTGTGGATTGGGACAGGCTGTTTTGTGGCAAAGGTGTACTTGATAAGTGGGAGGCCTTCAAAAGTGAAATATTGAGAATGCAAAGCTTGTACGAGCCTGTCAGAATAAGACATAAAGTAAACCTTGGTTTTCAAGAGATATTGAGTCCCTGGTTAAAAAAAAAGGAGGTGCATAGTCTGTATAGGTGGGTAGGAACAAATGAAGTACTTATAGTTTGTAAGAAATGCAAGAGAACACACAAGAAAGAAATAAGGAGGGCTAAAAGAAGGCATTAGGTTGACCTAGCAGACAAGACGAAGGAGAATCATATGGGATTCTACAGATTTATTCAGAGCAAGGGACAAAATTGGTTCTGTAGAAGATCAGAATGGTAATCTATATATGGAGTCAAAAACAGATGGGGGAGATTTTGACTGGATGATTTGCAACTGTATTTACTTGGGAGATGGACACAGTCTATAGCAGCAAGGCCAAGCAGCAGTGAGCTAATGGACCCTGTACAGAGAGCAGTTGAGACAGATTAGGGTGGATAAATCCCCAGGGCCTGACAAGATCTTTCTTCAGACCCTGTGGGAGGCAAGTGCAGAAATTGCAGGGGCACTTAACTGATATCTAAATTATCCTTAACAACAGGTGAGGTACCGGAGGATTGGAGGAAAAATAATGTTCCACTGTTTAAGAAAGGCTCTAAAAATAAACCATAAAATTACAGGCTGATGAGCTTGACATCAGTTGTGGGAACAGTATTAGAAGGTATTTTAAGGGACCGCCCATTCCGCCATCCCATAGTATTTGGATAGGCATGGATTGATTGGGGATAGTTAGCATAGCTTCGTTCATGGTAGGCAGGTCATGTCTAACCAATCTTAAAGAGTTTTTCGAGGAAGTTACCAGGAAAGCTGATGAAGGAAAGGCAGTAGATGTTGTCTACATGAACGTTTGACAAGATCGCACATTGGAGGCTGGTCAAGAAGGTTCAGTTGCTTGGCATTCAAGATGAGGTAGTAAATTGGATTAGACTTTGGCTTTGTGGGAGAAGCCAAAGAGCGGTAGATGATGATTGCCTCTCTGACTGGAGGCCTGTAACTAGTGGAGTGCCGCAGGGATTAGTGCTGGGTCCGTTGATGTTTGTCATCTCTATCAATGGTCTGGATGATAAAGTGGTTAACTGGATCAGCAAATTTGTGGATGATACCAGGAATGGAGGTGTAGTGGACAGCAAGGAAGCCAAACAGAGCTTGCAACAATATGTGGACCAGCCGGAAAAATGGCAGATGGAATTTAATGCAGACAAATGCAAGGTGTTGCACTTCAGAAGGACTAACCAGGATAGTTCTTACACAGTGAACAGTAGGGCACTGAGGAAAACAAAGGGATCTGGGAATCCAGGACCATACTTTATTGAAATTGGCATCACAGACAGATAGGGTCTTAAAGAAAACTTTTGGCACATTGGCCTGCATAATTCAAAGTATTGAGTACAGGAGATGGGATGATATGTTGAAGTTTGGTGAGGCCTAATTTGGAATGTTGTGTGCAGTTTTGGTCACCTACCCACAGGAAAGATGTAAATAAGGCTGAAAGAATAGAGAATAGGTTAGGACTTTATTCCTTGGAGCATAGAAGATTGAGGGGAGATTTGATAAAGTTATACAAAATTATGAGGGGTATAGATAGGATAAATGCAATCAGGCTTTTTCCACTGAACTTGGGTGGGAGTACAACTAGAGGTCATGGGTTAAAGATGAAAGGTGAAAAGTTTAAGTGGAACATGAGGGGAAAGGAAACTTCTTCACTGAGAGCAGTGAGAGTGTGGAATGAGTTGCCAGAACAAGTAGTGCATGCAAGCTCGATTTCAATGTTTAAGAGAAGTTTGGATAAGTACATGGATGGGAGGGGTATTGAGAGCTATGGTCCAGGAGCAGGTCAATGGGACTAGGCAGTTTAAATGGTTCAGCAAAGACTAGGTAGGCCAAAGGGCCTGTTTCTGTGCTGTACATTTCTATGATTCTGTGACTCTCAACCCTGTTTAGTGGAACAGTGGATCTGCTACAAAGAATGTAAATGGATTCAAAATTGGCTCGCCCACTGAGGTCAGAGAGTGGTAACAGGTGGAGTGTATTCTGCCTGGAGTTTGGTGATGAGCAGTGTTCCACAGGGATCTGTTCTGAAACCCCTGCTCTATGTGTGTGAAGTAACTTGGATAGATAATTGGAAGTGTGAGGTAGTCAGTTTGCAGATGATATGAATGTTGGTGTTGTGGATAGTATAGAAGATTGTTGTAGGTTGGATTTAGGCTGAGAAGTGGCAGATGGAGTTCAATTCAGAAAAGTGTGAAGTGACACACTTTGGAATGTCAAACTTGAAGGCAGAATTCAAGGTTAATGGCACAATTCTTAGCAGTGTGGAGGAATATAGAGATCTTGGCTCAAAGTCCATAGGGTCCCTCAAGGTTGCCACACAAATTGATAAGGTCTTTAAGAAGTTGTATGGTGTGATGGCCTTTATTAGTCAGGGGATAGAATACAAAAACCCCATGGTAATGTTGCAGCTCTACATAACTGTTTAGACCACACTTAGAGTGTCGTGTTCAGTCTGGCTGCCTCATTGAAGGAAGAATGTGGTGCAGATTAGACTTACCACAATGTTGCCTGGATCGGAGAACAATGTTTTATGCAGAAATGTTGATTGAGCTGGAGCTTTTTTTTTCTGGAGCAAAGGAACATGAGCGGCAACATGATAAAGGTGTATGAGATGTTAAGATGCATAGATAGAATGGACAGCCAGCACCCTTTTCCTAGAGGGCAGCAATACGTAATACCAGAAGATATTCTTTTAAGGTGAGTGGAGGAAAATTTAGGGGAGAAGTCGGAAAAAGGTTTTTTCACATAGAGAAAGGTAAATGCGAAAGAGGGTGGTGATACAGACTGAAATGTTCAGGACAGTTAAGAGGTAGACACATGGATGAAAGAAAAATTGAGAGTTATGTGCTATGTAGGAGGGAAAGATTAGAATGATCGTGGAGTAGAGTAAAAGGTTGGCAAAACATGATATGCTGTACTATGTTTTATGTTCTATGTAACCAGTTGATATAATAGCCTTTTTCAGAACAGGACATGGTGTTGATGAATATCTAGTGTTCCAACAAAGTTCCTGGCTTGCAATGTAGACTCAGGTTCTAAATACAAGAGAGGTATATCCTGCTGTGTAGAGCTTGAGTTTGCTACTGAAATACCAAATAAACTGTGCTCCTTATGCATCCACTCTTACACAATTTGAAATGATTTGGTTGGAGTTAATCAGTGTGAATTTATCTGGAGTTTTATTTTACTGAACAGAAGGATTATTTGTTCTGTAATTGAGAATTTGCATGTGCCAATATCAGGATCCTGAATCAGACATGTTATTCTAAGTGCTATCACGGAAAGAGATTACGTACCAGGGTGACAGAGGACTAGATTCAAGGATGTGCTCAAAGTTTCTTTGAAGAAGTGCCACATTTCCACTGACTCATACCTGTGATTGCTCAAAGTAGAGAAGAAACATTAGGAATGATATTAAGAACCTTAACACCATGCACCCAGAGCACATAGAAGACCTGCATAAATGATGAAGAAACCTCACAAGCTAACACTCCTCCTATCACATCCCCCAGAAGGGTATATGATTCTCTCATTGGCTTGCACAAGGCAGTGTGGAACCAAATCATCTTCAGTCTCAAGGCACTATATGTAAAAAAAAAGATGAATACGTTTTTGTAAGTATAGATTTCCCTTAGCATATCATTTATAGCAATGGATATTATACCTCATGGCCTTGTCATTACTGACTGGCTAGGAAATGTCAACATTCAATCTGGGATAAGGAGAAAGAGAGGTTCAAAAAAAGGGAAAAATACAAAGCAATAGAAAAGTAGAGGTTGAAGAGAACACCCAAATGATGTCAAGAAGCAAAAGGTGGATTATGTGTTGGTAGAATTATTCCTAACTAAAGTTAATATAATGAACATAGACTATTAGTTTAGAGTCGTGAATCGGGCATTTATCCAGTTGACCCTGGATTGAAGGAAGAGTTTGTGGGTGAACTTTATTGCATAGTTGTCACATCAGACTGGAAATGTTAGCAAGAGAAAATCTGCAGATGTTGGAAATCCGAGAAACACACACAAAATGCTGGAGGAACTCAGCAGGCCAGGCAATATCTATGGGGAAAAAAAAGTACAGTTGATGTTTTGGGCAAAACACTTCAGCTTCTTTTCTCCAGTCCTGCCGAAGGATTCCGGCCCAAAACGCTGACTGTACTGTTTTCCATAGATGCTGCCTGGCCTGCTGAGTCCCTCCAGCATTTTGTGTGTGTTACACAGGAAATGTTGACAGGAAATGTTATCAGGTTATGTTACATTATCAGGAAAACATGGGCAGGAAGATGTGTGTTCCAAATTGTGGATTGCTATATGTTGCTAGCAAATTGTGCTGTTCTCTCATTAACTTCATGAGGCATTTCATCTATAACTTTCCCACAATTTCTGTGAAGTGCCTGCATGAGCACATTAAATATCCATTAAACTTGCCACAGAAAGATAGATCTTCTAATTTGTGGCACAAGTATGCTTTGCAAACTGCATTAATTTTAATGACAGGAGGAAAGTTAGAAATGGCTGGTCTCATATCTTCAAGATGTTAACTGCCAGTGAATTGCCCTTTCCTCCCCATTTCTCTGCACAATCTTTCAATCCATTTCTGTATGTTTTCACTATCAAAGCTTTAATTTATGCAGTATATTTCATACTCTTCCTCTCTTTATGTCTCAAATCTTAAACCTCTTTGGTTGAGGAGATAAACCAAGATTTCAAATGTCCTGTTCCCTACATCATAGTAACCTCACACTTAGAAGTAGTGAAGGAACTATTTTGAGTAAAGCTTCCAGGATAAAGTCTAAGTAAAGGTTCCCCAGCCAATTGCCATATGAAATTCACCTGTTCATGGAAAATATATGTAATTATGGAATCTAAGTTTCCAATCCCTTCAAAATATTTTGAAACTCAAGTACTAAAAATAAAACTTGTGATCAAACTTAACATAAAAATAGACAGAAATACAGAATTTGAATTCTAAACTACTTGTATCTTCTGAAATTTTTTATGAGAAACTTTAAGTTATAATTTATTAGTGTTAACTTCACCTTTGTTCCCTGCTGTGTAATCGAGCTGATTGTTAGTTAGCCCAGTAAAATATTGTCTTGCTTTTTGTTTTGTATATACTTTAATATAGTAATCCACTGATTTTAATTTTACAGTACTTTAAGATTGCTTTATTGTATTTTGCTTGATGAATCCTATATTCCACGCAATAACTTTTTTTAATAAAATAATTCTTCAGAATGTTATTTTTCATGTTACTGAACTTATTTCAATCTTCAGACAGTGTTATGTTCCTCTGTTTAGAACATTGGTGTGCAGATGATTGCTCTTAGGTGCCAAATTTCAAAAGTTGTCAATCAAGCACAATAAAATTCATAGATTTGAAGGAAAGTAAGCAAGCTATGTTGAATCTCTTATGGTCACCTCCCTAGAAACTAGCAAAGGAAAGTGAGGAATTGAATAAGACAAATTATTCAGACTAAATCAGACATTGTCTTTAGTGTGATAATATTTCAAATTGCAGCACAGAAGAGAAGCAGAAATTTAGTAGAATTATTGGAGGCATGGAGAAGTTTTTAAAAATGATCTGAAAATAGTGAAATAGAAGGAAAGGCTGAGAAGTTAACAAAGTGAGTTACAAAAGATTAAAACTGGGATCACAAGACCTCTTTGGTAATCAGAAAAGTGAGAAGAAGATGGCATAAATAATTGGAGAATAAAAGGAGCCTTGTTAAACATGTAATCAAACAAAGTATTTTCTGAATATTCAGACAAAACAAACATGCAGGCATCAAATTGATAAGTAGAACTGTAGATAAACGATTTCATATTGTGACCTGTAACTAGTGGATTAATTCTATTGATTGAATTCATCCACAAGTTACAGATCACAATATTAAATAGTTTACCTACTGTTAGAGAGGTTCTTTTGATTGTATTCCATATTGCAGAGGAAGGGAGCCCATAAATAATATTTACATAGTTTTCTTTTCAGAGATCAACTCCCATACCTTATTTACCTTTACATACATAAAATCAAGTTTTAACATAATTAGAACTGAATAATCCTGTTTTGTTACTATTATTACTGCAGCATACCAATGTGTATTTTGTTCAACCATCACTTGGGCCAGCTCGCTAAGAAATATCCAGAAGCAAAATTCATGAAGGCTATTGCGAACATCTGTATTCCCAACTACCCAGACAAATATTTACCAACAATATTTGTGTATTTTGAGGGTGCAATGAAGGCCAGGTTTATTGGAGTGGAATGTGGAACTCCAGATATGAAGTTGGAAGGTAAAGTGTTTTAGCCATTAGCAATAATCTTTGTACTCAAACTATCAGTTAAGCAATATAGGAATGTACTTGTGTTGAAAGCATCCTTCTCTTTTTTTTTGCCTTTATCCCTACTTCTGAAGCAATAATGCCTTATCAGAATATTGTTTTACTGATTGATAAATTTCTAACATTATAATTTGGCAGTCTCCATAATTAATTGTTGACAGACTGTTGAATCCCAGTGCATCATATATGCATGTGCATGCATACACACATAATCTCCCAATCGTACCCTATTCAAGTGCCAATATTTCACTGAAAACTGTGAGGAGTCTTTGTCATATCAATCTCACTGCTTGCATATCTAAAGAAGGCACAACTTGCCCTAATATTTAGATTATCATGGAATCATAGAAATTTACAGAATAGGGCATTTCTGCCTATTGTGTTACTCTTTGAATGAACAGTCACCTATTATCTCAGACTTCTGCCTTTTTTTTTAGAGGCATTGATTTACTATCCTTTGCCCTATACTTGCCCTAATATTTAGATTATCATGGAATCATAGAAATTTACAGAATAGGGTATTTCTGCCTATTGTGTTACTCTTTGAATGAACAGTCACCTATTATCTCAGACTTCTGCCTTTTTTTTAGAGGCATTGATTTACTATCCTTAAGATCAGACCATTTTTTTAAAGTTACAGTGCCTATAAAAAGTATTTACCCTACCCCCCCCCCCCCCCAACTTGGAAGTTTCCATGTTTCATTGTTTTACAACATTGAATCACAGTGGATTTCATTTGGCTTTTCTCACACTAATCAACAGAAAGACTCTTTTAGAAAATAAATTTCTACAAACTTGTCCAAATTTATTACAATTATTAAATACAAAATAATTGATTCCATATTTGTCCCCTTCAAGTCCATATTTAGTAGATGCACCATTGGCAGCAATTGCAGCCTTGAGTCTGTGTGGATAGGTCTCCAACAGCTTTGCACATCTAGACACTGCATTTTTTTTCCCATTCTTCTTTACAAAACTGCTCAGGCTCTGTCAGATTGCATTGGGATGGTGAGTGAACAGTTGTTTTCAAGTCCAGCCACAAATTCTGACTTGACCACTCCAGGACATTAACTTTGTTGTTTTTAAGCCATTCCTGTGTAGCTTTGGCTTTATGCTTAGGGTTATTGTCTTTCTGGAAAACAAATCTTCTCCCACGTCCCAGTTTTCTTTCAGGATTTCCCTGTATTTTGCTGCATTCATTTTACCCTGTACCTTCACGAGCCTTCCAGGGTCTGCTGCAGTGAAGCATCCCCACAGCATGATGCTGCCACCACCGTGATTCACGATCGGAGGATCATGTACTTTTGATGATGCGTAGTGTTTGGCTTACGTTTAAATTGATGACCAGAAACCTCAATTTTGGTTTCAGCAGACCATAGAACCTTCTTCCAGCTGACTTCAATCTCCCACATGCCTTCTGGCAAACTCTAGCTGAGATTTCATGGGAGTTTTTTTCAACAATGCCTTTCTCTTTGCCACACTCCCATAAAACTGTGACTGGTGAAGTACCCAGGCAACAGTAGTTGTATGTGTAGTCTGTTCCATCTCAGCTACTAAAGCTTGTAACTCACCCAGAGTTGTTATAGGTCTCTTGGTGGCATCTCTCACTAGCCCTCTTCTTGTACGGTCAGTCAGTTTTTGAGGATGGGCTGCTCCAGGCAGATTTACAGCTGTGCCATATTCTTTCCATTGATTGATGATTGATTTAACTGTACTCCAAGGGATACTCAGTGATTTGGAAATTTTCTTGTATCCATCTCCTGACTTGTGCTTTTCAATAACCTTTTCGTGGAGTTCTGTCCTCATGGTGTATTTTTTACAAAGATACTTACTCAGCAGCAATTAGACCTCCTTCTTCTGTTGTTTTATGGCAGTTGGCAAACCAGCTTTAAGGTGCATTACCGCCACCTACTAAAATGGAGTGTGGATCGTTTGATAAACAGGAGGAATGAAAAGAATTGCATTTCCTAAATTCTATATAATAAACCAGAGACTTTCAAATACTTCATGATATAGGTCTGTATTTCTCTTGAACTCCCACCTAAAATGTCTTCTATACCCACAGCAGTTTTTTTGTTTATCTGAAGCGCTCCTATCATCTTCACTCTTTCTCTTTCATACTTCTTACATTTTATCAATACATGTTCAACTGTTTCTGGTTGATTACAGTATTCACACAACCCAGTTGGATGTTTCCCTATTTTGTATAATGTGTAATTAAGACTTGTGTGACCAATTCTTAAACGACTGATGATCACTTCTATCTTTCTATGCCCACCTGAGATTCTTTGGTATCTGACTTGCCTTTGTATTTTGTACAGTTGTCTCCCTGTTTCACTCTCATCCCAATGCTTCTGCCATGTCTCCTCAATACGTGTTTTTATAATGCTTTTGACTTCCGCTTTGCTTAGAGGGATCTGAACCTCTATTGACGATTTGAGTGATTGTTTAGCTATAATGAGCAATTAGACCTTCCAGATACAGGTGTATTTGTACTACAATCAATTAAAACACCTTGACTGCACACAGATGATCTCTATTTAAACTTCTAAAACCAGTTAGCTACACCAGTGATGATTTGGTGTGACAAAGTAAAGGGGTTGAACACTTATGCAATCAAATATTTTGTATTTTATATTTGTAATTAATTTAGATCAATTTGAGGAGATCTGTTTTCACATTGACACAACAGAGCTTTTTCCTGTTGATCAGTGTCAAAAAAGCCCAATTAAATCCACTGAGATTCAATGTTGTAAAATAATAAAACATGAAAACTTCTGGGGGGGGGGGGAGGTGAATACTTTTTATAGCCACTGTGTAAATGGAATCAGTTTCAACATCTTTCCAGGGATTCCAAAACCCAACTTTGCTCTGAATAAGAAGAAAAAAAAATCCTCTACATCTTTCCTCTAGGCCTTTTGTAATCATTTTAAATCAATAACTTCTCCTTATTAACCACCTCATTCACCAGAGAAGTAGTTACCCCTTTGTAATTTATCATACCTACTCATGCTCTTTCAGTCTTTATTTGAATAAACTCTTAAGTTACTGTTTCAAGGAGAAACATCCTATATTTGCAAAACTGCCTTAAATGGAATCTACTTGATATTATCTTGAAAAACCTTTTCTCTCATCTAAGACCTTTATATTTTCCTAAAATCTTCTCAATCATACCCGTTCCATTATAGTCCGTTCAAAGCACATCACTTCATATTTCTATTGTACATGTGATATTTTTACTAAAATGTCCATGTCTTAAGTCCTCAACACAAGTTATTTCAATGTTTATATCATCTGCACACTTTGTGGTGCTGTTCCCTTCATGAGTATCAGGATCTTCTAGACGTAATGAAAAGGGTGATGAAATTAAAGCAACACGCACAACTTACTGGAGGTACTGGAGGTCCTTCTTCAAAGAAATGGGCTTCCCTTCCTCCATCATCAATGCTGCCCTCAACCACATCTCTTCCATTTCAGGCACATCTGCTCTCACCCCATCCTCCCGCCACCCCACCAGGTTTAGGGTTCCTCTTGTCATCACTTAATACGCCACCAACCTCCGCATCCAGCATGTTATTCTCCGCAACTTGCACCATCTCTAACAGGATCTCACCTCTAAGCACATCTTTCCCTCCCATCCACTTTCTGCTTTCCGCAGGGATCGCTCCCTATGCGACTTCCTTGTCCATTCGTCCCACCCCACTGATCTCTCTTCTGGCACTTATCCTTCCAGGCAGAACAAGTGCTACAGATGCTCCTACACCTCCTCCTTCACTACCATTCAGGGCCCCAAACAGTCCTTCCAGATGGGGTGACAATTCTCTTGTGAGTCTGTTAGGGTCATATGTTTCCGGTGTCCCTGGTGTGGCCTCCTGTCCTCCTGTATATCAGTGAGATCCAACACAGGTTAGGATACTGCTTCACTGAGCACCTACAAACTGTCTGCCAGAAAAAGCGCAACCCATTTTAATTCCACTTCTCATTCCCATTCTGATATGTCTATCCATGGCCTCTCCTACTGTCATGATAAGGCCAAACTCAGGTTGGAGGAACAACACCTTATATTTCGTCTGGGTAGCCTCCAACCTGATGGTATGAACATCAATTTCTTTAACTTTGGTAATGGCCACCCCGTCCTTCACCATTCCCCATCCCATTTTCTATCTCTCACCTCATCTTCTTGCCTGCCTATTGCCTCCATCTGGTGCTCCTCCCCCACCCCTTTGCTTTCTTTTATGGCCATCTGTCATCTCCCATTAGATTCCCCCTTCTCCAATTCTGTATCTGTTTCATCAATCAACTTCCCAGCTCTTTATTTCACCCCTCCCCCTCCCGGTTTCATCTGTCACCTTGTGTTTCTCACTCCCCTTCTCCCCCCCCCCCCCCTTTTAACTCTACTCATCCTTTTTTCTCCAATCCTGCTGAAGGGTCTCGGCCCGAAACATGGACTGTACTCTTTTCCATAGATGCGGCCTGGCCTGCTGAGTTCCTCCAGCATTTTGTGTGCGTTGCTTATATTTCCAGCATCTGCAGATTTTTCTCTTGTTTGTGATGAAATTAAAATTGATGCTCAGGAGCACAAAAGAGCATTCTGCTTTGCGAAGCACCAGAATTCCCCTAAGTACAGAAAATTGTTGATTTGTGAATGTGGCGTTACACTACAGCAGATGGTTTAAAGGTTTACAATTCAAATGTCAGAAACAATGTTGTGAAGAATTCTTGACTTTTCATATGTATAGTTCTGTTATTAAAGAAAATTTCCCCATCAAACACCCCTGCAGGTGCTCCACTGGTCACACAAAGCTGGTGGGAGGATACGGTTTCTTGACTATGGATCCTTGTGGTGTTTGTGGACAAAAACCAAAAGGAAGCCAGTCAGTCCTATGAGAACTTATTTTAACTGCTGCCATTGCTATCTGAGTCATATGGCTTTAGTAACTTTGAGGGTTAGCAAAGAAGCAGAAGAGCTAACGTTCTGAAAGAGGATGACGTGCCATTCCCCCTGCAGCACATCTACTCAAGGAGCTATCTTCAGGAAGACAGATGGCAAGATTGAAACGTGCCCCTACAGCCTTTATTTGTTCCATTAAACTAGATATCTGCTTCTCCATGCACTTGACCACAGTGGGAAACCCAATGATAAGTTTTCCTCTACATATTTTCATTGATCATTTCTGAAAGAAATATTGCTTTCCCTAGAGGACTCCAGAAGTTTACAGCTCTCTCCTATTCATTAACAGAGTGTGGAAAGGACTTTTAGCTTCCTTAAGTTCCCTTTATACTTGTTGTATATGCATCAACACATGCAGTTACCTCTGTATCTCAAACCCAGCCCAGCCACCAATTATACACTGTATATGGCTGCTTAACATGGAGCAATACTTTGCCTCGTCAAAGATTCCCCTTCTGTGGGGCTGAGACTATGAGTAAAGCTTAGGTAAAAGAGAATAGGGATAAACTAAGAAACTGCCAGTAGAGGATGATAGATGTTACAGTGCCATTAGATTTTGATCAGGCCCCGTGAATGCTTGCTTTTAAAGGTTTATGAAGAAATTCAAGTAGTAAACACTCTTTGTCAAAGTCACCATTTTAAAATTGTTCTGCCACAACAGTTACAGAGGATCTGTTAACTGCTGCCTTGTGCTATGATTGCGGTCTTTGGATTTTGAAGATTTTATTTCTGATTTTGTGCAAGGTGGCTATGCAAAACAAGAAAACATCCTGTCAACACTTACAGGACAAAGTATTTGATTAAATACTGGCAATGGCATTGAATTGGCACATAGATTTCATTGTGACATTATGGTTGTCTGTATCACATTCCACATGTCCTTGATTTTCACCAATTGACACACTGTTGAAGCAGCACCAATGTAGTCGTCAACGTAGCACAGGAAGAGTTGAGGAGCTTACCAGTGAAGATTTAGAACATGAAATGTTCCACACAGCAAATAAAAAGACAAGCATGGCTGGGACCCACCTGGGTGCCCATGGTTACACCTTGGGTTTGGAGAAAGTGGGAGGAGCTGAAAAAGAAATTGTTGAGTATGAGGAGAATTTCTGCCGTATGGAGTAGGGTGGTGATGGAGAGGAGATGGTCGGGTCTGGGTGAAGAAAAAAGCAGAGAACTTCCCCTCTCAATTCACTTCCTCCCATACTTCCAGTCAGGGTCCCAAACAGTCCTTCCAGTAGAGGCAACACTTCACCTGGGAATCTGTTGCGGTCATCTACTGCGGTCTCCTCTACATTGGTGAGCCCTGATGAAGATTGGGGGACTACTTTGTTCAGCGCCTTAGTTGCATACACAACAAGCAGGATAATATGTTGCTCCATGGCCTCCTCTACTGCCATGATGAGGCCACTCTCAGGATGGAGGAGCATCACCTCATAAGACCACAGTCATGGGAGCAGAATTAGGCCACTTGGCCCATCAAGTCTGCTCTGCCATTCCATCATGGCTGATTTTCTTTATCCCTTGCAACCCCATATTTCTGTCTTTCCCTGTAACCTTTGACTTCCTAACTAACCAAGAATCTATCAAACTCCGCTTTAAATATACTCAATGACTTAGTCTCTACAGCTGTCCATGGCAATGTATTCCACAGATTCATCACCCCTTGGCTGAAGAAATTCATTCTTGTCTCTGTTATAAATGGATGTCCCTCGATTCTGAGGCTGTGCCCTCTGGTCCTAGACCCACCTACTATAAGAAACATCCTCTCTGCATCCATTCTATCTAGGCTTTTCAGTATTCGACAGGTTTCAATGAGATTTACCCCCATTCGTCTAAACTCCAGTGAGTATAGGCCTAGAGCCATCAAATACTTTTCATACATTAACCATTTCATCCCCAGAATCATTCTCATAAGCCTCCTATGGACATTCTGCAATGCTACCACAGCCTTTCTTAGACAAGGGGCCCAAAACTGCTCACAATACTCCAGTGTGGTCTGACCAATGTCTTATAAAGCCTCAACATTACAACCTTGCTTTTATATTCTCGTCCTCTTAAAATGGATGCTAACATTGCATTTGCCTTCCTTAACACCAACTCAATCTGCAAGTTAACCTTTAGGGAATCCTGCACAAGGACTCCCAAGTCCCTTTCTACCTCTGATTTTTGAATTTTTTTCCTGCTTAGAAAATAAATTATGCCTCTCTTCCTTGTAGAACCCCTGCGGAACACCACTAGTCACTGGGAGCTAAACAGAAAAGGCTGACTTTATTCTCACTCTTTGCCTGCTGCCAATCAGCCAATCTTCTATCCACACTAGTAGATTTTGTGTAATATCATGGGCTGTTATCTAGTTCAGCAGCTTCATGTACAGCATCTAGTCAAAAGCCTTCTGTAAATCCAAGTATGCAACATCCACTAACTCTCCTTTGTCTATCCTGCTTGTTATTTCCTCAAAGAATTTCAACAGATTTGTCAAGCAAGATTTTCCTTGAAGGAAACCATACTGTTTGGCCTATTTTATCATATGCTTCCAAGTACCTTGAAAACACATCTTATTAATGGACTCCAACATCTTCCCAACCACTGAATTCAGGCTAATTGCCCATAATTTCCTTTCTTCTGCCTCCCTACCTTCTTAAAAAGTGGAGTGACATTTGCAATTTTCCAGTCCTCCAGAACCATTCCAGAATCTAGTGATTCTTGAATGATCATTACTAGTGCCTCCACAATCTCTTCAGCCTCCTCTTTCAGAACCTGGGGTGTAGTCCATTTGGTCCAGGAGACTTACCTACCTTCAGACATTTTGCTTCCCAAGCAGCTTTTCCTTATTCAATAGCAACTACATAAACTTCTATCACCTGGCACTCTCAAATTTTTGGCATACTGCTGGTATCTTCCACAGTGAACACAGACACAACATACATATTAATTTGTCCACCATTTCTTTGTCTCCCATTACTACTTCTCCAGCGTCATTTTGCAGCAGTACAATATCCACTCTGCTCTCTCTATGTACTGTATCTGAAAAAAAGGTTCAGGCATCCTCTTTGATATTATTGGCTAGCTTACCTTCATATTTCATCTTTTCTCGCCTTGTGTATTTTCAGTTGTCTTCCGGTGTTTTTTAAAGTTTCCCAATCCTCTTACTTCTCACTAATTTTAAAAAATATGTTATATGCCTTCTCTTTTGCTTTTATGCTTTCTTTCTCTTCCCTTGTCAGCTACGGTTGCCTCATTTTCCCTTTTAGGATACTTCATCTTTAGGATGTATCAATTCTGCGCCTTCCGAATTGCCCCCAGCCATTGCTGTTCTGTTGTTATTCCTGATAGTGTCCTCTTCCAATCAACTTTGGCCAGCTCCTCTCTCATGCCTCTGTAATTCTCTTTACTCCACTGTAATACTGGCTTTATCTTTTTCATCTCAAACTACAAGGTGAATTCTATCATATTATGGTCACTGTCTCCTAAGGGTTACTTTACTTTAAGCTCTCTAATCAAATTTGGTACATTACACAACATCTAATCCAGAATTGCCTTTCCCCTAGTGAGTTTAAACACAAGCTGCTCTAAAAAGTTATCTTTCAGGCATCTAACAAATTCCCTTTCTTGGGATCCAGCATCAACCTGATTTTTCCAATCTGTCTGTATATCGAAATACCCATGACTATCATAAATTTGCCCTTATTACATGCCTTGTCTGTTTCCCTTTGAAATTCATCCCATATCCTGGCTATTATTCGGGGGCCTGTGTATAACTTCCATCAGGATCTTTTCACCCTTGTAGTTTCTTAACTCTACTCACAATGATTCAGCATCTTCTGATCCCATGTCACCACCTTCTAAGGATTTTATTTTATTTTTCACCAATAGAGCTAACCCACTCCCTTTGCCTAAGTGCCTGTCCTATTGATACAAATTGTATCCTAGGATGTTAATCTCCCAACAATGATCTTGCAGCCACGGTTCAGTGATGCCCACAACGCCATATCTGTCAATCTCTAACTGTGCTAGAAAATAATCTATCTTATTCCGTCTACTGCAGGCATTCAAATATAACTCCTTCCATTCTGTATTCATCACACTTTTCACTTTCCCACTGATTACAATTTTGCCCTGTCATCTGCCTATCCTTCCTCATAGTCTCACAACACAATGCATTAACTTATATACCATTCCTCACTTTGGCTCCCTCTTACTTCTTCTCATCTCCTTATCTGGCTATCATCTCCTCCCGTGCCCTGTTCTCTTTTCCCATGGTCCACTCTCCTCTCCTATCAGATTCCCCCTTCTTCATCACTATCACCTCCCAGCTTCTTACTTCATAACCTCCCCCCCCCCACACCCACCTAGCTTCTCCTATCACTTGGAGCAACACACACAAAATGCTGGAGGAACTCAGCAGGTCAGGCAGCATCATTGGAAAAGAGTAAACAATTAATGTTTTGGGTTAAGACCCTTCATCAGGACTGGAAAGAAAGAGAAGCCAAAATAAGAAAGTGGAGGGAGGGGAGGAAGAAGTACAAGGTGGTAGGTGATTGGTGAAACTGGGAGGGGTGAGGGGTGAAGTAAAGAGCTGGGGAATTTATTGGTGAAAGAGATAAAGGGCTAGAGAAGAGGGGATCTGATAGAAGAGGACAGAAGAGCGTGGAAGAAAAGGAAGGGGAGGAGCATCCAATGGAGGTGATGGGCAGGTAAGGAAATAAGGTGAGAGAGGGAAATAGGAATGATGGAATGGAATACTAGACATTCAAGAAATCGATGTTCATGCCATCATGTTGGAGGCTACCCAAATGGAATACGAGGTGGTGCTCCTCCAGCTTGAGTTTTCAAGGTTCTCCTATCACTTTCTAGCTTGTACTTCTTCCCCTCCATCTACCTTCTCATTCTGGCTTCGCTCCCTTTCCTTTCCAGTTCTGCTGAAGGGTCTCAGCCTGAAAAGTTGACTTTATTAATTTCTATAGATGATAATTGACCTGCTGAGTTCCTCCAACACTTTGTATGTGTTATTCTGGATTTACCAACATCTGCAGAATCTTGAGTTTACTGATGAAAGTATCTGAATATCAATGCAAAATTTAGAGCGAGAAGTCTGGTTTTTACTTATAGAATAAGTTGTAAGTCTTTCCATCTCGTGATGCAGGCATGAGATCCTGGCTACTAATAAAGTAAAGCTCCATAGTGTGGTACGGTGAGAGATAAAAAGTTCTTCATTCAGGTAGTTCATGTAGCTGACCATGAAACCAATAAAAAGGGCATATTTGAGACCAGATAAAATGTTGCTTGTAGTTACTTACTGACTATACAATACCTTAATGTTTAATTTGATAGGATTATTATTTCTTCCTTCTCTCGTCCTAGAATGGAAGATCATGTCAATTTACCATCAAATTTTCATTCTTGCCTACACATGGACTATGTCTCATTCTTCTGTTCTGTATATCAAGAACAATTTTCCAATTTTTTTGGAACTGTTGAACAATCAATGCCTAAATCCTTGGATCCCTGCTGTTGCTCTGATAGCACTTCCACCCACACACTTCTGGCAAGAACTATTGCATTCTTCTTATTTCTCTATATCCATCACAAGTGCTCTGACAGCATCGTCTTCCACACTAATGAATTGGCCTTTTTGCTTTACAAAGGATTATCATTCACCCTGGATGACAAAATCCTTAATGGTGTCAATGAAATTTCTCATACATGCCTTTACCCCTTCCATTCCTTCAGCTCACCAGCTTCCACTTACATCAGATCAATCTCTGTTTTTAACTCATCATTCTCCACTTTTGATGGACGATTCTCTGCCATTTTTCCACCTCCAGCTGGGTGCTACTTCTAGACTAAACTGACTTGTTTTTTCTCAACTTTCTTTTCAGAATCTCATTGGGACTTTTCTCATAGCAACATTCTGATCCAATTTTCCATCATCCTTTATGCTTGCTTTCCTTTTCATACCTTTTTCCCCATGGAATTCTAAGAGATGTTACATATCCCCTATTACACATTGACATTCCACCTTTAAAGTTGCTAAGGATTTCTTTCAAATGAAACAGTGATCTTCTTGAATTTCTTTCATTTCAATGCATTGTATTCAATGCTCACTATGTGCTCTGCACTAGATTGGGAAAAATCACACGCTTTACACTGAGCAAATTACAGAACAAATCCATTCAGTCCACAAGGATCAACCAGAGCTTCTGATTGATTACTCTTTTATTTTACCTACTCTATTTTATTTCTTATACTCTAACTCTCACCAGTCTTCTACACCATAATAATGAAAATAAAAACAACACCACAAATTTTGATTAGATACTTTGCATCCTTCTGGACACAATATTCTTCAACAATTTCAATTCATTCTCCCAGGTCCCATTTTACCAACTTTCTTCCCTTCACAAATCTCTTTTGTTTTTCACTACACGGACAAACCTTCCCATTCTTTCTGTTGCATGCAACTGCATACAATTTATTATATCTGTAATTAAGTGTAACATGCTTGTTGTAATTTGAACAAAGTCACTGAAGAGATGCAGCTGGTAGATATGAAGTAGTGTTTTACTCGACAAAAATGAGACACTCTGAAGGAAGAGGCCTGTTTGACCCAATATTACATGACATTTTATATGCAGAAGATCAAAGGACAATTCTATATTTACAATGTATCTACAATGCTTCCTTTGAATTACATATACCATTCATACCTCCTTCTTCACACCCACATTCCAAACACCCAAAATGGATGTTAATTCTACATTGTCTGGTGTTTCATTTAACTGCTGTTCATAGCTCTAGAGATCTATTGTCCAGGGCTGCATTTTAAATTTAATCTACAGTCCATGTTCTGGTCTAAAGATTGGTTGCTGAAGTTAATATTTCGCTATACACCCTAAGTCCAGAACAGGCCCTAACACTGAAGTTCTTAACTGGTCTGTCCAACGGTATATTCTAGTCCCACATTACATGGTTGCATCCTAATATGCTCATGATAACAAGGGGTGGTCAACAAATGCATAATTGACAAAATCACTGATATTCCTAGAATAAACTAAATGGAATTAACTTATATTTTATTTAGGATAATATGATATTTTGAAAATTGAGAATAATGTATAAGATACTTCATAAAATATAATTTAAATAGAATTGAAAATTAAAGGGATACTTTTGTGTATGGTGCTGTATAAATTACTATTATGTTGTTCATGTTAAAATCAAAGAGATATAATATAACAACATCTCAGAGGGATAGTCTTCATATCCCTGTTTGGAGGTTACAACTGACTGCATCAATAAAATATACTGAATTTTGCTTGCAACACACGCAAAATGCTGGAGGAACTCAGCAGACCAGGCAGCATCTATGGAAAAGGGTACAGTCGACGTTTTGGGCTGAGACCCTTCACCAGGACTCAGCCTGAAATGTTGCCTGTATTCTTTTCCATAGATGCTGCCTGGTCTGCTCAGTTCCTTCAGCATTTTGTGTGTGTTGCTTGGATTTCCAGCATCTGCATATTTTCTCTTGTTTGTGACTGAATTTTGCTTCCAAGGTTGGAAAAAACTTAGACTTCAGATAAACTTGCAAATGATGTTTAACACTTACCTAATTACCAATTACTACCAATTGTTTGTCAGTAATAAGATAAAATATTCACTTATGTTAGTCCAAAGAAAAAAAGTACTTTGAATTATCAGAGATCCTGCTTACCAATCCCAAATGAAATACTATAAGCAATAACTACACAATTATTGTGAATTTTCTTTTTTGTTTTCAGAGCTGGAATGGAAGCTAGCAAACACAGGGGCAATAAAGGCAGATTTAGAAGAGAGCCCCAAAAAGACTGTGGACATGACGGCATCATCAATAAAAAATGGTTCTGTTAAATATAATAATGAAAGTGACAATGAGGAAGCCTGACTTTGTTAGCAAATGTTACCAGATCATTAATTTTGATTAAATATGATGTTACATAAAAGTATTTTCACATTTTTCCATTTTGACATAAATCCACATGATTGTTAGCTTTGGATAGCTGTCTTTGTTAATTTTGACATACCAGTTGAATAAAAAAGAATAAAAAATATCTTTAGAGATTGTCTGCCTGGCATCAGTGGTCGGATAACCAGGACTTCTATTATGCACCAGCTGGTCATGTGACCATCCATCACCCATGGCTTCACATGACCATGATCGGAGGACTAAGCAAGTATCACACTTTGCCCAAGGATGACCTACAGGATAGCGGAGGGAAGGAGTGCCCTAGTCCTCTTTTGATAGAGATATGTCTCCACACCATCACCCAATTTCAATTTATGGGGCAATGTAATACTGTGTCATGAGTCTGTTCCAACATTTAATAAGATGAAAAATTTATCTGTATTTCAACTCTATTTACCTCCTTTCACATCACTTTAGCAAACATCTTGGGTTAACTCCGTCAGTTCAGTACCTCAAGAGTGCAAAGAATGGTCAATGGAGACTATGCGATCAACTCTCTGGGATGACAACTGAATGCACAAATTAATGGCTGAAAGAAAAGGCTAAAAAAAAACAACTTTGGACCTTTATGCTAACCCTCAATATCATCTAGGACATAGAGAGGGTTGATGAGGGAAGGCAGGGGGCAGGGAAGATAAGAAAGTATTGTCTACTTCCTCCCTCTCCCCCTCTTCCTTTCTCTCTCCCTCTCCTTCCTTCTCCACCCTCCCCCAAAAGGCTATCAAATTATTTGTGATATTTTGTTGAATTAAGAGACTGCTTCATATCTACCAATACTTCTCTCTGGTGACTTCATTCATGCAACAGCAGAATTCAGTTGTGCAGAATAGAGTAACTTGAACACATTGTATGTAATATTATTGGTCTTTTTGAAGCTGATACAGAAGAACTTAGAACACAGAAGCCAGTGCTGAACATGCACTAATTATTTGATAAATAGGTAGGACCTGTGTAAAGGCCGTTTCATGGAGCTGGATGTCACGGGAAACTCATTAATTGAGAGCAAGATGATCAGTCATTTTAAAAAATTACAAAAAATTGAGAATTAATCAAATAAAATCAAACACAAAGCATGACATTTATCAAGGATATGTTCAACGTGTTATGAAGAATAACTACTGAAGGAATACAAAGAGATACTTGCATGTGGCAAAGAAAGTGAATGGTATGCTGATCTGGAGAAGTGAGGGGTAATGCCCTCGGGAAGGGCAAACAAGGCAAGGTAATGTAAAACAGATGTTAAAAGTACTAAGAAGTGGAGAGGAATACAGGCTTTATGAAATACCTATCCACAGATCACTGAAGATAGATAAGGCACTTTTAATGTCTTTACTCTGACATAGTTCTTCTGACTGCTACTGTTATAAAACTTCAAATCATTAGTAGAGGCTGCTTAGCTACAGAACAGAAACAATGAAAAGCTGTTTGGCCTCATCACCCTGGGAATCAACAAAATGCACAATACTGATTATGCATTTTTTCGTCTTATTCTGAGAAACACTTCCACAGGTCACTGTAAACAACTATATCATATTTGTGAGGAGGTCATATTGCCTAACATCATCAGGAAGACAAATGCCATGGGTCAGGATAGTGCCACATTGTCAACAAGTGGCATTGATAATATGTATTGGAGGCTGTTGACAACTTCACAAATCTAGAATCTGTAATTACCAGCTGCAATCAAGCACACTTTGTAAAAGATGTATATTATGTCTAAAGTGAGCAAGAGAGAGAGGACCACAGCATCTTGTTGGGGAAAATTAAACAGCAAGACCATGTGTCCATCTCCTCAGTACACTCCTCTGCAGTAATAAAGCCTGGACCAACATGCAAGACAAGAGAATGAGTCTTCAGTAATGGACAAATCATGAGAGAAGATTCTTAGGGACAGGATTTACAAGCATTTAGAGAAGCATATGCTGATTAGGGTTAGGCAGCATGGTTTTGTGAGGGGCAGATCAGTTGATCAACATGAACAATTTGGATTTTGTCTTCGTTGTCCACGGGAATGGTACTGGAGGATTGGAGGGAGACGAATGTTGTCCCCTTGTTCAAAAAAGGTAGTAGGGATATTCCGGGTAATTATAGACCAGTGAGCCTTATGTCTATGGTGGGAAAGCTGTTGGAAAAGATTTTTAGAGATAAGGTCTATGGGCATTTAGAGAATCATGGTCTGATCAGGGGCAGTCAGCATGGCTTTGTAAAGGGTAGATTGTATCTAACAAGCCTGATAGAGTTCTTTGAGAAGGTGACCAGGCATTTAGATGAGGGTAGTGCAGTGGATGTGATCTACGTGGATTTTAGTAAGGCATTTGATAAGGTTCCACATGGTAGGCTTATTCAGAAAGTCAGAAGGCATGGGATCCAGGGAAGTTTGGCCAGGTGGATTTTGAATTGGCTTGCCTGCAGAAAGCAGAGGGTCATGGTGGAGGGAGTACATTCGAATTGGAGGGTTGTGACTAGTGGTGTCCCACAAGGATCGGTTATGGGACCCCTACTTTTCATGATTTTTATTAATGACCTGGATGCGGGGGTAGAAGGGTGGGTTAGCAAGTTTGCAGATGACACAGAGGTTGGTGGTGTTGTGGATAGTGTAGAGGATTGTCAAATATTGCAGAGAGACATAGGATGCAGAAATGGGCTGAGATGTGGCAGATGGAGTTCAACCTGGAGAAGTGTGAGGTGGTACACTTTGGAAGGACAAACTCCAAGGCAGAGTACAAAGTAAATGGCAGGATACTTGGTAGTGAGGAGGAGCAGAGGGATCTGGGGGTACATGTCCACAGATCCCTGAAAGTTGCCTCACAGGTAGATAGGGTAGTTAAGAAAGCTTATGGGGTGTTAGCTTTCAGAAGTCGAGGGATAGAGTTTAAGAGTCGCGATGTAATGATGCAGCTCTATAAAACTCTGCTTAAACCACACTTGGAGTACTGTATCCAGTTCTGGTTGCCTCACTATAGGAAGGATATGGAAGCATTGGAAAAGGTACAGAGGAGATTTACCAGGATGCTGTCTGGTTTAGAGAGTATGCATTATGATCAGAGATTAAGGGAGCTAGGGCTTTACTCTTTGGAGAGAAGGAGGATGAGAGGAGACATGATAGAGGTATTCAAGATATTAAGAGGAATAGATAGAGTGGACAGCCAGCGTCTCTTCCCTAGGGCACCACTGCTCAATACAAGAGGACATGGCTTTAAGGTAAGGGGTGGGAAGTTCAAGGGGGATATTAGAGGAAGGTTTTTTTTACTCAGAGAGTGGTTGGTGTGTGGAATGCACTGCCTGAGTCAGTGGTGGAGGCAGATACACTAGTGAAATTTAAAAGACTATTAGACAGGTATATGGAGTAATTTAAGGTGGGGGGATATACGGAAGACAGTGTTTAAGGGTCGGCACAACATTGTGGGCCGAAGAGCCTGTACTGTGCTGTACTATTCTATGTTTTATAACTTCAACCAAATATGACTTGTTTCTGCAAATATCTACTACAGGTCCTATATATCATCTAAGTTAACTAAATTGCTGTGTGGGCTAAGAACATAAATATGCCTGTTTAGGTTGAATCTGTCTGATTCATTTCATAGTGATATTTTTGATTTAACTTTACTGAACAAGGATAAAGAGTGTTCTCAGTTTTCATTAATAGTTCTTAACTACATTGTTTTATTGTTTGGATTTATTCTTTAAATCTGCAAGCAACATTTTCTGTTGAGTATTGAACTTTCCTGCAACAACCTAGAGCTTCCCTATCTAATATGAATGACAACTTCTCAGCCACTCCATTTGAAACCAGATGTGGTGAGGAAATGATGAGTATGCTTGGTAATATACTGTTTGATAAGGTTTGTCAAACTCAGGAAAGGTAGGATGTACACTAAGCTCATTGACTGTACATGGGAGGTAGTAATGACCAATGACCATTGCCAAGAAACTGTCCCTTACCACCATGTTATACTATGATATGAAGTCTCAAAGTGGCATGTGATGACCTTGCACAAGCAATATTCCATGAGAGTTCCCATAGGAAAAAAATGGTACTATGAACCTACCTAAAACGTGCTAGGTGAGAGATCAATATCCTTCAACAAATATGAATGAAGGCCAAGACTTAAGCTCTGACTTATGGACACCCCCTACTTACAAATGAATTTCATAAAGATATCAAATTGAAAATGTGCAAGTACCGTAGATTCCGGATTTTAAGCCGCTACTTTTTTCCCACATTTTGAACAGCTTTGAACTCTGCGGCCTTTAATCCAGAGCGGCTAATACATGATTTTTTTTCATGCCGCCTCGTAAACATTTTGCCTCGTAACAGTAGACCAATAAAATTGATGAGTAGTTCACAGAGGTCCAATGAAATTGTACGATAAATCAAGCGCACTTTCACAATTAAATTATTGTAAATCAGTCATTTGTACTCACCCTCATCAACATGGAAAACACTCGAAGAAAAGCATTGTGCTGCCTTTATGGCAGTTATTTAGTTTATAATATTTTCGCTTAGTAATTCATTTTCTAGTTAAAGTTAGAAGAGTTTTAACTATATTTGTTTTCTGTACTACATCGCGGGATGCTATGACGTCACACCCGGTTTCGCCGCGTCTTGTGGGATACCAGTTTGCGATAAACGGGAAGGAGGGAGGGAGCGCATTACGCGAGCGGCATTAGATCTGAGCGAAACGCTGCTTTTAAATGCCGTTTGCGATAAACGGGAAGGAGGGGGTCGAGCGGCGGAGCGAAAATGCTGCTTTTAAGTTAAAGGCGATCAATAACTTTTCCTGGTAGGCTGCAGTATATATATTTTTTACCAGTCGTTAGGAGATATTGGAATGTTGTTCAGTAAAGAAGTATACGCAACGTATATTTAAAAGTAGCCGCGTTACGGGCACAGTTCGAAAAAAAGCATTTGCAATATGTATTTGTTTTTGTTACCATATGGATTTAATTAAAAGTTAAAAAATCCTCACGTGTAATATCTTTCTGTGTAAATATCTCATATTACAACGTGGGACACCTGCGGCCGAAAATCCGGAGCGGCCAAAAATCCGGTGCGGCCTATACAAGTAAAAAATTGATTTTATTTCTAAAATTAGAGCCAGCGGCTTTTAATCAGGTGCGCTCTGTAGTCCGTAATCTACGGTACATACATATGCTCATTCTTCTGGATGGCAGAACTAATTTCCACTCACTCTACACTTTTAGTAATCGCTATTTCTAAACATTCATGTTTTTGATATCATGCAATCATCCATAACAATATCGAATGATTTTTGTGCATTTTTTTTAACTTACTGACAAAATGGGCTTATGGTATCTGTAAAAATGGAACTTGTTTGTTATCCACAGATGACCTGTATCTGCATTGCCAATTTATGTCTTCAGATACAGTATATTGAGATACAACATATACTTAAACATTGGTGGTGGTGGTTGTGGTTGGCATCCATCTGTCTCGGATGACAATAGGTGATGCTGATCATTATCACAAGCCTGGACAGAAGGTATGGAGATCCTGAGATGCCCAGTTGTCAAGATCCCCCTCTCGGCCTCACCAGTGTAGTTCAAAGGAAAGCTTAAACATTGGTGCTAGTGATATATTTTGCAGAGCCACACTGTTAATCTATTAACAAACTGAAACTTTATGCTGGGAGACTGAATATTCAGGATTGTCTATGCAATGTTATGTTTATGAGAAGCAGCTGCACCACAGTAGTCAAGAAGGCTATTTTTCTGTACAAGCCAATGCATGGTACATAGGGTCAAAATAAAAATATATACAGACAGACATACTTTATTGATCCTGAGGGAAATTGGGAAATTGGAAATACAGTAAAACATTAACTGGTACACAGCTAGAGTAATCTGCATTGTACTAGTTCTGTGTTACAGGGAAGGACTATGATAACTGTAGATGCAGAAGAAATGTATATGTTCTCAGAACTAGAAAATGCTAATCATGGTCCCCTTGTTTAAGAAAGGATATATTTGTATCGAAGACAGTTCAAAGGAGATTCACGAGGCTAATTACTTCATTGTGAAGATTGTCCTATCATAAGTGGCTGAAGAAATTAAATCCATATTTTTTGAAGTTCAGAAGAATAAGAGCTGATCTTAAAATTTTAAGAATCCGAAATGGCTTAACAGGGTGTATGTCTAAGTTTTCACACAAGGAAAAGTCTCAAATGAAAGGATAAGGTTAGTGGGGTATGGAAGTATCTCGTGGAGGGTGGTTATCTCCAAAATTCTCTACCCCAGAAGACTGAGCTGACTAGATCATTGGGCGCATTTAAGGGGGAAGCAAATAGATTGCAGAAAGATCAGGGATTTAAAGGCTATAGGGAAAACGGCATGGAAGACAAAATGAGATCTGGGCAGATCTCCTCCCTCTCCAAGTCCAGGTTGCAACACAGCACTGTCCACACAGTGGTGAAGATTGTTGGCTGTCAGCTACTGACCAGAATGATGAAAAGAGCTGGAAAAATTACCTCCCACCCCATGAGCCTCTGCATCCAACACATCATTCACACTTCTGCCATCTCTAAATGGATCCTACCAATAAACATAGCTTTACCTAACCCCCCACTCTCCACAGGGATCGCTCCCTTCACAATTCCCTTGTCCATTCATCACTCCCCACTAATCTTCCACCTGGCACTTATACCTGAAAGTGGCCTAAACCGGCAACCGGCCCATTCACCCCCTCTCTCACCTCCATTTAGGACCCCAGCAGTACTTCTAGTTGATGCAGCACTTCACCGGCGAATCTGCTGGAGTTGCTTGTTGTGTCCCTTTGCTTCCAATGCAGCCTTCTCTACATTGGTAAGACCCATTATACATTGGGGAACTGCCTCATCAAGCACCTCTACTCCATTTGCCAAAAGCATATTTTTCCGATGACCAACTATTTTAATTCCAGTTCCCATACCCGTTCTGACATGTTGGTCCATGGCCTCTTGAGCCAAGATGAGGCCCCTCAGGATGAAGGAGCAACATGTTATATTCCGTTTGGGTAGCCTCCAACCTGATGGCATGAATACCGATTTATCATTCCAGTAAAAATTTTTCCCTTCCCTGTCCCCTCTTCTTCTATTCCCCCTCTGGCCTTTTACCTCTTCTCACCTTCCTATCACTTCCCACTGGGTCCCCTCTCCTTCCCTTTCTCCTATGGTCCACTCTCCGCTCCTATAGATCCCTTTTTTTCTTGCCCTTTACCTTTCCCACTCACTTGGCTTCAATTATCCCCTTCTAGCTAGCCTCCTTCCCCTCTTCCCACCTTTTTACTCTGGCATCTTCCCCCTTCCTTTTCAATCCTGAAGAAGGGTCTCGACCCGAAACCTGTTCATTCATTTCCGTGAATGCTCCCTGACCTGCTGAGCTCCTCCAGCACTTTGTGTGTGCTGCTTTGGATTTCCATCATCTGCAGGCTTTCTCATGTTTATGTTTTGTATATTGTTGGTTGCTATTGTTAAGATATTGTCCTGTGTTTTATGCTTAGCAATATCATATACTGGCAATAAAGTGATCCTGATTCAGAATGAAGAAGTATGTGTGAAGAGCCAAATATGCTACTTTGCTCCTATTTCCTTATGTTCTATAAGGGAGACATACTCAAATGGCATTGTTTCTTGTGAACGAAACAAGCTGAAGGAGGATGTAACCGAGTAGTATAATATTTTGAGCGACTTTGACTGAATTGGTGAGAAATAAATCCTATGTCTACTGGTTTAATTTGTGAAAGGGTTGGAGAGGAGTAGAGGAAAAATATTTTTTATCAGGAGTGGTACAGATCTGAAATTCACCACCTGAAAGGAGAATGAGACACACAACAATCATCCATTCAATCAAGATTAACACTTGAGTTATGGTAACTTATAAAACTACGTTCCAGAAAGTGGGAAGTTGGATAAAGCCATGTAGTGTTTTTCTGTATTTGACCAATGTATACAAAATGAGTCAAATGGCTTTTCTCTTTTCTGTAAGTTTTCATGATTCTCTGACACTTGAGCTTCATTGTATGCCATTATTACTTTCAGAGATATTTATTTTTACCTTGTATGTAGAAGACATCCATTAAAAAACAGGTGAATTGGGTAACAGCAGTATTTATTGATCACTTCTAGAAGTCTGGGGACAACATCTAAAACACAGTGTGGGAAAGGAATTAAAATAGGTCACAAAACCGATTATGATCACATTTGTGTCTGTGAACAACATGTCAGCACACAAATATCAGATTTGGATCTAGAACTCGTTATACTGGTGGTTCGTTCCAAAGCCGACCCAGTTTTATTGACACTGCAACCTCCTCTTCACCATTCCTAAAGCCCTGAGGTCTATCACCTGGAACAAATGCTGTCAGCACATAATAACACAGGCTTTCCTCTAAGTCACACACAACAGTGCCTTTGATTGGAGTTCAATTCCCTCCAGTCGTAAGGAGTTTGTACATTCTCCCAGTAACTGTGTGCATTTCCTCTGGGTGCTCCCGGTTCTTCCCACATTCCAAAAGGGTGTATGGGTTAGGATTAGTAATTTGTGGGCATGCTATGCTGGTGTCTGAAGCATGACGACACTTGCGGGCTGCTCCAGCAGATAATAGGGCTGTGTTGGTTGTAGATGCAAACAACATATTTCACTGTATGCTTCCATGTATATGTGACAAATATTGCTAATCTAGTTATGACAGTGCCCACATTTGGCCACTTTATCCTTCCATTGACTCGACACTCCCTCTAGTGGTTTCCCATTATAAACGCTAAACATTGCTAAGTCTCCAGTCACTAATTTTACACAAAACTGTTATTGCTTTACTTACAACTTGCTGACATTCTGAACATTTCTAGTTTTCTCGTACAAATTATGAATCGATTTAAAACTGCACGGTAATAATTTTAAGATCAGTCCAAATCCAAATAGACCCTAATATAAAATAAATCTGTAAATCCACAAGCAGATTATACTGTGCTTCCCATAAAACATTTTCCTACCCTTCAGCCCACTGAGATGAAGCCAAAAATTGGAGGGGCACAGTAGTGTAGTGCTGTTCCAGCGCCAAAAACACATTAAGATCCCGCCACTGTCTGCAAGGAGTTTGTATGTTCACCCGGTGACCGCGTGGGTTTCCTCCCACGTTCCATCGATGTACGGGTTAGTAGATTTACCTTTCCCACCCACCTGGCTTCACCTATCGCCTTCTAGCTTTCCTTCTTCCCCTCCCTCACCTTTTTATTCAGGCATCTTCCCCTCTCCTTTCCAGTCCTGTAGAAGGGTCTTGGCTCGAAATGCCGACTGTTTGTTCATTTCCATGGATCCTGCCTGACTTGCTGAGTTCCTACAACATTTTGTGTGTGTTGCTTTGGGTTAGTAGCTTTATTGGTCACATGGGTATAAATGAGTGGCGCGGGATGTTTGGCTGCTCTATCATTGCCGTCTACCAGCCTCTTGCTTGAAGGAAGGCGTTTGTGTGTGACAGTCTCTCTCTCCCTCTCACTCACTGCTCTCAGACGAAGGTCTCTCTCTCCTTCTATGCTGTCGGAGCTGGAGTCTTGGGTCTTGTGTAATGTTTAATCAAAGTGGTTTGCGAATCGGACTCTGCAGTTCACATAATGATATGTTTCTGGTCACTCCTTTTCTCACTGCTGTTTCGAGTGATTTTGATCAGCGTGGACTACAGATAACAGATTAGATTGAACTGAGCTGAACTGAATAGGCCTCGACTGTTTTGATGACTTTGTGTGTTAGTTTATATATTCTGTGTTTTTCACTTTTTTTGCTGTTTGCACTACTTGTCTTTTTGTGTGTGGTGGTGGTGGGGGAGAGGGGAGTTTGACGCTTTCCTTTCAACAGATTCCATAGTTTTCTTTCTTTTGTGGCAGTCTGTCAAAAGACGAATCTCAGGGTTGTATACTGCATAAATACTTCTCTGACAATAAATGTACTTTAAATCTTTGAATCTTGAAAAACATAAATCAAAGCTGCATCTATACTATCACACTTCATTCTCCCTACATTCCCTTTACTTACCATCATCACTCACCCATACACTAGGGGTCAACTACAGAGGCCAATTAATCTTCCATTCTTTGAGATGGAGGCGGAAGTTGGAGCACCTGGTGAAAGTGCATGCAATCACTGGGAGATCATGCAAACTCCAGGCAGACAACACCCAAGGATAGGACTGAACTGTACTCACCCTGAGATGCAGAATCAACTCTTATCAGCTGTATGATGGTACTAATAGAGTGACACAATGATACTTTCCTTGTAATGCAAGAAATATAGAGTCTGTACTGTACAGAAACAGGCACTTTGGCCCATCTAATCAATGTCAAACCAATTAAACTGCCTACTACCATTGACCTGTATCTGGACCATGGCTCTCCATACCCCTACCATCCACATACCTATCCAAACTTCTCTTAAATGTTGAAATCAAACTCACCTGCTCCACTTGTGGTGGCAGCTCATTGCACCCTCATGCAACCCCCTGAGTGAAGAAGTTTTCCCTCATGTTACCCTTAAACCTTTCACCTTTCAACCTTAACTCCAGACCTCTAGTTGTAGTCCCATTCAATCTCAGTGGAAAAAAGCCTGCTTGCATTTACCCTACCTATACTCCTCATATTTTGTATGCTGTACATTTTCTCTGAACTCTTTTAAGCTCTATAAGTACCTCATTTGTTCATATCTGCTTCTTCGTCAGGACTGAAGAAGGGTCTCAGCCCGAAACGTTGACTGCTCGTTTCCACGGATGCTGCCTGACCTGCTGAGTTCCTCCAGCTTGTTTGTACGTGTTGATTTGACCAAAGCATCTGCAGTGTACTTTGTGTTTGCAATTTAACGATGTTGCGAGGCGTAGTATTGGATGCGACCCACACCAAAATCTGCAAACGAACCTGCGGAATAAAAATATAGCACAAGAAAAATATATAGATCAATCCCCATAATGCTGCTCGAAACTCAGCAACATTCATTCTTCATGGATAACAAATAATAATGAGCAATAATAATAATACCAACCACACTTCATACAGGAAATCCCGCCTTCCCTCTATATCCCTATATAAAAGCAATGTATTTAAACAGCCACTTCAAACCTTTTGTCTGACTGACTGCTCCACATTACTAAAGGTAGAAGAAACGTGCCTGCGGGCGGAGCGTTGTGTCAGGCTGGGTTGCGGGTGCGGGGCCGGTGCCGGTTGGAAAGGGTGAGTCCCGGGGCTGGCTCGCGGAGAACGCGTGCCAACGGTAAATGCGGCTCGCGGAGAACGCGTGCCAACGGTAAATACGGCTCGGGCTCTCCCGGCAGCGTCACTGCGGTGTGGGCTGACCTGGACCATCGGGAGCACGTGGAGTAATTTATCTTTTTATATATAAAAGGAGAGTGCATTGAAAAGCGATTAAGAAAAATGACCCGCAGCCGCTGGAAACCTGAAATGAATACAGAACATGCTGGAAATACTCAGCACTTGGGGTAATTTGTTAGGGGTGATGTTCATCACAGACGTTGCTTTACGCGTGAACATCGCTTGTTTATCTCTGTATGATTTGTTTCTGGGGGGTGATTTTGTGCTTTTCCGTCTGTCGTGTACTTGACTGCCTCTCGGGTACTCTTACTCACTTACAGCGGTTCGAACCCCAGGTTGCCAGATTCGTACCGGGTAAAGTAGCCATCCCTCCCTCCCTCCCTCCCTCCCTTCCACCTGTGAGTGGGAAGAGAGAGCTCTTGCTTATAACTTGGACTGTTGTGTTCGTTGATTCATGCACTTTTTATTTAAAGTATTTTTTGTCTTGAGAGTGCAAGAGAAAAGTCCCTCACATTACGATTTTGTTGAAAGGGCATTATGATTTTCTGAATATTGTATCAAAAATCAAAAGCCTTCAATTCGCTGGTTTAAAGTGTTCCTAATGATACTGTAATAGATAGACTAAGATTCAGAAGACCCCATTAAATATCAAATCCTATTTATTGTCACTGAAATGGGCTGAAAATGTTGTACTGAAAGAGTACAGTGCAAGATACAAAAATTACTGAAGTTGCACAAAATAGGCCAGAGCAAGGGATAACAAGTAGTATTCATGGAAATCTGTTAGTGGAGAGAACAAAACTATCTAAAATGTTAGGTGTGGTTCTTCAGGCTCCTGTATATCCTCCCTGATGCCCAATCCTCCTTGAGGAGAGGGCATATCCTGGATGCAGAGGATCCTTAATGATGGATGCCACTGTCCTGAGGCACTGATTGTGGGGAGAATTGTGCTCGTGATGGTGCTGGCTGAATTTTGTGTGTGTGTGTGTGTGTGTGTGTGTGTGTGTGTGTGTGTGTGTGTGTGTGTGTGTGTGTGTGTGTGTGTGTGTGTGTGTGTGTGTGTGTGTGTGTGTGTGTGTGTGTGTGTGTGTGTGTGTGTGTGTGTGTGTGTGTGTGTGTGTGTGTGTGTGTGTGTGTGTGTGTGTGTCATTTGAATGTGTTGGGTCCAAAACAGATCCTTTGAGATGTTGATGCCAGTGAATATCAGAGCACGGATGTAATGTTGAGGATTGGTCAGACTGCACTGGAGTATTGTGAGCAGTTTTGGGTCCCTTGTCTAAGAAAGGCTGTGCTGAAAAAGAAGGTTAATGAAAATGATTCTGACTTTGAAAGCTTATTATATGAAGAGCTGGAATTTAGAAAAATGATTGAAACCATTGAATGTTGAAAGGCCTAGATAGAGTGGATGTGGAAAGGATGTTTCCTATAGTGGGGAATCTAGGACCAGAGGGCACAACCTCAGAACAGAGGGACGTCCATTTACAGTGGAGAGGAGGAGCAATTTCTTTAGCCAGGGAGTGGTGAATCTCATAGGTGGATGTGGTGGCTGGCCTTGAATGTATTTAAAGCCAAGGTTGATAAGAGTTTTGATTAAAGGAAATGGGGAGAAGGCAGGCGACTGGGGTTGAGGGGGAGATCGATTGGCCATGATCAAGTGGCAGAGCAGACTCAATGGGCTGAATGACTTGGTTCTGCTCCAATGTCTTATGGACTTGCAGGCTATTATTTCTATAAACCTTGCCATAGCTGTTTTGCATCCAATTGTGTCTCCACTTCACATGGGATTGCCTTTTTGCTCTCATGATGGCCTCCATAGGTCATTCCTGGACTACTTGTACAGTTCTGGATCATTGGTCTTGAATACTGTAGATCTAGCCCTCAGCAGACTGTGAACCTCTTGGTTCATCCATGGCTGTATTGGTGATTTAAGTAAGAAAACTTAATTGGCAAGTTACGACTACTCACAGGGACCAATTGTTGAGAAAGAAAATTAGAGGACCTGAGGGAAAACCACATATTCATAAAGAGAATGTTCAGACTCTATAGAGCACCTGATGTTAGCACTCAGGTTGCTGGAACTGTGGTGCCTTCCTTGCTATGCATTGCCCTTGCACTCCACCTCCCAGCCTCCCACCTATCCCACTCCCCAACTCGAGTATTCAGCTCTTAATTCAGGAGTTAATATTTGGTGTCTTGTACTGGACTACATTTTAATGATTACAGACTTTAATCCCAAAACTCCTAACAGTTTTGCTTCAAATCTAAATCCAGGGTGAGTGGATGCATGCATGTGTATGTTAAACTGAGTTTGTGGTTGGTTTACCTCACACTGCATCCCAAACATTTTAATGGCTTGATGTTGGAATTGAGTTCCTTCCTGGTATCTATGTATTCAAGTTGTTTCCTAAAATAGGATTCCTGCAGGATGGCATGAGCTTGAAACCAGTGGTTTCAGAAAAGTGGGCACAGTTTAAGTGTTTTCCAAATCACTTCAGCATGATTCATAAATTTGTCGCTGGACAAACAGTCATTCCAACCTAAATGCACTTTGACACTTGATGTGACTTGGCAAGCATAAATGCTTCCTGAAGGGCAAGGAATTTTTTCCCCATTGTGCATATTTATAAATTTAGAATGCCTGTTTTTACCTAGGGGCTTTTAGGGTTTTTATAGTGCGAATATGTTTTTTTTATGACATGCAAAATTGTTTTTGTTTTTATCACTGCCATCACCACTGATGGGTCTTTAACTAATAATACTGCATTTACTGAATTCAAATGCTCTAGAGAGAAAATTGAGCTTTGAAAAAGAAGTACCGGGGTATTTACAATTTCAAATTGTATCACCAGGAACTTGTTCATAGAAATGATGGCATAGACATCATTAGTAATTAGTGAATGTGGGTTCGACTCTGACATTTAAGTAAAGTTAGGATAAGTACATGGATGGGAAGGGTCCAGGTGCTGGTCGATGGGACTAGGCAGAATAACATTTTGGCATGGGCCAGAGAGGCCGAAGGTCCTGCTTCTGTGCTGTAGTGTGCTCACTGACTCCAACATAATATATGAGGGGTGATTGATAAGTTTGTGGCCTAAGGTAGAAGGAGCCAACTTTAGAAAAATTAGCACATTTATTTTTCAACATAGTCCCCTCCTACATTTACACACTTAGTCCAGCAGTCGTGGAGCATACAGATCCTTCTTTGTAGAAGTCAACATCTTGGACCTCCAGAAGTGGTCCACAGCAGGGGTGATTGATAAGCTCGTGGCCTAAGGTAGAAGGAGATGAGTTATACAGCTCTCGTTACATGCACATGTAGTTGAACTCTTTGAGTGATTATGCAGAAAGTTTGAAGTTAATAACTCATCTACCTTGGGTCTCAGGGTATTCAGAGGCACATGATAACATAGGCTGTAGTCAGCATGGTTTCTTCAAAGGACAATCTTACCTGACAAATTCATTGGAATTCTTTGAGAGATTAATAAACAGGATAGACACAGGAGAATTGGATAATGTTGTGTACTTGTATTTTCAGAAGGTGTTTTCACAAGGTACTACACATAATGCTGCTTAACCAGCTATGAGCCCATGGTATTACAGGACAGATTCTAGAATGTGTAAAGCAGTGTTTGATTGGCAGGAGGCAGAGAGTGGGAATAAAGGGAGCCTTTTACGGCACGCTGCTGGTAACTAGTGTAATTGTGTTCAAACCAATTTTTTTAAATGTATATCAATGGTTTGGATAATGGAATTGATGGCTTTGTTGCAAAGTTTGCAGATGATGGGTAGAGGGGCAGGTTGTTTTGAGAGACTAGAGAGGCTACAGAAGGACTTGGACAGATAAGGAGAATAGGCAAAGAAATTGTAGATGGAATACAGTGTTGGGAAGTGTACGGTCATGTACTTTGGTAGAAGAATTGAAAGGGTCGACTATTTTCTAAATGGAGAGAAAATACAAAAACTGAGGTGCAAAGGGACTTGGGAGTCCTTATGCAGGATTCCCTCAAGGTTAATTTGCAGATTGAGTCTGTGGTGAGGAAGGCAAATGCAATGAAAACATTCATTTCCAGGGGACTAGAATATAAAATGAAGGATGTAATTTTGAGACTTTATAAAGTATTGGTAAGGTAGAGTATTGTGTGCAGTTTTGAGCCCTTTATCTTGGATAGGATGTGCTGATGAAGGGTCTTAGCCCGAAGTGCTGACTATACTCTTTTCCATAGACACTGCCTGGCCTGCTGAGTTCTTCTAGCTTGTGTGTTGCTTACATCTTCCATTAGTCTGATCTGTGTTGTCTCCAGGCCTGACAATGTGGTGGTTGCCTTATACTGTCTTTTCATTTCAAATTGGGGATGGAAAATACTGCTTGTTGCCGGTTACACCTACATGAACACTTTTTATATAAAAAAAAAGACCTCCTGATCTGTTGGTTTGGTCCCAAAAGAATGCTATTTATGAATTAGCAAAGGTTGTTTGGTTATATTGGATTAATAGTCTTAAGAAAGTTTAAATTATGTGAATATAATTTAAATTTGTTGCTTGGTTTGAACGTTAATACAACTGAGAATTATGGAAAATTTACCACATTTAAAAAAAAAAAGTCATTCAGTATATTGTGACTGTGCCAGATGTGCTACCCAGCATTTCAGTGACAAATGGTCCTATTTTCCATGCCAGTCACGTGACCAAGTTTTGTTTCAATACAAGCTACGTTACGATGCTTTCTATATTTAGGTTCAGATTGTCAATACAGTGGACTCCAGTTAATTGGGACATAGCAGGACCAGTACATTTTGGCCTAATTAAGCAGCTGCCCCAAATTAGTCGGTTTCATGGGATTAATTAAAAGGTATAAAACACTATTTAATTACATATTTAAGTTATCAAATTTGAACACACTCAATACACAATAGTACTATAAACCTGTATTAGTTCCTAATAGTTATCAATGGAGGAGTTCATCCAGTGTACACTGCCATGTCCTTTTGACTGTAAATGAACAAAATCAGCGTAGATACGTGGTGCAGATAATAATGGGTTGCCTTTTATACAATGCTTTCGACAATTGCATTCTCCAAATTTTCATTTTTATTGTAACATTAAAGATGATTGTTGATACCTTCAAGTTCTTAACTTGCTGAAGTAGCTAAATCCTTTCAGTTTTACTCCTGGCCATCTCTTGGATCTCCAAGCCTGAATGCTTGAAACTACAGTGAGTAAAACTGTTCCAAATTGTCTTGCTACTTACTTTTCGCCAACTATTAGTGACAAAATTCTTTTTTTAAACACAAACACACACAACTGAAGGTATTTTAAAAACTGTTTGCTCTAAGCATGATGTAACAATTGTACAAGTGCGTGCAACTGAACTGTTGGAAACTGTTCAGCAATGATCTCCTGTCCAATTAAACGGCATAGTGACCCAAACAAATGAAGGAAAGACCAGCTATTTTCTCAATTATTTTAAGAGTTATCCCAGATAAGTGTGAGGTGGTTCATTTTGGTAGGTCAAATATGATGACAGAATATAGTATTAATGGTAAGACTCTTGGCAGTGTGGAGAATCAGAGGGATCTTGGGGTCCAAGTCCAAAGGGCGCTCAAATCAGCTGCACAGGTTGACGCTGTGGTTAAGAAGGCATACGGTGCATTGGCCTTCATCAACCGTGGGATTGAGTTTAGGAGCCGAGAGGTAATGTTGCAGCTATATAGGACCCTGGTCAGATCCCACTTGGAGTACTGTGCTCCGTTCTGGTCGCCTCACTACAGGAAGGATGTGGAAACCATAGAAAGGGTGCAGATGAGATTTACAAGGATGTTGCCTGGATTGGGGGGCATGCCTTATGAGAATAGGTTGAGTAAACTCGGCCTTTTCTCCTTGGAGCGAAGGAGGATGAGAGGTGACCTGATAGAGGTGTACAAGATGACTAGAGGCATTGATCGTGTGGATAGTCAGTGGCTTTTTCCCAGGGCTGAAATGGCCAGCATGAGAGGGCCAAGTTGTAAGGTGCTTGGAAGAAGATACAGAGGAGATGTTGGGGTAAGGTTTTTTTTAAACGCAGAGAGTGGTAAGTGTGTGGAATGGGCTGCTGGTGGTGGAGGCGGATATGATAGGGTCTTTTAAGAGACTTCTGGACAGGTACATGGAGCTTAGAAAAATAGAGGGCTATGTGTATGCCTAGGTAATTTCCAAGGTAAGGACATGTTCGGCACAGCTTTGTGGGCTGAAGGGCCTATATTGTGCTGTGTGTTTTCTATGTTCTATTCTTAAAAAAAAAAAGTGGCTGCCCTGATAACTTTTAGCCTAATTAACCAGAATCCTCTGTATATATTGCAAGAATTTGGAATATTGTGCCCAGTGGAGCACCGTTGGTAATAGCCTTTCAGTCATAAATTAATATTTGAAGAATAGACAGTTGCAAAATAAATTTAAGGGGTACTGTGATTCTATGAAGCCCTTTTGCAAACAGGTCTCAAAACTTGTAATGGCAGCATTCTGAGCTTCCATGATAGCAAGGCTCATGTGCTTGAAAAATCTATGCTTGATTGCACCATCAGATATAGTGGAAAGACAAAGGCATATTACTGAATTCATAGTTGTTAGAAGTGACCATCCATTTCATTCTTGAATGTTGAAGTTCCAAGCCTTTTTTAAAATTGTAAATATTGTAATTGTAATCAAAATTAGGAAACATTGAAAACGCTAGAATGTCTAGTGTTTTCAATGTTTCCTAATTTTGAACTTGGGCTTTTTTGAACTCATTACAGACTACCCAGTATTTTGGTGTGTATTCATTTGGTCCTTAAAAGTTGTCATTTGAATACCTCAGAGTAGTACTAATGTGTGATTTTTACCCACTGGTACATTGGCATTTGTTTTATCTTTCCTCCTGCAGTGCACATACTTCATAATTAGAATTTGATCTAAATTATTTTCGATGTCAGTATCTGAGCTTGTGGCTGCAACTATGAAATTAAATAATGATATATCATTTCCACTGACTTTGTTCATTTGATCTTTGGGTAGGTATTAGTTGTAGGTTATCTTGATATCTTAACCTTCAAAGCTTCTGCTTTATTTATGGCCTTGGCCTCAACAATGACTTTCCTTTAATGGCCAACCTATTGAGATTATAATTTCAAAGATTCAAGATTTAAGGTACATTTATTATCAAAGTATGTATGCAGTGTACATCCCTGAAATTCATCTTCCCACAGACCCACAAAACAAAACCATGAAACTTGTTCAAAGGAAAGCACCAAACCTCTATCACACAAAAGAGAGAGCAAATGGCAAAAAAAGAACAAAAACACAGAATATAAAACATCAACCACAAAGTCAATGAAAACAGTACAGGAATGTTCAGCATCAACTCAGTTCAGTCCAGTCAAGCGCTATGACATTTGCTGATCGCAGGCATTCCACCCTGATCAATGTTGCTCAAAACAGCAACCATAAACACATGTACAATGTCCTGTGTAGGTTACTCAAACTGGGTTTGTTTCTCTCGCAGTTGTTTTGCTTTATACTTGCTGATATGGTAATTGTATTCATTTGTTAACCAATGGGGAATGTTATTTTGTCTTGTGAGGCTGGGCACGTGGGGAAGGGGTTTTCGCGGGCTTTTGGTGGGGAGTCAGGAGGAAGACGCCGAGGAAGGTGGACGTGCGCTGCACTGCTCGGAAGACCACCGGGGGGTCCTAGGTGCGAAGACGTGGAGGTCGGAGGCAAAGCGACGAGGGGTCGGATGATTCGATGGTTGAGCTCCAATGATGTGCACTAAACTGACTGAACTTTGATAAGTTGGCGCCTTTTGTTTTTTTTCCTTGCATATATATTGTATTGCCTAATACTCTTTTAATTTTAGTAAACTCTTTAAAGTGTATTTCATAATGGTATTTGTTGTGTGTTTGATACTGTGGGCGGGCGTGAGGCATAAACTCGATTCTTACAGCACCTGCGTGTATGGGAGGTGGGGTTGGTGTGTGGCTGGATCTCCTTTTCCCCTAGACATATACCAGCCTGTTGGGTAAGTGTTACACACATCACAACATGAACTAGAGTCCAGTCTACAAACCATCTTGATAAAACTCTGCCCAAGACCCATGTTTCAACAGCAGAGAGTGAGAGGAAGAGAGATGCTGTTCACATGAAGACTAATTCCTCTGGCAGCAGCAAGTGTGTGAGAAAGAAAGAGGCCCTGTCATAGGGCGCTGAAGACCCACTCACCTTCCACTCTCGTCCTCGCCAATTTCAATCTTCCTCGATGCTTTAAATTTTAGATCGGCAAGACATAGCTAGATGCACTTTTGTCTATCTGGCTAGTTCATGCTGCTTAAATTGAGAAGGGATGTTGCTAACTCTGAGCCTCCGAGGAAAACCACCGCTACAACATGCAACCTGATCATCTCGGAGGCTGTGGTACACAGAAGAGTGGACAGTCGCAAGGTGCTGGCAGGTGTGTTTACTGTTATTTTTAATCTCTCCCTCTCCCAGTGTAGAGTGCCCTCCTGCTTTAAATTATCCACCATTGTCCCTGTACCAAAAAAAGGCCAAGGTAACATACCTGAATGACTGGTGTCCTGTCATAGTCACCTCAATAATGAGCAAATGCTTTGAGAGGCTGGTCAAAGATTACATCTGCAGCTTGCTACCACCCAAACTGGACCCCCTACAATTTGCCTACCAACACAACCAATCAACAAATGATGCAATAGCCACTGTTGTACACACCATCCTTACACATCTGGAGAGGAAGGATGCTTATGTGAGAATGCTGTTCTTTGACTACAGCTCAGCATTCAACACCATAGTTCCATCCAGGTTCAACAAAAAGCTCAGAGACCTCTGCCTTGTGCAACTGGATCCTGGACTTCCTGTCAGATCGCCAGCAGGTTGTGGGCTCCCTCACCTCCAACCCTCTGACTCTGAATACAGGAGGCCCTCAGGGCTGTGTACTGAGTCCCTTCCTTTACTTCCTGTATACCCATGACTGTATCACTACCCAGAGCTCCAATTTGCTAATTAAATTTGCTGATGACTCTACATTGATTGGCCTAATCTCAAACAATAAGAAGTGGCCTACAGGGAAGAAGTCATCTCTCTGACACAGTGTCAAGAAAACAACCTCTCCCTCAATGTCGCAAAAACAAAGGAGCTGGTTGTAGATTATAGGAGAAATGGAGATGGGTTAGCCCCTATTGATATCAATGGATCTGGGGTTGAGAGGGTAAACAGCTTTAAGTTCCTCAGCATCCACATCACCGAGGACCTCGTGGTTTGTACACAACAGTTGTGTGGTGAAAAAGGCACAGTGGCGCTTCTTTCACCTCAGATGGTTGAGGAAGTCTGGTATGGGCCCCCCAAATCCTAAGAACTTTCTACAGAGGCACAATTGAGAGCATACTGACGACTGACTTCATCACTGCCTGGTATGGGAACTGTACTTCCCTTAATTGCAGGACTTGAGTCATCCCAACCACAATCTATTCCAGCTGCTACCATCTGGGAAGCGGTACTGCAGCATAAAAGTCAGAACGAACAGGCTCTGGGACAGCTTCTTCCACCAGGCCATCAGACTGATGAACTCACGCTGATTTGAGTGTACTCTATATTACATTGACTGTTCTATTTATTATGAATTACTATGATTGCACATTTAGCTGGAGACGTAAAGATTTTTACTCGTGTATGTGAAAGATGTAAGAAATAAAGTCAATTCAATCTAGAATAGTGTAACCGGGTGACAGTCGAATTTTATTCATTTTCGTTAAAAGTGTACTTGGGCATCCAGCTGGGTAATGCTAGAGTAGTTGTCTGTACCTTTAAGTGGAGACGGTGATGTCATTATGCACACGCGTGACAGTCGGGAGACCATTTTGTTTTCTGCAGAAGTAGCTGGTGAGGCTTTGGGATTAAGTTCCTCCCAGCGATGCTGGGCATGGTGAGGAAAAGTGAGTATTAATTGACAATATCTATGTGAATTTGTTTATGCTTGTTGGCGAATCGAGAATATCGGTAATTTGACATGTTTTACATATGAATGCTTTAGATCTTCACGAGTGAAGACATCGGCGCTGGATAGCGTGGTTCGTGCAAAGTTCCTTACCGGCCAAGTAGGTCAGTCTTCCTGTAATTTAACTACCAGGCAATATCTTTTAAAAGTTGTGCCAAAGTGTACCTTTGGTATCATGACTGATTGTGAATATAACAGTGTAACGTGAATGTTTAGTCTCTGTTTGGAAGTTAAGCACGTGTGTACTCAAAGGGAATAGACGTCTTAGATGAGATGCATTCACTTACATTTTCGCTGCTATGTACAAGGTACAGGGTTGGTGGGATTCTAATGTTTGTATTGTGTTCCTTCAGAATTGCCACTACCATATTAGTACTGTATTAGTTTTGTGTGGTTTGCTTTATGTATTTTTATACTGCATATGCAATCTGTCGATACACAAGGGTGTGGATCGAAGGTTAAACTGAGATTGTAATGGCAGAAACTGGTTGTAAATTTGTTCGTTTTGTTTTAAGACCCTCTTCTGGCACTAAAACCTCTAAAACAGATAAAGAAATTAAAACCGGAAAATGTATTTGTTGTCCTGAGTGTGTACTTTTCCCCAGGATACAAAATTAGCCTCCCTACTCTTGTATTTTATAGCTCAACTAATGAAGGAAAACATTGTGAATCCTTTTAGCAACCGTATCGACCGGCCATGCTTCTATTAATGATTTCTGTGTGTTTGGTCCAGGGTCCCTTTTCCTTTTTGTCTCTTAATCCTTCCATTACCTCCAGACTGCATGATGGAGTTGCACTGAGTTGTGTTTGCTTGGAATGGTGATTATAATGGTAGGATAATGATAACAGCTTGTTCCATATGCTCTTGGTGAACTAGTTGTTGCTCAAGTCCCCTTTGAATCTTTCCCCTCTCATTCTAAATCTATCCCCCTCGATTTGGACTCCCCTGTGTCTCTCATAATTTTAAACATTTCTATAAAGTTACCCCTCATTCATCTATGTTCCTTATCAAGCTCTCCCTCTAAATGGGGGGAGGGGAGGCCTGGTCCTGGTCCTGGTCCTGGTCCTGGCAACATCCACTTAAATGTTTTCTGCACATGTCTAGTTCAATCACATCTTTCCTATGACGGGGTTATAAAAACTATATGCAGTTCTCCAAGTACAAACACACCAGCAACATATGCAATTGTGAAAAATAATGTCTCAACTTCTATACTCAGTAAGTGGAATGATGAAGGCCAGTGTGCTAAATTGCTTTTCCAACAACTTGTCTCCCTGTGATGCCACTTTCAATGGACTATGCACTTGTACGCTTGTGTCTGTTTGATTAGACCAGCCTTTCTCAACCTTTTTGCCCTGGAGGAACCCTTGAAATAATTTTCAGGTCTCAGGGAACTCCTCCATAAAAATTGTTACATGTATAACTCATGGTACGTTGGTGTGATCAGTAAGTTGTAGATATAATAATCAAATTATTGTCAATGCTCTTTTGAGTAGAGGATGAATTTTTAGCCAACCGTTCTTGAAGAAAAAACAGATAGTTAAACTTAGTTTACTTATTGATGTCTTTCTTTCCCTTTTATAAATTTAAAAAAACTCATAAGGTAAACATAATAAATTTCTCAATTCTGGGTTGAACTTGCGATAAACACACATGTATTTCACCTTCAACTGAAGTGAGACTATTTTGATCTTTGCTCTTGATGCTTGTTAAACAAGAAGTTGAAAACTGTAGCAAAATGTTCATTGATTTCCTATGAATGGCAGGATATTCTTTCACAGAAATCCAGAACTTGTCAAGGGGCAGGTCAATAAATCTCATCCTGAGTGCATGATCAAGTGCAGCTCACAAAATTCTTCCTCTTCTCTCAAAGTCAAGTTCTTGGGCTGAGCAGAAGATTCAGAGAAAGGATCCCTCATCTAATCATACACTTGTGTTGAAAGGGAGGTACAATACTCTTCAGTTTTGTTCTACAGTTCTTCCAGGTGGTTTTCAATAAGACTTGAAACTTTCTGGTATCCTTCCTCACTCAAGCTCAAGCAGAAGTGGGAACATTTCAGGATTTCCCTTTGCAGCATGATTTTTCCAAAGATTCAGTTTCCTTTTAAATCTGAGAATCTTATCACCTTGAAGTCAGAATATTTTCTACAGGGCCTTGCAGAGACTTGTGCAACTGGTTCATATGATGAAAAAGTGTCTGTTAAGAAGACAAGTTTTTGCAGCCATTCTTCATCTTCAAAGCACTCAGCAAAATCTGCCCTATTTTCTTAAACTACTCCTGCAATTCACCTTTTAGTGCACGCACCCTGTTGAGAACTCTTCCTCTACTAAGCCACCAGATTTCTGTATGTAGCAGGAGATTGGAGTGCTCCTTACTGTGGTTGTTGCGTAGTTTTTAAAACATTGAGTGATCTGGTCTTAAAGCTACTAAATAACTTATTTCCTGAAACTTTTTACTGGCTGTGACTTTATTTTCAAAAGCTTTAATCTGTTTGTTTTGAGATTCCAATAGTTTAAAATAATCAGCATTTTTAGGTGTTATAGGGCTGTGATTTGTAGTTAAATGTCCTTTCAAATTTGTAAAATGTTTTCCACAGATGAGGTACAATGGAATAGGACAACTTGGATCACTAGTCCATGTAAAGCCCATTGATGAGCAGCTTTCAGTGTAAAGACAGATTTTTTGTGTGTCCATTGGTGCAGTGAAATGACTCCAATTTGGAGTAGTTTGAAATGTTGCCATCTGCAAATTTACTTATAAGCCATGTGTATTTCTATGCTATCATCTGTGTAATTAACAAATAAGAAAGGACCTAACAATGACCTCTGCCACATACTACTAGTTCATGGGCTCCACTTTGAGAAACAACCGTCAACCACTACCCTCTGCTTCTTACCTCTGTATTAATTTTGAATCCCTGTAACTAGTTCTCTCTGGATTCCATGTGGCTTAACATTCCAGACCAGCCTACCATGTTGGACCTTGTCAAAGGCCTTGCTTAAGACTAAATAGATATATCCACTGTCCTACCCTCATCTACCTTTTTGGTTACTTCCTCAAAAATTTCTAAAAGGTAGGTCAAGCATGACTTCCCATGCACAAAACCATGCTGACTCCTCCTGATCATACTCTTTCTATCCAAATGCTGGTCGATCTAGCCTCTCAGAATTACCCCAGTAACTTTCCTACTACTGATGTCAGGCTGACTGGCCTGTTGTTCCCTGGCTTGTTCTTTAATGATACTTTGAGAAGCTGCAATGTTTTTGCACATTAAGGATACAACTGTACATTCTTGAGTAACAGAACAACATACTTCAGTCTTTGGAGACCTTACCAGTGGCTAAAGATAAAACAAATAGCTTCCCAAATATCTCCTTAATTTACTCACCTCCCTCAATGTCTGAGGATGCACTTGGCAAGACCCTGGCAATTTATCCAGCTTAATGCACTGTAAGGCTGCATCTATCTCCTGCCTGGTAGAATGTATGCTCTCCAAAATATCTCCACTTGTTTCTCTTATCTCTTGAGTTACCGTGATTTTCTCCTCTGTAAACATCAAGAATTGATTGTTAAGAGTCCCACCATCACCTACCGTTTGAGATATAGGCAGTCTTACTGATCTTTAAGGAGACCTATTCTCTCCCTTGCCACCCTTTTAATATAGCTGTAGAAACTTTGATTTTCTTACTGGATCCATCTCACTTTTGAACAATGTTTAGCTTCTAAAGATCCCAGTATGTGCAGCAGCCACATTTATCCCCCTTTAAAGAGACTAGACTTGTGTAGTAGTAAGGATACAGGACTTCTTCGTAATTCATGTAATTACTAGATAATGTTTGCAGCAGAATTTGTGCCAAAACAGTAATAATGTGTGGGGCTGCAAATGTTGATGTTTTCTGGTATTTAACTTGATGGTTGCAGATTGATCATACATTGTAATCACTGCACTGATATTTCAAGATGTTCTTTAATTTTCTCCTTTCCATCTCCACCTTCTCATACCCCACCTCCACCCAAAACCAAAGCTTTCTTGACACCTACTTCTAGCTCTTTGAATGGCAGGGATTCATTCTTGAAGATGTGTATCAATATTTTATCCTTTGACTTTGAATTCGATGGTACTTTGAAGAGCTGTAATGTTTTTCCTCATTAAAGGCACTAATGATGATTCCTATTGAATAAAGTTTTGAGTTCCAAGAGGTGAACAATAATGGCTTGTTTTTCAGCTGGTTTAAGGTTTTACCTTTTACACTGTATTGTCGATTAAACCTTAACTGATTTCCATTTGTGCTTCTTAGGTGAGGAAGAGTCAGAATATGTGGCCAGAGGAAACTTGCCAACCAGGTAAGTGAGGCTGCTACATTGTAGCTGGGGTTCATTGAAATTAGAATAGTACAGCAGAGGGACAGGCCCTTCTGCCCCATGCCACAATATTACTAATTGAACTAATTAAGTTAAGGACACCAAATTAAACTAGTCCCTTCTGCCTGCATATCCTACCATTCTCTGTATAGTAAAGTGCCTATCTAAGAGTCACTTAAACACCTCTGTCATATCTACCTCCATCACCATCCCTGACAATACGTGAATGAACTACACTTTGTTTTTCTACTCTGACGTTTTTTGTGATTAAGTTATTTTGTAATATTATTCAACAGATCAATATTCCTCAATGGTAGATGTTTCTAGAGGAAATTTTGAAGGGCGGGATATACTAGCATATTGGAAGATGGCAAACACGAGTAAGTCTGCAGATGCTGGGAATTCAAGCAACACACACAAAATGCTGGTGGAACGCAGCAGGCCAGACAGCATCTATAGGGAGAAGCGTTGTCAACATTTCGGGCCGAGACCCTTCGTCAGGATTAACTGAAAGGAAAGATACTAAGAGATTTGAAAGTAGGAGGGGGAGGGGAAAATGCAAAATGATAGGAGAAGACTGGAAGGGGTGGGGTGAAGCTGAGAGCCAGACAGGTGATTGGCAAAAGGGATACAGAGCTAGAGAAGGGAAAGGATCATGGGACAGGAGGCCTAGGGAGAAAGAAAGGGGGATAGGAGCACCAGAGGGAGATGGAGAACAGGCAGAGCGATGGAGAGAGAAACACAAACTAAATATATCAGCGATGGGTAAGAAGGGGAGGGGCATTAACAGAAGTTAGAGAAGTCAATGTTCATGCCATCAGGTTGGAGGCTACACAGCCGGTATATAAGGTGTTGTTCCTCCAACCAAGCAGGATCTCCCAGTGGCCACAAATTTTAATTCCATGTCCCATTTCCATTCTGATATGTCTATCTATGGCCTCCTCTACTGTCAAGATGAAGCCACACTCAGGTTGGAGGAACAACACCTTATATACCGGCTGTGGTGCCTCCAACCTGATGGCATGAACATTGACTTCTCTAACTTCTGTTAATGCCCCTCCCCTTCTTACCCATCGCTGATATATTTAGTTTTTGTTTCTCTCTCCATCGCTCTGCCTGTTCTCCATCTCCCTCTGGTGCTCCTATCCCCCTTTCTTTCTCCCTAGGCCTCCTGTCCCATGATCCTTTCCCTTCTCTAGCTCTGTATCCCTTTTGCCAATCACTTGCCTGGCTCTCAGCTTCACCCCACCCCCTCCTGTCTTCTATCATTTTGCATTTTCCCCTCCCCCTCCTACTTTCAAATCTCTTACTATCTTTCCTTTCAGTTAGTCCTGATGAAGGGTCTCGACCCGAAATGTTGACAGCGCTTCTCCCTATAGATGCTGGCTGGCCAGCTGCGTTCCACCAGCATTTTGTGTGTATATTGGAAGATGGTCTGGTTTAGAAGATGTCAGTGTGGCTCTGTATGTGGAAAGTTGTGCTTGACGGAGCTTTTAGATTACAGGTGGTCTTCATCATTTAGAGAATTAGGCTGTGGATTTCAATGCGCATAAGGGTGAAGTGATGTAGTTTGGAAAGCTAAACCAGCATCGAACTTGCAATATGGATAGTAGGGCACTGGAGAGTGCGAATAGGGGTACAGGAATACAAGTGCATAGCTTGCTGAAAGTGGTGTCACAAATAGACCAATGAAGAAGGTATTAACACTTTGATCTTTATCAGGCAGGTTACTTGAGTACAGGAGTCGGAGTGTTATTTTGAGGTTGTACAAGTCATTGGTAAGGCCACATTATTATAGGAAAGATGTGGTTGAACTAGAAAGAGTGCAGACAAGATTTACTAGGTGTTGCCAGGGTTATAAGGAGAAACTTTATTCCTTGGAATGTAGGAGAATGAGGGGCAACTTATGAAGATGTTTAAAATTATGAGATACATAGATATTAGATGATAACAGTCTTTTCCCCAGGGAAAGGGTGCCCAGAACTAGGGGGCAAAGGATTAGGGTATGAGGAGAAACATTTAAAATAGACTTGATGGGCAACTTCTTTCCACAAGGGTGGTGAGCATATGGAATGAGTTGCCAGAAGAAGTGGTTAAGGCAGATACAACTGTGTCATTTAAACAGCAGATAGATGGATACATTGGAGGCATATGGGCAGCTCGGTGGGCACCGTGGTCAACATGGACTCGTTGGGCCAAAGGTCCTGTATCCATACTATGTTTACTCTATGACTCTAAATCAAGATCATTGTAAAGGATGTTTTTAAAGGTTAGTTTTGAGGTAAGAGGGCAATGTGGGAGCTACAGTTAGAGTAGATGATGGCTAATGGGGTAGACTGGTGACTAGATAGTGAGTTGCACAAGGCTTTATCTAGTGGGGCTGTTACATGCTCCTGAAGCATTGACTGAAATATCTTAATATAATTCTAAATATTTATTCTCTACTTTGAACAGACATGAGTCAAAGGTTCATAGGAGTCTAGGGATACTGAACTAAAGGAAATCTTAATAGTTTTTCAAAGTGATTTCCTAATCTTAAAAAGGTAGCTCTGGGCAATTTATTAAATTTTCAGAGTAATCCATGTAGCTGTTGCAATGTTTTTTAGTAGTAGTTTCATTTTTTAAAAAAAATTGTTTTTATCCTAGTTAATTGGCCTGTTATCTCATGTAAGATGAAATATTTCTGCTTCCCTCGACTATGGTAATTGGGAGCAAAATGAATTCAAGATGTGCTGACAGGTAGAGTTTTGTATTATTTTTAAAAGTTTGAAGTATATTTTATTGGGTAAAATTAACTAGTGATATTTCATGTGACGGACTTCTGAATTTGTGTTCCATTTTTCTTTGTCTACCTTATTTAGTTTTATTTTCTAAATATTGCTTTTATTAAAAGTACAATACAACTTTTTCTCTGGCCAATATGTAATTTGGCTGTTCTTTAGCTTTATTGATTTCAATTTGTTGTTTGTTATAGTCTTATAATTTGTTGCTGTCCATCTTGTTTTTAAGTGTTCTTTTGAATTTGGCATGCATTTGATCTGAGATTTTGCTTCCAAAGTCAAATTTGTTAATTTAAGTTATAAATACCATTGGTTTCTGCATTGATCCCTGTGGGATTGTACCTTTTTCCTTTAGCTCTACTCTGTATTCTGTCTTCAGTCAACTGGTTGTGCATTCTATAAGTAATTCACCAGCTCAGCTTGATGCTCCACTCTTGAACTGAACCAGACGTGTATAAAGAAAGTCAGAATGAAAGTAAGGCTACTGAGACTAGCCACAGTATAAACCACAGATTTGGATAACAAAGTAGAAAAAACTCTTAAATAACCTTTTGAATATCCTCCTCAAGTCTTGCCTCCTCTGCACACACTGCCCTCCACTCTATCTGCACCAATCCCAACTTTACTATCAAACCCATAGACAAAGGGGCTGCTGTTGTGATGCGGCAGACTGACCTCTCCTTTGCTGAGGCCAATTGGCAACATTCAAGACCCCTCCTCTTACCTATCCCTTGTAAAGGACCACACTCTGGACCATCAGAAAATTGTCTTGGACACCATCACTAACCTCATCAACTCTAAAGAACTTGCATCCACACTTCACACTGCTCATTTCTGCCTCCTATCTGAGATTCATAAACTTGACTGTCCAGTTAGGCCCATTGTCTCTGCCTGCTGCTGACCCACTGAACTCGTGCCTGCAAACCTTGGCTCCATTCTATTACCCTTGGTTCATTCCCTTCCCACCTACATCCGCGCCACTTCTCATGCTCTTGATCTCCTTGACAATTTTTAATTCCCTGGCCCTGACAATTTCATTTTCACTATAAATGTCCAGTTCCTTTACACTTCAGTCCCTCATCACCAAGGCTTTAAATCTCTCCACTTCTTTCTCAGCAAAAGACCCAATCAGTTCCCCTCTACCACCACCCTCCTCCGTCTGGCAGAACTGGTCCTCGCCCCCAACAATTTCTCCTTTGGTTCCTCCAACTTTCTCCAGTCTCAAGGGGTAGCCATGACCCATAAATATGGCTGGCTTTTCATTGGCTACATAAAACAATCTATGTTTCAAGCTTTCCCTGGTAATGCTCCCCAACTCCTCCTGCATTACATTTATGACTGCATTGGTGCTGCTTCATGCACTCAAGCTGAACTCATCAATTTGATCAACTTTGCCTCTAACTTCCATCTTGCCCTTAAAATTACTTAGTCCATTTCTGACAACTCTTTTCCCCTTTGTCAAATCTCTTTGTCTCTGTCTCTGGAGACAAACTATCTACTGACAGCTTTTATAAACCTACCAATTCCTATGGTTATCTTGACTATACCTCTTCCCACCCTGTCTCCTGTAAAAGTACCATTCCTTTTTCTCAGTTCCTTCATCCTAGAATAAGGCTTTCCTTTTCAGAGTATCAGAGATGGCCTTCTCCTTCTAAGAATGGGTTTCCCTTCCTCCACCATTGATGTTAGACTTGCCTGTATTTCCTCCATTTCCCAGATATCTGCCCTCACCCCATCTTTCCACCACCTTGACAGGCATAGAATTCCACTTTTCCTCACTTACCACTCCACAGGCCTTCGTATCCAGCACATGCATTTTCCAAAACTTTTGCTATCTTCAATGGGGTCCTACCACCAAACATGTGTTAACCTTCCCCCCCCCCCCCACCTTACTCTTTGCTTTCTGCAGGGTCTCTAATGTATGGTTTGTTTCTGGACAGTACTAGACATGGCTTATATATTTTTTGTCAATAATGTTGCTATTTTGTTTTCTGAAGTTGTAGGCACAGCACCTCAAAATTAACTACTTTTCCCAGTCAGGTCCTCTATTCATTGTCATGCATATAACTTCATTTTGGTTATGATTCCCAAATTTGTTCCATATTTCTCCACATCCCTTCCACATTGAAGACCATTTTAAAAGGAAATTTTGTAACTTCAAAACCTTAACTAATTCAAGGGAAGACATGGGAATGTGGGTCTAATTTTATGCTTACTTTAAGCGAGAGCGAGGTGCATGTATCATAAACCATAGAACATAGAACACTACAGCATAGTACAGGCCCTTCAGCCCTCCATGTTGTGCTGACCCATATAATCCCCCAAAAAAGTACTAAACCCACACTACCCCATAACCCTCCATTTTTCTTTCATCCATGTGCCTGTCAAAGAGACTCTTAAATACCCCTAATGCTTTAGCCACCACCACCATCCCTGGCAAGTCATTCCAGGCACTCACAACCCTTTGTGTTTTCTTTAAAAAAAACAACTTACCCCTGATGTCTCCCCTAAACTTCCCTCCCTTAATTTTGTACATATGCCCTCTGGTGTTTGCTATTGGTATGTAATAGTTGTGTTATATAGTTGAGATGCATTCTCTATTGAGTTAGAGTTTATAGCTAAGCAGGGAGGATGCTATGTATTTGCTATTGGTGCCCTGGGAAACAGGTACTATCTATCCACCCTATCTATGCCTCTCATAATCTTGTGGACCTCTATCAAGTCCCCTCTCATTCTTCGATGCTCCAAAGAGAAGTCCCAGCTCTGCTAACCTTGCTTCATATGACTTGTTCTTCAATGCAGGCAACATTCTGGTAAATCTCCTCTGCACCCTCTCCATAGCTTCCACATCTTTCCTGTAATGAGGTGACCAGAATTGAACACAATACTCTGTAAGTGCAGTCTCACCAGAGATTTGTAGAGTTGCAACATGACCTCTCTACTCTTGAACTCAATCCTCCTGTTAATAAAGCCTAGCATCCCATAGGCCTTCTTAACTACCCTATCAACCTGTGCAGCGACCTTGAGGGATGTATGGATTTGAACTCCAAGGTCCCTTTGTTCATCCACACTCTTAAGTAACTGACTATTAACCCTGTACTCAGTCTTCTGGTTTGTCCTTCCAAAATGCATCACCTCACACTTATCTGGATTGAACTCCATCTGCCATTTTTCTGCCTAACTCTGCAGCCTGTCTGTATCCTCTTGTAACCTTCAACAACCTACAGCTCCATCCACAACTCCTCCAATCTTCGTGTCCTCCGCAAACTCACTCATCCTTCCACCTCTATATCCAGGTCATTTATAAAAATCATAAATAGCAGGGGTCCCAGGATAGATCCCTGCAGCACTCCACTAGTCACCGACCTCCAGGCAGAATACTTTCCTTCCACAACTACCCTCTGCTTTCTTCCTTTAAGCCAATTTTTTTATCCAAACAGCCAAGGTTCCATTTACCTCATGCCTCATGACTTTCTGGATGAGTCTTTCCTGAGGGACCTTGTCAAATGCTTTGCTAAAGTCCATGTAGACTACATCCACTGCCTTACCCTCATCAATTTCTTTTGTTACCTCTTCAAGAAACTCATTCAGGCTCGTGAGGCATGATCTTCCCTTCACAAAGCCATGTTGACTATCCATGAGTAGACTGTACTTCTCCAAATGCTCGTAGATCCTATCCTTAAGAATCCTTTCCAGTAGTTTGCATACCACTGACATAAGACTCACCAGTCTATAGTTCCCAGGTTTCTCCCTATTACCTTTTTTAAACAAGGGAACTACATTTGCCATTCTCCAGTCTTCCAGCACTTACCCTGCAGCCAAAGAGGATTCAAAGATCATGGCTAATGCTCCTGTGATCTCTTCTCTCAATTCCCACACCAACCTGGGGTGTATCGTATCTGGCCCTGGGGATTTATCAATCTTAATGTTTTTAAGAAGATCCAGCACGTCTTCTTCCCTAATCTCCACATTGTCCAGCACACAGGCCTGCTCTACTTTGACCTCATCCTGATCAAGATCCTTTTCACTTGTGAATACTGAAGTAAAGTATTCATTTAGGACCTCCTCAACCTCCTCCGCCTCCAGGCACATGTTGCCCTCTTTATCCTTTAGCGGTCCCACCTTCGTTCTTGTCATCCTCCTATTCTTCACATACGCATAGAACGCCTTGAGGTTCTCCTTAATCCTACGTGCCAAGGCCTTCTCATGTCCCCTTCAAGCTCTCCTAAGTCCTTTCTTTAGCTCCTTCCTGGCTACCCTATATTTCTCACAAGCCCCTCCTACTTCCTGCTTGTATCTAACATATGCTTCCTTTTTCCTCTTGACGAATTGCCCCACATGTTTCGTCAGCCAGGGTTCCCTGTTCCGACCATTTTTTTTCCTTGCCTCAGTGGGACAAACCTATCCTGAACCCAGCTCAAGTGGTCCCTAAACTTCTCCCACATTATTTCTGTGCTTTCCCCTTTGAACATCTGTTTCCAATTTACTCTCGCTAGTTTCTGCCTCATCCCTTCAAAGTTAGCACTTCCCCAGTGAAGCACTTTACCATTTTGTCTGATTTTATCCCTTTCCATAGCTATGCTGAAGCTAAGGGAGTTGTGGTCACTCTCACCAAAATGCTCCCCCACCAAGAGGTCTGTCACCTGACCAGGTTCATTACCCAGAACTAGATCCAGTATAGCCTCTCCTCTCGTGGGCCGGTCCACATATTGTGTCAGGAATCCTTCTTGAACACACCTGACAAATTCAGCCCCATCTATCCCCCTTGCACTCAGGAGGTGCCAGTCAATATGAGGGAAGTTGAAATCACCCATAACTACTACCCTGTATTTCCTGCTCCATTCTAAAATCTGCCTGTTTGTCTGCTCGGTGTCCCGAGGGCTATTTGGGGGTCTATAGACTACTCCCAGAACAGTGATTGATCTCTTCCTATTTCTGACTTCCACCCAGACTGACTCTGTGGACACTCCTTCTGTAGCGTCCTCCCTTTCTATAGCCGTGATACTGTCCCTGACCAGCAATGCCACTCCCCCCTTTTCTACCTCCCATCCTATTCCTTTTAAAACACCTGAACCCTGGGACCTGCATCATCCAATCCTGCCCTTCCTCCAACCAAGTTTCAGTAATGGCCACAACATTGTAGTTCCACGTACCAATCCATGCTCTAAGTTCATCCTCCTTGTTCCTAATACTCCTAGCACTGAAATAGACACATTTCAACCCCTTTAACTGGCTACAATTATGTTCTGTCTCCTGCCTGTCCTTCCTCATCAACTTGGAGCTCTTAGCATCATGCCCTTGTCCTTCTACCTTAATCCCTGCACTCACATTCTGATTCCCACGCCCCCGCCAAACTAGTTTAAACCCTCCCCAACAGCTCTATCAAACCTGCATGCCAGAATATTGGTCCCCCTGGGATTCAAGTGCAACCCATCCTTTTTGTACAGGTCACACCAGCCCCAAAAGAGGTCCCAATGATCCAGAAATCTGAATCCCTGCCCCCTGTTCCAACCACGCATTTATCCTCCACCTCATTCTATTCCTATTCTCACTGTTGTATGGCACAGGCAGTAATCCCGAGATTACTACCTTTTGAGGTCCTGCTTTTCAACTTCCTTCCTAACTCCCTGTAGTCTTCTTTCAGGACTTCTTCCCTTTTCCTACCTATATCATTGGTACCAATATGTACCACAACCTCTGGCTGTTCTCCCTCCCACCGCAGGATATCTTGGATGTGACCAGAAACATCCCGGACCCTGGCACCTGGGAGGCAAGCTACCATCGGAGTTTCTTTCCTGTGTCCACGGAATCGCCTGTCAGAACCCCTGACTATAGAGTCCTCTATCACTACTGCCTCGCTCTTCCTTTCCCTACCCATCTGAGCCACAGGGCCAGACTCTGTGCCAGAGGCATGGCCACTGTCGCTTCCCCCAGGTAAGCTATCTTCTTCCCCCCCCCCCCCCCCCCCCCCCCAACAGGACTCGAACAGGAGTACTTTTTGTCAAGGGGTACAGCCGCAGGGGTACTCTCTAGTACCTGACTCTCACCCCTTCCCTCTCCTGACTGTGACCCATTTCTCTGTCCCCCGTGGCCCCGGAGTGACCACCTGTTGGTAACTCCTCTCTATCACCTCCTCACTCTCCCTGACTAGACGAAGGTCATCGAGCTGCAGCTCCAGTTCCCTAACACAGTCCCTTAGGAGTTGCATCTCGATGCACTGGGTGCAGATGTGGCCGTCCGGGATGCCGGGAGACTCCAGGACCTCCCACATCTGACACTGACCACAGAAAACTGGCCTCACACACATACTACCTCCTTTTGCAATCAACAATTGCCTCACCTCTTCCCGTTACTACTGAAGCCCGTGGAGCCAAAGCCCTTTCACTCTGCTGCCTCTCACTCTGCTGCTTGCTCCCATCATGTGGTAGCTTCATGATATATGCAATTTGTGTATATAAGTATATATTTGTGCATGTATAATGTGTATAAAACAAGTGTACAAATATACACAAAATTACTCAAATATTTGCGAAATATTAAATACATAGCATCCTCCCTGCTTAGCTATAAACTCTAACTCAATAGAGAATGCATCTCAACTATATAACACAACTATTACATACCAACATCCACATGTTGGTATATAAGCCAGGGAACAACAGGCCAGTCAGCCTGACATCAGTGGTAGGAAAGTTACGGGGAGAATTCTGAGAGACTGGATCTACCAGCATTTGGATAGAAAGAGTCTGATCAGGAGGAGTCAGCATGGCCCATTCAGGCTTAAAGAGTTAATCACTGTGGAAGCCTTCTTGATTTTATGGGATAACCTGTTTCCTGACAAGGGACATTTGTAGGCTTGGCAGGTGAGACTTGTGGCTGTGAAATCAATCTCAGGGTCTGGGGCCTCCTCCGTGGTGGTTGTAGGTGTTGATTTTGAGACTGCAGGAAGTGGTTCTGATAGCACTGGACGGCTTTTTCTCTTTTTTTTCTAGTTGTGTATCTTGATCTTGGGAAGGTGCATTTAGTTCACTGGAATATTCTCCTCTTAATCTTACTATTGCTCCCTTTACGATTTGATCTCTTCTCTTGATTTCCTCTTCCATAACATCTGATGAATCCTCTGTTTTTTGTATCTCCATTGACTCCCTTTTTAGCCTTCCATGCATCTAGCTGAGCTTTGCATCTACTTTTAGAAACAGCTTTTCATCTCCCACTTGAAGTTCCTGCAAAAACCTTAATGCACACAGAGTAGATTCTGGTTCTTTATACTTACAAAAGCCAAATGCTGGCAGATTTCCTGAAACTCTTTGAAGTCTCCCAGCTTAAAACCAAACCACATTCCACAAGCCTGATTAACATATCAGAAGCTTTCTCAAATATGTTGCCTATTTAAGCTGTTATAGTTGGACCAGTGCTTTCGTCACTTTCGTGCTTTGTCTGAGCACCATGGTCCTTCCTTGCTCCAATATACTTTCCAACCAGAGGCATAGAGGTTGGCACCAACATCTGTTTGCTCTCTGGGGAATGGTTCATTGTGTGTAGCATGGAGACAGTTGTGGCATTATCCAGTATTTTAATTTGCTTTCATGGCATGCATATTGTGGATGGATATTCATTCAAGTAGTAGATGTTTCAGCCAATCACAGCCCACAATGCTGGTCCATCTGTGTCTACCAAATACAAGCCCAATGTGGTTGGTTGTTGTATTTCACTGTTATGAATGTCATTCCCACAGTAGTCATCATTTCTCCAGTATAGGTTTTTAGTTCAATATCTGTAGTTTGGTGTTTTTGAAATACCATTCAAACCCATTTTGTGGAAGGACTGAAACAGCCGAGCCAGTTCCCAATTCCATTTTAGTTAATTTGCCATTCACTTCTGGTGTAAGCTTTGTGTAATTCTGTAGTATTCATCATCATCAGATTTTTCATCAACAGCATGCAGATTAGTGCGTTTTTTTTCCCCCTGAGTGGTCCATTTATTTTTGGCTGCTCAACATGCTCTTTATGTATCCTACTCTGTTGGTTTTTCTGCAAGTTTTGCCTGTAAACTTGCATTGGTCTGGTGTATGCGAGCCTCTGCCACAAAGGTAACACGATTTGTTCAGCCAGGCTGGTTTCTGTTTAGACGCTGCAACTCAATTGCATTTTTGCAATTTTCATTGCAATAGTGACTTCAACTGCTCTTTTAAATGCAAATTGTGCTTCCGTTAGCAGTTTTTGAATGCTTTCTTGTAAGATTCTACAAGCTGTTACGTTCCCCGTAACTGGGTGACTTACCAGCAAAGATAGAGAGGTCCGTTGAAGTCTGATGGTACTATTTTCAAACGTTTTTATTTATAAAGGGGCACAAACGTATGGTTAATACAAAACATTCAGATCATATACGTCGTCAATACTCAATCTAAAGCACAGGTATAGTAATAATCAATCAGAAATAAGCTCTATCGTTGGCTTTTGTCTGGCTGAGAGGCCAGACCACATTCCAAACCTTAAGGCTTCTCTCTTATTTTCCTGAGTCCAATTTCAGCACGTCGCTCTCTCTCTTGCGATTCTCACAAAGGAGGGGGCTGGGGTCATAACACCAGGTTATTAACACCTGGGGTCTTTAAAGTTTTTTTACCAGCGGTTAAAAACAAGTTGGTACAGAGTCTCACAGGATTTTTGAATCTAACACAATACACAAGCTTTTCTTTTCACAGAGTACTACCATTATACATTCAAGTCAGTATCTAAACAGGTAACAATTACAGTGTCCCTTTCTTTAATATCTTAACATTGCGTACCGTACTAAAGTCTTGTAGCATCAAACTTCAGCTCAATAACCACCTATTTATTTATTTTCTTCAACAACAAAACTAAGGGGGTGTGATCTTAGCTTAGGTGCATCTACAAAAGTTTATGTAAATACTAATCGTTTCGGTCGTGTTACTTCACCGGCAGGTCTCCAAAGGGGTTGTCTTTATTATTCACAGGTTTTGGTGCAAACCCGTACAACCGGCGTTGCTGTTTAAAAATGGCATTTCTATTAACCATCGCCTCTTTTCCGGTGAGTCCCCCCGTGGGGAACTTGAGTAATTTGGTGAGGTACTCTCCCGCCTTTCCTTTCCACAAGGGTTATTCTCTTAACTCCATGTCCCCAACCTAGTCCATCATGGGAATTTCCACCCAATTCTTTAATGCTACACAGGTAGTTAACCCTTTTGTCAAGACCATGCAGGCTGATGTGTTTCAGTTCGAACCTTTTCCTCCGGCCGCATTTAAATTTTGGCTTCCTCACAGCGCTTTCTTGAATAACAATAGCGTGTGGGGCACCTTTACATTCCAAATCAACCTGTAATCGATGCGCAGGCATCAATCTAGACTTTAATTTTTTTTCATTCGATTTGGGAACTACAGATTTACCGTTCTCCTCCACAACAACAGTTATCTCCCCATTCGTAAACTCCACATTAACTCTGAACACCCACTTCAGCACAACCATCGGGGAACTCACACTTCCCAAGGTTAACCCTTTCTTCCCTGAACCAAGTCTATCTGACCCAATAGGACGTCCGTCTCGTCCAGCTGAGTCAAATACCTCAGGCTTTTTCTGAGCTCTGTGACTAGGTTCAGGACTACGTGCATCCCCATCTTGGACACACTCAAACGGGGCATTGGCCTCTTCCAGGCTTCATTTGTGCCCCTTTATAAATAAAAACGTTTGAAAATAGTACCATCAGACTTCAACGGACCTCTCCGTTCAATACCCATACCCTTTTCAAATTCTAAATTCTGGTTCAATACCCATACCCTTTTCAAATTCTAAATTCCCCTGATCCTCCCAGTTACTCTCTGGGCAACTCACTTCCCCGCGGGCTGAAACAACCTCATCTGCCAACCCAGCAGACTTCTTCAAGGTAATGGCATCCCTTTCATCTAGGACTGCCCTCATTTCATTATCGGGAACACCTTTAGAATTTTCAACTTCTTCAAACAGTTCTGCCAAACCAGACAGATCATCCATGTCCAACCATGGACCTTTTAACAGTTTTATCTGTTTCTCATCTTTATTTCCTACCTCTAGGACCTTTTTCTTCGCTAAGGGAAGATCTACCTTCTCTTCCTTACCCCCTTTTACGTTACTATTCCTCGTTTTACCACCCTCGAAACCCTCATGGCACAGGGTCGGTAAAGACATCTGGGCCAAATCAAAACTGGCCAAATTTAAACTGCTCTCGTTCTCAGCTGCCGCTCTCGACAGGCTGCGAGTGACCGCGCATGCGGGATAGCTCGGGGACTCTATGGGCGGGGCCTCAACACGCACCGGTCGGCGGGTCATAGTCATGGCTGACCAAACTTTTCCTCCTGCTAAATCGTTCCCAAGGAGGACATCCACGTCAGTTCTCGGGAATTCTGATGGCACCCCCATTTCAACTGATCCATATACCAGCTCACAATCCAAAATGACCCTACGTAAAGACACCCTTTCTGTCCATTTTCCTATTCCTCTCAGGGCTACCTCGCCCGTCGGAGGTCCAAATTGTAATACGTTATGGCTAATTAATGATAGCTCCTCCCCCGTGTCTCTCCAAATCCGTACGGGAATTGGTGGGTCCCCCTTCCTCACAGACACGGTTCCGTATGACAGATAAATCTCCGACCCCTCGCGCTCTCTGCTTACCTGGGACCCTCTTGCCGATTTTCTGATTACCATTGCACACCCGATAGGGACTGCTGTGTTCCCTCTCTCTGGCTCCTTTCTTGGAGCAAAGCATTTTGATGCAATATGTCCCACCTTTCCACAATTAAAACAGGTTAAACCAGGAAATCTCCAGCTTTCTTGCCTTTCCCCCTCAACCTTACCACTAGCTCCCGGCGGGACCTCTGCCTCACTTGGCGGACTTCCTCGATCGTTCCCACGGTCTCTCTTTTGGCGAGGAAAACTTTGTCTTGTGGGTTAGGGCATATTCATCTGCGAACCTAGCAATTTCTGAGATGGACTGATTCGGCCTCTCATTCAAATACATCCGGATCTCTTCCGGAACACAACCTTTAAATTCCTCAATCAAAAATAACTCCCTGAGATGCCTTGTGCAGGAAGGCACAGAGTCGACTGTACTTCCTAAGAAGGTTGGCGTCATTCAATGTCTGTAGTGAGATGCTGAAGATGTTCTATAGGTCAGTTGTGGAGAGCGCCCTCTTCTTTGTGGTGGCGTGTTGGGGAGGAAGCATTAAGAAGAGGGACGCCTCACGTCTTAATAAGCTGGTAAGGAAGGCGGGCTCTGTCGTGGGCAAAGTACTGGAGGGTTTAACATCGGTAGCTGAGCGAAGGGCGCTGAGTAGGCTACAGTCAATTATGGATAACTCTGAACATCCTCTACATAGCACCATCCAGAGACAGAGAAGCAGTTTCAGCGACAGGTTACTATCGATGCAATGCTCCTCAGACAGGATGAAGAGGTCAATACTCCCCAATGCCATTAGGCTTTACAATTCTACCGCCAGGACTTAAGAACTTTTTAAAAGCTATTATTAATGCTTTTTGAGATAGTGATTTAGATGCATATCATATTTTTTACTGAGTTAAGTATTGTATGTAATTAGTTTTGCTACAACAAGTGTATGGGACATTGGAAAAAAAAAGTTGAATTTCCCCATGGGGATGAATAAAGTATCTATCTATCTATCATAATTCTCGGCCACCTTTTCCGCGGTGCACCAACGGTCCAAGAGCACACCCTTCTCATGGGCTAGCTCGGTATACGTTTGATTCCACCCTTTCCTTAAATTTCTGAACCTTTGTCTATACGCTTCAGGTACTAACTCGTAACCCCGGAGAATGGCCTCCTTTACTTGGTCATAATTCCCTTTCCCTTCCGGGGGCAACGCTGCATATGCCCGCTGTGCTTTCCCTCGTAACACACTTTGTAACAACACCACCCACTGCTCTCTGGGCCACTTCTGATTCACTGCCACCTTTTCAAAAAGCAAGAAATAACTATCAACATCCGTCTCCTTGAACGGGGGGACCAACCTCAACGCCCGACTAACATCAAACCCCTCCTCTCTCTCATGCCCTTGAGCTCTTCGCTCTTGCCTTCGCCTGTCCAGCTCCAATTCATGGCTCCTTTGTTTCTCTTTCTCAGCTGCTTCCAGCTGCTTTAACTGGAGCTCATGACCCCGTTTCACCTCTAATTCCTTTAGTTTGAACGCCTGCTCCCTGTCTCTCTCCTTTTCTTTCTCAGCCCGTTCCTTTTCCTTCTCAGCTGCTTCCAGCTGCTTTACTTTAAATTCATGTTCCAACCTTACTTTCTCCAACTCTAACTGATCTGTCCCACTCGCTAATCTTTTTTCAGGGATATTTTCCAAATCCTCAGCTGCAAACACCTTCTTCCCAATGTAATACTGAGTTATGACCCTTAGCACTTCCTGCTTTTTCATTGATGACCTCACCTCTGTGAGGTCTAACCCCTTCGCCAGATTTACCAAGTCTAATTTGGTAGCCGCCCCTAGCGCCCCCAGAGTCGGGTTTCTCATAAATTCATCCACGTCCATCTTTGCTGGTTTTCTGTCTGGCTACCTGCGTACCCAGATTCAAGTTTGGACTTACAGCCCGATTCACTGACCCTCCCCTTTGGTTTCAAATCCCGAGACGAGTACCCCACTTGTTACGTTCCCCGTAACTGGGTGACTTACCAGCAAAGATAGAGAGGTCCGTTGGTTCTCACAAAGGAGGGGGCTGGGGTCATAACAAAACTAAATGATCTCTCAGTGTATCACTAAGTTCATTGTCGAACTGACAAAGCTCATACAATCACTTCAATTCAACCACATATACTGAAATGGACTCCCCTTCCTTTTGACTCTGCTTATGAAACCTCAAGCATTCTGCATTCAACAAAGCCCGTGGTTCTAAATGCTCCTGCATCACTTTCACAATAACAGCAAAGTATTAGTTGGAGCTCTTAATCTTTAAAGCTAATTGTATACCTTTATACCCAATGCACCCATCAAAATTGGTACTTGTTTCACATTGGCTATTTCATTTGCTTCAAAATATTGTTCAGTTAGCTCGGTATACATGAGCCAGTTGCTGTTGTGTAATCAAAGCATCAATCTTTCTGATATTGCCAGTCATTAATGTTTTTTACAATTATATCACCCAGTACTCAGTCTTTGTGAACCTGTGAATTCTTCTGTTTTCTGACTTTTTAAAAAAGATTTCAATCATCTCTATACATGCTAGGTGGAGTTTTTAAATTTTTAACTTGCTGTAATTTTTCTTCTGGTATTCCACAGAATGAATGCTAATATTATCTTTGTACAAGAGACTCATGTGAGGAAGGTGGATAGTCAACGTTTTTAGGTTTTGGAAAGGCCAACAGTATCACTTGAATTCCCAAGCCAAAGTAAGGGGCGTTTCCATTTTTATAGATTCTTCAACCTCTTTTATACACTATGAAACAATTTCGGACCCACAAGGTAGATTTTTGCTTATTACTGGTTTACTTTTTAATCAAGAAGTTGTTTTAGTTAATGCTTATGCTCCAAACACTGATTGTCCTGAATTTTTTAAGTGTCTATTTACATCCTTTCCTAATTTGAATCAGTACATGCTGATAATGGGTGGGGATTTTAACTGTTGCTTAAACCCTTCGATGGATGGATCTAAGCCCACCCAAGCTCTTCCAAATAAATCGGCCTCTCTTATTAATTCCTTTATGGTTGATTCTGGAATTTCCAAAATTTGGAGTTTTTTACACCCCAATGACAAAGAATTTTCATACTTTTCTCATGTTTATCATAATTATTCAAGAATTGACTACTACTTTATTGATCATCATTTACTTACAGATATTATTGATTGTAAATATGATTCCATTACCATTTTTGATCATGCACCTTTGAAGCTATCTATTCTAATGCTAAATCTTGGAGGTTCAACTCTATTTTATTGGAGGACTCAGACTTTCTTAATTTTATTAAACAACAAATTGATTTGTTTTTTGCAACAAATTCTACAGAAGAGATCTTTATTGGAACATTATGGGAGACTTTTAAAGATTTATTCAGTGACCCCCAGCAAAGAACTTTATAAAGGAAGAGTTGAACTTCAAATGGAGCATAGTTTGTTATTATCCTCTTCGATTGAAAATCAGTTAATTAAATCTAGAACTCAGTTTTATGTACATGGAGATAAATCTGGCAAATTATTGGCTAATCAATTGAAAACTGCTTTGGTCAAACGACAAATTACTAAGATTCGTAAATTGGATGGCACTTTGACGATTGATCATAAAGAGATAAATAAAGCCTTTCAAGATTTTTATAATTCTTTATATCAATTAGAATTTGTCTATAATGGATGAATTTTAAAGAAAATTGAATATCCCAAAATTAACAACAGAAGATGGTGTACTTCTAGATGCACCTATTACGGAAACCGAAATAAAAGAGGCTATTTTTTCAATGAATTCAGGTAAAGCCCTTGGTCTGGATGGTTATACTGCAGAATTTTTAAAATCCTTTTCCTCTATACTCCTTGGCTTTGTAAAATTTTTAAAGATGTGTTAACTGTAGGTAATTTGCCACAATCTTTTTATGATGCCTCTATTTCTTTAATTCTTAAAAAAGATAAAGACCCCACTGAATGTGCATCCTATTGGCCTATATCCTTGCTGAATACGGACTCTAAGATTTTTAGTAAAATTTTGGCCACAAGATTAGAAAATATATTACCTCGAATTATCTCTGAAGATCAGACTGGATTTATTAAAAATTGTTATTCATCTTTTAACATCAGAAAATTAATTAATATTATTTATACTCCTTCATCCAAAATACCAGAATGTGTCATTTCCTTAGATGCTGAAAAAGTGTTTGATAGAGTTGAATGGCCATATTTATTTAATATGTTGCAGCATTTTAATTTTAGTTCAAAATTTATATTATGGATTAAATTAATATATTATAAACCTTTGGCTTCGGTTTTCACCAATAATCAAAGATCTTTTTTTCAGTTATTCCCTGGTATGAGGCAAGGCTGTCCTTTAAGTCCTTTACTATTTGACATTGTTTTGGAACCTTTAGCTATTGCCATTCGTGAATCACCTAATATTTTGGGTATTACCCGTGGGGAAGGGACTTATAAGTTATCATTATATGCTGATGATTTGTTACTATACATATCTGACCCTGAGAGATCTATTCCTGCTATTTCGTCTTTGCTTGCTCAGTTTAGTAGCTTTTCTGGTTACAAACTGAATTTTAATAAGAGTGAATTATTTCCATTAAATATGCAAGTTCCAATTTATAAACACCATTTAAAGTTGTCAGATCATTTTACTTATTTGGGTATTAAAATTACCAAGAAACATGAGGATTTATTTAAAGTTTATTTTTTTCCTTTAATTGACCAAATTAAGCAACTTGTTACCAGGTGGTCCCCATTATCTTTGTCATTGGTTGGTCGAATTAATGCTATTAAGATGATAGTGTTACCCAAAATTTTATATATATTCCAAGCATTACCAATTTTTATTCCTAAATCTTTTTTTGATATTATTGACTCTAAAATATTCTCTGATGTGTGGCAGAATAAAAATCCTAGACTAAGCAAAAAATATTTACATAAACCTAAGAAGGAGGGTGGATTGGCTTTGCCAAACCTGAGATTTTACTATTGGGCAGTTAATATTCGATATTTAGTATTTTGGACACAATAATAGATTATAGCATCTTGCCCACAATGGGTAAATTTGGAATGTAAATATGTACAAGACTTTTCATTGTTTTCAATTTTAGGATTTTCACTTCCTTTTTCTTTATCTAAATTGAATAAACAAATAACTAATCCTATAGTTAAACATACATTGCGAATATGGTTTCAATTTCGTAAATTTTTTGGCTTGAATAAGTTTATCAAGCCCTATTATATCTAACTTTTTTCGGCCCTCTTTTATGGATCAAGCCTTTGTTTGTATTATGGAAAACAAAAGGTATAACATGTTTTCGTGATCTATTTTTTAGATAATAGTTTTACGTCCTTTGAACAGCTATCTAATAAATATAATTTACCTAAAACTCATTTTTTTAGATCTTTGCAAATTAGAAATTTCTTGAATAATATGTTAGTCTTTTCCGAAATTATGTCCACTGGACATTACGGAAATTTTTTTAGCTCTGAATCCTTGTCAGAAGGGTTTAGTAGCCACCATTTATAATATGATCATGAAAATACAGCCAGAAGTATCAGAAAAAATTAAGAAGGAATGGGAAAAAGAACTTCATTGTCTTATACCCACTGAGCAGTGGGAGAAAATTTTACAATTAGTCAATTCTTCTTCTATTTGTGCTAAACATGCCCTAATACAATTTAAGGTTGTACATAGGGCTCACATGTCCAAGGATAAACTTGCTCGATTTTATTCTTATGTTAATCCAACCTGTGATGGATGTCATTCTGACGTTGCTTCATTGACCCACATGTTTTGGTCTTGCCCTTGTTTGCAAAATTATTGGAAAGATATTTTTGGCGTGCAATTTTTGGTTTACCAATGGTAGATAATAGTTGTTTATCCCCCTCAGCTCGACGGATGATTGCATTTGTTATATTAATGGCTAGAAGATCTATCCTATTGAACTGGAAAGAAATTAATCCTCTAACTATATTTCAGTGGTTTTCTCAAACTATCTCTTGTTTGAGCTTAGAAAAAATTAAAGTGTTGCCTTTGATCCTTCAGTTAAATTTGAAGAAACTTGGAGACCATTTATTTAACATTTTCATATGAGTTAAACTGACTTTTCCTAAACCCTGCTTTTATTATCCTTAATTATTTGGATGGAGGTACAGAGTTATTGACGCTACTGTGTATATTTGACATAATGCAATGGTCCATGTTGGTTAGGTTTTTTTCTTTTTTGGGGTTTTTTCTCTTATTTACTCCTTTTTTCGTAATTACTATGAGTTTGGGGGGGTTATTATATGGATTATCATCTATTTGAATGTATACTTAACCTATTAATGTACTCTCAAGCTCTCTGTATTCATGTTTCATTTATGTTTGTCTAAAATTAATAAAAATTTAAAAAAAAAATTAACGTTTTGTAACGTTAAAACATTAAACTAATTCAAAGGCAGACGTGAGAGTGGGAATGCAGACCTAACTTTGTGTTTACTTTAAACAAGATATGCATGTATGACATGGTGGTGTGATGATGTATGTAATGATAGAACCTATAATGAATTTTTAAACAAACAAAAATATTTTATCAACCTTTACATATACAAGATTACTCAAATATTAAGGAAATATTAAATACACAACAGAATATTTTTAGTATTAGCTCCATTATTGTTCTACTAATCTTTAACTAATATTAGTAAATCTATTTCCTATTATTGATGATATCTTGTGAAGATAAAGTATTTGCTTAATATCAGTACCATTTCCTTTCTCTTCACCAGCTTCCAGTATATTTTAAATTTTAGACCATTCTCTTCAGACATGTAAGAAATCATATAAATGTTTTGGAGGGCACAATGTTGCATCAAATAGAACTGCTAACCAGCTCCAGTGAGCTGTATTTGATTTTGACCTCCAGTGCGATGTGGAGTTTACATCATCCCAATGGCTATGTGAATTTCTAGGTGCTGTAATTTCCACACAAGTATTAAAGACTTGTTGTTGGGTATATGTTAAATGAGTATGATAAAATAAACCTAATGTAGATGGGGATATAAGGAAATCAAAAAGCAGCTGATGACCTTGAGATGGAGTAAGTTACAGGAAAATGGAGAAATGCATTTGATAAGATTCCCCTCAGAGCTGTCATAAACTTGATAGACTGAATGCCTCCATGTCATTAAGACATAAGGACAGCAGTATATCTTTATAATGTGTTATTTATCTTTATTTAAAATTCAAGATGCAAATTTTTGACTTATTTCATTTTGTGATAATTTGGTGATTTTATTTTTCCCCAGGGAATCATTTAAAATTCTAAATAAATTTTTCCATTTTACATTGACCTAGATTTAAAATGATCAGTTCCCTTGTTGGTTCCTTTACAAAACTGGTAGGATTGTATGAATTTCTTTTCCAAACTACTGTTGGTAGTTTGATTAGCCCAGGTTGTTGGAAGATGAAAACTTTGTCCATGCCACTCCATTTCTGATTTATATGTATTCCAAAGTGAATGTTGCTAGGCATACTTTAAATAACTACTGAAAGATAAAATTTATCTGTCATTATTTCTTAAGTCCATCTAAACTGATTTGACATTGTTTTCTTGGCTAAGCTCCTTCGTCCTTACTCCCTTGATCCTGTCCTTTATTTTCCATACTTCTGGTGCAGCCTCTGTGGACTTAACATATTCTTTCTCACCTTAAGCATATAGGCTGAACTTAACTTTGCTTCTACAGCCATGTTCTATTAAGTGTACTAAATAAAATACATTTATCACTGGGTCTCTTAATTCATTTCTCATGTTCATTTTGGTATAGCACCTCTTAATTTACAACAACTTAAAGTAAATTTAGATACTTGGAAGTGATTAATAAAGACTGATGCATAACCTGTAAATCCCCATTTTTGGTTTTGTTGCAAAGTTAGAAATCTACTGACGACATTGATACTTGTTTAATAATAGTGATTGTATTGAAGCAGCACTGATCATATAATGGCAAATTTGCTATTAATGCATAACTTGATGAGTGTCATTTTTTTCTATGCACATTGAATACATTTGTATTTAAAAGTCATTACAGAACAAGCTTTCAGTTCATACTTAAATTTAGTAAAGTTTGTTTACAGCTAATACTTTTGGAAGGAAGATAATGTAAAGTGGTCTTCATTGCATTTTGAACTTGTGTTAACAGGAATGACCACAGCATTTTTGACGGCCTGTTGGATGATGGTGATAAAGATAAAGCAAAAAGGTGAGTTTGAACAATAAGAGAACATTATAGATGCACAATCTTTAGACAAGAATTATGGAAAATATTTGCCACTTGCTGCTGCATCAAGAGCTTCACAAGTTCTTGTGTATCAAACCAATCCGATTCTGATGTTTAGGTCATCATTTTAACTATTGCTGTAAAATTAGGCATACTTTTTGCTGGTCTGCATTCTATGACATTTTACTTCATATGTTCAGGAATAATCTTAAGGAAATGAGGTATCTAATTTTTGAATAAGTTTTTAAAGACTTGAGTAACACAAAAAAAGCTAAAATGTCATGGTAATGATTCAAGGGCAAATAATTAAACATTTATTAATATTTGAAAGTTCTTAATCCAACAGATTTTATTTGTGAAATAATATTTGTTGTAGTAAAGGCTTATAGGGATGCTCTTTGTAGTAATTTGCTAAGTTATATGAAATGGAGACAGAAATCATCCAAACAAACCCATGGGATTAATGAAAGACTATTACACAACTGGACCTCAATGCAACGTCCAGTTCTCTTCTAAATAGGAAATTTGGCTTGGTACTCTTTAATTTCAATGTATACTCCTTGTTTGTACTTCATTTATATATTACTTACAGCTATTGTATTACAGGATTCACAGAAGTCCCAACTAGAGAGAATGCAGTACTAGATCTCCTATTTGGGAATGAGACCGGGCAGGTGACAGAAATTTGTGTAGGGAAGCACTTTCCATCTAGTGATTATTGTTTCAAGATAATTATGGAGAGGAATAGTCCTCAGATTTAGATTCTAAATTGAAGAAAGTACAATTTTGATGGTATCAGAAAGAATCTGGCAAGTGCGGATTTGGGCAGGCTGTTTTCTGGAAAAAGTGAGCTAGGTAAGTGGATGGCCTTCAAAGGTTAAATTTTGAGAGTACAGAGTCTGTATGTATGTTCCTGACAGAATAAAAGGGAAGGATAACACATTTAGGGGACTTTGTTTTTCAAGAGATATTGAGATCCCCTTTAAGAAGAAGGTATAGGCAGATAGGAGCAAATGAGGTTCTTGAGTATTAGAAATGCAAGAGAATACTTAAGGAAATCAGGAAGGCTAAAATAAGTCATCAAATTGTTCTAGCAAACAAGGTGAAGGAGAATCCCAATGGTATTTACAGATCTATTAAGAGCAAAGAGATGGCAAGGGATAAAAGTGGTCCTCTTGAAGATCAAAGTGGTCATCTATGCATGGAATTGAAAGAGACGGAGGTGATCTTAAGTGGATTTTTTAAAAACTATTTACTTGGGAGATGGACTCACTGAGGTCATGGACCATGTGTATATTACAGAGGAGGTGCTATTTGCTGTCTCGAGGCAAATTAGGGTGGATAAATCCCCAGGGCCTGACCAGCTGTTCTTCGGACCTCATGCAAAGCTAGTGCAAAAATTGCAACAGGTCAGGTGCCAGAGGATTGGAGCATAGCTAATGTTCTCATTTAAGAAAAGCTCTAAGGATAAACCAGGAAATTATAGACTGAGCCTGACATCAGTGATGGGAAAGTTATTAGAAGGTGTACTAAGGGACTGAATGTATAAGATTTGGATATACACGTACTGTTTAGGGATAGTCAAAATGGTTTTGTGCAGTAGGTTGTGTCTAACAAATGTTAAGAGTTTTTTGAGGAAGTTACCGGGAATGTTGATGAAGGCTAGGCAGTGGATGTTGTCCATTTGGACTTTAGCAAGACTTTTGACAAGGTCCTGCATTGGGAGGCTGGTCAAGAAGGTTCAGTTGCTTGACATTCAGGATGAGATAGTAAATTGGCTTTCATTGTCTTTCTGGGATAAGCCAGAGGGTGGTAGTAGATGCATCTCTGATTGGAGGCTAGTGACTAGTAGTGTGCCCGAAGGGTTGGTGCTGGGTCCGTTGTTGTTTGTTGTCTATATCAATGATCTGGATGATAATGTAATAAACTGAGTCAGAAAATTTGCTAATTATGCCAAGATTGGGGGTGTAGTGGACAGTGAGGAAGGCTATTAATACTTGTAGCGGAATCTAGACCAGCTGGAAAAATGGGCTAAAGAATGGTAGATTTTAAACGAAAGAAGATTTTCAAAGTATTCCAAAGACTTAATGCTCATATCATTTTTGTACAAGAAACTCATGTGAGGAAGGAGGACAAATATCGCTTTTTTAGGTCTTGGCGGGGTCAACAGTATCATTCGAATTCGAATGCCAAAGTTAAGGGAGTTTCAATTTTTATTGACTCCTCTATTACATTTGTTCAACATGATATCCTTTCGGATCCGAATGGTAGATTTTTGTTAATTACGGGTTTACTCGGTAATAAAAAGGTTGCTATGGTTAATGTTTATGCCCCAAATGTGGATTGTCCTGATTTCTTTAAGTCCTTATTTACTTCTTTACCTAATTTAAATGAATATAAGTTAATAATGGGTGGTGACTTTAATTGTTGTCTAATTCCTTTGATGGACAAATCTACACCTATTCAGACTCTACCCAATAAGTCGGCCACTTGTATTAACTCCTTTTTGACTGATAATGGAGTTTTTGATATTTGGAGATTTCGTCATCCTAATGACAAAGAGTTTTCTTTTTTCTCACATGTTTATCACTCGTATTCGAGAATTGATTATTTTTTTATTGACTCTTGTTTTATTCCATCGGTAATTGGTTGTAATTATGATATTATAGCTATTTCCGACCATGCTCCATTAAAACTTTCTATTAATTTTACGGATACAGCTTTACGTGCTAGACAATGGCGATTTGACTCTACCTTATTGCAAGAGCCGGACTTTATTAAATTTATGAAGGAACAGATCGATTTCTTCTTTTCAACTAATTCCATGGAGGATATCTCTTGCGGAATACTTTGGGACACTTTTAAAGCGTATATACGTGGACAGATTATCTCTTATTCTGCTGGTCTGAGAAAACGCATTAAGAAGGAAACTCTTTTATTGGTTGATAAAATTAAAGAGATTGACAAGAAATATTCGACTACTCCTAGCAAGGAGCTTTACAAACAAAGGGTTGAACTTCAAATGGAACATAGTTTATTACTCACATCTCCGATTGAAAATCAATTAATGAAAACCAGATCTGATTTTTATATACATAGTGATAAATCGGGAAAACTGTTAGCTAGTCAGCTGAAGAATGTTTCAGTTAAACGTCAAATCACTATGGTTCGTCAGCAGAACGGGGATTTGGCAGTTAACCATGATGAGATAAATAAGTCTTTTCAAGACTTTTATACCTCCCTGTATCAATCTGAATTCCCTCAGGATCATAATACCATGTGTGATTTTCTCGGGAAATTGAATTTTCCAAAACTATCATCTGATGATCTTTCAGTAATAGATACTCCGTTTACGGATGCGGAAATTAAAGGGGTCATTTCCTCAATGAATTCTGGGAAAGCACCAGGTCCAGATGGGTATACAGTAGAATTTTTTAAATGTTTTTCTGCTACTCTATCTCCTTGGCTATGCAAGGTTTTTGAAGAAGCAATTAGATTGGGGAATTTGCCTCAATCTTTTTATAGAGCTTCCATTTCCTTAATACTGAAGAAAGATAAAGACCCTACTGATTGTGCATCTTATAGACCAATATCTTTATTGAATGTGGATTCTAAGATTTTTTCCAAATTACTGGCTTCCAGGCTGGAGAAGGTATTACCCCAAATTATTTCGGAAGACCAAACCGGTTTTATTAAAAATCGCTATTCCTTTTTCAATGTTAGGAGATTATTGAATATTGTTTATACTCCTTCACACAATACTTCAGAATGTGTTATTTCATTAGATGCGGAGAAAGCATTTGATAGAGTTGAATGGCCTTACTTATTTTATGTGCTGGAGAAGTTTAATTTCAGTCCGACCTTTATTTCTTGGATTAAACTGATATATCAAACTCCAGTAGCCTCGGTGTTTACTAATAATCAAAGATCTCCATTTTTTCGTTTATTTCGGGGCATTAGACAAGGTTGTCCTCTTAGTCCATTACTATTTAACATCGCTTTAGAACCTTTGGCAATTGCCATCAGAGAATCACAGGATATTTTGGGTATTAATCGTGGAACAGATATTCATAAGGTATCTTTATACGCAGATGATTTATTATTATTCATCTCTAACCCTGAGAAATCTATTCCAGCAGTCTTATCATTGTTGGCTCAATTTAGTGAGTTTTCTGGGTATAAGTTAAATCTTAATAAGAGTGAATTGTTTCCTTTGAATAGACAGGTCCCAAACTATGGTATTTTACCGTTTAAATTAGTTAAAGACTCTTTTACTTACTTAGGGATTAAAATTACAAAAAACCATAAAGAATTATTTAGGTTTAATTTTCTACCCTTAATTGATCAGATTAAAGGCTTGTTTACTAAGTGGTCACCATTATCTTTGTCTCTGATAGGTAGGATTAATGCTATTAAGATGGTTATTTTACCTAAATTTTTATATATTTTTCAAGCAGTACCAATTTTTATTCCGAAATCCTTTTTTACTAATGTTGATTCAAAAATTTCCTCATATATATGGCAGAATAAAAATCCCAGGTTAGGTAAAATATACTTACAGAAGACAAGGAAGGATGGTGGGTTGGCATTACCCAATTTCAGATTTTACTATTGGGCAGTTAATATTAGATATTTGATATGTTGGTTGAAAGAATGGGATGGTCCTTTTGGCCCTCATTGGGTGAGTTTGGAAACTAAATCGGTATCTGCTTATGCTGTGGGTTCAATTTTAGGGACATCTCTCCCTTTTGCTCTTTCTAAATTGCCGAATCGAATCGACAACCCGATAGTTAAATATACCTTACGTATATGGTTTCAATTTCGGAAATTTTTCGGGTTGACTCAATTCGTGTTAAATAGTCCTATTGTATCTAATTGTTTTTTTTCCACCCCTCAATTATAGATCAAGCTTTTTTGGCTTGGAAAACTAAGGGATTATTAAGATTTTCTGACTTATTTTTGGACAACTGTTTTATGTCTTTTGAGCAATTAGCAAATAAATATAATTTGCCTAGATTATGTTTTGGTCATGTCCGATTTTGGAAAAATATTGGAAAGATATTTTTGATATTATTTCGGTGGTACTGAACATTGATTTACAACCCCATCCTATTACCGCAATTTTTGGTTTACCAATGATGGGCTCACTTCACTTATCTCCTTCCGCCTGTCGAATGATTGCTTTTCTCACTTTGATGGCTAGAAGATCTATTTTGTTGAATTGGAAGGAAATTAATCCTCCCACGGTATTTCATTGGCTTTCTCAAACTATGTTATGTCTAAATTTAGAAAAAATTAGAAGTGCTGTATTTGATACTTCTATTAAATTTGAAAAGATATGGAGACCATTTATTCAATATTTTCATATGATGTAATGGCCCTGTGCCAGGCTTATTGGTTTTTTCAGCCTTAATCGTATGTATGTTGAGAGGATCGGAGTTGACGACATTGATGTTTATGTATGCTTGTGAGATACTATGAACAGCCCTTTTTGTTTCTTCTCTTTTTTTTTTAGTTTTTTTTTAGTTTTTTCTTCCTCTTGTTTTTTTTCTTAGATATTAGATTAGTAGATTAGTTAATTTTCATATATAGATTTATTTTTTTTTCTCTTTTTTTATATTATATATTATGGAATATCTAGACTTACCTTGTTCATATATATACTATATGGTTTATGTTTTGGGAAAGCTTACTTATACTGTATTCATTGTTTATGTATTCCTTCATGTGTAGTGGGAGTTTATATGTTTGTAATCCATTATTAATATTTTAATTGTATTTTGTTCACAATATTTTTAATACTAATAAAAAGATTAAAAGAGAGAAGAATGGTAGATGGAACTTAATGCAAAAAGTGTGAGGTGTTGTGTTTTGGGAGGACAAACAAGGGTAGGTCTTGCACAGTGAGCAGTAGGACACTAAGGAGTATGGTAGGACAGAGACATCTGGGAATACAGATCCATAATTCCTTAACAGTGGCATCATAGGTAAAGAGGGCTTTTCGCACATTGATCTTCATAAATCAAAGTACCGAGTACTGGAGTTGGGATGTTGCATTGAAGTTGTATAAGATGTCATTGAGGCCCAATTTGGAGTATTGTGCGCAGTTCTGGTCACCTACTTACAAGAAAGGTATGAAAGAGTGCAGAGGAAAATTTACAAGCATGTTGCCTGGATTTGAGGACCTGAGCTATAGAGAAGCGTTGAATAGGCTAGAACTTTAGAGTGTAGGAGAATGAGGGGAGATGTGATAAGATGTATACAAGATTATGAGGGGTATTGATAGGATAAATATAAGCAGATTATTTCCACTGAGGTTGTGTGACACTAGAAGTAAAGGTCATGGGTTAAAGGTGAAAAGTGAAATGTTTAAGGGGAACATCAGGGGAGACTACTTAGAGAGTTGAATGAGCTGCCAGTGTGAATGGTGGATGTGGGTTTGATTTAACACATTTAAGAGAAATTTGGATTGGCAGATGGATGAAAGGGTATACAGGGCAATTTTCCACGTGTGGGTTGATGGGACTAATCAGATTAATAGTTCGGCATTGTCTAGATGGCTTCTCCGTGGATTGTCACCTTGTCGTGGTGGAGAAGCTTGTGTGGTCTTGTGATTCTGAGAACGATGCCAACTGGAGCGATGCTCGTAGTAGGGTCATCGATGGTGCTAAGGTTGAGGATGAGGTCCCTGACAAAGAACAATCCAACCACAACCTCAGTGGTGGAACAGGCAGATGAAGTTACTTCGAACTCAACGTCTGTGAAGGCGGATGAAGGCTGCAACAAATCCATCAGTTCCAGTCGTCGTGGTTTCCATGCCATTGGAATCAGTTGGTTGACTTGTGAAGTATCATGTGCTTCTTGAAGTGCAACGTAAAGTACATGTTAAACAAATACACGCACAGGCGTCTTCACTCTGTGGATCAACGGGACGAAGACCATCATCCTCAACCTCGAGGGATAGCCACGACAATGACTAGATGGACCAAAGGGCCTGCTTCTGTGTTGTAGTGTTATGTGATTTTATGACTATGATATTAAATGGAAAGTATTTAGTTGTATTTATCTTGTTCCCTGCTTTTTAGATTATTTTATTCCCTTCATTTAAATTCATACATAGTAATTTCTGGAACTAGCAAACTAAGCCATTCTATTTAATAGCTGAGTTGAATTGATGATCATTTATTAAATTATTCCATTAACTCTTGTAATGAAAGACAATTATCTTAAGTAATTCTATTAATACATGCTTTATGAATTAATTTTTAATAATTTACATTCTTGTTTTATGTTCTATGTACATAATTGTTCACCACTGATTTATCATACATAAAATAATTTTATTGAAGTAGTCCAAAGTTCCTTCAGGACAATTTGAAGTGGAATTGGACCTAAACAAGAAATATTTAGATGAAACATGGCAAGTAGAATAATAAATAGTATTTCTCAAAGTTGCCATCTGTCCAATCTAGAATGACAAAGTCTTTGGATGCATGGAATATCATTACCTTTTGCATATTCCCCTTTAATTCTGGAACCACTTCACTTGGGGATGCATTGCAGTTCATTTATCGTCCTTGGCTGTAAATTCTGGGCTTCTTCTCTAAATACATAGTAGGAATTCCAATCTCAAAAGAACTGAAGGTACTCAAGAAGGTGACTATCCTCCATTTTCTCAGAGTCAGAGATAGGTTAAGCTACTGCCTGTACCAGTTATGCCCAGAATAAAGAAATAAAGAAATGCCCAATAAAGAAATGAAGGCACACAGTATTCTTTGAATTCTTTCAAAAATGTATTTTCTTTATGAGCTGAAAGAAGTGCATTTTTATAAATTATTCTAATTGCAAATAATAAGAATGTAGACCTATGACATAAAATATCATAATGCAGCAGAATAAAATAAATCAATGAAACAAACTTGTGTGTCCTGCAATAAGGGGTGAGGGGGAAAGGAAAATATATCACAAGAAATTTTAAAACAAGTCATTAATTTTTTGATTAACATTTTATTTTAAGATGTATAATAACGTTACAGCAGTTTCCTTTAATGTGTGTTAGAAAAAATTGCTGCCTTTTATTAAAGAATTGTTTATATGTCTTTTTAATAGTCAGGCATTTATTTTTTTTCATTAGAAAAACTGAAAATGTAATAATCTAAAGTTAGAAAACTTTAACTCACAAGGATCATGAGTAAACAACTTTGTTTTTAAATATAACTTTCTATTAAAAGTACTTTCATAACTTTAGAGTGGAAACAAATCTGAGAAGAAAAGATGAGATCAGTTCAATGTGTTACTCAAAGAGCTTGGCTCCATGCTGCCAAGTAATACTCGGAAAATGGATAAATCAACAGTACTACAGGAAACAATTGACTTTTTACAGAAGCACAAAGGTACTTTATTTTTGTTTTTTTTTAATGTTAAGATGCTTTGTGTTAATTGTGTCAGAATCTGATTTATTACCACTGGCATGTCGTGAAATTTGTTGCTTTGCAACAGCATTTCAGTGCAATACTTAATAAGATTACTATATGCCACAATAAGAAATATTAAACAAATAAATTCAGTAGAGTAAAAAGAGAGCAAAATAGTGAGGTAGTGTTCATGGACTGTTCAGAAATCTGATGGCAGAGGGCAAGAAGCTGTTCCTAAAATGTGGAGTGTGTGTCTTCTGACTTCTGTACTTCCTTTCCTGGTGATAATGAGAAGAGGGCATGTCCTGGATAGTGGAGGTCCTTCATGATAGATGACTCCTTGAGGCATCTCCTTTTGACACTGTCCTCAATGATGAGAAGGAGCTGGCTGAGTTTACAACTCTGTACTGCTTTTTCTGATACTGTGTGTTGGCATCTCCAATACAGAAACCATTGCACAAGATCGGAAAAGTTGCAGAGATGGTGCAACCAGTCAGAATGCTCTCCATGCTACATACCTAGAAATTTGCTGAAGTCCTTGACGTAGTAAGACTCTTCAAACCCCAAACGAAATATAGCTGCTGGTTTGCCGCCTTAATTCCATCAATATATTGGGCCTGGAATAGATCTACAGGATGCTGACATTCAGGAACTTGAAGCTTTCCACTGCTGACCTCTTGATTGAGGACAGATTTGTGTTATCCCACCTTCCTCTTCCTAAAGTCCACAGTCTGTTTCCTGTTCGTGCTGATGTTGAGTGTGAGGATGTTGTTGTGACACTACTCAACCAACTGACCTATTGCATTCCTCATCACTATCTGAGATTCTGCCAGTAATAGTTGGGTTATTGATAAAGTTATTGATGGGGTTTGAACTCTCCCTAGCCAAGCAGTCATATGAGTGTAGGATAAGTAGAGCAGTCGGCTAAGTATTTGTCCTTGAGGTGCACCTGTACTGATCCTCAGCATGGAGGAAATTTTATTACTGATCTGTACTGACCGTGGTCTTCCAATGAGGAAGTCAAGAATCCAGATGCAGAGAGTGGTACAGAGTTCCAGATTTTGAAGCCTGTTGAATTGTACTGAGGTGGTGATGGTATTGAATGCTGAGTTGTAATTATAAAAAAAAGCAGCCAGATATACACAAGTTAATATGCTTCATTTGAAGTGTCCTTTCTGTTGTAAAGATCACAGCACAGTCAGTTGCCAGTGAAATACACCAAGACTAGAAGCTGGCATTTCTTATTAATGAAGAATTTACTCAGTTGATGTTGGAGGTATGTGATATTTACCAGGTATAAATGTGATTTCCCCCCCCCACTTGTATCAAGTATTATTACAATGAATACAACTTAAAAGATTAAGAGGAAATCATTACTAGTAATGAAGTCAATAAATGATTTACTGATGTTCTAGCCCCGATTATGTGGTTGATTGTTCCCAAGAATTATGATCTAACCTGTACCAAAGTGACTGGAAGTAATTGACTTTATGATAGCTTATTTTTGTTTTTTGGCATGAGGCATGAAGACCCTAGAGGCTGGCCCTGGCTCACCTCTAACCCCTGGTCAGATCAACCCTCGATCTCCTGCATTTTGCCTACCAGGAGCACATTGGAGTTGACGATGTAGTCATCTACTTGCTGAACAGAACCTACTCCAATTTGGAAAAGCAGGGCAGCACTGTGAGGATCATGTTTTTGATTTCTCAAATGTTTTCAATACCATACAGCTCTCTTTGCTGGGGGGAGAAGCTCCATTCAGTGCAGGTTGGCACTTCCATTGTATCCTGGATAATGGACTACCTGACTAGCAAACCAGTTTGTGTGACTTTAGAGCTGTGTATCAGACATGGCTATAAGCAGCACTGGGGTCCCACAGGGAACTGTATTGGCTTCCTTCCTGTTTATCCTGTATACCTTGGATTTTAAATACAACACTGAGCCATATTATCTGCAGAAATTCTCTGATGACTCAGCACAACTTGTGCGTATAAAAGGAGGATGGGGGGGGGGGGGGGAATGAATCTAGGACCCTGGTGGAGAACTTGGTCAACTGGTGCAAGCTGAATCATCTGCAGCTCAACATCAGTAAGACAAAGGAGATGGTGATGGACTTTAGGAAGACTAAGTCTGCACTGTTCCCTGTTACTATTGATGGTGTAGATGTGGTGAGGTCCTACAAGTCCCTGGGGTGAACCTGGATGACATACCTGAGGGCAGCACTAACACAGAGGCTGAATACAAGAAGGGCCAGAGTCACTTCTGCTTCTTGAGGAGAATGAGGTCCTTCGGAGTATGCAGGCCTCTCTTTCACATGTTCTACCAGTCTGTTGTTGCCAGTACAATCTTCTGAGGTAGTGTGCTGGGGAAATGGCATCAACATAGGTGATGCCAACAGGCTCAATAAACTGATTAGAAAGGCTGGCTCCGCTATGGGAGTAAACTGGACACACTGGAAGTTGTTGTAGAACGGAGGACCCCACAGAAAATCCTGGTAATTCTGGATAATATTTCTCACCCTCTGCATAGAGGACAACTTTTTGTAATAGACTAAGACAACTGTGCTACTTCAGAGAGTGTTATATGAGGTCATTCTTATCCTCGGCCATTAGGTACTATAAGGAGTCAACCTTTAGCCGGGAAAGTGATGACCCTTCCTCCTGTTAGACTGCTTGAAGTAACTTGTTTTTTCTTTCTTTCTTCTCTTTTGATATTTGTATATCTGTGCACTTGTAATGCTACTGTGACTGTAGTTTCCTCTGGTGTCAATAAAGTATCTATCTAGCTATCCATTTTATGATTAAATGTATGATGCAGTTGTAGTAAACCTTATTATTAGTAGTATATCAGAAGTACAGGCAGTCCCCAGGTTACGTACGAGTTCCGTTCCTGAGTCCATCTTTAAGTCGGATTTGTACGCAAGTCGGAACAAGTACATCAGGTATTATTTAGCGTCAGTTCGTCAAACGTTTGTCTTAGTATATAGTATATATTTTACCTTTCTATGCATATAAAACACTTAAGAAACGTATGTATTCCAATAATTAAATCACTGCGTTGTGTAGTAATAACTGTAGCTTTCATTGGGGCAGAGCGTTTCACATGTTCCATTATTCTCACTTTATCCATTATCCTTTAAAATTGTTCTGATCGTTGACCAACAGTAGCCTAACGCTTTTCCAATGACCGATGGCGTTTCACATCTTTCCAAATGCTTTATTATTTCCACTTTATTTTCAATCACGATCACTTCCCATCAATGGAACAGAAACACTGCCGGCGGCAGGTCCCGAGCTGTGCTGGCTCCTGAGGTCCGCTGGGTCCTAAGGACCACCGCACTGAGACAGGCTAAATGGGATAAGTGGGGGCTGTGCTGGGTTTGGGTATTTGATCCTCCACAATATTCTACGTGGGTATTTAAACTGGAGGTGGCAGTGTTTTTTTTACGAGGTCAAGTTGCGAGCTCAATATCATCCCAGCACGGATGGTACAGGAGTTACAAGATCGACATCAACCCGGCACGGGAACAGACGGTCACTGGATCAAGCCTCCGTTCTCCTGCCTGGCGCCACCAGCCGACCGGGATTGGGGGGGGGGGGGGTCAGGGTGAATCATACTAAGAAAAATTTAAGCCAAATGCCAAGTTAAACTCTCAATACAGTGTCAATGGCAACAATTTAAAATGGTGGACGGCATCGCGATCCAACTTAAAATGTTGGATGGCGTTCTCCTTCCTTGGTTTATAAGTACGAGTTGTCCGTAAGTCAGACGTTCGTAACTCGGGGACTGCCTGTATGTGAGATGCTTGTTGTACTCTTATGAATTGGGATTTAGAGGAGTGTTTGGAATGAAATGGGGAAAATCTACGCTATATGTCTTTTTCTAATGCTTTTTTACTTTCTGACATTTTCATTTTCACTGTCATTCCATTAATAAGATATTCTCTCGCTCAGGATTTGCAGATCTTTTGAGACAGGAGTCAAGTATAACAATAGGAAGTTGTTACCAGGATTACCCCTCAATAATAATGATTAGTTGGGTATAAGGAGAACCTGTATTTACTGACAAGTGCCTTTATTGTCTCAGTTCACATGCACATGAATGTTGGAACTAATTACCTGTGTGCAAACCTACTAGGTTTCCTTGACCCTTCATGAGCAGTCAAAGCGAAAAGAGAATACCAGAGTCTATGTTGGCCAGGTATTCCTCTTGATCCCGAAGCCCTTCATTCTTATTCTTTTCCTTATCAGATCAATCTATGAAGTTTTAATTTTGTTGACTCAATGTCATTGACTATCCTGTGTCACTTTATGGCTGTTCCCTTCAGCTTTGTCCCACTCAAACTGGTTTAAACCTGGGAAAAGGAATCGACATGTCAGTCCATGGCTTCCTCTACTGCCACAGTGAGGCCACACTCTGGCTGGAGGAGCAGTACCTTGTATTCTGTCTGGGTAGCCTCCAACCTGATGGCATGAACATCAATTTCTTGAACTTCTGGTAATGTTTCTATCCTGCCCCACCCCCTCATGATTCCCATTTCCCGCTCTCTCTCCTTTTCTCCTTGCCTGACTATCACCTCTCCCTGGTTCTCATCATTCTTCTCTTTCTTCGATGGCTTCTCCTATCAGATTCCCCCTTTTCTTGCCCTTTTTATCTTTTTCACAATGGACTTCTCAACTCTTTACTTCACCTGTCCTCCCTTCCCGGTTTCACCTATCAGCTTGTATTTCTTCCTCCCCTCCCCCAACATTCTTACTCTGACTTCTCATCTATTTTTCTCCAGTCCTGATGATGGGTCTCAGCCTGAAATGTTGACAATTTACTCTTTTCCATAGATGCTGCTTGGCCTGCTGAGTTTCCCGGGCATTTTCTGTGGTTTGCTTGGATTTCCAGCATCTGCAGATTTTTCTCTTTGTAAAAGGAGTCAATGCTGTCCAGGCATTCTTCTTGATCTCCATGTAATCTCCACATTTCTAACATGTGATCATCCAATTGTCACAATGAATGGTCTCTCCAGAGTTGTCGCAGCCTGTGCTCCCAGAATCCTCCATTCTTACTCATTTCCTTATCGTATCCTTATGGTATTTCAGTTTCATTGGCTCCATGTCATCTGACTGATGTTTATCAGCTTCTGGTCGGAAGTGGCTCAAGGTTACAAACAGTACACCCTATCCTCGTTATATGCAGGGGATACGTTCCTCGTAGTCAACGCATAATATGAATAATTATTTAAATGGAGAAAATAGGGATGCGTTCCAGAGGGCTTCATAAGTATGTTTTATCTGTAATTTATTCACAGGTTCATACCAATATGACACAAAAGCAGTACCACAAGGCAACATTCGTATTATATCATCAATTTAAGGTAATATTCAATGTAATAAATCATAGAAAGTTAACATAAAAGGGTATACAGTACTCACCAACAGTGGCAGGTGTGTTCACTCCGGGAGATGAGTGGTTGTTGTGGTGTTGGGCAGCTTTACATGGATAAGGTGGATGGTTGTGTGTTGTCAGGATCATCAAGGACAGCAAGGGGTGAAGGAAGGCTCTCAGAACGCTCAGTACTGCTGGCAGCAGGTGACACCGGTTTGAAGAAAGTGGTGAGGGTTGTTTGCTTCACGGCATTTTGTTTTTCAGCATAAATTTGCTTGTAAGCAAGAAGGATCGATTGCAGGGAATGACTGAAATGCTGACTCCGTTCTAAACTTGGGTCGATGTCCATCGCCATTTGTGCCAAGTGTTCCGCAGCCTTAAAAAAATTCTGCCAGTTGCTTCACCGTAAAATCCTTCACCTGCAACTCGACACTTTCCTCTTCATCATTATCAACTTCAGTCTAAGTTAAATGCAGAAGGTCATCAACACTTAATTCTTCATCATGAGAATCCAGGAGTTCTACCACATCAGCAGTCTCGAGATCTGAGAATCCTTCCCCACCAATTTTACGGCTCAGGGCCACACAATCCTGGACAGCTGCAGTGAAGACAGGAAACCCTTGAGGGTGTGCACACTCCGCCCAAATTGATTTCCACACTCCATTGAGAGTGGAAGACCTGACCTCTTTCCTGGATTCATCAGTGTTGTTGATGGCATGTCTGATGTTGAAGGACTTCCACCATTCCCTCACCGTTGGCAAACTCCCGTGATTTTCAAAATTGTCTGTTGCTTGCAGCATCTGAGAGAGAGTTCGCCGTTTATATATATATATAAAAAATACACCTTGAATGTGGATATCACACCTTGGTCGAGTGGTTGAATCAGCAATGTTGTGTTAGGCAGCAGGAAACGCACTGTTGTGTTAGGATGAATGCTGTCCAAATGTTTAGGATGGGCTGGCGCATTGTCTAGCAACAATAGAACTTTAAAGGCAAGATTTTGTTCCCGGCAGCAGCGTTCAACTTCAGCAGCAAAATGATTAGCAAACCAGTCTTCAAAGATCTGACCAGTGACCCATGCTTTATTGTTAGCTGCCCAGTGGACAGGAAGCATATTCTTACTCAAACCCTTAAAAGCACGGGGGTTTAGTGAATGGTAAACTAAAACAGGCTTCATCCTACAGTCTCCTTTGGTATTGGAACACATAAGCAAAGTCAGTCTATCCTTTGCTGCCTTGAATATGTAAGTGCGTTTCGACATACACTTCCAAAAAAGCCCGGTCTCGTCTGCATTAAACACCTACTTTGGTGTGATGCGTAACTCAGCTATCATTGTCCACAACTGCTCAGGGTAGCGTTCAGCGGCTTCGTGGTCAGCACTAGCTTGCTCACCACGCACAGCTAAGTTGTGAAGCTTGTGACGATTAACAAACTTAGCAAACCATCTCCTACTTGCATTAAAGTTAACAATATCACTGGACACTTCCTCACTAGCCTCTGAACAAAGGCAACCATAAATTTCCAAAGCTTTCACACGAAGATGATTGGAACCAAGAGTTGTTTTATTTCTTTGTTTCATGGTCAATGTACAAACTCACCATTTTCTCCATTTTTGTCATAATTGGGTTATGCACTTTGGTAACAATCTTTGAAGACACTTGTGATGAATCAATGACTGCACTTTTTATTTTCTCAGCATTTTTCTTTGTTTCTGATTGTGGACTCACCCAGGCCAAAGTAGCGTCCCGGACCTGTGTTGCCTTCACCCGATGCCGCCCTATTTATAATTTCTAACTTTTTTTCAAGAGTCAAAGTGGTTCTCTGTGGCTTGGCTGATGGTTCAGGACTTGACATAGGCTTAGGAGGAATAGTTAAATATTTCAAGAACAAAGTCACTGCACTGTAGGTAAAACCAACAAAAGTTTAAGAGCGCAAGATCGCACATTCACACGTTGCCAAAACCAATGCGAGACTGGTGGGAGTAAGACTGTGAGGCATGTGCACGTGACTTGTATTAGCGGGAAGGCAGTGCTCCTCGCATAACCGAGTTTTGGACACATATAAGGAGACATTGGTAGAAATAGGTTGCTTGCATAACTGAATCTGCATAGTCTGAAACGCATATAATGAGGATTAGGTATATTGCTTTATGGCTGTTTCCTTCAGACTTGTGCCTTAGGTGATTTCTTTTGTTCTTTCCAGCTTAGAATGGTTAAAACAGCTCAGCCAAACACTGGAACCAGACAACCAGATCACAGGCTGTTCCTTCTGCATGTCTGCCACTTTACATAATAAACAGCTTCTTAACTGAGAATGACCTCGGGTTGAACAGATCATCAATAGAAACTCCTTGTGTCTATGTTCACTTGCTCTGATTGTTACCCTTGAGCAAGAGCTGGTTCACCAAACATTTCACAAAATGGTGACTGCAAGAACAGTCTCACAAAATGGCCACCTGACTTCAACCACATGGCAAGAATAAACATTTTTGCTGCGTCTATTTCTACTGTGTTTGCCCAATTCCTATTTGCTAATTTGAAGACTGTGGTTCTTTCTGGGCAACATCTCCCACCTCTTTATCCAAAGAGATGTATCTTAGGATCATTATCCTTTTCTCATTCAGATGACTGTCATAGAACTACAATGGACCCTCAAAGTATGCTACACTCATTATATAAAAGACATAAGTAATATTTACTTAATCACCCACTTTTTTTACTAAGTCTTTTCAGATTTTTAAGAACATCATCCTCTAAATCTAATTATCCCATATTTTCAGTCTTCCACTTTCTAAATTGATATACATTAAGCATTGCAATTAACAACATACATAAAATTAGCATTACAGCATCAAGCAATGCGATTCTCACCCATTGATGTATTTGATCACCAATTTCAAAACTTGCTCCAAAAATCTGAGTCATGGAATGTGCAGTTTGCAGTCAAGTGAGGTATCAATGGCAACTCGGTAACATATTTCCACAATTATTGATCTGTATCACTACATTGGATTGTGAGGTTCTACGTTACTATGTCTGCTGTTGGCTGAGACAGTGTTCATTCTTCAGTAGCTGGATCTAAAGTTGAGTTTCCAATGGTGTTGTTCCAGATGACAGTTTTTCCATCCCTCAGTATAAATTGTGCCATTATTGCAACGTGTTTATCCCACCAGTGCATACAGTAAGAAAGACTATACAAGGGGTGATTGATAAGGTAGAAGGAGTCAATTTTAGAAAACCTAACACATATTTTTCAACATAGTCCCCTCCTACTTAGTCCAGCGGTCATGGAGCATACGGATCCCTTCTTTGTAGAAGTGGTCCACGGCAGGGATGATTGATAAGTTTGTGGCCTAAGGTAGAAGGAGATGAGTTACTAACTTCAAACTTTCTGCATTATCACTCAGAGTTGAACTGCACGTGTATGTAAAGATAGCATCTTGGACCTCCAGGTGGTCCACAGCAGGGGTGATTGATAAGATCATGGCCTAAGATAGAAAGAGTTGAGTTAGACAGTTCTCATTACATGCACGTGCAGTTCAACTCTGAGTGAAAATGCAGGAAGTTTCAAGTTAATAACTCATCTTCTTCTACCTTAGGCCACAAACTCATCAATCACTCTATGCTGTGGACCACTTCTGGAGGTCCAAGAAGCCGACTTCTACAAAGAAGGGATCCGTATGCTCCACGACTGCTGGACTAAGTGTGTAAATGTAGGAAAAATAAATGTGCTAGGTTTTCTAAAATTGACGCCTTCTACCTTAGGCCACGAACTTATCAATCACCCCTCATAATTCACAGGTAAGATAGACAATGAACAATTTTCATTAGTACTGAAAGCCACAAGAATTTTTGTGATACTTGTCCACATTGTGAACCTTTTCTCTCTACTTTCCCTCTGTACAGTGTTCTTCTGTGTACAGCTAATAAAGATGAAAGCAATCGTCAGAAAATACTTGGTTTTTACAGCCCCAATACATATCTCTCACATGAATCACTGCCCCACTCAATATTCACATGAGCGTGATCCCACAGAACTATAATCTTACCATGGCCATCATTAACTGAAGGCTGCTTAGTAATTGGACCTAAAAAGTGAGTATTATTCCCACTGGGGAAACTTGATAATGTCACCTCCTAGAATTTTATATAAGAGCTGTACACTTGTACTCACTGGAATACCTTAGATTTTGTTGATGTACATCAAACCATTCACCCTGACGTAATACAAATTTGATTCTCTATTGCTCCTTTGTTAGCCCCACATTAATCAAGTCCATGAGAGAAATTGTTTTTGATCACTGAGTGTTTGCTAAGTATTGACATCACTGTTGATGCATTTGCCTGCTGTAATGGATCTGGAACAAGACTGACTCTGGCCCCAGTCATTATTAATTCCCTTCATACGTTATTCCAAAATACATTATTCCCTTCATCTTGTGTTAAATACAATCTAGGTTTTAAAGGTTTACACTTTCTTTTAGCCTTTCCAGGGTTCTTGCTTCTCTCTGGCATCCCAACAGCTTATCGTACCAGTGGGTCATTTGGTTTCATGTCTCCCCCTCTAACTGCAAATTTCACATAAGACCACTCAGCTTTTAGTAAGCGCTCCCTTGTGCTCTTTTTATAAATCTGACCCTGCTCCTTCTATCATTTATTTTAAAACATTCATTATCTTTCTTTTGCTTCTCTGTCAAAGCTATAACCTTAATCTGTTGTTTCCTCTGTCTTCCAATTTGCCCAGTCAGCAACTGCCCTGTCCAGCTGTAGCTTTGTTTTGCAGACTTGTTAGTCTTATTCCACCATCAGGATAATTTTGAGTGAGCATTCACCTTTATGACTCTGGATTCTTTTATCGTTACACATATCCTGCAGTTGGTTCTCCTTGCACCATCCTGAACAGGTTAAAAAAAAGAAATTAAACAGAGCTTTTCCTTTGAGTCTTTGTTCTTGGGTATTGCTTTATATGATCTCTTTCTACCTTCCCTCTCCCCTTTTTGTTCTGATACAAATGGTCCCTTGGCTCATTTGCTGTCATCCTGATACTTGTGTGGTTCTTTAGTACAATGAAGTTAATCTCCAAGGAAGGTAGAAACTTTAATACCCTTTACAATAGTCGATCGCGATTGACCGGTCGATCTTTGAGGGTTTCCCAGTAGATCCTGGGGAAAGAAAAAGAAATACACAAATACTGTTGTAATGTGAGCATTATAAAAATAAGTAATACTAATTAGGATAATGGTAATATAGCAATACTCCCGCTATGGAAAGCTGTTTGTAAAGAGGTTGCTTCTGGGTTTGCGGGGTTTTTCTTTCTGCCCGGGGCGCATGTGTGTATAGCCCCTTCGCCATGCACTGCGGTTCAGTGAAAACCTCTATGTTAAATATTGGTTTTGTCGTCCCAGGTAAAGTTGTTCCTTTGGGCATGAAGTTGTCGAGTGGTCCTTTTTCAAAGTAGAAGTTACTACAAATACGTTATGCCTGATAAACCTTCTGATGCAAAAGCAAATTTTACCCGTAGAGCGTATATGTGAGTTGTTTCTAACCCACACTTAGTTGCTTTCCCTGGTTATTGTGTTTCTCTTTTTCCACTACCCAGCATCATGTGTCATGTGTGCTGACATCATGTGACTGTTGTATTTTTTTCAGCATAGCTTGTGCTGCATCAAAGTGACCAATTAGATTAGATAAAAGTATAGGCTGTCGCAACTGGCACTCGCTGGAGATATCCTGCAAGGTAGCTAGCTAGCATGGTGGAGGCTGCACAAAAGGCGAAAACATACAAATTCCATCCAGAATGGGAAGAGGAATTTGTATTTACCTTGGTGAAAGACAAGTGTGTATGTATGTTGTGCCACCAAACACAAGCACTGACTAAAAAAGGGAATCTGGAGTGACACCACAACACCAACCACCAGAAATTGAAAGACACCTACCCCCCCCCCCCCCAAAGAGCGCAATCCGTGCCAGGAAAGTTGAGGAGCTGAAATCGGGGTTGAAGGCCCAGCAATTGTTTTTCACAAAGCATACTGCTCAAAATAAGGCTGCTATTGAAGCATCATTTCATATAAGTCACCTTTTTGCTAAACACAAGAAGCCTTTTACAGATGGTGATTTATTCAAGGAAGCAATGGCCATTACCGCAGAGACTGTTTTTAATGACTTTAAAAACAAAAACAACCTCAAAACCGCAATACGTAATATACTGCTTGACCTGCAACAGTGACAAGGACCATGGTCCTGGAAAACGTTGTCACGTTTTTACTGTGTACTGTACCAGCAGTTATGGTCAAAACGACAATAAAAAGCGACTTGACTTGAAGGAGGGTAGAGTCACTGTCAGAGGACGTGGATTGACAAGTGTTAAAGGACTTGTCACTGTGAATATTTTTCACTACGGTTTGATGAATCCCTGGATGTAATGCAAACAGCTCAGCTTGTTGTATTTGTCAGAATGGCTTTCCAGGATTTTACAACAAAGGAGGACTTCTTCACTCTTTTGCACTTAAAGGAGAGAACGAGAGGTGAGGATATTTACAATGAGTTTTAAAAAATATGTCCGTGAACTTGACATCCCCGTTCATAAACTGGTGGCAATTACTACTGATGGGGCCCCAGCAATGCACTGTTTTATAGCACTGTGCCGTAATGACCCTGAGTTTCCCGACTTCTTGGATTATCACTGTGTGATTCATCAACAGGCCTTGGCTGGGAAGGATATTGCTGCATTTATTTCAAACCCATTTCTGCCGATCGATATAGGACAGATAGCAGCCAAATTCCAGCAAGTATTTGGTGTGCCAAGTGATATTGAAACGGAAGTAATTGATTTGCAAAATGACATCAAGATTAAAACAAGATTGAGGGATGGTGACTTTTGGGGGCTTGCCAGCAGTGAGATTTTTCCTCTTCTCACCACATGTGCGTTAGGAGTCAGTGCCTACTTTGGGTCAACTTATCTGTGTGAAGTTGCATTTTCACAGATGAAAATTATTAAATCTAAGTACAGGAGCTGTCTGACTGACAGACACCTCACAGACTGTCTCAGACTGGCTGTCTGTAGTTATGAGCCAAATTTCAGGGAACTAGCAGAAGGTATTCAGCCCCAGTCATCACACTGAGAGCAACAGTCAATTTTTATTCATTTATTTTTCATGTTGAAATAAAATTAAATAATGAAACTTAGAATTAAAGGTATGAAGTATTGTAATATTCTTAAAGAAAGACAGCTATGGCCTGTTTGATATGCTAGTTACAGTGTTTTCCTGGTTGAATTCATGTGAAAGTTTGACAAAAGCATTTTATGTAATTCAAATACAATTAGCCCAAGTAAAAGGCCTCAAGTTGGAAGTACAATCTGAGCTGTTTTTTCTTTAAACGATTTAGTAGGTCGATTTTGCCTTTCACTAAGGCCGACGTAGGGGATCTTGGGCTTAAAAAGGTTGGTGACCTCTGCTTTACAATTAGGTCTCAACCCTGCAGCATCAGGCCTGACTGACTGAGTCATTTTAATTTAAACATCCAGCAGCAGCTAGATAAATCCAAAGTATTTCATCAAATGTCACACAAATAAATAAATGAAATACATAAAATACACAGGCTACACAGAGGTCTCTTTATTTGGCACCTAATATCTAATAAAGTGGTCACTGAGTATGTGTTCATGGTCTTCTGCTGCTGTAACCCATCCACTTCAAGTTTTGACATGTGCATTGAGAGATGCTCTTCTGTATGCCGTTGTAGTAATGTGGTTATTTGAGTTGTCAGCTTGAACCAGTCTGGCCATTCTCCTATGACCTCTCTCATTAACAAGATATTTTCGCCCAAGTTCAAATTCAGTTGTTAATCAACCATCATGAATATAACATTAGCAGCACTAACAGAAGTTTTAATTTTGCTGAGATGTTGTAGCCACTACAATGCCATTATGGCATGAAATAATTTTTCATTCTCCTTGCAGGCATTGGATGACTTTTTTATAGCAGTGACAGCTGATGGGAGTATTATATATGTGTCAGAAAATGTGACTTCTTTACTTGAACATTTACCAGTAAGTCTATTTTACATTGTTTGGCAACTTGCATGTGTGGTGGGTTTATTAAAGTTTGAATCCCCTTTTACAGTAAATAGTATAATGTTTTTAAAAAAATGCATATTTCTGCAAAGAGAAATGTAGGTCTTCCCTAGAGTATGAATGCCTAACATATGGATAGCCTTTATATGTGAACAAGCAACTGGGTGACTAGAATGATAAATTTGATGGCTTCTGCAGTGGGACTATTGTGTGGGAATGTGGTTCATAGCAATGTTATTGCATCTTGCAGAGAACACTTGAGAACACACGAGTTAATATGTTGGTTGATTACCGGTTAGTGTATGCTTTGTATTTAAATATATTGCCAAGCAGCCACGTTTATGACCTGGTAACCGTTTGGATTGTGAATGGTTTTCAGGAACGGCGCTTTCTTGTAACTTGGAGTCGTACGCAGTGCCTTGAAAAAGTATTCAACCAGCACCCAACCCTTTGTTCACATAATGACTATTACAACCAGGGATTTTGATCAATTTAACTGAGAATTTTTATTTGTGAATCACGTGCTTTTTTTTCACAGTAGAACCCAAAAAAGAGGGGAAATTGTAAAGCATGAAGAACTAAAAATTGAGAAACTGAAGTGTCAGCAGTTCAAAAGTATTCATCTCCTTTTGCTCAGTTGAATCACTTCTTGCAGATATGACAGACAGTAGCCTTTTTGGATAAGTTTCTATTAGCTTTGCACAATGTGATGGAACAAGATTTACCCATCCACCCTTGCCAAATTGCTCAAGCTGCGCCATGTTAGTTGGGGTGGCAGCGGTCAGCAATCTTAAAGTCTTGCCAGAGGTAAACAAGAGAAAATCTGCAGATGCTGGAAATCCAATCAACACACACAAAATGCTGGAGGAACTCAGCAGGCCAGGCAGCATGTATTGAAAAGAATAGACAATTAACTCGAAGTCCTGAAAAGTTTGAGACCCTTCATCAGGACTGGAACAAAAAGATGAGAAATCAAAGGTGTTCCCAGAGATGTTTGATCAGGTTAATGTCAGGACTTTGACTGGGCCACTCAAAGACATCAAATTTCTTCATTTTAAGCCACTCCTTGGTTGCTCTGGCAGTGTGCTTTGGGTCATTGTCCTGCTGAAAGATAAACTTGCTCCCTAGTTTAAGCTTTCTGGCAGAAGCTAATAAGTTTTTATCCATCTGTGTTTAGCAGCATTCATCTTCCTGTCAATCCTGACCAAATTTCCAGTCCCTAATGTGCAGTATTAGACTTGCACCACACATACCACTAAAAAGGAGCATATCATTGCCCATAAAAACTTTGCAAAGCGTTACTGCCTTAGAAGATAGTGCAAGTAGTAGGTCTTGTCATACGAGACTAAAGTAGAACTTTCTGCCCTCAGCAGTAAGCGGTATGTGTGGCATAAATTAATAATGTGCATCAGCTAGGTAACACCATCCCTACTATAAAGTATGGTGGATGTAGCATTATACTATGGGGATGCTTTTCAGCAGTAGGGACTGGAAATCTAGTCAGGATTGATGGGAAGATGAATACTGCTAAATATAGAGAGATCCTGGATAACAACCTGCTAGCCTCTGCCAGAAAGCTTAAACTGGGGAGGAAGTTCATCTTTCAGTAGGACAATGTCCAAAATGGCACTGCCATGGAGTTGCTTCAAATAAAGAAAATTGTTGCCCTTGAGTGGCCCAGTCAGAGTCCAGACCTTAACCCGATCGAATATCTCTGGCAAGATCTGAAGTTTGCTGTCCGTCGCTGTTCTGCAACTAACCTGGCACAGTATGAGCAATTTTGCAAGGAAGAATGGGCAAATCTTCCTTCATCACGTTGTGCAAAGTTGATAGAGGTGGTTCAACTAAGTAAAAGGAGATAAATACTTTGAACTGCTGACAATTTAGTTTTTCATGCTTACAATTTTACCTGTTTTTTGTTTTTTGGAGCTCTACTGTGGGGGGAAAAAGGAGCATAAATAGATCAAATTCCCTGGTTGCAATGCACATTTATGTGAACAAAGGTTTGGAGGCTGAATACATTTTCAAGGCACTGTATATCTAGTTTGTTTAAAAAGTAAAATACTACTAGTGTTCTGGAAACATCCAGAAACAATTTTTGTTTTCAAGGGATTAGAATTTTGACATTTTTTTTCATGTGTAGACCTTGCATTGTTTCTTTGTCTCTCCATAGTCAGATCTTCTGGATCAAAATCTTTTGAATTTTCTGTCCGAAGTGGAGCACTCAGCAGTTTATACATTCCTCTCCTCAAATATTGGAAAGTGATTCTTTGATCCCAGATTATTTAAACTGTAAGTGATCTGCTAGCTTGCTGGGATGTGGCTCTTTCTTTAAAATACTTTTGCTGAGCTGCTTACCAGTTGGTATTGCACAAAATAAATGCAATGAAAGGACACTAGTTCTGTAGGGATACTGGGGTCTATTTTCAGTTGGTCTTGTAGTTAGCATAAGGTGTTCAAACTGTTATTTTGAAAACGTCTTGGTAGCTTCCGTTTGAAACTAGAATTGGTGTACAATATTTATAAACTGATCTGTTTTATTAATGTTGTCCATGAAGTTGATATTTTTGTTTAAAATTAAAAATATAAAAAATGGCCAGTCAATTTACATTCTGATTTTATTTAGTATAATATTTTAACGAGTAAACACTGTGTTTGTAGAAAGAAATGGTGTTTCATTTTGAAAGTTCTTTGTAAATGTCTAGAACAAATAAAACTTTGTTTTCACTGAAATTCGTGGAAACATATGGCAGTGAAAGAGTCTATTCTTCCCATTCCATGTTGCTTAGAGTAGAGATGTTTATTTTATACCCACATCCTGACTTTTGATCTTTGAAAAATAGGTGACTTCCAGCTATACAATAAGTATGTTGAGGGTTTCCACCTCCACCGCCCTGTCTGTCTCCCTGTTCTTTGCTTCAAATAATTCTGGTACTCCCTTCAAATTTTTCAGCTGAATATCATGAACTTGTTATTAGCTGTGTCATTGCTAAGGGAAATCTGCAGCCTCTCTAGGCCTCCCATAACTATTAATATCTCAATTAACTCACCCCTCAGCCACCTTGGCTTCTTAAAAAAAAAAAAGTTTTGGCCTGGAGAGCCTCTCATTATTGGAATTTGCCAGTACTAGCAATATCCTTGTGCATTTCCTCTGAGTGTTATTATATTTTCAATGTTCTGAATTTCTGAGAATGGTTCACATAGAGCAATAATTCACATGAATGACAAATAATTAGTTTAATAATTTTGAGTGAGTGTTACTTATCAAATGTCTGCATTATTGATGATAAACAACTGTTCAGAAATGGTGAATAGCTGTAATGTATTTCATCATTTTTATTGCTTTTTAAAAATGAATTAAATTTTATGCAGAGTAAATATAGCCAGATCTATGTTTCTCCTTCAGCTAAGGTTTCCTACACACAGTCCCACCAGGGGTAAGGTCTGCACATGTGAAGATTGAAAAATCTTGCATGCTTTTTCATGTCTTCTGCAGTCGTTGCCCATTCTATGTCAGTGGTGAATAAAACACTTTGGCCATTATTTCTTTGGTCTTGCTGATAAAAGTTGAAAATTTTACTGTTTATTACATATTCAACTATCAACTCTTAAATTGATTTTACTTGTTTATGTGGACAAATGTAATACTTTTCTCTATATTATGAATGGAATCTCCCTATTTAGCATCTTGATAAGGAATGCATTTATGTTTAGGAATCTACCACCTCTCAGGGATACCACTTAAAAGAGGTTCTAACACAAAGAAAACTTGAGACAGAAGATTCCACTGCCTTGAATGCTTATTTTGAAACATTCAGAATTAAGAATGCCAACAAAAAAGTTTATACAACAGCACTGGAATTTTATTGCCAGTTCTTGGACATGGTATATCATCCCAGAAAATCCAATTGGAGACACGGGCAGGATGAAGAAAAAAATTAGGCTCATGACTGCAGCAATAAGAAGTCATTTGGGTACGTACCATGATGATAGAGTTCCGAGCTCGGCATTCTTGACTCCTCGGGAGAGAAGTAATCACATCATCTTCTCGTACCTTAACATCATTTTACTACCCAGGATATAAAAATTGCACGTAAAAATGGTTGGAAAAGTATTCTGCTACAATGAATGGAGGATCATTCCAAACTCATTGGTTGATATAGATTGGCCAGAACAGTGTGGAAGAAAACCTTCAATTTTGTTTTAAAATATAGAAACCCTTGGCTACATCAAACTGTCTTTGATCAAATCTGTTTCTTCACAAGTGTAGATGGAGATTAATTTTTATACTCTTCCCCCCCCCCCCCCCCCCGCACCCTATGGACTATTCAAGTAGAAATGTAGAAATGATTTAATGTTTCCTGATCAACCAGATGATAAGGTCATTTTTTGTATTTGGTGTTATCAAAGAATCGAATAGTCAGAGTTGTAAAGAAACAATAGATTTTGTTTGAGTTGTTGCAAATAAGGGTATTATTCTTTCAGAGATTGGTTGTTAAAATGATTTAATTAATGATGTGATTCTGTTCATATTGTGTGGTGGAGCTTATATCATTGTAGATGTATGAAGCTTTGAGCTTTAGTGAGTTTCATCAGTTATTTGCTATCTATGGGGGAGCATAGGAAAAATAGTCTGGAGAAGGTGGATGAAGCTGTTTGACAAGTTGAACGGCAGAATCACAATAGAAGCAGCTTGCTTAAATAATATTTTGGAAACAGATTGTCTATTATATTTTGTTAAATTAAATATTTTGCAAGAAAATCTTCCTATTGTTAAATTCCATCCTTTTTGCAATGAAGGCCAAAATGCTCTTCACTGTCTTAAATACTTGTTGGATCTATCTCCCAGCTTGTTGTAATTTATGCAGAAGAAAATCTAGGTTCTTCTGTACTTAAGTTCAAAGTAAATGTATTGTCTTAAGTACATATTTTTATCATAGACTACCTTGAGATTCATCTTATAGACAATAGGTGCAGAAGTAGACCATTCAGCCCTTCGAGCCTGCACTGCCGTTTTGAGATCATGGCTGATCATCTACTATCAATACCCGGTTCCTGCCATGTCCCCATATCCCTTGATTCCCCCATCCATAAGATACCTATCTAGCTCCTTCTTGAAAGCATCCAGAGAATTGGCCTCTACTGCCTTCCGAGGCAGTGCATTCCAAACCCCCACAACTCTCTGGGAGAAGAAGTTTTTCCTTAACTCTGTCCTAAATGACCTACCCCTTATTCTCAAACCATGCCCCCTGGTACTGGACTCTCCCAGCATCTGGAACATATTTCCTGCCTCTATCTTGTCCAAACCCTTAATGATCTTATATGTTGCAATCAGATCCCCTCTCAATCTCCTTAATTCCAGCGTGTACAAGCCCAGTCTCTCTAACCTCTCTGCATAAGACAGTCCTGACATCCCAGGAATTAACCTTGTGAATCTATGCTGCACTTCCTCTACAGCCAGGATGTCCTTCCTTAAGCCTGGAGACCAAAACTGTACACATTTTCTTGTGAGCATTCACAGTAGATACAAAAAACACAATAGATTAACTGAAAAACTACACACAAAGACAAACAAGCAACCAATGTGCAAAAGACAAATTGTGCACTTAGAAAAAGAAAATCAAAATGATAATTGTTATGGTTTGTAACTCCAGAAACTAGTCAAAAGCAAACCAGGAGCCAGGATATGTTTTACCTAATTCATTTTGCTTTTAGTGAGGTGATTACATATGGTGTGGCGTAATAACATATGCCATTCACGTATTTCTTACATGTAACCCATAATGAATGTGTAAACTATATTGATAACACTCAAATATCACTGAAATGTTAAATATACTACACTCCTTGTTTAACTACAAAAATCCTACTCAAAATAGAATGCATCTCAACTCAAATATGTAACATTGTTCTCTAGTCATCTTGTATATACAGTGCCTATAAAAAAGTATTGTTTTATGACATTGAATCAGTTGATTTAATTTCGCTTTTTTTTGACACAATCAACAGAACAAGATTTGTGTCAAAGTGAAAACAGATCCCTACAAAATGATCTAAATTCATGACAAATATAAAACACAAAATAATCGATTGCATAGTTACTCAACTCCTTCAAGCCAGTATTTAGTAGATGCACCTTTGGCAGGAATTATAGCCTTAAGTCAATGTGAATAGGTCTCCATCAGCTTTGCACATCTGGACACTGCTTTTTCTCCCCCATTCTTTACAAAACTGCTTAAGCTCTGTCAGATTGCATGGGGATCGTGATTGAACAGCTCTTTTCAAGTCTAGCTACAAATTCTGAATTAGATTGAGGTCTACACCCTGACTTGGCTACTCTAGGACATTAACTTTGTTTTTAAGCCATTCCTGTGTAGCTTTGGCTGCATGCTTGGGGTCATTGTCTTGCTGGAAAACAAAGTTCCCCAAGTTGCAGTTCTCTTGCAGACTGCATCAGGTTTTCTTTGTATTTTGCCCTCTATCTTCACAAGGCTTCCAGGGCCTGCTGCAGAGTAGCATTCCCTCAGCATGATGCAGCCACCACCATGTTTCATGGTAGGGATAGTGTATTTTTGATGATAGGTGGTGTATGGCTTATGCCAAACATAGTGTTTAGTCTGATGGCCAAAAAGCTGAATCTTGGTTTCATCAGACCAGGGAACATTCTTCCAGCTGACTTCAGTCTCCCACATGCCTTCTGGCAAACTCCAGCTGAGATTTCATGTGAGATTTTTTTTCCAACAGTGGTTTTCGCTTTGTCACTCTCCCATAAAGTTGCAACTGGTAAAGCACCTGGGCAACAGTTGTATGTGCAAACTCTCCCATCTCAGCCACTGGAGCTTGTAAGTCCTCCAGAGTTGTCATAGGTCACTTGGTTGGCCTCCCTCTCTAGTCCTCTTCTTGCACAGTAAGTCAGTTTTTGAGAATGACCAGCTCTAGGGAGATTTACAGCTGTACCATATTCTTTCCATTTATTGATGATTGACTTAACTGTACTCCCCATTTTAACCTCTGAACTTCGTGTTTTATATTTGTAATTAATTTAGATCACTTTGTAGAGATCTGTTTTCACATTGAAACAACAGTCTTTTACTGTTGATCAGTGTCCAAAAAAAAGCTAAATTAAATCACTGATAATGTTGTAAAACACTAAAACATGAAAACTTCCAAGGGAGGTGAATACTTTTTATAGGCACTGTATACACAGTATACTCTTTAATACATCTACAATGTAAACATCCACAGCATATTAAATTTTAAGTGGTTCTATTCAACCCTAAAGATTTAATTGCTATGGAGGATTTCTTTCTCTTGTGGGATAATTGTTGTGTATTTAATATCATTAGTATTTGTGTGTGTGTGTGTTCACCCTCCCTTGGAGGTTTTCATGTTTTATTGTGTGTGTATTCATGTGTATACACACACACACACACACACACACACACACACACGCAGAAGTCGGCCATTCGGCCCATCGAGTCTGCTCTGCCATTTCAGCATGAGCTGATCCAATCTCCCCTTTAGTCCCATTCCCCCGCCTTCTCACCATAACCTTTGATGCTCTGACTACTCAGATACCTATCAATCTCTGCCTTAAATACACCCAATGACCCGGCCTCCACTGCCGCCTGTGGCAACAAATTCCATAAATTCACCACCCTCTGGTCTGGCTAAAAAAAATTTTTCGGATCTCTGTTCTGAATGGGCGCCCTGCTATCCTCAAGTCATGTCCTCTCGTACTAGACTCCCCCACCATGGGAAACAACTTTGCCACATCCACTCTGTCCATGCCTTTCAATATTCGAAATGTTTCTATGAGGATCCCCTCATTCTTCTAAGCTCCAAGGAGTACAGTCCAAGAGCGGTCAAACGTTCCTCATATGTTAACCCTCTCATTCCTGGAATCATTCTAGTGAATCTTCTCTGAACCCTCTCCAACGTCAGCACATCCTTTCTTAAATAAGGAGCCCAAAACTGCACACAGTACTCTTCAAGTGAGGTCTTACCACTGCCTTAGAGCCTCAACATCACAACTCTGCTCCTATACTCTATTCCTCTAGAAACGAATGCCAACATTGCATTTGCCTTCTTCACCACCGACTCAACCTGGAGGTTAACCTTAAGGGTATCCTGCACGAGGACTTCCAAGTCCCATTGCATCTCAGAACTTTGAATTCTCTCCCTATTTAAATAATAGTCTGCCTGTTTATTTCTTCTACCAAAGTGCATGACCGTACATTTTCCAACATTGTAATTCATTTGCCACTTTGTCCATTCCCTCAACCTATCCAAGTCTCTCTGCAGACTGTTTCCTCAGCACTACCAGCCCCTCCACCTATTTTTGTATCATCAGCAAACTTAGCCACAAAGCCATCTATTCCATAATCCAAATCGTTGATATAGAACGTAAAAAGAAGCGGCCCCAACACGGACCCTTGTGTAACACCACTAACCGGCAGCCAATCAGAATGGGATCCCTTTATTTCCACTCTCTGTTTCCTGCCAATCAACCAATGCTCTATCCACGTATGTAACTTTCCCATAATTCCATGGGCTTTTATCTTGTTTAGCAGCCTCATGTGCGGCACCTTGTCAAAGGCCTTCTGAAAATCCAAATACACAACATCCACTGCATCTCCCTTGTCTAGCCTACTTGGAATTTCCTCAAAAAAATTGCACTAGGTTTGTCAGGCAGGATTTTCCTTTAAGGAAACCATGCTGAGTTCTACCTATCTTGTCATATGCCTCCAGGTACTCCGTAACCTCATTCTTGACAATCAACTCCAACAACTTCCCAACCACCGATGTCAAGCTAACAGGTCTATAATTTCCTTTTTTGCTTCCTTGTCCCCTTCTTAAATAGCGGAGTAACGTTTGCAATCTTCCAGTCCTCTAGAACCAGGCCAGAATCTATCGACTTTTGAAAGATCATTGCTAATGCCTCTGCAATCTCCACTGCTACTTCCTTCCGAATACAAGGGTGCATTCCATCTGGTCCAGGAGATTTATCTACCCTCAGACTATTCAGTTTCCTGAGTACTTTCTCTGTCGTAATTGTGACTGTGCATATTTCTCTTCCCTGACACCCTTGAATGTCTGTTATATTGCTGAGGCCTTCCTCAGTGAAGACTGATGCAAAATACTTGTTCAGTTCCTCCGCCATCTCCTTATCTCCCATTACAATTTCTCCAGCATCATTTTCTATCGGTCCTATATCTACTCTCACCTGTCTTTTACTCTTTATATACTTGAAAAAGCTTTTAGTATCCTCTTTGATATTATTTGCTAGCTTCCTTTCATAGTTCATCTTTTCACTCTTAGTGACCTTCTTAGTTTCCTTTTGTAAGCTTTTTAAAAACTTCCCAATCCTCTGTCTTCCCACTAATTTTTGCTTCCTTGTATGTCCTCTCCTTTGCTTTTACTTTGGCTTGGCTTTGACTTCTGTTGTCAACCACGGTTGCATCCATTTTCCATTCAAAGATTTCTTCTTTGGAATATATCTGTCTTGCACCTTCCTCACTTCTCGCATAAACTCCAGCCACTGCTGCTCTGCTGTCCTTCCTGCTAGTGTCCCTTTCCAGTCAACCTTGGCCAGTTCCTCTCTCATGCCACTGTAATTTCCTTTACTCCACTGAAACGCCGACACATCGGATTTCGGCTTCTCTTACTCAAATTTCACAGTGGACTCAATCATGTTGTGATCACTGCCTCCTAAGTGTTCCTTCACTTCCATCTCTCTAATCACCTCTGGTTCATTACACAATATGTACAGTATACATATTACACAATATGGTCCAGTACAGCCGATCCCTTAGTGGGCTCAACAACAAGCTGTTCTAAAAAGCCATCTCGTAGACATTCTACAAGTTCTCTCTCTTGAGATCCAGTGCCGACCCGATCCAGTGGATTTCCCAATCCACTCACATGTTAAAATCCCCTACAATTATCATAACACTGCCCTTCTGGCGAGCCTTTTCTATTTCCTGTTGTAATTTGTAGTCCACATCACTGCAGCTGTTTGGAAGCCTGTAGATAACTGCCATCAGGGTCCTTTTACCCCTGCGATTTCTTAGCTCAACCCATAAAGATTCTGTACCTTCTGATCCTATGTCAACTCTTTCTAATGATTTAATATCATATCTTACCATTAAAGCCACGCCACCCCCTCTACCTACCTACCTATCCTTCCGATACACTGTGTATCCTTGGACGTTCAACTCCCAGAGACATGCATCCTTTAGCCACGTCTCAGTGATGGCCACAATATCATACCTGCTAATCTGTAACTGTGCAACAAGATCATCCACCTTATTCCTTATGCTGCATGCATTTAAGTATTAAAACCTCAAGTCCAGTATTTGGTACTTCTTGCATTGATTGCACTGCAACTCATCCCAATGGCTGCAAATTTGCTCCATCTCCTGCCTGTCCTTCCTGACATCCTTACTGCTCACTACTTTAGATCTATTTCTGTTTTCCCTCTCCTCCGCTCCATTATTCCAGTTCCCATCCCCCTGCCAAATTAGTTTAAACCCTCCCTAACAGCGCTATTAAACCTTCCCACCAGGATATTGCCCCCCCCCCCAGGATTCAAGTGTAACCTGTCCTTTTTGTACAGGTCACACCTGCCCCAAAAGAGGTCCCAATGATCCAGAAACTTGAATGCCTGCCCCCTGCTCTAATCCCTCAGTCACGCATTTATCCTCCACGTCATTCCATTCCTACTCTCACTGTCATGTGGCACAGGCAGTAATCCTGAGATTACTACCTTTGCTCAACTGCCTTCCTAACTCCCTATATTCTCCGTTCAGGACCTCTTTTCCCCCTACCTATGTTATTGGTACCTATATGTACCACAACCTCTGGCTCCTCACCCTCCCACTTCAGGATATCTTGGACATGATCAGAAACATCCCGGACCCTGGCACCAGGGAGGCAAACTACCATCCAGGTCTCCTGATCGCGTCCACACAATCACCTATCTGACCCCCTAACTATCGATTCCCCTATTGCTACTGCCTTCCTCTTCCTTTCCCTACCCTTCTGAGCTACAGGGCCAGATACGTGTGTGCGCCTCACTTAAACTCGAAGTTAGACTCACTTTTTGGACTCCCATGTCTTCCGTGTCTTTGAATTAGTTAATGTTTCGAAGTTACAAAACATAACGTTGGTGAAAAAATATTTTTAAAATGAACCTGAAATGGCTTTCAATCTGTTGAAGCACAGTGAGATGTTTGAACTTAAAAAAAAAACGCAGCAAAGAGCAGTGAGTAAAACATGCAGCGCAGCACAGGTTCTTTGGAAGGGAAGACACAATTGGGTTTTTAAACATAAGTCAGAAATCACTGGCTATGTCAGAAATTACACATTTGATTACACAAAAGATAACTGGAATATGAATATATATGAATATTGAGAACAGTGTTTTGAAACAAATGAAATGGCCAGTGAGAAACAAATTTTGCTGACTGCATTGGATTTAAAGGCAGGCAATTTGCTTTGGTTTGACTGCTCCAATCAAACCAGCAGAAATCAGCTTTGCTGATATTGTCAAAGTAATGCAGGAACATTTAGAACTGAAACCATTGTTAATTGCAGAATGCCTCAACATAAGCAGAATCAAAAGCAGTTTCATAAACAGAATCAAAAAGAAAGGGAGTGCGTTTCAGCATACATGGCTGAACTGAAGAAATCATTTGAGCATTGCTAGTTCAATAATGGGCTTAGTGATGCACTGAGAGATTGTTTAGTTTGCAGAATTTTACATGAAATCATTCAAAAATATCCCCTAACTGAAGCACAGCTTACATTTAGAAGAGCAGTTGAAATTGCTGTTTCAATTGAAACCGCAAAGACACAGTTGAGTTGCAATCAGGAATGAAAGTGCGCGTGAATAAAATTGCAATGTCTAAACAAAAACTGGCCTCCCGAACAAATTGTGTTACTGTTGTGGCTGGGTCTTGCAAACACCAGCAGTTTTAAAAGTATAACTAACAGAAAATGCAACAAAGTGGGACACGTACAAAGAAAATGTTGACAGACAAAAATAAATGGACTGTACGGGGAAGAGGAAAAAGCGAAAAAGTCAAGCTGCAGTTTCAAGAAGAGCACCGATCTACAAGCAGTTGATGAAAAATCTGATGGAGGAGATGACACAGGACTGTGTAGGCTTGAAACTTACAATGTGAAAACTAACAACAGACAAGCAATATGGCTTGCACCAGAGGTGAATGGCAAATTGATTAAAATGGAATTAGACACTGGTTCAGCTGTTTCAGTCATTCTACAAAATAAGCTTGAGAGGCTTTTCAAAGATACTAAACTGAAGCTTGTGGATATTAAACGAATAACTTGCACTGGAAGAAAAAAAAACCCTGTGGGAATGAGATTTCTAACAGTAAAATACAACAACCAATAAGCCACAATGGACTTGTATGTGGTAAAAGCATAGGTCCAGCATTGTGGGGACGTGATTGGCCAAGACAACTACAACCTGGTTGGAGATTCATCCACTACAATTCCTCAGCAATAGAGTCAACTGAAGGCAAATTAAGAAAGGTACTGAACAATTCCACAACTCTATCCATGCTGAACACCATGACCCGTTGCCTACCAGAGGATAATTAGGTGTTGGCGCCAATCTCTGCTTCTCTGTTTGGAAAACATAATTGACCAAGGAAGGACCATGCTGCTCAGAGGAATTGTGAAAGTGACAAAAGCAGTGGTCCGACTACCATAGTTTTTTTTTGTAGGTAACTTATTTGCTTTGTCAATCAGGCAGTTACTTGTGAAATGTGGCTTGGTTTTAAGAGTTTGAGGGCCTTCAGGAAAGATGCAAGCATTTGGCTTTTGTGAGTAAAGAAGCAGAATCTACTCTGTGTGCATTAAGATTATCATATGAACAATAAGCCACTGTAAAAGTAGATGCCAAGACCAAAGCCCAGCTGGATGAATGGAAGGGTTGTTATATGGGCAGCGATTGAAGGTTTTGTGCCTGTACTTGCTAGAATTTAGAAGGGGTTAGGCTCTTATTGAAGCCTGCTCAATGTTGAAAGGCCTTGATAGAGTGGTTGTGAAGAGGATATTTCCTTTGGTAGGGTAGCTGAGGAACAGAGGGTACAGCCTCAAAATGGAGGTATGTCCATTTAGAACAGAGTTGAGGATTATTTTAGCCAGAGGGTGCTAACTCCGTGGAATTTGTTGCCACGTGCTTTTGTGGAGGCCAAGTCACTGGGTATATTTAAGGTGGGGATCGATAGGTTAGTCAAGGCATGAAAGGTTATGAGGAGAAAGCAAGAGAATGGAGTTAAGAGGGAAATGGATCAGCCATGATGAAATAGTAGAGCAGACTCAATGGGCCAAATGGCCCAATTCTGCTCTTGGGTCTCATGGTCTAAGATGCACAAACAAAAAGAAAAAGAGAGGAGATGAAAGGTTGCCAGAGCTGTCAGTGTCAACTCCTAATACCACCACGGAGGAGGCCCCAGATCCTGAGATTGAATTCACAGCCACGTCTCTCCTGCCAAGCCTATAAATGCCCCTTGTTAGGAAAGATGTTATCCCACAAGAGTAAGATGGCCTCCACAGCGATTTAAATCTTCAGGCCTGAATGGGGCAATTGAAAATTTACTATACTGTGGGTATCTGTATATAGTAGTTGTATAATGTACTGTGTATATAGTTGAGATGCATTCTCTGTTGAGTTGGAGTTTATAATTAAGGAAGGGGAGAGTTGTGTATTTAATATCTCAGTATTTGAATAATCTTGTATCAAGTATTGATCAAGCATTCTTGTTAGTTTAAATAATACATTATGGGTTATATGTATAAATATGTGAATTGCATACATCATCATGCTACCGCATAAGTGTGCACCTCACTTAAAGTAAGCACAAAGTTAGATTCGCATTTTGGACTCCTGTGTCTTCCTTTGACTTACTTTATTGCTTTGAAGTTAGAAAACATAACAATGTCTTTCCTGTGTTACGAATGTGCCGCAACTCTGAGGGGCCGAAGGGTACAAAGTCGCCCCCTCCTTTTTGAGAATCGCAAGATCGCTATTACTTCGGGTCTGGGACCCAGGAAATGAGAGGGAGACACGCAGAATCCTCAAGGTTTGGAATGTGTCCTGGTCTCAGCGAAACAAAGCCACTGATAACGGCCATTGTCTCTTGGAGACAGAATTGTGTATTGAGTACTGTACTATTCATTGAAGCCCCTCAGGGGACGACCAGAGTGGGCTGGTTGAGGGATTGCATCATCCCAACCTGATTGACATCTGAGACCCCGTGAGTAAGGATAAAAGAGGGTCTGGGGAACAACCCCTTTAGATGCACCAGGAGAAACGCTAGAAATCCCGTGACAGCGTTTAATAGTGACAGCCGGTGGGGGCTCGTGTGCGTCCTTCCCTCGCCTGGGATTGGCGGGCTCACCACGGAAGAACGGCAAGTTTTTCTCCAAATCTCCCTCTCCCCCCTCCCTCTCCCCCCTCCCTCTCCCCCTCTCCCCCTCTCCCCCTCTCCCCCTCTCCCCCTCTCCCCCTCTCCCCCTCTCCCCCTCTCCCCCCTCTCCCCCTCTCCCCCTCTCCCCCTCTCCCCCTCTCCCCCTCTCCCCCTCTCCCCCCTCTCCCCCTCTCCCCCTCTCCCCCCTCTCCCCCCTCCCCCTCTCCCCCCTCCCCCTCTCCCCCCTCCCCCTCTCCCCCCTCCCCCTCTCCCCCCTCCCCCTCTCCCCCCTCTCCCCCCTCCCCCTCTCTCTCTCTCTCCCTCTCTCTCTCTCCCTCTCCCACCCACCGTTGCCACACAGCGGTCCCCAAAGGCTGCAGCCTGCTTGAACTGAGTGAACTTTATATTTCCATCGGACAATACATTATCCCCTGGACAACGATAGAGCTTATTTCTTATTGATTATTATTATACCCACACTTTTAGATTTAGTATTGACGATGTATATTATCTGTATATTTGCATTGATATTATTTTTGTGTATTTTTACTAATAAATACTGTTAAAAATAGTATCATCAGACTTCAACGGACCTCTCTATCTTTGCTGGTAAGTGACCCAGTTACGGGGTTCGTAACACCTGACATTGGGGGGGAGGGGTCACTCTGCTTGACAGGCGAGACTTGTGCTTCAGTTAGGAGCTGTTTTTGAATGCTTTCTTGTAAGATTCAACACATTTAATGATCTCTCAGTGTATTATTGTCCATCATTGAACTGGAAATGCTCAGACAATTTATTTAATTCAGCCACGTAAGATGAAATGAACTGTCCTTTTTGATTCTGCTTATGAAACCTACTATGTTCTGCAATCAACAGTAATTTTGGTTCTAAATGTTCCTGCATTACACTCATGATATCAGCAAAGCTCATTTCAGCTATTTTGGTTGTAACAGTTAAGCTTCTATGTAAATTGCATGCTTTGTCACCCCATGCACTCAGCAACAGTTGCACTTGTTTTTCATCAACTATTTCATTTGTTTCAAAGCATTGCTCAATTCATCATTTTGTTATTTGTTGTGTAATTGAGCTTGTCTATCTTTACAATGTAGCCACTCATTTCTGCTTTTTTTAAAACTTGTTATTATCACTCGGTATTCAGTATTTATGAACCTGTGGATGTGCTCATTGTTTGTTAATTTAATCTGCTTTCTGCCTTTTTTAAACTCTAATATTTCTTTTCCCTTCCGAAGAAAAATATGCTGTACTTTTTTAAAATGCAAATATCTCTCTCCCAGTCCAAAGAAAAATGTGCCAAGCTTTTTAAAATGCAAATGTCTCTCTCTCTCCCCTTCTAAAGAAAAATGTGCTGCACTTCAACAGGTAGGCAGTCCTCTCAGGTTCGTATCAAAGCTTCCTTGTTGACATTGTTATGCTTTTTGGCTCCAGAAACTGATTGAAAAAAAAAATGAGGTGCTGGTATATGATTTGTCTACTTACTTTTTCTTTTAGTGAGGTGCTTACATTCGTGTATCTAACATATAACTCGTATTGAATTATGTAAACAAAGAATTACTAATCAATATAGTTACAATATTACTGAAATATTACAGAAATATTAAATACATTGCAATATTAACTAAGTAATAAATAATATTGAGAACACAAGGTGTAGTGTTCTTGAAAGTGAGTCTATAGGTGATGGAATCAACTCGGTGTTGGAGTGAATGAAGTTATTCACTGTGGTTGAAGGGTAATAACTGTTCCTGAACTTGGTGGTGTGGGACCAAAGGCTCCTGTACCACCTCCTTGATGGCAGCAGCAAGAAGAAAACATGGTCTGGATGGTGGGGGTCCTTGATGGATACTGCTTTCCTGCAGCAGTGTTCCTTGTAGTTGTGCTCAATGGTGATAGATTGGGTTGTATATTCACTACTTTTTGTAGGCTTTTCTGTTCAAGGGTATTTTGTGTTTTCATACAAGGCCATGTTGCAACCAGTCAGTATTGTGTCTACTGTGCATCTATAGAAGTATGTTAAAGTTTTGGATGAACTGCCAAATCTTTGCAAACTTTTTGGAAAGTATAGGCACTGCTGTACCTTCTTTGTAATAACACATCTGTGCTGACCTAGGACAGATCTTCTGAAATGATAATATCGAGGAATTTGAGTTACTGGCTGTCTCCACCTCTCATCCCCTGATGAAGATTGGCTCATGGACCTCCAGGTCCCGCTTCCTGTAGTCAATAATCAGCTGTTTGGTTTTGCTGGCTTTGAGTGAGAAGTTGTTGTAGCAACATTCAGCCAGTTTTCCATTACATACTGATTCATCACCACCTTTGATTTGACCAACAACAGTTGCATCTTCAAGTTTCAATATGAAGCTGTACTTAATCCTCAGTTATACAGTGATGCTAGAAAGTTTGTGAAACCTATAGAATTCTCTCTGTTTCTGCATAAATATGACCTAAAGTGCAATTAGATCTTCACATAAAACCTAAAACTGGCTAAAGAAAACTCAATTAAATAAATAACACAAGAAGTATACTTGCTCATTTATTTATTGAGAAAAATGATTCAATGTATTTGTTGAAAAAAGTAGGCGAACTTTTGCTTTCAGTACAGTAATAACTTCAACCAAACATTTCTGGTAACTGTTGATCAGTCCTGCACATTAGCTTGGAGGAATTTTTGGCCATTCTGCCTTTCAAAACTACTTCAACTCTGGGATGTTGGTGGGCTTCTTGCATAAACTCGCTTCAGGTGCTTCCACAACATTTCTATAGGATTAAGGTCAGTACTTAGACTTGGCCATTCCAAAACACAAATTTTCTTCTTTTTAGACCTTTCTGATGTTGATTTACTCTTGCCTTTCTTGCATTATTCAGCTTCTATTAAGCTTCAGGCTATCCTGGCATTCTGTAAAATGTCTTGATACAATTTTGAATTCATTGTCCCCTCAACAACTGCAAGCTATCCGGATCATGAGGCATCTTTCCGCTGTGCTTCACAGCTGGGGTGAGGCTTTGGTGAGGGTGTGCAGTGTCCTTTTTCCTCCAAACATAGCAATGTGCATTTCTGTCAAAAAATTCAACTTTTGTCTCATCTGTTCACAGAACATTGTTGCATGTCTGAAGTTTGCTAAAGACCACTGGGATGTTCTGCAACACTTCTGGGACAATGTTTTGTTTTGAAGAGCAGTGGTGTCCTTTATGGTGTCCTTCCATTAACACCATTCTTGTTCAGTATTTTTCTTACAGTGGACACATGAACAGAGACTTTAGCAAGTTTTAGAGATTTCTGCTGGTCTTTTGCTGTTACCCTTGGTTCTTTTTCACCTCCTTCAGCATTGCACATTGTGTTCCTGATGTCATCTGTGTAGGATGCCCATTCCCAGGGAGAGTAGCAACAGTACTGAGTTTCTTCCATTTGTAGACAGTTTCTCTTACTGTAGACTGATGAACACTCCAGTCTTTAGAAATGTTTTTGTAGCTTTTTCGAGCTTGATGCATCTCTACAATTCTTCTAAGGTCCTCTGAAAGTTGTTTTGAGTGAGGCATGGTGCACATAAACAGATCTTTCTTGAAGAGCAGGTTCTGTCAGTAATAGGGCAGGGCATCTCTACAACCCACATCACCAATCTCATCTCATTGATTGGAGCACCTTATCAATCAATCAATCTCATTGATTGATAGCTTTTGTGGAAGGCATTACCCCAGAGGTTCACGTACTTTTTCCAACAAGCACGTGTAATATTGGATCATTTTCCTCAATAAATAAGAAGATAAACAAGCATAATTTTTTTGTGTTATTTATTTAATTGGGTTCTTTTAATCTAGTTTTAGGACCTGTGGGAAGATCTGATCACATTTTATGTCATATTTATGCAGAAATAGAGGAGATTTTACAGGGTTCACCAACTTTCTAGCACTACTGTAACTATAAAGTGAGTTGAGTAGGGGGCTAAGCACACAGCTTTATGGTGTACCTGTGCTGAAGGTGATCATGGAGGAGATATTGCCAATCTAAATTGACTAGTGTCGGCAAGTGAGAAAATTGAGGATTCAGTTGCACAAGAAGGTTCGAGGAGTTTACTTTTACATTTGCTGCTAGAATTTTAAAGAAACCTTTTGGGAAGGGGGGAATCACCTAGGAATTCCTGGAATAGTTTTCCAGACTTGCCAGCAAATTAATGGGTTTGTTTATAGAAATTATTTCAGAATATCATCTGAACAAAGTGATTGCTATGCTTCATCAGTGGAGATCTTGGGAAAGAGGAATTTTCCCATGAGGTGCTCCTTGGCCTAGAGAAGGAAACTTCATCAATTCGTGAATCATTCAGCTAGGAAACAGGCCCTCACTGACCACCCTTTATTACACTAATCCTATGCTAGTCCATTTTATTTTCCCTCCACATTCCCATTAACTCCTTCCCAGCTTTTACCTTCCATCTACAGTTTGTACACACTAGGGTAATTTTACAGTGGTGAATTAACCAACTAACCCTCACATATTTGGCACATGGGAGAAAACCAGAGCATCTGGATGAACCGTGTGTGGTCAGGGTGAATGCACTAGAGTTCGGGGTCAAACTCTGGGTGTTTTGAACAGAAGCTCAAAGCTGCACCAATCTTTGAGCCTCTCACTCATGGTGTGAGCCATCCTGATGATGTTCACTTGTCTAAGCTCCTGTTACGACAAAAGCGGTTGAGTAGAGGAGGCAGATTCCATGTTGTGAAAATAGTCTTTTCAATCTTTTGCTAAATCTGTAGGACTCTTGACTTTTAATGCCTACAGTATTTTAAAATCCCCATTTCATCAAAAACTTTGACAAGCTTCTATAGATGGACAATAGACAGAATGCTGAATGGTTGCATCACTGTCTGGTATGGAAACACCCAATGCCCAGGAATAGAAGTCTAAAGAAATTAGTGGATACAGCCCAGTCCGTCACAGGCAAAGCCCACCCCATTATTAGCACCATTACATGAAGCACTGCCACAGGAAAGCAACATCCATCATCAAGGATAGCCATCAGCAATGCCATGCTCTCTTCTTGCTACTACTATTAGGTCTCTTGGGACCCACACCACCAGGTTCGGGAATCCTACAACTGTCAGGCTCCTGAAAAGGTGTGGATCGGTCCTCTGCTGTTTTACCACTTATTTGACCTGATGGGGACTTCTTCCATCTGCTGACCTCGTTGACTAGGTGCAATGCTTCTCCATGTTGCTTGTCTTCATTAGCAGCCTCTACCCCTCGAATCCTCTCAACTAGTTCCTCTTCCTTCAGTCAGTCATAGGTGCGAAGGTTGCCGGGTTTCCATCGAATTCCGCAGTAAGGATGCTGTCACTGACTGAGACTACACCTCTCAGTGTCTTCTTCGCCTTGTGGTTCAACATCAGCCCTACTCTGCCTTATGCTGACATCGTTGTCAGCTCTCTCCATGTGGACAAGGTGATGAGGTGCATCCCCTCTACCTCTGTGAACCTTATCTCTTCGTCTAGGTGTACATGACAGTGTTCTTGGATCCCCAGGATGGAGATTACGTATCTGCTTGCCTGTGATGCCAACTCTGTGCATCGAGGCAAGAGCAGATGGTATTTGCATTGAAGGTTGAGAGGATTGTTTTTGCCTTTCAGCGCAAAAGAGGCACAGTTCGCTTGGCCCCCTTGTCGGACTCAACCCTCCCCGTGGGGTTTGGGGTTTCGTCTTCATACTGCCCATCTAGGCACGCTGCAGAGTTCCTGAGCACTTCCGGCTCTGGAATTATAGAGTTTGCTGGGTTGTCTGTCATCATGATGCCTTACAAGGCTGAAAAGAAAGACTGTGTGGCATGCCACTCCTCACACAGACAGTAGGTGGCCGTTGACTCACAAGGAGTTCATCCGCCTTTTGGCAGGTTTTGTTTTATGTCCTGCTGGGTCCCTACACACCCTCCTCCCTGGTTAATTGAAGTGCACCAGGGGTGTGCCTGTTGAGTCACCGACAACCCGACTCAAGACAGGTACTACTGGGCTACGTGGTACCAGTAGCAAGGCAAGGCTTTGACCTGACACCTAAGGATAGAAATTATGAAATAGAAAGGTAAATTATCCAATAATATAGTAGAGGATACCAAAAGATTTTTCAGAATTTTAAAAAAAAAGAGCAGTGAGAGTGGATATTGGATCACTGGAAAATGATGCTAGAGAGGTGGAAATGGGGAAATAAAGAAATGGTGGATCAACTTGGAGTCATAGAACACTACGGGACAGTATCAGGTCCTTTGACCCATTTAGTCTGTGCTGTAGTTAAGTATTTTGAGCCACTTAGTGTGGAAGGCGCTAGTGGTACGTCAGAAATTCGAGAGTGTCAGGGAGCCTAACTGAGTGTAGTTGTGATTACTAAGGAGAAGATGTTTGGAAAGCTGAAAGATCTTAAGGTAGATAAGTCACCTAGACCAGATGGAGTACAGCCCAGTGCTCTGAAAGAGGTAGCTGAAGTGATCGTAGAGGCAACAGTAATGATCTTTCAAGAATCACTCGATTCTGGAATGGTTCTAGAGGACTGGAAAATTGCAAATGTCATTCCTCTCTTTGAGAAGGAAGAGAGGCTGAAGAAAGGAAATTGTAGGCCATTTAGCCAGATGTCAGTGATTGGGAAGATGTTGGAGTCTATTACTAAGGATGAGGTTTCTGGGTATTTGGAGGCATGTGATAAAATAGGCCAAAGTCAGCTGGCTTATGGGGAAATTTTGCCTGACAAATCTGTTGGAATTCTTTGAGGAAATAACAGACAAATAGACAAAGTGGAGTCAGTGTACGTTGTTTACTTGGATTTTCGGAAGGTCTCTGAAAAGGTGCAGCACATGAGGCTGTTTAACAAGATAAGAGCCCATGGTATTACAGGAAAGATACCAGTATTGATAGAAAATTGGACATCAATTCTGTCACAGGAAGCAAAGTGTGGGAATAAATTGAGCCTTTTCTGGTTGGAAACTGGTGACTGGTGGTGTTCCTCAGGGGTCAGTGTTTGGACCACTTCTCATCTTATATGTAAATAATTTGGATAACAGAATCAATGGCTTTGTGGCTAAGTTTGCAGATGATATGAAGATAGGTGGAGGGGCAGGTAGTGTTGAAGAAGCAGAGAGTCTGTAGAAGGACTTTGACAGATTGAGAGAATGGGCAAAGAAGCGGCAGATGGAATACTGTGTAGGGAACTGTATGGTCATACACTTCTATAGAACAAATAAAGGCGTAGACTTTTTTTTAACTGGGGAGAAAATTCAAAGATCAGAGGTGCAAAAGGACTTGGTAGTCCTTGTGCAAAATTCCCTAAAGGTTAACTTGCAGGTTGAGTTGGTGGTTAGGAAGGCAAATGCAATATTGGCATTCATTGTGAGAGAACTAGGATATAAGAGCATTTAAAGCTGAGGCTTTAGAAAGCATTGATCAGAATGTACTTGAAACATTGTGAACAGTTTGGGGCTCTATATCAGAAAAGATGCCCTTGTATTGGAAAGGGACCCAGAGGAGATTCATGAGAATGATTCTCAGAATGAAAGAGTTGACATGTAAGGAGCATTTGATGGCTCTAGGCCTGTACCTGCTGGAGCTTAGAATAATGAGGGGGTATCTCATTGAAACCTGTCAAATATTGAATGGCCTAGATAGTGGATGTGGAGAGGGAGGGTATGTTTCCTATAGTGGGTGAGTCTAGGAACAGAGTGCACAGCCTCAGAATAGAGGGACATCCATTTTCAAAAGAGATGAGGAACTTCTTAAACGGAAGGGTAGTGAATCTGTGGAATTCATTGCCACAGACAGCTGTGGAAGCCAAGTCATCGAATATATTTAAAGCTGAGGTTCTTGATTAATTTAAGGGAGAAAGCAGGATAATGGAATTGAGAGGGATAATAAATGTTAGAGCAGCCTCAATAGGGCAGTTGGTTTATTTCTACCTCCACGTGTTATGGTCTTATTGGATACATTCCAAAAGAATTGCTTCTGGGAGCACTTGTGTTTAGTCTCAGTAGAATTGTCAATCTCTTGAGAATGCAAATCGAAATCAGCGTTAACAGTTCATCTATAAATTCAACAGCAACAGTTCATCCAAAATATTGTATTCTCTCAGTACTCAGTTAATGATTGTTCTGTTTTGTTTGCAGTTAGGGAAATTTAGCCCAAGGTTTACATGGGTTCATTTCAATATTTTTGCCAAAATTTAGTTGCATAATCAGTTACCTTTTGTGAATAATCAGTCATGCAACATAATTGTTTATTCTTTTGCATTTAAAGTATTGGTATGTGGAAGATAGTTACCTGAAACCATTTTACTGATATTATTAACTAACATTGAACCTGCTGAGTTTTTCCAGAATGTGACCTTTTATTTCAGTTTTGCATTATCTGCACTATATTGCTTCTGAAACACTGCAAGATTATTCTGTGTCTTTTAAAGAGGAACTGAATTATGCAACTAATCTAGTATGGCATGACGCAAGAGAAAGCAGGCCTGTTGATTTTTCCCAGGACTGCAATGGGTGCCTTAGTGCAGTTGAAGAGAAAGTGAGGCATCTTGGTTCATTTGATGCTGGGAAAAAAAGAAATTGCTGGAGGTACTCAACAGATCCGGTAACAGCTTTGGAGAGAGAAAGTCCAATAAAACTGCATGTTGTATAGCTGATGGCAAAGTTTAAGCACCTATGATGGTGAGATGGTACAACAATTTGCATTCACCATGCATATGAAGACCCTTTCTTTTATGTACAGGAAGGCTACTTCAGAATAGTCCAGGCTTTATATAGTAGCAAATTATGCTCTGATAGTTTGGACACAGATCTCCTCTCTCCAAAATGGTGCCAGTGAACAATGCAACTAACAGCAATGTCCTGCAGACAGTCCATGAAACTATTTCTTTTACTACTTCTTTCAAATATGATTCTATTACTAAGCCGTGTGTGATTGGAACCTGTGATTTACATTTTGATGGTGTGTTTGTGGCCCGAAAGAGTGATCTGGTGCTTTGCTGTCTCTGAGGGTGTTTGGTGAGATTCAGCATTGAGCTGAGTGTACAACCAGAAGGCCTGGAAGCCTGGAGATGTGGCGTGAGCCTGTCATCAACTCCATTGCTTCTTTCCAATTGATAATAAATGTACTTTTCAATCTTTGAAATCCCTGTAAGGCTGATAGGCAATTTCAGCAAGCAATTAGGAAAGCAAATGTTAGTAGCCTTTATTACAGAAGGATTTTAGAAGAGTAGAGGCATCTAACTCCAATCATACAAGAACCTGGTAAGACTACAGCTAGAATATCATGTCCAGGTCTAATCTCCCTACTTAAGGAAGGACATGATTGCCATAAAGGGGGAGTGTAAAGAGGGTTCATCAGATTGATTCCTGGGTTGGTGAGTTTATCATTTTAAGATTAAGTTAAGTATTAATCTTGGGTTGTTCCTTGGGTGTTAAAGTGATCTCAATCAAACATATAAAATTCCTACAATGCCTGATAGATAAATGAGGTGTTGATGCTTCCCCTGCCGTATGTGTTTAGAGCAACAGATCACAGAATCATAGAAGTGCTTATCACAGAAACTGGCTCTTTTGGCTCATCTCATCCATGCTAATCATGATGCCTACCAACACTAATCCTGTTTGCCTTCACTAGGCCTATATCTCTTTATACCTTTCCTATCCAAGTACCTCTCCAATCACCTTTTAAACTTTTAAGCTTGTTGCATATAACCCCCATCCTCTGAGTGGAAAATCCCACTCCTCTCATCTCCTTTAAATTTTACCCCACTCACCCCAATCTGTGTCTTCTCGTTCTGGGCTCCCCTTTGCGAGGAAAAAGATTCTGACTATCTTATCTGTGTCCCTTATAATTTTATAATCCTCTGTAAGATCATCCTGTTAACTTACTCCCTTTGCAATGAGAACAAACCCAACCCATTCAATCTCTCCCTGTAACTGCAGATCTTCATTCCAGTAAACATCTTGAATTTTGGCACCACACTCTATTGGTACCACATTCTTCCTGTAGTGTAGCAACCTGAACTGTACATACAACTGTTTAAGTGCAGTCCAACCAATGTATCTGTCCTAACTCTATACTCAGCGCCTTGGTTTATAAAGGCAAGTATCCTAATTCACCTGTGTCATTACTTTCAGTGAACATGGACCTGCATCCGAAGGTCTCCCTGCCATTTACTGTATGTGTCTTATCAGAATTTAACCTCCCAAATGTATTATCGCACACATATCTGGATTAACTTCCATTTAGCAACACTCCACCCAGCTTTCCAGCTGACCTATGATCTGTATGATAGACAACGTTCTTCACTATCTACCACTGCACTAGCTTGTAGTTTGCATTTGCAAGTGACATAGTTCAGTTAATTGAAAATCCTAAAAATAGATGCTAGAAATCTGAAACAAATACAGAAAATCTTGGAAAGAGTCTGCAGTTCAGGCAGCATCTTAGGAAAGTGTAATAATAAGAATGTTTCAGATTTAAGGCCCTTGATCAGAATTAGGGAAATGAGAAAGTTCATTGGGTGGTTTTAAGAAGCAGAGCAGAAAGTCAAAAGATGAGTAAGCAAAAGAAATATCTCTTAGCAGGTAAAACTGTGGTTGCCTGGGTGATTCTCATGTTTATAGAGATGTTCTAGTTAACAGATAAAAAACAGATAGCAAAAACATTACGTCCCCCCCTTTTCTGGTGGTGTCAGGACAAACCAGTCCTGCTGTAGGATTATCCATGCACAATATTAATGTCTGTACTTCCTGTTGCAGCTGGTTGACTTGTCAACTCCCTTATATGTGTCTTGTTTTTAAAATGTAGAAAACGTAATATCAATGTGTTATAAAGAAGGCAAGACAGCGGCTATACTTTATTAGGAGTTTGAAGAGATTTAGCCTGTCAACAAATACACTCAAAAACTTCTGTAGTTGTACCGTGGTGAGCTTTCTGACAGGTTGCATCACTGTCTGATATGGAGAGGCTACTGCATAGGACTGAAAGAAGCTGCAGAAGGTGGTAAATATAGCCAGCTCCATCTTGGGTACTAGCCTACAAAGTACCCAGGACATCTTCAGGGAGCAGTGTCTCAAAAAGGCAGCTTCCATTATTAAGGACCTCCAGAACCCAGGGTATGCCCTTTTCTCATTGTTACCATCAGGTAGGAGATACAGAAGCCTGAAGGCACACACTCAGTGATTCAGGAACAGCTTTTTCCCCTCTGCCATCCAATTCCTAAATGGACATTGAATCTTTGGACACTACCTCACTTTTTTTTAATATACAGTATTTCTGTTTTTGCACATTTTTTGAATCTATTCAATATATATCATAATTGATTTACATTATTATTATTTTTAAAATTTTATTTATTGTATTTTTTCTCTCTGCTAGATTATGTATTGCATTGAACTGCTGCTAAGTTAACAAATTTCACGTCACATGATAATAATCCTAATTCTGATTCTGGGTTGGTGCATTTCATATTTCCATATGGCCTAGAAAGAAGCCATTCAGCCCTATTAAGTTCATGACAGCTCCTATAGCAATCACATTCACTTGTTTATTTCTCTGTAAGCTCTCTCTGTAGGCAATTTATAGCAGCAATTAACAGCATAGCACATCTTTCGATGTGGGAGGAAGTCTATGTGGTAACAGAGTTGCATGCAGTCATTATTATATCTAAGGTCATTGTTAAATCTGGGCCAATGAAGTTATGTGATAACAGCTATAATAGCCTCACCAGTGTACCATGCAGAATTTAAACATCTTACAGGATCCTGAGCATTAACTTATGCAATGCATGTCTGATGATCTGCCTGAATGTTGAGGAGTGGATTAATTTCTGCGCACAGTATTTCTTTGAAATGCTATTTTATTAAAGGGAACATTTGTTTCATCTTTTAGTCTGATATAATATGTACCATGTACTGTGGTTTTTTGGGGCATGAAACATGCATGAGCTCCTTTATGCAATAGCAGATAGTAGATTGTAAAACCATGCAAAAATATTTACCATATGGCTTCAAAGATCCTGACATTCAAGTTCATAGCAACCTTGACAACCTGTATCAAAGAGGTTCCCTGCTCAATGTTCACCTCCCACTAATGATATTTTAGTAGAAGGTGCAATCAAACTAGATGTTGTTACAATTCAGCAACAATGAATAAAGAATTGAGACAGTTTTTTATAAACAAATAAAACTTTTATTAAACATTGCTCAAAAAAAACTAAAAGTAAACAAACGACTAACTTAACCGGAAGTGGACTGCTATTCGGCAGCTCGAACAGTTCTTAAAACGAGAAATGCGAACACAGTAGTAAATGCAAAAGTCCAAATGATTTACACAGTCAGTCAGGAGAGATTTTTCTAGAAGTAATGAATTCCTCGACGTCATGACGTTACTGCTGATCCCAGCCGAAATATGCCTTGCCCGAAGGATTTACGGCAACAGAAATAAAACGGCTTAAAGGCACTGACCTTTCCTTGGCGAAACCCTGCTCCAGTCCTTTCTGCTCTAGTCCTTTCTGCTCTTTAGCAGGGACTATCTTGGATTGCAGGTTACTAATTCTTTCCGTATGAAGATTAAATAAGGTTGAACCTGTTTACCGCCGACACCAACTTTCCTCGATCCTTCAGTTTCCGGAACTTCGATAATTCTTCACTCTCCGACTGAACTTTAACTGGCAGCGATTTTCAGAACTGCCGGCACAACGATTCTTACAGTAGAAATTAAAACTCCGCTTTAAAACGAAACTGCATCATGAAATCAAATACGCAGTAGAATGGAGTCACTGACGACTTAAGCCACAAGCTGACCTGCGTCACAGTGATGCGTGCTCCTTTTATACCCTGTTGAAACAGGCCATCACATGACCTCTCATTGGCGGGAAAATTGCGTCACTCCACCATCACAAGACCATTACATCATGCCCAGTAGAGACTAAATTACATCATGGTCATGTGACAGTCACAAGATACCCACGGGTACATAACAATGTAAACTCAAAAATATAAAAGCGCTTGGGCAAGAAATTATATTTTAGGGAAGTTTGAAATTACACATTTGGAGAGACAAAATCTTTTAGAGTGGGAGACACAAAAAGCCCTGAGCATGCCTCTAATAGATGCACTCGAGAACAGAGGATTGACAGTTTTGGATGGAATTTGAAAAGTACCGATTTTGAAAAGACTAGAAGTACCGATGAATGAAATCATGAAAATTGTATTTTTAGATTTCTACTATTTGGGGGATGGGGGACATTGATGTTCGAGATGTTAACTGAAGAGCTCTGGGATTGTCTAGTTTTAAAAAAAAATACAGATATTGAAAATCCGAAATGAAAAACAAAAATGCTGTAAGTAATTAGCAGATCATGAGGAAGTGAAACCGAGCTAGCATTTCAGGTCAAGAATTTTTCATCAAAACTGAACAAAAATGGAGACATTTAAAGCAGTGGAGGTGGAAGGGAAGAAGAGAACTAAAGAAATTGTCAAGTCTAGAGACAACGCATTATTTTTTTGGCAGTAGACTAAAGAAGATGTGAAGCTATGCAGTAGTATTCCCATACTTGTGTATTCCTAGCTAGTCAATGTAAAGCACATTAAATTTGGGAAATAATCTTTCAGAATTAAAAAATGAGTTCTGTAGTTTTGTTTCAGAGCTGTAAATGAATAGAATCTATATCCAATAGAAAAAATTTTGGCCTAGCAATTCACTCATGCTCTTTTTATGGTTAAGATGTCATTATTTGACTTCATGATACTATTTTTAATCTTGTGAAACCTATCCTGGCAGGGAGGTTTGTTAAGGCTGTTGGGGAGAGTTTAAACTAGAATTGCTGGGGAGTGAGAACTGGACTGAAGAGATGGAGGAAGAGGCGGTTGGCTCACAAATATAGAAAGCTTAGAGACAGTGTGAGAGGGAGGATAGGCAGGTGATAGAGAAGGGAAGTGCTCAGACTGATGGTTTGAGATGTGTGTATTTTAATGCAAGGAGTATTATGAACAAAGCAGATGAGCTTAGAGCATGGATCAGTACTTGGAGCTATGATATTGTGGCCATTATAGAGATTTGAATGGCTCAGGGACAGGAATGGTTACTTCAAATGCCAGGCTTTAGATATTTTGGAAAGGACAGGGAGGGAGGCAAAAGAGGTGGGGGCATGGCACTGTTGATCAGAGATAGTGTCACGGCTGCAGAAAAGGAGGAAATCATGGAGGGATTATCTATGGAGTCTCTGTGGGTGGAAGTTGGAAACAGGAAGGGGTCAATAACTCTACTGGGTGCTTTTTATAGACCACCCAATAGTAATAAGGACATCAAGGAGCAGATAAAGAGACAGATTCTGGAAAGGCGTAATAATAACAGGATTGTCATGGTGGGAGATTTTAATTACCCAAATATTGATTGGCATGTCCCTAGAGTGAGGGGTTTAGATGGGGTGGAGCTTATTAGGTGTGTTCAGGAAGATTTGTTGACACAATATGTAGATAAGCCTACAAGAGGAGAGGCTGTACTTGATCTGGTATTGGGAAATGAACCTGGTCAGGTGTCAGATCTCTCAGTGGGAGAGCATTTTGGAGATAGTGATCACAATTCTATCTCCTTTACCACAGCATTGGAGAGGGATAGGAACAGACTTGTTAGGAAAGTGTTTAATTGGAGTAAAGGGAACTATGAGGCTATCAGGCAGGAACTTAGAAGCATAAATTGGAAACAGATGTTCTCAGGGAAATGTACAGAAGAAATGTTCAGGGGATATTTGTGTGGAGTTCTGCATAGGTACTTTCCAATGAGATAGGGAAAGAATGGTAGGGTATATGAACCATAGTGTACTAAGGCTGTTGTAAATCTACTCCAGAAGAAATGAGAAGCTTACGAAAGGTTCACAAAACTAGGTAATGATAGAGATCTAGAAGATTAAAAGGCTAGCAGGAAGGAACTTAAGAGTGAAATTAGGAGAGCCAGAAGGGGCCATGAGAAAGGTTTGGCAGACAGGATTAACGAAAACCCCAAGGCATTCTATAAGTATGTGAAGAGCAGGAGGATAAGACGTGAGAGAATAGGATCAATTAAGTGTGACAGTGGAAAAGTGTGTATGGAACCGGAGAAGATAGTGGAGGTTCTTAATGAATTCTTTGCTTCAGTATTCACTACAGAAAGGGATCTTGGCGATTGTAGGGATGACTTGCAGCAGAATGAAAAGCTTGAGCATGTAGATATTAAGAAAGAGGATGTGTAGGAGCTTTTGTAAAGCATCAAGTTGGATAAATCACCGGGACCAGACAAGATGTACCCCAGGCTACTGTGGGAAGCTAAGGAGGAGATTGCTGAGCCTCTGGCAATGATCTTTGCATCATCAGTGGGGACTGGAGAGGTTCCGGAGGATTGGAAGGTTGTGGATGTTGTACCCTTATTCAAGAAAAGGAGTAGAGATAGCCCAGGATATTTTAAACCAGTGAGTCTTACTTCAGTGGTTGGTAAGTTGATGGAGAAGATCCTGAGAGGCTGGATTTATGAACATTTGGAGAGGCATAATATGATTAGGAATAGTCAGCATGGCTTTGTAAAATTCAGGTCGTGCCTTATGAGCCTGATTAAATTTTTTTTTTAGGATGTGACTAAACACATTGAAGAAGGTAGAGTAGTAGATGTAGTGTATATGGATTTCAGCAAAGCATTTGACAAGGTACCCCATGCAAGGCTTATTGAGAAAGTAAGGAGGTATGGGATCCAAGGGGACATTGCTTTGTGGATCCAGAACTGGCTTGCCCACAGAAGGCAAAGAGTCATTATAGATCGGTCATATTCTGCATGGAGGTCAGTGACCAGTGGTGTGCCTCAGGGATCTGTTCTGGGACCCCTACTCTTTTGTGATTTTTATAAATGACCTGCGTGAGGAAGATTAGGGATGGGTTAGTAAATTTGCTGATGACACAAAGGTTGGGGGTGTTGTAGATAGTGTGGAGACAAGTAAGAGGTTACAGCGGGATATTGATAGGATGCAAAACTGGGCTGAGAAGTGGCAGATGAGGTTCAACCCAGATAAGTGTAAAGTGGTTCATTTTGATAGGTCAAAAATGATGACAGAATATAGTATTAATGTTAAGACTCTTGGTAGTGTGGAGGATCAGAGGAATCTTGGGGTTCGAGTCTATAGGACACTCAAAGCTGCTGCCTAGGTTGACTCTATGGTTCAGAAGGCATACGGTGCATTGGCCTTCATCAATCGTGGGATTGAGTTTAGCAGCCGAGAGGTAATGTTGCAGCTATATAGGACCCTGGTCAGACCCTACTTGGAGAACTGTGCTCATTTCTGGTCGACTTACTACAGGAAGGAAGTGGAAACCATAGAAAAGGTGCAGAGGAGATTTACAAGGGTGTTGCCTGGATTGGGGAGCATGCCTTATGAGAATAGGTTGAGTGAACTCGGCCTTTTCTCCTTGGAGAGATGGAAGATAAGAGGTGACCTGATAGAGGTGTATTAGATGATGAGAGGCATCGATTGTGTGGACAGTCAGAGGCTTTTTCCCCAGGGTTGAAATGGCTAGCATGAGAGGGCACAGTTTTAAGATGCTTGGTAGTAGGTACAGAGGAGATGTCGGGAGTAAGTTTTTTACTCAGAGAGTGGTGAGTGCGTGGAATGGGCTGCTGGCGACGGTGGTAGAGGTGGATACAATAGGGTATTTTAAGAGACTCCTGGATAGGTACATGGAGCTTAGAAAATTAGAGGGCTTTGTGTAAGCTAGGTAATTTCTAAGGTAAGGACATGTTTGGCACAGCTTTGTCGGCCAAAGGGCCTGTATTGTGCTGTAGGTTTTCTATGTTTCTAATACTTTGCAAAGTTCATTTATGTTGATTGATAAAGAAAAACATTAGATTTGTAGTATAATGTGATTTGGTTTCAGGATGCAAGTACAGTACTTAGAAAGCTGAACTCATCAGCTAGCCCTTAAAGGCACATGCACATACTGCAACCAACATTTTATCCAACCAAGTGGTTGCAGTTTACTTCAAGCATTGTTGCCTTAGTGATTATTGATTCTTTTTGAAAAGGTTTTTGAGAGGCTGATGGATCACATCATCCACAGGAAGGATAGCTTCTGTTCAAAGGAGCCACTTTGACAAGGAACCTCCAGGTCCTCTTGGTAAGAAGTTGCTAGGGAGCATTTTTACTGGATATGAGTGAAGTATTTAAATTTCTACACTCTGGGAAAATTTCCATTCAAGCAAATCCCTGAGTTAGTTTGTCTGCTGCTGTGTTCTGGTTGAGAAATCATGTTTGGTGAAATGGTGTATCACTGATGCAGTTGTGATTAGCAAACTTTAAGATGCAATATCCATATGTAGGCAAGAATATTTCTGAGACTTGGAATACAAAAGATTCTCCAGATACTGGAAATCCAGAGTAATGTACACAAAATGCTGGAGAAACTGAGCAGGTCAGGGAGCCACTTTGGAGATGAATAAAGAGCCAATGTTTTAGGGTCTTCCTGTGAAATCTATCAAGTCTAATTAAGAGCTCAGAGCTAAATATGTTTGGCCTTGGAGAAGACACTGGAAAAATAAGCAAGCCAGCATCAATAGATTTGGAAGACTTTGAAAGCAGACATTGATGATAAAATTCACTATCGACTTCAGTGTGCCAGCAGAATTTGTAGTTGACTAAAGGAAAAAGTGTTTGAGAACAAAGATTTCCAACTAGGGTGAAAGCCTATGGCCTACTGGGAAATAGTGATCCCTTGAGTATGCGTAATGATAATGCATGTAGAGTTATAGTGGTTAGCCCTTTAAGTAACATTCATTTTGAGTCTTTAGTGCGAATAAAAGCTAGTGTTTTAAGAAACAGAACCAGTCATTACATAGACCAATATGGTTGAAGATCTCACTAGAAGCACGTTTTGGGTGCTATTCTACTGTTTAATAATTTGGGCAAGATAGACATTTGAAAAAGAGTGCTTGCTAATGAGAAAGTTTTGCACCAGGATAATTGTAAAATGGTAACAGCTGGCATTAGTGTATCCAGAAAATTCATCATGTGTTGAATTTGTAACTCGTGTTTTATTTCAAGACTTTTAGTATTTAATGTGTGCAGTGCCCAGAATATTTGATTTTATTCTTAAGTATAGAATTTGATTAAATGCTGAAGGAATTGGTGCATAATGATCTTATGGCAAGAAATCATTCAAGTAGCTTACCCTTGTGTTTCTTGCTAATGATGACTATTGCCATCTGTTTTTTTCATTTATAGTTTATTCTTTGTGGATAAAATAAGTAGCTTTCATGTACAGGGAGAGTTATTTGATATAAATCTTTGGATACCTATGTCTTTAGAACATCAAATATCTGTGTTCCTGGAGGTTATAATTATTGTGGTGATATAATTTTTACCTCTAGGCACTAGTTTTTCTTTGCTATACCTCATGAGGGAATATTCCAAAAGGAAAAAATTCAAAGTGAAGATGACACAGCACGTTATTCAAAGTGTTTTAAATTTTGGAAGCGGGCATATGCCATTCAATTATGTCTGATGCCTATTTAATTTGGTGACATAACATTTTAGTTGAAGTTATTCTTGTGTTGTCTCTAATACCTAATGAACTACACGTAAGCAAGGGATTTCATTGGTATATATGACAGTAAACTTATCTGATTCATAATGACACATGTTAGATTGGCAGTGAAATATTCAAATAATATTGTAGTTCAACATTAGTTTGAAATATAAACAATATAGGCCATCAGTTAATCCTCGTCTTGTGAACAAATTCAGATACAAAACAAATGCGCAAAGTATCACCAAACAAAACTGAGGGATGCTTTTGACAGACATCTAGTCTATGGTTGTTTCATCCAGTGACCCAATTGTTAAGTGCTGGACCACAGCCACATATCGGTTTAACAGCAATAAACCAAACTTTTGGTCTTACAGCATAATGAAATTCTGATGCATTGTTGATTTTGGAATAATGGCAGAATTCAGAGATTCATGTGAAGTCAAGCTCTGTAGCATTCATGGACTGTTTTAACCTACTGTCTGATGTTCTACCAAAATAAAGGTTATAGATTATAGAAAGAATATAGATGAATTACTATATCAGAATTCATTGGTACTTCTATGCTTTTTTGAATTAATTTTTATTGCAAGCAAACATGCTTGCACAAATAAGTTATTTTATTAACGTCTTCAGATGGAAAACAACTTTGTCTGTTTGTCCTTTCAGTAACAGTAACAATACTCTTGATAACCATAATTGTTAACACCCTCTCATTTGTCACTTTGGGATCGTACTAACCATCAAAGTCATATGGTTAGTGAATGACCAATTTCTAAGGAATGTTGAGATGCAGTAGATTGTTGGTTGATCAAAATTCTAATTTGGCCTTAATTGATTTCATTTAAAGAAGATCATCAGGGAAGATTTCTTTCTTTTCCCCAGAAGCTACTATTTGAGGATTGCTACAGAAGATCATTTGCAGTTCTTTGTGTTTATTTAATTTTAAGTATCTTAACTTGTTTGAAAGCTTTACTCTCTAAGGACGTTACTTAAATCTGAATCCTAGTGATGTGTGTAAAATTTTGCATCGAGAAAGATAATTTGTTAACTCTTGTTAAGTTTCTTCATTCTTAACTTGGAAGTAACTTTCCAAGTTACTTCAAATAGAAACTTTTACTTTGGATTATCAGAAATTTTTTTCAATATCTACTACAGTTTGCTGTTGGCGATTAGAATCTTAATCTGCAAATAAAAAGCCCTTTGGAGATTGTTTGCTATTGTTTTCATTACCTTAATGTATTTAAATAGTTTGTGTTTTTACAGCCAACAATCATCTTGAATTCTGTTGTCATATGCTCAGAGGAACAATATATCCTAAAGAACCTCCAGTCTATGAATATGTAAAATTCATAGGCACTTTGAAGTCACTGAATAACTGTAGGTTGTTTAAAATTAAGCAAGCATATTTGATATCCATAATGTTTGCTTTGTATATACAGTACTATTCAAAAGTCTTGTGCACTCTAGCTATTTATAAGACTTTTGAACAGTACTGTATTTGTCAACGAGCAGCAGAGAACAAGTTTGTAAATCTGACGGGAACAAAGGATGTTAGGAATGGTGAAGGTTGAGTGCCACGGTGGGGGGGGTGGAACAGGTGGCAAAGGAGTGCCGGGGCAGAGGGTGATGCAGGTGCAGACACAACCAGTTCTGAGGCACCAGGCAAAGTCATTTGATTCCAAACAATTTGTTTATTTATCATTACAGAATGTTTCTTTGATGCTTCCTGCTTTCCCCCCTCCTTCTTCCCCTTTTCCCAACCTTGATTCTTCTCTCCCTGCCCCCTTTTGAGTCTCAATCCCATATCAGGATCAGGTTTATCATTACTCTCGTATGTCATGTGTTTTTTTTGCGCAAGATCCCAATGGTTCAAATAATTAAACTGCGCAAGTTCTTCAGACATGCATTTATTGGCTCCAATTGCTACTCTTGTTTAGCCCTTTTTCAAACATTACTTGTCAATTGAAAATTACAAATCCAACTGTGAATCCTGAATCCTTCACCTATCATGTTTATAAATCCCGATGTACTAGATGGCATTTTCCTTTATTTGCTCTCTGTGAAAACATAATTTGCATTCAGTGCTAAGGGCATTCAAAATGTACCACTGACACCATTTATGAGACTAGACCAGTGGGCTGGATGGGGCCCTACAAGAGTGGAGGCATTTTTTAACTTGGCTATCGTGATGTGAATAACTATTATGAGAGTAGAAGTAGAGTAATGACAACCAAAATATAAACAGATTCTTTTTAAAGTTAGTTAAGAATAAAAATATCAGAAATAGAAATTCTTGATTGCACAAAAGATTTAGTTCAGAAAAAGCTTGAAAGTTCAAGTTGACACTTCAGTTGAAAATCCTTAAGTTTAAGGGGAGGGAGTAGCAATTCAAATGGGAATGGTCAGGCTAATGAGGGGAAAAAGTAGGAAGCGATTTTGCAGTGATGGTTTAAAAAAACTTATTTATAAGGCAACGAGGAAATTGTGCAAGAGAGATTCAGGAGAGCACTGTTAGAGGAAGGAATAAAAAAAGGAACTTCCGAGAACCTTTAAAGCTTAGAATTCTCTCTCTACATCAGCTACTTCCAATAATCATGCTTAAATATTGTTAACTTAGAACCTGTGTTTAATTTTCCATTTTTTATTATTATAGTTAAATATTTATTTAGATCTTATCTATCTAATTATAAGATGTTTCAAATTTGGAAATACTAATTCTCAACTACTTTTAATCCAATAAGTAGAAATTTTAAGGACCTTACTTCCTTTTAAAGCTGGAGTGAGCCATAAGTACACACTGTTCCAAAACTAAAACAAAATGTGACTATTTAAGTACTTTTTAAAAAAATGATCTTGATGGTGTAATAATACTTAGGACTTATTTGCTTTCTTTTACTGTGGTTTTGCGTTGTTTCTTTTCCACAAACATTCAAATTATGATTTTTAAAATTTCATTCAGTGCAGCATTCTGCCCGATATGGATTTGGACGGCCTCTGAAGTCAGCATTTGAAGAAAGAATTTGCTTTTTAGCAACAGTCAGATTAGCTACACCACAGTTTGTTAAGGTATGATGATGAAGTATACGAAGGAAATCTCTTCATAATTTGGTTCAACCGATTTCGATACCATGTTATTTTATAGTATAAAATAATTGTGATTGAATTACCTCCAGTCATTATTTTCTAAAAGATATTCATTTTTGAAATATAGGAAATGTGCACTATTGAAGAACCAAATGAAGAATTTACTTCAAGACACAGCTTAGAGTGGAAATTTCTGTTTCTTGATGACAGGTTTGTTCTATGATTTTAAAAGATATATTAATTTACTATTGTAGTTGGGAGGTGGGTGTAGTGGAGAGTACCAGGCAAAGAAAAGATTTGTAGAGTTTGGAAATGAGATGAAAGAGTTTATAAAGGGAATACCACAGTCCAGAGTCTGGGGTTTGTGATACAAGGGGATCAGTGTGTTCTCGAGCAAGATGCTAGTTTGCAAAAAGAAAGTAATTAGTAAAGCTAACAATGTTATTCTTTACTGTTTGCGGAAATAAATACAAAAGTTGAGAGGTTCTGCTTTATATACTGTATACTGAAATGGGTAGATTGTCTTATTGTTAAAGTTTGGACAGGCTAGGCATGTATCTACTGGCATTTGGGATGGAAAGGGAGAGAATGTTTGATTGTGGAGGAATCTAGAACTAGAGGCTATAGTTTTAAAATAAAGAGTCACCCAACTTAAAAGGTTATGTGCCAGGATCTGTTTTCTCTGAAGTTTGTGTGTCTCTGCAGCTTTCCTCTTTAATGAGCAGTGGAAGTTGGATGTTTGAATATTTTTTTAGATGGCAATTGATGGCCTTCTGATAAGCATAGCATGGGTGAGCAAAGCCCAGGAAACTAAAGATGAAGTTATGATTAAATCAGACATGATCTTATTAAATTACATGGTAGGCTAAAAATAGCAGGCTTGCCTTTGCCTCTAATCTGTATGTTGGTAAGTAATTTCAGCTGTTTTTGTTGATGATAGTGAGTTTTGAAAACAACTGAGTGGATGAGGTAATGCATATGAATTGTGACAAAATGTTGTCCTTCCTTAAACCTTGATTTGTTATAGGGCACCTCGAATAATAGGCTATTTACCATTTGAGGTGCTAGGAACATCTGGCTATGATTACTACCATGTGGATGACTTGGAAAATTTAACAAAATGCCATGAGCACTGTAAGTAAATTCTGATGGTTAATGGAGGATAAGTTTATAGTTACAGTTTTTTATCGTAAACTATAGAGAGAGTCAACACTTAGCATTGTTTCTGATCTCCAATCCTTCCATTACCCATCAGATCCATTCTCAGCCACAAGGAAAAGCTAAGAAGCACTCTCATATGAAGCAAACTGAGAGGAAGGTCCATAACCAAAGTTCAACATAATGATGTTTCTGTGGGTACCAATGAATGGTCTAGATTCTTAGTATGACCATTGAATGTAATAGTGTGTTAGTGAAGACCTAGTAAGAGAATTAAGGATGCTGTAATCTGTGAGAATAGATGAAGGGAAGACCTATAGAGAAAGTTGTTGATAAAATCATGGTAAAAATCTAAGGCCATTTTATATTGATATTATCTGAATGTTTTAGAATTCTTAAATTTCTTACCTGTTTGTGGTTTAGCTTTACTATAGTTAAATTTTGTGTTAGATATGTAACAATGTGCATGATTTGATAGACATTTGACATTTAAATATGATACACACCATATACAGGATTTTTCAGGAACTTGCTAAAGAACTGTCTTCATAAGATTGCCTTAAAGAACAAGGTAATGAGAAATTATAATTGATATTAATTTAAATGCAGTTATCCAAAGAAGTGAGAGATTTTAGGAACATACAGATTTTAGCGACTGTACACAGTTAATGGCAAGACTCCTAACAGTTTTGATGTACAGAGTGATCTTGCAGACCAAATCCATAGCCCTCTTAAAATAGCTGCATAAGTTGACAGGAGAATAAAGAAGGCATTTGGCATATTTGTTCAGGCATTGAGTTCAGAGTCCAGAAGTTACAAAGCAACATTCTAAAACTGTTTTAAGTTGTATCTAGAGTATTGCATTCAATTTTCGTTGCTGCATTTTAGGACTGGTGTGGAGATAGTTCAGAGATGTTTTCTCTGGAGGGGCAAAGACTGAGGGGCATACATAGAGTAAACAGCCAGTATCCTTTTCCCCATTGAGGACATGTATTTAAGGTGAATTCAAAGGAGATCTGCAGGGCATGTCTTTTCTTTCACAGAGGGTGGTAATTGTCTGGAAAGCACTGTCAGGAGTGTTAATAGAGGCGAATATGATGGGAAGGTTTAAGAGACTCTTAGATTGGCACATAAATAGGCAGAGATGGAGGTGTAAGGAGAAGGGATTAGTTTACTTAGTGTTTTAATTACTAGGTTAATTAGTTTTGCTCAGCTTTGTGGTCTGAAGGGCCTGTTCCTGTGCTACACTGTTGTATGCTCTGTTAGAATTATTAACGTCCATAGGTTTTTGAGTTGAATATTTAAGATGGCATTACTGAAAACATGCGACAGCTTACTGGTGGTTCGAAAGCAAAGGAATTTGATTGAAAGCATTATTAATTATCTTTTTAAGTAAATCGTGGTAAACTATCACTGCAAACAAAGTGGGGAGTTATAGATCTAAGGACTTACCATTTGGTTTGGAATGTTGTTTTTGCTCACTTGGTTTGTTTTTCTCTCTCTCTCTTTATCTGTGGATACTGCAGGTTGATCTTTATTTTTAGTTTGGGCTCTTTTGGGTTCCTTGCTTTTTGAATGCCTGTTAAGCAAACAAATCTTATGTTTGTATAATTTATACATTCTTTGATAGTAAATGCACTTTGAATGGAATGGGTCATTAACAATGAACTGGCTGGAAGAGAACATCTTGTGGCACCCTTAATATCCGAAGAGATACAAGGATAAGTTTATTTATGGCATAGTTATTAGAATCAGAAAATTGGACTGCCATTTAACTTAAATAAGAATTTTTAGTAATTGCAGTTATATTAGAAATGTGCAAAAATCTTTCAAGGAGTATTACCAAAGTACTTGAGAGTAACTAAAATATTTCATAGCAAATCTAGAGCCATAATATATGCTGATAATCAATTGTTATTTGATCATGTTGCATATGGTTTTTGTCTTTAATATGCTTCAGGAAGAAAATGTTGTTGGCTTCAAGGGGGTATACTTAAAATGCTTTTTCTTTGGTGTTATTACTTTGTACAAATGGAGAAAACTCAAAATTCTCATTAAAAACATGTTAAGGATAGATCAATTGGTAATTACTTAATGTGAGATTGATATATCTTTCGCCATTCAGTATCTAGGATTATGGAGATTGTTAGGTTAGCTAAAATCCCATTAAATGGTAGAACAAACTTGGGGGATTGATGAACTTTTCCTGATCCCATTAGTAGACCTGTAGAATTGTCTGACATTTTGATCAGCTACATTAAACTGAGAAACTTGAGAGTAAACAAAAAATACCAGCTATTCTAACATTCTAAGAATGCCTCTTGTTAAAGTAAAAATAAATTGCATAGGATCCTCCTTTTGACTTAATTACTGTAAGAACGTGAATATCAGGCTATTTATGACAAGATTTCCAATTTCTTTTATATGCATAAATTCAGATGTAAAATTGAATAGACCTGTATCTTGACCTTCTCTAAATAATGCAGTGACAACTGACTAAATTCTGGAAATAGCATGATTTTTATTTTTATCTCTAATAATAAAGATTGAATATTTAAATGGTTAATGTATGGAAAGTGTGAGTAACATAGATTTGTGATAGATGTCTTTTATTGTTTTAGTGATGCAGTATGGAAAAGGCAAATCATGCTACTACAGGTTTCTTACAAAAGGGCAACAATGGATGTGGCTTCAGATTCATTATTACATTACTTATCATCAATGGAACTGCAGACTAGAATTTATAGTCTGTACTCATACTGTTGTAAGGTAAATGAATTTCTGCAAATATTTAATCTAGCATGACACACATTTTTATTCCTATTTGCAATCAAAATTAAAGTACTATTTGTCTTTTCTATATAATCTTCACCTTTACACATTTACAAATTAAGATCATTATGTGATTACATGAGAGGAAAAAAAACTGTAATTGTACTTTGCTTCAGTGGGGAAGCAACAAATGTCAAATTTCTTTGACTTCTTTTAATGTTATTGAACTAGGAGAAATTAGATGGGTCTTCAAAAGATTTAATGTCCCATCACATGAATGGTAGTCCACACTAATACATAACGTGAATTTCTTCCAATGTTACCAGTTGAAGTTGTTCAGGCTTTTCTGAGTCTCCTGCAATCAGTATAAAAAAGAGGGGTGGTTTTAATTCAGGAAACCAGAATGTAGAAATGATTTGGATAAGAGTACAAAATACTAAAGGCAAGAAGTCTTGCGTTGGGTTAATGTATAGGTCCCCTAACAGCAATCGCACAATGGGAAAGAATATAAAGGAAGAAATAGTTGGAAGTAAAAGGCATCAAAGTAATCATGTGGTTCTTTAATCTGCATGTAACCTGTGAAAAAAGTTGTATCAGCTAAACAACCTAATTGAGGAATTCAGCAGATCAGGCAACATTTTGAACTGAGACTCTTCTTCAGGACAGGAAAGGAAGGATGAAGGTGATAGAATAAAAAGGTGGTGGGAGGACAAGCCAGAGGGTGATAGGTGAAACCAGGTGGGTAGGAAAGGTAAAGGGCTGGAGAGTAGAATGGACCATTGGAGACAGTGAAGGAGAAGGTGCCCAGGGAGCAGGTGTGACGAGTAAGGGGCCAGAGTTGGGAATAGAAGAAGAGAGGAGGAGCTGGGAATTTGTTTTTTACCCAAAGGAGAAATCGATTTTCAAGTCATCAGGTCTTCTCACCTGCCTTTCACCTCCCCCTGGGTCCTTTTCTCCTTCCCTTTCTTCTGTACTCCATTCTTCTCTATCAGATTCCTTTCTTTCCAGCCCTTTATCTTCCCTACGCACCTGGCTTCACCTGTCACCTTCTAGCTATCCTCCTTCCCTTCCCCCCACCACCTTTTTATTCTGTTGTCTTCCCCCTTCCTTTCCAGAACTGAAGGAGGTTCTTGGGTGGAAACGCCGACTGTGTATTCATTTCCATAGATGCTGTCTGACCTGCTGAGTTCCTCTAGCATCTTGTGTGTTCACTTTGGATTTCCAGCATCTACTGAATTTCTCATGTTTATAATTAAGGAATTTGGTGTTCTGGGGAAAATTTCCTGGAACAGTACATTTTGTGGCCAGCTGAAGAGTACTATGCATTGTGCAAAGAAATTGTATTAAATATTGATTGTTGTGAAGGTACCTTACACCACATTATAAAGTGCTTGAATTTTGCATTCAGTTTTGAGGAAGAGAGCTCTGGGCTCAAGGCTGACAGTAATTAAAATGTAAGTTTCAGAGCATGAAAGTAGAACTAAGAAAAGTAAACTAGCAAATTAGATTATAAGATATGGACTACTTGAGATGTGGATGGATCTTTCAGAACACATAGAATAATATAGTCCAATGAGGGGAAAATACCCTGGGGTGGACTAAGGCAAAATAAAAGTTAAAGGAATCAACCATAAAGAAAAGAGCCAATAAATGTACAGAAAAATATTGGACAGAATATATAAAAATAATGATTAAAGGAGTTGTAAGGAAATGAAATTTAGAGTATGACATAATGCAATAAAAAACAATAAGAATTGCTATTGATATTTATATTTTAAAAAGTTAACAAATTTGAATGTTTGTCTTAAAGCAGCTAGTCTGGTAATAAAAACAAAGAGAGCACAGATGAATTAAATATTTTGCATCAGTCTTTATTGATGCAAAATAAAGTTACAGGTAGAAGTTACAGGTTACAGGTATCATCTCTTAAATATTTGTAAATTAGAAACAAGGGATACTGTAGATGCTGTAAGTCTTGAGTAACATGCACAAAATGCTGGAGGAACTCAACAAGTCAGGCAGCGTGTGTGGAGGGAAATAACAGTTGACAGTTTGGGTTGAGATTATTCATCAGGACTGGAAAGGAAAGAGGCAGGAAATAGGAGGAGGAGGTCAGGGGAGGGGAAGCAGTAAAGCTGGCAGGTGATAGATGAGGCCAGGTGGGTAGGAAGGTGGAAAGGTGAAAGAGAATAAAAAAGGAAAAGGAAGCTGGAAGGGATAGATGGAAAAGTTAAAGGACTAAAGAAAGAGAAATTTAATAGGAGAGTGTAGTGGAATAAAGGGAAGGAGAAGGTGAACCAGAGGGAAGTGATGGACAGAAGTGGAAAAGAGAAGGGGTGAGAGAGTAGCCAGAATGGAGCTGGTAAAAGGAAGAAGAAGGAAGACGGAGGAAAAGTACCAGAAGTTAGAGAAATCAATGTTCATGCCAAAGGGTTGGAGCATACTCAGATGGAATATGAGGTGTTACTCCTCCAACCTGAGTGTGGTGTCATTGTGACTGTAAGGAGGTCATGGATAGACATGTCAGAATGGGAATGGGAAGTCAAATTGAAATGGGTGGCCACCAGGAGATCCTGCCTTTTTGTGATGGAGAGAGCAAAGGTGTTCAACAAAGCGGTACACCAATCTGTATCTAACTGGGCAAGCAAGGTCACAATTAATCTTGGAAGATGTTTTACTTTAAGTCAACGAAGTAACAGCATGTACTGAAATTAAAATAAAATCAGGATTTTTTTTAACTAACCCAGATCCGGTATTAATTGTCATTACCTCCTCCCATAGATGCTGACTGGCCTGCTGAGTTCTGCCAGCATTTTGTGTTTTTATTTATTTCCAGCATCTGCAGATTCACTCGTGTTGTTTTTTCAACTAGCTGTCATCATTTAGTTGTTAATTGTCATGTATCCCACAGCTATGCAGAAGTACGAGCAGAGAGAAGAAAAATTAGCATAGAAGAGTTCCCATCAGAAAACATGGCTGATAAGGTAAGAGCTAGAAATGAGTTCCAGGAAAAAAGAAGTAGAGGTTCAGGAGTGTGTAAATGTTTTTAGTGGTATGAAATCAAAACTTTTTTAATATAAAAAATGACATTTTGTATAGGGAGAAATGACTCACCTGTTTTTACATACAGCTTTTTTTGATATCATTCTCACAATTTCTAACAGATGTAGTGTCTCAGCTATCTCCTCCTTCACTATTATTGTGGAATTACCCATTTAATGATGCAACAGTGCCCTTGGCGAATATATGCAAGTTCCCATTTCGGTTCTTAATAGGCGACACTCTTCCATTTACTGCCCTCTCACTTTTAGATGCTCATTTATGTTGGCAGGTATTCTTATATGCTGTCTTACTTTAATTTTCTAAGCAATACTCAAAATGCTGGAGGAACTCAGCAGCCCAGACCAGGCTGCATCTATGGAAAAGAGTAATCAATCAATATTTTGGGCTGAGACCTTTCATCTCCTGTTCATCTCAGAATCTTATCCCACCCTCCCACACTCCAGTACTGTATCCCTATGAACATCATGACTCTTCAAGTATACATTAGTACTCGAACTTTGTTACAAGCCCTGCTTCTACATTTTAACCTGATTCTGGAATCATTCCAATAAATATTCTAACTGCCAAAATTAGATACATTACTCTCATTTATTACTTAACCAGTGTGTTATATAGATTCAGTCACAAACAAGAAAAAACTCTGCAGATGCTGGAAATCCAAGCAACACACACAAAATGCTGGAGGACCTCAGCAGGCCAGGCATATCTGTGGAAAAGAGTACAGTTGACTCTTCAGGCTGAGACCCTTCAGCAGGACTGGAGGAAAAAAAAGATGAGGAGTAGAGTTAAAAGGGGGGAGGAGAGGGAGAAACACAAGATGATAAGTGAAACTGGGAGGGAGAGGGGTGAAGTAAAAAGCTGTAAAGTTGACTGCTGAAAGCAATGTAGGGCTGGAGAAGGGGTAGTCCAATAGGAGAGGACAGGAAGTCATGGAAGAAAAAAAAGGGGGGAGGAGCACCAGAGGGAGGCAATGAGGTGAGAGAGGGAAAAGGGGATGGGAATGGTGAAGAGGGAGGGGGCATTACCGGAAGTTTGAGAAATCAGTTTTCATGCTACCAGGTTGGAGGCTACCCAGTCAGTATATAAGATACACAAAGTACACTGCAGATGTTGTGGTCAAATCAACACGTACAAACAAGCTGGAGGAACTCAGCAGGTCGGACAGCATCCGTGGAAACGAACAGTCAATGTTTCGGGCTGAGACCCTTCGTCAGGACTGAAAAAGGAGGGGGCAGGGGCCCTATACAGAAGGTGGGGGAAGGGGGGAAGGTGCGAGGTGAAAAACCAATCAGAGGAAAGATCAAGGGGTGGGGGAGGGGAAGCAGGGAGGGGATAGGCAGGAGAGGTGAAGAAGGAATGTAAGGGGAAAGCACTATGGGTAGTAGAAGAAGGCATAATCATGAGAGAGGTGATAGGCAGCTAGAAGAGGAGGCAGAATGAAAGTGGGATGGGGGAAGGGAGAGGCAGGGAATTACCGGAAGTTGGAGAATTCGATGTTCATACCAAGGGGCTGGAGACTGCCCAGATGGTATATGAGGTGTTGCTCCTCCAACCTGAGTTTGGCCTCATCATGGCAGTAGAGGAGGCCATGTATGGACATATCCGAATGGGAATGTGAAGCAGAGTTGAAGTGGGTGGCAACTGGGAGATCCTGTCTGTTGTGGCTGTTGTGAGGTGCTCGACGAAGCGGTCCCCCAATCTGCGTCGGGTCTCGCCGATGTAGAGGAGGCTGCACCGGGAGCACCGGATGCAATAGATGACCCCAACAGACTCTCAAGTGTAGTGTGGCCCCCACCTTCTTTATAGGGCCCCTGCCCCCTCCTTCTTCAGTCCTAATGAAGGGTCTCGGCCCAAAACATTGACTGTTCGTTTCCACAGATGCTGCCCGGCCTGCTGAGTTCCTCCAGTATATAAGATGTTGTTCCTCCAACCTGAATGTAGCCTCATCACAACAATTGAGGACGCCATAGATAGACATATTGAATGGGAATTGGAAGTGGAATTAAAATGGGTGGCCACTGGGTGATCCCACTTGTTCTGGCAGAAGGAGCTCAGTGAAGTGGTCTCCCAGTTTATGTTGGATCTCACCAATATATAGGCGGCCACACCAGGAGCACCGGACATAGTACATGAACCAAACAGACTCACAGGTGTCACCTCACCTGGAAGGACTGTTTGGGGCCTGATTGGTAGTGAGGGAGGAGGTGCAGGGGGAGTTGTAGCACTTGTTCTGCTTGCTTGATAAGTGCCTGGAGGGAGGTTAGTGGGGAGAGACAAATGGACAAGGGAGTCATGTAGGGAACAATTCCTGCAGAAAGTTGAAGTGGGGGGGGGAAGGAAGGGAAAGATGTGCTTGGTGGTGGAAACCATATTGGAGGTGACGGAAGTTATGGAGAATTATGTGCTGGATGCAGAGGCTGGTGGGGTGGTAGATGAGGACAAGAGGAACCCTATCTCTGGTAGGGTTGAGCGAGAGCAGACTTTCATGAAATGGAAGAGATGCAGTTGAGAGCAGCATTGATGGTGGAGGAAAGGAAGCCCCTTTTCTCTGAAGGAGGAGGACATCTCCTTTGTTCTGGAATGAAAAGCATCATCCTGAGAGCAGATATGGTGGAAATGGAGAAATTCAGAGAAGGGGATGGTGTTTTTACAAGAATCAGGATGGGAGGAGGTATAGTTAAAGTATCTGTGAAAGTCCGTGGGTTTATAATAGACGTCAGTAGATAAGCTGTCTCCAGAGAAAGAGAGGTCGAGAAAGGGAAGGGAGGTGTTGGAAATGGACCAAGTAAGTTTGAGGGCAGGGTGGAAGTTGAAGGCAAAGGGGATGAAGTCAATGAGTTCCGCATGGGAGCAGGAAGCAGCACCAATGCGGTTGTTGATGTAGTGTATGAAAAGTGTGAGACAGCCATCAATGTAGGCTTGCAACATAGGCTGTTTCACATAGCCGACACATAGGCAGGCATAGCTAGGACCCATGCGAGTGCCCATGGCTACACCTTTTGTTTGAAGGAAGTGGGAGGAACCAAAGGAGAAATTATTAAGAGGACAAGTTCCACGAGACAGAGGAGAGTGGTGATGGAGGGGAACAGTTTAGGTCTGGTGTCCAGAAACAAACTGAGAGCTTAGAGGCCTTTCTGGTGGTGGGGTGGAGGTATATAGGGACTGAACATCCATAATAAAAATGTGATTGGGGCCAGAGAACTTGAAATCATTGAAGATCCAGAGTATGTTAAGTGTCACAGATACAGGTTGGAAGGGACTGAACTGGGGTGGGGGGTGTGGGGGAGGAACAGAGTTGAGGTATGCAGATACAAGTTCAGTGGGGTACGAACAAGCTGGAACAATGGGTCTACCTGGACAAGCAGTTTGTGGATCTAGGGATGGCGATAGAAACAGGTGGTGTCAGGTGCGGGAGCTGTGAGGTTGGTGGCAGTTGATTGGAGATCCCCAGAGTTAATAAAGTTGGTGATGGTGTGGAAGACAATGGCCTGGTGCTCCTTAGTGGGGTTCTGTTTGAGGGTTAAGTAAGGGGAGGTGTCTGAGAGTTATCGCCGGGCCTCAGTAAGGTAGTGGTCAGTACGCCAAACTACTACAGCAACCCCCCCCCCCCCTTATCTGCAGGATTGCAGGCAAGATCCTGTAGGTTAGCAGTTTTGTACTCTTTGCCTTAGTTTATGCATTTCAGGATCTCGTGTCCTTGACTAATGATTCACTTGGCCATTTTCAAGGATTTATGAACATTTCCGCTTATCTCCCTGTATCCTGCAGTCATGGTATATGGTCATTGATGGCAATGCTAGCATATTTTTCATCCTAATTGGAAGTTAATTTCTTTGCCATACTTTCTGAGAAAGATGAGGGGAAAATATTAGAGGCTGTTGCTTTTAAGCACATACAGAGGCAAGAGAAAGAGAGAAGGCAGGGAAATATTGTGGAAAATGAGAGGTTAAAAGACAAACATGCCAGGTACAATATAAAAGGGCTAATAAGGAAGAAAAAGATGGGTTGGGACTAGTACACAGATAAATAGAAATAGAATTATTACCAACAGCTGCAGTATTAGTTTTAGATCTGATATTATTGAAAATCTTGAGTCTGGAAAATTGTAAAATATCTAATAGATCAAGTTCTGTTCTGCAATTGCATTTATCAAACATAAGCTTAATATTGACTTACAAAGTAATTTATTTTCTCTTTCTCAATGCTTCTACTGTTTTGGAAACAAGGATTCTAAATATGACATCAAGCTAAACACAGTCAGTCTCAAAGAAGCATGGAGCGATGTGATCACAGCTATACAATATCTACTTCCTCCAAGAGCTTGAGGAAATCTTCATCACATTCATCAATATCTGATGCAACCTGTAAGTTTCAGGAATGAAAGTATACATATTTAAATTTTACACCACCATTATTGTAAATGAGAATATTCTTGATTTTTAAAAATTCTTACTCAAGCTAGATGTCAAATATGCCATGTTAATACAGATTTGTTTTTCTTTTATCTGCCTTGGTAGGATCCAGATATATTTAGTTCACCAAAAGCAGAATAAATCCAGTCCAGCTAATAATTGCCTAATTTGGGTACCCGCAGGGCAATGTTCTAGGCCAAACCATTTGAAGCTTCTTCAACAATGATTTCCATCCATCATAAGATCAGAAATTGAAAGGTTTGCTTTGTGTTTAATTCCCCACAAAGCCCCTCAGTAAATGAAGTTGCCCATACCTACATGCTGCAAGACCCAGACAAAATTCAGGAATGAGTGCTAAGTGTGAAATAGCATTCCTGACACTAAAGTTCCAGGCAATGACAATCTAACAGCCCTTGACGTTCAGGAGCATTTCCACCTCACTATTCCCCATTGATAAGAAATGTAACTGGGTGACTCTTTTTAAAAAAATAAACAAATAAAAAAAATAAATTGTGGTTACAAGACCATTTCAGAGGCTGGACATCCTGCAGCAAATTGCTTTCCTCTTGATGTTAACAATTTACAGTGCCTTCTGAAATGACAATCTCTTAACACCAAGAAAGAACAGAACAGCAGTTGCCTTGGAACATCACCAGCTTCATGTTCCCCTCCAAGTTCCACTGGCTTGCAAATAAATCATTGTCATTGGGTCTAAATCCTGAAGCTCCCTACCCAATAGCTGCTGCCTTTATAGTGAATGTATTCAGAGTACCCTCACCACAAGGTGGCTGCAGTTCAAGAAAGCAAGACGCTACAATCACTTCAATAGCAATTAGTGATGGGCAATAAATGTGGACTTTGCTAATGATGCCTGAGTCCTAAAAATAAGATGTTAAAAAAACATAAAAGATAAATGCAAAGAAAGGGTTAATGGAGTATATAAATAAAAGATTTAAGAGGTGAACTAAATAAGAATTTTAAGATGATTAAAATTCAAATTTAATACCTGCAGTGGGATCATTCAGAAGATGAAGGCATAATGGAGCTAGACAATTCAGGAATGTTATCAGCAAGCACTCTTAATCTGTCGGAATAGAAATTTAAAACGTTCCTTCTCTCAAAATTGCTTGAGGCTAGGTCATATTTGCTGAGTATTGATATTCAGTATATAGAGCAAAAGCGGGTAAAAATGTTTTCTATTGATACCTTATGAAGGAAAATAATTGTTCATAAATTAAAACATTGAAGATTTATCTTTGTTACACAAAGTGTGTAGCATCTGATCTTATTCCTGTTAATTTTTATGGTAATTATTGTATCTTTTTTAATGCTTTTTAAAGCCATTTTATTAGCAACATACTCAAAACAGCAAACTGATGTAAGCACACCTCCACAACCAGCAATAACAGATCATCATGAAGCAACATCCCAGAGAATAGCATCACTGAGCAATGAGGTAAAGTTGGAGTTATACTTCTGTCAATTTTTTGTTGCCCTAAAGCATTCTGTATGAATGACTGAATTATATTGTTGATTCTTTTACATTTTTAACCTACTCTTTACTTAAGTGGGTTTAAAATTAGGCACATCCAAGAATGGTACAAGAATATTATTACATCATTCAAAAACATGAAAGTACAGATTTAAAGTGATTTAATGGACAGATTGTTTGGGAGTTAAAGTATTGTTTCACCTAGTGTTGTGGAAATTTGAACTCCTTAAAGAAGAAATCCCCATTCTAACAGACTCTACATAGTCGCTTGAAGTTTCCAAGATGGCAGTGTGATGCAACTTGCAGCAGCCACTCCGGAACTGATTATCTGTTATTTGTGAAGTGGGGTGCCGTGCACAATCATAATCGATTGAAACGGACGTGGGAGCACGGAGGAACATTGGGAAATCTCCAGGAAGGCCGCCTTCGTTGCTGCTGTGAGGTCCGGGACTCTGCTGGGAAGAACAGGCCTCCAGTCCTCAGGGTCGCGTTACCGATGGCCGTTGGTGGGGCCGTCTTAATACGCTTGGCAGAGGATGGTGCTCGGAGAAGCTGTGCCAGAGGGGATGGTCGTCGGCTCGGAGGTTCAACAGACTCGGAGTCCGCTGTAGTCAGGTCGCTTTCGGTGTATGCTGCATCTGCGAGGCTGAGTCAGGCAGCGCCGTGGAAGTCCATCGTGGGGGTATTCCCTTCTGCCGTCGGCGTGGGATGGCGAGTCTGTCGGGACCGTGGGGACTTGTGGAAACTGGTGATTTCTTTTGAACTTACAGTCCTTTAACATCTTTGGACTGTTTTTACTGTGCCCATGGTCTTTTTTTTAAAATCAATTATGCTATTGTTTGCACTGTTGTAACTATGTGGTTTTGTGCAGGTCTTGTAGCTTTAGTTTTTGGTCTTGTTTGGTGGATTTGGAGCTCCTTTCCGGGGAACGCGCTAAGACGGTAGCGCAATATTAATACGCAGCAGCCTCTCCCGACTCTGGATTAGGGATTGCCAAACGTTATGTGGATTTTCTGGTGTAGTCTGTTTTGTCATATGCTTTTGTGATATCATTCTGGAGGAACGTTGTCTCATTTTTTTAACTGCATTGCATTTGTGGTTTCTAAATGACAATAAACTGAATCTGAATCTGAAGTTACCCCTCAGCCTGCCTAGATTGGTAGGATTCATACAAAGGTGATGTAATCCACAAACTTTGTTGGACCTTTGATTAATATGCTCTGCCTGCTCCTCATTATCAGAGGACATTTATTGAGAGCAGACTATTCCATTCAGTACATGGCAGGTTGCATTGTTTGCTTCTCAACTGTGTATGCTCCATCGCAGTAATGGCTTAACTAAACAGTTGTTAATGGATGCATGCAAAGCTTTTTTTATTCTTAGTGGCAATGATCACAATGGAGTTCAATCTGATTAATGTATTGAAGACCTAATATTCAGGAAGAAGAAGTGCAATGGAATATACAAGTTGTTTTTGGTGAGGCTTTTGATGGAAGAGTAATGGAAAAAAACTCAGTGAATCGTGAAGTGATTTCAGAGGACAGACACATAGGATCAACTCTGTTGGCAGTCCAGTGAGATTTATGGGAAGATGTTGTTTCCTGCCTGGCATTGCTGCCTGCTGCACCTCCAACAGTGCCCTTAGGTCAGCTGCACAGTCATCAGCCTGGAGCCAACATCGGGCTGAAATTGGGGAGGCAGTATGATGATTCCAAAGATCTGATAATCAGTTCCCTTGCTAATTTAATGGTGTTGGACAAGCAGAATTTTCAGACAATTGGATGTTATTCATTACTTCAAAACATATTCTCTCCCCCCCCCCCCCCCCGGCTCTTTTTAACATAATATAGAATAGTAAGTTTTCCAGCAAAATGGGAGAATTAAAAGGGAGTGCAAGAAGCAGATCCCCATGAAAGTTTCAGTTTTTCTGTTGCACACCTAGCAACGTACCCAACCCTGACTCGGGCCATGTACCTACCTGCTCCACGTATTATACCTTGCAAATACACTGACCTGCAAATTGTAGGCTTGTTGTTAATGATGATTTACAGTACTAATGACTTTGCCAAATACCAAATCATTGGGACTTGTAAACAATTGAATATTGCTTTTTTTACAATATTTTTATTCAGAAGAAGAAAAAAAGATTTACAGAATGCAACACATAGATACATCTCAACATAACTTGTGTACATTCATATATTGTAATAAAATTGATCAAAATGTTATAGCATAACACATAAAGGTATACCACTCTGTAATCAAAAATTTAAAAATAAGTCATACATCATAAAAGAAATTTTTTATATATATAAGAAGTCAACCCCCTACCAACTACCAAAGAAGAAAGCTGATGGATGACAATGGATAATTAGAAAAAGAAAACATATTCACTTAAGAAGAGAAGATAAAAATGTACATAAAAGTCTGTGCACTGTTAAACTTTATAAATTGGAAAAGTAATTTAGGGAAGGTCCCCAAATATCATAAAAAGATTGTTTCGAATTTAAGACTGAGCAGCGGATCTTTTCTAAATTTAAATACGACATAATATCACATAGCCATTGAAGATGTGTAGGAGGGGTAGACTCCTTCCATTTAAGCAAGATTGCTCTTCTTGCTAAAAGAGAGGTAAAAACTAAAACCTGTGGGTTAGGAGTATTTAAAGTTATATCTTCATTTGCAATAATACCAAACAAGGCAGTAAGGGGATTTGGGTCAAATTGGACCCTAAAAAGTTGTGAAAAGGTATGGAATACTTCCCGCCAAAACTTTTCAATTGTAGGGCAAAACCAAAATATATGAATTAAAGAGGCATCAGCAGAGTTGCATTTATTACAAAGTGGAGAAACATTCGGGTAAAAACTGGAGAGCTTTTGTTTAGAAATGTACGCTCTATGAACCACTTTAAATTGTAGAAGAGAATGACGAGCACAGAAAGATGATTTATTAACCCGTTTAAGAATTTTATTCCATCTATCATCAGAAATCTGACAATTTAGGTCATCCTCCCAAGCTTTTTTTATTTTATCTTGTTACGTACCCCGTAACTGGGTCACTTACCAGCAAAGATAGAGAGGTCCGTTGAAGTCTGATGGTACTATTTTTAACAGTATTTATTGATAAAAATACACAAAAATAATATCAATGCAAACATACAGATAATATATGTCGTCAATACTAAATCTAAAAGCGCGGGTATAATAATAATCAATAAGAAATAGCTCTATCGTTGTCTAGAGGATAATGTATTGTCCGATGGAAATATAAAAGTCACTTCAGTTCATTCAGGCTGCAGCTTTTGGTTGGAGAGAGAGACGGATTTTTTTTTTTAGAACTTGCCCGTTTTTCCTTTTTATGATGTTGATCCTTCGAAATGTCGTCGGTGGTGATTTCTTCTTTAGCTAAGCCGTCTTCCGTGGTAAGGCCTCAATCCCAGGCAACGGGAAAGGACATATGTGGGCCCTCCACCGGCTGTCGCTATTAAACGCTGTCACGGGATTTCTAGTGTTTCTCCTGGTGCGTCTAAAGGGGTTGTTCCCCAGACCTTCTTTTATCCTTACTCACGGGGTCTCAGATGACAATCAGGTTGGAATGATGCCACCCCTCAACCAGCCCACTTTTGGTCATTCCCTGAGGGCTTCAAATAAATAGTACAGTACTCAATACACAATTCCGTCTCCAAGAGACAATGGCCGTTTCCCGTGGCTTTGTATCGCTGAGGGGCCAGGACATTCCAAACCCCTTGTGGATTCTGCGTCTCTCTCTCTCATTTCCTGGGTCTCCTGACCTGAATTAATAGCGATCTCGCGATTCTCAAAAAGGAGGGGGCTACTTTGTACCCTTCGGTCCCTCAGAGTTGGGGCACAGGCGTAACAATCTAAAAAGTCTTGTCTAGAATCAATCAACAAGTTATAGATACCAGTAATAGAACCATTAACAAAAGGTTTTAAATTTAAAAGATCGTCCAGTAAATTTTTATCAGGACCTATAGGAAAAGTAGCTAATTGGAAACATAGAAAATCTCTAATTTGAAGATATCTGTAAAAATGTGATTTTGGGAGTGCAAATTTATTTGACAATTGGTCAAATGAAGCAAGAGATCCTGAGATAAACAGGTCCCAAAAACACTTAATACCTAATTCATCCCAATCTTTAAAGATTTTATCAGTCATGGAAGGGATAAAAAAAAATTAAGGAGAATGGGAGATGATAATGAAAAATTCGCTAAACCAAAAAATTTTCTAAATTGAGACCAGATCCTTAAAATTTGCTTAACATTTATGTTATCTGTTGTTTTATTTGCTGAAAAAGAAGAGTATGATCCAAGAAGAGAGACAATAAAGGAATTTTTTACAGAATTAACTTCTAAGGAGACCCATGATTGGCAATCTTTATGATAAATATAATAGGACCAGAAAGTAATATTCCTTATATTGGCAGCCCAATAGTAAAACCTGAAATTGGGTAGGGCTAGTCTACCCATCTCTTTATTTCTTTGTAAGTAAACTTTACTTAAACGAGCTTGTTTATTATTCCAAATATAAGAGGTTAAAATTGAATCTAAAGAATCAAAGTACGTCTTAGGAATAAAAATAGGTAAGGCCTGAAAAAGATATAAAAATTTAGGAAGAATCTTCATTTTAATCAAATTAATTCAGCCACTTAGGGATAAAGAAAGAGGGGACCATTTAGAAAGCGTCTTTTTCATATAATTCAATAAGGGGTTTAAGTTTTCTTTGAATAAATTCTTGAAGTTTTTAGCAATTGTTACACCTAGATATGTAAATTGACTTGTAACAACTTTGAACGGAAATTTGGCATTTGATGATATTAGGTCATTTAAAGGAAATAGCTCACTTTTTTGTAGGTTCAGCTTATATCCTGAAAAAGAACTAAACTGGGAGATTAAAGAAAGAACCAAAGGTAAAGAAGTTTCAGTGTTAGAGATAAAAAGTAAAATATCATCAGTGTATAATGAAATTTTATGAGACATACCTTCCCTTAGTATACCAGAAATGTCCTTAGATTCTCGAAGTGCTATTGCTAAGGGTTCTATAGCTAAAGCAAAAAGTAAAGGACTAAGAGGACATTCTTGTCTAGTTCCCCGCTGTAATTTAAAGGGCTTAGAAATTTGGGAGTTAGTAATAACCTGAGCAGTAGGAGACAAGTAGATTAATTTAACCCAACGAATAAAATTAGGCCCAAAATTAAACTTTTCTAAGGTCTTAAAAAGATAATTCCACTCAATCCTATCAAAGGCTTTTTCTGCATCTATACACTCTGATATTTTTTTTGGATGGTGAATATATCACATTCAATAACCGCCATATATTAAAATGTGAGTAATGATTTTTAATAAATCCTGTCTGGTCATGTGATATAATAGATGGTAGAATATTTTCAAATCTTTGAGCTAAGATTTTGGATAAAATTCTTGCATCAACATTTAATAAAGAAAGTCTGTATGAAGAACATTCAGCTGGATTTTTTTTTTAAGAATAAGAGAAATAAAAGCTTCATAAAAAGATTGAGGGAGTTTACCTGATTTAAAGGACTCTGGTAAAACAGAGGATAAATAAGGTGTAAGTAACGTAGTGAAAGTTTTATAAAACTCCCCAGGAAAGCCATCAGGTCCTGGGGTCTTACCAGATTGTAAAGCACGTATAGCCTCAGCCACTTCTTCATTGGAAATAGGCTGATCTAACTGTGTTAGACTATCAGCAGACAATGTAGGAATGTTGATATTACTGAAAAAAGCATTCAGATAGGTATCATCTGAAGAAGAGTCAGACATACAACTTAAGGTAAAAGTCTTTAAATACATTGTTAATTTCAGAATGGTCAGATGTCTTAGTTCCATTATCTTTAAAAAATTCTGTGATTTGACGATTAACTGTAAAAGATTTTAAGCGATTGGCTAATAAACTACCAGTTCTAACCCCGTGAATGTAAAATTGAGTTTTATCTCTCAACAGCTGTCGTTCAATTGGGTAAGTCAGCACAAGATTATACTTGGATTGGATTTCAATACGCTTATTATATATACTTGGATCTGGAGATAGGGCATACTTTCTATCAAGATCTTTTAATATCGCTGCTAGGTCAGACCTTTCTTTGTCAGCTTTTTTTCTTTATATAGGTAGAGTAAGAGATAATTTCTCCACTAATATATGCTTTAAAAGAATCCCAGACTATATTACCAGCAGTATCTCCTTTAAAATTTTCTTTAAAGAAAAAAGTAATATGGTTTTCCAAAAACTTTAGAAAAGTTTTATCAGATAACAATGATAAGTTAAAACGCCAACTTCTATTTGGTACAGAGTAAACAGGTAATCTTAAAGCCAGAAGCACAGGTGCATGATCAGACAAAGCAATCTCCTTATAATCACAGGATCGTACCAGTGGAAGCAAGTTTCTATCTATAAAAAAATAATCAATCTGAAAGTACTTATGATGAACCTGAGAGAAATATGAATATTCCTTTTCTTGGGGGTGTAAAAAAATGCCACACATCAAGAATACCACATTGAGATAAAAAAGATTTAAAAAGTAGGACTGATTTATTAGTGACAGGGGTTTTACTTGAAGAGCGGTCTAATATAGGGTCAAGCCAAAAATTAAAATCTCCACCCATCACTAAGGAATACTGATTCAAATCAGGCAGAAAAGAGAAAAGACATTCAAAGAACAAGGAGTCATCTGTATTTGGAGTGTATACATTCACAAATATGATTAGTTTATTCCCAAGACTACCGGAAACAATATCAAAGTACCCATTTGTATCAGAAATTACATTATGTTGAATAAAGGATACAATCTGATCAAACAGGATAGAGACGCCTCTCGATCTAGATTGAGAGGGTGAGTGAAAATGTATACCCTTCCATCCTTTGAAAGAACGTGAAATATCATCTTTACGAATATAGGTTTCTTGGAGAAAGATTATATGAGTTTTAAGTTTCCGGATATAAGAGAAAATCTTATTTCGTTTAACAGGGTTATTTAGACCTTTCACATTAAAACTGAGTATATTAATAAAAGAATCCATCAAGTTTCCTTTAGTAATGTATAAAAGGTAATTACAGACATGTAGATAGTGAATAAGTAAAACAGTAAAAACATCCAATCAGCTTTATAGAAGAACCCATTTCCCCCCCTCCCTTCCCCCAAAGAGAGAAATCAGCCAAGGGAGGCTGAAGACTAATTCTAACGTTCCCAACCCAAAACTCTGGTGGCTCCAGAAAATATATATGTATAGCTGTACTGAATAAACGATTGTAAATATATAAATACACACACACACACACAGTAAATAAGTTTGGTAATTGCATTAAAAAAACCATGGGAAAATATAAGTATTAGTCTCGGTAAAAAAGCAAAGACAGATATGGAAAATCAATAAGTAAAACAACATATACTCGTGGGTGCAAAAAAAGAGTAAAGAAACAAATAGAAGATCATTAAAAAGGGAAGTGGTTTAGATAGCTTCCTACATAACACAGAGAGAATATAACGTATTGTTTAAAAAGAGCTGCAAAAAACAGCAAAAGAGAAAATGGATGCAGTCTGCCTGCATGTTTTGCATAGTTTGAAAGATGACAAGGTGCCAGTTACTTAAACAAACAAATGATTACGGTAATACTTTGTAAAACCAAGAAACCTTGTTATCAACAAAATGCCAATTACTTGATTGAACACGTGAAATTAAAACATTTAACATAAAACAACTCAAAGTTGAATTTAAGGATGGAGACTTTGTAAAAGTTTCTTAGCTTCTTCAGGCTTCGTAAACCAAGAAACCTTATTATCAGAAGTAGTAACCTTGAGTTTACACGGATCTCTGAGAGAAAGGCGACAGCCAAGCTTAAAAAGATCAGACATGACCTCTTTAAAAGCCTGTCTAGCTCTTAGAACTTCCGGCGGATAATCTTGAACGATCCAAAACTGTTGATCACGAAATTGTAATATGCGTTTCTTCCTTGATTCACGAAGGATCTGGTCTTTAATCTGATGGTCATAAAAGCGAATGATAATAGAGCGAGGTTTGGCAGGATCCCAATTAGGCGGGGTAACTCGTTGAACGCGCTCAAATTTTGGTAGTTCCGATAATATATGAGGGAGTAAATCTTTCAACATTTGAGCACAAAAATCGATAGGTTGATTACCCTCCAGTTTTTCAGGAAGTCTAAGAATTCTGATATTGCACCTTGGGTTCCTAGTCTCCAAATCTGTAAGTTTCTTCAGTAACGCATTGTATTTTTAAAGTTGTTCCTTAGAAATTTTCTTGAAACCTTCGATATCCTTCTGCAACACCGGCAGAGATTCTTCGTGTAGCTTAATATGAATTTCGTGGTCATTCACAGTCTGCTGTATACTTCCAAGTTTCCGATTAAGCATTTTCAGTTCAGATTTAACCAGGTCGAAGGAATTCTGTAACAAATCAAACTTGGATTCCAAGTCATCCAGTTTATCCAATTTTTCGAGTTTCTCTGACATTTGTTGAATCATTTCAGTCAAAGTCTCTAAAGTAGTCTCTTTTTTTGACAGCTTTCTACTCATGTTGCTCTCACCGAGATAGGTTTAAGCAGCAAAGTAAGCAAATAATTTCGGAGCACATAGCTAGTGCAACCTACTCCATTACAGCCACCGGAAGTCTCCAGAATATTGCTCTATTAAAGTTTATTTTACCATAATGCTTTTTCATCTATCTCTGGGATCCATGATTGAATCAGTTGTGAAAAAATTTTAAAATTCAAATGAACTGTTTGAAGATTGCTTAAACCAAGACTTAATTTTCACAAGTGGTGATATTATGCTTCAAAATTTACAATAAACCACATGGTTCTGAAAGTTGTGTTAATTTTTATAAAAGTGTGCACACTTAAGAATTTCAAACCAGATTCAGTTGATATTATAGCATTTACCTTTATCCCAAAATTCAGTTCTCACTGCAGTTAGGGGCCATGCAACACATAAAGGAGCAGTGGGAACAGAGGATGTGCATGCTGGAAGCAAATATTCAGAGACAGCAAGAAGAATTACAGACAATCCAAGGGCAACTTCATTTTGTCCAAGGTCAAGAATCCCAAGTAAGCCAAGAATGGATGATTATTTAAGGATGAATTTTTGGTGCTGACTGTGAGCCACTGCAGTGAAGCTAGTGATGGTACATACTGCAATCACAGTGCACTGGTGATGAAGGGAGTGAATATCTAAACAGTAAAGTTAGCCTTCCATATTCATATTCATCACAGTGTGCTCTGATATGAGAATCAGGATGGTGGTGGTAGATGTTATCAATCTTAACTTTTCAACCATTAATCCAGCAAATAAAATCAGTTGATAATATTAAGGTGAAGCAATCCTGGTTAAAGAACAATGTTTATTTGCTTAAAGAATTAAACTTCTAAGTGAGTGATCTGGTATGAACACTTGAGAACTAAATGATTCATTTCCCAAAACTAGCAAACATTTTAACCTGCAGTTAAGGCAAAGAAGTCAGGATATGTGGAGCACTGAAAGACATCAGGATCTAGAATGCAATCCAAGGTAGTAATGTGTGATGATATTAGGTTTGCTGACTGTAAAGTCCTAAACTCAAATGAAGCTAAGCCCTATCCAATATAAAAGCTATGGGTACCTTCACTAAAGGGAGGTTATACTGTAACTACCTACTCGTCAAAAACTAGTTTCTGCTGTAGCTCATGGCCCACAACAACCCATGCATGCTCACTTTAGAGTTGTTTTGAATTCATCTCAACTCTTCAAGAAGGGAGAGAGGCAGAAGAAAGTAAATTATAGATCTGCTGGTCTAATCTGTGGTCAAAAAAATGTTGGAGTCGATTGTTAAGGATGAGGTTTTGGGGTATTTGGAGGAACATGGTAAAATAGGCCATAGTCAGCATAGTTTCCTCAAGGGAAAATTTTGCCTGACAAATCTTTTGGAATTCTTTGAAGAATGAGAAGCTGAGAGGTGACCTGATAGAGGTGTACAAGATGATGGAGGCAATGATCATGTGGATAGTTGGATGCTTTTTCCCAGGGCTGAAATGGCTAGCATGAGAGGGCACAGTTTTAAGGTGTTTGGAAGTAGGTACAGAGATGCCAGGGTAAGTTTTATATGCAGAGAGTGGTGAGTGTGTGGAATAGGCTGCCGGCGACAGTGGTGGAGGCAGATAAGATAGGGTGTTTTAAGAGACTCCAGGATAGGTACGTGGAGCTTAGAAAAATAGAGGGCTATGTGTAAGCCTACGTAATTTCTAAGGTAAGGACATGCTCGGCACAGCTTTGTGGGCCGAAGGGCCTGAATTGTGCTGTAGATTTTCTATGTTTCTATGTACTTAGCATGATCATAATGTTACAAGACAAAATGGAGAACATTTTTATTCTAAGTACAAGTATTTTACTTTGTAAGAACTATATAGTTATCACTCTTACCAATATTATTATGCACAGATGCGTCTGTAATAGGTCAATTAGCAAGGATGAGTCCAGTGATTTTTACCTCTCAATTTAGTAAACCCATCACCTACCACAAATCCAGTTTGCTATTTACTTCTGCACATTTGAACTTAAAAGGTCAGACCTGATAAAGAAAAATGGAGCAGCTGGGGCTGAATGAAAGGAGCACTTAAATTAAATGACTGAGAAATTAGCACTGGGATCAAGAAAGACGAATAGATGTGGTTGAATTTAAATCACAATGGTTTTAGTTATATAAAGGAAAAAGATGTAGATTAAAAGGGTGTGAAAAACAAATGAAATGCTAGAGTTTAAAAAATATATATTTTTCCAGTAACTTGTACTTCACATGTGCAATTTTTAATTTAATCACTATTTAGAGGTTGATTGGCAGTTATAAACTCATCATTGATATTTCTAAAATATTAGGCCATAAGACCATAAGATATAGGAGCAGAATTAGGCCATTTGGCCCATCGAGTCAGCTCTGCCATTTCATCATAGCTGATCCATTTTCCCTCTCAGCCCTAATCTCTTATCTGCTCCCCATAGACCTTCAAGCCCTAACTAATATAGAATCTGCCTTAAAAATACCTAAAGACTTTGCTTCCACAGCCACCTGTGGCAATGAATTTCTGACTTAAATTCAACCACATCCGTTGGCCTTTCTTGATCTCCATTCTAAAATGATGCCCCTCTATTCAGGGGCTGTGTCCCCTGGTCTCCCATCATAGGAAACATCCATTCTATCAAGGCTTTACACCATTCAACAGGTTTCAAGTAGGTCACCCCTCTTTCTTCTGAATTCCTGTAAGTACAGGCCCAGAACCATCAAACATACTTCATACGATAAGCCTTTCAATCCTGGAATCATTTTCATGAAAGTCCTTTGAATCCTCTCCAATGTCAGTGCATCTTTTTTAGATAAGAGGCTCTAAACTGATCACAATACTCCAAGTAAGGTCTCATCAGTGCTTTATAAAGCTTCAACATTACATCCTTGCTTTTATGTTCTAGTCCTCTCGAAATGAATGCTAACGTTGCATTCCTCATCACAAACTCAACCTGCAAATTAACATTTAGGGAATCCTGCAGAATGACTCCCAAGTCCCTTTGCACTTCAGTTGTTTGTATTTTCTCTCCATTTTGAAAATAGTCTGACACTGTATTTCATCTGCCACTTCCTTGCCCATTCTCCTAATCTGTCTAAGTCCTTCTGTAGGCTCTCTACATCCTCAAAATTACCTGCCCCTCCATCTATTTACGTATTGTCTGTAAACTTTGGAACAAGGCCATCAATTCCATCATCCAAGTCATTGAGATATGACATAAAAAGAAGCAGTCCCAACACTGACCCTGGTGGAACACCACTAGTCACCGGCAGCCAACCAGAAAAGGCTCCCTTTATTCCCACTCTATCTCTTCTGGCAATCAGTTACAGTTTTATCCATGCTAATACCTTTCCTGTAATACCATGGGCTCTCAACTTGTCAAGTAGCCTCATGTGTGGCACCTTGTCAAAGGCCTTTGGAAAAGTACACAACATCCATTGATTCTCCTTTGTCCATCCTGCTTGCTATTTCTTCAAAGAATTCCAAAAGGTTTGTCAGGCAAAATTTTCCCTTGAGGAAATTATGCTGACTATGGCCTATTTTATCTTGTGCCTCCAAATACACATCCTTAACAATGGACTCCAACATCTTCTTGACCACTGAGATCAGACTAGCAGATCTATATAATTTCCTTTTTTCTTCCTCGCTCCCTGCTTGGAGTTGAGTGACATCTGCAATTTTCCCATCTTTCAGCACCATTCCAGAATCTAGTGATCTAGTGATTCTTGTAAGATCATTACTAATTTATTTATATATATATATATATATATACAATACTTTTCTACAGTTCAATTGGCAGAATTGAAGAGCATAAAAACAAAGACAAGGAGGATATGTGTTTGAATGTAACAACAGAAATTTTAGTATTGAATAATGCATACTCAACTTCTTGTGCCTTGATTTTGCCCATAAATAAAATCAAGTGCCATTGTTATTATTTTGACTGAAAATTCTGACCTAACAACTCCTGTCGTTTCAAGGCCAATCAGTTTCAAGGTGCTGTCAAAACTGATCCAAATAGCTCACATCGTAGAGTGCAACAGCAATCTCTGATCAGTGAGGAAAGCTCTACTTCAGCACAGGTAAGTTTGACAGACTATAAATAAGATCCAACTTTCCTGTATAATCCTGTAAAATTTCTGAATGCAGATTACTCAAAATTCTTAATGTGGAGCATGATAAAAAATCAAATGAACACAGATTAGTAGTGTAAAAATAAATAACTTGGTCACAAATGATACTTAGACTTTCTGAATCATTGCATTACACTACAAATATTTTTACAAATGACTTCTAAAACAATTCTCTTACCCTGGAAAGCAAAAAGTTAATTGTTTTTAGTTATATTGCTTCATCTGGTACAATGAAAAATGTGGGAATTAACACTAAAATTAAGCATGTAGCATTTGAATAACATGAACATTTTTAGCTGAACAGGAAGCCTGTGATAGCTTGAAGTGGATTTTTTGTAGTGTTGTCTTTGATAAGTGGATGTAAAAATACCTGGTATACAGAAAAAAATCTGTTAATGATTTGAGCTTCCTAAGCACTTGGTAAAGTTCGTTGTGAGAGACTTCAGTGGTTCATGGTGCAGAGAATATTATTGACCAAGTTTTGAATTCCCTGGGTTTACAATAAGTAAAGGTATCTAATTTGTAGGATTTGTCAGGTGGTATGACCCATGAATTTGAGTTGGGTTTCAACTGTTCTGAAATGTCTTTATTTCCATGCCTACTAAAGGCTTAGTAGTTTAGATTGTAACCTATACAGAATACACAAAATGCTGGAGGAACTCAGCAAGTCAGACAGCATCTATGGAAAAGAAGAAACAGTCAACATTTTGGGCCAAGACACTTCAGTCATGAAGGTTCTTGGCCTGAAACGTCAATATTTTATTCTTTCCATAGATGCTGTGTGACCTGCTGAGTTGCCCCAGCAGTTTTAGTGTGTTGCTTTGGATTTCCAGCATCTGCAGACTTTCTTGTGTTAGAGTTGTAACCTACAGTATGTGGATGATAGCATTAAATTACATTGAGACAAATATTTCAGTAAAAATGAAAGCAGAATTTTCAACTGGAATGAAAAGTAAGAACAGAATACCTTCTGAAGGGTGAAAAACTAGATAAAGCAGAGGCTCCCAAGAGATTTGGAAATTTATTTACGTAAAATATTAGTTAACTAAGGAGAGATACTTTGTGTTCCAGTAGCCTTTCTGATTACACTAAGCTTTGTGTGTAGACTGCAATACAAAGGGGTAAAATGTAAGCTGAACTGCTGGAAATACTTAAAGTCAGTCAGTGTCTCAGGAAGAAAGAAACAGTTAATGTTTCAACTTGGTTCTAAAGAGTTTTTGATCTGGTATGTTAACAGCAACTCCGTGTTTTTTTTTACTTTATTCAGTTATTGTCGAATTTAAATCTCAAGTTTACAGATGACCTGGTGAATCTTTGAGCAATTCTTTGCACCAAACACATATAGCATTTTGACAATGGAGGATGTGTACCAGAGCAATGGCTAGTATCCAGCGTAGAAAATGCAAAATAAAAGATGCAGATGCTGGAATCTGGAGCAAAAAAAAACTGCTGGAGGAACTCAGTGGGTCAAGCAGCATCTATGGAGGCAAAGGGATGGTTGACATTTTGGGTCAAGACCCTGCATCAGGACTGAGTATAGGGGAAAGATAACAGTTTGCGATGTAGAATCAGGTGATATGTGGGAAGGGAAAGGGGAGCTCAGAGACAACAGACTAGTGGATGATGAGTAGAAACAAATAGGAAACAGAAAATACAGATGGAGTGAGGTGGGGGAGAACAGGGGTATGTTAGAAATGGAATCTAGAAGGTGATGTTGAACTAGATAAAGGAGGGATAAGGACATAAATATCTAGGTGGGGCGGTGCAGGAAGGATAGGACAAGGAAGAGAAACCCAAGTGGACCAATGTGTGGGTAATGGGCAGATGGAACTGAGAAGAGGTGGTAATAATTCTAGTTAATGTAGGGGTGGGTGGTGGAGGGATAAAAATGTGAACAGAAACACCATGGGAATGGGTTACCTGAACATGAACTGGGAATTTGTTTTCTGGGATTTTAAAGCACTGGTGTGATTTGCTTGAATCTATCAAAGCCAACTCGAGGGGTAGAAAGAAACTCTAATTGTTTGAAATTGGAGCCAGACTTTTTAGAGATAAAGTTCGGAAATACTTGTACATCCCAAAGGATAAGATAAATTTAGAACATGTCTTGTATAATCAGTCAGTTGTTAATTTTAAATCTTCATTAGTAACCTACAGTGTTAAGGTTTATTTGCACATTAACCTGATACATTTTGGTCATGTATCAGCCACAACACATTGGTCAGATCAGACCACAGACAAAAGATAATTACCCCTATTTCTGTGTGATTCTTTGATGTAGTTACCAAATTTATATTTTTAATTATTTAAAAATAAAGTACTGCAGCTTTCCCTCATTATTCCTCATTATCCCTCATTCCCTCATTATTTTGCTATCATTAACTTCCCAATCAAAACTTTGCAATCATGGTTATCCCAAGGATTGCCTTCTATTTCTTTCTGCAAGTATATTCTCATATTCTAACTGCCATTCCTCTTCAACACCTTGATTACTTCATTGCCTACTACTGTGCTAGTCACTTTCACCTTCTGTCTGGTTTCCATCTAGCACATATAACCAAATATTACTAAAGTAAAACTCATTCATGGTATCTTTTGATATTGTGTAGTACATAATCCATTCTTTTCTCCATAACAGAACCATTTCAAAATTCCTTTTGTAGATCCAACTCATCTCTAGCAATAATATCTCCTCCAATCTAACAATAATCTTTGGTGAGGACTATTTGAAACCACCACCATTGTTCATTTGAATGCTCTTTTTGTAAATATTTTAATGTTGTCTGTGGATATATTGACATCTCCTATAGGTATTTGAATAACAATAGCCTTTCTACTTTATAGGTTATTGATCTGAGCACTGTACTGTATTTAACTATGACCCATTTATCTTTAGACAATTTTCTGTTTCATTTCTGATTTCCTGCTTCTGAGGTATTTTGCTTTCAGACAGCTTTTCTCTTATGTCATCCTCAGTTCCACAGTCACTATTACGTTTTCAGATCACTGATCATAATAAATTTAATCTTTCTTGAATAAGCATAGGAAATGTCATACCATCTCAAATTTTTAAAAAATCTCTAAATTTTTGCAATTCAAGTTCTCATGTTGTTGTTTAGGCTTAACAAGATGTGTGATATGCTCTAAGTTTAATGATTAATATCCTATCATTTGCTAGGAGAACATCTTCCATATATGGACCTACTCCAGTGCAAGCCTACTGAAACTTTGAATCCAAGCAATTGTATTGGATATGCATTTATTAAATTCTTTATCTAATCCACTACCGGCAGTTACTTCCATGTGAACCCTTGACCTTGGCCCTTAATTGCTTCAAATTCAAAGCACCTTGCCCTTGTTTACAAATCGTGCTCTGTTCTGTGGCTGACTGCAAACCTGTAACTGGTTTAATCAGCAGTTCTGACTGGTTACCTTTGCATTGTTTTTTGCACCATTGATAGCAGAACACTTAGCACCCTTGGCCTTGTTTTTGGCGCTCACTTGTTTATCTACCTCATCACCTTTGAAAGAATTTGCCTGAAGAGATTGTGGTGTCTGGCTCAGTTTAATTTCCTTTCATGTATTAATTTTTCCATGCTACAAGACCAGATTAGCTATCCTCATAAATTTTATTGAGATTCCTTGAATTGCATAAATTCTGGGCTCAGATTCAGATTCACTGCTATCACATGTACATCGAAACATACAGTGAAATGTTGTTTGCGTTACCATTACAACATAAGAATTTGCTGGGGGCAGGCTGTAAGTGTCATCACGCATTCCGCCACCAACATACAGCATGGCCATAATGTTCTGCAACAAAACAAGCCCCTTTCTTCCACCCACTCACACACATAGACATTCCTCCAAACACAGGACAACTGCCTCCAACTTCCAGTGGAGTTACAGGCAAGCTTTATCCATCAGGCTTGGACGTCCGATCGACCACAGGAGTCGCCTTTGACAGGACCTAGAACTCTAGATTCGGCAATATAGGGACCCGAACTTAAGGCCTCAACCTCCAAACTCGCAACTTGCATTCTTAGGGGATTACTGCTCCTCATACCTCCTGCCCACATGGACCTCTGATACCATAGGGATTCACTGACCCGAAGCGCTGGGGTGGGCAGGACACCTGCCCTCATCTTCTTTCATCTGCGGTGATTGCTGTTTCTACAAGCATCCACAGATGTCCTTCATTCACATCGTCACTGACCTTCGACGTGGAACAGAGGCCTGGACTCCACACACCCATGTCCCTAAACCCTATCCTGACCCTTAACTCCCTTCTCTGTCCCCAGAACCATTCCAAAAAATGTCTAAAACAAGCAAGTCTAAGCCATGATCTCAAGCTTGGCGCCATCTTAACTGAACGATTAAGATCATAGCTGCAAGCAGGGAAAAAAAATTAAAGGCATTAAGGAAAATTACAATTTTGTTTTCTTTGAAAGCTTTCATTTTTGTCAAAAATCATGGAAATTGATCTTGACCGTATGTGTGATGCACCTCCTACCCTCAACCCTATTCACCGAAACTCCTGACCTGATGCTTATATTAGCAGATTTCTTAAAAGACCACTCTCAAGACCAAGGTAACATATCTGAATGATTGGCAAAATAAGCAAATGCTTTGAGAGGCTGGTCAAGAACTACATCTGCAGCATACTACCACCCAAACTGGACCCCCTACAATTCATCTACTGACTCAACCGATCGACAGATGACTCAATAGCCACAGCTCTACACCCCGTCCTTACACACCTGGAGAAGAAGGGTACTTATGTGAGAATGCTGTTCTTGGACTACAGTTCAGCACTCAACACCATAATTCTCTCCAGACTCGGCAAGGAACTCAGAGAACTCGGCCTTCACCCTGCCTTGTGTAGCTGGATCCTGGACTTGCTGTCAGATCGCTGGCAGGTGGTAAGAGTGGGCTCCCTCACCTCTGCCTCTTGGACCCTCAATACAGGTGCCCCTCAGGCTATGTGCTAAGCCTCTCCTTTACTCTCTGTACACCCATGACTGTGTCACTACCCACAGCTCCGATCTGCTAATTAAATTTGCCACACTGATTGGCCTAATATCAAATAATAATGAGGCAGTCTACAGAGAAGAGGTCATCACCCAGTGGTGTTAAGAGAACAACCTCTCCCTCAATGTTGCAAAAACAAAGGAGCTGGTTATGGATACAAAGGAGACAAGCTAACTTCTATTGGCATTAATGGATCTGGGGTTGAGAGGGTCAACAGCTTTAAGTTCCTTGGCATAAACATCACCAAGGATCCCAAGTGGTCTATGCATACTGGTTGTATGGTGAAAAAGACACAATAGCGCCACTTTCACCTTAGCTGGCTGAAGAAATTTGGTATGGGCCTCCAAATCCCAAGAACTTTCTACAGGGGAACAATTGAGAGCATCCTGACTGGCTGCATCACTGCCTGGTATAGGAACTGTACTTCCCTCAATCGCAGGTCTCTGCACATCTGTAGATGTGAATTTCCCACTCTGCAGGGCATTTACAAAGACAGGTGTGTACAAAGGGTCTGAAGGATCATTGGGGACTAGAATCACCCCAACCACAAACTGTTCCAGCTGCTACCATCTGGGAAACGGTACCACAACATAAAAGCCAGAAACAACAGGCTCCGGGGACAGCTTCTTCTACCAGGCCATCAAACTGCTTAATTCATGCTCAAGCAACTGTATTTCTGTTATATTGACTACCCTGTTGTACCTAATATTTATTATAAATGACTATAAATTGCACATCACATATTTAGATGGAGATATAACAAAAATTTTGACTCATGTATATGAAAGATGTAAATAATAGTCAATTCAATTCAAGTTCTATACATTTCAATATCCTTCAGAACTACTAATATTACCAATCTTGATTTTAAAGAAAACACCCTTTAATCCTTTGATCTTTGCAAACCACTGTGTTGTCTCCAACCTGCCTTCTCTGAAGTTCTCAAATTGTCTGTGCATGGGGGAAGGGGTGGACTGGTGGGAGGGAGGAATGGGGGTTATTGTTCTGTTGAATGTTGTGGGCATGCTATATTATTGCCAGAATGGGAGATGACACTCAGAGGCTGCCCCTAGCCCATACTTAGATTGTGTTGGCTGTTAATGCAAATGACACATCTCACAGTGTGTTTCATTTTACATGTGATAAATAAATGGATCTGGATCTGAATCTAGAAAATAATTCCAAACTCTCAGATCAGACAAAAAATTTTGCCTCATCTATCTTATTTTGAAATGATGATCCTTAATTCTGGATTCTGTCGTGAGGAAATATCATCTCCATGTTCACTTTGATAAGGCTCTTCACAATCTGCTGCTTCAGCATTTCTCATTATTTTTCTAAATTTGAGCATATTAGGGGCCATTCTCCCCTTAAGATCACTGGCCATTTTGAGGTATCAGTCTAATAAACATCTGACCTGCTTCCAACATGTTAAAATCTTTCCTTTAAAAAGGTCAGTAGAGTAATGTAACACAGAAACAGACCTTTTGGTTCAGCTTGTCTATACCAACCAAGACACCCTTCCAAGCTAGTCCCATTTGCCAATGTTTGGTCTCAATCCCTTTAAACCATGTATCTGTCCAAATGTGTTTTAAATATTATGCCTCACTTTCAATACACGTTCCATACATGCATCGCCCCTCTGCATGAAGAAAATATCCCCAATAATATTTCCCCATCACCTCAAACCAGTGCCTCTAGTTTATGGTTCCCATTCCCAAGGAAAAAGACTGATCATTTACCCTATCTATACCCCTCATATTTATATACATCTTTATAAGGTCGCCGCTCATCTCCTATGCTGCAAGGAATAAAGTTCTCTACTGCCCATTCTCTCCCTGTAGCTCATGCCCTTGAGTCCTAATAACTTACTTAAAAATCTTCTTCGAACTTTCCATCTTAATAACATCTTTCCTCTAAAGATAGGAATGAAAATTATACACGCTCTCGGTCCAGATGTGTAATGGAGTGTATATTGACTGGTTGCATCATAGCCTGGTATGGAAACTCCAATATCCTTGAATGGAAAATCCTGCAAAAAAGTAGTGGCACGGCCCAGGCCATCAGGGATAAAATCCTCCCCACCACTGAGTACATCAACATGAAATGCTGTCGCAGAATAACATGGACAAGAAAGTTAATACAATTATGTAACCAAGACAGTTAGCAAAACCACCCCCTTACCCACACCATCTACTGCATCATGTCGCAGCACTGTAAACACTTTAAACCACTTGTAATGAATACATGGTGGTATTTGTGTTTAAGCACATTTAATTCCATATCTGCTTCTAACTTTATTTTTTTGTAATTCTTCATTCTGTAGAATTGTTAAATGATTTTCATTGCACTGACATACCACAGCAATTTTCTAATACATGTAAATGTATATGATGATTAAATCTGATCCATGATAAACATGATAAGCCAGTTACTCATTTTATTTTGAGCCTCATATCCTAAGCTTTACATATTTTCCCACCTCATCTCATTGCTCCTAAGCCTGTCAAGTGACTTAACCTTGTCTTTTGCCTCCCAATCTGTCTTTTCCTTGTCTCTCTCTCACTTTAAAAGGCTATTAAATGTTTAGAATTTCACCATAAACTTAACAAATTCTTGTGTCTTTGACTCTGATAAAGCATTATGGGAAATTAAATCTATAATAAAGGTTATAGAAAAGAATGGTAATGATCTGTGTGAGATAATTGGATGTCAATTTTGAATACTTTTTCAAAATAGAGTAACTACCAAGTTTACGTGTTTGTTCATACAGGATATTTTACATTTTTACAGGTTCAGCCAAATTTGCAAGCCAACTTCAGCCAGCAGATCTCAGTTTCCAGTCAGGATGCCCAGACATCCTCTCTCTCTAACACTGTGATGATTTCCCAGCCGGTAGCAGATGCTGGGCAGCTTTCATTTACTTTATCCCAAAATTCCACACAAAGTGCTGCAGTTACTACTTTTACTTAGGATAGGCTGCTGCGGTAAGCATTACATTCGCCTCTCCGTTCTTTGTAAAGGGATTGTTCTGAAACATGTTTCACTAATTTGTAAAATATTTAACCTCTCAATCTTTTAAAAATGTTAGTACAATTTTTTTTGTTGTTGAGTGAACTTTTTGTAGTGAGTGGAAAGAATAGCTGATAGAAAAAATATCCATTTTTGGATACTACCCTATATTTGGAGTCCTTAATGGAACAACAATGTTAGGGCAATTATCTAATATGAATTAAAATGTTTGTTAAGGTATGGAAAAGTAATTTTGAAGTCACATGACTTGTTCATAGAATATTGCACAGTTGAGAGGAAAAGGTGTGATGAAGAAGTGATAAGAGTGAAGACAAGATCATGCACATCTCTGTGCACCCAGTATGTATACAATGTCACCATGAACCTGTCAACAGGTGAGCCTGGTCTCCAATCAACTCGGAACAAACTGCCATTAAATCAAGATTTTGCTCTGTCAAGTCCATGTGGTATTTGTTGGGCAGTGGGCACAACCATTAAAAGAATTGCGAACTGGATTTGAAGTGGGTACCATAAGGGTTCAATATAGTGCTGGGTATAATGAAAGGATAGCATGGTACTATATAGGGTGCAGTGATCTTTTATTAACATTGTTCTGAGAGTGGAGACATTTAGATTATAATAAAGATGAGCTAAAATAGAACTGAGATAGCTGAGATTTGGTGTAATGGAAATGTACAAAATGACTATTGTCTAAGGTTGCCCTACCAAGGAAAACAGGCTCATAACTTATGGGACATGTATTTTAGAGTGATAGTGGTCTATGTCTGAAAGCTTGAAAGCTTCTGCAACCTCTATTGCATAAAGAAGGTAGTTGAATAAGAGCCTATAGTTATAGTTGGAAAGTATCATTTGTTGTGAAATGCTACATTTTTCATCCAGAGTGGATTAAGTGGTTTCCTTTTATGCTGTAAATTTATTTGAAAATATACCTTCACACATAGCAGTAAGTATTTAATGCCATTCTTTTTTTCTCTCACTAGCTTCTCTCAAGGTCAACAGCTCGTTACAAAGTTGGTAACCGCTCCAGTGAGATACAGTGCTGTTATGGTTCCAACAACTATGATAATGGGTCAGGTCATGACAGCTTACCCCACTTTTGCCACTCAGCAACAATCCCAAACATTGTCATCAACACAGGGCCAGCAAGAGCAACACCAGACGCAGACAACCATAGATCAGCCAGAGTTTCAGACACTGACTCAACACTCTCCACAGTGGATACAGGTATGAAAAACTGAAGATTATGTTTCTTAAAGAATAGAACCTCCTGCCCCCCAATAGATAAATACAAAATAAAGTATAATTCTGAAATAAGAATACAAATAAAACTTGCAAGAAACTCATCTGCTTAGTGAGAAAAGTTTTGAAGACTATCTCTAGCACAGTCCAATACTGCCAGATTTAAAAGTTGTTACAATAACATTTGAATGAATAAAGCCTTTCTCTGACACATCACTTTTGACAACAAACTAGCTTAATTGTTTTTTGAATTACAACTTCTAAGTTTTAAAGGCCAGGGATAATTTTTTTTTTGTACATTTGTAACAAGTCAGGAGCCCACTGGAGAACAGATGCTCACCCATTTGAACTGGAGGCAGGTTATGTTTTGTAACATCAAAACATGAAACTAATTCAAAGGAAGACATGGGAGTCCAAAATGTGAATCTGACTCCATGTTTACTTTAAGCGAGGTGCGCACATATCAAGAGGTAGCATGATGATGTATGCAATTCATGGATTTTTACGTATAACCCATAATGAGTTATTTACAGAAAAATAATATTTACTCAAACAATATATTTACAATATTACTGAAATATTAAATACACAACACTCCTCCCTGCTTAGCTATAAACTCCAACTAATTAGAAAATAGGTCTTAATTATATACACAGTATATTATATGCAGACATTACAACATAGTAAATTTTTAATTTATTTCATTCAAGCCTTAAGATTTAGTCACTGTAGAGAGGATTAGAAACTCTTGTGGGATAATGCCTTTCCTGATGAGGGGGATTACTCTGCTTGGCAGGTGAAACTTGTGGCTGTGAAACAATCTCAGGTTCTAGGGCCTCCTCCTTGGTGTTTGTAGGATTTGACTCTGGGACTGCAGGAAGTGGTTCTGGCAGTGGTAGCTACCTTTCTTCACTAAAAACTAACTTTGCTCTCCTCAACTGGTTTTGGTGTTACCTCCAACGATATCAGATGCAATATCCATTCTGTAGGAGAGAGATCCAGTTTTGTCTTTAATCTTTCTGAATACCCACTTTTGATCACTTCTGCAGTTCTTCGCCAGGCCTGTTTGTCTAGGAATGAAACGTTGTTTGAGGTGCCTTCAAATTTGTCTCAGCTGTTTCTCTTGCATATTGTTTCTGAAATTGGGTTTGAAGAGATTCAAGCATGAATGTAAGGGACGACCTAAGAACAGCAAAGCCTCTGTGTTGTTGGTTGTGGAGTGTGCTGCATTGTGATATGCAAAGAGGAAATTGGAGAGCTTCTGATTCAGTGTCAGTGTAGTGTATTCTGCTGACATTGATTGCAGTGGGTTCTTTAGATTCTGGACAAAACTTTCCTCCAAGCCATTTGTAGCTGGGTGATATGGTGCTGATGTAATATGTCATATTCCATCTTAAGATTGGAAGAGCTCAGATAGTAGAGAGCACCCTTGTGGCCATCCCCCTCAGTAATCATTATCTCATTTGGATGCTGTTAGGGGAGGGGGGGGGGGGGTGACCTGATAGAGGACGACCATGGTGATAGGGTCTCTGGCACTGAACCTAGTTCCATGGTGCAGAAGGGAGAGAAGAAGATGAGGGATGCAGTAGTCATAGGGGATTCCATAATAAGAGGAACAGACAGGAGGTTCTGTCAGCCTGATAGAGATACCCGCATGGGATGTTGCCTCCCAAGTACCAGGGTACGGTTGGTGTCTCAGATTGGGTGCAGAGTATTCTGAAGGGAGAGGGTGAACAGCCAGAAGTCTTGGTACATATTGGTAACAATGACATAGGTAGAAAAAGGGAGGAGGTCCTGTAAAGAGAATTCATGGAGTTGGGTAGGAAGCTGAAAATCAGGACCTCCAGGGTAGTAATCTCAGGATGGCTGCCTGTGCCACATGCTAATGAGTGCAAGAATAGCATGATCAGGCATATTAATGCATGGCTGAGAGACTGGTGTATAGGGCAGGGCATTGGGTTTCTGGATTATTGGGGCCCTTTCTGGGGGAAGATACAACCTGTACAGAAAGGACAGGTTACACCTGTACCCAAAAGGGTCCAATATCCTAGCATACAGGTTTAATAGAGATGTTAGAGAGGGTTTAAACTAATTTGGCAGGGGGATGGGAACCAGAGTGATAGGGCTGAGGAAGGGGAAAACAAATAAATCAACGATAGTGTGCAACAGAGATGATAGAAAGAACAGGCAGGAGGTGAGGCATAATCACAGCCAGTGGGATGATTTGCAATGGAAAGCAATAAATACTGGACTGAAAATGTTATATTTGAATGCATGTGGCATAAGAAATTAAATGGACGATCTTGAAATTCAGCTTCAGATTGGCAAGTATGACTTTGTGGCCATCTCTGAAACTTGGCTAAAGAATGGCTGCCACTGGGAGCTAAATGTCCAAGGATATACAGTGTATCAGAAAGATAGGTCAGTAGGCAGAGGGGGTGATGTGGCCCTGTGTATAAGAAATAATATTAAATCATTAGAAAGGGATGATGTAGGATCAGAAGGTGTAGTCTCTATGGGTTGAGTTAAGAAATGGAAAGGGTAAAAGGACCCTAATGGCAGTTGTATACAGGCCTCCAAACAGCAGCCAGGATGTAGATTACAAATTACAGCAGGAGATAGAAAAGGTGTGTCAGAAGGGCAATGTTATGATAATCATTGGGGATTTTAACATAAAAGTGGATTGGGGAAAACCAGGCCAGTACTGGGCCTCAAGAAAGAGAATTTGTAGAATGTCTAAGGGATGGCTTTTTTTTTAGAACAGCTTGTTGTTGAACCCACTAGGAGATCAGCTGTATTAGATTGGGTGATAGAAGAGCTTAAGGTTAAAGAGGCCTTAGGGAGCAGTGATCACAATATGATTGAGTTCACTTTGAAATTTGGGAAAGAAAAACTAAATTCCAATGTGTCGTTATTTCAGTGGAATAAAGGAAATTACAATGGCGTGTGAGGAGAACTGGTCAAAGTTGAAAGGGACATGAGCAGGAAGGACAGCAGAGCAGCAGTGGCTGGAGTTTCTGCAAAAAATGAGGGAATTGCAAGAGAGATATATTCCAAATAAGAAGAAATTTTTGAATGGAAGAAGGACACTACCGTGGCTGACAACTGAAGTCAGCCAAAGTAAAAAGCAAAAGAGAGGGCATACAAGGAAGCTAAAGCAAGTGGGAAGATAGAAGGAAACTAAGAAGGTTATTAGGAAGAAAAATGAAATGAATTATGAAAGGAAGCTGGCAATAAATATCAAAGAAGATACTAAAACCTTTTTTAAGTATATAAAGAGGAAAAGAGAGTTGAGGATAGATATCAGACCAATTGAAAATGATGCTGGAGGTATTGTAATGAGAGATGCAGAGATGGCAGAGGAACTGAATGCGTTATTTTGCATCAGTCTTCACAATGGAAGACATTTGCAGTATACCAGACATTCAAGAGTGTCAGGGAAGTAAAATATATGCAGTGAAAATTATGACTGAGAAGGTGCTCAGGAAGCTTAATGGTCTGAAGGTGGATTAATCTCCTGGACCTGATGGAATGCATCCTCGGGTTCTGAAGAAAGTAGCTGGAGAGATTGTGGAGGCATTAACAATGATTTTTAAAGAATTGATGGATTCTGGCATTGTACCAGATGACTGGAAAATTGCAAATGTTACTCCACTATTTAAGAAGTGTGGGAGACAGCAGAAAGGAAACTGTAGACCTGTTAGCCTGAGATCAGTGGTTGGGAATTTGTTGGAATTGATTGTTGGGGATGAGACTACGGAGTACCTGGAGGCACATGACAAGATAGGCCAAAGCCAGTATGGTTTCCTGAAAGGAAAATCCTGCCTAACTAACCTACTGTAATTTTCTGAGGAAATTACAAGCAGGGTAGACAAAGGAGATGCAGTAGACGTGGTGTACTTGGATTTTCAGAAGGCCTTTGACAAAGTGCCGTGCATGAGGCTGTTTAGCAAGATAAGAGCCCATGGAATTACAGGGGAGTTACTAGCATGGGTGGAGCATTGGCTGATTGGCAGAAAACAGAGAGTGGGTATAAAAGGATTGCATTCTGGCTGGCCGCCGGTTACCAGTGGAGTTCCACAGGGGTCAGTGTTGGGACCACTGCCTTTTACAATGTATGTCAATGATTTGGACTGTGGGATTAATGGAATTGTAGCTAAATTTGCCGATGATACGAAGATAGGTGGCGGAGTGGGTAGTGTTGAGGAAATAGAGAGCCTGCAGAGAGACTTAGATAGTTTAGGGGAATGGGCAAAGAAGGGGCAAATGAAATACTGTACAATGTTGTATAGTGTATGGTCATGCACTTTGGTGGAAGAAATAAATGGACAGACTATTAGATGGAGAAAGAATTCAAAATGGACTTGGGAATCCTTGTGAAGGATACCCTAAAGGTTAACCTCCAGGTTGAGTCAGTGGTGAGGGCGGCGAATGCAATGTTGGCATTCATTTCTAGAGGTATAGAATATAAGAGCAGGGATGTGAGTGTTGAGGCTCTATAAGGCACTCGTGAGACCACACTTGGAGTAATGTGTGCAGTTTTGGGCTCCTTATTTTAGAAAGGATATGCTGACATTGGAGAGGGTTCAGAGAAGATTCACGAGAATAAATCTAGGAAAGAAAGGGTTACTGTATGAGGAACATCTGGCAGCTCTTGGGCTGTATTCCCTGGAGTTCAGGAGAATGGGGGGAGGGGGGTTTCTCACAGAAACATTCCAAATGTTAAAAAGCCTGAACAGATTAGATATGGCATAGGGGAGTCTAGGACAAGAGGGCGCGACTTCAAGATTGAAGGACATCTATATAGAATAGGGATGCGGAGAAATTACTTTAGTTAGAGAGTGGTAAATCTGTGGAATTTGTTGCCACAAGGGGCTGTGGAGGCCAAGTCATTGGGCGCATTTAAGGCAGAGATAGATAGGCTCTTGATTAGCAGGGCATCAAAGGGTATGGGGAGAAGCCTGGGGAGTAGGGATGACTGGAAGAGTAGGATCAGCCCACAATTGAATGGTGGAGCAGACTCGATGGGCTGAATGGCCTATTTCTGCTCCTATATCTTATGGTCTTATTCCATTCATTTTTAGTAATGACTGAAACTGCTCCCCCACAAAATGTGGTCTATTGTCACTGACTAAGTGTTCTGGAACACTAGTCCTTGCAAAGAGGCTTCTCAATACATCAACAGGCTATTGGGAACACATCATTGAAGAAATTACCCAGAAACTTGTGCCCATGAATGGTCTGGCAAATTCAACTTGAATTCTCGGCCAGGGCAACGTATGTTGTTCCCAGGGATTGAGAACTGTTGCTCTTGGCATCTTCTGGACCTGTCAGCATGGCAGATGCTCACTCTACTGATCAAAGCTTTCATTTTAACTGTTCCTATATGACCACCTTGTAGCTCCTCAAACACTTTAGCTCTCAGCTTAGATTATAAATGCTCAATCCCAACAAAATGCAAACTCTATCTAGAGCAAGTTCATGTCAGCACTTGTAAAAATGGGGGAACTGTTGTTTCTACTGCACCTTCCAATCATTTTGAATGGCTATGTAGACCTGAGGCAGTGTGCGATCTTCTCTGGTTTCCCTTGGTATAATCTGTGGTAATATGGAAACTTTTAATTTGCATTAGGGAGAATACATCACGAGAAATGTCATTTTTTAGTAATTTTTCCAGCTATTTCCTTTTTCAAGGGTAAACAGGACAATCTGTTAGTATTTCTATGATTAGTCATCCTCTTGAATTCAATACTGTATTTTAAATGTCCTCTAAGAAACAGAGTCCATCTTTGCATTTGTGCTACTGCTACGAATGGAACTCTCTTCTGTGGATTAGAAATGGACTAGTGTCAGTAACAAGGGTAAACTATCTCCCATACAAGTACTGGTTAAAATGTTTCACACTCCAAAACCAGACTCAAGGCCTCTCTGTCAATCTGTGTGTAGTTTTTCTCTAAAATTAGATACATTGCTATTTTTTTCTTGATCTGTAGTAATTAACTTAGGGATAAAGCACAATAGCCAAGTTTGGAAAGAACCTGTAATAGTAGTTGACAAATTCATAAAAGGACCACAACTGTGACATGCCCTTTGGCCTTGGGGCATTCACTACTGATTGAATTTTCTCAGCACACTCCTGTAGTCCTTCTGCCATCAAGTGTGACCACAGTAACTGATTCTTGGTTTAAAGAATTCACACTTATACTATGCTCTGAGCCATCTTTTTAACATTGTCTTATGATTTTGGAGATGTTCTTTGCTATCCTTACCAGTAAGTGAGATCATACAGGTTATGCTGAGTGCCTGCGCAGCCATGCAGCACCTGGCCCATAGCTGCCAGAGACCAGATGAGGACTCTACTCCAAAAATAAGCCTATTGTAGTGATAAAGCTTTTTGTGGGTGTACCTGGTGAGAAACACTTTACACTCTTCTTCCACCTCAATATGCAGGGAAGCCTCAGCTCTGGCTGCTTTGCTGAATTGTTTTCCTCCAGAAAGGTTTGCAAAGATATTTCTACCCTAGGCAGAGAGTATTGATATATTAAGGCAACCTTAAAATCACCACTGATCCTGACAGACTCATTCTTCTTAGCTACTGGGGCCACTGGCATTGCCCATGGGCTCCACTAAACCTTGGAAAGATTTCCTTCAGCCTCCATGCAATCTACTTCACTGGCTACTTTATTTCAGATATAAGGAAAAGGATATGGGGTATGCAGACTCGGGTGCAACATTTTCACTTAACTCTATTTTCCCCTTTATATGCTGCGAGTTTTCCAATGCTATCCTTTCACATTGCTGTGGTATCACTCAGTACCACCTTCATGTACTTTCAGTTGGCTTCATTGCAGGGTATATGACATAGAGTTGGTGGATGGCTCTCCAATCAAGTTGTTGTCACACCTCCACAATGCTGGTCCTTCTGTTTTTACCACATACAAGTCTAATGCAGCTTGTTGGTTGTATTCTTCAGTCTAAGTTCTCTGAGTATCTGCAGGCTACAGTTCGGTATCTTTGAAATGCCTTGCAAACTCATTTTGTGAAATGACTGAAACAGCTGACCTAATGTCAATTCAAGTAATTTGCCAATCACGTGGATCATTAAGACCATTACTGAACTATTCTCAGACTAACTCTTCAACTCGGCCACGTAAGCTGTATGCTTCCTTTTGGTTCTGCTTATGAAACCTAAAGTATCTGCAAGTCAATAGTTTCAGTTCTAAATGTTCCTATATTACTGTCACAATATCAGCAAAACTTACTTTGGCTGGTTTGGTTGGAGCAGTTAAACTTCAAAACAAATTGATTCCCTTAAACCCAATGCACTCAGCAAGATTGGTTCTCGTTTCTCATTGGCCATTTCATTTGCTTCAAAATATTTTTGTTAGCTCAGTATACATGAACCACTTACCCATTGTCCAACCAAATGTGTCAATATTTCTGGTGTAGTCAGCCATTTGTTTTTCTAATGATTATTAATACCTGATAGTCATTCTTTATGAACCCACAAATAATTCCATTTATTGCCTTTCTTTATAAAATAAAACTCGACAGTCTCTGCATGTGAAGGGCTGTTTTTTTAAAAAATTGCTGTTCTTTACAATTTTTTATTTAGTTCGAACATCTTGCTGCGCTTCAACAGGTAAGTAGCTGAATCAAGTTTGTTTTAAAAATACCTCATCACCAATGTTCCATTATGCAACTTCAAAACATGAAACTAATTCAAAGGAAGTCATGGGAGTCTGAAATGTGGATGTTTACTTTAAGCAAGGCATGTCACATGATGACTTAAGCAATTCACATTTTTACATATAACCCACAATTATTTACAATATGACTCAAATATTACTTAAGTATTAAATACCCAACAGGGATCTTGAGGGTTCTATTGACAAGGCCAGGATATTATAACCAACTGCTCTCTCAGAAGATGCAGATGTCATCTAGGCCTAGAGGAATATTGGACCTCATGAAAAATGTGCCACCACATGTGAAATGGTCAATGTCTTTGATGGTGAACTGAATGCATCAAGTTCCAGCCTTTCATAAGGCAAAATATTCTGAGTGAATTGTTGCTTTGCAGGAATATCTTTAAAATGAAATAATTTTTCATTAATATAACTTTGATGATCTGATGTGTCTGTAAATGGAAGATTCGGCAGGATTAGTTCAAATGTAGTTACTGATTTTCAGTTAGGTTTCCATTTGGAAGCTTTTAACACCAGTAACAGTATTAGAAGTCAGTGAACTTATTAACTGGGAATAACATTCACTGACTGTTATTCTGAACAGCAGATGGGTAACTTCAGTACTAGTTGTAATCAGCAGAAATTATTTTTGTAATGACTTGTGGAATTCTACTGAATGGAAAGTTTATATGTCAAAGATTCAGGAGGTGAAGATAGTGAATTCTGTATGTTGAAATTATTTCTCCATTCCTTCACATAATTAACATTCTTCAAGGTCAGAGAAATTTGTTGACTAATTAGTAATAGTTAATTACAGTTAATAAATGCACACATTAAAGTTTCCATAAATTAAGATGAATAATCTTCAGTTTGAACCTGGTTTGCTTTAACTCTATTGATTGTTTTTAAACTTAGGCACCTAGATTTCTCCAAAGTAATCAATCAACCCATATTATTCTATCAACTGCTTGCCCTCTACAACAGAATACTTCCACTCATCAGCAGCTTTCCCAGCATAGAACTGACAGTTTATCAGAACCTTCAAAAGCCCAGTCACAGTAGCCTAGGTGATTTTCTTAACAATGAACAACTAACTGCATTAAGACTTCTAACTTTTAATTACGAAGCTGCAAATACTGAAATAAAGGTGGGCTTTCAGGTTGGAAAATACACCATACTCACTACTGACTATTCCAGTGTATTACACAACTATCCTGGAGAAAAGAACATGTATGTGGCTTGTGATGAGAAGTGTAAGCTCTTTGATACTTGTTGCTTCATTATGTAAAGATGCACTGCCAAGTACTAACCAGTATAAACAATTTGGAAATTTGTTTTTAAAAATTGTTTTTGTTAGTAGTAACACAAGCTGTTCCTCCAGTTTGTAAAATGTTGCAGCTGTAATGGGAAAATTGAAAGTCATTCCACTGTCAAATACTTAAGTCAGAATATTTTTTAAAAGCTTTATAAATGCACCCTTTATTGTATATTCTGTAAAATGTGTAAATAACTGGGTAAGGCAAGAATCAATAGTATAAAGCATGCAAGTGTAATCTGCGTAAATTTAAAAATTGCTTTAACTATTATTCTATAAAGATGTACAAACTAACCTCTTGAATATGTTCACAAAATACATGGGATCTTTTTCATTTATTTTTCTAATTAACTTGTCAAAATTCGTTTACCCTCTGCTTTATGGGATTAAAGATGCATTTAAATTGCGTTAGATTTGATAATCTGATCTGTTGAAAGGGTGCTCAAAGTGTTGACTAAGAATGTTTTAAATTATTCGTCCTAGTTTTACAAGACCCAAGACCATAAGGTATACAGCAGAATTAAGCCGTTTGACCCATTGCCACTATTACATCATGGCTAATCCATTTTTTTCTCAATTTCAGTCTTCTGCCTTCTCCCCACATCCCTTCATGCCCTGACTAATCAAGAATCTATCAACCTTTGCCTTAAATATACTCAATATCTTGGCCTCCACAACTTTCTGTGGCAACGAATTCCATAGATTCACTACTCTCTGGCTAAAGAAATTCTTCCTCATCTGTTCTAAATGGACGTTCCTCTGAGGCTGTGTCCTCTGGACTCAGACTCCCACACCATATGAAACATCCTCTCCACATCTACTCTTATCAAGGCCTTTCAACATTTAAGGTTTCAATGAAATCCCTCTCTTTTCTTTTGAATTCCAGTGAGTACTGGCCCAGAGCCATGAACTGCTCCTCATATGATAAGCCCTTCAAACCCAGAATAATTTCCTTGAACCTCCTTTGAACTCCCTCCAGTGTCAGCACATCCTTTCTTAGGTTAAGGGCCCAAAACTGTTCTCAAAACTCCAAGTGAGGCTTCACCAGCATATTCTAAGACCTTCACATTAATTCCTTGCTTTTACATTCTAATCCTCTCCAAATGAATGCTAATATTGCATTTTCCTTCCTCACCACTGACTCAACCTACAAATTAACCTTTAGGATATCCTGCACAAGGACTCCCAACTTCCTTTGTGCCAGATTTTTAAATTTTCTCTTTGTTTAGAAAATAATCTATGATTTTATTTATCCTATCAAAGGGCATGACCATACACTACTTTGCCCATTCTTCTAATCTGTGTAAGTCCTTCTGAAGCTGCCCTGCTTTCTCAAGACTACCTGCTCTAGCACCTCTCTGTGTCATCTGCAAACTTGGCCACAAAGCCACCAATTTCTTCATCCAAATCACTGACGTGTAAAAAGAAAAGGTCCCAACGCAGATCACCACTAGTCACCAGCAGCCAACCAGAAAAGGTTCCCTTTATTCCCACTCTTTGCCTCCTGTCAATTAGCCATGCTGCTATTTTTCCTGTAACGCCATTGGCTCTTAACTTATTGTGCAGCCTCATGTTTGGTATCTTGTCACATCCACCGATTCTTCCTTTTCTATCCTGGTACTTCTTCAAAGAATTCCAACAGATTTATCAGGCAAGATTTTTGTTTACCAAACTTTGCTGAATTTGGCCTATTTTGTCATGTGCTTCGAAATACTCCCAAACCACATCCTTAACCATCGACTCTGACATCTTCTCAACCACTGAGACGAAACTAAATGGCCTACAAATACCTTTCTTCTGCCTCTTTCCCTTCTTGAAGAGTGGAATGAAATCTGCAATTTTCCAGTCCTCTGGAACCATGCCAGAATTCACTGATTCTTGAAAGATCATTATTAATGCCTCCACAGTCTCTTCAGCCACCTTACAAAACCCTGGGGTATACACCATCTGGTCCAGGTGACTTATCTACCATCAGACCCAAGCACCTTTTCCCTGGTATTGGTAACTTCAGTCACTTTTGCCCACTGACACTCTCGAATGTCTGGCATTATGCTTATTCAGTTCGTCCATTGTTTCCTTGTCCACCATTACTGCCTCTCCAGCAGTCCCAAATCTACTCTTGCCTCTTTTACATTTTATTTATCTGAAGAAACTTTAAGTATCTTCTTTAATATTACAGGCTTATTTACCTTCGTATTCCATCTTTTCCTTTTTGACATTTTTTTAGTTACCTTCTGTTGGTTTTTAAAAGCTTCCCACTCCTCTAAGTTCCCATTGATTTTTGCTCTATTATATACCCTCTCTTTGGCTTTTATTTTGGCTTTGAATTCTCACCAGCCACAGTTGCATCATCCTGCCTTTAGAATACTACTACTTTGGGATTGTCTACCTTACACCTTCCAAATTGCTCCTAGAAACTCCAGCCATTGTTGCTAAGCCATCATCTCTGCTAGTGTTCGTTTCCAATCAATTTTGGCCAGCTCTTCTCTCATGCCTCTGCAATTCCCTTTATTATATTGTAATACTGATACATAATGTTAACTTCTCCTTCTCAAATTGCAGGGTGAATTCTAACATATTATGATCACTGCCTTCTTTAAAGCGTTCCTTTACCTTAAGCTCTCTCATCAATTCTAGTTTGTTGCATGACACCCAATCCAGAATAGCTGATTCTTTAGTGGGCTCAACCACCTGCTCTAAAATGCCAGCTCATAGGCAATCTAGAAAGTCCCCCTCTTGGGATCCAGTACCAATCAGCATTTTCTACTTCCTGTCTTAATTTGTAAACCACATCTTTGCTACTGTCTGGAGCTCTGTATGTAACTACTTCATGGTCTCACTTACTCTTGCAGTTTCTTAGTCCAACCCACAATGATTTTACTCCTTTCGATCTCTAGCTCATCTCTTCCACTTTTTTTTTAAAAAACTAGCAGAGCCATCCCAGCTCTTCTGCCTATCCTTTCGATACAATGTGTATGATTAGTTTGCTTGAAATCTCTTGCAATTTCTTTCTCATTCAACTTTAGTTCCAATTAATTGCAGCTGAACTAGGCAAGACTACTTTTGCAGCATTGTTCCATGATTTAAATGATGGAAATGTGCATAAGTGAATGTAAGTAAACATTTATTACATTTTTCTAATAAAGATCTCAAATTTACTGATTTCACTTTTATGGTTTTTGATTAACAGAACAATTAATGAACCCATTAAAATTATTTATGTCCAATTAAAACTAAACATGTCCACATTCCTAAAACCTTTTTGTACAAGTATTTTTATTCAATTATATGATTAACCAATAGAAACATTCCTAAGTGATAACATTGTTAGAATCTAGACAACTTTAAAAGGAACACACCATTTATAAATGAATAGTATTGATCTCTAACCACAAATGTTATTAAGGATAACATATTTCAAAGCTATCATATTGAACATTCAAAATAACAAAATTAGTTTTAATATCATGTCCCTAAACAAGCTGCACAGCAGTACCTCCACATCCTAAGAAGACTGAGGCAAGCAAGGCTCCCCATTCCTGTAAGTGGGTATTACAGGAGCACCAGAGAGCCTCCTGACAAGTTGCATCACCATCTTGTATTGGAGCAGCCAAGCATCAGACCTTGCGTCCCTACAAAGGACAGTGAGAACAATTGAGAGGATCATAGGGGTCTCCCTACCACCCATCAGAGACATTTATCAGGAACGCTATGTATGCAGGAACTTAAGTATTATTAAGGATCCCACACATTCATCCAGCATCCTCTTTGACTTTCTACCATCAGGCAAGAGACTCCAGTGATTAAAAATAAGCAATAACTGTCAGGATAGGAATCAGTTTCTTGCCCCAGGTCATTAGCTTTCTGAACTCACTGCCACATTGTATTCAAAGTGTCACTGGTTAATCTGTTCTGTACCTTACAATATTTAATTTATGCACTTCAATTTGTTATTTATATGTGACTCATCTGTAGATTTTATCCTTAACTTCATAAGTTATTCTGTGTGATGTGTACTACTGTGCTGTACACCCTGATTCAGAGAAATGTCATATTTCTATGTAATTATATGGCTTTATGATATGTACATATAGATAGTTAAATGACAATAAATTTGACTTGATCAACAATTTTGCCTTGGCATTTTGTTTGAAAGAAAAAGTGCTCTATTATTTACTTTTAAACATTGGCCCTTGTTGATAAATACTAAATCTTTGTATGTCATTGGCTGGGCCAAACTTGTGATTTTTGGGTTGAACCAGTAGCAATTTGATATTGTATGTTTAAAGCAGGCTTGGAGGCAAGGAAAATGCGATACAGGAGAAAATTATAGATCTTTACTTATATGGAAGACAGCTAAAATTAAATAATAAAATGGGTGAATAACAGAACAACCAAAAATGGGAACTTAGAAAATATATAAATAGTGCCTTTTTTTGTCCAAATATGACAACAAAATTTCAAAAACAGGCTCTTCAACATACTATTAAGTACCTATCTTGGACCAGCCTTGTACAACTGCACTGCCCTCATCAATATATTTGGTACCCTCTTCTTAAAAAAGGAACAAACCAACCAGACAGGATTTCTCAATAAATCTGACTGTTAAGGCAGGTACTTCAATATGCAAAGCATTGAAAGTACAGCAGGCAAATGGGATTATAATAAATGGGTGTAAATGCAATCATGGATATGATGGGCTAAAGGGCCAATACCTGCTCCATGCACCAGCTCCTGTCAAGTCAGAAACCACTGCCTAAGAGTGGCAAAGTTAGAAACCGTCCTCACAAATATACATGTGCCCTGCATGAAAATAAAGCTGTTGGTGCAAGTTGGGAATGAATAGAGCAGCTCTTTCTTAGCTGTCACTTAGTACAAATCTCAACAGCCTGCAGTCTGGCATTTCCTATGATATATTTTCATATACATTAGTTTATTCATTCATTCTGTTCCATAGTGCCATGGCCTAGGGGAGGGGATATGGAGGTCTTGGTCTACACTGGCATCATATCATCCTTCCATTAGGACATGCACAGCATCGTCTGCTTCAATGGAGCAACTTCTGATGCCTTTCCAGTGAGCAATGGAGTGAAACAAGGTTGTGTCCTGGAGCCAACCCTCTTTTGAATCTTCTCCATCCTCCTTCACTATGCTATCACAGACTGCACTGAAGGCATCTACCTTTGCACAAGAACCAACAGCATACTGTTCAACATCACTCACTTGTGCTCCAAGACCAAAATTAGGACAGCCCTCATCTGTGAGATGCTGTTTGCATATGATGCTGCATTGACATCAACTCCAACAGTTAATTAACCGCTTCACCCATGCCTGCAAGGAGTTTGGGTTAACCATCACTCTGAAGGAGACAAATGTCAATAGATTCTATAGGTACATTTAACGACAGAGAAATGTATACAAATCCTGAAAATGTTTTCTTTGCTAATATCTACAAAAACAGAGTGCCCCAAAGAATGAATGACATTAAACGTTAAAACCTCAAAGCCCCAGACCAGCAGCAGCAAGGCAACAATGCCCCTCCCCACCAGCAAAAAGTATCAGCCCTCAAGCATGCAGCAAAGCATCGATAAAGACACAGCCTTGTTGTACCCCAAAGACTACTCGTTCACCCAGTAATTCGACATACCACAGTCCCTAATACCTCTCTCCCTAATAAAGGGAAAAGGGGTGTCCCTGTTCCACAGCGAGAGGGGAGACATAACAACTTGCTGATTTATGGTGTTAAAAGTCTGTTGCAAGCTCTGCACCCAGAGCTCAGACCTCTGGACACATAGCCAGCAGCTAGCCCGTTGCTCCTGATGCTGTGTGTTCTCCCACAATGTCTCAGTCAGGGGCACCGGCCTTGAATCAGCCCGTCACCAGAGCCAAGAAAATCTGGCACCCTGAAGGCACACTAGAATTCTAGGCAGTGTCATTGGGATATCAAAAAGCGGCCGGTCGTGAGGTCCTGAGAGTGGATCCCATCCCGCGAAGAACCAAAGTCAGAGTGTAACTCCAGGTCAAGGTCTTCAAAAGATCATCGAAAAAGAAAAAAAGATATGAAAGATAGAAATAGAGCTGGTCCTGAAGATGCAAGCAAAGGAGTCACCCTTTTAGTGCCATCAGGACTTTGCTCCACCGTCCACTGCCTTGGCCCAGGGTGAAGAATTTTCCCCATAACCATTGATGGTTGCTCTCCTTGGGTCAACCATCACCAGCTCACTGTTCCTTGAAGCAGACATGAATAGCAGGCCTGTCAGAACTGTAGCTGTCATGGCCATATTGAACAAGAGTGTGTGGAACAACAGACAACTGACAAAGCTCAAGCCATGTCTACCAGGCATTTGTGCTCAGCACATTCCTCTAAGTCAACAAGGCTTGGATGCTATACATCAGGCAAGAGGCTAAACTCATTCCACCTACACTGCCTCAGGCACATTTTGCACATCTCCTGGCAGGACAGAATCACCAACACAAAGGTTCTGCAGCAGGCTGACACCTCCAGCATCCACACACTACTCAGCCACAGATGCTTCAAATGGTTGGGCCATGTCAAATGCATGGACCAAGGACACATTCCCAAGGACAGGCTGCATGACAAGCTGAATGAGTTTACTATCTACGAGGAAGATCAGCCTCTGCTACAGGGATGTCTGCAATTGTGACATGAAGCTGGCAGGCAACTAACTCAACACATGGGAGGAAACAGTTGAAGACCAGACAGCATGGAGGGCTGCAGTCAAAAGCAGTATACAACATGCTGACATAGGAACACCCAATATGCTCAACAAGAGAGCCAGAGCTGCATCACCCAGAGAACCTCCGTCCTTCACCTGCAGCTGCCGTGAAGAAACTGCGGGGATGTACAGCCACAGACCCAAGTCTACAGCCTCAAGAGCCACCAGGAAAAGTGTCACACCATCGTTTCTTGAGACATGCGGATGCCGAAGACACTCTATTACAGGGTGTGATTCATATGTTAACTGCACTGATGGGGCAACTGCATTGACAAATTCAAATTCACTCTTACTCCTCTCAGCATCTTTACTTCCCAGAAAATACAAAGCTAGCCTGCAAAATCTTGGAACTCCCTTGGTAAAAACAAGACACCACAGTTTTGTTACAGAAAATTTAGGCTCAAGTTATAGTACTGTGCAAATTCTTAGGCGCATGTAAACAAATCTGTAAAGCAAAGATGCTTTCAAGAATAATGAAATGAAGTTTCTAAATATCAAAAAAATTATTACAAAGTGCAGTAAACATTAAAAAAAAAACCAAATCAATATTTGGTGTGACCATCCTTTGCCTTTAAAACTGCATCAATTCTCTTAGCAACACACACAAAATTCTGAAGGAACTTAGCAGGTTAGGCAGCATTTATGGAAAGGGGTAAACAGATGATATTTTGGGCCGAGACCCTTCTTCAGGACTGGATACACTGTCATACAGTTTTATAATAATATCAGCTGGTAGATTGTTCCAAGCATCATGGAGAACTTCCCACAGTTTTTTTTTGCAGACATTGGCTGTCTTGCTTGTCTCTCCAGGAAATCCCATACAGCCTTGATTATGTTGAGATCAGGGCTCTGTGGAGGCCATACCATCTGTTGCAGAACTCGTTCTTCTTTTCGCTGAAGATAGTTCATCCTGACCTTGCCCATGTATTTGGGTCATCGTCTTACTGCAGAATGAAGTTGGGACTGAGCAGGCACCTCCCTGATGGTACTGTAAGATGGATGAGAATCTGCTTGTTCTTCTCAGCATTGAATATTCCATTAATTCTGACCAGATCACCAACATTTGATGAAATACAGCCCCTGTGGGCTGCAGACAATCATCCATGTGACACTCTCCAATGGACAATATACCTCCTGTTTTAGCCAAAAATTTCAAATTTTGACTTGTTGGTTCAGAGCACTTGCTGCCATTGTTGAACTTTCCAATCCTTATGTTTTTATGTACAAGTGAGTTTCTTGGCTTTGTTTCCACTTCAGAGGAATGGCTTTTTGACAGCAATTCTTCCAAGACCACTTCTGACAAGACTTCTCCAGATTGTAGAGGGGTAGACTTGCGTTCAAGTGCTTTCTGAGAGTTCAGAGCTGATAGCACTCCTGGACTTCTTCCGATTTAGAAAGGACACCAGTTTTATGTATCTCTTGTCTGCTGCACTCAAGTTCCATGGCTGACCACAGCACATCTTGAAACTCCTGTTTGCCGTTAACTTTCTGCTTGTGAAAGACCTTGCTGATGCAGGGTGGCCATCTTGTGTCTTGTTGGTATGCTCACTTTTGCCATGGTGTAAGAATTGATGATTTGAAGGTTCAACTGTCACATCTGACACACCTTCACCATTTAGTTTAGTTATCCCTCACGCAGTTTGATTTCTTCTACACCAGTTTCTGTTTCAGTTAATCAGCTTAGTTCATTCAACTCATTATGTTATTGATTAGCATCCTGTTTGTTATCTTTGTTTAATCATGCACTGGGCTACAGACTGTACCCACGAAGTAATCAAGTTATTCTTCGAAAATTAGTCCTATTCTGAGTAAGTTTTTTTAAACAAAACACAAATAATTTTCTAACATTCAATTTTTTTAAAAGAATGTTTGGAAATCTAAAATGTGCTCTTTTCTACCGACACACTAATGCAGAACACAAAAAAAAAACATCGGAAAACAAAATTTAAATAAAAAGTCTAGGGTACCCAAGACATTTGCACAGTACTATATATTGATAAGCAATGTGGCAAAGTGTTTGAGCATCTTTGTTAGTAGATTTTCTCCTATGCCATCCTTGGTAGTTAACAAATAGGAATCCCTTTACCTTCAGACTATGAACAGTATTTGAGTATTGGCCACCAGTTTATGACAAGACAGTGGGCTGTACTGGAGTTAGAGGATCAGTATGAGTTCCTCAGATTATGGCAGAAATCTGTTGAATTCAATAGTTTACTTGAGGTAAGAGCTGACAGCATGAGCCATTTGACAAACCATTCAGCATAAGTACTTTAAAAGCTCCAAATCTTCAGACATTGAAAACAAGACATAATGACTGGACATAATCCACTACATCCTCATTTCATAAACAAACATATAATTCAGCTTCAATGTTTCTTAGTAGAGTTCCCCCATGCTTTCAGCTAAATTTATCCATTATCACTTAACCAGATTATCTAGTCATTACCATAATAGTATTTGGGATACTTTCTACCTTGCCAAATCTTAAAGTACTGTTAAAAAAACTTAATAACACATATACACATGTGTATATAATATATATATATATACACACGTGTATATATAATATATATATATATACATATATATATACACACACACACACACACACACACACATATATATATTTATAGTGACAAATAACCAAATGAAATAATGCATCAATAATTCCAACTGCCTTACTATTAAAATCCATTTAATGTAAACATCTTGCTGGTCTGGCAGCAAATTACAGAGCACTATTTCCCATTAATACTACTCTGTGTGCATACCTTTTGATATTTCACACAAATTTTAAGCCTCTAGTGAAACTATAAGAAATTAAATTATCAAGCTTTTGCTGCATAGTCACTCATATAGATTGAAAATTTCTAATTCAGTACCCTTGAAACTTGACTAGTGCTAGATCACAGAAAATCAACCCTGAGCCAAACAGTACTCTTTAAATTGTGACTTGGAGAATGTCTATACAAGGGTTCAAAGGACTGTCCATATCACAGAAACACCATCCACTGAGATCACAAAAGTTGCACTGTATGTTAACTATAGACTTGTACAGATCCTAATTAAATCTTAGTTATTAGTTAATTAATGTAGATCTGTACTACAGATTAAAAACATGCCAGTTGCCAGACCACAAAAAGCTGGACTTAAGTTTCAGCCTGTAATGCTCCCATAGTTATTGACTTACACTGTTGCATGCTAACTTTTACACCAGAAACATTCCATAAATCAAATTATACTATGTTAAAACTAACCATGCAAATACATCTGTACAAAACAGGCGAATAAAATTTGATGAATTAAGGTGAACTTAATTATTGCACATTTTCTCTTGTTAGATTTAATCCTGTGGTGTAATGATGATTAATTGGGTAGAGGTTCTACCTTAAGTCTCAAGTACTAAATATATAATAGTTATACAGTACTTTTTCCAATAAACCAAACACATGGAGACACAAACAATAACTACCTGCATAAATTAAGTCCGCACCCACATTGAAAATAGATTGTTACAATACAACCAGTCACTGAAATACAAATCTGTATGTGGTGAGAGCATGACTGTTAATTATCTCAATTACAATTATAATTAAGTTGAAACCATTCAATTTAGAAATAGATTAAATAAAAGATTACAATGCAAACCCCTTATCAGTCAAGATCTGTTTCTTAGAATTCAAAGCACCCTTCACAATCTTAGACAAAAATGGTTAGGTATTATGTAATGTATAACTACTCCAATAGTGCAAACGTAGCAACTCCTGGCATTACTGATTCAGTTTAAGTTAATGCTGGGAGTTTAAACAATTATAATGTTTAACACAAACTAAACTGAAGGTATGTTGCAATAATGCACAAAGAAAACAAAACAATTGCTACAAATTATGCAACAAGGTGGGTTTTCAGGAAACTTTTTTTTACAGATCAGTTTCTCAATTAACTTAAGAGACTGTCAATGTTGTTTCCTCCCACTTGGGTGGACGGCTACAAAACCAAGAATTCTCTAAGCTCTTAACTCAAAAGACAAGATCTTTAATCATGAGAAAGAGATACTCAGTACAAATGAAGTCATACCTTACATTGTGATATATCTGCTGAGATCTGAACTTTATACCAACAGAAAAACTGCATTAGTTGCACCAGAATAGCAGAGCAATTAAGTTCATGCTTTGGAAACAAAAAAGAGTTAGTTGTTTTTCCACAGAACAGTCAAGAAAAATGCTGTTCTGGTTCAAGACCTTTGAAATTAAGAAGGGTACCATATTAAAAGTCAGTGATTGTAGTTCAAGGGCAAGTTTATAAATTTCTTCCTCCTAGGATGGAAATTGAGGTGGTTGTTCAGCAACAATACTGCAGTATTGATCCTCTGACAAACAATCATAATGCAACTGATTAACTTGTTGATGTTAAAATCATTAAAAATCATTTCCCACACTGAGACATTGCATAAATTGTCAAGTAATGATGCTACCCCATCCCCATCATGATTCCTCCAGAGGGGGTGAGTAGCAGTATATCAAAAACAACACTTTACAAAAAATGCTTTAACGAACACAGGAAAGATTTCTCTATTAGCACACTAAGGTAAACTCTGCTTTAATTCCCATTTCCTTGCTACTGCTCTTCAATATGCTAATCTGAAGATTTCATACATTATAGACATACACAATTCTTATATTTCCCCTGACAGTATAAAATTGTCTTAGTTACCTGCCAAGACATGTTAATTTGCCACAGGCAAGTGAGATTCAAGGATCCCAGATTTTAGTTCCAGTTATAGTCATGTCAAAGGGTACTCTATTTAAATTTCTGTGAAAAGCTGAGTAGAAGTAGTTTTTGAATCTTTATAGCAAGACAATTGATAGAGCACACATGCAATATGTTGTGGGTGTTTGCTAACTACATTTAGTGGGCTGCATGATAACTGTTCACATAATTTTATACGATGACGATAAATTTAGCTGTTCAAATGATAATTTAAATAGTTGTCACACATCGCAATCACAAAATAAAAGTGCTTATTTAACTCAAGAAGGAATGCCGCAGTGGAATAAATCATGCTTCTGCTATACTTATTCACATTTTTCAAGGCTTGTCTTGCTGCTTTGCAGTTTCAGCATTGAGAAAGCTCCCCCTTCAGAACAATGTAAAAAAGCAGTAAGTAGTTATGCAACTAATCGATTGTTGATCCTATTCCATGTCAAACAGTCTGCACTATCTACACATAAAACAGGCTTAAATGCATTGCAAAAATCGTGTCAATATGAACTTAACAGTTAAAAGACTAAGTTTAAACAACTACATTGGACAAAGGTGGAATTCACTTACATTTATAGAATGAACATCAAAAGTAAATTGTAGCACAGAACTCTTTATAAAAAACTTCCTTCCGATCTCCTTATAATTTGAAAGATTAAGTAATCAGTACCTGCAGCCCTCATAAATCCCTCTGCTTTTAACTTTTAGAAAATGCTAATTGATTATCTATATGTTATCTGATTGAAAACTTAGTGGAAGTGGAAAGTATTTATAAAATTGTACTCATCAGATATTAACAAATGAAACAGGACCAATTGACAGGATCAACATAGAAGTTACAAATTAAATGCTGATCATATCAAAAAGCATCTCGCCAACCTAAGTATTCGATTTATGAAACAGAAATCTTCTAACTGGGCCATCTATTGATTTAAACAATCTCAATATCATCTGTTTATTTGACAAAGCATTCCTAGCCATGTCAGCTTATTGTACCGAGTTTTGCATTGCTTGACAAAATGATCCCTTTAAATAATGCAATGGAGGCCCTTTGGTTGATGGGGGAGGTAGAAGACATTTTCAATTGACTGTTTACATGAATAAATACGGTGTCCATGAGAAGAAAACAAAAGGAGTGTTTTAAACAGAAGAATAGCTGAGCAATATTTTTCAGAGACCGAGGATTGTAGGAACATTTACTACATTGTTAATGTTCAGATTCCCCTTATGAAAAATCATTTAAAAGAATCCTCTTCCAAGTTAAACTTCCAATGCATCATTAACTATTTGTGTTCTGTGAGCAGCAAGGCATCCACTTACTGACATACTTATACAGGAAACAGAAGTTGTCTGAATTGGAAAAAACTCAAGAAGTCTGCCTTCTGTAGCTAAAATGTGAACTGTACAGGAAGTACAGGTCCATATCAAGTCTTCTCCAGGGTGTTGATACTTTGTACATTTACAAAAATAGTAATCAAGATCAGAAATGGGTAATCTTGGTCAACAATCCGAAAACATGCCATTAAAATCCGCTGTCAGGACTGATGAACAAGGCAGAGAGTGCAAATGCCAAGAAAACTATTCCACCAATGATGGTCACTGAAATAAAAGAAAAGGAGAATTAAAAATATTCCTGTACTATATAATTTGTATAATAGCAAAAATCCTTGCTTTAAAATCCATGATACTTGGACAAGCTTCAATCAAACATTCAGTAGTAATGCTGAACATTAAAGATCATTAACTAAACTTGTGAATCCTTACCAGTTCTAACTGAAATTTTCTGAGCAACCATCCTTCCTCCAATTACTGCCAATCCAGTACAAAGGCAGTGTCCTAGTGTCCCACCTACAGCAACACCAAAGGGATCCTACAAGAAGAAATGCAGTACAAGAGGAGCAATTATTGGCATATAGTACAATTTCATGGAATTCCAAAACTAGATATGCAATTCCAATATAATTCTTTTCTACTGCATTAAAACAATATAGAAAATAGTTGTCCCCTGCTATTTGAAAATGTCAAATGTCACAAAATTGATTGCAATGGGGCAACTTAAGCAGGGTTACAATGTGCGTAATTTGTATAACATTTTACTAAACAATGCTGACAGTTGTAGTAAGTATAATTAGCTTTTTTTAATAAAAGATGTAAATAACCCAAGGTAAAACCCTATTAAATTCCATGTTAAACCACAAAGGCATCTGAGAGGCTCATGAAATTCTAACTTGGAAAGGGTATGACGATAAAAATTGTTGATGCTAGAATCTGGAACAATAGAAGCAGAATGTCAGGAGAACTCAGAAAATCAAGCAACATCTGTCTAAGTAAAAGGGGTAAATTGACATTTCCAGTCACGATAAAGATTAGGACTAGGAACACTGGCTTACACTATTAGCCTCCACAGATGAACTTGAAAAGAATGTAGTTTTGAATTTATTCAGGGGACCTGGTAAATTCACCAGCATGCAAAACAGAATACATGAACTTTGATACCTTTTTCCATTACCATTTTTGGCAAAGAGCACACGAAGATCAGGGATCAGAGAACAAACAGTGCATGAAGCTATCCATTAATCAAAACCCTGGTGGGTAACAATGGCTTTCTGTCATGTTGTCAAGGCAGTAATGTAGTGTGCAATGAACACTGAGTGACAATCCAGCAATGCACATGCCCCATGTACAAATCAAAAGTTAGGAAACAACTCTGATGATAATAATCTTTTAACAATAAAGGTAAAATGACTATCTGGATAATGCTGACCCAAAATAAAGTTTCATTAGATTTGTTTCTTATTCAAACAGCTTCAGGAATTATGATAAAAATGGATCAACATTTAACAAGATTTAAAATTTATAATTTTAAAATCCTTCCTTATACATATATAAAAAAAATACATTGTCAATGGAAATTCCATATCAATGTGAAAATTAGTGTTATGTAAGTGGATGTTTCCTCTTCTTTGTTTAGCTAAAATCAAAGTGTGAATCTTTCTGGCAGTTCAGAAATAAAACCAAGAACAGTTCCAACCCTTGCTGAATGACTAATTTAAATCACCATTTACATGGTCAACAAGGTCATTGAAAATTCTTGACTTCCAGATTAGAAAGTATAAAAGTGAAAGATTCTTTTTAATGCTTTAAAATAAATTATTTTTAACTCAAAATTTTTAGTTATCATTCCATTTTTTATATAAAAATTCAAAGATATTAAGAAAGCTGTTGCAATCAATTATAGGCCGTAATACAAAGTATAGTTCCAATACACATCTTTTTCTTGTGTCAAAGAGGGTCAGGGGCCTTGGCAAAGCCTGGTCACCACTGGTCTCCAAGCTTAGGCTTCACGGCAGGCCAGATCCACCCTAACTTGTTAATACTGATAACAGCAATTTCAGATTCTACATGCGACAAAGACTAATGATCCAAGACCTTCTTGAAAAGTACAATTATAAGTTACAGTATATAAAAAAGTTGCTAGCAAAATATTACACATGCATTAAAAATCTTAACATAAGCCAATTTACTGAGAAATCCCAATGACTGCAGTCTCTTCCTCAGTCCAAGACAAAAGAATTAACTGAAGATATACAAGTTTTAAATTAAGAACCACTTCCACATGGATATAAAACTCACTAAAGCCCTACAGTACCACCACTAAGGTCACTGTAAACAACCATGCATTGACTTACTAATATAAACTGGAGTTAACCAAGAATTCCCAATACTGAGTAATAGTTCTCTCCCCCATTAAATTGCTAGGGCTATCCTCTCAATCAGCAACTGACCCTCCCTCTGAGCACTGTAGACCACCAGACTTGCTCGTCAGATTTACAATCTAGAAGAATCGATTCACTTCTAATCCTCATTACTATGTATGTTACCAAGGACCAACTAAAACACATACTGCCTATTTTTAAATGCAAGATAATTCCAAGTGTGTCATTAGATAAATTGTAAGCACAAAGGTGCAGTGCAGATTAATGGAATGGTTGTCCTTTACCAATGATATAAAAAGATATTAATTTTAATTGTCTCAACTCAACTCCAAATGTAATGAGATTGCTAAGTTACCCCATGCAAAACTTATTAAGAAAGTAAGGAGGCATGGGATCCAAGGGGATATTGCTTTGTGGATCCAGAACTGGCTTGCCCACAGAAGGTAAAAAGTGGTTGTAGATGGTTCATGTTCTTCATGGAGGTCAGTGACCAGTGGTGTGCCTCAGGGATCAATTAACTTTGTGATTTTTATAAATAACCTGGATGGGGAGTGGAGGGATGGGTTAGTAAATTTGTTGATGGCACAAAGGTTGGAGGTGTTGTGGATAGTGAGGAGAGCACTGAGAGATTACAGCTGGACATTGATAGGATGCAAAACTGGGCTGAGAAGTGGCAGATGAGGTTCAACCCAGATAAGTGTGAGGTCGTTCATTTTGATAGGTCAAATATGATGGCAGAATATAATATTAATGGTAAGACTCTTGGCAGCATAGAGGATCAGAGGGATCTTGGGGTCCGAGACCATAGGATACTCAAAGTTGCTGTGCCGGTTGACTCTGGTTAAGAATGGTGCATTGGCCTTCATCAATCATGGGATTGAGTTTAAGAGCCAAGAGGTAATGTTGCAGCTATTTAGGACCCTGGTCAGACACAACTTGGAGTACTGTGCTCAGTTCTGGTCACTTCACTACAGGAAGGATGTGGAAACCATAGAAAGGGTGCACAACAGATTTACAAGGATGTTGCCTGGATTGAGGAGCATGCCTTATGAAAATAGGTTGAGTGAACTCGGCCTTTTCTCCTTGGAGCAACGGAGGATGAGAGGTGACCTGATAGAGGTGTATAAAATGATGAGAGGCAATGATCATGTGGATAGTTGGATGCTTTTTCCCAGGGCTGAAATGGCTAGCATGAGAGGGCACAGTTTTAAGGTGCTTGGAAGTAGGTACAGAGGAGATGTAAGGGGTAAGTTTTTTTTAAAAACACAGGGGCTGGTGAGAGCGTGGAATGGGCTGCCAGCGACGGTGGTGGAGGCGCAAATGATAGATTCTTTTAAGAAACTCCTGGATAGGTACATGGAGCTTAGAAAAGTAGAGGGCTACTTTTACCCTACGTAATTTCTAAGGTATGGACATGTTCAGCATAGCTTTGTGGGCCAAAGGGCCTGTATTGTGCTGTAGGTTTTCTATGTTCTATTAATGGCACAAATGCTTCTGGAATTCATCACAATTTCGTGGAGCATTGGCTGCCTCATTTAAAGGCACATATATATTCATGGAATATATGAGATAATGGTAAATCTTGGGTTTTATAAGTTACTTTACACATTTTGGACAGAACAGTGAGATTTACCATAAACTGAGTTTACGCTCTACCTAACCTGAATTTTTACCATTCAAATAGGTTGGAAGAATTGTAAGCATACAATAATATTAATCATAAGTTCAAAGATTCAAATTCATTTTCTTCCTCCAGAATAACTAATATAGAACTGTATCACAGGAACAGATCCTTTAGTCCTCAATGATACTAATTGAGTCAATGGCATCTAAATAAACTTAACTACTTCTCCCTGCACATGGTCTGCATTGCTTTGTATATGATTCCAATGCATGTCAGGTACCCAGCATTTTGTAAAAAAAACTTTCTCCACATATCTTCTTTGAATTTACCTCCTTTTGCCTTAAATGCATGCCTTTAGTATTAGATTTTGAGTCTGGGAAAAAGATACTAGCTGTCTACTCTATCTAGGCCTCCAATAATTCTAACATTATTAATTTTTTTAAACAACTGAACTTACCTCCCGAGCAGCTAATACAATGGTAGTTAACTGTGACCGATCTCCCCACTCTGCCAGAAATGTAAGAGTCAATGCCTGAATGAAAACTGGAGAAATACAATGCAATCGCCTCTTTTGTGGTAGATGTGTTGTTGAGCCTGCTTCAATATCCTGTGGACCATTTGCCACTTTTGATCGTTGAAGCTTTTGATGTTTAAAAAAAAGAACAAGTTAAGTTAATAATTTTACTTACTGAAATTTTCAAAACAGGCCAGTCCAGCAATTCTGGGCTGACGTTGAAAAACATGAAACAACATGAACAATAAAATTTATTAATTGTTCCCAGATTATGTCATTAAACAGGAAAAAAATTACCCGATTTAAAATTTATTCCATATTTTAATCTACTTAATTAGCAGCAGCTCATTGAATATAATGAAATGCTTTGATTTATTTAGAAAACAGGCCAATATACGACACTTTCAGGAAAGATGTTTTCACAAGTGCCCAGAACTAAAGAGAATATCCCTGGCAGGAATTTTCACCTACAAAATACCTCCATATCTATTCTAGTTGTACCTTAAACTATAATTTATTTACTTTCAACTTGATATTTCACTGAAGATCCTTTATTAAACTAGTGTTTTCACTTTAGAAAAATCTTTCAAGATTGAAATGAGGCAAAATTTTAAACTTATTTTCAATGCCACTGTGGTACTATATGAACTACTCTGCACATAAATGAAAAAGGACATTACTAAAATATGATCTCGTCTAACCCTAAATAGATTTGATGTCCATATGAAACTGAGGTACTTCAGAAAGGATGAGACACAAACAAGAAACCGTCCAAGTTGATTTGTCACTTTCTTTTTAAATAAATACCCTACAATTCCTTCTTAACAGCTCCTTTACACACTTACCCATTAATTCCTGATATTACCACAAATGCATTTGCTTAGTGTTTTTCAATAAACTTGAAACCATTCTCAGAAACTGTAGAGCTGAGGTTAATAACTAATCAACTTTCTATCTTCACCTTTCTCAACTTTACCAGTTCCTTACAGTATTTGGAACTACTGAAAGGTGCTCAAGGAGGAACAACACAAGTTCCAACATTTACACCCACATGCTCTAAGTGCCTGCAAAAGGAATATGCACTTTCAGCTGAATACAAATGGAAAGCTAACGAATGAACTCACCCAAGGCTGTATCTTTGGGAATTCAGCTTTTGAACCCCATGCACTATATATTAATGTTTAAGATACTTGAGAAATGTCTAAGCCAATGAGCTTGAAAATGTCTTTTGAGGCATTTCAAAAATTGGGACACGTACATCAGTGGAATAGCAACAGAATGCAAGTTAGACTTCAATGTTCAATATTAAATCTAAAATGGTTTTGACGACTAGAGAGGTTGTCTAGCAAAATTCGCAATGAAAGCAGCTCAGCTTCTGAAGTAGCACGTGAGAACCAACCTAATGGTGCTGATACTGGGGAGATGCCACAGGCTTATAACAATGTACAAGAGTAAAGGAGCTGAACCAATGCAAGGTCAAGGTTTCAAAAGAAACAAAACCATAAAATGCAAAGTTGAAACATTTGACTTTAGAAGCATTTTACTTATTATTTAGAGATACAGAACAGGCTCTCTGGCCCAACAAGCACCATCCAGCAACAGACCAATTTAACCTAGGCTAATCATCAAGATAATTTGGAATGACCAATTAACCTCTGTGGGCCATGGGAGGAAACCAGAGCATTGGAAGAAAGTCACACGCTCACGGGAAGGAATGTACAAAGTTCTTACAGACAGCACCCGAATTGAATTTCAAACTCCAAAGTTCCTAGCTGCAATAACATCGTGGGAACCACTATACTATTGTGGAATTGATTTATTTTGCTCCATTTTTGTTGTTTTCACATAAAATTTGCCAATTAAGATTTATGACAATGTTAATTTTAGTTCTAGTTGGTACGAAATAAAAAGTGCCCTGATTTATAACTGATGTAGGATCCATTTAAAAAAAATTCATTCTCCATTTTAAAAACATACATTAATGTAGGACTTGCAATCAACATTTCTGCAATAATTTCTGAACCTTTTGAACACTGAAGAGACTATTTATTGTGATTTGTTACAATGTGAAAAAGCAGGTTGAATTCTACTTTACCCACTCAACAGTATTTCATAAGGATATATATATATATAAAAAAATCAAAGAATTCCATAAAATGTTTTAGCTCGTAATACTTGGCAGGAGGCAGAAAACAAATACACCAAGATACTTCAAAAGTCTGCAGAATATAGTGCTTTTATAAACAGAGTGCAGGGTATTCAACATGAATACTTTAGAAACAAGCAGTCTTTCAAATATTAGTATACAGTACTCCAAATATAGATATATATACACACACACACCCCCTGCTGTTTTTGAATACTCAATATGATTTTCAAACCTTTATACTTCTGTGCTTTGTAAATGCAGTGGATTCCAGTTAATTAGGACACATTGGTACCAGTACATTTTGGCCCAATTAAACAGCTACCCAAATTAGCTGAAGTTTCTTGGAAATAGTTACAAGGCATAAAAAAAATGCAGTTCAATTAAGAAAGAAATCATATATTTAAATGAAATACAGAACAAATTAGAACACTAGGTGTTCTGCATTTCATTTAAAAGAAGAGGTGACTCACTCAGGTCGGCCAGTGAATATTAAAAATCAACGTTTTGTGGGAGTCTTGGCATTTGAACAGTAGTGAATCAGAGATCGGGAGTGAGAGAAAGGGTGACTCACTCGGGTCAAATGAGTGAGCATTAAAAGGCAGCATTTCGCGGTAGTTTCAGCGGTTGAACAGCAGCCAATCAGAGACAAAGATTCAGTAGCAAGTACAAATTAAAAATAAGGCAGGAACAAGTGGAATGGCCATTGTTGGAGTGGACCGTGTTAGAGTAGGATTTTTGAGGCTTTAGCTCCTTGAGGCTTCAGTAAGAGAAGGCAAGAAGCCATAGGTAGATTTTTTTCCAGTTTATTGTTTCCTTCTTTATAATTGTAGTTACAGCAGTAGGATTGCTAGGCAGGATAGCTGAATGCTTCTCTTGCGGATGTGGGAAAGCAGGGAGACCTCCAGTGTCTCTGATGACTTCACCTGCAAGAAGTGCAACCAACGCTAGCTTCTAACACTCCATATGAAAGTGGCGAAACTGGAATTGGACGTACTCTGGATCATTCAGCAAGCCGAGAGTACGATGGACAGTACATATAGAGAGGTAGTTACACCGAAGGCACAGGGCAAAGGAAGCTGAACAGTTAGGAGGGTGAAAGGGACTGAAGAGCCAGTGCAACATACCCCCATGGCAATTCCCCTTAACAACAGGTATACAACTTTGGATACCATTGGATAACCTAGCAGAGGAATGTCACAGTAGTCAGTTCTCTGGTACTCAGTCTGGCTCTGTGTCCCAGAAACCGGGGGGGGGGGGGGTGGTGGAGAAGAGATGAGCTGTGGTAATTGGGGATTTCTTAGTTAAGGGAACAGAAAGGAGGTTCTGTGGATATGGGGACATCTAGCATTGATTCCTCTGCATCCTTAAGTGGGAGGGTGAGCAGCCAGAGGTTGTGGTCCACCAGAGTGATGAGGTTCTGCAAAGTGAGCTCAGGGAGTTAGATGCTAAGTTAAAGGGCAGGACCTCCGGGGCTGTGATCTCAGGATTGCTACCCATGTGCTAGTGAGGCCAGAAATAGGAAGATCATACAGTTTAATATGTGGCTAAGGAGTTGGTGTAGGAAGCAGGGGTTCAGATGTTTGGATGATAGGGCTCTCTTCCACTGAAACTGTAGGAAGATTAATAATTTGGTGGGAAGGTTTGCTGGGTGGTGGGTTAAACTGGAGGTGCAAGGGGATGGGAACCAGAATGCCAGAACAGATAGTTGAGAGGCTGTGGGGACAAATGTTGTTAAGACCTCAAAGTCAGGAATCAAAAGTCATGGTGCGACTAATGTTCAGATTTCAGAATCAGAATCAGGTTTATTATCACGGGAAGTTATATGAAATTTGTTAATTTAGCAGCAGCAATACATGATAATATAGAAAGAAAAATATAAGTAAATCAATTACAGTAAGTATACGTATATTAAATAGATTTAAAATAGTGCAAAAACAGAAATAATACAAACTTTTTTAAAAAGTGAAGTAGTGTTCATGGGTTCAATGTCCATTTAAGAGTCATATGGCAGAGGGGAAGAAGCTGTTCCTGAATTGCTGAGTATGTGCCTTCAAGTTTCTGTACCTCTTTCCCGATGGTAACAATGAGAATAGGGCTTGCCCTCGGGTGGTGGGGGTCCTTAGTAATGGATATCGCCTTTCTGAGGCTCCACTCCTTGAAGATGTCATGGATACTATGAAGACAAAGCTGACTAATTTTACAACTTTCTGTAGCTTCTTTCAATCCTGTGCAGTGGCCCCTCCAGCAACCCCCCCCCCCCCAATACCAGATGGTGATGCAGCCTGTCAGAATGCTCTCCATTGTACACCTATAGAAGTTTTCAAGTGTTTTGGGTGACAATCCAAATCTTTGCATATATTTCAATGCAAGTAGTATTGTAGAAAAAGCAGATGAGCTTAGGGGATGGATCAACACATGGAATTATGATATTTTTGAGTGTATGAAGCATGCATGTACCTGTCAGAATAAAAGGTAAAGATAACAGGTTTAGGGAACGTTGGTTTCCAGGAGATATTGAGGCCCTGGTTAAGAAAAAAAAGAGGAGGTGCCTAGTATGTATAGGCAGGTAGGAACAAATGAGGTACTTGAAGAGTACAAGAACTGCAAGAAAACACTATAGAAAACAGGATGGCTAAAAGGCACCATGAGGTTGCTCTCGCTGACAAGGTGAAGGAGAGTCCTAAGGACTTGCACAAATAGATTAACAGCAAATAGCAAGGGACAAAATTGATCTGCTGGAAGATCAAAATGGGAATTCATACATGGAGCCAAAAGAGATGAGAGAGATCTTCAATGGATTTTTTTTGCTTCTACATTCACTTGGAAAACAGATTCTATAGAAGTGAGGCAAATTAGTAGTGAGGTCATGGAGATTATATAGACTAGAGAGGAGCAGATGTCTGCTGTCTTAAGACAATTTAGGCCCTAGGGTGAACAAATCCCCAGGGACTTATAAGGTGCTCCCTCAGACCCTTTGGGAGACAACTGTAGAGATATTTAAATTACCTTTAGTGACAGGTGAGTTACCACTGTTTGAGAAAGGCTCTAGAAACAAACCAGGAAATTAAAGGCCAGTGAGCCTGACATTAGTAGTGGGAAAGTTATTGGAAGATATTCTAAGTGACTGAATATATGAGTATTTGAACAGGCAGAGATTGATTAGGGATAGTCAGCATGGCTTTGTGCATGGTATGTCATGTCTAATAAATTTTATAGAGCTGTTTGAAGATGTTACCAGGAAAGTTGATGAATGTTGTCTACATAGACTTCCACAAGGTAGTTGATCAGTTTCCCCTATGGTCAAGAAGGTTCAATTGCTTGGCCTTCAAAATGAGGTAGTAAATTGGATTAGACATTCGCTTTGCAGAAGCCAAAGAGTGGTCGTAGAATGTTGCCTCTCTGACTGTGAGCCTAGGACTAGTGGAGACCACAGGGATCAGTGCTGGGTCTGTTGTTGTTTGTCATCCTTATCAATGGCCTGGATGATAATGTGCTAAACTGGATCAGCAAATTGTGGAAGACACCAGGATTGGGGGCTGTGGTGGCCAGTGAGGAAAACTATCAAAGCTTGAAGCGGGATCTGGACCAACTGGAAGAATGGGTTGAAAAACAGCAGATGGAATTTAATGCGGACAAGTGTGAAGAATTGACTTCGGATGGACCAACCAGAGTAGGTCTTACACAGTGAGCAGCAGAGCACTGAGTGTGGTAGAACAAAGGGATCTGTGAATACAGGTCCATAATTTGATGAAAGATGTCACAAGTAGATAGGATCATTAAGAAAGCTTTTGACACCCTGGCCTTCATAGGTCAAAGGACTGAGTACAGGAGTTGGGATGTTATGTTAAACTTGTACAGGATGCTGGTGAAGCCTCATTTGGAGCATTGTGTGCAGTTTTGGTCACCCACTTACAAGAAAGATGTAAATAGGATTAAAAGTGTATAAAGAAATTTTACAAAGATATTGTCCACACTGGAGGACCTGAGTTACAAGGGAAGGTTAAATCGGTTAGGACTTTATTCCTTAGAACATAGAAGATTTAGGGGAGATTTGATAGAGTCATTCAAAGTTATGAGATATATAGATAGGGTAAATGCAAACAGACTTTGTCCACTGAGGTTTGGTGAGACTACAACTGGAGATCATGAGTTAAGGGTAAAAGGTGAAATGTTTAAGGGGAACATGAGGGGAAATTTCTTCACTCAGAGGGTGGTGAGTGTGGAACGAGCTGCCAGTGCAAGTGGTGCATGCAAGCTTGATTTTAACATTTAAGAGAAGTTTGCAAAGTTACATGGATGTGAGGGGTATGAGGGCTATGGTCCAGGTGCAGGTTAATGGCACTAGGCAGTTTAAATGGTTCGTCATGGACTGGATGGGCTGAACAGCCTGATTCAATGCTGTAGTTTTCTTTGACTCTATGACTACCAATACCTCTGCCATACTATAAATTATTAATTAGTTCCTAATTAATACATAAAAGCGGAGGAATTCATGCGCCCTATTCTTATGATTGACTATAAATGAATAAAATCAGCTCAGACACCTAGTGCAGATAGTGGGCTGCCATCAAACAATGTTGGAGATGATTGCATTCTCTAAACCTTAATTTCCATTGTAACATTTAAGATGTTATATTTTAGAAAAAGAATCAGTTGTATAGCCATTATATCACCAAAAAACAAATGCTAATCCACTGGTGAAATTCTTAAAAATTAGCACACTCTAAAAATAATACACTTTCCTTTGGAGTTTTGATAACTTATTTGCCTCCTTTAGGTCATGGTTTTTAGGTAATGAAGTTATTCCCTTATTAAAGTTCTAACCAATGGATTGTCATTAACCTAGCAAAAATCTTTAGCTCTATAGACAGTCTTGTACTGCATATATATGATAATACATACATCCTCATCTTTCTTCTTGATTTCTGCTTGCACTTCTTCCAGTTCTTCTTGACCTTCATTAGGACTCATCTTCAAGCCTTCCCAAAGCATTCGGAAGCCAAATATTGCAAATAGTGCAGTTGATACATAGTACGTATACTTCCGGGGTATTATTGTAGTAGCGTAGCCAAAGAGAACTGCAATTAAGCACAAGACCAGCCGTCAAACTTAGTAATGCTGTATTTGATTTCTCCACTTTGCTCAAATGAAGAACATGGAACTCATTTGAATCACACCAGAAAATAAATATGTATAACCTTTAAAAACTCTTTTCAAATTATATCTGCAATTAACATCCCTCAAACTTAAATCTTTGTATTATTAATAGTTTTGTACAAATAATAAAGAACCAAGGAATATTTTATCATCCTTCTCAGAGCTCAATGATAACTAAAATTATTTTGATAATTTTATACGGTCTTTTATAAATCTATACACAGCGGAAACTAACAAGATGAAACATTCAAGCATGAGGAAATCTGCAGATGCCGGAAATTCAAACAACACACACAAAATGCTGTGGAACGCAGCAGGCCAGGCAGCATCTATAGGAAGAAGTATAGTCGACGTTTCAGGCCACGTCCTGACGAAGGGTCTCGGCCCGAAATGTCGACTGTACTTCTTCCTATAGATGCTGCCTGGCCTGCTGCATTCCACCAGCATTTTATGTAAGATGAAACATTCTTTTTGTACATTCAGTCACTAAGTGCACAAGAGAATTAAATCAGATTTAACAGTTGTCAGCAGGTATGGTTAAAAATTTGCAGTTATTAATGTAATTTACAGTTGTCACACTTGTTATCAAAGATAAAGGATAGTCTATTTGAATACTTTTGTACGTCACGTTCTTGTAATAAAAGCAAAAAGCTGGAAAGAATCTGGTCAGGGAGCATTTGTACAGAGATACTCAGGACTGAACCAGAAAGTTAATGACGCATACCTCCTAATCCCCTTACTGTTCAAATTAGGTTAGTTGGATACCTGTATGGGTCATCTTACATACAGCATCTATACTCAGGTAACACTTCACTTATAGGCTGCAGACATTTAGTTAAAAATGATAGACCATGTAGATTTAAAAAAGAAATTCATTCTATCACAAGACTTTAAGGATATAATCAACTGTAGGAAATTAAAAAAATTTGAAGAAAGAAGCAATTACTCTATTGGAAGCCTTTTCAAGGTACAAGAGGTAGGAATTAGGATACATAAACAAATTAGAGAAGCATGCCCGGAACAGAGCCACAAGAGCAAGCATTTTTAAATGAAGATCAAGTTATCATCATATTATGGATAGTTAGAAGAGAGGTTCAATAATTAGCCCAGGACTGTTTTCTAAAACAGTATTTTAATGAAGTAGATAAAATGCAAGAACAATATTCAAGCTGATGAAAGCAAACTCTATACATGATTAAATGGTATACAGATATTTGAATATTGTAGACTTTAAAAAAAGTTACTGAAAATAATTAGCTCCTTAAAATAAACATCCGTAGTTTTACAGCCACATTTATGCATATTTCCATTTACCAATTATTTCATCACCATTCTAGCTTTTATTTTGTAAAACTAAAGAACTTTTGACCTTTATATCCCAATTTATCTTCAGTGTTAGTACTTTAAGACACTTACAAGACAAAAAGGTTTCAACTTTATCTATCTGTGGCTTTATGCCTCAAGTATGGTTAACTGCTCTAATGTTGGACTTGAGGCCAGGAGAGATGCAGATACCTTACAATAACAATGCCCTAAAATCATCCTGATTAGTTCCTTGGCTGGTGTGCAAATTATATGTATCATGCAAGGCTAGCGCACTAAATACTGGAGGAGAATCTAAAATTACATGCTAAAATCAATGCCTCAATGGTAAGAATGCATCCATTTAAGGAGCTCAAAAATATAGTCCTAACGTAGAAGCACACTGCAATCCAACCCTTCATATTAACAGCAAACATTTTTATACATTTCCAACAGGAATATTGGGCAGCACTGCTTAAATTCACCACCTTTATTACAGTTACTCTCAACACTTACATAAAGCTAATTAAATCAGTTATCAACAGGTGTGCGCAGATGAGAAACAGAAGGAACCTGCGGCAAGTTCACAGTTAAATGAGAACATTAGGAAACTTTATGCAATATGTCCTTTTCTGCATAATTGGCTTCAAAATGCATGCAATGCAGAGCTCTGGTACTTATTACTGCCCAAGTACACAGAAGTTAGGTCTGGTTACTCAGCTGCAAATGAATGTTTAATTATTTCGAACCCACTTCTCTGAAATTGAAATTTATACATAAAAATATCATTAGTTTTAAAAAAGTGTATTTTTTTACTTTTCCCTCTGTCTCTTATTCATTCTACTTTCCATTTTATTTTTGTAGAGAATATGTAATTTACTGCAAATTATTTAAATTCTTATTTAAAATGATTATTGTGGGAATCTCTCCATGATTGGCTAAAAGTAATATACTCATTTTTCTCAACTCAAATAGCCGTGAAGTCCTGTCAAGGGCGTGGCTGATAAACATGAAGTTGCAAAAATATCCAAAGCATTGCCAATGAAAGGTTTTGAAATACTGACTTTATTGCTCTCTCCAAAGAAAGTCCATGACTTGCTGAGTACTTCACCTTATGCTTTTTAAAAATTATTTCTAGCATCTTCAGTATTTGGCTTGTGTTAAAGTATAATTCATCATTTCCATAAGGGTGTTCCTGGGCCCAGAGTTCCCACATGTCACAGCTGATAATAATGCTAGATGAAAGAGTAGAAAATACTAAAAGAGATAGCAATGGTGGAATTTTCTACTTTCAATCAAATATTACTGTACCTACCGGAATTTTTTGATCTTATAGAAGCCAATACCGAAAATCTAATGGCTTGAAAATCAGAAATGTGACCAATTTTATGACTGTGATTTAGACTTTGTCACCATACTTAGGAACTAAAGAGTAAGACATAACAGAAGAAAATGGTGGGAGAGATTGATAGAGAAAATAAAGACCAAAAAAAGATGCACAAAGAGAGGAAGTGGATATAATAGACTAATGGGGAAATAAAAGCAGAGGAGAGGGTCCAAATAAAACCAGGAATTTCTAATAAAAAAGGCTGGAAGAGAATTTCAAGAATGTAAACACTAGATTACTTTAATTGCTCATCCACATAGTGAAATAATAGTTAATAGTGTAGTTTTAAGATTGAATGTAAAGATTAATTTTGAATAGTGAAATGTGTATCAGTGACTACGTATCAACTCACTGACCTGATTCTTAACTTATCAAACAAATAATAATGTATTTTAAAAAGTTACCAACCAGACAAACAGGTCATCAATCCCAAAGCCAGCATTGCCCCAGCAAGCACAGTCAGGCGATTGTAGCGCATGGCCATAATTGCTGCTATGAAGAACGTCTTGTCGCCCAGCTCAGAGACGATAATGACTGATATAGATGCAATGAAGGCATGTATGAAACCCAGGTTTGTTTTGGTAATGGATTCATCACTTACAACATTATCCACAGGATGTGGAGAAGTTATTTTCTGTATTAAGATAAAGTTAAGCATTAGTATAAACAAAATTTCAAAAGCTTAATCCACATTCCTAACTTCTGGTTTCCAAACTACAGTCTTAAACTACCATTTACTAATAATAAATTATTACTTTCTAATCAAAATCTAAAGTGTTATATTAACAAAAAACCCTTGATGAGTTTTCAAAAGGCCCACAGGAAATACTTTTCGTCAATGCACAGCCTTCTTACAAATTGCTCACAATTGACACAGAAACACAAAACCTTCTGTATCAGAATAAACCTTTAAATATCAAAAGAATATACATTTTCTGAACACAATACCTACAGTAGAATCCTACAGAGGACATGCCCTTTCCTTGCTGTCTACAGTACTGATCTTCGTTAATCCTTTCCTGTCAATGCAGTTTAAACATTGTAACTGTATATTCCTCAATATCTCCTCCGGCAGCTCATTCCAGATAACTATTACCCTGTGTGAAAAACCTACCCACAAACCTTCTCAAAAGACATTTGAATGAGTACATAGACAGGAAGTGTTTAGGGATATCGGCCAAATGCAGGCAAATGGGACTAGTTTGGTAGGCACCATGGTCAGCATGGACAAGTTGGACAAACAGCCAACACAAAGTACACTGCAGATGCTGTGGTCAAATCAACACATACAAGCAAGCTGGATGAACTCAGCAGGTCGGGCAGCATCCATTTCAACGGATGCTTCTTTGGACAAAGCCTGTTTCTGCTACTGCTGCTAAATTTTATAAATTTTATAAACCTCTATAAAGTCATCTCTCAGGCACCATTATGCATAGAGCAAAATTAGTAATGTGCATGCTATTATAGATTGTAATTTTGGGTTACTTTTCTTTAAAGAGATCAAAAGTTGATGCATCTCAAAATTACTTTTTGCTGAACTTAAAAATAAGCTACCAAACTGAACCATTAATAAAATGGTAAAATGGAAACCCATTGAACATTGGAAGGCCCAAGTGGAGTGGATGTGGAAAAGATGTTTTGAATAGTGGGAGAGTCTAGGACCACAGAGCATAGCTTAGAATAAAAGGACATCCCTTTAGAACAGAGATGAGGAAGTATTTCTTTAGCCATGGGGTAGTTAATCTGTAGAATTCATTACCACATACAGCTATGGAGGCAGAGTCACTGGGTATATTTAAAACTGAAGTTGATAGTAAGGCCGTCAAAGATTACAAAAAGACAGGAGAATGGGATTGAGAGGGATAATAAGTCAGCCACGATGGAATGGTGGAGCAGATGAGCCAAATAGCATAATTCTGCTCCTATTTATCATGGTCTTAAAAATTGAACGATACTAGTCTTATTTATTTATCAGACTTGATCCAAGATGGCGGCACGACGCAGCATGCAGCAGCCACTCCTGAACTGATTATCTGTTATTTGTGAAGCGGGGTGCCATGCACAATCATAATCGATTGAAAACGGATGTGGAAGCACAGAGAAACATTGGGAAATTCCAGGAAGACCTTCTTCGTTGCTGCTGCTGCTGTGAGGTCCGGGACTCTGCTGGGAAGAACAGGCCCCCAGTCCTCGGGGTCACGTCACCGTCTTAATACGCTCGGCAGAGGATGGTGCTCGGAGAAGCTGTGCCGGAGGGGATGGTTGTTGGCTTGGAGGTTCGATGGACTCAGGTCAATTTCGGTGTGTGCTGCGTCTGCGAGGCTGGTTTCAACGGAGCTTCCATTGTGTGCTGCATCTACGAGATGAGTCCGGCGGCGCCTTGGAAGTCCATAGCGGGGGTATTCCCTTCTGCCGCCGGCGTGGGATGGCGAGTCTGTCGGGACCCTGGGGACTTGTGGAAACTGTGGTGATTTCTTTTGAATTTACAGTCCTTTAACATCTTGGACCATTTTTACTGTGCCCATAGTCTGTTTTTTTTTAATCAATTATGCTATTGTTTGCACTGTTGTAACTATATGTTGTAATTATGTGGTTTTGTGCAGGTCTTGGAGCTTTAGTTTTTGGTCTTGTTTTTGCCTGGTGGATTTGGAGCTCCTTTCCGGGAAACGCGCTAGACGGTAGCGTGATATTAATACGCAGCAGCCTCTCTGGACACTGGATTGGGGATTGCCAAACGTTATGTGGATTTTCTGGTGTAGTGTTTTGTCATATGCTTTTGTGATATCATTCTGGGGGAACGTCTCGTTTTTTTAAACTGCATTGCATTTGTGGTTTCTAAATGACAATAAACTGAATCTGAATTTAGAAATGGCAGTATTCTAAAAAAGCTGGCTACTTCTCTCAACAAATCTATGATGGTGCTTATGCTTCATATAAACTTCCCACCAAATTTTATTTCATTTCACTCTGCTTGCATTCCCAATTCTGTTCTTCCCAATACACAGCTGGCATTCCTTTAAAATGTGCTAAATCAGCACAACCAGGCCATATTCCATATCAACTATCCTTCATTTAAGGTTCAACTAAACTCCTTTACAGATTTTTAGGATGACTTAATTTTTATAGAATCTCCTTTACTCTGACAACAACTAAAAATAAAACTTTGTCCACTCGGTTAAACCTTTTCATAGTTTATTAAACACTCCAAATTAAGCCTCAGCCTTTTCTTTCCTGGTTAAATACTAGGTATTACTGGAATATGTATGTAATATTCCATCAGCTCTGGTAATATCTTTGTGAATTTCAAATATAATTCGCTAATATTACCACTTAATATTCTGTCTTCTAGAAATGATCCCCAGTGCACAGACTATTTTCCTTCTGCAGTCTGGTTAATATGTGCTACCACTTCCAATGATTTATGAACATAGGGTCCCTTTTCTCTTTCCACAATATATCGGCTTATGGTTATCTCTATTAAAAGTTTAGAAAATCCAATTCACCATTTCCTATGTGATATGTTGCAGCCTTTCTTAGAAGTCATTTCGATTCCATGGATATAAAATAAAGTAGCTATTTAAATTACTTCTACTTCCAAGCCCATATGTGCCTTGAGTGAGTGTAAGCTGCTCACAGCCTTCTCTTGATATCATGTAGAGTGAATCATACTTGCAGAAGACAGAAGGTATGGGATCTCATGAGGATGCCAACATGGATTGGACTGAATTATTTCACCTGTCTACCAATGTCATTTGGAAATCTTACACTTCCCATTTATCAGCTTATTTCCAAATTGAATCATCATTGCAAGCCAAAACTATGAAAAGCAGCAGTTGCAAGTACTAAATATTGGTGAAAAAAAATCACTGGAAACCTTCCTCCAATCTGAAAAATTTGAGCTCCCTTTACACACAATTACTTTCCTTAAACCATTTTACATGCCTGTCATCACAGTTCATTGCTTTTAATTTTAAAGCATGGGAATTTTGTGTATATACACACACACACACATATATAACAATTCGTAATTGTCATATTGTCATCCACCACAAAATCTTCAACAATATTTCAAACAACTCAACCAAATTTATTAATCTGTATTGGATTTGACCCAATAGCATATAGTTAAACAAATAAAAATCGGTTATTGTCTGAAGCTTCCCTAACTACTGATATTTGCTAAATTAAATCCCTTGGCAATTCTGAACCGAATGTATTACACTTCAACTAATTTTAACTTAGCTATATCCAAGGATACTCAGAAGAATGTGGTCAAAGTAACTTTAATTTCCACTCTTCTCATTAATCCAAGATGCATCTCATCTGGTGACTGTCAATCTTTTTAGTAACTCTTAATTTATTTTTAATCTTGTGATCAGAAATATCACCTTTCAATACTGAAGAGATTTTGAAGAACCATTTAAAATGCGGACCTTGACCTAACCAAAGACCTTATTTAAATCCAATGTATTTTTCCCCCAATATTGTTAACTTTTCTGGCCACATAAGAAGTTTTAACTTTCATCACAGCAGTTTCTCTCCTATTAATTAACACTCCTCTGCACATCTATTTCTGACATACTGATGACCCAAAAAATATTCACGGACTATCAACAGTGCCACAGCCACACATAAACTGCATGTATCTGTGCTATGCTTACATTAAAGAAATATTGGGTAATTGTTTCTGAAAGCCAATGACTCCAGTCACAGCAGCCCTTTACTACTTCAGATTAATTCAAGGGGCAGTAGCTCCTTGGGATTCCAGCAACATAACTATTATAATCAAGCTGTGTCACCTCCCACCCCACCAAAGAAAAATAATCTTCACCTCACTGCTGTTAATAGGAGCTGTACAGGCAACGTTTTGCACGTACAGATCCAGAACTCTGTTCACTTACAATAGTTCAATAGTTACTATACTCCATTTTCTATTGACCAAAATGTAAGTCAGCTTAATCATTTTATTGATTAAATGTTTAAAATTTAAACAGCCTTTTTATTTAAAAAGATAACATTTAAAATAAATGGTTTCTTTTACTGGTCAAGACACAGAAACAAGAGCAGGAAGGTAGCGCTAGAAACATTAACAATAGCTAATGTGACAAACAGTTCCGGTCAACACATTATAGGAAAAACTTTTCTGTATTTGTGAATAAGAAATTTACGAGGATGTCGCCAGAACTAGAAATTTTGAACTTTGATGAATGATTGGACAGAATAGGCTGGGTTTGTTTATCTTAGAAAGGAGACGTTAAGATGCGTAAGATGATCACTAGCCTAGATAGAATAAATGAGAAGGCTCTATGATCTTGACTGAAGGGTTCAAAACCCAGTGAGAATAAATTTGGCGTAACTAGTCGTAAAATTAGAAGGACTTCATGAGCTGGGGGTGTGGAACTCAGTTTTCAAGAGTGACAGTTTATATATAGCATACGAACATCCACACCAACATTTGGCAGACCGGAGGGTTTGCCGTTGCATAGCGGGTGATTTAAGGATAATGGAGAAAAGACTGGCAAGTGGAACTGAGTCCACCTTCACATCTACCATGATCTTGTTGAATGGCACAGCAGTCTCAACAGGTCAAATGATCTACTCCTATTTCTTAAGTTTCTTATGCAACTGGGCTCACAGCCAAATTCCGACTTGCTGGTCACCGTCCCAGAAACAGAACCCTGCCGTTTCTCGAGGATGAACTGCATTTGAAAAGCTGTAATGTATAGGTCATGGACCAAAGAATGCAATTGGCAGAAGGTTGGGCAGCATTTTTTGAATGGACACGTACACGATGGACTGAACTAAGTATCATCCATTCTACGTCTGACAGACATGATCCAACTGCATTTCAGGTGCCTTTAAACCACGCCATAGACCGGCTCTGTTAAAATAATAAACTTATTTGTAATTTCCTTCCATTTGTCATTGGTCGGGGGTGGGGTTAAAGTAAAGATGTTCGGAAAGGGACGAGATCGGGCCATGGCACAGGAACCGTAGTATTTGCGGCCTCGGGAGTCTTCCATCACCCCCCAGCCCCCTCCATGCCCAGAGCTTCCCTTCCCAGGCCAGGTTCGGGGCCTCAGCGTTACCCGCACTGCTGGATCCACCTTGGCCGCTTTCTCATCTTGCACGCCAGTTGCCGACGCCACCGTACAGTAGTAACTCAGGAGAACGGCGGCGACGCCCACTGCCAGTGGTAGAGAGGTCGGAGACATGTCCGGGGGATGCGGCCAGACCAAATACAAGTAACCGGAGGCCGAAGGCGCAATTCCAACCGCGCCGCCGTTAGAAAACTACATCCGCCACCGAACCAAAGGACTCTCAACCTAACTCTACTTCTTAGCGCCCCGCCCACTCAGCCTTCAGGAACTGTTCTCACTCGCAATAGGACGACAAGGCAGTCAATCCTCCCCCTTTGACCATCAAGTTTCGTTGTAACTTCCCATGTGACGTCGCTACCGGTTCGGCTGAGTCTTCCAACGTAATCAACGCGATTCCGACACAAGGAAGTGTTATCTCTGCGCTTGCGCGAAAGGTGAATTTACGGAACTGATCTTCAATTAACTTCAGTAACAAGTCGAAAATTCAACGCATCTTAATGTAATTTGGGGATGTAGCTTAATATAAATTAAATCATAATTCCCTGCACTTTGAATTCGATATATTTCCTTGATCAGTTCTGTTTCTATTGTGTAATTTGTGTTGCTTTCTGTGTAAGAAAAAGCTCAGTCCTTTAAGATATAACGAGTGATGATTTTATCTAATGCCCTTTCCATCCATTACTTAAACTCAGCATTAGGTTCTTTCTACAATAATAGAAACGATCTATTAAAATCATTAGTTTACTGCTAGGCAAAATGGCATTACATCAAGTACCGATGCCGAGCTGATATGCATATTGGTAGAAAGTCAGCGATGGAGGCGGTGTTGATATTCTGACATTGCCAGCTTCAAGTTTACAGTGGTGGGTCATCCCCCTCACCTGAAAGGTTTATGATATTGAATACCGTGTATTCAAACAGGATGCTATCGTGGGTGCACAGGAGTATTCGATGATTTCTTTGAGTTGCCCACAAAAGAAAATTAGTGTGGTTCTTCTCACGGCTGCGTCTGAGGTTCCCATCTACTTCGAAAGGGCAGCAATCATGCATGTTTTAATAAGGTTGGTGACATATTCATTCAGATCCAAAGATGACTCCCTTAATATGATCTAGTCTAGATTCACAATTGTCCTGCAAATGCTCCTCTGCCTCCCTTCACTATATCTTTGTGGTTCTCACTTCTGGTGCTGTGGTCCTCATACATGCCCGAAGGAGGACTATAGCCAGGTGATTGGATTGCCCAATCAAGCATGGGATGACACAGTAAAACATTCTTGATGGTGGTGTAACAGTAACCTAAGTGAGGTGGCTCCTCTGGTTCTGCAGGTTACATGTTAGTGATGTTTGTCAGACACTTCTTCAAGCTGGTCTGACTGGTTCCCCAAAATTATCAGGAAAGCATCAGGGTGCACTGCTTTGTCCCTGTTGATCACAGTGCTTACCCTCTCCAGGGGCACCTGGATTATCTGTCAGAGTGTTCTGCTATCAGGATGGCAATGGCAAAACTCCTTCAGCAGATTGAACGGATGACACTTGACCACCAGATGTCCCAGGTGGGGGGAACAGGTCTGACACAGCACTGCAGTGTCTGTGCACTCTAATTCCAGTTAATCATGAAGCAAATACCACCATCTTTGCCTTTACCTGATGCCACCTTCCAGTCCGTTCAGTGGAAGGTGACGCCTTTGGGTTGGTTACTACGTCCAGAGTGTTGTGGTTGAGTCATGTTTCTGTGAAGCAGAGTACACAACAGTCCCTGATTTCTTTTCGTAATGCAATCTTGCTCCGAGCTCTACAACCCACACAAAATACCGGAGGAACTCAGCAAGTCAGGCAGCATCTATGGAAGGTAATTTTTAGCCCAAAACATCAACTGTTTATTCCCCTTCACAGATGCTGTCTGACCTGCTGAGTTTCTCCAGTATTTTGTGCGTTGCTCAAGGATCTGCAGAATCTCTTATGTCAGAGGTCTTCAGTGGTAATTAGTAAGGAAGATAGAGAGAGGACATTAGGGCCTTGTGCTCCAGTTTTACCCGGAGTCTCTGGCAGCCACGTCTCTGAGACAATGGAGATATTTCCTGAGCCTCCGGCTGCTGCACCCACTCTCTGGGTGGGCTGGACATCCAGCGTCGATCAGTTCTGAAAACCATTAGTTCTTTGAAATAATGATACTTACTGCAATCTCTGTGGCTGGAAATATTATCTGTAGTAGTTCCAAATGGGAATATTTAATGAATCTATTGGGAGCTGCACATAAAAAGTAGAGTGTCGTTTTTCAGGCTCCTTTAGTACTCATCTACTCTAGAGTATGCAGCAGCCCTCTTTGAGGAATGAGCGCTGGAAAGAGTAAGCAGCTTTAAGTTACTATGTATCAGCATCTCAGTGGACCTATCGTGGGCTTACCACACTGATGCGACCATTAAGGAGTTTGAGGAGATTTCATACATCACTAAAGACTCTTGCAAACTTCACTCGATGTACGAAGGAGATCATTCTAACTGATGCACCACAGCCTGACATGGAAACCCCAATGCACATGATCGGAAGAGGCTGTGGAGGGTCATAGACTCAGCCAGATCCATCCTGGGCCCATCACACAGGACATCTTCAAGCAGGCGGCATCGACATTCCGGACCCTCAGCATCCTGGGATGGGTGTTAAAGCAAATGGCGCAGTTCACTGTATGTTTTGATAAACGTACCGGTAATAATAGACTGTAATCTTGAATGCCTTTTTCTTGTTACCTCCACTGGGGAGGTACAGAAGCCTAAAGACCAACACTCAATAATCCAGAAACAGATTCTTCTCTGCCATCAGATTTATGAAAGACCCATAAACATTACCTTAATATCCTTGTTTTGCACTATTCATTGTGTAATTTATAGGAATTTTATGTCTTTGTACTGTACTGCTGCTGGAAAATAACAGATTTCAAATCATATTAGACAGTAATAATAAAACTGGTTCTGATTTTCCATCATTCAAATGCTAAATAAGTTTGACAGTAACCTGCCTAAATGACTATTGTCCAATGGCATTAACATCAACCATTATGAAACGGTTTGAGCGGCTGGTCATGGAGCACATTAAAGCCTTTCTCTCAGCTACACTGGACCCTTTCCAGTTCGCTTATCACTCAAATCAATCCACTGATGCTGAAATAGCCTCTGCCCTCCACTTAGTCCTGTCCCACCTGGAAAATGGGGTCTCACGTGTTTATAGACTTCATTTCAGTGTTCAGCACCATCATACCCCAGTAACTGGTGGGGAAACTCCTTGTTGGGTTTCAACACCTCCTTTGGCAATTGGACTTCTTAACAGTAAGACCACAGTCAGTCCATGTGGGCAGCAACATCCCTTGACCCATTATGCTGAGCACTGGCGCTCCCCAAGGCTGTGTGCTCAGCCTACTGCTGATGCATGACTGTGTCACAGGATCCAGCTCAAATTGTGTCAACAGGTTTGTGGATGTCACAACAGTAGCTGGCCTCATCAAGAACGATGTTGAGAAGGAGTATAGCGAGGAGGTGGAGCGGCTGGTAGATTGGTGTGAGAAGAACAACCTAAGCCTGCACATGGAGAAGACAAAGGAAATTAGAGACTTCAGGAAGGTGCAGACAAACTATCTCCCTCTGGGAATACATGGCTCCTCCGTAGAGAGTGTTAAGTGCACCAAGTTCACATCATGGATGACCTCACCTTCCTGAACAAGAAGGAACAGCAGCACCTTCACTTCCTAAGAAGATTAAGGCAACCAAGGCTCCTCCCCCCCACCAATCTTAACTGTGTTTTACAGAAGCACCATTGAGAAGGTCCTGATGAGCTACATCTCCATCTGGTACAGGAGCAGTTGAGTATTGGACCAGAAGTCCCTACAAAGGACTGTGAGAACAGCAAAGAGGATCATAGGGGTCGCCCTGCCATTCACCCGGATCACTTATCAGGAGCGCTGTGTACACAAGGCCCTTAGTATTATTAAGGATCCAGCATCCTCTTTGACTTCCTACCATCAGGCGGGAGACTACGATGCATAAAAACAAGAACAGTCAGGATGAGAAACAGTTTCTTCCCCCAGGCTGTTAGGCTTCTGAACTCTCTGCCACATCGTATTCGAAGTGTCACTAGTTAATCTGTTCTGTACGTTATAATATTTAATATTAATGCACTTCAGTTTGTTATTTATGTGTGATTCATCTACAGATTTTATCCATACCTTCATAAATTATCATGTGTTATGTGTACTACTGTGCTTTCCACCCTGGTTCGAAGAAACATTGTCTCGTTTCTATATACATTACATGTATATGGTTATTTATGTTATATTCATGTATGTAGTTAAATGACAATAAACTTGACAGCTTTTGAACTGAATGCAGCATCTTGGGATGCCATCTGGCAGCTTTATGACATATTGCATCATGTTAGTATTAGCATTAGACATTATACAGAAATATGATCTGGAAGATTATATAATTTCTTGATGAACTCAATGGCCTGTTACACATTTTTTTATTCACAGAACCTCAAGCATTGAATAAGTGCAAGACAAAGGTAGCTTAATGTAGCACATAAATTCAGAGTCAGAAATTATGGCTATCCCAAGCTATCTTATTCAAACATATGAAAAAATCCAAAATCCAAAACACTTCTGGTCCCAATCATTTTGGATAAGGGGTACTCAACCTATATAATACACATTGAAGATAACTTCAGCGAATTTTATAGGATCAGGTACAATTTTTTAAAAACTCACGACACTGAGTATAAAAAATATTCTGTATTTTATGAAAATTTAAAAAATGTAAGGTATAAATGCTTTTCGTGTTTTGGGATAATTGTCAAATTTTTTGACATAGAATTCATGGGATTGAATTGCCATCAATGCATGGCTGCATAATACATACAAGACTATAAACCACCATGTAAGGTGCTGTCCTTTAAAGGTTACACTTAAAGCAAAGTAGATCAGCAGTTCGGCAAAATAGTGTGGACAAGAAACAAATTCAAACCAGTCACCATGTGGGATGCTATGCCTGTAGTTGATCACTTCACCTATATAGGAACAGAAACAGTTAATTTACTAAAAGAGAAAATAGCATCATTTCTTGCATACAAATTTTCAATAATATTTAAATAAAATGGTGTAAATGTTTAATTACTATCCCACATTAGAAGTAATGGCATGGAGGAAAGACTGGGGGAAATAGTGATAGAGGAGCTGAGATGAAACATACATTGAAACATGGATTTTGGAAGGAAAATATTTTCAGGGATTTATCTGGCAATATGAAAATTAACCAATATGCACCTACTGTTAATTATGAATCTTACCCACATGCACTCCTCAGACTGAATATTGGAAAGAAAAGAAGCACACCGAAAAAAAAATTGCAACAAAATTGAATTACAACAGCAGGTGGGCATTATTTTCAAAAATCCCATCTGTCAGCCAGTATGTATTCAATTAAATTGGAATGCACTGTAAGAGAAAATACCATTTAATCTGGGAATATTGAAATCACATCAGAAGGCCAGAATCCATTGACCCACACTGCTGAATTAACAGATCCCAGCGAGAAGGGTAAGGTGAGCAGAGTGATTGATCCATGTTGCAAGAGTGGTTGGGCTTCCAATACAGGTAGTCATAGACTGAAGGAGCTGGAAACTGTCTTTGCATGAATATTGAAGATTGTTTAGCTGTGATGCTCTTAACATGATAACAATGTCAATGTGGAATGTTTATGTTTACAACTTAAGTATAATACCTAGATAATGTCCTGAAGGAAGCCTATTAAACCATGCTGAATTAAAGAAAGAAAGACAGAGCGTATGAAGAATTGCATCCCACATCTTATTAGATGAAAGGAGATGCAAAAAAGTCAGTACATAATTGCTGCTTGATTACGAAACAGAAGAGGAACCTAATTCTTAAGAGGCAAACCATCCCATAGCAGCTACAATCCATTTGCCATTGGAGGCTGAAATCCATCCTGTATCCTGACTCACCTTCAGTTAAAAAAACAAGCTCCCTTTAAACCTTCTGCTCTAATGAGGTCAAATGAATAACTATCTCAAGACCACCAGCAGAAATGACCAATTTTTTCAATTGAAAGAGCAATCTGAATAATCATTCGACAAGCGGAAGGAGATAAGTGAAGTGAGCCCATCATCGGTAAACCAAAAATTGCGGTAATAGGATGGGGTTGTAAATCAATGTTCAGTACCGCCGAAATAATATCAAAAATATCTCTCCAATATTTTTCCAAAATCGGACATGACCAAAACATATGAGTTAAAGACGCGATTTCTGATTGACATCTATCACAAATAGGGTTTATATGAGAATAAAAATGAGCTAATTTATCCTTGGACTTATGGGCCCTATGCACAACCTTAAATTGTATTAATGAATGTTTGGCACATATAGATGATGTATTAACTAATTGAAGAATTCTATCCCAATTCTCAATAGGAATAATAAGATTAAGCTCTCTTTCCCAATCATTTTTGGTCTTATCAAAGGGCACTGAACGTATCTTCATAATTATATTATAAAGTTTTGATATAAGCCCTTTTTGAAAAGGGTTTAATTCAAACAAACTCTCCAAAATATCTGAAGACACAAAATTTGGGAATGAAGGAAGTACCGTAATTAAAAAATGCCTAACCTGTAAGTATCTAAAAAAATGAAATCTAGGCAAATTATATTTATTTGCTAATTGCTCAAAAGACATAAAACAGTTGTCCAAAAATAAGTCAGAAAATCTTAATAATCCCTTAGTTTTCCAAGCCAAATCTGAATAATATATACTGGAATTGCACATAACACCGTTCAAGATATTAAATAGCAGGTTTTCATATGCTAAATTTTGTCCTCCTTGTCAATCATTATTTGCTAAATCTTAGTTACGCATCAGCTAGTACGTTTGTGCACCATTAACTTACTTGCACAAATAATGTGTCATGGAAAAAATCTCTTACCTGATTTGTTTTTCCTCAAGTTTGCAAGGATCAAATGACTCTTGTGGTGATGAATTGTCGCCCACAAAAACAGCGCTATTCCAGTTATATGGTACCACTGTCCTTGTGCAATCAGATCATGCATGGTGAATACTACACAATAAGGCAAAAAGTTAAGAAAAAGTTTCCAAACATTTTACGTGCATACATTAAACATAGAACCAGATTGCCTTAGCTCAGTGAAACTGTTCCACTGTCCAAGAAGAGTTAGTTCTCTAATATTAAATTGTTGAGTAACATATCTGTTCAAATGGACATTTTTTTAAAATAAAGCAAATTGGTGCAAACTCAAGGCTGTGCATATTGACTTCCTTATTGCAGATACAACTTGGGAATCATATCCTAATTTGATTCTCATGTACAACAGAATCAGATGTGCTTGAAAATCAAATCAGGCATGACCTTTAAGTTGTACTACTACTTTAATATTGTTGCACATCCATAATTATAACATGACTTATTTTTTCTAATGATATGATCTAACAGAAATTTCTCTCTCTACCCCACATTCTACAAAAACAGCAGATAAAGCAATACCGAACAGATTATCATAGAATATTGAAGTAACAAAGGACATATTTAGCCAAATGAGCCCAGACCAGCTTCTTACAAGGCTTTCCAACTAGCTCATCTCTGCTGCTCCTTGTCCAAGATCTTGCAATCCAATTCCTATTTCATAGTTGTCAAAGTCAACATAGGGCTCTGAAAGGTTACAGGCACAAGTGTAGGTGCTCATGCCAGGTTCATGGCAGAACATATATGATGTTCATAATGAACCTTTTTAGTGCAGATTCCATTTGTTATTCCTGAGTGCTGTTGGAGGTGTTCTATTAGTGAGACAGCAGAGCACAGCTAATCAGATGTCTTTTGTTCCCCCAAATAAAAGCACAATGGATTACCTACACACGTGTTTGGACTCCAGAACCATGAATGATAATGGGGAACCAGGGTAGATATTACTTTCTGTCTCTTATATAATTTTTTATCATTGTTGGCATTGCTTTTCAATTCATGGACTGCTGTTTTGTAAAGAGGTACTTCTAGAAAGCCTTTTGAAAGTCTGCATACATAAATGCTCCACTTTCTTCAACCTTCTTTATTACATTATTTAAAGGATAAAATGTATTGTTGCAATAAAAGTAAAGGTTTCAGGATACACAATCATGAAACATTCCTGAGAAATGATATTAAAATGGCAATATCCATCATCTAAACAACCGTGTCCAATAAAGTGCTATTTGATAAAGATTGTATGGTAGACAAACTGCCATTTAAGGCTGTAGAACAGACATGAAGCATTTTGAATTCAAAGTGAGATTTTTTGAAGCTAGGATGCAGCTGAATCAATAATTGAGCATAGGCTTTCTTGATAAAATTTACTTAAGTTATAATAGAGGCAGCAGAGTTTTAGATAAACTAAACTTTAACGACGGGGGAATTGGGAAGCCAATAAGATTATCAACACTTACTTCTAGGGAAAACAAAAGCAGTAATGCCCAAGTGGAAAAGCGCAGCCAATGAAGGCTTAAGGTATTTGCTCTTCATTCTCACAAGTTTCATAACTCTTATAACTTTTGGTATTAACTGGTCAATTAAATATATCAGGCCTCTGTATTTAAATTATGCAAATAAAAAACTACCTTTTGATCCAGGATGGAGTCCTTCACAATGCACTGTTAAACCCACAAGGATGTAATAAACCAGACCCCAACAATACTGTACTGGATGAATGCTACCATTTGAAAACACAGAGACAACAGTGCACTCTATGAGGCGTCGAACACCTTGCACAAACAACATTATTTGAACCAGAAGGACGGACAATTCATTACCTGTAAAAGAAATATTAAAGCTTTAAAATAATGCATATTTTAAATATTCACTAAAAACTGCTCTTGCCAATATTTATATTTTCCAACAGTAGTAAAAACAGTAAAAACTAGGCATACTCAACAGATCATTCAGCACAGATGGCTGGAGAAATACAGATGGCATTTCAGATTGATAACCTTTCACCAGTATTTTAGATTTTCCTATTTTTGAGGAACATCACATGGAATGTTAATTCAAAATCACAAGATCAAATCTTGTGGGATATTACTTCCTGATATTACAACAGCCTGTTCTTGAAATGTATTTCATAAAAGACACACTATAATTTTTTTTTCTATTCTTATAAGATTGTCATTGTCAAACCTCAGGAACACTGACTTTTGATTTATTCTGTAAGAATTAGTCTTAATATTTATTTACCTAAAATTCTATGGAAATTGTTTCATAAGGGTAAACTTGGTTATTAAGTGTTGGAAGATTATAATATCAAATGATCAACTTTATGTTTCACTACCACTTAATTTTATTTAAATTCATGGAAGCTTGTTTCAAAAGGGTACAGCTCCATGAGAACAATTATTTCTTCTCACCTGGGGTTGCTCTATTTGAGAAATAATTATTCCCATTCATACACAATTCAGTAATTTGCTCTTATCTTGTGTAGAAAGTGAAAACTAATTCTTACCAGGTTTTAACTGGACACTTCCAGAAAGAAAACTAAGCAGTCTTTGAAGCCATAATGGGAAAGGTTGACCAAAAAACAGATTTTGACAAGTAATTATAAGTAGAAAACTATTCCACATCGCTGAAACCACATAGAAATGAGAAAACCAACTGCAAAAAAAAAGAAAAAAAATGTCATCCTATTAACCATAACTGTTTTCAAAAACATTCTTTCTTTAGAATAATTACTGTGTTCAAGAGCTGATTTAAAGTGCATTGGGGCATTGTCTGATTTTTGCACCTAGTCTCAGAGGCCACTTCATCTTACAACTTTGTTTTAACCTGGAACAGTGTATTATACTCTAAGGTTACAAACTGACTTAGATAAAAAATTTTATTGTTAAGTTGGATTTATTTACTTATTTCCACAGTGATCATTCATTTCCAAGTTGTGGACATAATTGGCAAGACCAGCATTTATTGTCCATCCTAATTGCCCTTGAGTAAGCAGCGGTGGACCACCTTCTTGAATCACTTTACACAAGACTGCCTCAGAAATTGCCAATTCCAATTCAGTGCCAAGAAATATAACGCTGATCAGTTTTGTACCATATCATGCTTTTAACCTACCATATTTTAGGAAAACTTGTGCTGCTTTGTTATGGCATCAATCTTGTTAAAGTTAAAAGGGAGAAAATCATACTTTAAATTGAGATTAAAAGTTATTCAAAATGCTTGAAAAAAATTTTTGACTAACTTTTCACCTCAATGCTTTCAGTTCAGGAGCAGCACAGGCAAGAATCAGAATTAAATCCTAATTTTAAAAATATATCAGGCAGACGGAATGCATGGTGGAAACCCACATCAACGAGCACAGGAAGTGTATCTCTTTGGGTTACTCGGAGAAGTCGGCAGTAGCAGAACACCGAATTTGCAATGGCCATAGGATTGACTTCGATGGCACAAAACTACTGTGCCACACCAATGACTTCTGGGACCGCTTGAGAAAGGAAGACATTGAAATAAAACTAGAGGAAAACAATTTTAATAAAGACAAAGGTCTCACTCTAAATAAGAACTGAAATTCAATTGTAAACAAGGTAGGAGAGTGGAAACCTGATTGGATAAGGACTAATCAATCAGGAGGGATGGACTACAGGGGTACAAATACCACCAGACTAGACATTCCCAGGCATCATCCCTGAAGATGACAGGGTTTGCCATCGAAAAGGTTATAATCGACACCTACACCCTGCTGGAAGCCTGAGAAATTAATATATCAAATCCTAATTATTTTGCAAAATACACAATACATTTCTATATTAGCACCATCTCAATCTTTGGAAATTGTATGTTTACACAGTTTATATAAACAGATCATTATAACTTATTCTATAGTTAAAATCACACTGAGTGAGGCCATTTGACTCAACTGGCCAAGATGGGTCTCCAGACAACAATCTTGTTAGTTCCATTACCTCTCTCCCAAGTTCTATGCTCTTGCTTAACTTGCTCTCGGTCGAATATGCTCACAAATCCCTTTTGATTATTTTTTTGCTCTGAACATGAATTAACAGCTAAGTTACAGTCACCAATTAGAAACCAGATCATTCTGCATTCATGCATACAATACACACAAAATGCTGGAGGAACTCAGCAGGTCAGGCAGCATCAATTGAAAAGAGTGAACGGTCAGGATGAGGCCCAAAACGTCTACTGTTTACCCTTTTCCACCGATGCTGCCTGGCCTGCTGAGTTCCTCCAGCACTCATCTCCTCTGCAATTGAAATTGCTTTATTATGCTCTTTGCATTCCTCCATACAAATCAGCTACAATTAAGAACCTCCTCAAAACAGTACCAACAGCATTTGTCATTAACGGTCCAGGTTTCTATCCCAACATAGTCATTTCCTTTGTTCTCTCAAAAATCCCAACCATTCCTTACAAACCACTTTTACAAATTCATAATTATTAACCTGAAATGTTAATTCTACTTCTCCTCTCTCCACAGATGTTGCCTGTCCCGAGTATCTCCAGAAATCTGATTTTAAAAAAGCGCCTTTAATTGTCTAACAAAGTATCTACCGCTCTTAAAAATAACAAATGGCTAAGTAAAAAACCAGGGCTGTGATTTCCCACTAGAAGCTAGAATTTTAGGTGCATTTTCCACTTTGACTCATTGCAGCACTGGGCTACAGGTAAGGTTGGATGAATGACTTCCCAGAAGTGAACTGCGGCCCTTAATGCACATTTCTAAGTATGAACCAAGCTTCCATTTAATCTTCCCCCCCCCCCCAAAGAATGCATTTAGGCATTTTCTTATAGCAGCACTCTACACTCCCCAAGACTTTAACAGTGATTGTCCTGTGGCAATGCTTCTGTTGACATTGATGTTCTGACTCTAGGCTGACAAGAGATAACGGAGCAGATTAGGATGTAGTCAGTCCAGCAGACGCCAATGCCTACTGTGGGACAGATGAGACTGAAAAATCGAGGTGAATGCGGAAGATGAGCACTGGCTACCTGCTTTCAATCGCTGGTGGGATCACTCTGCTGCCTGAGAGAGGAGACACCTGCTGCTGTGTCAGGAGAATGTTACTGAGGTTTTCTGCATTTATGGATATGGATTTGGACTACGGACTTTTTTGAGTCATAATTTTTTATATTGTGTTTTTTGCCCGATCTTTCACTTTTTTTGTGTGGTGGGGGGCAGTTCGGAGATGATGATTGTGTTGCCGTTCTTTTTTTCCTTGATTTTTTTGGCTATCTGATGAAGAAGAATTTCAGAGTTGTATGTTTTGATAATAAATGAACCTTTGAGATGTTATAAACAGGCTTGTGATCCCTTGCTTGAACAATTATATTTCCTAACATATACTTTGTAGTATATGGCCCAAGCATTTTGACAAGGAAGAAATCGGGCAGACTACGGTAATTCCAACATTGTCCTGATGCAGGGAATCAGCAAAAAATATCAACGTTTCCTTGGCATCCACTGATGTTGTTTGAACCACTGAGTTTTTCCAGCAAGTTGTCCTTATTTTGGTGTGCTGATGAACTAAGTTCAAAGTCAAAATAAATGTATTTTCAAAGTACATACAGTATATGTCACCATATGTAACCCTGTTGTGAGTTGGTCTGCCCTGGTCAATCTTCGCTGATCACTGGAGGGTTGCATCCCTTCACACCCTGGCACAGAAATCACCCTGGGGTTTGTTTCCCTCTGACATGCAGACTGAAATTATTTCATATTTGAAGTATGCCTTCTCTGGCCTCATCCAAGGGTTCCTGGTTGCAGTACAAGCATTGAGACCAAAGTACAACCCCGCAAATCTTCCAAATTCACTGGGGGGATAGCCAAACATTACCGTCCTCTTTCAGGCCAACTTCCGCAACATAAAGGGAGGGCCTGCTTGCTCACTGTTAACTACCGGTACATTCGTCAGGATACATTGACGTAATGCTTAATACTACCTAACACCAGGTTTCCTGGGCATCTTGAACTCCCAATCATATCATAAAAGGGAACACAAAGACTTTGTGAGCTGCTGCTGCTCTTACCTCTTCGGGAGATCTTGGCGCTGAAGCCAGGGCGGTCGCTGGAAGAAATACTGTTTGCTTTTACCGTAACACATGGCGTCTTTAAGTACAACGCGCCAGATAGCCGAACCGGAACATAGATCGGGAAAAACAACACAGATCAGAAAAATCGCGGCGAAAAATAGCCAGGCGGTGGCCAAAATCCCCAAGTCAGATAGGACGACCATGTTGCAATGGTGAGGAGGAGGGGAGAGAGGCGAGGCTGAAGGAATCGCCGGCGGCCCCAGAGGCGGATACGATCCGCGAAATCCCGCAGCAAAGCGGAACATACAGGCCGGCTTTGGTTTCGGGCTCGGGCTCGGGCTGTCAGCTGCTGGGTAATCACAGCCTTGAACGGGGGCTGGCCTCACAAATGCAGAGGTCGTTTGGGAGGGGAACTGGGGGCTTGAGTGGGGGGAGACGAGCGAAAAAAGTGGAGAAGTGACACCTGATACAAGTTCATGAAATCATCAGAATCCCGTTTATCCCGCTGATGTATGTCTTGAAATTGGTTTTGTGGCAAGACGCAAAAAAAATAGTATTTTATAAACATAAGTAGTGTAAAAGACAATTAATAAGGTCGTGGAATGGGTTCATGGACTGTTATAAATTTGATAGAGGAGGGGAATTAGCTGTTCTTCTGTGTAAGAGGCATATACGGTATTGGGTAGGGAGAAAAAAATTATTTCCCGCAGGGTAGAAATTTCAGGTGGAGATACAAGTGAAACTGCAGACGCTTGGGAATCTGGAGCAACAGCTCAGTCGTGGAGAGGGGTCTTCACTCATAACATCGACTTTCATATATGTCTATAGATGCTGCCAGGCCCACTGAGTTCGTCCAGCATTTGTGTGTGGCACTAGAAACGATTGTGCTAGAGTCAGGGTCCACTGACCCCTCGATTAAGGGTGGGGGCCATAGCATATAAAAGGTTGGGAACCCCTGTGCTAGAGGGTATAACTTTAAGAGAATCAACAAGTTTAAGGAGTTATGTGGGACAAGCTTTCTTTCACACAGAGAATAGTGGTGCTTCAAATGCACTGTCTGGGATGGTAGTGGAAGCAGAGACAAGCTCAGGGCATTGGAATTCATCCGGCATCCGCTAAGCAAGTTTGTATGTTCCTTCCTGTACACGTGTGGTTTCCTCCAGATGCTCCAGTTTCCTCCCAGAGTCCCAAGATATACCCATTAGTATGTTAATTGGTTATTGTAAATTGGCCTGTGAGTAGACAAGGGTTAAATCAGTGAGTTGCTGGTTGGTGCAGCTGGAAGAGCTGGAATTTACCGTATTGCTAAATAAAGTAAATAAATTTAGATGGGCATATGAACATGCAGAGGATTGAGGGATATGTATGGATTAGTTTAACTCGGCTGAAATGCCTGTTCCCTGTGCTGTTTTAAGTTTTAGATTTCCATCATCAAGAGCAGTGGTTCTCAAACTTCTTTGGGTTACTGCCCCTTGCCTCCCAGACCACAGCACTGGTGGCCTCATCGCTCTTCCTGCACTTTACTGAATAAAATCACAGTTTTCATTTATGATGCACAGTGAAGGAAAGTAGGAACTGCAAATGCAAATCAGTGGCAAATAATTGCAAATATATAAAGCTACAAATATTTTTTTATTTAAATAAAAACAATTTTCATCAACAATTTTAGAGTGTGCAGTAGTAGTCCAACTATTCACTACTTCATTCCTTTTTCACCTTTCAATGAGATGGATGAGCTTTGTGCAGTGATATCAGCTTTTCAACATCAGACTGAATGTCGCTCAGAAGTCCCAGATCCCCATGTTCAATAATCTGCAATCTGTTTCGTTGCTTAGAATGAAGTTGGCCAACTGCTCTGAAAGCGCGCCCCAGTAAATATGATGTTAGAAATGTAATAAAGAACTTCTTGACCTTTTCCACAGTGCAGGATAGCTTTCACAGAATTCTTTCTGCAAACAAAAGTCTTGATATGAATTTTTTGAACCTTGGCTCCAGCTCAAAGTCATTTTGTAGCAAGATCAGTTCTTCCTCTATCCGTCCTGGTAGTTCCTCATTACAAGGGCTCAAGAAGGGATTATTTCCCAATCTGGAATTTAGATCGAGAAAAGATCCTGAAATCTCCCTGATATTTGAGTAATATTGTAAATATATTGATTATATAATTCATAAGGGATGGCAAAGGGGACAAGCTCCCACTACCTATTAAATGCTCCCGATGGCATGTGCTTCAAATATCCTGTGACAACCAAGTTGAGCACCTGGCCTTCGTGTGCAGCTTAGCTAGTAAGCCCGATGAGACTGTTTCTACTGACAGGAGAAGGGGCAAAGATGGGTTACTGGTGCCTTAAACAGAAAGGCCGTGGTTGACAGCTCATCTAGGAGAAGGAAAACTCTGATTTCAAATCTCCACTGCCTTGCGGCTATACCCACTCATGGGAAGGCTTTGGGAGTAAACCCCGAGGGAAAAATCCTGAGCGAGAGTCCCTAAGGCAGTCCTACATTGAGTTCAATGCTGACTGGCAACTCCTGTGGCACTGCTGGTACCAAACTGTATCGGTCTCTGCCGTTCCTTTGGGTTCATCAGTTGAGTGAAGAGGGAGAGCTTGCTACACAGGCAACAGTGGAGAAACGTTCAAGATACAAAAAGCCTGAAAACAGACAACATTGACAAACAACATGTACAGCCATGTGTTCACAAACAGTAAGTACTGGGTGATGATACTATTACATTTTACAAAAAGCAGGATTGGCTGACTACATTAGAAAGACAGAGGTGTTTGATTGCATAACAAGTAACTGGATGCATACTAAATGAATTGAGCATTATTTTGAAGCAAATGAAATAGCCAATGGCAAAGTGGTGCCAGTGTTGCTGAGTGCAATAGGTGGAAAAACATGCAGTTTGCTCAGGAGTTTAACTATACCAACCAAACCAGCCGAATTGGCTTTGCTGAAATTGTGAACGTAATGCAGGAACATTTAGAAACAGAACCATTGTTGATTGCAGAACACTTTAGCTTTCATACATGGATTCAAAAGGAAGGGGTCTCCATTTCAACTTATGTGGTAAATTTTCAGTTCAGTGATGGGCTTAATGATTCATTGAGAGATTGTTTAGTTTGTGGAGTTTTACAAAAAGGCATTTGATAAGAAGCTCCTAACTGAAGCACTACTGACATTTAAAAGCGCAGTTGAAATTGCTGTATCAATGGAAACAGCAGCCAGAGACACATTTGAGTAGCAGTCAGGAATGAAAGTGAACGTGAACAAAATTGTAACATCTAAACAGAGTCTGGCTTGGCCAAATAAATTATGTTACTGTTGTGGCTGGGGCCCACATACACCTGACCAATGCAGGTTTAAAGGCAAAACTTGGAAAAAATGTTACAAAGTAGGACACATACAAAGATAAATAGACAAAGATAAATGAACTGCACAGGGAAGAGAAAAAGATAAAAAGTCAAGTTGCGCTTTCAAAATGAGCACTAATCTGCATGTTGTAGATAAAAACTGATAATGATGAGAGTGACACAGAACCAGGTAGCCTTGGAGTTTGACAATGTGAAAACTAGCAAGAGACAAGCAATATGGCTTACATCAGAAGTGAACAACAAATTAATTAAACTGGAATTTGACACTGGCTCGGCTATTTCAGTCATTCCACAAAATGAGATTGAAAGCATTTCAAAGATACTAAACTGAAGCCTGCAGATATCCGACTAAAAACTTTTACTGGAGAAAAGATAATGTCTGGAGGAATGGCATTCATAGCGTGAAATACAACAACCAACAAACCAAAATTGTGCTTGTATGTGGTAAAAATAAGAGGACCAATATTTCGAGGCCACGACTGGTTGAGACAACAGCTTGACTGGCAATTCATCCACCATTTGCATCCCCTGTAACAGAGTCAATGGAGAGAAAATTAAGAAAAATATAGGATGACGTCACAGCAGTGTTTAAGAATGGCATTGGAAAACTTGAACATATCAAGGGTAAAATAGTGTTAAATGAAAATGCCACACCCAAATTTTACAAAGGTTTCTTATACCATCCATGATAAAGTAACCAGTGATTTAGATCACACTGAGGCTGAAGGAATTCTTTCCAAGGTTGAATGGAACCCTTGTGCAATGTCAGTGGAAACGTGCACTTGGAGTTGGAGAAGGTGGCGGAAGTACTTAATGAATACTTTTCTTGAGTATTCACTAGGGAAACAGAATTTGGTAATTGTGAGGATGACTTAAACACTTGAGCATATAGACATTAAAAAAGGTGTGCTGGAGCTTTTGAAAAACATCAAGTTAGATAGGTTACCTGGACTGGATGAGTTATACCCCAGGCTACTCTGTGAAATGAGTGAGGAGATTGCTGAGCCTCTGGTGATGATCTTTGCATAATCAATGGGGACGGGAGAAGTTCTGGAGGATTGGAGGGTTATAAATGTTGTTTCCTTGTTCAAGAAAGGGAGTAGAGATAACCCAGGAAATTATAGACCAGTGAGTCTTACTTCAGTGTGGGTAAGTTGTTGGAGAAGATCCTGAGAAGCAGGATTTATGAGCATTTGGAGAGACATAATCTTATTAGGGATAGTCAGCATGGTTTTGGTAAGGACAGGTTGTACCTCATGAGCCTATTTGAATTCTTTGAGGATGTAACAAAACTCATTGATGATGGTACAGCAGTGGATATAGTGTATATGGATTTCAGTAAGGTATTTGATAAGGTTCCCCATGCAAGGCTCCTTCAGAAAGTAAGGAGGCATGGGAGACCTTGCTTTGTGGATCCGGAATTGGCTTGCCCATAGAAGATAGTTCGTATTCTGCATTGAGGTCAGTGGCCAGTGGTGTTCTGCAGGGATCTGTTCTGGGACCCTTCCTCTTTGTGATTTTTATAAGAGACCTGGATGAAGAAATCAAAGGGTGGGTTAGTAACTTTGCTGATGACACAATGGTGTTGTGGATAGTCTGGAGGGTTGTCAGAGGTTACAGTGGGACATCGATAAGATGCAGAACTGGGCTGAGAAGTGGCATATGGAGTTCAATGCAGGTAAGTGTGAAGTGGTTCATTTTGGTAAGTCAAGTTTGAAGACAATATAGTATTAATGGTAAGACTCTTGGCACTGTGGAGGATCAGAGAAATCTTGGGGACCGTGTCAATAGGACACTCAAAGCTGCTATGAATGTTGTTAACAAGGCGTACGGTGTGTTGGCATTTATCAGCTATGGGATTGAGTTCAGGAGTTGTGAGGTAATGTTACAGCTATATGAGACCTTGGTCAGACCCCACTTGGAGTACTGTGCTCAGTTCTGGTCACCTCATTACGGGGAAGATGTGGATACTATAGAGAGAGTGTAGAGGAGATTTACAAGGATGTTGCCTGGATTGGGGAGCATGCCTTATGAGAATAGGTTGAGTGAACTTGGCTTTTTCTCCTTGGGGTGATGGAGGATGAAAGGTGACCTGATAGAGCTGTATAAGATGATGAGAGGCATTGATCGTGTAGATAGCCAGGGCTGAAATGGCTAACATGAGGGGCATAGTTTTAAAGTGCTTGGAAATAGGTACAGAGGGGATATTGGGGTAAGTTTTTCACACAGAGAGTGCTGGATGCAGACTAAAATGAGGAGTTTTTTTTTTCACTCTGAGAGAGGGTCATGAACCATTGAGTTTCTACACTGTACATACAAAGCTGGATTTCTTTCAGTGGCTTTTCTAAAATGCTCTGCCTCTGGAAGCATTGGTAGCAATGTGCAGCAAAGAGTTGGCCACTTGCTCGAGTTTTTGAAATAGCTCCAAATAATATCATATAGGTTGCAGTAATAATCAAACTGCACAAGCAGTGTCAAATAAGAGGTAACTAGTGATTTGGAATTGCCTTCATTGAAATATAGCTTTGGTATTTTTATAGTCACCAAGGAATTTAGATGTAACATTGATTTAAAGTTTCATCTGAAATAAACGACCTATAACATTGCAGAACTCTCTCCGAATTTTGTCCTGATGTCTTTGGAATCCACAACCTGACTGGGAAGCAGGATTACTCTACCTCAAAGCAGGAGTTCTGCACATGACCTGCATGAATATAATATCACATCAGCACCTCAAGCCATGTACTACTCAGGATTAAGCTTTACTTCTGTATATCTGTAAATGCATGTGGGTGGAAGAGGAGACACCTAAAGGGGTCAAGGGCATACCTAAAGATCAGAAAGAGGATTCACCTGCAATGAAGGTAGATCAAGTTACATCAACATGCTAACTTGCACATCATTGTACAATCCCAGTTTGATCATTTTGTGGTAAGGAAATAATCTTTCCGAATCAAGACCAAATGTCATAGTGACACCAATATGTAGGCTCCAAAGTCAAATTCCTTAGTTAATTAACAAAGCAATCTGATTGCAATGTTGATTTTGCACTTTTAACTGAAAAGGTTACCCAGAAGTACAGTGAATAATAACCTTTTTTATTTGCTTGTTTGTGTGGAAACTGCAATCTCTTCTGGGGGAAGTATGACCTCTATAAAAAGGAGGGGTTACACTACACCTGAACACAAGTGAAACCAATATCCTTGTGGGTGGGTTTTTCTGTATCTGCTGGGAAGGGTTCAAGCTAATTTGGCAGGAGGATAGGAACTGGAGTGATAGGGCTGAGGATAAGTTAGTTGGTGTACAAGCAGGTGCAGTACTTAGTGAGACCATGAGGAAGGAAGGGTAGAAGACAGGGCAAGGTTGCAGACAGTGGGATGAGTTGAAGTGTAACATGGGGTCAAGTTAGAAAAGTGTGGTGGAAGCAGGATGGAAGGTGTTATATTTGAATGTGCACAGTATACGGAATAAGGTAGATGATCTTGTAGGGCAGTTAGAGATTAGAAGGTATTGTAGGCACCACTGAGTTGTGGCTGAAAGAAGATTATAGTATGCAACTTAACATCCAAGGATATACTTTGTCCCAAAAGGACAGGCAGATACGCAGAGGAGCAGAGGTGGTGCCATTGGTGAAATACTATATCAAATCCTCAGAAGGAGGTGACATACAATCGGAAGATGTAGAATCCTTGTGGGTAGGGTTAAGAAACTGCAAGGGTGAAAAGAACTGATGGGACTTATATACAGACCTCCAAACAGTAGCCAGCATATGGGCTGCAAATTATAACAAGAGATATAAAAGACATGTAAAAATATCTGATGTTATGATAGTCATGGGGGATTTCAATATGCAGATAGGTTGGGAAAATTAGGTTAGCACTGGATCTTGAGAGAAGGAATTTGTAGAAATCAAATGAGATGGCTTTTTAGAGCAGCTTGTGGTTGAGCCTACTAGAGAAGAGGCAATTCTGGATTGCATGTTGTGCAATGAATAGGATTTGATTAGGGAGTTTAATTTAAAGGACCCTTAGGAAGCAGGGATCACAATATGATAGAATTCACCCTGCAGTTTGAGAGGGAAAAGCTAATGTTAGAAGTGTCAGTGTTACGGCGCAGTAAAGGGAATTACAGAGGTATGAGGGAGCCAGTCAAAGTTGATCAGAAGGGGACACTAGCAGGGCTGATTGCAGAACAGAAATGGCTAGAGCTTCTCAGAGAAATTTAGAAGGTGCAGACTAGGAACATCCCAAAGAAGAAGTATTCTAACGGGAGGATGAGCCAACCGTGACTGACAAGGGAAATTAAAGACAGCATGAAAGCAAAAGAGAGGGCATATAATATAGCAAAAAATAGTGGGAAGGAGGAGGATTGGGAAGCTTTTAAAAACCAACAGAAGGAATCAGAATCAGGTATATTATCACCGGCATGTGACGTGAAATTTGTTAACTTAACAGCAGCAGTTCAATGCAATACATAATCTAGCAGAGAGGGGAAAAATAATAATAAATAAAATAAAACATAATAAATAAAGAAGTAAATCAATTACATTTATTGGATAGATTATTTTAAAAATATGCAAAAACAGAAATACCGTATATTAACAAAAGTGAGGTTGTGTCCAAAGCTTCAAAATCCATATAGGAATCAGATGGCAGAAGGGAAGAAGCTGTTCCTGAATCGCTGAGTGTGTACCTTCAGGCATTTGTATCTCCTACCTGATGGTAACAGTGCGAAAAGCGCATGCCCTGGGTACTGGAGGTCTTTAATAATGGACGCTATCTTTCTGAGACACCGCTTCCTAAAGATGTCCTGGGTACTTTGTAGGCTAGAGCCCAAGATGGAGCTGACTAGGTTTACAATCTTCTGCAGCTTCTTTCAGTCCTGTGCAGAAGCCCCTCCATACCAGACAGTAATGCAGCCTGTCAGAATGCTCTCCATGGTACAACTATAGAAGTTTTTGAGCATATTTGTTGACATGCCAAATTGCTTCAAACTCTCAATAAAGTATAGCTGCTGTCTTGCCTTTATGACTACATCAATATGCTGGGACTAGGTTAGATCCTCAGAGATCTTGACACCCAGGAACTTAAAGCTGCTCGGGCAACTAAAAATAGCCGTAAGGAGGAAAAAGATGAAATTTGAAGGTAAGCCAGCCAATAATATAAAAGCAGATTCCAAAAGTTTCTCAGGTATATGAAGAGTAAAAGGGAGGCAAGAATAGATTCAGACTGCTAAAAAATTACACTGGAGAGGTAGAAATGGCGGACAAACTTAATAAGTATTTTGCATCAGTCTTCACTGTGGAAGACACTAGCAGTATACCAGAAATTCAAGAGTGTTAGGGAGCAGAAGTAAATATCGTTGCTTTACTAAGGAGAAGCTGCTTGGGAAGCTGAAAGTAGATGTATCACTGGACCAGATGGAGTACACCCCAGGGTTCTGAAAGAGGTAACTGAAGAGATTATGGAGACATTGTGCAGTGATCTTTTAAGAATCAGTGGATTCTGGAAAGTTTCCAGAGGACCAGAAGATTGCAAATGTCACTTGACTCTGTAAGAAGAGAGGAAGGCAAAAGAAAAGAAATTATAGGCTTGTAGCCTGACATCAGTGGTTGGGAAGATGTTGGAGTCCATTATTAAGGATGGGGTTTTGGGGTACTTGGAGGCACATGATCAGAATGGCTAAAGTCAGCATGATTTTTTAAAGGGAAAATCTTGCCTGAAAATCTGTTGGAGTTCCTTGAGGAAATAACCAGCCTGGCCTGCTGAGTTCCTCCAGCCGTTTGTGTATGTTGCTTGGATTTGCAGCATCTACAGGTTTTCTCTTTGGAGAGTCATTGGATGTTGTTTACTTGGATTTTCAGAAGCCATTTGGCAATGTACCATACAACTCATGGTATTACTGGAAAGATATTAGCATGGATAAATGATTGGCAGGAGGAAAATAGTTGGAATAAAGGGGGCCTTTTCTGGTTGGCTGCTGATAACTGTTGGTTTTCCAATGAGGTGGGTGTTGGGACCTCCTGTTTCCAAGTGTATGTCAATTATTTTACTGATGGAATTGATAGCTTTGTGGACAGTACAAAGACACAGTAGGGTAGGAGCAGGAGTATTGAGGAAGCAGGAAGTCTGCAGAAGAACTTCTAAAGCAATCTAGAATAATATCAATTATGATGATTTTGAATTAGATTTTTCCAACCTTCTATAACAAAATTTTCAAAAATGTTTGGCGATGGAGAGTTCTCAAAGCAATGAAGCAATGTGAAGAGTTCCCATGTAATTTTTAAGAACTTTTTAATTACCCTATTACTCTTTAATATTTTTTAAAATTAACTTATTTTTGGATGCCTTAAACTTTCTTGTTCTCCTTAAGATATGCCTCAAGATTCAAGACAATTGACCTTAGAATTTGACCGGATACGGTCAAGCCACTGTTTCCGTGGCTCAGAGTTACGCTTGATATCATGGACAAGGTGATAAGTTTCATGTGGTGAACTACATATACCTGTCTGGACATGCCCCCCCAACTGACTGCTCCTGTGGCTCCTCCCACGGACCCCGGTATAAAGGCGATTGGAGACACAGCCCCAGCCTGTCTCCAGGATGCAGTGTGGTGGTCAATTGCTGCTTGTTCTTTCTTCCAGCCAATAAAAGCCTATATCTCGCCTCACGTCTCCGAGAGTTATTGATGGTGCATCAATTTTATTGGCTGGAAGTTTTAAAACATGTAAAGTATTTTACATCTGGAAAAATTAGACTTGGACCCCCAAGCTCCAGAAACAGCTCTTGTCTTTGAGCTCTGGCTTGCAAGCTTCCAATCATACTTGGAAGCGATTTCAGTGACTGAGCCTGCCACAATGTACAAAATCCTCCTATCCAGAGTAAGTCTGAAAGTATTCTCCCTTATCAGAGACCTGCCAACCTACCAAGGGGCACTGGATGCCCTCAAAAGACAGTACCTGCGGCCGGTGAACACCGTCCACGCAAGACATCGCTTAGCAACGTAGCAACAGCGACCCGGCGAGTCGAGCGGGCAGTTTCTCCGAGCCCTACAGACACTCGTGCGAGCTTGCGACCGCAAGGGACTGATGGCGGAACAACATGCGGAGCTGCTAGTGCGAGACACCTTCATTACGGGGATCAGGTTAGTGTACGTGCGCCAGCAGCTGCTGGAAAGTGCTGATCTTACCTTACATTTGGCGATCGAGCTGGCCGACATGCTGGAGGCAGCTCTGCAAAATGCTGATGCTGTCCAGCCACACGATCCCCCGCCGGTTCTGTGGACACTGCAGACTCCGCCACCGCCGCCCACGAGCGAATTCACCACCGCCGCTGCCAGTCGTGATTCCATGATCTCCCTGAAACCGACCACAGCTGCTGCCAGTCGCAAGCCCGCACAGTGTTACTTCTGCAGAATCGAAAAGCACCCCCGAAAATGCTGCCTGGCCCGAGAGGTGACCTGCTCCAGCTGCGGGAAGAAGGGCCATTTCGCCAAGGTCTGTAAGTCGGAACCACGAGCGGGGTCGGGCAGCGCTGCGTGTGAGGCACGGGGGTCGCCATCTTGCCTGCCCACCTCGCGCGAGGCATGGGGGCTGCCATCTTTGTCGGCGCCACCTCACCCTGCCCCCGACCCACCGGTGCTTACTGGGCACCAAGACGGCGGTTCAACTCTGGCCTCCGTAACCCTCGACCAAAGCGCCCCACACCAGCTCGCAAGGTCAATGATGGACATCCTGGTGGAGGGGCACAGGACTAGCTGCCTGTTTGACACGGGCAGCACTGAGAGTTTTATTAACCCGGACACGGTGCAACGCTGCGGACTCGTGACACGGCCGGTAAGCCAGAGGGTCACCTTGGCTTCTGGGTCGCATTCCACAGACATCCGGGTGGGTTGTGTAGCGACATTGGTGGTGCAGGGCGCAGAATATCGGGACTTTGCGCTACTGGTCATGCCTCAACTGTGCGCGCCTGTGCTATTGGGGCTGGGCTTCCAGAGCCACCTCGAAAGTGTGACTATGGCATATGACGGGCCCCTCCCACCACTCACCGTCAGGAATCCTCAGTTTTGTGGGACTTCGTCATATACCCCGCTACTGACCACACACACACATCCCACCCAGCACCATGCCGACAGCTGCGCTACTGACACCACTTGCAGCCTCTCCACCCTCAAGATCCCTCCCCCACCGCTGTTCGCCAACCTGACCCCCGACTGTCAACCTGTGGCAACTAAAAGCAGGAGGTACAGTGCGGGGGACAGGGCCTTCATTCAGTCGGAGGTGCAGCGGCTGCTCAGGGAGGGGATCATTGAGCCAAGCACAAGTCCTTGGAGGGCCCAGGTGGTTGTTGTTCGGACCAGGCAGAAAAATAGGATGGTCGTGGACTATAGCCAGACCATCAATAGGTTTACACAGCTTGACGCGTACCCCCTACCCCGCATCGCGGATATGGTCAACCAGATAGCTCAGTACAAGGTGTACTCGACCATAGATCTGAAATCCGCTTATCATCAGCTCCTCATCCGTCCAGAGGATTGCCCCTACACCGCCTTCGAGGCGGGCGGCAGGCTCTATCACTTCCTGCACGTCCCCTTTGGTGTCACAAATGGTGTCTCGGTTTTCCAGAGGGAAATGGACCGGATGGTGGACCAGTGCCAACTGAAGGCCACATTTCCCTATCTGGATAACATCACCATCTGTGGTCACGACTGGCCGGATCACAACACCAACCTCCAGCGATTTTTCCAAGTGGCCAAAGCCCTGAACCTTACTTATAACAGGGACAAGTGTGTGTTCGGAACCACCCGACTCGCTATCCTTGGGTATGTCGTGGAGAACAGGGTCATTGGCCCTGATCCCGACCGTATGTGCCCCCTGTTAGAACTCCCTCTTCCCACCACCCTCAGAGCCCTCAGACGGTGCCTGGGCTTCTTTTCCTATTACGCCCAATGGGTCCCTCACTACGCAGACAAGGCCCGCCCCCTGGTCAAGTCTACCACTTTTCCCCTCTCTGCCGATGCCCGCGCGGCCTTCAGCCGCATTAAAGGGGACATTGCCAAAGCAACGATGCATGCGGTGGACGAGACCATTCCCTTCCAAGTAGAGAGTGACGCCTCCGATTTCACGCTGGCTGCTACCCTCAATCAGGCAGGCAGGCCAGTAGCATTCTTTTCTCGTACCCTTCAAGGCCCTGAAATTCGGCACTCCGCGGTGAAGAAAGAAACCCAGGCCATAGTGGAAGCTATTAGGCACTGGAGGCACGATCTCGCCGGCAAAAGGTTCACCTTGCTGACCGACCAGCACTCTGTTGCGTTCATGTTCAGCAACCAACAGCGGGGCAAAATCAAAAATGATAAAATTTTGCGGTGGAGAATAGAACTCTCCACCTACAACTATGATATCCTGTACCGGCCTGGAAGGCTCAATGAGCCCCCTGATGCCCTATCCCGGGGAACGTGCGCCAGCGCGCAGCTCGACCAGCTATACGCCCTCTGTGCAGATCTTTGCCACCCAGGGGTCACCCGATTTTACCATTTCGTTAATGCCGGAACCTGCCTTACTCCCTTGAGGACATCAGGACGATGACCAGGGACTGCCAAGTCTGCGCTGAGTGCAAACCGCACTTCTACCATCCTGAAAAGGTGCAACTTATCAAGGCCACCCGCCCCTTTGAGCAACTGAGTGTTGACTTTAAGGGCCCCCTTCCCTCCACTGACCGCAATTTCTATTTTCTCAACATTATCGACAAGTACTCACGGTTCCCCTTTGCCATCCCCTGCCCTGATACCACTGCCACATCCGTCATAAAAGCCCTGTGCCAGCTCTTCACTCTGTTCCGATATCCCTGCTATATCCACAGTGATAGAGGGTCCTCCTTTATGAGTGACGAGCTGCGCCGGTACCTGCTGGCTTGGGGCATTGCTACTAGTAGGACCACGAGCTATAATCCCCGGGGAAATGGACAGGTGGAGAGGGAGAATGCCACAGTGTGGAAGGCCACACTTTTAGCCCTTAAGTCAAAAGGGTTGCCGGTCTCTTGATGGCAGGAGGTCCTCCCCGAGGCACTCCACTCTATCCGCTCCCTGTTATGTACGTCCACCAATGCCACCCCTCACGAGCGCCTATTCTCTTTTCCCAGGAAGTCTGCCACTGGGACCACCCTACCAGCTTGGCTGATAGCCCCAGGGCCAGTGCTGCTCCAGAAACATGTGAGAAGCAATAAATACTCCCTGCTGGTCGAGAGGGTTCACCTTCTACATGCAAACCCCCAGTATGCCTATGTGGTCTTACCTGATGGGCAGGAGGACACGGTCTCCATCCGCGACCTGGTGCCCGCAGGAGCAGCAGACCACTACCCCGTACACTCCACGGTAACTATGAACCCTGTACCCGAGGTGACACTGCGCACACCAAGCCTTACACAGTCTCCTCACGACACTCCTATACCGGGCGTCTCGCATGCGCATATACCAGGCGCCTCACACACGCATGAGGGATCACTGACGCCTAGTGGGCTGACACCTCCAGTTAGGCCGGAACCAGCAGAACCTCCGTCTCCGGTGCAATCACCACCGGCACCTGTGCAATCACCACTGGCACCTGTGCAATCACCACCACCGGCACCTGTGCAATCACCACCGTCTCCGGTGCAATCACCACCGGCACCTGTGCAATCACCACCACCAGCACCTGTGCAATCACTACCACCGGCACCTGTGCAATCACCACCGGCACCTGTGCAATCACCACCACCGGCACCTGTGCAATCACCACCACCAGCACCTGTGCAATCACCACCACCGGCACCTGTGCAATCACCACCGGCACCTATGCAATCACCACCGGCACCTGTGCAGTCACCACCGGCTCCTGTGCAATCACCACCACCGGCACCTGTGCAATCACCACCACCTGTGCAATCACCACCACCGGCACCTGTGCAATCACCACCGGCACCTGTGCAATCACCACCACCGGCACCTGTGCAATCACCTCCACCGGCACCTGTGCAATCGCCACCACCGGCACCTGTGCAATCACCACCACCGGCACCTGTGCAATCACAGCCGGTGCTACGTAGATCGCAGCGACAGATTTGACCACCTGATAGACTTAACCTGTAAATATACTTGTAAGGAACTTCGCCCCATGGGGACTCTCTTTTAAAACAAAGGGGGGGTGAATGTGGTGAACTACATATACCTGTCTGGACACGCCCCCCCCTTGCTGACTGCTCCTGTGGCTCCTCCTACTGACCATGGCTCCTCCCACAGACCCCTGTATAAAGGCGATTGGAGGCACAGCCCCGGCCTCAGTCTCCAGGATGTAGTGTGGTGGTCAATTGCTGCTTGTTCTTTCTTCCAGCCAATAAAAGTCTACATCTCTCCTCACATCTCTGAGAGTTATTGATGGTGCATCATTTCATCACTTTTCTTTTTAAATTCCAGAAAGTATAGGGCCAACTGGCTCAATATTTCTGCATGGTACGAACTCCTTATTCCAGGAATTATTCAAGATTTCTTTTGCTCCACTGCCTCCAAGGCAGATTTATCCTTCCTTTAATGGAGACTAAAACTCTATGTAGCTCTGTAAATAAGATTTTAGCATATGTCTGTAAAACGGTGAGACCTTCCTTATTTTTGTACAATTGTTCTCCAGCAACAAAAGCCATAATTCAATTTGCCTTCTTAATTACTTGCTATATTGACATATTCCTTCCATCTGACTTGTTTGAAGACTCATGTCCCTCTAAGTACCAACCTTTCATGGCTTTGCACCATTCAGGTAACGTTTTGCTGGTCTCTTCTTCAAAGATGGATAGTATCAAAATAAATATAGAAAAGTAAGAAATGATAAATATTGATTAAATATCAGAGTTCTAGAGAATGTACATGAATAGAGGAACGTGATGTCCCTGCATATAAATCCTTGAAAGTTAAAAGATATAATGAGAGAGAAGTTATGCAGGGTCTGGACATTCACACACAAAAGCTGGTAAATTATGTTTAATCTATGTAATGTTGCATCTAGTTCTGATCACCACACTTTAGCTAGGATATAAAGGTTCTAAAGACAGCATAAAAAACAATTTACCAGCATGGCTTCAGGAATAAAGAGTCCTGATGAAGGATCGTAGCCCAAAATGTTGACTGTTTATTTCCCTTCATAGATGCTGCCACGTTGCTGAGTTCCTCCAACATTTTGTGTGTGTGTTGCTCCAGAAATGTTATCTGCTTTCATGCAAAAATCGACAGGAGAGTTTATAGAGATGCACTAGCTCAAGACTGCAATAAGAAATCTTGGCTCTTGGACTCAAATCTAAGTGGCCTGGTATTACATCTTTTGTTATGGATCCAGTATTATCGCGCAGGTCTAGTTCAATGAGTTCATACTCCCTCCTTACTTAAGTAGTGGGGTCATGTTCGTTATCCTCCAATTTGCGAGAACCATTCCAGAATCTATAAAGGACTCACCATAATAGTACTATAATCCTATAGTTTCCTCTCATAATACACCATCTGCCATCTTTTTGCCTGCTCAGTGTGTAATGGAAAATCTTTTGAAGTCTCTATTACAACTTAGTTTCCTATTTACATTACAAGGCAACTACAACTATGTTGAATATTTGGGCAAGCTGTATCACTTGGCTACTGCTGTAATGAATTAGTATCAGAATCAGGTTTATTTTCACTGCCGACTGTATTCCTTCCCTAAATGCTGCCCAGCCTGCTGAGTTCCTCCAGCATTTTGTGTGTGTCACACGGATTTACAACATCTCCAGATTTTCTCTTGTTTATTTTCACTGACCTAAATCATGAAATTTGTTGTTTTGTGAACATAGTCTTTTAAGAATTTAAAAATGATTTGGAATGCTCATTGAGAATAAAGGAATATATTTCAAAATAGGGAAAGTGTTTTCATTTCAAAATGTTGGTAATGAGGATATATAACATGAACTGATTAGTTCAAGAACTCTGTTATAATTTCCATTTAAATGTCTGATGTCTACAATCAAACTAATGGTAGATAATGAATGCAGACTTTATTAGACTTGGCTGATGATGGGGCCAATGTCACTAAATCACAAAAACAAACAAAAAATGTAGAATGTGAAGTTAAAGAAACATGAATCAAGCAATGTAATTCGTGACCAATCCAACTTTGTTTCCATTTTATAAGAGCATAAGAACGTCAAAGGTAGAGCAAGGGTAGGGGAAATATTCATCGACTAAACTGACTTTTGCAGCCTCCTCCATCTACCTATCCAAATGTTTCCTGTACGATGCTGTTATACCTACCTCAATATCTCAGGGTTTCATTTTCTAATCTGTTGACCTGTTTCTGATTTCTCATTTGGAAAGTTCAGTCAACAATCTCTCAATCTCACTCAGTCATGACCTTTTACAGTTTGTGTGGGTTTTCTCACTGTTGAGATAATCCTTGCCATTTCTACAACATAACTTTAAAGTCTCTACATTAACATTAAATTCAGTTGGAAGTGGAGCAGGTTTGCGACAACTACTTAATGAGAAAAGAAAGGGGTGGTGCACATGGCACTGGACCATGTATAATTCTGTCCCTGTCTAACTGGGTGCTTTTCTGAAGATGGGGGAAATCGAGAAGGTTATGCCTTCTGTAAAACTACCCCAATTTCATGCGTATTTATCACCTCCACGCACTCTAAGCACCAGCCCTTCCACACATAAATCTCATGTGACACAAAAAGTAAAATTTCTGGTATTTCTTGTAACTTGGGAATAGTTATAGGCATATCGTTCCTCAATTCATCTTTGTCATTCTATTAGATCACATTAGATCTGTATCTCACCTTCTTGTGGTAGCCCTCAATGGCTGACACATTAATAATTTTACCCAACCCAAATCGACCACATTCTTTTTTGAAATTTGCAACTGTTGCAGATTTCACATACTTCTGAAGAAAATATGTTTCTTCATTTCTCTTCCAAATAGCCTGCATCTGTTCTTGATTTTGGAAGCAGAAGAAATTATCTTTGTGTGTCTCATTTATAACATCTCTTTAATATATTAAGGATTGCTGTACAGGTGTTTATGTAAGAATAGTTGACATTTTATTCAAAGATTACTATGTTTAGTGTAAAGTTGTTACTACGTCTGAAATTTATAGTTATATCACCAAGGATGCAGGTTACTGATTTCTCACTTTATTATCCTTTTTGTTATGTTATTGTTTTAGGATTCCCTTTGCTGTCTTAAAACACTCAGAGGATTCTCAAAATGTTTTAACAGGTTGTCAAAACAAAGCTGAACCTGATCCTGATAGATTGCATTCCAAAACAGGAAAATGGGGATGTTTTGGAAACTTTACTAATGACATTGTTACTATTCTTTTTAAAAACAAATGTTTCTTTCCAGTTCACTAGGTTGATGGATCCATACCACTTGCAGCCAGGAAAGGATCCCTTTGAGATTAAAATCGGTTTCCCATAACTCGTGATGGTTATAGCTTTGCAGATAATCGAACCAGCCCTCATGGAAAAACACATGTTTTGGCATAGTTGTTGTTTACATGTATAATTCCCATATGTTGTCTGTTCCAAAGGAGGACTGTGCAATGGGATCAAGTATGTCACTAGAAGGTGAAAGCAGCAAATCAAATATCTGGGAAAACCCATGCCCAACTGGAACTTCAGAAGGAGACTGCTGCTGTTTAACAATACATGTACATCCACAGAGTTTGGAGTTGCTCAAAAAATGCACTTGACTTACTTTAGCTAGTAGCTGCCAGAATTGTAGGCAGGATCTAAAGGTGTCTGTTGAGATCTGTTGCCTTGGAATTATAGGCTGGGAAGCAATGAGCAATGCTACTACTCCAACCAACTGGGTTTAGCTTAAGAGTAGCTGTATGGCTACTTCATTTGCTTCAGACAGACAGACCAGCAGACAGACTTACACATAAAGCTGATTCAGCATCTGACTTTTTCTAATCTGTGCACTTGAGCATTCACAAAATGTCTTCCATAGATGTACCAAATGGAATATAGAGCCATTATTCAGATTATATCAATTCCATGATGCTTTATTGAGTATACGGAAGGAATTCTGGGAGGATGGTTGGTTTTCCATGAAACTTTGCAAGAATCCGTCCTAAGATTCCAGCAGTTACTCGACACTATGCAGGTGCAGTATTCGACTTCGACTGTTACGATGCAGACACTGGGTCCCACTGGTAACTCTCCAAACCTTTATCAGAGAGTCACCTGATACTTTTGTGATCCAAAGTCTCTCTGGAGATCAAGAATGAAGCATAAAACTTATTGCTTTCAGTCATTTTATTAAATTTTGCAAGAGTGGACAATGAACAAGAGAAAGGAGATGAGAGGGAAAACAAAAGAAGAAAAAAGACTAGAGAGAACCAAAATTCCAGTGGTAACAATTAGCTTATAAAACAGGCAGATTCAAGCGGCCTGACTAAGAATTTTCTAGAAAAGTACCGAATCAAATATACTGTAATTACTGGAAAATTTACTGAACAATTTCATGTACACAGGATATTACATAAAAGTACAAGCAAGACTAGGAGTTAAACTACAAGGAAAATAATGATTTTACACCAGAATCCAAACAAAAGCTAACCAGTAGGGACAATGAGAAACAGCGGAAGAGTGGGACTAAATGCTTAGCTCTTTCAATTTACTCAACAAGTTCAATGGGACAAATAGTATCCTTCTGCACTGTTCAATGTATGGTGGGGGGGGGGGGGGGGAGAAATTAGCCTTTGGTTGCCTCTTCTAAATGCATATGCCAAAAAAAAACTACATGTTGCGAAGACCTTTCCCTTCATGCAGTTCCATATTGCAGAGGTGAATGTAAGTTCAGGTTCATAAACGTTTATATTGAGTTTTGAAGACTTCAAATATCAAATATCTTTAGACAGACAGACATACTTTATTGATCCCGAGGGAAATTGGGTTTCATTACAGCCGCACCAACCAAGAATAGTGAAGAAATATAGCAATATAAAACCATAAATAATTAAATAAAAATAAGTTAATCGTGCCAAGTGGAAATAAGTCCAGGACCAGCCTATTGGCTCAGGGTGTCTGACACTCCGAGGGAGGAGTTGTAAAGTTTGATGGCCACAGACAGGAATGACTTCCTATGATGCTCAGTGTTGCATCTCGGTGGAATGAGTCTCTGGCTGAATGTACTCCTGTGCCTAACCAGTACATTATGGAGTGGATGGGAGACATTGTCCAAGATGGCATGAAACTTGGACAGCATCCTCTTTTCAGACACCACCGTCAGAGAGTCCAGTTCCACCCCCACAACATCACTGGCCTTACGAATGAGTTTGTTGATTCTGTTGGTGTCTGCTACCCTCAGCCTGCTGGCCCAGCACACAACAGCAAACACGATAGCATTGGCCACCACAGCCTCGTAGAACATCCTCAGCATCGTCTGGCAGATGTTAAAGGATCTCAGTCTCCTCAGGAAATAGAGACGGTTCTGACCCTTCTTGTAGACAGCCTCAGTGTTCTTTGACCAGTCCAGTTTATTGTCCATTCGTATCCCCAGGTGTTTGTAATCCTCCACTATGTCCACACTGACCCCTTGGATGGAAACAGGGGTCAGTGTGGACACTGAATCAGATGATTCTGCTCGCACCATGTGACAAAGTTTCCCACCGTAGCCCTGTACTCAGTGCAAAATAAAATTATGCACTGGCATTACAAGAAGTCTTGGTATTTAATGCTTCTAAATGTCTCTAATTAAAAACATTTAAAAAGATTAAAGTAAAATCAATAATTAAAACTTTTAAAGATTATTCTCTCTAAAACAAATAAAATCACTTCTAGCATAAAACATTTAAAAACATAAAGAACATGGTGATAATTACAAGAACGTACTTTACCTTATTCTGAACATTCAGCCTGCCACATGCACAAACTCAAGTAAATTAAATGATCTCACTGACACTATGCAAGTTCCAAACTGACTATATATTCCCCAAAATGATCTTTGGGAAATCTCAGCACAATCTGCACAGCCATTGGGCTCCAGCAGCAGAATGCAGTGTTAGGTCAGCAAATTTAGCATTTCCACATTTTCTTTGGAATCTTGAACGTTGCCAATATTTATGCTGAGAAGTTCCGACAATTCTTCAAGGGGTGATTGGTAAGTTCGTGGCCTACGGTAGAAGGAGTCATTTTTAGAAAACCTAGCCCATTTATTTTTCAACACAGTCCTCTCCTATGTTTACACACTTAGTCCAGCGGTTGTGGAGCATAGGGATCTTGGACCTCCAGAAAGTGTCCACAGCAGGGGTGATTGATAAGCTCGTGGCCTAAGGTAGAAGGAGATGAGTTATACAGCTCTCGATACATGCACATGCTGGTCAACTCTTTGAGTGATTATGCAGAAATTTTGAAGTTAATAACTCATCTCCTTCTACCTTAGGCCACACTCTTATCAATCACCCCTGATGAGTTATTAACTGATGAGTTTAACTCAGGTTTAGTACCACTAGCATATATATAGAGAAAAATTTGTTGTTTTACAGCAGCAGTATATAGCAATGCATAATCATAAAAAACTACAAAATACAATAAGTATATATATGTGTGCATGTATAAAATTAAATTAAATAATTATTGCAAAGAGAGAGGAAAAATTACTGAGGTAATGTTCATGTGTTTATTGTCCATTCATAAATCTGCTGGCAGAGGGGAAGAAGCTGTCTGTTAAAACGTTGAGTGTGTGTCTTCTGGCTCCTGTACCTCATTCTTGGTTGTAGCAATGAGAAGAGAGCGTGTCCTGGGTGACAGGGGTCTTTAATGACAGATTCCACCTTTTTGAGGCATCACCATTTGACCATCTTGCCTCTGCTACCTTTCTGAAGAACTGTCTACTTAATTCTATTCCCTTGTATTTACCTCAAATCTCTGCAAAGTTTTCCTTTTCAAGTACTTCCATAATTCTTTGGAAGTTATTATCACATGTCTTCCTATTGTCTTATCAATGCTTTTAAGATCCCTATGAAGTGCTATCAAAAGTTTACTTCCTCTTTTTTCCTCTGGTTCTTTTGCTAATCCTACTCTTCTGCAATTGGATTTCTCCATTGGTACTCTATCTCCTCCTCCTCAATCTTTTTAAAATCTCTTCTGATTTTTCTTTGCATGATAGAAAACAACTCTAGTTTGTCCATCATTTGCCTTTAAGAGTCTGAATGGCTTGACATCAACAATATTATCATATTTGAAGACAAAAGAGTTTGCAGATGCTTGAATCTAGAACAAGATCAGAATGCCTGAAGACGTCAGCAGTTCAAGCAGTGTCTGTAGAGACCAAACATGTAAATCAATACTTCCCATTGAGATCGTGCATCAGGACTGAGGAGGGAAAAGAAAGCTTGCCAGTATCCAGGGAAACGGGGTGCAGTGGATGCTGGTAGGTGATAGGTGGAACCAGATGAGAAAAGAAATGATAGTTCTATCTCCCCTTTTGATCTAATTAACTTTTCAGTGAATTCCTCCCCTTGTCACATTAGCATCCTCTTGTTTTTACTGAAATGTCATCAGTAAAATATTCATTTACTTACTCCACTTTACCAATTGGACTCTGATCAAAATACAAATTTCAAAAGGCATTTATTATCAAAGTATGTACAGTATAGATTCATCTCCTTACAGGTTGCCACAAAACAAAGAAAACCATTAAAAAAAGAAAGGCCTCAAAACACCCAATGTGTGGAGGGAAAAACAAATCAGCACAATAAAAGCAAGCAAATAGTTTACAGAGCTGAAATTCATGAAAATGAATCCACAGCCGAGCCGATTAGTTGCAGGCCACAACCTCGCTTCAGCACCGAGAAGAGTAAACCTTGTGGAGCTGTGAGCTCATCCCTCACCTCCAGTTCTGATACCCTGACCTGTTCAATCTGGCCCAGTGCCTAAATCTGCCAGACCTTGGGTCGTTCCTCGCCTGTGGACCCAGGCCTGGCCACTTTGATACACTCTCAAGCCTGGCCCTGTCATCTCGATTCGGCCTATAGCCAACCTCTCCAACCTGGTCTGGTGCTTAAATTGGCCAAAGAGCGAATCATTCCTTACTCTCAGGCTCTGGACCGGGTCTCCTGGCCTCAATTTGGCCAATACCTGCCACGATGTAACTATCCTGCACCTTCAAGACTTCAGTTCAGACCGCAAAACATGCCAGGTTGCACAGGTGGATCAAAAGCTCAACTCTAAAAGGGAAGTTACAGGCTATTGATTGCGGTGATTGTTTTTGAGAAAGTACGTGAGTAATAAAGTAATTAATAGTTGTGTTTGCTGCCAGCTAATTGTTACAGTTCTTTACCAGAGCCATCTTAAACCGGAACATCCATTGACACCTTTCTATTATTTTCAGATTCATAAGATATGTTAATGTTCCATTGCAAATGATTCCCCAATCTACTCTCGAAGCCATTTGTTACCCTCATTTCCTTTTTCAGTTTCCCACTGTAATTTTCCATTCATTTTGATCCCCTGCAGAAGTGTGAAGCCTACATTTATTCTAACACAGTTTTCTGTTGTCATTTAATCTGTAAACCATTAGCTATCAACAGGATCCCACCACCAAGCACATCTCCCCCCCCCCCCCACCACCTTCTGCTTTCCGTAGGGATTGTTTCCTATGTGACTCCTTTGTCTACTCGCGCCTCGCCACTGATCTCCCTCCTGGTACTTATCCTTGCGAGCGTAGCAAGTGCTACACCTGCTCCTGCACCTCCTCCCTCACTACCATTCAGGCTCCGGAACAGTCCTTCCAGGTGAGGCGACACTTCACCTGTGAGACTGCTGGGGTCATCTCCCGCATCTGGTGCTCCCAGTGTGGCCTCTGGTGTAGTGGTGAGACCCAAAATAGATTGGGAGACCACTTCACCTATCACCTATACTCTGCCAAAAAAAGTGGGATCTCCCGATGGCCACTCATTTCAATTCCACTTCCCATTCCCATTCCAACATGTCAGTCCATGCCCTCCTCTACTTGCCTGGTGATTTCTTCCCCTCCTCTCCCAACCTTCTCACTCTGACTTCTCAACATCTTTTTTCCAGTCCCAATGAAGGGTCTCAACCCGAAATGTTTAATCTTTTCCGCAGATGCTGCCTGGCCTGTTGAGTTCCTCCAGCATTCTGTGTGTGTTGAATCGAGAACAAGAACAATAAGTGTGGCTTGGATTTCCAGCATCTGCAGAGTTACTCATGTTTGAGTTATCTGGGGAGCTCTCTTCCTTTCCCTCATGAGCTAGCACCTCCTTACAAGCCTCCTGTAGCTCTCATTTTTTTGACCAATATTAATGCTAATCCATTTGGGTCAGATCCCTTTTCAATGAACTTGATAACTCCCTAAACTCACAGTGGATAGTTTCACATTTGGTTTTATCCTGCTTTTAGTTTAGAACTACTATTAAACCAGTTGCATCATGACCACTGTTAATCAGATGCATTCTCCTTGAATCATATTTCACTGTCTCACTGCATTTCCTGAACTAGAGTATTATACATAAACACTGACCTATTTACTAATTGGGCTGCATTAGGACCATATCCTTTGTATCTTGCCTATTGTGTAACTGTCTTGTGAAGCTAAGCCTTGTACCTGATTTCTCTCAATACACACAACATGCCGGAGGAGCTCAGCAAGTCAGGCATCGCCTATGGAGCGAAATGAACAGTCAACATTTCAGGCTGAGACTCTTCATCAACATGGAAAGGTCCAGAATAAAAGCACATGGGGGGGGGGGGGGGGGCAGGGAGGAATGTAACTGGCCGGTGATAGGTGAATCCATGTGAGAGGGGAGGAAAGACCAGGCAGATTGGAAGGCGGAAGTTTTAAGTGGGAATAATGTGAGACGTTGGGAGATAATTGGTGGAAGAGGCAAAGTGCTCTTCTGTGTATCTCATAGGAGGGGACAGCAGACCATGGAATGAAGGGAAGGATTTGGGGGACGTGGGGAACAAGAGGGAAGAAGGTGTGGGTGATGGGCAGGTCATGAGGATGGAGAAGAGAAGGGATAAAGGAGGCCAGAGAAACAAGAGGAAACATTCGGGCGGGAGTATTGGGTACAGAGGAGAGTGGCTACTGGAATTTGGAGAAATTAATGATGATGCCATCAAGTTGGAGACTACCAAGATGAATACCAAGGTGTAATTCCTCGAATATGCATTTAGCCTCAACCTGGTAGTAGTGACGGCCATGGACAGACATGTCAGGGCAGGACTGGGAAATATCTCTTCCTGCTAATCCCTTTCAAGCCACTTTTCCTGCAACCGTGCAAAGTATTAGATCTGCCCTGACACTTTCTCCCTCACCACCATTCATGGCTCTTCCAGGTGTGACAGTCAGAATCAGAAACAGAATCAGGTTTATTATCATCAGCTTGTGACATGAAATTCGTTAACTTAGCAGCAGCAGTTCAATGCAATACATAATCTAGCAGAGAAAAAAAAAATTAACAAGTAAATCAATTGCATATATTGAATAGATTACAAAATTGTGCAAAAACAGAAATATTGTATACTAAAAATATATATACAGTATTTCTGTTTTTGCACATTTTTTTGTAATCTATTCAATATATGTAATTGATTCCCACATGTCAATCACACTATCAATGTCAATTGTTGCTCCTGGAGCTGCCACCTCTATATTGGTGAGACCCGGTAGAAATTGAGGAATTGCTTCGTTGAAAATCTTAGCTCAAGGTGGCCAGTCATTTTAATTGCATTTGACATGCCCACATTAACATGTCTTCCATGGCCTCCTCTATTGTCAGCATGAAGCTATATGCATATTAGAGGAATAACACTTCATATTCGACTTGGTAGTCTCCAACATCAGTTTCTTCCAGTAACCAAACCCACCTATCCCCCCACACCTGTTTACCAATTATTCCACTTGCTCCATCACCCTTCTCTTTCTTTCCCCCCACCCTCCCACACCTCCTTGTGGGACCCACCTCCTTCCCTTTATTTCATGATCTGTTGTCTTCTCCTGTCAGATTCTGTCTTGTTTAGCCCTTTGCATCTTTCATTGATCACCTTCCAGCTGATTACATCTTTCCCAATTTCCTTCCTCTCCCATATAACTACCTCTGCCTTTTCACTCAGATTCAGCTATTACCTGCCAGCTCATGCTCCTCCCCCCCCCCCCCCCACCCCACTCCATCAACCCTTTTATTCTGGCTTTCACCTCTTAATTTACAGTCCTGATGAAGGATCTCAGCCCAAGACATTGACTGTTCATTTTTCTCCATGGATGTTTCCTGACTTGCTGAGTTCCTCCAGCATTTTGTGTGTAATGTTCCAGATCTTCAGCAACTGCAGAATACATTGACTCCTTGTACCTAATTCCACCACCTGTCTGGCACCATACTCAAGATATTAAAATCATTAAAAATTTAGCATAAAATATTTATGTGTGCCTCTTCATTGTGTTTTAAATATACTGATCAGAAAGTTCTAGGGGTGATTGATAAGTTTGTGGCCTAAGGTAGAAGGAGTCAATTTTAGAAAACCTAGCACATTTATTTTTTAACATAATCCCCTCCTACATTCACACACTTAGTCCAGCGGTCGTGGAGCCTTCTTTGTAGAAGTCGGCATCTTGGACCTCCAGAAAGTGATCCACAGCAGGGGTGTTTGATAAGTGCATGGCCTAAGGTAGAAGGAGATGAGTTATCCAGCTCCTGTTACATGCACATGCATTTCAACTCTTTGAGTGGTTATGCAGAAAGTTTTAAGTTAATAACTTTTGTGGTATTTCTGTTTCAGATAATTGAAAATTGTAAGTAAGCACTGTCTGAGAAAATGGACAACATCGGCCTTCGTGCAGTCATCCACTACCTCGGTCTCAAGGGCTTTTCAACCAAGGAGGGCCACGAGAACATGGTGGCAACACTAGGGGAGGGTGAAAAATAAATGTGCTAGGTTTTCTAAAATTGACTCCTTCTACCTTAGACCACAAACTTATCAATCACCCCTCGTATGCTTGTTATATGCATTTCCCTAATCAACTTTATGATACATCTATGTTAAAGTCTCACATTATCACTGTGTCAAATTTCTTTTTTTTTGCAATTTATCCAAAATATTATTGCCATTCCCAGTATCTGGAGGCTCTTAATTTTACATTGAACAACATCATGCATCCTCTAGATTCTTAAATTTTATCATATAACTTATCTTAAAGTTCTCAAGTATGGCCTCCTTCTCTAGAGCATTATCAGTATCTACAGTTTGATCAGTTCTGTTACCCAGACTCCCGTTCTTCCTTGTGTGAATACACTGTAATCAGGGATACAATGTAGTCATTTCCTACTTCAAAATTAGATTTACTATCGCTAACGTGTTGTGAAATTTGTTGCCTTGCAGCAGCAGTACAGTAAAAAATACCATAAGACAATTAGAAATATAAAAATAGTTCAAAACAGAGCAAAAAGTGAGATAATGAGGTGGATTTTATTTATTTCATGGATTTTTTGTTATTCCTACTCCATCATAATCTTATGTGTTTGCATTTCACCATGCATATTTACCATTTCTGGCCATTTACGCATCTGCTCTCTATTTCCTCAATGGCTGATCTTTCTTATACCATTGTAAGACAAAGATAGCATTCCATTCAGCCAATTTAATCACCAACTTTTATCAAAAGTGAAAATAAAATGATTTCCAGAACTAGGTAACTTTTAAAACAAAATTTTGTTTTTCTAAAGTGACACTGTAACTTTTTTCTAGATGCTTTAAAAGGAAAAGTAATTTTCTTATAATTCTCTATTCATTATAATTAAAAAGCTTGATACTTAAGTCAGACAACTTGTAAGAAAAGATCACTATGAAATGTCACTTTGCAGTGGTAACTTTATCCACTGGCATCTGCAGTTCATTTACTGGGTGCCTGAGTGCTGAGTTTTCCAAGACTTATAAAAAAAACTGAAGTAGGAACTGACACAGCGTTCTGACATCTTCTAACACCTCATGCGGGTCAGAAGGGTTAGATAAATAACTTCCTGCAGCTGCCAGTACATCTGGCACACGACTAGTGGAGATTGGGAGCGTGTAGCCACAAGATAAACACAATCTGTTGTCTTCAGAGAAGCACCAAGAACTGATGAGTTCAGTTTGAACTTGACCTGTCAAAAACATAAATAAAATGGTAAGTACAACATTATGGGTAAAAATATCTGTCAAGCAAATCTTCTTTGGAGTTCTTAGTATCATGACACAACAGAATTTTCTATCAGATTAACCACAGTTTGCTTCCAATGTATTCCCATCTGCATATCCAATTTCATGATTGATAAATTAAGTAGATTGTGATACAGAAAATCTTCATGTCTACTTGATTCCTCATAGATAAATACTACTGGCGAGCAGATTTCTCTGAAATCAAAGAAACTCTTTAATCAACAATTACTTTCCGTACTCATTAGTTGTCAAATCAAGGCAAATTGAAATCATTCATTACAGGTGACTGAAAAAAACATGTGCTATTACTGCTATGCATATTGATATCATTCTAATGACCGTCATTCTCTCTGGGATTTATTCATAGTCTTTATTTCATCTCCATTGTGTGTTTTCTTTTAACCTTTTGAGTTCACACTCATCAACATGGAAGTTTTCAGCAAAGCAATGAGGAACTGCAGGGTAGAATTTCTATCTGAACAGGAAAACACACATAAATAAGCAAACAGCTGTGTTAAGACTTTTCTCAGGTTAAGGCTGTTTTATTAATACAAGTTGTGGTCTCCAGGGCTCAATGCAGGAGAGCCCAATGTAAATTATTGTGGTATGTGCTGTACAGAAAATCCTTTGAGCAGGATATTTAAGATGAAAGAATTAATATACAAGGAGTCAAACAGGTAAGGACGTTGTAATCCAACAAAAATTTCAATTATTAAAATTGACTCAGCAACCAATATGGTTCTTTTAAACCAAATGTAAAGAGATGCCTATCAGAATCAGAAACAGGTTTAATATCACTGGCATATGCTATAAAATATGATGCTTTGCAGCAATACTTGCAATACAAAATAAAAAACTATGAATTAATATGTATATATAATTTATATATATATATATATATAATTAAATAAGTTGTGCACAAACAGAGCAAAAAAAGAAAAAATGAGTTAGTGTATGTGGGTTCATTGTCCATTCAGAAATCAGAAATCTGATGGCAGTGATGAAGAAGCTGTTCCTAAAATGTTCAGGCTCTTGTGCCTCCTCCTTGAAGGTAGTAATGAGAGGAGGAAATGTTCTGGGTCATGGAGGTCCTTAATGATAGATGCTGCTCCAATACTCCTCCATTTCTGGCTTATTGAACATCTTATTTTAACTACATGGTGATTACATCCATGCTTTTGAAAGCCAGAGAGTCAAGGTTTGCAATTAATTTCATAAATCATTCCATAATCTCTTTCCTCCTTATACCTACTAAGCCTATGGTTCTTTGCCATGGTTCAATATCAGGGCACCACTTTACTAATTCCTAATTCCTAATTCCTCCCATGGTGTGGCTCATTATTCTGGGTTCTATCAATCGAAGCACATTAGAAATGGACAAGAAAAGTCTTATAACAATGCATCCTGGCAACAGAATGGATTTGAGAGACTGGGATTGTTTTATCTTTGAAGAAGGCTCAGGTGAGATTTGGTGGAGGTACATAAGATGATGGGCCCTGCACAGACTGGATAATTAGTGGCTGTTTCCTTTGGTGAAGGGATTGAGGGTTAGAGCTCATCAGAGTGAAATAAAGGTGAATAGACTCAAGAGTGACATGAAAAAAAACTTCTTAATGTAAGGTGGAATGCACCACCTGCAAACGTGATGGGCCATTGTGGTTTTCAGGAGGGAACTGGGTAAATGTAAGATGGAGAAAAAAGAAATACTAGACAATGGAGAAATTGCCAGTGGGTGAAACTGGACAGTTGCTCTGGTCTTCTGCTGGTGTTAGTTGATATGCTGAATGGTTTCCTTTGACCTGCAACATTCAGTGTTTCTAAATATTTGCAGTTCAAAATCTTAAATTTACTAAACACAAGCTCAAATTTGCATTCTGTTAAGTCATGGTGCAGATTGGAGCACAATGTATTCTTCTCAATATTTCATTACTATTTTACTTTCCAAAGTGCAGATATAGTCTCAATAAAACATAAGTAAAGTGGTACAAATCTTACTTTGTATTGCAGCAAAGAATTTTCCTCCGGTGGGTGATGGGGAATAAATGTGGAAATAATGCTGATGATAATGTTATTGTTGTCACTGTATTTTCTACCAGTTCTCACTGAAGTATTTCTCTTAATCGCAGTGCAAATTTGGTGAGATTCTGTGAGTGAAATACTATTGGGAATTGTCCTTTGATATGTTCCTGGGACGTTTGAGCCAGTGGTCAAGCTTAAGTTGAGCCTGTCGTCAGTCAAGCCTGAAACAAATCCCACCAACATACAATTGCAAGACCCTTTTCATATACAAGCACTTTGAGCTTATTCTGTTTCATAAACGCTTTTAGAATTTACAACAGTTGGTCTTTGGAAAACAGCATTCATTGACCTCTTTCAAACTGTCCATTTACTATGCCTTTCCAGGCACCCGAAAATTTCAAGGAGCGATTATTTCTCCGGCATATAGTACTGGCCTCTAGGGGGCACTTGCAGTCTATTTGCAGAATATGCAATACTTCCTTTATGATCTGCATCTGAATCTGTCAATCCTCTTTGTAGCTACTCATAAAATTATAAACGCTCTGTGAATTGTAACCAATTTCTTTATAACCGAACAAATAACTGAACATCATTTCCTGTGATCTTGCAATACATTTGAGTATTATTCTTGGTGTGTGTTTGGTGGGTGAGCAATTTCAAGTTCCTAGGTGTCAAAATCTCTCAGAATATACCTTCGGGCCCAACATATCGATGTAGTTACAAGGAAAGCACAACAGCAGCTATATTTCATTAGAAGTTTGTGGAGATTTGGTACGTCACCAAAGACATTTGCAAATTTCTACAGATGTTCTGTGGAGAGCTTTCTAACTAGCTGGATCACCACACTGGTATGTGGGGGGGGGGGGGCGGGGGGGTGCACTGCTCAAGTGCTCAAGATTGAAATAAGCTGAAGGAAGTTGTAAACTCAGGCAGCTCCATCATGGGTACTAGCCACCCCAGCATTGAGTACATCTTCAAGGAGCGATGCCTGAAAAAGGTGGCATCCATCATTAAGGACTCCCATCACCCAGGACGTGGCCCCTTCTCCATCATCAGAGAGGAGGTATAGAAGCTTGAAGGCACACAATCAATGATTCAGAAATAGCTTCTTCCTCTCTGCCATCAGATTTCTCAATGGACATTGAACCGATGAAAACTACCACCAGTGTTTCATTTTCACTCCTTTTGCACTACTTATTTAACTTAACTTTTTAAACATTTATTTCTTCTTACTGTAATTTATTGTTATGTAATGCTCTAGCATAACAAATATCACAATGTAGGCCACTGTTATTAAACCTGATTCTGAATATTTTACCCTGTCCAAGCTTGCCATGGTGCTAAGATCTTCTGATAAATTGAAAACCTTTCCATTACTTCCAAGATATCAAAACACAAACTGATTTCATATTTCTCACTCAATTAGATTATAGCCCAGATTGGCAAGGCTCCATACCCATTTACAGCTTATGTGACAGACAAAAGAGAACTTACCAGCCGGATATAATGAAGAGGAAACAGAGCAACTGAATGCGAACATAAACAATATTGAAAAATTAGGCACATTTGAATCTGTTCCAAATTTGTAATTTTTTCCTGTACATTAATGGGAAGGGACCCCTTATGGACAAGTTCCAGCTCAGCTTTGAAACTTGTGCAGCTCTCAGTTTATTATTTTCACTTTACAGAATTTGTTGAATCTGATTCCAGTCTGTGTTACTATGTAAAAAAACAATCAGTAGAGATCTGTCAATTACACCAAAGAAGCTTTTTACCGTTCATCCTACTCATACGTTTACAAATCGGTATTGTCATAATATACGGTTACAATATTCAAAGCTTGATGATTTAATTGTCATTGCAAAAACATTTATATTCATATATGGTTCAAAAATTTAAATTTACAATCAAAGCATTACTGTGTAATGGTGGATGGAAAGATTGTGAAATGTGATTTTGTCTGCAAGGAAATACATTGAAAGCTAGGTTATCCACACTTCTGGCTAACAAGGTGTCAACCCGGATAGTCCCCCAAAGCTGGCTTGTGTATTTCCTCCGGGCTGCCTCAGTCAGCACAGATTTTCCTTCAGTGCTGCTCTGATATTGGTTAGGCTGATCCTTCAACAGTGCACTGCAGAAGTGCTCAGCCTGAACTACAAGTTACCAGTGAGTGAATTGTCAGATAACTGCGCTTTTGTGGCACCTATAATATAATCTGTCTGTTCATTGCTTTGTGCTCAAGCCTGTTTTCTAAATATATTTTACCAAAATGAGAACTTGGAATCAAATCTTGTGTCATGTCTTAAGATGTTGCTGTATCTGCACTGTGATATTATATTTAATGCTAACTCTAATTTTGGCATAATTTGACCCCAGTTAAGTTAGCCATGTGCCCAAGGATTGAAATATTAATTCAGATATTATTAGCAGAAAAGTTAACCAAGTTAATCAATTTTGATATGCTTTTCTATGAATTAAAAATACTTCCAACTGAAGAAAATTTTAAATTGTAAATTTATTGTGCTGTAATTACAATTGTATTTAATATCACATCAAGTAAGAAGGATAACATATTCTGTTTCACATTAAATTATATTCAATTACAGAGTTAAAGAAACAATATTATAATTACAGAAGAATTCCAATGGTGAATTTTCATGTTGAGTATGGGTTTTGTTTCTGGAGGGTTGTCTAAATTGGCAAAGGTATGTCTGTCTGGAAACTGACAGAGACACACACTTTTGGGTTCTTCAGAATGTGTTTCATTGTATGCTGACTCTCCAGATAATGGATAGCTGACAGAGTCCCATTGAAGATTCTGGCCTGCTCCACTAATTGGCAGGCATGTTTTGGTACCAAGGTTTGGATATTTAAAGAGCACCTGAACTCAGCTTCGGTGTTCAGTCATTGCTTAACTTTGATTCAGTCTGAATCATTTGGATTCTTGTCTAGTCTAGTCAGGTTCTTGTCTAAGATCTAGTCAAGAACTCAGTTCTTATCTCCGTCTTGCCATCATGTCTCGATTCTACTCATGGATTCGCCGGCATTGGGTCATTTCCATCCTTGCCCAGGCTTCTTGTCACTGGAAGCAAAACAGATATGGCTCACAAGCAATTTTTGACTTTACCATTGGGAAATGAGCATTGAAAATACTTGAGTAAAATAAAGATCAAGATGGTTGGCATAAAGGTTGCCTTGGACTGGACCTCAGTTGAAAATCAAAAATATTTGTGAGATATAATGATAGCTCTGGTGAGGAATGCATCGAAGGGGAAACAGCTGAGAGTGGAGAAAGTGCAGACTGAGAGTGTGATAGAGCATGGAGCAGTGGCAGAGGGGAAAGGCAAAAGAGAGAAAAAACTGCAGACTGGGGAGCTGTATTACAGCATGGAGTAGTGGCAGAGAGAGGACAGGTAGAAGAGAGGGCAAGGATAAGTTTACTGAGCTCAGAGAAGCATTATCTGACAAATAGGGTGAACATGGAGCATAGAACATACAAATCTACAGCACATTACAGGCCCTTCAGCCCACAATGTTGTGCTGGCCATGTAACCTACACTAGAAGCTGCCTGGAATCTCCCTAGTGCATAGCCCTCTATTTTTCTAAGCTCCATGTACCTATCTAAGAGGCTCTTAAAAGTCCCTATTGTAAACGTTTCCACTGCTGCCGCCAGCAGAACATTCCACACACCCACCGCTCTCTGTGTGAAAAACTTACCCCTGACATTTCCTTGATACCTATTTCCAAGCACCTTAAAACTATGCCTCCTCGCATGAGCCATTTCAGCCCTGGGAAAAAGCCTCTGGCTATCCACATGATCAATGCCCCTTATCATCTTATACACCTCTATCAGGTAACCTCTCATCCTCCGTTGCTCCAAGGAGAAAAGGCCAAGTTCACTCAACCTATTCTCATTAAGTACACTCTCCAATCCAGGTAACATCCTTGTAAATCTCCTCTGCACTGTCTAGAGTATCCACATCCTTCCTGTAGTGAGGTGACCAAAACTGAACACAGTACTCTAAGAGGGGTCTGACCAAGGTCTTATGTAGCTGTAAAATTATCTCATGGCTCTTGAACTCAATCCCACGGTTGATGAATGCCAGTGCACCATACGTCTTCTTAACAACACTGTCAACCTCTGCAGCAGCTTTGAGTGTCCTATTGACATGGACCGCAAGATCTCTTAGATGCTCCACACTGCCAGAAGTTTTGCCATTAATATTATATGCTGTCTTCAAATTTGACCCACCAAAATAAACCATTTCACACTTCTCTGGGTTGAAGTCCATCTGCCACTTCTCAGCCCAGTTCTGCATCCTATTGATGTCCTGCTGTAATATCTTAACAACCCTCCAGATTAACCACAACACCCGCAACCTTTGTGTCATCAGCAAACTTACTAACTCACCCTTCTACTTCTTCATCCAGATCATTCATAAAAATCATAAAGAGGAATGGTCCCAGAATAGATCCCTGTGGGACACCACTGTGGTAAACTATGTGTATACCTGTCTGGACACGCCCCTCTGCTGACTGCTCCTGTGGCTCCTCCCACAGACCTCTGTATAAAGGCGATTGGAGGCACTGCTCCTCCCTCAGTCTCCAGGATGTCATGGTCACACTTGCAGCTAATAAAAGCCTACCTTTTGCCTCCCATCTCCGAGAGTTATTGATGGTGCATCAACCACTGGTCACTGACCCCCATCCAGAATACGAACCATCTACAATCACCCTTTGCCTTCTGTGGGCAAGCCAATTCTGGATCCACAAAGCAAGGTCTCCTTGGATCCCAAGCCTCCTTACATTCTGAAGGAGCCTTGCCTGGGGAACCTGATTAAATGCATTACTGAAATCCATATACACTACATCCACTGCTCTACCTTCATCAATGTGTTCTGAATCTTCTTTATATTGTTATGTTGTAAACAAGCATGTGCAAACTTCTAGATCTGCTGCTGCTGAATCTGGTGGCTTGGAAAGTTGCCCAGAGGCATCATTTTGTTTGTCTGCAGATACTTCCAGGATGCTATTGATCATCTACTTGCTCATAAATGCATAAGGCAGAAAGGTAGCTGGTGATTTTGTCATGATCTGAGTCCTTTGAGATCAGGGGTATCTGCTAACTATTCCACACTCTGTGTACAATTTTTGTTTTGAAAATTTAATTCCTCTCGCACTAAGCAGTGAGGACCTGGGCGTCAACCAGGACCGTTATTTCCCTTACTCATTCTTTTAAGACATCAAGTTTTTTTGCACAGAGAGTGGCAGGTGCATGGAAAGCCCCACCAGGGGTGGTGGTAGAGGCAGATACATGCGGGAGATTTAGGAAACTCTTAGATAGGCACATAGGCGATAGAAAAATGGATGACTTTGCAGGAGAGAAGGGTTAGGTTGATTTTAGAATAGTTAAAAGGTCTTCACAATATTGTAGGCTGAAGGGCTTGTACTGTGCTGTGATATTCTCTATTCCATTTGATCAACACGTAACTGATAATGCATCTTCATACACAGGGTTTTGCATGTGTATACCTCCTGGAGAAGAGCTTTTATCATGTTTAATTCTTGCAGCACTCCAGGCTCTCTGATCTGTTTGGAACTGCAAGCAGATTATAAAACTAGCTAAAATAACCCCAGTCTTATCCTCTTTGAATATGACTCACAAATTCTATGAGGTACATCAGCAATAATACCTAGAAGCTGTATAATATGACTAATGTAAACACACTTAGGCTGGATCTGCAAAGAAGTACTGAGATATAAAGTACTGGCATCTTTTAGGTGAGTATATTAAACATGTTTGCCCCCTCAGGTGGATGGTCCCTGGGGCATTATTTCAAAGAGGGGCAGTGATATTGCCCCCTGGTTCCTGACCAATGTATTGTTGCTTCTAGGAATTAGCTTCTACATTATAGCAGAGACTGGATTTCAAAAGTACTGCAGAGTAGTCTTGAAGTGATGAATGACACTTAAAAATGCAAAGCTTTCTTTCAGGTACTTGGCGGAAAAGGATGTTATCATCAGTGTGTGAGTTACTAGAAAGATCACAATGTTCACATGACATAGAGCTGCAAATGTTATGACACACACCCAAACACACCAGGCTCCAGGGTTTAGATGCTCTAACTCACCTGAATATGGATAACTGGCACAGCGCCTTGAAGGATTCAGGCCAACTCTGCTAATCGACGGCCATGTTTTGGCGCCGTGATTTTAATATTTGAAGAGTACCTGAACTAAGGTTCAGTTCTCAATTTTCAGCCCTACTTCTGATTCTCATCTTGCGTCTATTTAGAACCCTGTCTTCATTTCAGTTTCGTATTGTGTCTTGGTACCAGTCTCGGATACTCCATCACTTGGGGCCTAACCATCCTTGCCTTGGTCTCTCATCACAGTACGGCTGAGCCTGATATGGACACAGTGAGGTATCGGAGCCTCTCATCAGCTGTGGCCTGTCACACTGAGAAAATTTCTAGACACAGTCTGAAGATACTCCAGGTTTCCATGTAGCAAGGAGGAACCCAGAGTCACTCCGGAGAGGCAGTTGGTCACTCTGCGAAGTCAGTCCATCTTCTGACCCCTGGAGAGGGATTTGGGAGTGACCCAGATGGGTTTTTGCCTCAGCTTCCTCACTGAGTGTTCATTGGTGTTTGAACTCCAGCTGTCCCAGTCCCTCAGAGTACGGAAAGGCCGTCTTCATGATCTCTCTCCTGACTGGGAGAGATTGGCCTAGGCCACCGTACATTGGGAGCAGAAGTCAGAGATTTGCTCGGGTTTGGAGGAATTCGTTATCCCACCGGAACAAGCAGAGCCTCGGACCATCTGATGAAAGTGTATCTGGGTAGTTGGTTAGCAGTCGACAATGCTATTGAATTTTGGACTTTGGCTGAGGAGAGTGGCTGGAAGGGAGAGGTATTGGCCACTCTGTACTGCCATGCCCTCTGAGGTGAGCTAAAGGATGCCCTTGCCTTGGGAGAGCTGGTAGAGGACTTAAAGGCTCTGATTGATCAGTCCATCTGCCTCAATATTGTCTGGCAGTGAGAGAGTGTGACTACCTCAAGAGGTCGAAGAGGGCTAGCCCGAGCCTCAACTCAACACATTGCAGTTCCACTTCCCGATCTCAGACAATGACAATGTCTCCTGCTCAAGATCCTGTAGAGCCCTTGCAAATTGGCTGCACATGACTCTCTGCCAGTGAGAGTCAGAGTCGCGGCTGCTGCTGTTACTGTGGGGAAGTGGGCAGAGTGTCCGAACCTGGTGGCTGTCACTGCTGAGACTGTCCAGTGTTGGGAGGACAGCCACTTCTCCCAACCCCGTTGATTCTGGTGTCATGCTGAAAGCGAGGTTCTCCTGGTGTAAGAATGCCTTTGCAGACCCTGGGGCAGCCGGTAACTTCCTGGACTTGGAGACCACCTGTCAGCTCAGGATACCTCTGCAGGCGTCGAGCCAGCCCATGCCTGCGACAATTCTGAATGGTCGTGGGTAGATCCTGCAGCAGACGCAGGTTTTGCAGATGGCGACAGAGGCACTTGCAGAGGATATTTGTTCCTATGTCATCGATTCTCTTCACACACCCCTGATCCTCGGGCACCGTTGGCTGTCTCAGCATCACTTTTCCGTGAGCTGGAAGGAAGGGAGGATCGTTGCTTGGCCCTGTCGTTGAAAGAGAGAATGTTTTCGGCTTGGTGTTCCGACCCCCAGGCTCTCCTGAGATGAGCTGCCGACGAGGAGGCAGACTTTTGGTCATGGTAACCTGGAGCCTTCAGGAGACCCAATCATGCCTCCAAAAGTGAACAAGCTAGCTCCCGCCAACAGGACCGTGCGAGTCCTGACCCTGTCTAGTCAGAGGTGTACTGAAACTAGAGAGAGAGGGTCTCTAGTGCAGGAGCAAACCAAGGTGAGGGTGATGCCAAATCAGTCTGGAGCTCTAGCAGCCAGCCCGAATGGATCCAGTCACCAGATCCCATCTTAGGGAAAGGCTCCTGAACATAGAGCCTTGGAACCTAGTCCCAGGAGCAACTCAGTGCCATTGTCTGAGGATACTGATGAGGAATTAGACTCCGATTTGATCTCTATTTCAACTAAGGACTCCAGTGAATCCATGGAGGAGACTTGGAGGTCTGTCAAATCACCGTCACTACCTAAGGAGCCTCAGGATTCATCCTTGGAGGGAGGTTCGGGGATAGTTGCAACACCCCAACTGGTCAAATTGCCTTCCATCTACAAGGATTTGGAAGAGGTCTTCAGCAATGGAAAGACCTTGACTCTTCCACTGTACTGGTCCAACGACAATGCCACAGATCTACAGCCTGGTATTTGTCCACCGCGTGGCCGATTATACACTCTCTCGGGCCTGCAGAGAAGAGCTATGGAGGAGGACATAAAGCAGGCTCTTTCCATGGGATTCTTTTGGACCTCCACCTCACCAGCCAGCACAGACTTTGTCTTCATACAGAAGAGGATTGGGAGCCTGTGGCCCTGCATTGATTATAGAGGGCTGAATCACATAACGGCCAAAAATTTACCCCCCCTTCAAGATTCTCCAAGGGGCAAGAGTGTTCTCGAAGCTAGACTTGGGGAGTGTGTACAGTCTGGTCTGCATAAAGGAGAGAGACGAGTGGAAGACGGCATTCAACACACTGACAGGGCACTATGAGTATCCGGCCCTGTCCTTCAGCATCGGAATGCGCCAGCAGTTTTCCAGGTCTTTATAAACAACATGCTCTGTAAGTACACCTTCATCTACTTGGATGATATCCTATTCTTCTCGAAGACCATGGAGGGGCATGTTGCTCACGTCAGAGATATCTTAAAGAGGCTTCTAGATGACGGACTTTACGTCATTCTGGAGAAATCTGAACTTCACATAACCAATGTTTAATTTTGGGTTTTTATCATCTCTAATGGCAATCTCAGGATGGATCCTACTAAGACATCGGCAGTCAGAGATTGGCCACAACCATCCAATATGAAATAAGTCCAACGATTCCTGGGATTTGCCAATTTTTACAGAAAGTTCATCAGCTCAGTGGCTTTTCCGCAGACAGCACTAAGAGATCCAATGACCCTTCCGTTTGAACTACCAAAGCAGAGGCTGCTTTTGCAGAGCTCAAACAGCGGTTCATGACAGTTCCCATTTGGGTTTCACCTAACCCGGACCTTCCCTTCATCATGAAGGTTGATGCCTTGGATGTCGGAATGGGTGTAGTGTTGTCTCAGTGGACTCCTTCAGAAAATAAACTGCACCCATGTACATTCTCCTCCTGGCGGCTATCTCCGGCAGAGATGAATTATGACATTGTAAATAGACATGGTCAAGTTGGCATTGAGGAATGGTATTACTGGCTTGAGGGGACCAAAATCCCTTCTATTGTTTGGACAGACCACAAGAACCTGGCTTATGTTCAGCAGGCCAAAAAACAGAACTTCAGGCAGACCAGGTGTCTCTTTTCTTTAACCGCTTCAATTTTGTCCTGACCTATTGACCAGGGTCAAAGAAACAAAAATTGGATGCCTGTCACATCAGTTCAAACAACCCAAAAGAGAGGAGCAGCCTAGCACCATTTTGCCCCAGGCTATGGTGATAATGCCAATTCGTTAGGGAATCTACGCACTTGTTCACAAGCCCAGGCGCAAGAGGAGATTCCCAAAAACTGTCCTTCAGTTCTCAAGAAAGTAAACCCATTGGCCCACACCTTGCAGCTCCCCAAGACCCTCAAGCTCAAACCCACTTTCCACATTTCCAACACCTGCAAGTACCAGTCCTTTAGACCCGCCATCATCAGCCTCGGCACCACCCAGGTTTGTGGATGGGGAACAGGTCTTCACTGTAAAAAGATTTCTGGATTCACAAACTGCTTGGGGCGTTCAGCAGTTCCTCGTGGACTGGGAAGGATTTGGATCAAGGAATGGAGCTGGGTTCCTGAAAGGGACACCTTGGATCCATCTCTCATCCACGTCTACCATTATCATCTCTCTGAGCAGTCAGGGCCATCAGGAATCATCTGTAGGGGAGGGGGTCCTGTTATGACATACACCCAACTGCACCATCCTCCAGGGTTTCAACACTCTAACTCTCCGGAAAATGGATAGTTGGAGTGGCTCCTTTAATTGGCAGCCATGTTTTGGCACAAGGATTTTAATAATGTTAGAGCACTTGTACTGAGATTCACAACTCAGCTGTCAACTCTATGTTGGATTCTTGTCAAGCATCTGGTTTGGAACTCTGTCTTCATTTCAGTCTCATATCGTGTCTCGATTCTAGTCTTGGATATTCCAGCACTTGGGTCCTCACCATCCTCGCCTAGGTCTCATCACAACAATGATGAATGAGGTGCTGAGTCCCTGTTTCCACACGTGAATCAAATGGAAGCAGATGGAAGATTTAAGATAACAAACATTCTAGCAGCACAGGATGCTCATATTGGCACTACAATACTCCAGATTCTCCAAAAGATGAAAGCTTTCATGAGTCTCTTCCTAACAGCCACTTTCCCTCTGCCAAACTTAAACTAGTCCGGTAATTAACTGTCCACCCATTTCACCTTCACTGCCTGACATTGACCACTTTCCATTCAAGTTTCCCCATTTATCAATATAGAGGTCAGAAAGGATTCATGGTATTTAGCAACAAAGAATGGACAACAGGAAACTGAAACAAAATATCAGCTTTAGTGACTCCAATCATCATTGCAACATTACCAACATCAGATTTATTAAACACCGATGTTGATGTCATGATTTAACTACAGATCATAGCTTTGTGTTTACATATCATTTGCTCAGATCCAGCCGCTATTGAGCTCTATGAACACAGCCTTAAGACTGCTCTATCTGCACCTAGACAAGCCACTGGAACACAGGGCATTCTCTGTAAGGGGATGAAATATATGAAATCCTTGTGAGTACTCTTAGTTGAAATCCCAGTCTCCTGACCTCTTTTACCAACATCTCTCTCACCAACCAGCCGCACTTCAAAACGAAAATTCATATAGCATGTTTTGATTCCTTTTTAGGATGCCCAAAAGCCAATGAAGTATTCTTAGAGCAGAGTCACATTTGTAATGTTGGAGCCAGTTTGTACACAACATCCTCACCGAACAGCAATGTGGTCACCAGCAGTTAAACTGCTCTGGTTGCAGGCTAAATAAACGGAAATATTGCAATGATAAATCTGCAGCTCTTCTTCAATGTAATGCCATGGGATCTTGATTTAATGCTTCATTGGAAAGCTGGTACATATGTCAGTATAACACTGCCTCAATTTGGCAGTCTAGTGTTGAAATATCTAGAAAGGGAGCGCTATAAAGTGAACCATAACTAGCTCATCACCCTCTGCCAGAGAGCTGCTCCTAATCCAACTTAAGTTATTCAACATATTTCCATCCATCTCTGGACTGACTTGTCCAAGGCTTGTGGATTCATTGATGTTACAAAGAATCTGCCTGTGCATCTATTGAACTGAACATCCTTGCAATGCCCTGTGACTCAGCACACTCAAGCAAGGGGAGGACATCCATTAGTGTCTCTGCAATGGTGGATTCTGCACATGGAAAACATACCAGTATATCACAAAGCTATTTTGTTGTCTTTTGATGATTGACCTTTTAATATATTTTTATAAAATGCTGATGCAATAGATTTGTAGTGTATGTTGAGGAGATTGGAAAGATGTTGTGGATATCAGGAAAATGAGGATGCTCTTTTAAGGTAAATAGTCATGTTAAATTAGGAGTCAGAATAAGCTTGACAAGACATTATGATGCAGTAGGCTTTGTGATGGGGACTAGTGTAAAGTGGTGCACAGCACGATGAAGATGAATGTCCAAAAGCATGCAGACTAAGCTAGGATGTTTCCTGTAATTCCAGGAACGTCCATGAACACTCCTGCTATTGATCGTTTTGGCCACCTTTAAGTCACACCATACCTTCGCAGCAGCAAGCTTGTTGTGCTCAGGCTGATTTTTATTCTACAACTATCAACGTACCCTGCTATGTATTAAGGGCTGCATCACAATATCTTTCAGCATCCATATCCCTATCATGAATTTACCAGAAAATGCTTTGTTAGAACTCTGATCCCTTGTCTACAGAAAATCTTTTGGTTAAGTGAGTCACAGAATAGATTGTCCTAGTGAGGATTTTTGAGAACTAAAAGAGCTACTAAGTAACATGCAAGTATAAGTGAAGTTGCATGGTTAATGATGCAGAGTCAAGCTAGCAAATTATCAAATTAATATGAAATATCCTAACCCTGCTCCTAACCAGAAATTTCCTTCAGCCTGCTGTGAGTCAAAGAGGAGAGAGAGCAAGTGGTGTCTTCCCTCATGTTCTCTTTGTGACAGAGAAAGAGGTCGTTTGGCTCAATGAATCCATGATGGTTCCCAGCTACGTAATCACGCTAGCTCCATCAGTAGCTGGTAATCACACTAGTTCCATTCCCTCTCTCTTTATTTTCCTGTGGATTTACAACTTGCTGCTACCCTCTGAGTTGTGTTTGGGAGGGATTAAATGAAAATGGCAGAGACAGAGACCTATGTGAGGAGACAGAGGAAGAGATGTGAGGGCATAAACACAAGATGGGGAAAATCAAAAATGGAAGGAGATAAATCAAAGGTGAAGACAAACAGCGCTACAGTGCAAAGTAGTTCTAAGGGGATTACAAATGTTAAAATTCAAATCTGATGGCTTTATAAGACCATAAGATATAGGAACAGAATTGGGCTATTCAGCCCATTGGATCTGCTGGACCATTCCATCATGTTTGGTTCATTATTCCTCTCAAATCCATTCTCCTACCTTTTCCCCGGAACCTTTTACGTCTTTACTAATCAAGAACCTATTGACCTCTGCCTTAAATACATCCATGACTTGGCCTCCTCAGCCACCTAAAGTAATGGATTCCACAAACTCACCACACTCTGGCTATTAAAAAAATCCTCCTCATCTCTGTCACAAGGGACATCCTAGTTATCAGTGGCTTTATCCTCTAGTCCGAGACTGCCCCACCAAATTAAACATCCTCTCCAAGTTCACACTATCTAGGCCTTTCAATATTCAATAGGTTTCAATGAGATCCTCTCTAATTTATGTTTTTTCTTGTGATTGCTGCTTATATGATGCCATGTGCCTGTGATGCTGCTACAAGTAAGTTTTTCATTGCATGTATTCATACATGTACTTCTGCATATGACAATCAATTCTGCTCTACTAAACTCAACTATAGAAATGTAGTGAGAAAACAATTTGAAGAAGACAGATGAAGTCCCCTGATGGTCAGGAACAGGGGAAATTATAATGGATAACAAGGAAATGACAGACGAATAGAACAAATATTTTGTGTGTGACTTCACAAAGGAAAATACAAGTAATCTTGTAGAAATGTTAGGGAGTGTATGATCCAGTCAGACGGGAGAATGAAGGAATTCTGTATTAGTAGAGTGCTGGTTTTATGGAAATTAATGGGTCTGAAGGCTGTTGAATCTCCAGGACCTGAAAGTTCACATCCAACGGTGCTTAAGGAAGTGGCCTGAGAAATAGCTAATGCACTGGATGTGTCTTTCCAACATACTTTGGATCAGTTCCTATGGATTGCATGCCATCAATGCAGTAAGAATGCACAATAACACCATTTATTTAAAAAAGGAGAGAGAAAACACTGTGTGATTTCAGTGATGGCCACAATGTTAGAGTCCATTATTATGGATACAATAGCACCAAATTTGAAAAATAATAACAGGAAAATGTCAGTCAAAGTCAGCATGGATTTCCAAAAAAAAAAATCATACTTTATAAGTTTAGTGGAGTTTTTTGAGAGATTACATGTTGAGTGGATAAATATGGGCTTAGTCATTTTGGTAGCAAAAGTAGGAAAGCACACTTTAATCTGAACAGCAAGAGTATGAAAGGGTAAGCTGAAACAAGACTGAGGTGGCACTGAATATCAGACCATGAAAATGGGCATGCAAGTGTAGCAGTTGTTTAAGAAGGCAAACGATATGCTGATCTCTGTTGTGAGAGGATTTGAATGTAGGAGCAGGGATCTCTTGTTGCCACTTCACATGTTCTTGAGGAGAGCACACACAGAATATTATGTCCATTCTTATTCTCCTCCGCAAGAAGGAATGTTCTTGCGACGGGGTAAGTGCAGAAGATATTCACCAGACTGATTGTTGGGAGAACAGGACTCTATGCAAAGAGACTAGGACCATGAATTTTCATGAGAGTTTAGAAGAATGAGAAGGAATTTCATAGAATAATATGAAATATTGAAAAAACTGCACAGAGTAAGGATATTCCAAATGGTAGGAAAGTGCAGAACTAGGGATTAGAGCTAAAGAATGGAGATGAGTCATTTGGTACTGACATGGAATCTTTTCATCCCAGAAGTGATGAACCTGTGGAATTCTTCACCACAGAAGGGAGTTGAGCCCAGTGGTTAAGTACGTTAAAGGATCAAATATCGTTCTGAAGGCTAAAGAGATCAAGGACTATGGAATTAAAGCAGAAACTGAGTATTTGATAGCCATGATCTTACTGAATGGTAGAGCAGGTTTGATTGTTTAAATGGCCTACTCATGTTTTCTATGTAACTCCCCTATGTAACTTGTACATTGGTACTTGAGTCACTTACCTACAGGGATTACTTACAGTTTACCTACCAGCACATCTCTTAGACATGGGGAAACTCAGAATCGGAATCAGGTTTATTAACACCGGCAGGTGACATGAAATTTTTTAACTTAACAGCAGCAGTTCAATGCAATACATAATCTAGCAGAGAGAAGAAAAAAACACATAATAATCATAAATAAACAAGTAAATCAATTATGTATATTGAATAAATTTATTTAAAAATGTGCAAAAATAGAAATACTGTATATTTAAAAAAAGGAAGGTAGTGCTCAAAGCTTCAATGTCCATTTAAGAATCGGATGGCAGAGGGGAAGAAGCTGTTCCTGAATCACTGAGTGTGTGCCTTCTGGCTTCTGTACCTCCTACCTGATGGTAACAGTGAGAAAAGGGCATGCCCTGGGTGCTGGAGGTCCTTAATAATGGATGCTGCCTTTCTGAGACACTGCTCCCTGAAGATATCCTGAGTACTTTGTAGGCTAGTGCCCAAGATGGAGCTGACTAAATTTACAACCCTCTGCAGCTTCTTTCGGTCCTGTGCAGTAGCCCCTCCATACCAGACAGTGATGCAGCTTATCAGAATGCTCTCCACAGTACAACTCTAAAAGTTTTTGAGTGTATTTGTTGACATGCCAAATCTCTTCAAACTCCTAATAAAGTATAGCTGCTGTCTTGCCTTCTTTATAACTGCATCGATATGTTGGGACCAGGTTAGATCCTTAGAGATCTTGACACCCAGGAACTTGAAGCTGCTCACTCTCTCCACTTCTGATCCCTCTATGAGGATCAGTATGTGTCCCTTCATCTTATCCTTCCTGAAGTCGGCAAACAACTCTTTCATCTTACTGATATTGAGTGCCAGGTTGTTGCTGTGGCACCACTCCACTAGTTGGCATATCTCACTCCTGTACACCCTCTCATCACCACCTGAAGTTCTACCAACAATGTTTGTATCATCAGCAAATTTATAGATGGTATTTGAGCTGGGTCCATTGTTCTTGGTCATCTATATTAATAATTTGAATGATTATGTGTAAACTGGATCAGCAAATTTACCGATGACACCAAGATTAAGGAAGTAGTGGACAAGAAAGAAAGCTATCAAAACTAGCAGCTGGATCTAGTTAAACTGGAAAAGTGAGCAGAGGAATGGTAGATGAGATTTCATGCAGCCAATCGTGAGGTGTTGCACGTTGGGAGAACAAACCAGGTTAGGTCTTATGCAATGAACAGTAATGCACTAAGGAGTGTGGTAGAACAAAGGGATCCAGGAATACAGATCCATTATTCCTTGAAAGTGACATCACAGGTAGATAAATTTGTAAAGACAGCTTTTGGCACATTGGCCTACATATATCAGAATATTGAGTACAGGAGTTGGGGTGTTATGTTGAAGTTGTATAAGACAACATTGAGGCCAAATTAAGAGTATTGTGTGCCTATCTACAAGAAAGTTTGGAAGTGTACAGAGAGAATTTACAAGCTAGTTGCAGGAATTTGAGGACCTGAGTTATAGGGGAAGATTGAGTAGGTTAGGACTTTATTCCCTGGAGCATAGGAGAATGGGGTGATATTTCATAGAGGTATACAAAATTATTATGGGTATAGATAGGGCAAATGCAGGGTTGTTCCACTGATTAAGGGTAAAAAGTGAGATATTTAAGGGCTGTAAAATGAATTCCATCTCAAATTATGAATGTAGAACTTCTGTACAGCCCACATATAAAAGCCAGCATGAGTGGGATGGACTTTCTGGCTGCTGCAGGGCGGTGTCATCTTCTGCCAATTGTGAACTTGGTTTGTGACTGCGTTTCCGAATAATGAACTGTCTGGTTTATGAGCAGTTTACAGTTCACAGGGGCAGAACCCTGCCATAACCATGAGAGGACATGCGGATGAAATAATTGAGAGTGGTAAAAGAGGAAAGGAAAAGTGGGAAAATGCACAAATGAGGAATGCTGATGGAAGGAATAGAGAGAAAAAATTTATTAATAAAGATTTAGAATATGGGAAAATGCTGCCAGTGTTTCTGCCTAAGAAGATAATGTTGTTGGGAACCTATAATTCTACATGTGGTGATTTCCCAATGTTGACTATTTTATGAAGAATAAGGTAAATAGATATCACTTTTTACTCATATAGATGAAAAACTTACAAGCAATTTGCTGCATGCATCCCAAACAGTTCATATTCATATCTGATTTTCCAGTATCTTTAGCTTCCAGCTTCCAAAGCCAAAGTCACCATGCACTTTTATCCCATGCTATTTTAATGCTTTTAGATACATATATTAATGTAGCTGTTTATTGCACTATGAAGGAAATTCAAGCCCACTCTGGCACCAAAAGTGTGAAGGCAACATGATTTATTGTCATCAAAAAATGAGGATAGTGACAAATCTGATTTACGATTGAGTTTTATTGAAGCCATAAATCATCTGAGTGTTTTGAAACCAAATGAAACCCTTTGCTCAATAGATCAGAGAGATTTATATCATATATTGAACTGATGTCATATCAGCCTTCCATATGGTTTAAGGAGATAACTTAGATGCCTGTAAATAGAATGACTGCCTGACCTTAGGCTTAATCTCACTTCATGCTCCTTTTGTTTGTCATCATATACTTGAAAGGAACAGCAGGAATCTGAGCTTCAGAATTACTGTAGATATGGAAGAAATGATAAGCATATCACAGTGTATTATGATCTTCATTTTATGCAAAACTTAAAAGTGGCATGATAAAAAGCAAAGTGATACAGATGCTGGAAATTGAAACAGTAATAAAAAATGCAGATAAAACTCAATGACTTAGTGGGGAAAACAGGCAAGTCAATATTTTTGATGCAGACTTTTTGTTAATTAAGCATTTACACCTAAATCATTAACTTTTCCATTTTCTTCATGGCTGCTGAATGACCTGCTGTATTTTTTGAGATTTGTCTGATGTAGCTCACTGCAGTGTTGTGTTTGCATACATATTTTTGAAGCATAGCTATGGCCCATTCTTCATATTTCTTGGTTTCACAAATGGTGTGACTGCCAATTATTGTCAGGATGAGGGTCCATGGACTAATAGGTCAAACAATTCAAATGAATCCTCTACAAGATAGGAACAAATAGCCTCCCTATTGTAGTAAGCAGTATTATTTATTATATTTAGTTTAACTTGTGTTAATCTAGCAACTGACAAAGAGACGTGGCCGTCCGTATAGCTGTCAATGAAATGTGTAAGGCAGGAAAGGGCCTTCCAACACCTGATAACAGAGGAACTTGACGTATAACTATTCACTGAGAATGAATCCGTTCTGATAAACTTTAAGTTTTACAGTGCTTGCTGGCATGGAATAATCTCCAAGTTTCCAAATTATCTCTTCAAAACATCAAAAGAGTGTAGCAGACTACTACTGTTTTGTAAGTGGCTTGGATCTTTCAGATCTGGTGAGTTAAAAAGCTTTATTTATGGGAGGCACAGCTGGATGAAGTCAGATTACTGATACACCACATGATACATTGGTGGTGGTCCCATCACCTTGAGCACTTGATAAACAGGATAACTGTTTCATGATCGGTTCGTTTCTGAAAAGAAAAATGAAAAATCTGAAGATTACAAATTTCAAATTGGCTTAGAGTCTTATTAAAGCCCTAAAAGAACTGAAATTATGATTAAGTAACTGATTGAAAGCTTCTTATTTAATTCTACCTGTCAAAGACTCTTTCATGTGATGTCAACTAAATCCATATACAGTTTAAACTCAGGACAAATCCTAATGTGGAAAACAATGAAACCTAATCTAAGTGCAAACCTTTCCTGTTTGATTTCTATCTGGGTCTCATTTCAGCACTCTGGCACATATGTGACTAGCAAAATATTGATAGAAGACTGGATAGGCCAGGGCAGGGAGACCAAGAGCAGCAATCAAACACATCCAAAAGCAAGGGATCAGGTATCTTAAGACTAACACTCACACAAACAGAGGTTTTGCGCTGCCTGGCCGTACTGATTCTATTGTTTTCTTTAGATGCCCTTTTGAACCAGGATATAATTCCATGAGGTATTTTACCAGATTGTGTGAGTTTGCCAGATCTTGTGTCACTTTCATTACAACTTAGCTTGCCAAAAGACATATATAGATGTTTCCCCGAAGGAATAATTTAACACTAAGCTTTGACTGCTTTGCATAACTCAAGCTAACATTTTTTCCAGAACTCATTTTGATTATATTTTATTTTAAGGCAAGATTTTGTCTCAAAATATGCCAATAATTTGGCATTTCACTTGACTTAATTATATAACTATATGTCAGATAATCAAACCACTTATCAAAAATGCCCTGGGATTTCCCTCATAAATCTTCCAAAATGTGGAAAAATGTGCCAAGTTGCTTCATAACTATGAACAAAGTGAACATAAAAAAAGATTGAAAGAAAGGAGTTGGATAGGTAGAGGGAGGGAAAGGAATTCCAGCAAATATTTTCATTGAAAACCAAAAGTTTATTTGTGGCAAGAAAGGGAAGTCGGCCAGTGTGATATGATAGTGTCAATGGATATATAACTCTGCTGGAGGTTTTGTAGTTTGGAGAGTATTGGAGACCAATGGAGACCAATAACAGGAGAAATGGAGAAAGGAGGTCCGGAACAGGTTCGAGCATGAATGTGGATTTCAGAGTAAATCAGCCCTAATGGGCAGAGTGGGTGATATACCAGAAGTGAAGTTACTTTTTAAGCTGTGGATATAAGGTCAAAGCTCAATATTAAATCAAATGGGATGTTATGATTGTGAACAGTCTGGTTCATGCTGAGGCACTATCAAAGCACAGATTGTGATAAGAGGACCAGAAACAAGAGCAACATGGAACTGTAAGATTACCCACTGATACCTCAATAAAGGAGTCTGACCTTATTCTTTCTTGAGCTGCTTATTTAGTGGAATGGTTCAACTACTCTTTAGTTGAATCCACACGTTTGCTTCTATGAATTTTACTGTGAAAAATAAGATTGAGAGCACTGGGATACAGCGAGCACCCTGGAGACGACAATATCCCAGCTGTATTGCTTAAGACTTGCACACCTGTACTATCCTGCCTCTAGCCAAATATTTAAGAAAATAAGGAATAAAAGATATGGTAGTCTATTTTGCCTTTCCTGCTTGATCTAGCATTTATGTCTGATCTTTTACCTCAGTAACATTTTCCTGCACTAACCCCATATCCCTTAATTCCCTTACTATCTAAAACTCAATGAATAGCTATCTTGAATGTACTCAATAACAAAGACTCCACAGGTTTTTGATGGAGAGTTCCAAAAATTCAGTCTTCTTTGTCTGAATGCTTATTCTGAAATGCAGAATCTAGATACTCTGACCAGGGGAATTTCAACTCTGCATCTAACCTATCCAGTCCCATAAGAATGCTGCATGTTTCCTATAAAAGACATTGACATAAATCCAATAATGTGAAAAATTCCATCCATGAAAACAAGACTGATTCAACCCAATCAACTACCACCAATGTAGCCTACTCTCTATCATCAAATATTGATGGAAATTCTAACAAGTGGTTCACAAATTTATGTTCAAAGATGCTCAATTGATGTTTTGTCATATCCATTCAACTGCAGGCAGTCTTGCGGCCATTGTCCAAAATTGAATCAGAGAGCATGGAAATCTATTGTTGTTCCCAGGTGATGGCTGGGTCTACATCCTGGAAACCTCAAGTTAATGTTGCATTATTTTGCTATCTAATCTCCCTTCTTAGTGAGTACTAAAAAGAACAATTCCAGTGTCTCCAACCTCTCAAGGTACCTGAAGGGCATTGCTTCTGGCAGCATACTAGTAAAATGATTCTATAGCTTTCCTAACCCTTGATTCTTTCTGTGATTGGTGCTTAGATTTGAATATGTTCTGCTGCTGCTCACCCAGTGCTGTGTAAAAGTTTGGTACACCATTAAAGAAAATTCTGGAAGCACCTCACATGTCAAGCAGCATCAGTGAGGAGAGAAAATGAGTCAATGATTAGGGTCAAGGACTTTTTATCAGAACTGGAAAGGTGAGGAAATGAGCGTGTAAAATTTCAGAGAGAGGAAGGAGTGGAGAAAACAGAGAGATGGGTTGGCAGGTAACAGGTGTCCAAGCATTCTCTGGTTTCTGCATCTGTAGTTTTAAAAAAAAATTATTTTAGCAGCAAAATAGACATGGAGTTAGGAGCAAAATTGTGAAAATGGATGTTGAACATTTGGCAGGAACTAGCAAGAAATGCAGGGTTGACTGTAGATGTTTTTTGAGGAGATTGAAATGGAGCTGAGGAAGAGACATCTGTTTAGAAAATAATTTGGCAGGGACCCTATATGTTTAGAAATTTGGTGGGAAATGGTATTGAAGGACCAAAATGTAGGCATAATGGACAAGTTACATTTGGTGTGTGTGTGGTGGGGGGTCATATGGGATGGATGAGAAACTAGGAAGCTTTTCAGTAGTAGAGTGCAAGAAAAACAAACTGCTATTTAGTTTTTTGAAGGAGGAGAAGGGAAACAGCAGAGTCAGCTCTGAGCTTGGTATTTGTCCTGGCAGTGAAGGAGATAAAGAATACCTTAAGTATGAGAAGTGAAGGAAAAGGGGCCAGAGATATATGGAATGGCTTAATTACCTCTGTAGCTTGCTGTGATCAAGGCAGACAGTTGATATCTTACAGCATTTATGGCTGCACTAAGGAAATAAAGAGACAATGAAGTGTTTGAGAATGTGGTTGTGAACTACTTGGGTGGAAAGTTTCCTCCAGGAATGAAGAGAGGCTGATGTCATAATAGCCATCATTTTCAGAACAGACACAACATGATATCAGCAGGTATTACAGTCACAGCAGACCCTACAGTTCTGACAGCCATTACATAATCAATTGACATCACAGTTAAAACAGATACTCAAGATGGGAAAGACTTCACTGATACAGACAACATTGCAGTTACGACTGGCACTAAAATCACAATACTAATGTCTTAAAATATAGGCATAATGGTGCACTACCAGCTGAAACTTCACAGTTTCTCACCCAGATTCCACAATCAAAATGGATACAAGGATCCCAAATACAATAGATTTCAGCCAAAACAGCCAATAGAGTCACAATCATCAGATTTGATAGAGACAGCTAGAGGTCTGAAATTCCTTCAGGTGAAAATGTATTTCTTCCACCTAGTGTGACCATAATTTACCGATGAAGTGAAACCCATAGATGCTTGTCTGGATACAGATTATCAACCATTGTTTTGATCTCAAAGGACAGTATTGTCCTAATATTAATTGATTAATTAATTAAAATAAAAAATCCCATATTGGACCAATATACTGACTTTTACTTTCAAGCTCCATTATCTGGTATCACATTACAGGTCCTCATGATCATTCCCATTTTCACATACTCTTTGGTTTTTGGAGATAAGGTAGAGCAACAGGAAATAACCTGTTGAGGTCACCTTCCAGATGTTGTTGCAATTGCCATCAGGTTTCCATTAAATAGTTTGTTGTCTTTGCTTGTATGTATCCATTTTGAATGGAAGAAGAAATGATTACCTTTTTGCTGTACTATACCACCCATTTGCTCTCTTGACTGAATGCAATAACTTCAGATACATCTTAAGTGAAGAAATGAAAAGCAAGCTAACAATTTGCATTTTATATGATCTTTAAATTAGTAAAATATCACAAGGCAGTTGCTGGAGATATAATCAGATTTAGTTTATTCATTGTGACTGAATGAAAGAATAAAGAAGTTAGTAGGAGTGTTGACCAGGAACTTGATCAGAGATGTACTTTAAATGAGGAAGCAGATATTCATCCTTATTAGTTGTACTTATTCCATAGATGTGCGTTGTTGTCCAAAATTCAGTTCTCTTAATAATGTTAATATTGTACGATTAGTACAAACTATTGAAGATAAATTTCAATTGTTGGATATTAGTGGGAGGGATAGAGGTGGAGAGGTGAACAGTTCAGTGTGATGTTAAATTGTGAATGACCTAGCAGTCAAAGGTGAAAAGAAGATGGCAGGGTGGGATCCAAAACAGGTTAGAGTAGAGGAGCTGAGACTTCAGAGAGGGCCACAGGCCTAAAGAGATTATTTGTGAGTGGTTGAGAAAGCAATATCACTAACAGATTTAAACAAGATAATGACATTTAAATTGTAGACATTTGTGTACAAGGTACAGATAATCAAAGATAGAGGTAAATGAATTGTGAAATCTTGTTTAGGATGTGATATTTTCGGCTAGAACTAATAGCTAATCATTACTGAAATAAAACAACATGCTGGAAATATTCAGTATGTCGGGCAGCATTTGTGGAAAGAAGAACTGCCATCATTTCAGGTCTGGGATCCTTCATTAGGACTGAGAAGGAGAGAATTCTGGTTCTGGTAGCAGAGAAGATAGGGTAGGGAGATGTGTGGAGCAATGAGGAAATTTCTGATGGGTGATACCAGATGACCTAATGTGGAAATGAAAGGGCATTGAACTGAGCAGGAGTATGAGAAAGAGAGCTACCTTTTCACTTAGATTCGCACTTAGAATTAAAAAAGCAGAATTTCACAGCAGTTTTTTGGAGTTGGCCAGTGACCAGTCACTGGCAGGTTTCTTTAGAAAGGATGAATAAAAATAAGGCAGGCGCAAGTGGAGCGGCCATTGTTGTGAATGGTCCAGTGTTGGAGTGGCTTTGGTTCATCAGGCAAGGTAAGTTTCTCTTCTTTTTTTTTCTACTTAATTCTTCATTCCTCATCTGTTAGGGCACAGTTAGTGCAGTGAAAATGCTTCTAGGGACAAAGTTTTGTTCTTTGTGTAGCCTTCATAAATCGAAGTAGTGTGTACAGGAGATGGGATAATATGTTGAAGTTGTATAAGATGTTGGTGAGGACTAATTTGGAGTATTGTGCGCAGTTTTGGTCACCTACCTACAGGAAAGCTGTAAACAAGGTTGAAAGAATACAGAGAAAACTTACAAGGATGTTAGCGGGTCTGAAGGACCTGAGTTATAAGGAAAGACTGAACAGGTTAGTACTTTATTCTTTAGAATGTAGAAGATTGAGTGGAGATTTGATAGAGGTATAGAAAATTATGAGGGATATAGATAGGGTAAATGCAAGCAAGCTTTTTCCACTGAGGTTGGGTGCAACTACAACTAGAGGTCATGGGTAAGGGGTGCAAAGTGATAAGCTTAAGAGGAACTTGAGGGAAAACTTCTTCAATCAGAGAGTTATGAGAGTGTGGGATGAGCTGCTAGCACAAGTGGTGCATGTGACCTTGATTTCAATGTTTAAGCAAAGTTTAGATAGGTACACGGATGGTAGAGGTATGGAGGGCTATGGTCCTGGTGCAGTTTAAATGGTTTTGGCAAGGATGAGATGGGCAGAAGGGCCTACTTCTGAGCTGTACCTCTCTATGTCTCTATCTGGGAATTCTGGGAGACCTCCAGCCTCTCGAATAACCACATCTGCACCAGGTGCACAGAGCTGCAGCCTCTCAGAGAATGTCTTAAGGAAATGGAGCTACAACTAGATGACCTTTGGCTCATATGGGAGAATGAGGAGATGATTGATATGAACTACTTGGAGATAGTCCTCCCTAGGTTGCAGGAGGCAGGTAACTGGGTGACTGTTAGGAGAAGGAAGGGAAATGGGCTGCCAGTACAGACACCTCCTGTGTAATAAGTATACCACTTTGATGCCTGCTGGGTCTCTGGTGTTGTGGCTTGGAAGAGAAGAGAGGTGGAGAGGACTGCACTGGTGATAGGAGATTCCATAGTCAGAGGAAGAGAGGTGAGATTCTGTGGGTGTGATGGAGACACCCAGATGGTATGTTGCTCCCTCTTGGGTGCCAGAGTCAGGGATGTGTCAGATTGGGTCAACGGCATTCTAAAGGGGGAGGGTGAGCAGCCAGAAGTCTTGGTACGTATTGGCAGCAATGACATAGGTAGGAAAGTTGAGGAGGTCATGAAGAGAGATTTTAAGGAGTTAGGTAGAAAGCTGAAAGACAAGGCCTCCAGGGTAGTAATCTTGCCAGTGAGGGTAAGAATAGGATGATTTGTCAGATGAATGCACGGCTGAGGAACTGGTGCAACGGGAAGGGTTTCAGATTTATAGATCATTGGGATCTCTTCTGGGAAAAGCACAACCTGTACAAAAAGGACAGGTTACACCTGAACCCAAGGGGAACTGGTATCTTTGCAGGCAGGTTAGCTAGAGTTGTTCAGGAGGGTTGAAACTAATTTGACAGGTGGATGGGAACCAGAGTAATAGTGCTGAGGATGAGGTAGTTGGTTTACAAACAGAGGCAATATATAGTGAAACTCCTAGCAAAGAAAGGCTGATGATAGGGCAGAATTGTAGTCAATAGGATGAGTTAAAATGTAAAAGGCCGACAAAATCAGGAAGTGTGAATACAGGACTAAAGGTGTTATATTTGAATGTGCGCATTGTATGGAATAAGATAGATAATGGTTACAGGTTGACATGTATGATATTGTGGGCATCACTGAATTGAGGCGGAAAGATTTTGGCTGGGATCTTAACACCCAAGGACACACAGACCCTCCAAACAATAGTAAAGATGTGGTCTACAAATTACAATGAGAGATAGAAAATGCATGTTAAAAGGGCAATGGTGCAATAGTCACGGGGGATTTCAATATGCATGTAGATTGGGAAAATCAGGTTGGTGCTGGATCCTAAGAAGGGGAATTTTTGGAATGCCTATGAGATAGCTTTTTAGAGCAGCTCATGGCTGCACCCACTAGTGGATCAACTATTCTGGATTGGGTGTTATGCAATGAACCGGAATTGAGTAGAGAGCTTAGGGTAAAGGAACCCTTAGGAGCCGGTGATCATAATATGATAGAATTCACCCTGCAGTTTGAGAAGGAGATGCTAAAGTCAAATGTATCAATACTACAGTGGAGTAAAGGGAATTACATATGAATGAAAGAGGAGCTGGCCAAAACTGATAGGAAAAGAACACTGGCAGGGCATATAATAGATCAAAAATTAGTGGGAAGTTAGAGGATTGGGTAGCTTTTAAAAACCAACAGAAGGCAACTAAGAAGGTCATGATGAAAGAAAAGATGGAATACAAAAGTAATTTAGCCAATAATATTAAAGAGGATACCAAAAGTTACTTCAGATACATAAAACATAACAGAGAGGTACGAGTAGTTATTGGACCACTGGAAAATGTTGCTGGAGAGGTCATAATGGGAGACAAGGAAATGGCAGATGAACTGAATAAGTATTTTGCATCAGTCTTCACTGTGAAAGACACTAGCGGTACGCCTGAATTTCGAGTGTCAGGGGGACAGAATTGTGTGAAGTCACCTTTACCAGGGAAAAGGTTCTTGAGAAACTGAAAGGTCTGAAGGTTGATAAGTCACGTGGACCAGATGGTATACCAGGGTTCTGAAAGAGGGGCCTGAAGAGATTGTAGAGGCATTAGTAAAGATCTTTCAAGAATCAATTAATTCTGGTATGGTTCCAGAGAACTGGAAAATTGCAAATCTCAGCCCACTACTCAAGAAGGGAGAGAAGCAGAAGAAAGGAAATTATAGGCCAGTTACTCTGACCTCAGTGGTTGGGAAGATGTTGGAGTCAATTGTTAAGGATGTGGTTTCAGGGTACTTTGAGGCACGTGATAAAATAGGCTGTAGTCAACATGGTTTCTTAAAGGGAAAATCTTGCCTGACAAGTCTGTTGGAATTCTTTGAAGAAGTAACAAGCAGGATAGACAAAGGAGTTGTCTTCAGTGGATCTTGCGTACTTAGATTTTCAGAAGGCCTTCGACAAGGTGACACACGAGTCTGCTTAACAAGTTGAGAGCCCATGGTATTACAGGAAAGATGGAAAAAGCATTAGCTGATTGGCAGGGGGCAAAGAGTGAGAATAATGGGAACCTTTTCTGGTTGGCTGCCGGTTACTATTAGTGATCCACAGGGTCCCGGTTTTTTATATATAGGTCAATAACTTGGATAATGAAAATGATGGCTTTGTGGCCATGTTTGCAGATATGAAGATAGGTGGTGGGGCAGGTGGTTTTGAGGAAGCAGAGAGGCTACAGAAGGACAGAAATATTAAGAGAATGGACAAAGATGTGGCAGATGGAATACAGAGTTAGGAAATGTATGGTCATACACTTTGGTATAAAAAAAGTGTAAACTATTTTCTAAAAGGAGAGAAAATTCAAAAATCTGAGGTGCGAAGGGACTTGGGAGTCCTCATGCAGGACTCCCTACAGATCTATTTGAAAGTTGAGTTGGTGATGAGGAAAGTAAATGCGATGTTAGCATTCATTTTGAGAGGACTGGAATATAAAAGCAAATGTTGAGGCTTTATAAAGCACTGGTGAGGCTTCATTGGATTATTGTGAGCAGCTTTGGGCCCTTTATTTAAGAAAGGATGTGCTAATATTTGAGAGGGTTGAAATGATTCTAGGATTGAATAGCTTGTCATATGTGGAGCATTTGATGGCTCTGGACCTGTATTTGCTAGAATTCAGAAGAGTGAGAGGAGGGCGACCTCATTGATACCTATCAGATGTTGAAAAGCTTTGATAGAGAAGATGTGGAAAGGATGTTTTCTATGGTAGGAGGATCTAGAACCAGAGGACACATACTCAGAATAGAGGGGCATCCTTTAAAAAGGAGATGGGAAGGAATTTCCTTAGCAAGAGTGTGGTGAACTTGTGGAATTTGTTGCCACAATTACCTTTGGTGTCCAAGCCATTTATTATATTTGAGGCAGAGGTTGGTAGATTCTTGAGTAGACAGGGCATAAATGAATACAGGGAGAAGGCAGGAAATCGAGGCTGGGAGGAAAAATAGATCAACCGGGATGGGCCAAATGGCCTAATTCTGCTCCTATATCTTATGATCTTATTCTTTCATCTTCTCTCTGTAACCATTGACACCCTTACTAATCAAGAGCCTAGCAATCTCCACTTTAAATAAACCCAATGGCTTTGCCTCTACAACTATCTGTGGCAATGGTTTCCACCCTCTAGCTAAAGAAATTCCTTCTCATCTCTTTTCTAAAGGGATATTCTTCAATTCTGAGGCTGTGCCTTCTGGTCCTAGACTCTACCTCTATTGAAAACATCCTCTCCATTTCCACTTTATTCAGGCCTTTCAATGTTTGGTAGGTTTCAATGTGATCCCTCCTCATTCTTTTAAACTCCAGTAGGTACAGGCCATCAACGCTGCTTATGCATTAACCCTTTAATTCCTGAAGTCAATCTCATGAACTTCTGGACCCTCTCCAATGACAGCATGTCTCTTATTGATTTTATTTTTATTTATTGAGATGACGTGTAGAGTAGGCTCTTCTCGCCCTTTGAGCTATGCCACCCAGCAACCCCTGATTTAATCCTAGCCCATTCATGGGACAATTTATGATGACCTACCAAACAGTACAACTTTGGACTATGGCAGGAAGTCAGAGCACCCAAAGGAAATCCACTCCATCACAGGGAGAATGTACAAACTCCTTACAGACAGTGGTGAGACAGCTTTTCTTAGATATGAAGTCTAAAGCTGCTCATAATCCTCGAAATGTGGTCTGACCAATATCTTAGAAAGTCTCATTTTTTTCACCGAATAATATGATTATTTTATCAGCAGTCTGCAATAAATATAGAAGTGACTTTGTCCTCCACAAATTACACTTAGTATAACTTACTTCCTGTCATATCTCTGAATGACTAAGACATTTGAAACCTATTAAAAATCCATCACAGCTTTTATAACTGACAGAGAAAGTTATATGGCTTGGCCGGCTGTCAAAGTGTTCAGGGTACATTGGGAAGATCCTCGGATCTTCGTCAGTATTCTGTTGGTGTCCTTTTGACATTCAGGCCTCGTCACGTTTAGTCAGCCACATAGGCCAGCACAATCAGTATCTGGCAATTAAATATGTGAAAAGATCAGAGAAGACAAATTCAAAGCTGGATCAAAACCAGCAATGTCCAGGACAATGTTTCAGTTCACAGAGAAGCTCCTTAATAAATCTACCCTTAGGCTGCATCAACAATAGACACTTCCTGGAGGAACACAGCAAACCAAGCAGCACCTCTGGCAGGGAATAAACAATTGATGTTTTGGCCTCAAATATCAACTTCTTTTTCCCTTCCATAGCTGCTGCCTGACTTGTCGAGTTCCTTCACCGTTTTGTGTATGTTGCTCAAGACTTACAGTATTTTCAGAATTTCTTGTATTTAGACGCTTTCAGACCACTTTGCCTGAGTTACAGAAATGATTTTTTCCCTTTACCACCACACTTATATTTATTTTCATATTTTATTGCCGCTTGAAATGACTCCCTCCTTAGTTAAGGTCACAAAAGCAGGAAGACATAACCCATGAACACTGAGTAGTTGGCGACTATTCAGGAGCTCTTTGTGACACAAGAAGGCATCCTTCAATTGGCCACAGGATGAGAATGAGAAGCCAGTGGAAAGAGATGAAAATATAAGATCTTGCCCCATCTCCTGCTGAACTTAAAATAGATTTTAGCTTCTAATTTTATTGGATGGATCAATCAAAATTTAAATATATTTTTTCCTGTTCAGGCTATTCAGTCACAGATGGGTAAACCTTGTATGCCTATTTTCTCAGCAGTGAAGGAAACACAAAGCAAGAAGTCACTTGGTTAAAAGGTTTTTTCTCTTGCTCTTTACATAAATTCTTACATTTTCGCTGCTACATTTGATTACTAATTCCACATGATTTTGGGCATATATTTTAATATTTTCATTCCATGGGAAGACTGGATACTTATTAATTGCGTTTGTGAGTTAACCAAAATGACAGCAGGACAAATCATAGTTTAAAATTCATGTTAATTAATAATTAGCAAAACATTGTAGCCTTGCTCAAATACAATTATTATTTGATTGGATAAATGCTAATAACATAATGGCTGCTTCTCCTTTTCTGGATCTCTTGATTACCTAATGAGTACTTAACTGTGAATAAACAATAAACAGTGTCTGCTTTAGTACTGTCACCAAGTCAAGTACCATCACTTCCTCAGCAGGAGTTGAAATGCCACCCTCTTGGTTGTGTTTCTAGTTCAGATGTTTGCTTACGCTCACCTTCCTCGTGGACACTTTGCAAACAGGAACTTGAAATTTGCCTTTGTTCCAAACTTACAGCTGCTCTGAGTTAAAATGTGGTCTGGAAGATAAATAGATTTTTTTACTCCAATGTTATTTTGGAGTAGGAATATTCACTGTTTGACACTTGGTGGTAAATCAAAGCTCATTAGGGTAGACAATGAGAATCTTGTCACTGGGGTAGAAACAGCAAACACCAGAGAAAATACTTTTAAGGTTAGAGCAGGGAAGTTTAAAGGCAATGTGAGGGGCAAGTTTTTTTTATATACACAGAGTGATTGATAGGTGCCTGAAATAGGATACCGTGGGTAGTAGTGGAATCAGTGGAGTCTGAGAGACTTTTAGATAGATACATGAATATGAGGAAATGGATGGATGTTGATGATGTACAGGAAGAGGACAATTAATATAAGTTGACATCAATATCACTACAACATCATGGGCTGATTGGCCTATCCATGCTCTACGGCCATGTGCTATTAGTTCGAATAAGGTTCGTTGGCAGAAGTGCATTGACTTAAACCCGAATGAACATGAAATAGAATAATGGATGCACTGGAAAAGGTAAGGAAATGAAATTTGCCTTTGCACCTAATCATTTTACCTGAACCAAAATTAAAGTTCTATATCATTCACCAAATATACTCTAGACTTCCTGACTGGCCAATAAAGACACAATAATTAACAAAGTCTAGCAGACTGAACATCCCAAAGCTCAGAGCCAGCAAAGTCTGACTTTGCTAAAGCTTCAATAGTATTGCCTTCTTTCATTGTTCTCATCCTGTGGCCAATTGAAGGATGCCTCCTTGTGTCACAAAGAGCTCCTGAATAGTCGCCAACTACTCAGTGTTCATGGGCTATGTCTTCTTTCATTTAATGTCTAAGCCTTAACTGCAGCTCTTGTGGCAGTCACACACTGTAGCAAAGTGTTCTAGTGCATTAAGCAGGAGGCTACAGAGATGGAAAGAGGTAAAGCATTAAACAATTGTGTGAGAACTTTCAGTGGAAGTGATGCCATTAAATACAGTGTATTCTGGTTGGGCAATTGGTTAATCAGGGCAGCTGCTTATTGGGACAACTCTAAAAAAACAAAAACTAATCAAGAACATAGTCGGGATACCCTTAATTTATTTGGGACACTATGCTGCTTAATTGGGATCGGAACAGGAGACTATTGCCAAATGGTTTTTACCTAGCGTCAGGTGCGTACACTTGTGTGGCCTGACACCAGGCCTAAAGAGGACCGTTTTCCAATAGCACCAGTTATAACATAGAAAACCTACAGCATAATACAGGCCCTTCAGCCCACAATGCTGTGCTGAACATGTACTTACTTTAGAAATCACCTAGGGTTACCCATAGCCCTTTATTTTTCTAAGCTTCATGTACCTATCCAGGAGTCCCTTAAAAGACCCTATTGTATACGCCTCCATCACAGTCACCGGCAGCCCATTCTACTTTTGGGTGAAAAAATGTACCCCTAACATCCCCTCTGTACCTACTTCCAAGCACCTTAAAACTATGTCCTCTCATGTTAGCCATTTCAGCCCTGGAAAAGGCCTCTGACTATCCACACAATCAATGCCTCTCATCACCTTATATATCTCTATCAGGTTACTTCTCATCCTCCGTCCCTCCAAGGAGAAAAGGCCAAGTTCAGAATCAGAATCAGAATTAGGTTCAGTATCACTGGCATGTGACGTGAAATTTGTTAACTTAGCAGCAACAGTTCAATGAAATACATAATCTAGCAGAGAGGAAAAAAATAGTAATAATAAATAAAATAAAACACAATAAATAAATAAATAAACAAACAACCAAATAGATAGATAGATAGATAAATAAATAAATAAATAACTTATATTGGATAGATTTTTAAAAATGTGCAAAACCAGAAATATGGTATATTAAAAAAAAGTGAGGCAGTGTCCAAAGCTTCAATGTCTATTTAGGAATCGGTTGGCAGAGGGGAAGAAGCTGTTGCTGAATCACTGAGTGTGTGCCTTCAAGATTCTGTACCTCCTACCTAATGGTAACAGTGAGATAAGGGCATGTCCAGGGTGTTGGAGTTTGCTCAACCTATTCTGGTAAGACATGCTCCCGAATCCAGGCAACATCCTTGTAAATCTCCTCTGCCCCCTTTCTATAGTTTCCACATCCTTCCCATAGTGACGTGACCAAAACTGAGCACAGTACTCCAAGTGGGGTCTGACCAGGGTCCTATCCAGATGTAACATTTCCTCTTGGCTCTTGAACTCAGTCCCTCAGTTGATGAAGGCCAATGCACCTTCAGCATTCTTAACCACACAGTCAACCTGCGCAACAGCTTTGAGTGTCCTATGGACTCGGACCCTAAGATCACTCTGATCCTCCACACTCCAAGAGTCTTGCGATTAATACTATATTCTGCCATCATATTTGACCTATCAAAATGAAACGCTTTACACTTATCTGGGTTGAACTCCATCTGCCACTTCTCAGCCAGGTTTTGCATCTAATCAATGTCCCTCTGTAACCTCTGACAGCCCTCCACACTATTCACAAAACCCCCAAGCTTTGTGTTATCAACAAATTTACTAACCCATCCCTCCACTTCCTTGTCCAGGTCATTCATAAAAATCACAAAGAGAAGGGGTCCCAGAACAGATCCCTGAGGCACACCACTGGTCACCAACCTCCATGCAGAATGACCCATCTACAACCACTCTTTGCCTTCTGTGGGCAAGCCAATTCTGGATCCACAAAGCAAGGTCCCTTTGGATCCCATTCCTCCTTACTTTCTCAATAAGCCTTGCATGGGATATCTTGTCAAATGCCTTGCTGAAATCCATATACACTACATCTTTTGTGTGAGTTAATGTTCAAAAAGTAGTGATTTTTGTCACTGATAGTTGGCGAGAAATAAAGAGTAGGACAATTCAGAACTGTTTTGCTCACTGCGGTTTCAAGCATTCAGGCCTGGAGTTGCCAGAAATAGCTGGGAGTGAAAATGAAACAATTTCACTGCTTCAACAAGTTAGGAACTTTGAGGAATTTGTAGGTATCTACAATAATCTTAAATGTTACAATGAAAATGAGGATTTTGAGGATGCAATTGTCGATATATTGTAAGAAGGAAGTCCTTTATCTGCTCTAGATATCTGCACTGATTTTGTTCATTTACAGTCTATTAAAGAATGTGGCAGTGTACACTAGATGAATTCTTCTTTCAGTAATTATTAACAACTAATTCACAGTTTTATTGTCCTGTAATATTTTTGTAGTGTTCTGATTTGTTCTGCATTTCATTTAAATACAGTACATAATTTGTTACTCAGTTTGTCCTTTTTTTTAAATACCTTTTTGACTATATCTATGAAACTTGGGCTATTTGGGGCAGCCACTTAATTGGGCCAAAATGGACTGTTCCCGACGTACCCCAGTTAGTTGGAATCCACTGTAACTGTAAACGCTGCAGCCTCAAAAAGTTGAAGGAAGGGGATTATGGGGTAAGCTCTGTAAAGCAGGAATATTTGAATCCCTAATCTTGTCAACCTTTAGAAGTAGGCATTGGACCCATCATTGCAGGACTTTGTTGCTGAAGTTATCAGTCATTATGTACATGAAGCAGCTCTGATAGAGCCAATGACCCCTTTTATAAATAGGGGTTCAAGGAAATTTCACTAACTTAAACCATCACTTAAATTTGACATTTTCCATAAAAGGAATGAAATTATGTGGAACTCCTTGCTTCCATTAGTGTGTACCCTGAGGTTTCTGTGCATCCTAGACCTAATAAACTTGTATCATAGAAGTGAAGAAGCCAAAGATATTGCTGAACCTTACACTATGATTATATAAACTGCTTGAATGTGCTGAAAGCTAAGCTAGGCATACTGTTGTCTATGTTGACTTACATAGAAGTCCCTATTAAATTACAACCTCTCCACAGGAATTCTTAGTCCACTGAGCACCAACTGGCATTGAGCTTTACTACCTATCGTGCCACTTCGTAAATGTGCAACATTTTTTCTCCTGTGCTTATGATAGGAATTATTTATCATTTTTTCTCATCTTACTCGGTGGTTTAGTACACTAATTCCAGTGGGAGTCTGAGGAATTGGCCTGAACAGCTTTGGACAGGATATGCTGGGCTCTAATTTCAAACTTTTGAAATCCCTGGGTTGGAATGCAACCTTCATCCTGCAGTTGCAAAGCCAGTTTATCAGCGGGAGGTGCCATGGGGTGAGGACTCCCGTGTTATTAGTTCCTGGTTCTCTAACCTATAAGAGCTGTAGGTTTATGCTGGGAAAAGTTGTGCCAACCCAGAAGTGGCTGAAGGTTGAAAGGAACGAACTGGATCTTTGGGAAGGATTGCCCTGAAAATCCTTCCCCTCCCCCCAGTTTTTAGCAAACATTGTTCTTCTATGTTCTTGAGTCCATGGGGTGGATGACTGAACAAGTTGTACATACATTGGGTTGGGTTTATTTTAACCCCCACCACAAATTCCACATGGATTTGAAAACCTATATTTACCTTCCCAGTGAGACTGGAATATTGTGAGGAGCGGGATATGCGGTCAAAAGAACCACTTCATCCTTTGACTCCATTTTGGAAAAACTGATGATTAGGCTGTCCTCCTGCATACAGACAGAGGCCAAAAAGCCAGGATCCAGAGATAAGCACAGCAAAGTGGTGGTCGTGGGAGGCAGAGGAGCAGATACAGGATTGCTTTGATTTGGTGGACTGGGCTATATTCAAGGAGTCATCAGAGGATCTGAATGAATATGCTATTGTTGTCATGGACTTTATAAATCCTCACAAAATCATTCAGTGTCATACCCAACCAGAAGCTCTGGATGAACCACGATCTGCTGAGGGCCGGGTCAGTGACATTCACGGTAGGCCAGCAAGTGAAATACAAGAGGTCTAGGTACAATCTCCAGAAAACCATCTCACTTCCAGACTGAACTTGAATCACAGAAGTGGCAGGGGTTGAATGCTATCACCTCCTACAAAGCAAAACACAAGCAACATATGTGAAAACAAGGTTTGTCTCCCAGATGGCTCAGTGCCTTTTATGCTCACTATGACAAAACATGGAGCTATCTTCACAAACTTCTACACCTCCCCTGTGATTTCAGTCTCTGAGGCGCATCCTTCAGGAGCGTGAACCCAGGGAAAACATCCGACTCATGTGGGTACCTGGCTGAGTACAGCAGAGCTGTGCTATTCAACTGGCTGGACTATTCGCTAATATCTTTAACATCATGCTTTAGCAGTCTGAGGCACCTATCTATTTCAAGCAGGTTTCAATTATACTAGTGCCCCAGAAGAACGTGGTAATCTGCCTCAATGACTACCATCCAATGTGATGAAATATGTTGAGAGTTTGGTGATGAACTCCTGTCTGAGGAACAAATTGGATCCACTTTGTTTTGCCTACCATCACAACAGGCCAACAGCAGATACCATTTCATTGGCTCTTCACTCAACTCTGGGACATCTGGACAGTGAAGGTACATACACCACAATGCTCTTCATTGACTACAGCTCAGCATTTAACACTATCATCCCCTCAAAACTAATCAATAAGCTCCAAGACATAGGCCTCAATACCTCCTTGTTCAACTGGATCCTCAATTTTGTCACTTGGAGGCCCCAGTTAGTACAGATTGGCAACACCATTTCCTCCACAATTAAGATTAGCACAGGTGCACTATAAGGCCCTATGCCTAGCCCCCTGCTCTACTCACTTTATATTTATGACTGTGGAGCTTAGTACAGCTCCAATATCATATTTAAGTTTGCTGACAACACCACTGTTGTTAGCTGAATCAAAGACGGTGATGAATCAGCATATAGGAGGGAGATTGAAAATCTGACTGTATAGTACCACAACAACAACCTCTCACTCCATATCAGCAAAACCAAATTATTGAGTATATGAGGAGTAAACCGGAGGTCCATGAGCCAGTCCTCATGGAGGTTGAGAGAGTCAGCAACATTAAATTACTCACTGTTATCATTTCAGAGGATCATTCGTGGTGCCAGCCTGTAAGCGCCATCACAAAGGGAGTATTGCAGCACCTCTACTTTCTTAGAAGTTTGTGAAGATTCAGAATGTTATCTAAAACTTTGAAAAGCTTCTATAGACAATGAATCTCTAAGTTATATGGTGACATATAGGTACTTTGATAATAAATTTACTTTGAACTTTGAAGCTCAGAAGATTGACTCTCCTGTTCTTAGTGAGACTGTTCCCTGGTTGTGCTTTCCACCACAACTCCCTTGTTGAGCCTCTTCTGAATCATACATGTTTCATGAATACATTCATACTTCTGTCTTCACTTCCATGTGATTTTTACTCACATTCTTAAGATATCAGCAAAAATAATCCTCTCATGGTAAACCATTTAATCTATCTTTACTGCACTTAATACCGCCTGCACCCTGTCTCTCACGACTTACTGTAATCCACCTTGATAGCAGCAACTTTGTTCACAATTCTACAGGGGACACCAACCCAAAACAACTTTTGGTGGTCTTCATAATTTCAGATCTTTCATCTCATGAAGAAAAACAACCTCTGATTTATAGGAAGTAAGGTAACAGAGGCTTTTAGAGGCTGGAAGTAGACTAGAAGGCACCAGTCCAGGGTTCAGTAACAAATTCCATAGCCCCCTTTATCTCTCATTAATTAACTACTAGCAAACAATCTGTCATTCCTCTTTCTCTTTTGAAAGGTGTATGTTAAGGCTAACTCATCGGGGCACTTTTACAATCTGTCTTTCTCTTCTGTCTCTGTAGATGTGCCAGGATCCAGTGTCTCCAGCATATAGCAAACTACTCTCCACCTCTTAAACATCACATCACACAGATACACTTTGCAAATGAGCTGGAAACTATTGATCGAGACATTGAGAGCCAATGGGAGCAGCCACTGATGTTACAGGCAGAGCTGGACCCTCATCCACACAGCTGGCCTGGATATAATGGATTGAGTGTTTATCGAGGAGAATAGAGCCTTAGGAATCATGTGAACAAAGTGGGGCAGCTTGCGTTTGGGGGCAAAAGAATCTGCCTCTGACTATCTAGTAACAAAAAAGGAGGGCCTGCCACACATAATATTGAATAAAGTTCAGTGTGGTGTATCTAATTAAATTATTGATTACTATATAATGTAATATCATTATATGACAAAGCATCACTCCGTTTTGAAACTTCTGCTATCCTGTAGATGTGAATGTCACTAGCCAATGTAATCCAAGCTGCATCCTAAAGTATATCACAGTGTGATTAGAGAAACATTTGCAATTTTGATGTTGAAACCTCTTCCCTTGATGCTTAATTTGTCACTGAGACGCCACCAGAGAACAATCTAATTGTTCTAACCTGAACTGCTTCGTGGATATTTGGAATGAATCTGAGATTATGAATTTACTGTTGGAGTTATTAAATGGAGTTCACCATGGTCGTTGTGCATGGTACGACAGTTCACTGCAGGAAGAACCAGCTGGGTGGGTACAAATGACAATAGTGTCTCACAAGTTCTATTACATATAATCAACCTTACAGTCTCCTTCCCGTCTCTGTCGAGGCTCAAGCAAGCGCACATAGTTGAACTGCTCGCACAGAAACGGAGTGTGTTATAGTTCATAACAGCTCAATCTCAGGTTTCAACTTTGATCCCAGAAGCCGGCTATTGACAGGGCAGCCTTGTGTGCCTGCTATTGCACTGGCAGCTAAATGAAGCATAAGATTTAGGTCACGACATTATATTTCATATACTTGCACCAAATACAAATGACAGTCATGCACAAATGAAGCCATATATACATAGACATCCTCACACAAACATATTCCCACCTGCATGAGGAGACCACAGATACTTAAGAAAGGTTTTGCTGAATAAATATGATGATCTAGGACTTTGCGAAAGTGCAGCCAAGTAAGCAGAGTGTAAAATAAAGTCACCACAGTGGTGCAGCTAATAAAGCCATTGTCTTGCAGCAGCAGATGCCCGAGTTCTGCCTTGACCCTGGGGTGCTGTCTGTGTAGATTTTGCATGTTCCCCTGTAACGGCATGTAATTTCTCTGGGTCCTGCAGTATCCTCTCACATCTCACTGATGTGAGGGATGGTAGGCTAATTGTCCTGGGGGTGTGGGTGAGTGGTAGAATCTGGGCACATTGATGAGTATGCACCACATAGAACACAGAGAAAAGGATCCAGTGCTTTCTCGGCATATATGATGAATAAACTATTCTCAGGCTTCCGGCCAAGTACACGTATTGATTTTAACCAATATTTCAATAACAAACTCTGCCGTCTTCATCAGGGATGATGCCTTATCATGTCTAGTCCGGTGGTATATATACCCACGACATCTGTCCCTCTTAATTGGTTAGTCTTCAACTTTTTTCTATGTTTCTGTGTTTCTGGTTAGGTTTCTGTTATTCCACCTTGTTTACAATAGAACATGGAACATGGAGCACTATGGCACAGTATAGACCGATTGGCCCACAATGTTGTGCTGACCTTTGAACCTACTCTAAGATCAATCTAACCTTAGCATTCCATTTTTCTATCATCCAGCTGCCTGTTTAAGACTTTCTTAAATGGCCATAACGTATCTGTCTCTCCCACCTCCCCCGCCAGGAAGTTCCATGGACTTACCATTTTCTTTACATCCCCCATACTTTCTTCCAATCAACTAAAATTATGCCCCTGGTATCGGTCATTTCCACCCTGGGAAAAAAGTCTCTGGCTATTCACTCGATCTATGCCTCTTATCATCTTGTACAGATGGAGTCTATACTGGACCCCAATAATTAGAAGTGTAGCAGGTCTACTGCATCAGTGAGCTGCTTGTTGTTCAGAGTAGCTGACCGGGGTGTCGTAGGAGCTGGCTGGCTGTTCAGAAAAGGGGAGGCCTGCTGTCAGGCTGCAGGATGAAAGTTGGTCCTCCAGGCTGTGATGGGAGAGCCCAAGCCGCTGGGCTGCGATGGGAGAGTTGGGCCATTGGGTTGATGGGAGAACTGGGCCACCAGGCTGATGAGAGGAGAGTTGGGTGGGTGGGCCGTGGGAGGAGCCGGATTGGGCTCAGAGGAGCTGACCTGGGTGCTGCTGCCTGCTACTCAGAGGCCCCAGAGTTGGTGGGTGAAGGTGGCATGCAAAGGAACCATGAATGATTCTCTTGGACGCTTCTTTTGCACCTTGTCTCCAGAGGAACACTGTCTCGTTCAGCTGTATCCATGTATGGTTTGAACAATATTAAACTTGATTTGATTGACCGCTATCAAGCCTCCACTCATCTCCTTCATTCCAAAGGGAAAAACCTTAGCTTGCCCAACCTATCCTCATAAGACATGCTCTCTGATCCTGGCAGTATCCTGGGAAATCTCTTCTGCAGCATCTCAAAAATATAGGAAGAATAAAATATGGGATTGATGTAGGAATAGCATAACTGGGTAATTAATGATTGGCATGGACTGTGTGGGCAAAGTTGTATCTCTCCATTACTCTATGACAACATTAATTATATAATCTAATGGTTTGTAGGTGGTCTCACAACATCATAAGTTATAGAAACAATCAATAAAACATTTTTAATAATGACAATAATTGACCAATAAAGGACATAACTATTTTCTTATGTCTGAGGTCCAGAAATATTGGAAGATATCCCATTGCACTTTATGTTAAGTAAGGAGAGAAGATAAATAATTTACTCATTAATTACAAAGGATGTGCCAAATAATAACTTCATGCTCTTCTTTGGCTAATGAAAATCATTAACAACAGGGCTTTCTGGAGACTTCAAGAATCCTTTTAAGATCACTAACGTGAACGTCACGTACATGTGGATTTCTGTTTCGTCACATGGAATCCCAAACTACACGAGAAGATCTGAACAAATCTCACCCTACAGAATTGTTCACTTCTGTAAAACTATACCTGTCAATTGTATCTGTTATTTATGAGTTATGCATTTCCTATATCATATGGAATGATAGCTATCTGGGCTGGAAGAAGATCTCCTTGTTGGAGGAGGGGAAAAAAAGACTGATTAACAGCAAGCTGGTGGAAGAGATTCTGCTGAACAGATTTATCTGATCGCTTGGTCTTTCAGAAGATAATATCTGTTCTTTCAAAGCAGCCACCTGATTGCTATTCTCATTCTCAGATGGCACTTTCGAAGCTGCTGATCACTACTTGAACCAGTTAGGTTGCACACTAGCTAATAATGTAGCCATTTCCACCCATGACCATGATCCATTATAGAGTCATAGAGTTATAAAGCATGGAAACAAGCCCATCATCCCAGCCAACTAAGATGTCCCATCCAAGCTAGTTCCATAGGCCATGTTTGATCCATAATTTTCTGAACCTTTCTAATCCATGTACCTATCCAACAGTCTTTTAAAATTTGTTATTGTATCCACCTCAACTGCTTCTTCTGGGAGCTTATACCACCTATATAACCACCATTAGTGTAAAAAATGTTGCCCCTCAAGTTCTTATGAAATCCCTCCTCTCTCACTTTAAACCTATGTCCTTTATTCTTGGTTCCCAAGCCTGGCAAAAAGACAGAGTGCATTCACCCTATTTATGCCCCTTGTGATTTTATACATTTCTGCTGCATAAGATCATTTCTCAGTATCTTACACTCTAAATCATAAAGTCCTACCCTCTCCAACCTTTCCCTATAACTTAGTTCCTCAAGCCCTGGTAACAACTTTGTTAATCTACTTTGCACTCTTTCCAGTTTAACAGCTAGAGCAGGATGACCAAAACTGGACACAATATTTTAAGTATGGTCTCACCAGCATCCTGTACAACTACACCCTAACATTCCAACTTTTATATTCAACAAGCCAAAACCCTTCTTATCCACCCTGTCAATCCATGACTCACCTTTCAGTGAACCAGGTACCCTGTCAAAGTCCCCTTGTTCTACAACACTACCCAGGACCTTACCATTCACTGTGAAAGATCTACCTGGATCTGACTTTCCAAAATGCAACGCCTCACGCTTATTCAAATGAATCTCCATTTGCCATTACTCAGCTCACTTACTAAGCTGGCCAAGAACCCCCCCTCCCCCCATAATTTTTAATAACCTTCTCCATGGTCCTCCTTTTTGGCTTCATCAGCAAATTACTAACTATGCCTTATATGTTGTTATTTGAATCGTTGATTTAGATGACAAACAACAATGGGCCCAGCACCGACCTGTGAAGGACAAAAAAAAAGAGAGCGACACCATGAGAATCAGGCCTCCAATCTGAGATACAATCTTCCACCATAACTCTCCACTTTCTACCATCTAGCCAAATTCCTTGTTCTCCCTGGATTCCATGTGATCTAGATTTTCTCAGCAGCCTACCATGGCCCTATTGAAGTCCATATAAAACACTACTACCACCCTGCCCTCATCAACTTTCTTGGTCAGATTGTCACTATTGCCATTTTATTGATTCTAGTCTTGTGTACCTTGGGCCAGGACATCATAGGAAATCAACTAAATCTGAACAATCCCACTTGTGCCCATGCAAAAATAGAACAGGTGGATTGATAATAGAATATTGCTTTAATTTGTAGTCTAAGGATTTTTGAAGGAAAATATGGCTATGTGATTATTATGCAAAAGATGGAATTTGCCTTAATTATCAGCACTACTTGTCAACCAAGTATTCTCTGCTAATCATTACCTCTTTTTCTTTCCTCTGACAATTGTAGATCTGCAGTAAGCTCAGATGACTGTCATTCCATATTTCCTTATTAAATTGGAAACCATTTTGGTCCATGTGAACTATGTCAGTTCACATTGCAATCGTATTCTGCCACTAAATTTTTCCATAATCTATTGTCCCACTGTTCCATCTTTCCCTCAGATGCTACCGCTCAGCAACACACTACAGGCAATTTGTAACAGCCAGCTAACCCACCAATATGCATGACTTTGGGATGAGGCAGGAAACCATAGCAACCAGAAACAAAGTAAGTATCACAGGGTCAATCTGCAAACTCTACACTGATAGCACCAGATACAGGAATCAACCTGGCTCACTGTAGCTGTTCCTCAGCACCGCTGTGCCACACACAACCCCTCTCGTGACTGGCACCTTCTAGATCCAATTTTTCCTTCTAAGTGTTTTCAGCTGGGGTTCCTGCCGTTGACTCAGGCAGGAAACAGAAGGAAGAAATGCCTTACCATTATATCCATCACTGCTGCTTTGTCATATAGTGTTTGGTTACACTGCTCCGCTCACCTTCATGCATTTCTGAGAATGTCAGGACCACTCTTTGAGGTAATTTGCCAGCATCACAACTTTAGTATACTGTCATTGCTCAGAAGTATGTGCTGGAGTTTTCCTGCTGCATAAGCAATTGAGGATGAACAAAAATATTTCACTAATTCTACAAAATTATTGCAGAACATAAAGAAGATTCAAGAGATTCTGCAGATGCTGGAAATCTTGAGGAACACATACAAAATGCTAAGGGAACTCAAAGTCAGGAAGCATCTATGGAGGGAAATCGCGTTGGACCAAGACCCTTCATCAGGACTGTCAACTGTTTATTTCTCTCTGTAGATGCTGCCTGACATCATGTGTGTTGCACAAAACATAAAGGACTTCATTTTACAAACAAGAGAAACTCTGCAGATGCTGGAAATCCAAGCAACGCACACAAAATGCTGGAGGAACTCAGCAGGCCAGGCAGCATCTATGGGAAACAGTACAGTCGACGTTTCGGGCTGAGACCCTTCAGCAGGAATTCATTTCATTATGACAGACTGATAAGAGAACAGCTGAAACAGCTCTTCTATCTGCATAACTAATTACCTCCATATGGAGATTCCAGTCAAGAGGATTACCTTGTGTGTTTACAGTAGCAGCATTCTGCATGTTCAGTATTTGAGATTTTCGAGAAATTACCGTAGTTTCACCCAACAAGATAGACATGATTTTCACCAGAGATGTTACAATTTACATCTGGGTTTTCAGTCAGTCTGCACCTATATATGGGACTGGAAATATTCATGGATGCAATTTCCATTCATATAGTCTGTGTTTAGTAAAATAAAATAAATTCCAAATAAAATAAAACACTGGTCTTCATCATTTAGGTGTTGATATTGTTGTAAATTAAAAATTGACTTAATTCCAAGTTAACATTTTATTGATTTAATACTGTCATGGGCATTCATTCCTCAGATACATACAGATTAAACTGGGGATATGAACATATATAGGGTCACACTGGTTTAACATTAAAATCAAATTTCACTCCCTTTTGCACAGATCCATGGATCAGCTGTTATATGCGAACCTATTTCTTATTTCTGATTTTTCAAGCATTTCAGTTTAAGAGGTAAACAAAATTGGACAGAAAGGATTTACCATTTTCCTCCTATAATGCTCACCTCTTTGGCCATATCTACAGTCAATCCGTTGAACATTTTCTGTGTCTTCTATGCCCTCTATGCATGTGAAGCTCACTCATGAAAATTGATTAGTCGCTTGCTAATGTCTTCAGTGAGGTGTGTAAGAGGCATGCTAATTGCCTGCCAAACTTCACTGAAAACGAACATTGAACATAAGTCTTAAATGATATAAACATGCAAAATTAAATGACTGCTCTATGGTGTTAACAGACTGATGGGAAGTATCTTGGAGATTGCTCGTTAATATCCCTTTAATACCCATTTCTTTTTATAACGAATAAGGTAAAGGAGGTTTGATAAAATCCATGCTAAAACATGGAATTGAAGAATATATTTTTTAGCTCTTAAATAATGATTTAGTTGCTTTAGTCAGAGTCAATCAAAGTGTAATCTCCTCAAAAATAGTGAAACCTGCTCCTGAGGTTTCAAAGATCTGATTGAGATAGCATTGTACATGAGAGCATCTCTGAAGTTTTCATTTTATTAAGACAGGACCAAAGGAATATGCAAATTCATTGATGTTATTTTTCTGGAAGCAGATTTTTATTTTTATTTTTATTTCTCTTTATGTCCCTTCGGATACTGCTAATTTAGGCAGTTACTACTGTGTCTTGCGCATTGACTGTCCAAATCACTCCGCAGCTAAACAATATTTTTGTAGTTCAGAAATAGATTGTGGTCAATTTACATATGAAAAGCTCTTACACTGATAGACATCATTGGGTTATCTTTTTATATGTTATTGTTTAAAAGATAAATTTTAATCGGGACACTAAAAGAATTTCCTGACCCTTTGCCAAATACTGATAGGATCTCAGACCTATCTGTGAAGGCAGATTGGGCTACTCACTCAGAAAGATTTCACTCCCAGTGTCAGCCTAGATAATGGGTGCAATCCTTAAAATGGGATTTGTATTTATAATTTCAAGGCTTTAAAGTAAGAACACTATTGCTAATCACAATCGACGGAAAATCTCAGATGCTGGAAAAAAAATCCAAGCAACATACACACAATGCTGGAGGAGCTCGACAGGTCAGGTGAACACTATTGCTAAGCTAAGACTGACAGTTATAATAGAGTTCATTAATTTTTGCCTCTTTCAGGTTTGCTGAGCTAATATTGCTTATACGGAAACAGATTAAGGATCTTGAAAGATTAGCTTTATTTGTCATTTATACATTGAAACATACAGTGAAAAGCATCATTTGTGTCAATGGACAATACAGCACAAGGATTTTCTGGGGAAAGCTTGCAAGAGTCACCATATTTCCAGCGCCAAACAGCATGCCTACAACTGACCAACCTTTTACTAATCTGTACATCTTTGGAATGTGGGAGAAAACCTATGCAGTCACAGGGAGCTTGTACAAACTTCTTACCTACAGAGGTGGGAATTGAACTTCAATCATGAGTGTTGTAAAGCATTTTATTGATAACTTCAGTGTGGAGGTAACTTTCTCAATTTGCACCTTGAATGATCCATTCAAACTGTGGAATATAATATTGTATTAACTCTGAATCAGGCACACAGAGGGGGGAAAGACAGCATTCCTGAAACTCCTCTCATGCTGCCTTGGCATCTCAAAAGACTTGAGAAAAAAAGTTGTTCTTAATATAATCATGCTATTTCCATTTGCAAAGAACTCATGAAGGCAATTATCCTTAAACAGGTTTTCTTTTTTCACCATTATTGCACAAATACAAACTATACACTAGCTGAAGGAAAAGGAGTATGAAAAATTACATTGAATGTTAGCATGATGTTGAGTCAAATTAATAACAAAACTCATAGCATCAAGAAACATCAGTAATGGAACTGTAATTAAAAAGGGGATGTTTAATTTAACATACGTGAATTATTATTACTTTCCATGTCTAATCAGACAGAAACTAACTTTCACAGTTATCTAAACTAAAACAACTCTTTGCATTTTACAGCTAACATGATTTCTGCTGACTTAGCTGTCATTGACACTGTACTGATATACAGGAGAAGATTATTAATGGGAGTTTGGAAGGAATAAAATAATATATTGATATTTAAAACCACAATCTGAAACCATAAAATACAATATACAGATAATTATTATTTTAAGTGTTGCAGAAAACACCAAATGTCAAAACATTTGGGTATCAAAATTACATAATTGTACATTTTCTTAACTCAAAGAAGTTTAGTCTGTCATCTATTAGATTTAATATGAGTCATACAAGCTACTCATAATTGTAACTTTACATAACATAGTTTATTGACACAGTTTATCAGCATCCAGTCCTGAGGATGCATATGCATTTTAAACTCCTCTTTATTTCTTACCAAAACAAATTTAAACTGATAATATGAATGGGAAGGAGCTGGAGAGAGAAATCAGTGGGAGGAATGGATAGGTGTCGCACGGGTGGAAAATAGAGGACACAGAGGTATAGAAGCAATCAGCTCAGATACAAGTCATTCAGCTCAACCAATCCATATTGACTATAGTGCCAACCAGCTCATCCCAATTTTTCTTTTCTATGTCTGTTTGAACCTTCTCCTACCTGCATACAGGCAGAGGCTAAAGAAAAAAGCTCCAGAGATTAGAACAATAAAGAGGTGGTCATGGAGGCAGAAGAACAGCAAAGATGCATACCTCAAGATGCTCTTTATTGACTGCAGCTCAGCATTCAATATCATCACCCCTCAAAACTAATCAATAAGTTCCTAGACCTTGGCCTCAATATCTCTTAGTGCAATCAGATCCTCAATTTCCTCAATTGCAGATCCCAGTCAGTCTGGATTGGCAACATCTCCTGCACAATCTCCAGGAGCACAGGTACACCACAAGGCTGTGAGCCTAGCCCCCTGTTCTACCCACTTTACACTTATGATAAGCACAGCTCCAATGCCATGTTCATGTTTGCTGATGACACCACTGTCGTAGACCAAATCAAAGCTGATGAGGAATCAGCATATAGGAAAGAGATTGAGAATCTGACTGAGCGGTACTATAACAACAACCTCTCACTCAATGTCAGCAAGACCAAGGAGCTGATTGTTGACATTGGGAGGAAGAAACTAGGGTCCATGAACTGGACATTATTGGTGGATCAGAGGCAGAGAAGGTGAGCAACTTCAAATTCCTCAGTATCATTTCGCAGGACCTGTCCTGGGCCCTGCAAGTAAGTGCAATCATGAAAAAAGCATGGCAGCCCCTCTACTTCTTTAGGAGTTTGCGAAGATTCAGAATGACATCTAAACTTTGACAAACTTTCATAGATCTGTAGTGGAAAGTATGCTGACTGGCTGCATCACAGCCTGGTATGGAAACACCAATGCCCTTGAACGAAAAAACCTACAAAAAGCAGTGGAAACATTTGGCCCATGTCAGGTGAAACCCTCCGCACTATTGAACGCAACTACACAATACCATGTCGCAGGAAGGCAGTATTCATCGCCAGGGACACCCACCCGCACCCCTCCCCCCACCAAGGACATGCTCTCTTCTTGCTACTTACAGAGCCCTCCATTTTTATATTAAGTATGTGCCTAAGAGTTTCAATATTCAGATATTGAAAGGACATTTATTATCAAAGTATATATGCAGTATACAACTCTGAGATTCGTCTTCCCACACGCAGCCACAAAACAAAGAAAACCCATTCAATGAAAATGTCAAATGGCCAACATGTGAGAAAAAGAACAAATTGCACAAATGGTGAAAATTGTGTGAAGAACGCAGGATAGAAAACACCAAACCACAAAATCATTGAAAGAGTACAAGCATATTCTGTTCAGCCTCAGTTCAGTTCAATCTAGCACTGTGTCGTTCGTTATCTGCAGGCTGCCCCAATCAAAACTGCACAAAATGGCAACAAGATAAAGGAGTGATCAGAAACCAGAAACATATCACAATGTGAACTACAGAGTTCAATCTACAAACCGCGTCGATTAAACTTTGCCCAGGACTCTGGAACCATCCTCTGGCAGCATCGAGGGACAGAGACAGAGAGCCTCCGGACTTCAGTCGGCATACTTACCTCATGGAACCCCCTCAGAGAAAGCAATGTGCCAGCTCAGCCAAGTGGCCCGAAAACACACCACCAAAACGTAGATCACAGGCTCCAACAGTAGCAGATTCTCTGCCCAGTGAAGCAGTGGAGGCTACCTCATTATATATATTTAAGACAAGATTGGATAGATTTTTGCATAGTAGGGGAATTAAGGGTTATAGGGAAAAGGCAGGTAGGTGGAGATGAGCCATGGTCAGACCAGTCATGGTCTTATTGAATGGCAGAGCAGGCTCAATTGGTCAGATGGCCTACTCCTGCTCCTATTTCTTATGTTAATTTCTGAAATCCCTCTGTACTTTCCTCCAATCACCTTAAAATTCTGCACTCTCACATTAGCCATTTCTGCAGTGGAAAAAAGTCTCAGGCTATTCAGCTGATCTTTGTCTTTTATCATCATCTTGTACACCTCCACCAAGTCACCTCTCATTCCCCTTCGCTCTAAAGAGAAAATACTTAACTGACTCAACCTATCCTCATGAGGCATGCTTTCTAATCCAGGCGGCAGCCTCGTAAATCTGCCCTGCACTCTCTAAAGCTTCAGCTTTCTTCAGGCAACCAGAACAGAACATCATATCCCAGGTGTGGTCTAACCAGAGTTTTATAGATCTGTAACATTACCTCACAGCTCTCAAACTCATTTGCCTGACTGGCCAACAGCTCTTGCATCTTCTTAACAACCCTATCAATGTGTGGCTACTTTGGGGGATCTAAGGCTGCGGATCCCCAAGAACCCTCTGTTCATCCACACTGCTAAGAATACTGCCACTTACCCTGCAATCTGCCTTCAAATTTGACCTTCCAAAATGCATCACCTCAAACCTTTCCAGGCTAAATGCTATATCTACCCCTATACTTCCTCTCTCACCACCCTCAACAGTCCTTTTAGGTGATGCATCACCTCAAACATACAACCATTTATTGATCTGATTTGCCTTCCCGCCGCAGATTGGGCGCTTGCTTCATTGAGCATCTTCACTCCATCACCGTACCAGCCGGTCTGCAGGTTTCTGAGGTGGGGGAGAGGTTTATTTTATACCCAACCTCCTCAGCATGACTCCAAACTTTGCTATTCCATTCTATCAGAAGGCTTGAGGCAAAAGTAGAGCAATGGAGGTAATTTAGCAGTAATTTTTACTAATATTTTACTAATAGACCCCAAAAATAATAAGCCACAAGGGTCCAATAAACAAGAGAAAACAGATAATTAACTCACCAAGGCAACAAGGTAACTGAAGGTTACAGGCAACTGTTTGAGGCCAGCTGGTTCAGAGACTGAACAAGTGAGTGAATAAGACCAGAAGTGACGGGTTTAAATAGGCTGTAAGTGATAAGTTGGAAATAAGTGGCAGGTGACTTCTTATAAAGTGGCTGGGTAGCTGTGCACAGCCTGACAGGACCCTTCTCCTATGACTGGCACCGACACCCCAGGATGATCCAGATGGGTGCAGTGGAACTCTTCGATGAGTGATGGCTCCAAGATGAAACTGAATGGCACCCAAGACCTCTTCCCTGGACCGTACCATTCCCAGCCGACCAGGTACCACACACCCTGTCCACGATGTGAATCCGTCAATCGGCGAGCTGAGTGTACAGGACCATCTTCCATCCTCCGAGGTTCCAGAGGTGCAGACTCAGGTGGGTTGAGTGGTCCATGGACAAGGGGCTTGAGGCAGGACACATGGAAAGTAGGTGTGATCCTGAGGGATGGTGGCAGCTGGAGACAGTAAGTGACTGGGTTGAGGCAATGAGTAATCTTAAAGGGACCAATGAACTGGGATGAGAGATTGTGGAAGCCAGTCTAGACTGGACATCCAGACACAGTCCCTAGGTCCGAGAACTCTGGTTGGGCATCGATGGCGGTTAGCTTGGTGGTAGTAGATGCGGTTGGTAGATAGGATGGCCCTCCTTGCCCTCTTCCATGCATTCTAGTATCGGCAAACTAGTGCCCTGGTGAATGGAACCTTCACCGTTGGTTAATCTGTGGGGAACAACATCAGTCGGTAGCCATGAAGCATTTCAAGGTGTGACATACCTTTGGCAGAGGTTGCTTGTGGCTTGTGGGACTGTTTGGCCCAGAGCAGATACTTCTTCCATGTGGAAGGGTTAGAGGCGGGGAAGCATCACAGAAATATTGCACCATGGGCATCAGGGGATAAGTAAGGGCCACAGGATCATTGGGTTGGAGGAATTAGACTGGGCACATCGAGGGCAGGCAGTGATGAGCTGACACACATCTGCAATCATGGTTGTACACCAGAACTGGCATCACAGATAATCTAGAGTCCGTCGTGTGGCTGGATGGCTGGAGAAGAGTGAGGAGTGGATCCCACTGGAGTGCCTCAGACTGGTAATGAAGCTTCACTTGAGCCCTTCAAAGGCTTGGTCCACAGCAGAAGACCAGGTTATCTGTGAGTTAAGTGCTTTGGTAAGGGAGGTGAGAGGAGCAGCGATTTGGCCGTAGTTCCTGTTGGCAGAAGTTGGGAAAGCCCAAGAAGCACTGTAGCTGTTTCAGGGAGCATGGAGAGGGGCCAGTCATGTGCACGTTCTCTGGGTCCATGGTTATACTTTGGGATGAAAGGACGTAACCCAAGAAGGAATGACTGGGGTGGGAACTGGCAATTTTCTAACTTGCAGTACAGCTGGTTTTCAAGGAGATGCTGAAGGACTGAATGGATGTGACAGATGTGGTCTTGAGGGTCCTTGGAGAAAATGAGGATGTCATCAAGATAGATGAACACATATCTCTTAATCTTCCACATGGCCCTGGCAGATTTGGATCAGGTTGTATGCACTCCGTAGATCCAGTTTGGTGAAGATCTGGCCTCTGCAGACTGTTTCAAATGTGCTATCCATTAAGAATTGTTATGATTCTTGATGTTGATTTTGTTCAGTCCACAGTAGTTGATACAGGGATGAAGACCTCCATCTTCCTTTTTGACAAAGAAGAATCCTGCACTGGCTGGGGACTAGGATGGTTAAATGAAGCCGTGCTGTAGCACTTCAGCAATGTAGTCATTCATGGCTTGGGTCTCAGGAAGGGAGAGGAGACTATATGATTTCTGGGAAGGGTGGTGACAGGGATGCACAGGCATGTAGTCTGTGAGGTGGCAGGGTGCTGGCTTTCATTTTATTAAAGGCAATGGCTAAGTCATGCTGTTACTGTGGAAGTTGGGTGAGGCCAAGAGTTTCCTCTGTCTCCACAGATCTACGGGGTGAAGTCAGCCAAGGTTGCAGATAGGAGGTCCGGCAGGTGGGTCCCCAACTCAGCAGTGAATCAGATGTCCAGGTGAAATGAGGGCAATGAGTGGAGAGCCAGGCATAACCCAAAATGAGAGGAGTGTTGGTGAGTCAATAAGGAGGAATTGGATGGAGTTACAGTGCTCTCCGACAGGCCGTGTCAGTGTTCTGATCATCCCAGACTCCAAGGGGCATCAATAGTTGTTTTGCAGAAGGGCTGAGAGATAGGCTCGGTAGGGAGTCCAAGCTGCACACAGTCAATCTAGGCCAGAGAGTTTCCTGCTGCGCCAGAATCCACCAAAACCTCAAGTGTGTAGATTCATCAGGCTGTGGAGGAGGACAGAGAGAGCGAGTTGGACTCTGGTACTGAAATGAGAGGCTGGTGTTATTTTACCAGACAGAAGGCCCTTCATCTCTTCCTGGTGGTGCCATTCCCCGTATGCCTTGGGCATTTGATGCATGTGTGATCAGTGGCTCCCCAGTAAGTGCACAAGTTGTTTCTCTACCAAGGCTCATGCTTTTGGGAGTTTAAGGAAGCTCTTCCTACCTGCATCGGTTCTAGAGACGTTGATGATCAGGGTCCTGCAGCCTAAAATGGTTCTGGGAACAGAAATGGGTTCTGTTTGATCATCTGGAGGGCAGTTGCATAAAACGCTTGTCAGTTTGGAAGGCCAGAGTGATGAAGCTTTCAAGGTCAGTGGGTATCTCCATGGAAGACTGCTTGTCTTTCAAGTGTTCTGAAAGGCAATGATGGTAATGGGCCAGCAGTGCTTTCTCATTCCACTGTGAGGATCCCAAAATTCCATGGTGTAACCCAGCACTGAGCAGGACTTTGACACAGACGAGGTGTCCGATCCGCCGCCCCCTTTCACTTCTCAGCTGGTTGAAAACCTTGCATATCTCAGCAGTGAATTCCTCATTTTTATTGCAAATGGTGGTCTTATTGTCCCTGTTAGTGGCAGCCCAAGTCACAATTCATCCAGTCAGAAGAGAGATAACAACGGTAATTTTGGCTCATTTCATAAAGTACAGAGTTGGCTGGACATTGAAGTGTAAGGTGCACTGCAATAGCAAGTTATGGCAACAGGTTGGAGGTCCGAAGTGTTAGGACACTCTGAGTGAGGAGGTTGACTGCCGTGGGGTTGCTGTATCAAGATGGACAGCTGGTTGAGATTGGTGAGCAGATGGTCAATTATTGCCTGCCTCTTCGGGATTGTGTGCTTCTGTCAATGAATGACTTCCCTTCGGTGAGCAAACTCTGCTGGGTCAACCATGGGTTTATCAGGAGGTGTAGAGCAGGCTTGACACAAAAGCAGAGCAATGGAGAAAATTCAGCAGTAGACCATATTTTACTAATAATCTGCAAAATAACAACCCACAAGGGGCCTCAAAACAAGACAGAATAGATACTTAACACAACAAGGCAACTGAAGGCTAGAAGCAACTGGTTGAGGGTGGTTGGTTCAATGAGCGAATGAAGGACTGTGAATGAGAGCTGGGTTTAAATAGGCTGCAGGTGTTGTGTTGGAAATGAGTGGCAGGTGACTCCTTTTAGCTGATTGGCGACTGGGAGGTGCCTGCCTGTGCAGGCCTAACAACTTCACTTGGATTGGCTCACTAACCTTCAATTAAAAGACAAGCTTAATTAAGATTTTTATTTGGTGTCCTTATTTTGCAGAATATTTATGTTTTTAATCAATTCTATAGCAGATTCCTTTGTTCACTCTACTGTCACAATCAATGCTTGCTTATTAAAGGGAACATGCTGGACTGGGGAAGGAAGGGATAAGGGAGCCACCTGATGACATTAGAACACAGGTCCATGTCTGTGCTGAACATTACAAACAGCAAGATACAAGTAGACATTTGGCTGTGGGAGCTAAATGATCCCACAGCCATTGTATGGTCAAAGCTCTGCAGTTGTTGGTGAGTGGTTACAGAGGCTCCATCTCTGCCTTCACTGAAGGTGAGGCTTAACAGCTTAGTTCAAAAGTTGGAGGATGAAGGAAAACAACCATTTTAGTAAAGTTAGATAATCTCCCTTGAATTCTTCCTTATCACAGAAGCTAGAATTTAGCTTGTTCAATTCTTTCTCTGTGATTTCAACAAAAACTGATTGGGAAACTACATGCCACAAAACTTAATGAATCTGAAGCCACCAAAACTGGTGATGACCAGGTCTTCAAAATTAATGATATCAGGTTGTTCCTCTACAGATGAAAAAAGGAACCCCTTAACCAGGTGAAAATTACTCTGATATGCAAACTTAATTGGCTAATTATCATGCCATCAGTATATTTTTAATCCTTAGCAAAATGCTACAAAGCATAATTGACAGCACTTTGACAAGTACCAATAATCTTGTCTCTGAAATTCTGGAGATATAAGAGGCTGCAAATGCTGGAATCTGAGCAATTAACCATCAGCTGGAGGAACTCAGCAGGTTGGGCAGCATCTGTGGGAAAAAAAAATGCCATTGCCCTAATGCAGGGGTTCGATCCAAAACATCAACATTTCCTTTCCTCCGATGGAACTGTGTTCCTCCAGCAGATTGTCTGTTAAACTCTGATGTTCTGGGTTCGTCAAGAGCCATTCAGTCCCAGATCTCATAATAGCTTTGGTCTAAAAATAAACTCTACACATCATGAAGTGATGTTATAACAGCTCTTGATTGAGAATAGCATCAAGATTTTGAGGTTGATATTCAGGGGATAACTCTCCACTCTCTAGTGTCCTATCCAGAACTGGTATTTGTATCTATGGGAGTTTGATTATTTCTGATGCAATATCACAGCAGAAGGTCCTCAGTTTAGTACGTCCTCAGTTGATTCATTAAGTTTGGAATACACTGAGCAGTGAGGATCTTTAATTCCATTTCAAGCTTCAATTATGAAAAAAAAAGCATTCTGTGCTCGCATTGACAAAATCCTCCAGGCTTTGGTAATAAGTGGTTAATGATACTTTTGCTACCCTCACAATGAGATCCAATATGACAGGACCCACTCCTGAATGACCATGCTCCCTGCAAATTCTTCATCTGCTATATTTGTTCTGTCATTCAGTAACCAATGGGGTAAACTCCTTTTAATGATATCAGAACCCCATTTTCCTCTTTTGCCCAGAAAGTGAAAAATTGCATGTGTCATTATTATTCTTTCTCTTCACTTAGCAATTTAAAAAAAATACAAATTCTATTTATTTTAAAAAGCAAGATATTAGAAATCTGAATTTAAATAGAAAATGCCAGAAACTCAGAACTCATTTGGCAGAATTATGGAGTTAGGAATGAAAGCATTTTTATAGTTGGTATCTTTGCTTCATTTGGTAACTATGCTTTCCTCACAAATACTCCCTGACTCACTGAGTATTTTCAGCATTTTCTGTTGGTATATTAGATATTTTAAAATATCTCTTCCCTCTCTTTCCATTTATACAACATAATTTCCTATTTCTCTATCGTGTCCAATTCACCCTCTTTCTCAGTCCATATCTTTATTTCTTAGTTCTTTAATCTACTTGGTTAGTTTAAAATTTGTCAGGGGGTTCATCATGTTCCAGTCCTCTTACTGTGGCATGAGCAGCTTGCATGAACCAAAATATTATATGTGAAAAGTTTTAAAACTTGGACTTCCAGCAAATCTTGTATGATGCCCCGTATCTATATAATTGGAGATAACATAAGTAAGCTGTTGCTGCTTAATTCAAGATCATTTTATTCACTGAACATTAAATCTCATGTACCCGTCTGGCTAGTGACGCCTTGCTCTTTGCTCAGGGAAATAAATATATTGTAACAATCGTACATGTTAAAAATTTTAAAATAAAGTAAAATAATGGGAAAGAGTAAACAGTTGTGTGTCTTTGCTACTTATGTAAGATTTGTTATGTAAACCCCTTAAGAAATATAAAATTCCTTACTGAAACTAAATGAAGGCTAAAAAATGATTTTGTCTTTTTGACATTTTATTGCCAACTTTATCACTATGAAGAGAGGCAAGCAGCATGAGGCTAGTTTAGGTGCCAAAACTGTGTGTTTATAGATGTATTAGTGGCCCATTGCATGACTTCCTGCCAGTCACATTGTGGTGATAACTACAACCACTTCTTCTGCACCTCCTACACTCTGTGTCATCACAGCCAGCAGTAATTAAAACTCAAACTCCCAATTACACTTACACAGTACAATGAAAGGAAATTTGATTGTATTTCATGTCCTCCCTAGAGTTCAGTACAGGATAACATAATAAAACTGAGAAATGTGCAATGATATCTCGACAGGATATTGCAAAGTCAAAGCTCTAGTCTGAAAAAAATAAATTCAATTGTAAAAGAGGAACAGCATTTTACTAATATTTCTTTGGACAGGATCAAGCACGTGCTACTCCAGACATCTTTATCAGACAGTGTATGATGTTGTAACATTTGAAAAGATTTTTGAATTACTTTGCAGATTGCATCTCTTTAGTGTGGACCAAGCTCTCTTTAACTATAATGCAAAAATAAACATATTGTGAATCCAAAGTGTTTCTGTTCAACCCTATTAACAATATATTTTGGTTCCCATCCAGTAAATGCCTATGAAATGTGTGACAAAAGGGCACCTATGGTGTTGATGCTAAGTTGATGAAGAAAATAAGGGGAAAGTAGTAAGAAATAATAGGTGCAATGGTTTAAAGATTCTAAGTGGTCCAGCTTTCCCTTTCATATACTAATTATTTTGATGAAACCAAGGTATCTCAAAATGGTGTTTGGCTTTGTGTGTGTTACTTTCACACATTTATTGTCAGTCGCACTCAACCTGTACACACCAATCTCCCTGTATGTGATGCTGGCTGAAGGATTAATATAACACTGTGAACTTTCTTATATTTTTCTTCAAATCAGTTTGGGTCTGCATGAGAAAACACTTAGGTTTTAGGATTAACATTTCTTCTGAAGCCCAGCACCTCTCATAGAATAGCCGTCCCTCCACGCAGTACTGGAGTGCCCACACTCAAGTTTCTGGATTACATCGTGAATCCACAAGCAAACGTGATGACCTACCTCATTTTAACAAATGAATGCAGTCTGTTAGACAATCATAGACTGTGTTGTGACACACCACATTAGGCTCTATTTCCACTTTTTAGCTAAACCAGAAGAAGAGGGCCTTTAAAGATGGTGATCGGTTGGAGCTTAAAAGAGTTCAGAAGGAACTCAGAGTACAGATAAGGGGGGCAAAGGAGCAGTATAGGAGGAAGCTAGAACAAAAGCTGCAGAAAAAAAGCATGAAGGAGGTGTGGGATGGGATGAAGATCATCACCGGATGCGGTGCAAAGCGGGGGGCGAACATAAGTGGAGATGTGGAGAAAGCGAACCAGCTGAACAACTTCTTCAACAGGTTCGACAGCTCAATCTCATCCTCACCGCAGAAATCCACACCAGGCTCACTTCCCTCACAGGAAAATAGCCACTCACAGGAGACCTTGCCCACGCCCAGGATTACGGCTGCACAGGTGGAAGGTCAACTGAGGAAGATCTGTACCAGCAAGGTGGCTGGACCGGATGGAGTTTCCCCACGATTACTGAGGGCCTGTGCGACTGAGCTGGGAGAACCACTACAGCGCATCTTCAACATGAGCCTGGAGCAGAGAAGAGTACCCAGACAGTGGAAAACATCCTGTATTGTCCCGGTACCGAAGAAACCACAACCAAAGGAGTTGAATGACTTCAGACCTGTTGCCTTGACGTCGCACGTTATGAAGACCATGGAGCGGCTGATAATACAGAATCTGAGGCCACAAACCAGGCACGCCCAGGATCCTCTTCAGTTTGCGTATAAGGAGAAGGTGGGAGTGGAGGATGCTATCACGTATTTGCTGCACAAATCACTCTCTCACCTAGAGGGGGTCAGTTGTGCTGTGAGGATTACATTCCTTGACTTCTCTAGTGCCTTTAACACCATCCAGCCCAAGATCTTAAGGCACAAACTAACGGAGATGGGAGTAGACTCTCACATGGTGGATTGGATAGTGGACTACTTGACAGATAGACCTCAGTATGTGCGGTTGGGAGACTGTAGGTCTGACACGGTGGTCAGCAGCACAGGGGCGCCGCAGGGAACCGTACTCTCTCCGGTCCTGTTCACCCTGTACACATCAGACTTCCAATATAACTCGGAGTCCTGCCATGTGCAGAAGTTCGCTGATGACACAGCCATAGTGGGGTGTGTCAGGAATGGACAGGAGGAGGAGTATAGGAAACTGATACAGGACTTTGTGATATGGTGCAACTCAAACTACCTGCGTCTCAATATCACCAAGACCAAGGAGATGGTGGTGGACTTTAGGAGATCTAGGCCTCATATGGAGCCAGTGATCATTAATGGAGAATGTGTGGAGCAGGTTAAGACCTACAAGTATCTGGGAGTACAGTTAGATGAGAAGCTAGACTGGACTGCCAACACAGATGCCTTGTGCAGGAAGGCACAGAGTCGACTGTACTTCCTAAGAAGGTTGGCGTCATTCAATGTCTGTAGTGAGATGCTGAAGATGTTCTATAGGTCAGTTGTGGAGAGCGCCCTCTTCTTTGTGGTGGCGTGTTGGGGAGGAAGCATTAAGAAGAGGGACGCCTCACGTCTTAATAAGCTGGTAAGGAAGGCGGGCTCTGTCGTGGGCAAAGTACTGGAGGGTTTAACATCGGTAGCTGAGCGAAGGGCGCTGAGTAGGCTACGGTCAATTATGGATAACTCTGAACATCCTCTACATAGCACCATCCAGAGACAGAGAAGCAGTTTCAGCGACAGGTTACTATCGATGCAATGCTCCTCAGACAGGATGAAGAGGTCAATACTCCCCAATGCCATTAGGCTTTACAATTCTACCGCCAGGACTTAAGAACTTTTTAAAAGCTATTATTAATGCTTTTTGAGATGGTGATTTAGATGCATATCATATTTTTTACTGAGTTAAGTATTGTATGTAATTAGTTTTGCTACAACAAGTGTATGGGACATTGGAAAAAAGTTGAATTTCCCCATGGGGATGAATGAAGTATCTATCTATCTATCTATCTATCTATCTATCTATCTATCTATCTATCTAAATCAGTACTTTAGCTGGATTCACAGACTGTCATCGATGATAATATCCCAATAACTGATCAATTCTAATGCATTGTTTTGCCTGCTGCTAATCCAAGGAAAACTGCCAGTTTCTCCCTGAAGTGATGATCTGCCATTTACTCAGATACTTTGAGTTCGAGTTCCATCCAAGGACTTAAGTAATCAGGGTCGCACTTGAATGAATACTTAGTGAGCTGAGAGCATGGTTGACTCAGTAGCAGGCCCTGTGGCTTTATCCAAAAGGAAACATGGAACTTAGCTTAGTCTTCATTTACCCAATATCTCCAGGTTGTTCATTACTCTCCTTGCTATCTCTGGAGCTTGCTGTGTAGATTAGCTTCAGATTTGAGTCTAAAATAACAGCAACAAGGCTGCAAGAAGGATTCATTGATTGTGAAGCACATACGGGGGGATGAGAATTTTATAAAGGCATAGTACCTTTATTACAGATGCTGCCTTACCGACTTTAGGAAGTCATGATCTGGAGTATTACTGTAGTTGCACTGTATCAAGAATATATTAATAAATCTCATTAAAGTGGTCAACATATTTAATTGTGGCATTGCCTGTTTTGCTGGGAGAGCATTCCACTGATCTGGACCAATCCTTGTGTCAGGATAGGCAGATAACAATTTTACAGGAAGCTAAAGAAGAAAATGAGTGTAAAACAAATGAAAGTACAGTGGATTCCAGTTAAATGGGACATTGGGACAAGTATTTCTTGGGCCAGTTAAACGGCTGTCCCAGTTAGCTGAAGTTTCATGGAAATATTTTAATAAGTATAAAAATACTGTTAAACTGAGGAACAAATTATGTATTTAAATGAAATGCAAAACAAATTAGAACACTATCAATACTACTGCAATGCTATAAAACTGTGTATTAGTTCCGAATAGTTATTGATAGAGAGATTCTGTGTACGTCGCTGCATTCTTTTGACTGACTGTAAATGAACAAAATCAGCGCATGTTGCATTTGACTCTGTTCATGGCATACTCATGTATGGTTGAATAACAATTAAACTTTAACTTGAACTTGTGCATTCTCCTGCCCCAATTAATCAGTATAATGAACCAAGTAAAAGAAGGGAGACCCAGTTATTTTCTCAATTAGTGTTAGTTTTTTAAAAGTTTTCCCAAATAAGTGGCTGTCCTAATTATCTGATGATCCAGTTAACCAGAATCCACTGTATATGTTGTTTAGTTGATATTAAGTGAATGGGGATGAAGGTTTATGTGGAGTATAAATACTAGGATTGACCATTTGGGCTGAATAACCTATTTCTGTGGTGAAAGTCATAAAAACCATGTCACAAGCTGTAATTTGATGGTTCTATTCCGTTCAGAGTTCTTTCAGTTAACAACATGCTGTTAAGTGCAAACTGAATATTCAAAAATATGATATAAATCCTAGTCAATCACAGGCTTGTTCCAGCCAGTATAAAACATAATTAAGCTAAAGATTGCTGGTGAAAGCCTGGATTTAAACATGGTGTCCAATTCTAAAACAGCTGCACTTGATCTTTGAGGTTGTCAGAATTTGCCCAACTTTGGTTGGTTTAATTGTCGATTTAGGAATAAATAATTTTTCATGTTTGGTCAAAAAATATAACATTCCTTATGCTCTATGTTTCTGGAGTAGCCTTCAAATCCAAGATAAAAATTTTAGAATTATTTTGATGAATAATTAAAATATTCTTGTTTAAAAACATGCTTCCATATAACTTCCTTGCTCTTAAATGTTTTCAGAACAAGATCAGGGTTTTAATCCAAGCTTAAAACTATTGATCAGCAGATGCTGACAAGCTGTGCTAATGTGGTACTCGCCTGTGGTACACTTTGTGACACTTATTTGCTGTTTACAACCAACTGTGACATGGAAAACGTAATGTATACCAAGAAGGATTTGTGTCCATTAAAAGGATTGTGATCCTCTAACATAATGACCACAAAACTGACCTTTGCCATCCTGAAGAACGTGATTAAAAGCCCATGAACCTCCTTTAGTTGATTAATATTGTAAAAGCAAAATGTGGGCAGAGGTTGTCAATCAAATGAGTCTTCCCAGCAGTTTAATGTACTTCTTTGCATCCACTCTTGGGATTGATCCTTTGTTGGAGTTGAGAGTTAAATTAGCCAGAGTGAACTCACATCTGCTACTTGATCACCTGGAGATTTCATTTCTGCATTTTTGGCAAAGCAGCACCAGAAGCAATATTCTGGTTGAGAAGACTTCCACCAAAATCAGATGTCATTCACACCAAGCACTGAGGGGTTGTGGTCCAGGTAATTCAAGAGAGGATGATGACAGGAGAAGAGTTAACAAATATCAAAGCTATAGTGAGCCTTAGCTTCAGCAAATAATGAATAGTGATTAGACCATTTTAATCTTTGACTTGCATTCTCTTCTAGCTTTACACGTTGACATACTGTAATATGTTATCAATGAGTAAAGATACATTTAATAGATTGTAGAGGTGATGCAGTTAACATTATACTCAAACTACCAGTGAACACGGATGTATAATCACCATGATGATAATTTTGGGATTGGAAGTGTGCTGCTAGATGACAGGGATTTTGAATCCTCTTGGCCACCTCTGTCAGCAAAAGTGGAAGTGTACATAGTGGAGTATCAGTATTCAAACTCATGTTCTTCAAAACCAATTGTAACCATAATATTGCCCATCAAAATATCTCCCTAATCACTGTGGCAAAATCTTCTTGCTTATTGTGGACTTTCAATCCTCCCAACAGTACGACTGGGGAAATAAATATAAATTGCATCAAATATAAATAGGGCTGCATAATGAAACAGGGCTGTATAATGAAACATCGCTGCATAATGAAACAGGGCTGCATAACGAAACAGGGCTGCATTATAAAACAAGGTTGCATTATAAAACAGTTACACAATTAAACGTGATCTATAATACAAAAATTCCAAGTACTGCATATTGTGTAATAGAGGCTTGAAATAATGATAAGGCTGTTGTTGATTTTAAATCATATGCTGGAGTATCTCATTCAAAACTATAAACACTGGAATAAAAGTTAATATCAGTAACAATGTGAATATAACCACTGTATTCTTTCAAAAGCCCATCTGCTTTGTAAATATTGTTTAGGGAAGGATTTTTGCCATCTTTGCTCAGCTAAGTTTCTTTGAATCGACACCCATTATTAACTGGTTATCTCCTTACTGCCTTCTGAACTGGTTAGGCAAGGACCATTAAGAATGGGCAATAAATGATAGTCCTTCCAGTTACAGCCACATCCTGTACAGGAGTACAGAATAACCATCCTCCTTCAGTGTCCCAGTGTGATTTACTTTGATGCAAGAAACCGCCTGCTAATCAGAAGCAGCAAGCCATTTGGACAATTAGCTTTTAGTGCTTTCTTGGACCTCTTTTAGATAAGTATGTAAGTCCACTCAGACAGAGATATTTGGCACCCGTTTCATTCCCATTATTTAACTTTTCTGACAGGCAATTTCTATCAACATCACTTGGAAAATGTAAAATGTCATTTGGATGGAAAAACTGCCACAGTACTAAAATTAGAAGTTTCCACATTATTATAGAAAGCTCAGTAAAAGTGGATTTGCACAATTCCCTTTTTCTTTGTAATTTAGGTCCAGACGCAAAACAAATGTAAACAACTAGAAAAAAAGACAGCAAAATGGAAGGAACAGTCAGGCATTTTGAATGATGACATAGAATTTGGAGGGGCCAGAAGAGAGAGTGTGGCCAATGAAAGTATATACCCATCTCAACTTCACACAAGACTATATGTAATGATGTCAAATTCAGGACAAGGAACAGTGGAACTTATCACATTTCTGTACTGTTAACAAAACAAAGTAAATATATTTCATCTCAACTAGCTGTGATTCATGTAAGAATTCTACAATTATATCAGAGGATATAGCATTAAGAAGATATAATTTCTAACACATAATTCTCACTTGGATTTTTGTTTGTTGCAGTAGCTATCTAGCAAAAGATAAAAAGAATTAACCTGGAACAGAAAAGGAAGGCATAATTTAAAACTGTAATTTTATAAATGTAATAAAGGTGATAGCCCAGAAAATTGAGGAGTATCCATAAAAAAACTGAGAAGTCAGGAGCAGGCCTAATGTAAAACAAGTAGTTAAATTTTCATGTTACATTAAAGAATGTGAATTATATTACATCTCTTAACTTACTTTTGAGCATGGAATCATAATTACGTGAATATTTCAGCACAAAACAAACAGAATTAGTGAAGTATTCTTGGCTTTAGTTCCTGAAACAATTTAAAAAATAACATTGGATTCCAGTTAATTGGGCTATTGATTAATCGAGGCAGCTACTTATATGGGACAACTCTTACAGAACAAATAAAGAAAATAGCTGTGATTCCCTAATTTGTTTTGTATTTAATTTAAATACATAATCACACTTTGTCTTTATTATTCTTTTTTAACTATTTTCATAAAACTTCAGCTAATTGGGGCAGCCACTTAATTGGCCCAAAATATTCTGGTCCCACTGTGTCCCAATTAACTGGAAACCATTGTATATTACTCAAAACTGATGTCTTTTAGTTAATTTTAAGAAAGTTTATGTATGACGTATGGGAATTTTTTTCTGTATGGGATTAGATTTTTCTGCAGGCTAACCACTCTTTCACTTCACCAAAATGTACCTTCAACAGTCACTTATCTACATTCAGCCTCAACACAAGACAGTCTGCCCTCTACAGATTCAGAGATCACGCATCACCAATTAGAATGAAACAAAACAGAATGTATTAGCATCCTGTTGTTTAAATGTTGCAACAATTCTCAAAGCATGCACTTGCACTGTTAAATGTAGGATTATAGTCGAACTGTCTCACTGCCGTTATCAGATATTATTTAAGTTTCTATTTGATGGTGTAAAGTGCAATATGTTCTTGAAAGTAATTGTCAGTTTTTTCACTTCACTTGAAAACATGTTATTTCTTATTCTAATTCCATCATGTCACCTGTGAATACTATGATGGACAAAATAACGTATAGCTCTATTTCCAAAATAAATAATGCTTAAAGATATCGAATTAAAATATTACCGTTTTCATATTTTAAAATTTATTCATGCAGAAAAAAACTGATTTATCTTATGTTCATACTAATTCTAGCCCATCCGTGTTTTTTATCCAGGCCAGATTAAAAAGGTCAAAAGAACATCATGGTTTTGACTGTTTTAAATGGCGAAAAAAATAACAGGATCAAATCATATCTATAAAAGAATTGACGAAAGGGAGATAAAATTTAAATGAAGGGATATTCGTGAATGCAAGTGCCTGTAACAGATGTTATATTCTATCAGTCATCTGATAGTGTGGAAAATATAAGCAAACACTCCGATCCTTAAGCAAGGTAAATTTTATTGGTCTTTCTCCTTGCCAAAAGTTAATACCAAGCAATAGTGATTTGGAATTGTTATGTGTCTGGAGTATATCAAGGCCATGGTTTGCACCCTGTCTGGAGCTTAACTTATCATTTTAATATTTTTTGGCTCAAAACTAGCTCAGGAGAGAAATACAATGGCAAACACTGAATTTAAGCTGAACTATCAAAGAGCAAGTAATGCTAGCTTCAGTCTTTAAGAAACCACAAAACTAAGAGGTCAGTAACAATGAGCAATTATTCAAATTTACAACTTTTCTGTTGAGGGTATATATCTCAAATTATTGCACAATCAAAAAGAGATCTGAACTTCAGACAATGACAGTTAACACTGTTCCCAAGGAACATCTCTTGGGAATCTTTGGCTTAAAATGGGTTAGTGGTTAGCTTGTTAGAGTAGTTTCTTTTGTTTTGTTTTGCTTGGGGTATATAATTTTTTTTCTTCTTTTTCTGTTTTTTTCACATTGTTACACCTAGATTTCTTGTCTTGTAAACATTATATTTGTATCATGTATGATTTTGGGAGACTTAATTCTTTTGTACCTATTGTTTATATATCCATCTATGTTAACTTTTAATTTTGTAATCCCAATAATTATGTATCATTTTTGTTATCTTAATATGTTGATATTAATAAAAAGATTGAAAAAGAAACAAAAATGGGCACATAATGTTCAGGATGTAATTGAGAACCAGGAGGGAATGCATTGAGACTACACAAAGGCCCTGCATTAGTGTTGGAAGGAGTGCACCACTTCAAAAATTATCTGTCGGCCTGAATTCCCATTAATCATACTTCTTTATTTCAATTCATTGTTTATCTTGTTATGAAATCTGCATTCATCCAGATAAAGAGCTGTCAGTTTTGTTTTTTAACTCCTTTTCTCTAGTCTGCCTACCTTATCACAGAACTTGCCTTCTTAGCTCCAATTTTCTTTATGCTGGACCTTAAAACGGGTTTATCTCCAACTTTGCATGGTAGTGTTTGGTGAGTGAATACACAGCATTGTGTGATGTAATTCTACCTCATGGTCAGCCCCAAACAAGATCCACCTTTAAACATCTGTGAACAAATTCAAAAGCTATTCGAAATACATTAAACAATTATAAATGTACTAGAAATATGAAACAAAAGCAGACCAAGCACTGTCAATGTCCTGTATGGCACGATCCACCTGGATGGAAGACAAAACACAAGCTTTTCACTGTACATATGGCAGTAATACACTAATGCCAGTTCCCAAGTCACTTAGATACTAGAGTGTGTAACATGTTGCTGGCATCACACTGGAAGCAAAGTCAATGATGGAAGAGGATCTATTGAATATGTAAGCTGGTGGGATGGAAGGTGAGAACACTGTTATTCTGGAGAGCTGGGAAGGGGGTGATAGTAAGGAAATGGGATCAAGAAGCCTGTGAGCTATGATCGAGAGTATTTTTCATATCAGAAAATGAAAAGGAACATATCAGAAACATCGGTGTGGAATATTGTTCTATGCATTCTGACTGACTGACAGCACAATATCAACAGCTGAACAGTTGTGGTGAGAAAAAGCAGCTAATTTGTTAACAGGAACCACAGGAACTCTACGACTGGAGCATCTCAAGAGTCTTAATAATTTGTCAGGAGACAAATTGTTGAAGGGCGTTGGCACTTTTTGAACTGACGCACAGGCATACGTATCAGGCAGTCGTGTGAAATGAGTTTTGTCCGTAATGCTCAGACTCTGGGTGGCTTCTGCTTGCATTGCAATGGAAATTGAGACATCAGTCATCAAATATGTGATGATGGCTGGGTCTGTGCTTGTTGAAATGGAGACGGTCACCTCTTTCATTTCCCTGACTTCTCATTACCTCAGCTCCATGCATCATCATTGCTCTATGCTAGCCTCTTAACTCCCTCTTCTAACCGCTAAGCAGCCAGTGTCAGTGTCTTCTCTACCAAGAGTGAGGGGAATGTCTCATTAAATGTGTGTGTGTGTGTGTGTGTGTGTGCGTGCGTGCGTGCGTGCGTGCGTGCGTGCGTGCGTGCGTGCGTGCGTGCGTGTGTGTGTGTGTGTATTTACTGTGTTGGTATGTGACTGTGAATTTGGACATATGAATGATTCAGTCCATACCTGATTGTTATGACAGGATGTATTGTATTCTATGAAACTGTATGGGAAGCTCTCTGAATAGCAGTGCAAGATAGGATTTGATATTAGATCCATCAAATTTGACTGGGTATGAAATGATTAATCTTCTATTTTAATGTATCTCTGCCTTGGGACTTTACTCCTAGAACTTGTGTCCTCCTCTTTCTACTGTTTAACTATCTGCCTTGGGGGCTTCCTGGCCCCCTAGAGTAGGAGGATCTCTCTCTTTCTTTCTCTCTCCTTGAATAAGGCCATGTTGGAATAATATGTCAGTGATCAACCACGCTTTCAACAAGCTTCCAAATGATGTGGAAGTATTTTCACCCCAGTTACAGCCATAAAGCACTTCACAATAAAAAAAAGTCATTCCCCATTCAAAATAATGGGAGCATGTAATGATTCCTTTAAGGCTGCTTTCTAATCAAATGGCTTGCATTGTGATGGGTTAAATCTGGCCTTACCATGGTACAAGCTATTATTCTTTTAAATCATGCTTAAGACAGAAACATCTACTCAACACCTGCACCGGGAAGGTTAAAAGTCGACTTTGTTTATTGTAACAGGTAAGATTAATGCTTGTTGAATATATATAATTTGAATTTTAAGATAACATCACACTGGAGGTAAAGCTCCTAACTTTCCGCACTTTAACAGTAAGATAGAAAGAAAGGTGGTCACTAAAGTTATGGCACAGAATCAAGAACTGCCCAGGATGAAGACATTACAGTATAGGCATGTAAGATGTTGGAATAAACTTGGTCTAATTTTTTTTCCCTGAAATCGCTCTCACAATTGTTTCTACCTGGACAGATTTCTTCCATTAGCTGTAATTGAACGTGCTGTGCATCTGATCTGATAATGAAAAGAGTAAGATGAAATCACAACTGTTTCCTATATGACATGGTTTAAACAACCAAATCACTGGTATCCGTCATTTTATAAATTCTGGCTTAATCTGTAACCATGACATGCTGTTTTGTACGTTTTGCGAAAGCCTTACTAGACAATTCTGAAACTAGATTGTGATGTTTCTATGCTTATTGTTATCACTCATCGGTGTGTTCCAACAAAATCCTGCACTTCAAATTGCTGGGTGTCAAAATCTCACCTGGTCTATCTGGGCCCAACATATTGATGAAATTGTGGTGACCCACTTCCTAGCGCACTTGAACCGGCTCACAAATAGCCAGCGTGCCGGCATAAAGGCTAGTCCCAAAAGGGCGCCAAGTCTGCTTCACCAGCAAGGGGAAAAGCCCACGCGGGACTGTGAGTACGTGCCCCCTACATCATCCGCGCGCGGGACAGGACTGTGAATACATGCCCCCTACAGCATCCACGCCCGGGGAGGGCGGGATCAGGGAGGCTTTAAAGCGAGGCCGCGAAGTTCGAATAAAATCTTTTTTAACTGCAGTTTACCAACTCCGTGTCGTTATTTCAGCGCTGTGTCTAGCACACCGCTACAATTGGTGACCCCGATGGTCCAAATGATATTTGGGCCGAAGATGACCGACGCCGCATCTGTTCATGCGGTTTCATTGAAACTGCCAAGCTTCTGGACGCTGCGACCTCACCTGTGGTTCCAGCAAGCAGAAGCCCAATTCCATGTTCGGCAGATAACCTCGGAGGACACACGTTACTACTACGTGGTGAGCTCCCTCCACCAGGAAACAGCGGCCCAGGTTGAGGAGTTCATACAGTCTCCCCCAGTGGACGACAAATACACGGAATTCAAAGCCCTGCTCATAAGGACTTTCGGACTCTCACGCCCGCTTACTGCACCTGGATGGCTTGGGAGACAGACCTCCATCGGCTTTAATGAATGAGATGTTGTCTCTGGCCGGAGGACACAAGCCCTGCCTCATGTTTGAGCAGGCATTCCTGGAGCAGCTGCCCGAGGACATACGCCTGCTGCTGTCCGACGTGGATTTCAGCGACCCCCGGAAGGTGGCAGCCTGGGCGGACTTGCTGTGGAAAGCCAAGAAGGAGAGTGGGGGATCCGTCGCACAGATCACCAGGCCACGCTCCCAGCAGCAAACCAGACCAGGCCCGGCCGCAGAGCCCGCTAACCCCAGAGGCAGGGGTGAGGAGACCAACGAACAATGGTGCTTCTACCACCAGCGGTGGGGCGCAGAAGCCCACCGCTGTAGCCCGCCCTGCAAGTTCCCGGGAAACGCCAGGGCCAGCCGCCGCTGATGGCTACGGCGGCTGGCCATCGGGATAGCCTCCTGTATGTGTGGGACAAGTGGTCGGGACGCCGTTTTTTGGTCGACACCGGTGCCGAGATCAGCGTCTTACCTCCGACGAGTTACGACACCCGCAGCAGGGCACCAGGTCCCACCCTGAGGGCCGTGAACGGCAACACAGTAAGGACCTACGGCACCCGTACGGTGCAGCTACAGTTCGGCTCCAGCCGGTTCGCGTGGGACTTCACACTGGCCGCCGTAGCCGAACCGCTTCTGGGTACGGATGTTTTGTGGTCTCACAGCCTGCTGGTCGACCTGCCAAGGAAGAGACTGGTCCACGCCGAGACCTTTCAGACGTTCTCCCTGGGAGAAGCCCAGTTGCCAGCCCCACACCTCGACTCCATCACGCTGTTCGACAACGACGTCACCAGCGTCCTGGCGGATTTCCCATCGGTTCTGGCACCGCAGTTCACGGCAGCCTTGCCCAGACACGGCGTACAGCACCACATCCCGACCCAGGGACCACCCCTCCACGCCCGTGCTCGAAGGCTTCCCCCGGACAAGCTCCGACTGGCGAAGGAGGAGTTCAAGAGGATGGAGGAATTGAGGATCATACGGCGGTCCGCCAGCCCATGGGCCTCCCCCCTGCACATGGTACCCAAAGCATCAGGGGGCTGGAGACCATGCGGTGACTACCGCAGGCTGAACAAGGCTACAACACCGGACCACTACCCTGTGCCACACATTCAGGACTTTGCAGCAAACCTGCACGGCGCATGGATCTTCTCCAAGGTAGACCTCGTCCGAGGATACCATCAAATCCTGATGCATCCGGACGACGTCCCCAAAACGGCTCTCATCACCCCGTTCGGCCTTTTCAAGTTCCTCCACATGCCGTTCGGCATAAAGAATGCTGCACAGACGTTTCAGCAGTTAATGGACGCGGTGGGACGTGACCTGGACTTCGCTTTCATCTATTTGGACGACATCCTCATAGCCAGCAGCAGTCGTCAGGAGCATCTGTCCCACCTCCGTCAACTCTACGCCCGACTGAGTGAATACGGCCTAACAATCAACCCAGCCAAATGCCAGTTCGGGCTCGACACCATCAACTTCCTGGGCCACAGGATCACTACAGACGGGGCAACCCCTCTGCCCGCTAAGGTAGACGCAGTCTGCCATTTCCCCCGACCCACCACAATCAAAGGCCTTCAGGAATTCGTGGGTATGGTAAATTTCTACCACCGCTTCCTCCCTTCAGCTGCCCGAATCATGCGTCCTCTGTTCGCCCTGATGTTGGGTCCGGGCAAGGACATTACCTGGGACAAGGAGTCCACTGCCGCTTTCATTAAAATGAAAGAAGCCTTGGCAAACACTGCGATGCTGGTGCACCCCAGAATGGACTTCCCTACCGCCCTCACAGTGGACGCATCTAACACGGCAGTCGGTGGAGTGCTGGAACAACTCATTGCGGGCCGCTGGCAACCCCTGGTGTTTTTCAGCAAACACCTGCGGCCACCCGAGCTCAAATACAGTGCTTTCGACCGGGAACTGTTGGCGCTATACCTGGCAATCTGGCATTTCAGGTACTTCTTAGAAGGTAGGCCCTTCACCGCGTTCACGGACCACAAACCGCTTACCTTTGTGTTCATGAAAGCATCCGACCCCTGGTCATCCCGCCAGCAGCGCCATCTGTCCTACATCTCCGAATACATGATGGATGTCCGGCACGTCTCGGGTAAGGACAATGTCGTGGCGGACGCGCTCTCTCACCCTAACATTCATGCCCTTTCCCAAGGGGTAGACTTTGAGGCGCTGGCAGAGGTGCAGCAGGCAGACGAGGAGATCCCTAGTTACAGAACCGCAGTCTCCGGTTTGCAGCTCCAGGACCTCCCCGTAGCCCCAGGTGAGAGGACCCTACTCTGTGACGTCACCACCGGCCAACCCCGTACTGTTGTCCCGGCACCCTGGCGGCGACGTGTTTTCGACTCCATTCATAACTTAGCGCACCCCTCCATCAGGACAACCGTCCAGATGGTCTCCAACCGGTTCGTTTGGCACGGACTCCGCAAGCAGGTCAGTGACTGGGCCAGAACGTGCATGCACTGCCAGACGGCCAAGGTGCAGCGACACACCAAAGCTCTGCCGCAGCAGTTCCACCCCACCCACCGGCGTTTCGACCACATTCATGTGGATATCATGGGCCCCCTGCCAGTGTCACGCGGAGCGCGGCACCTCCTCACTATCGTAGACCGGTTCACAAGATGGCCAGAGGCAGTCCTGCTCACCGACACCACCTCCGAATCTTGCGCCCGGGCACTGATTGCCATCTGGGTATCCCGCTTTGGTGTACCGGCCCACATTACCTCCGACAGAGGCGCCCAGTTCACCTCCAGCCTGTGGTCAGCTATGGCCAGCCTTTTGGGGACTCAGCTGCACCACACAACTGCCTACCACCCACAGTCGAACGGGCTGGTGGGGCGTTTCCACCGTCACCTAAAGTCGGCTCTCATGGCCCGCCTGAGAGGAGCTAACTGGGTGGACGAGCTTCCCTGGGTCCTACTCGGCATCCGCACGGTGCCCAAAGACGATCTGCACACCTTGTCGGCCGAGTTGGTGTACACCCCTGGTCGTCCCCGGGAAGTTCATACCAGCCCCAAGGGGGCACGAGGAAGAACCCGCAGCAGTCCTGGGCAGACTACGCGAGAGGCTCAGCAACCTGGCCCCCATACCCACTTCACAGCATGGGCAGAACCCGACCTGCGTATCCAAAGACCTGCAGAACTGTAAGTTTGTGTTTGTACGAAGGGACGAGCATCGGCCACCGCTGCAACGGCCCTACGAGGGGACATTTACGGTGCTCAGGAACAACGGGTCCACGTTCGTGCTGGACGTTGGGGGGAAAGAGGAGGTTTTCACGGTGGAACGACTCAAACCGGCCCATGTGGACCTGGCGCAACCGGTCGAGTTTCCGGCACCGCGGCACAGAGGCCGACCTCCCAAACAGGGTCCGGCCCAGACTGTGGACATTGGGGGGTGTATTGCCAGTTCTGGGGGGGGGGGGTTATGTGGCGACCCACTTCCTAGCGCACTCGAAACGGCTCACAAATAGCCAGCGCGCCGGCACAAAGGCCAGTCCCAAAAGGGCGCCAGGTCTGCTTCACCAGCAAGGGGAAAAGTCCACGTGGGACTGTGAATATGTGCCCCCTACAGCATCCGTGCACGGGACAGGACTGTGAATACGTGCCCCCTACAGCATCCACACCCGGTGAGGGCAGGATCAGGGAGGCTTTAAAGCAAGGCCGCGAAGTTCAAATAAAATCTTTTTTAACTGCAGTTTACCGACTCTGTGTCGTTATTTCAGCGCTGCGTGTAGCACACCGCTACAAAATTTTGAAAAGGACATGCCAACAGCTAAACTTCATCAGGAGTTTGAGGAGATTTGGTGTTATCTAAGGATTCAATTTGGTTTGGAATGCTGTGACTCACTTCTATGGTCAAACGGAACCATTTCTTGTTTTCTTGATTAATGTTTTTTTTCTGTCTGTGCACATTGGGTGTTGGCCTTTCTTTTTTTAATAGGGTTCTTTTGGGTTTCTTGCTTTGAGGCTGCCTGTAAGCAGACAAATCTCAAGGTTGTATAATTTATACATACTTTGATAATAAATGTACTTTTGAACCAATAACAGGCAAATTTGTACAGATGTACATGGGGAGCATTCTGACTGGTTGTATCATGGCCTAGTACAGAGGCTCCAATGCAAAAGATTGAAAGAGGCTGCAGACCATTGGAGACTCCTCCAGCTCCATCACAGGTACAAGCCTCCCCACTATTGAGGACATCTTCATACACCATGCCTTAAGAGAGCTGCACCCACCCTTACCTTTTCTCATGACTAATTTCAGGGGAGGAGGTACAGGAGTCTAAAGTCACACTTTTAGAGTCTAGTCACACTTTCAGGAGTCTAGTCACACATGCCAACATTTTATGAGCTAAATTTCTGAATGCTCCATGATCCCATGAATGCTATCTCACTAACCTTCTTCTGCACTGTTCATTTATTATTTTTTATTGTAAATTAAAGTAATTTTTAATATATTACATTGTACTGCTGCCATGAAAACAACAAGTTCATGGCATATATCAGTGATAATATTGTGCATTGTCTGCTAACTGAGGATGCCTGGACTAGGGACTAGATTCAAAATTCAAGATTGTTTATTACCATTCTTCACTGTAAAGTAGAACGAAATGATTGTTACTCCAGATTTAATGCAGCATAAAAAACACAATAAATATAAATAACACAATAATAAACAAAAAACAATAAAAATATATATAAATATAAAAGCAATCCTATAATGCACAATGTACAAGTAACTGTCATATACAGGGACTGATTGTAAGTGATGCCAGGTGATGCATATGCAGTGGTGGTGGTGGCTGGTGGGGTGGGTTAGTGAGTGGAGGTGTCGATCAGTCTGACAGCTTGGGGATATAACTGTTTTTGAGTCTACTGGTCCTGTTGAGGATGATGTGCAGCCTTTTCCCTGATGGGAATGGGATAAACAGTCCCATAAGCAGGGTGGGTGTAATCCTTCATGGTGTTACTGATATGATATGATCTAAACCTTGTGGCTCAAAGGCAAGTTTATTACCTTCTACTGAGGTCATGGATGACATTTCCACTCTGGTTTTGTGGGCTCTACGGTGACCAATGTGAAACCTCTAGATACTGCCATGGATTGGGCAGGAAGCCAGGGGAGGAATTTTCCACTGGTCATTTAGTAACATATATGACAGAGGATAACTGGGAAATGGCAAATATCTACCCAGTTTTTATACATTCCCCTTGCCATTTACTGCCTTCACGTTAGAAAATTGTGCAAATAATTATGAATATCTGTTAAATTGAGCTACACATACATAAAATAGATTTAGAAGCACAGGTAGCATATAGAAATTAATAACTTTTTTTAGAATTCTGAACTTTTTCTGAGAACTTTTATAGCTGTATTGTTTCCTGTAAACTTTTGTTAACTTGTCAGTATGTCTTTGAATATTGTAGTACTTTGGTGGATTTAAGATGATGGCAATAAATGTCAGAAAAATACAGGAACATGGAAATATTAAACATCAGGTTCAAAATTTCCTTTCTCTCAAATATGTATTCAGAGATGCGCAGGTGTTCAAATGTATAACTTAGCATTGTGTTTCGAAGGTAAAAATATTTCCTGAAATAAATTCCTGGAATAAACACTCAAAATAGTTTACCATAAATGTAAATAAGAAGATATTCCCAGATGTAAAACTGATCAGAACAGATGATGCATTTTTGCAGACGATTAATGGAAAGTATGATAATATGGCTTGTTAGTCTGCAAGGATTCAGGAAGAATTTCTGTTCAAACTGGTTGCTGTTTGTTTTACATTTTATTATCTCATCCTGCACTTGGCTCATCAGATGATTTAAAAAGGCCTAACACTGAGCAATAGCTATAAATAGCAAGGATCGCATCCTTTACATGTGAGGCTGTTTTTACATTGGTATATCAAAATTTGTATATTATTAGTTCTTATCTCTCAGCATTGTTGCAAAGGAGGGTGTTACCTTAAATCAAACTAGAACTTAGCATTCGAACACAAGGGTTAATTGGGCCAAGGTTTGGGCTGATGTAATGTGACCAAAATTTCAGAGCCTTATAGTCAGTATTGATTCTTATATTTCTATATAAATCCCAATGTGTAATGGAAACAGGCTCTGCAAGCATGCAACACCACACAATTGTGCTTCAATGGATCAGGGTCCAACTGTTGGCATATGTTGTTTATGGGGTGGGGGGTGGTGCTTTGGAGATGGAACATACCAATATATTGGCAGAGGAGCAAAGAAAAATATAATTAATTCATATTTCCCTCTTCACTCCAGTTTTGCATGTTCTCTGGTAGCTAATGGAATCAATGTGAGAATAACAGACTCTTTCACAGAAGAGGCAGAAGGTGCCTGTGTGGTAGGTGAGTGGGTAGGTGTGAGATGATAGACTCTTTCCACTGCTTATATATACTGACACATAGAGCCATGAAGCCCTTCAGCCCATTGAGACAGTGCTAATCAACAAGCACTCACTTACAGAAATCCTATACTAGTCCTGTTCTTTTCTCCCACGTTCCTATCAGCTTCCCCGGATTCTACCACTCACTTACACATTAGGGACAAATTCTAGTGGCCAATTAATCTGATAAACTACACGTCTTTAGAATGTGGAAAGGAACCGGAGTAACTGGCAGAACCACCAGCAGTCACAGGGAAAACATCAAATTTCACACAGACACAGCATCAAAGGCCAGAATTAGAATCAGATCACTAGAATGTGAGGCTGCAGCTCAATTAGCTGCCAAGTGCTTCTGTCTGCCACCAATTCATGACATTAAGGTTGTCAATACTATACCAAAAGTTCCTTCTGCACATGGAATGGTCAGAGATTTAAAGAATCAGTGGTGATGTTGCATTTCTTCAAGGAGATATTGAACACATCCTCTGTCTGCCTAGAAATCTTTTTTTGTGTGACAGAGCTTGGACTAAAGTGACAGTTTAGGAAGTCTGATAACAGACGTATAAAAGATACGAGATTGTTCCACTTAGCTGACTGACTGATGGCAACCTTGTGACCAACCATCCGACAGGTCAGTGGAGAAACTCTTCTAGTGTCCAGTTGAAAATCATCAACTCAGGTTTGCCCCTGTGTCAAATAAGAATGCTACAGAAGGCAGCAGAGACTGATCAGACATTGCACAGTAGCTTTCACTTAGTGGGAAGGGAATAGAGCACCATCTTACAGAGCAATATCAGCATGAACTACCATACTTGTATTTCAGGGAAACCAGCAATGTGATAACAGAAACTCCTTATTATATTTTTTCTGCTTTGTAATCCTGCTAAATAACATGAATCTTCCAGTTCTAATAATAATACCTTTCAGCATGTGATTGATCAGCAAGATCTTGGAGCTTTGCTCGCATTAAGACTAAGACCATAAGACATAAGTGTAAGATTAGGTCATTCAGCCCATCGAATCTGCTCCACCATCTCATCATGACTGAACCATTTCCCTCTCAACCTCATTCTCCTGCCTTCTTCTCGTAACTTTTCACACCCTGACAAATCAAAAACTTATCAAACTCTGCCTTAAATACACCCAATTTCTCTGGTTAAAGAAATTCCTCCTCATCTCCATTCAAAATGGATGTCGCTCTATTCTGTAGGCTGGGCCCTCTAGTCCGAGACAGTCTGACCATAGGAAACACACTGAAGCTGTTCAACATTCGATAGGTTTCAATGAGCACCCCACCCCGTCTTTCTAGACTCCATCAAGTAAGTGCCCAGAACTATCAATCACTCCTCATATTTACCTTTCATTCCTGGAATCATTCTTGTAAACATCCTCTGAACCCTGTCCAATGTCAGCACATCCTTTCTCTAATAAGGGCCTAAAACTGCTCACAATACTCCTAGAGAGGCCTTCTAAATGCCTTATAAAGCCTCAACATTACATCCTTGCTGTAGTATAACAACCAAGTATGATGGTTTGCCCTGACACTTGGGTCTCTAGTGTACTGCTTTTAGCGATTCCTTTCTGATCTTTATTATAAAAATATATATTAAAATGAAACCTGAGTAACGTCAACACATTTAACATGACAGTCTTCTAGACGCAAAAAAAATCAATTGGAACAAGGCGGAGACAGAGTGCTGCTTAATTTTTACATCTCAAAAGGTTCACACAATAATATTAATCAACTAGGACCAATGCTTCTAAAAACATATAGAACAATTACTAAATGGACAGAGGAAACAATTCAAGGATGTTCTTAATACTTCATTCAAAATGCATAACATCCTCAGCAGTTCATGGGAATCCTTGGCTCACGGTGATTCAAAGTTGAGAAGGAACATTCCAGGTCGCATCAATATCCTTAAGTACCTTCACTGGGGGCAGCTGGAAGCCTCAGCCAATGCAGCAGGAAGATGTCACTGCCTCCCAAAGCCCCACATACTTGCCTGTCAAGCACCTTCTACTCCACTTCTGTTGTTGTCTTTGGGTCCCGAATTGGCCTCGGAACCAACAAAACTGGAGTGAAAGCAAATCATCCACAACTGCTGAAGGAGAAGTCAGGGCAGAATCAAGGGCACAAAAGACAATTGAGTGGTGACCTATTATGATTTATTGTTGCTTGCTTTTGCAGATTTTTGAGAGACACTGGATTGCTGGTCTCCAGCCAACTCCAGGTGTACATGGAGCTGGTTTACTGGGCAGGAGAAGTTTAAAAACTGTGCCAAGAGTCCACTTCTTAACTTGACCTTGGTATTTGAACAGTTTGACAAGAGAGTTGTATCTGGAAGTTTGTACAGAGTGCTGGATAAAAGCTCTGAAAGAGCAGTGGTCTTGAGTTCACCCTACGTTGGTTGCCAGAACACCGTGACAGCCTGTCTTATGAAGCCTGGTGTTGTTGCAGGGGTGGTGAAGGATCCAAAGCACCAACTAACGCCTTTTGCCTTCATAGATGCTGTTTATCCTGAGTCTGATTTTGTTCCAGTGTTGTCCCTCGATATGTACTCATGGCTGATGTGGAACTTAGAGCTCATCTAAACTCTTCCATTTGGGTCTTGTGTGAATTCTGTTGGTGGCTGTCGACAGTGAGCACTCATGCCATGTCCAGTCTGATATCTCTACTCCAGTGTTGCTGATGAGGCATTAATGCCCTGGTTTCCTGCAGTTTTACTATCGGGATAATGGTAGAGATGTAGGATACTCTTTCCCAACATGGGCAGTATAATTTTGAATGCTCATGGGGGCTTTGCTTACGGGAATTCGGTATGATCCAAGATTTTGGCTCTGTGGTATTCATACATCCATTGTGAATGAGGTAGTGGAGGCTCCCAGCTCTATATACATCAAAGCCTGGAGTGAGTCACCGTCTCAAGGACAGAAAGGTCAAAGAAAAACTGAAAGGAGAAATGAATTCTTGGATGCAAATTTATAAATTAAGTAAACAGGAGCTTTAAATAATCCCTTGTACATTGAAGTTAGCATTCAAAATTTTTAATTAATCCTCTATACAGAAGTAATTTTAGAGTAGACCTTGGATTTACTTCAATTGTACCTCACTTTTGTTATTTCTCTCTATTCTACATGACCTTTGCAAATAAGAAAATTCACAATTCTTCTGCAAGTTGAACTTTCATCACTTGATAAGTTCACTTCTTCTAGGTGACCCAGGACAGAGAACAGGGTGGCAGACACTAAGGTGCCAAACAAAACAGGTATGGTTCCAATATTTTAAAATTACAGCAGCAACTAACAATAGTACATTAAAATTATTATCCCTGAGGTGAACTGGATGCAGCTTAGTACTGGTGTTGGGCTGTTTTCATTTGAGGAAACGAGGCCAAACTTCCTTTGACAGGATACAAGAGAATTACACCAAGCATCCTGTCTTCATTCATAGATTTGGCTTCAATTGTTTTAGTTCATGGATTAATATTAACTTTCAACCATATTTACATATTTTGATGACTAATATAATATTTGTCCATTACATTTCATTGATGTTTGAAATGGCTTTGATGTTTTGATTTTTTTTCAGTTTACTGGTTTAAACTCAAATTGTTTTTAAGGCATGAACACTAGTGTGATTTTCCTGTACAGATGTTCCAGGGCTGCAGTTATTTTGCAAATGTCAAAATCCACACATAATGGAAATATGCAAACTAATATACATTAATATACAGGCTCTGAGCAATGCAAGAATCATATGCCATTGTGTTGAGTTACCAGAATACAGGATGCCACATTATCCAGAAAATGATTAACCTGTGATGAAGTATTCTCATGTTTTGCCTTACACCAATATACCAGGGTGCTGCAATATTTCAAGCATTCTGTTGTTCTGATGATAATATACAAACACACTTGATTAAATATTTTGCCTATCAGTGTATTTTATTGCATTGTTTGACTCCTGATACTGCAGGATAGGCCTGCTATGTCTACAGCCGACTAAAAAACCTCTGTTCTACATATCCAGTCATATCCTAGCAAAACATTTCTAAATCCAAAGATGTGGATATCTCGCACAACCTCTCATGGTCCCAGAACACATTCTACATATTCAGGAAAGCTCACCAACACATCTACTTTGTGAGGAGGTTGAAGAGAGCTGGACTTTGCATATCCATACTCATGTCAATCTGCAGCTGCAAGTAGAGAGCAGCCTGACAAGCGACATCATTGTGTGGTACAGAAACGGCTCTGGCAGATAGGATAGTCAATTTGCCCAACACATCACTGGCACCATCCTACCCACCATCAAGGATATATAAATACAGAAAGGTTCCGGAAAAGGGCCAGTAACATCATGAAGGATCATGGACTCTGCTCATGGACTGTTTGTCCCACTCCCATCAGGGAGGAGGCTATGTAACATCAGACTCAAAAACAGTTACTTTCCTCAAGCAGTAAGGCTGATCAATACCTCCACCCACTAACCCACCCTTCAAAATGCCCAACCACCACTACTTCATAATTTCCTGTCAGGCACCTTATGTACAGACAGACTTTGCCTAGCGTCACTTTGTGGACATATATCTATGTATTTAACCTATCTTATACTATATTTCTTGTGTTTTTAAAAATTATTTTATCATCTTTATCTTATTGTGTTTGCTTATGCTGCATCTGAGCTGACTTAATGATTTTGTTCTCCTTTACACCTGGGTATGAGAAATGGCATTAAATAGTCTTGAACTTGAATTTCAACTTGAATTTAAACATCTGCAATTAGAAAAAAGTGAAGCAACAATAACCACTATTTCAAGTGCAATATGGTCACAGAGTTTATTTGCAGAAAGATGAGTGTCAATTTGGTGGATCATTTCAGCAAGCTATATAAATGTCTACGTCAGTGGTGTTGAGGATGAGTGGAATGACAGCTTCAAGCTTCTACAAGTGAACATCACCAATAGCCTGTCCTGCTCCAACCACATAGATGCCACAACCAAGAAAGTTCATCAATACCTCTATTTCTGCGAGAGACTGAAGAACTTTGGCATGTCCCTGTGAGCCCCTACAGTTGGTGGAATTCCATGAACAGGCATAACGTACAGTACCTCAACGGGAACACAGTCAACAGACAACATAGAGTAGTAACACAATTCTAAAGGAAGTATAGAACAGAGAAATAGGGCAGGATGTCAAATGAGAAAAGCATATGGGAACTAGAGTATCATAAGTAAGGATATGGAGTACAAAAGCAAGAATTCTATACGGAACCTTTACAAAACACTGATAAGGCCACAACTAGGCATGCTACCTAGGGAGCACATTTCTAGAAGGATGTAAATGAACAAAACATGGTGCAGAAACAGTTACCAGAATAGTTACAGGGAAGTAAGATTTAAGTTATGAGGATAGACTAAAGGATCTGGAATTATTCTCTTTAACAAGGATGGATAGATTAAATAGGGAGAATCTTTTGTTAGTATACTCTACAGGTCAATGACCAGAAAGTAATTACAAAAAAACTCAGGGGCATTGTGAGGAGAAACTTTTAGAAATACCTTCCTGTAAATGCAATGGATGCAGGCTATAATAAGTGTTACTTTCAAAAGGGGAATTAGATAAACGTAACGTGTTAAATATATGCGGATGGAGAAGGAGTTGGAGGAATGGGCTGACTGTATTACTACAAATTGCTGGCATGAACTCAGTGGGCCAGATATAACTTTTCAGTGTTACAATGATCCTATCATTCTGATCTTGTGTCGCTGCAAACCCTTACAGAGGTGGAATTTCATGCACTGGCATGACAGGAAGACCGGCAAAAGACAACTTGGAGTAAATAGTGTAATTCTAAAGGCTGTAACAGAACAGAGAAATAGGGCAGGTTGACAAAAAATGTGGTTCTACAAAATGTAACTCAAAATGATGTCCATTCAGAAGAGAGAAAGCACAGTGGATATAACACATAAAGTCATGATGATTGGAAAATAGAAGAATAATGTAAATTCCATGTTAAATAGGAATATACTTAGGATATTGAAACAGGACAGATATCTTGATGTTTTAGTGGGCAGGTCATTCAAGCCTTTAGCGCAATGCTCCCTTGAATTTAAAACAGTAAACAGAATGCCGAGATGTATAGTAAGGCATGGGATACAAATTCTAAGAATGCACATTTTAAAACTAAATTTAAATTGGATACTGTGTACAAGCTAGGCCCTGTTCATTTAAACATTACGTTTATGGGTACTTGGAATATTCGTTGATTGATTTCAGTTTGTCTGCCCAGTTTATGGCCAGGATTTGCTGCAAGGATTGCCAATGAAGGCATCTCACATTCGTGGATGGGCTGTATTGATCAATGCATTCCTCACGTAGTACATTTGTGTAGCCAGGTGAATTTTGTTAATGGGGGAAGAAGTAAGACCCACATTGTGGGTTTAAAGCTTGCACTCTTCTACCACCCCAAATAAGGAGTGTTTTATTCATCTCTTATTTCAATGAGGCCCTTTCTTCTGGAGGTGCATATTATTTAGTCTATTAGTTTAATGGGTATACTGAAAGCATTCATAATGCAAAATGGCAGCTGATATATCTCCTTACACAGTTGTTATAATTCCCTAGACCAATACCTGTTACTTGATAAATGTATCTTACATAATCCTTTTTTCCTTCTACCCTGTAACACCTACTACTTCAGTGACACCCCACTTGAGTAACTAGCATGATTTAAGATGGAAAATGGACCAGTATTTATACAGAGCCTGTCATAACATAAGGGCAGCCCAAAGTGTTTTATAGGCAATGAAGTAGTTTACAGCAACATATTTATTGTTATAAAATAGTGGAAGAGCCAATCTGTGCAAGTCAACCAGCAATGAGTCAGTTGAGCTTCAACGACATTGATTGGGGGATAATGATTTGCCAAGGCATTGGTGAGAATCTCTATGGTAGCCTTGGAATTCTTGGCAACAGACAAATGCTAAGGTTAAAGTCTCTTCTTACTGGTAGTGCAATTAACAGTACTGTACATTGGAGAATTCCACCCTAGGTCTTATCCTAAATCAATGCACCAGGACTTAAGCCCACAATAAAAAAAATTAAAAAAGAGTAAACAATGAGCACTTTAGACGGCATTTGTGTAGAGAGAAACATAATTAACACTTCAGGTCAATAACCTTTGATGAGAACTGAGAAAAGTTTGAAATGAATTATGTTTTAAGTCAAAAGGAGGGAGAGGACTGTGAGAAAACCGAGGGAAACATGAGATAGTATGGAGACCTTTCCTTTTGCTCCCTCTTCCCCATTTTCTCTGAACTTTCTCCACAATTGCACCAAAACATATTAAATATCGACAGTATTTTCTGTTTTTGTTTTAGCTTTTCAGTATCTGACATACTCTGGACTGCATGAGCCCATAGTTTTCATGCACTAAGATGAGAGTCTCTGGCCTGGCTGCTGCTGTGCCCTGATAGGTCATCCCCTCCAACAGTATCTAAAGGGGTATACTAGTTGCTGAAGGGAATGACCACAGGCTAACCCCGCACTGACTGCTTATTCCCCTTACTTCTCCTGGTGTTCACTCATCTACTACCTGAAGCCTGCACTCTGAGTGCAGCCACCTCAGCAAAAGCCTCATCTAGGAGGTTTTCAGCCTCCCAGGTGGTCCTGAGTGAATCCAGCTCCAGCTCCCGTTCCCTGACCTTGTCAGTCAAGAGCTGAAGCTGTGTGCACTTCCTGCAGATGTTGTCATCAGGGCGACCGTTTGGTACTGTGCAATCCCACATCTTCCAGGAGGAGCATTCCAGTGCCTTAACTACCAAGCTGCCTACGCTTGTTATACTTCTAACTTCTCAAGCTTAAGTTCCGGCCTGTGTCTGTACTCACCAAAACCTGGCCACTCTAGCACCATCCACTCCACTTTCACCTCACTTGTTTTTATTAGCTGCTGCTGATGTCTAAGAGATCATTATGATTGCAGCCCCCCAAAATGTTTGAATGGCCCTGAGCTCTTTTTAAACCTCACTAGCAAACGACTTCTCATGATGATTGCAATCTGCCCAATACTTAATGCAAATACATAATTCTGAATCCATATGAAAATTGTATATACTAAATGCTGCTGCATAGTGAATATTACAAACTTGTTTAGACGATAGTATGCTGTAGGGAGTTACATGGAATGCAAATTAAATCATGTATCTACATGGGAATGTAGCTTTTTCAATCAATGAAACAAAAGGTTTACTTAAGAAACATGCTGAGATGGTGGGTGGATGCAAATGATTTCTTTCATGTTGAAGAGGATCTGTCATACACTTACTTTGTCTTCTGTAGGAAAATAACAGCCATTCTTATGAAAACACTCCTCGTGATAGTCAGTGTTGATACATTTTTGTTATTAATGCGCCATTCCAAACTCTCATAGAGAGTTGCAGATTGACTACTGAAATCCGGACACCACCTCACATCAGTTTTCCATTTTCTAACATTTGTGAATGAAGTGAGTGCATTTTTAATGACAAATTGCAGGTTCATTGTTAAAAGTTTTATTTAAGTTAGATTTCAAACTGCCTGTGTGAAATTTGAACATACCTCACAGTATCATTGGGTAAGTCCAATTCATTACTGTTATGCTTTGTGACCCCAGAAACTAATTGAAAGAAAAACACAGGAGCCTGGATTTTGCCTATTTAGTTTTTCTTTTGTGGGCACTTACATATGACATGGTGGCAAATAAGATACGCTAATCACATACTTCTTACCTATAACCCATAATGATAAATATCCATGGCATAGTAAAATTTAAATTGTCCCATCCAGGCCTGAAGATTTAATTGCTGTGGAAGATTTCTTACTCTTGAGGGATGAAGCCTTTCCTGATGGGGCGGTGGGGAGGGAGCCACTCTACTTGTGGCTGTGAAACAATCTCAGGGTCCGGGGCCTCCTCTGTGTAGGAATTGATTCTGGGACTGTGGGAAATGGTTCTGACAGTTCTGAACACATTTCTTCTGTAACAATTCACTCTACTCTCCTCAGCTGATTGACGTGCCAGCTCCAGGTGACATCAGACACAATCTTCACTGTGTAGGAGAATGGTCCAGTTCTGTCCTTCATTCTTCCAAGAACCTACCTTTGATCATCTCTGGAGTTCCTCACAAGGACTGCTTGTCCAGGAGTGAAACATCAAACCTCCTGTTTGAGGAGCCCTCAATTTGTCTTAGTTGCTTGCCCTGAATACTCCTTCTGAGAGTGGGTTTGAGGAGATTCAAGTGTGAGTGCAAGTAACAACACAGCTAGTGAGCTGTTGTCTGTGCAGTGTGCTGCATTGTGATATGCAAAGAGGAAAATGGCAAAACTTTCTACCAAGCCACTTGTAGTTGGGGGCGTAATATGTCATATTCCATTCATTTTCAGGAATGACTGAGACTGTTATGTAACAAACTGTGGACCATTGCCACTGATTAAGTGTTCTGGAACACCAGTCCTTGAGAAAAGGCTTCACAACACATCAACAGTGTGCAAGGCTGGAGTGGAGGCTGTTGGGAACTTGTGGCCATTTTGTAGCTGCATCCACTACTACCAAGTAATTTGTACCCATGAATCCAGGCAATCCAGGCTATTCCCAGAGATGGAGAGGCACTGCTCTTGGCACCTTCAGGATGTGTTGGTATCTCGAACAATGGTCTATCTGTTAATCTATCCCAGGCTACCAGACAAAGTTGAAGCCATTGCTTTCATTTTGACAATGCCTAGACGAATGGCATGTGGCTCCTTCAACACCTTAGCTCTCAGCTTGGATGGTACAACAATGATCAATCCCCACATAAGGCAAACTCGTCAAGGGAAGTTCATCCCAGCGCTGGTAAAAGTGGGGGAACTGGAATTTCAACTACATATTCCAGTCATTTTGGTGGCATTCGCCCTGAGACAGTGTGCAGTGTTTTCAGGTTTCAGTTTAGATAATCTTTGCAGTAATAGGGAGACTTTCAATTGGTATTAGGGAGAACACATCAAGAGGAGTGTCTTCTTTTGTGATTTTTTTTTAGGTACAGTATTTCCTTTCCCAAGAATAAACAGGACAATTCACCAGCATTTCCGTGATTAGTTATCCTCTCAAATTCAATCTTGTAATTGTGTACTCCAAGAAACAAAGCCCAATTCTGCATTCATGCTGCCGCTGTTGGCCGAACACTCTTCTGTGGTTGATCATCAATAATGAGGGAAAACTCTCTCCCATACAGGTACTGGTTGAAATGTTTTAGACCCTAGACCAGACTCAAGGCCTCTCTATCTATCTATGTGTAATTTTTCTTTGCAGTGGTAAAGGAACTTAATGCAAAGGCTATGGAGTGTTCACTCCCATCACTTATGACTATGCCTAAACCATAAAGCGAGTCATCACAGGCAAGCTTTACTGGATGACATGGATCATAATGTGTGAGTACAGTGTCTGACATCACCACTTCCTTTGCTTTTTGGAAATCAACCTCACGTTACTTTGTCCACCGCTGTTTCTTCCCAATCTGTAGTAATCTGTTCAAGGGATGGAGCACAGTAGCCAGATTTGTCAGGAACCTGTTACAGTAATTGACAAATCCTAAAAGGGACCATAAATGTGATATGTCCTTTGTCCTTGAGGCATTCACCACTGCTTAAATTTTCTCAGCACACTTATCTAATACTTGTGCATCAATGATGTGACCACAGTATGTGATGCTTGGCTTAAAGAATACACATTCGTCAGGTCATGCTCTGAGCCCATATTTTCTAATATTTTTAACAACATGTGAGATTTTGGAGACATTCCTTGTCATTGTTATCAGTAACAATGATGTCATCCAGGTAACACTGAGTGCCTGAACACCTGGTCCATGGTTTTCTGCCAGAGTGCAGGTGCAGGTGCTACTCCAAGATAAGCCTATTATAGTGATAAAGTCCTTTGTGAGTGTTTATGGTGAGAAACACTTTGGACCCTTCTTCCCTCTTACTCTGTAGGTAGGTCTCAGCTAAATACACTTCACTGAAGTGTTTTCCTCCATAAAGGGTTGTAAATATATCCTCTATCCTGGGCAGAGTGTATTGATCTAGTTTCAGTACTGGGTTAATGGTCACCTTAACATCACCTTAGATCCTGACAGACCCATCTTTCTTGGCTACCAGGACCACTGGTGTTGCTGATGGGCTCCATTCAAACCTGGAAAGAATTAGCCCCCATGCAATCTAGCTCACTAGCTACTTTATAATGGATGCTACAAGGAACTGGATAGGTTTGTAAAACATGTGTGTGGCATTTTCCCTTGATATGTTTGAGTTTTCCAATGCCATCCTTGAACACTGCTGTGGCATCACCAATTACATTTCATAACTTACTTTCAGTTGACTATTTCAGGGGATGTAAGGTGCCTACAGTGGATGGATCTCCAATCAAGTTGTAGAGATCTCAACCAACCATGGCCCACCAATGCTAGTTTTCCTTTTTTCTTAACCCCATACAAGTCCAATGTCATTCCCGGAGAAGTTATTTTTCCTCCATTATAAGTTATTAATTGGATATCTGCAGGCTCACATTCAATATCTTGAAAGGCTGTTGAAACTCATTTTCTGGGATGATTGAAATAGCTGAGTTATTCATTTTAATTAACTTTAATTAATTTGTCATTCACTTCTTGGGTGACGGTGTTGAGATACGTCTCTGCCAGAGGAGGTGTAAGGTGCTCCTTCCCTCTGGTAGACTGCAGATCACCCTTGGGCAAGGTGTAGCATCCACTTAGCCCCCCAATCAGAGTCACACAAAGCCATGGGAGCAGGTTGTAGATGGTCTCATGAGCAGCTGGTACATATCACAAGTTCTGGTTATGCAAACACTGATGCCAGGTAGTCAATCGCTGAAGAGTTTTGAGAATGGTTGGGGGGGGGCACATATGTTGGAAAGACAGCCCAGTGGAAGGCAATGGCAAGCCACTTCAGTAGAAAAAATTGCCAAGAACAATCAACGTCATTTAAAGACCATGATTGCCTGTGCCATATGACATGGCACATAACAAATGAACTATTCACTGCTGGTGTAAGCCATATTTCTTGTCTCTTGTTAATTTTGACACTTAAATCTCAAGGCTACTCAGTCCTGTGTCTCTCTCATCACTATCAAGTTTGTCATCATGAGCCTGCTGATTAATGCTCTTTTTGAAACTGCAAGCTGACTTCCTTAAAAAAAATCTTTTTCTCTTCCCTGTGCAGTCAATTTAATTTGTCTGTCCAACAGGCTATTTGTGTGTGTCCTACTTTTTTTGCTGTCTGCAAGTTTAGCCTTCAAACCTGCACTGGTCTGGTCTATGCGAGCTCCTATCACAATGGTAACCCAATTTGTTCAGCCAGACAACATTCTGTTTAGAGTTGCAATTTTGTTCATTCTCAGTTTTATTCCTGACTGCGACTCTATTGCTTCCATCGATGCTCTTTTCAACTGCTCTTTTACATGTGAGTTGTGCTTCAGTTAGGAGGCAGTTTTGAACGTTTTCTTGTAACATTCCACAAACTGAACAATCTCTCAGGGCATCATTAAGCCCATCACTGAACTGACAATGCTAGGACAACATCTTCAATTCAGCCACTTAAGTGAAGTACTTTCCCCTTTCTTTTGATTCTGCATATAAAATTTAAATTGTCTGCAATCAGCAATGGTTTTGATTCTAAATGTTCCTGGAGTATATTCATGATATCAGCAAAGTTCACTTCCACTGGTTTGGTCAGAGCAGTTAAGCTTCTAAGCATATTTTACTCCTTTCCACCCATTGCACTCAGCAACACTGGCACTTGTTTTTCATCAGCTACTTCATTTGCTTCAAAATACTGCTCAATTCGCTCGATGTACACCATCCAGTTATCTGTTGAGCAATCTAACACACCAATCTTTCCAATGTTTCTAGCCATTTCTGCTTTTTATTTTTTTATTACTATCACCCTGTACTCATTGTTCATGAACACTTGGCTGTACACATTGCGTGTTAGTTTTGTCCATTTTCTGCCTTTTTTAAACTCGAATATTTCTCTCTCCCCTTCTGAAGAAACACATGTTGCGCTTCAACAGGTAGGTAGTCATCTTGGATTTGTTTTAAAACTTCCTTGTAGCACAGTTATGTTTTGTGACTCCAAAAACTAACTGAAAAAAAAACAGGAACTAAGATATTTTTCCTACTTAGTTTTTCTTTAGTGAGGCACATAATTACATAATGAAATATGTAAACATAGAATGCTTAATCAAACAATGTATTTGCAATATTACTCAAATATTACTGAAATATTAAATACACTACAATTGCTATTTCAGCAAATTAACTACGCTACTATTTCCAGCTTTGGCTTAACTTGACTCAACAATGCTGTCATAAGAATTGTGGTTATTTTGTTACAGTAATTATAAACAAGAATGTAGAGCAACAAGCATTCTACTGGAAGAAGTCAGCAGGCTGAACCGCATTGGTGGGAGGAAGGGAGTTGTTGATATTTCAGATCCAAATCCTGCATCACTGACAATTCCTTTTCTCCCACAGAAGCTGCTCGACCCATCAAGTTTTTTGAGCAGTTTGTTTGTTGCTCCGGCATCTGTAGTCTCCATAAACAAGAATGTGTCAATTCAACGTGATGCAAATGCTATTTACAAACAACCACAATATCAGTATGCACATTTGGCTAAAAAGGTGGAGGTCATGGTGATCAGCGTTAGCCCCAGGTTGGCTTCTAGATAAGAAAGTTTATTTTAGGGAAATTTCAATGGTTTGCAATAGTTGAGTAGTCTATCATTTGACTGCTGGATACAATTGAAGTTTCACTTGAAGCTAACTAACTTTCATGGGAACAACTTCTGTGATTCATGAATGATAGAAGGAATCTTTTGGTGGATGTAGCAGTTATGTCAATTTAAGCTCTGTTCATCACAGTTGTTCCATTGTTTGCTTCCTGCTCTAATGATCTACAGTATCTACTGACAGCCAGCTGTTAATTGATGGATCATCCTTCCATGGGTACATCCCAATCATTGCGGAGTCATGTCCTCCAACTGTTTGACCTCTGTAAACAACAACAGGAAATAAGGTGTAAGCTAATATGTTGAGTTAGTTGTGGAAAGAATGATAATGAGACTGCTGCCAATTTTTGACTCGTGTTTCAGTAGTTCTAAAGTCCAAGACCTTGATTTAATAATTTGTAATAAATTAAAAATAAATGTTTGAAAGTACAATAGATACAACATGAATGATTAATGAAAATGCAAAAGCTGATTGACCATTACAAAAATCAAATAAGTGAAAGTAAAACTAATTTATCTACAACTGCAAATTGAATACCAATCTGAAATTAGATTTAAAATATTCTTTTCAATTAAAAATGTTTGTCAGGATATGTGCTAAATAAGTGTGGATCTGTGCTATTGATGTCAGCTCTGGGTGAAAATGATGGCTAGTTCAAGTCTATAGAATTGGAAAAAAAACTTCTGGACTGAAAGATTGACTTGGTCTTTTGCTGCAAGTTAATTGGATAAAATTTGCTAGTTAATACTATTTCTCAGGGCCCAAGAATGAAACTGATGCAAAAATCCTAAGAAAGGATGTGTAGTTCTTCGACCTTCACACAATAATTGTGTTTCAAAACAAAAGCAGAAAGCATTGATATCCTGATGTGTGAATTATGAACCTAGAAACACCTAAAAGGAATCTCTATTTGTTAAATATTTAACTTCTCTGTTAAAATGTGCTCCCATATTTCTCCTCAGCGGTCTATCATCTTACTAAGCAATCTATTCTGACCCTTGCCTTTACTGTGTCAGCACTGTTTACATGACAATGATCTTTGTCAGTCAGAGATTTGTGGTAACCTTTCACCTCTGAGTTTAAAAAGTTCCATTCCAGAAACGTGAGAGTAAAATCCAGACTGAAGCTTCAGTGTATTACTGAGGTGTCAAAATGGTTGTCGTGATGTGTCTAGTGTGGGACTGTAGTGTGTAGACCTTGTTGCTCTCTCTTTCAGCTTCCTCTGTTGGCTAGCAGTCTTGTGAAAAGGAGAGCTGAATGTGCAGGTTTCTCCCTGCCAGTACATAGCCTCTCCAACAGCAAGCCTCGTGTAGTGCCTCCTTGCTGGCAACACACAGAAACTGAACTCCATTCGAACTCAGACTGAACTACAAGGACAGGGAGGAGGTCTGGCATCTGCCCTCAGGCCTACTAGCGTGTGGACACGCCCTGGTGCTCGTGAACCAGATCCCCAGATATGGGTAAATAGCCAAACTGCCTTGTGGGCAGCCTCGGGAGAGATGAAGGCTACGGGAGTAAACCCAGACACGAAATCCGGAGTGGAGCCCCTAGGACAGCTGGAAGTCATTGCACATCCTTCCAGCAACTCCTGCAGCCAAGCTGGTGCCAAACATATTGCTTCATAAGCTTTCCTTTGAACTACACTGGTGAGGCTGAGAGGGGGATCTTGATGACTGGACATTTCAGGATCTCCATATCTTCCTCCCAGGCTTGTGATTATGATTGTCATCACCCATTGTCCTTCCAGACAGACAGATGGCAACCACAACCACCCTTACTGAGTTAGTACAGTGTAACAGAGGTGTCACCTTTCAGAAATTAATATTAAGCTGTTTCTCAAGTAAATATAAGTGACCCTTGGCTGTATCTTGAGATAAGCAGAGCTGAACTGAGTCCAGAACCTACAAACTCACCTACAACTCAGTATTACTTACTTACTTTTTTTTATTATTTGCACAATTTGTACTCTTTTGCACATTAGATGTTTGTCAGTCTTTAAGTATAATTTTTCATGAATTCTACTGTATTTCTTTGATTTCCTGTAAGAGCCTGCAAGAAAAAGAAAATGAAAAGGCAGTATATGATGACATATACATACTTTGATGAATAAATTTACTTTGAACTTTGAATATTCCACAATCTCAAGACTAATAATTACCTCCCAATAAGCAACAATAAAAAACAAATGATTTCATTATTATCACACTGGTGTTTTGCCATCCTTGCAATTCTCTAAAATGTATGTCAAGTTTCATATTTCAAAAGCATTTCTGGGATCTCATGGAAAATCTTGTATAAATATAAATCTTAATTTCATTTTTTAAATCTTTCTTACCCATCTCTCACCAAAATACTGCTAAGGATTTGAAATAATTCTGAAGTCATTCTAGGAGCTGTTTTCTGACTAGGAGGCACAGAAGTTGAGAATTGAAAACATCATCCTGTAAGGATGTTCTTGCAAATGTAAAGTTTCCTTTCATTTTCTTTTCCATGTTACCTCTTACTCTGAGTGACACTGACTGGAGTGCAATACACTCTCATTACTCTTCTCATTATTTTCCAACATGCATACTTGGCATGTCAGATATGTATGGGCAACGACCAAAGAACTGAGTTCATCTAACATTTTGTGTGTGTTGGTCCTGAAAATTGTTTTGCAGAGTCCATTACAGAAGATAAAGGTAGATATTTGATTCAATAATGGATCATTTTCTCATAACCTTATAGTCAAGGTCTTCTACCTTTTAAGAGGATGGGGTGCCCCAGCTCCATTCTTCCACATCTCCACCTCCGCTACCATAGTATTTAGCTGAGCATTAGAAAAGTGGCTGCTTCTGTACTATTCTTTGTATCAACTTAACCGCTGAACCCACACCTTCAACCAACAGTTCCATTTAAGAGCTATCTTTGCAAGAACTTTATTCTTCAAGAGACATCATATAGGGAAGATCACACTTTGCATGTGACTTCCAGAATTAATGTATATGACTCATGAAACACACTCAGATACTTTTTCATATGTTTTGATTCATTAATAATATTTATTAATATTTGTAAAAAAAATAGACTCCTCTAAATGTATGCAATTCCAATCTAAAGTGAACAGATGGTGAATCTGTCAGTTGGACCTGAGATAGATATGTTAAGATTTGAGTCACAAAGGAAAGGGGTGCAATTCAACATCAACAAAAATTCAAAGTAAATGGTCACTCATACAAACTATGGAAGACTGAAAGCTATCTGAAGGTCCATCATAAACAGCGATACTTTGTGTATTGCAATGTATAAACTCCCCCCATACCCAAAATCAACGATGTTCTGCTGGATGTGACATTCAGGTAGAAACCAAGACTGATCTGGGAAAAATGGATAGGAAGTGCACCTCAAGCCTCTTCAGGCTCTGGACATAAGTTCAGAGGAGTAATTCTGATTAATGTCATACTGCCACTGACCAGAAGAAGGTTGCCAAAAGCAACTCTCAGTTTACAGAGTTTGGTATATAAGCATCTATTTGTACACTTCAAAATTCAAAGCTGAAGGTAAATTTATTATCGAAGTACACATATCTCACCATATACTATCCTGAGATTCATTTTCTTACCAGCATTCACAGTCGAATAAAGAAATACATGACCTATGCATGACTGTCTTTATACAGTTCGTGACAACCATGGCATATTCATTTAGAACCTCTGATGAGTCCTTGAACATAGCCCAGTCCATTGGATCAAAGTAATCCTATAGCCACTCCTCTGTCTCCTATTACCACTTCTGGTATCTCTCTCTAACCTCTGCCCGTATGCAGGTTGGAAGAGGGCAGCTAGATGATCAGATTTCCCAAAATCTGGTCTAAGGATGGAACAGTAGGCATTCTTGATGGTGGTGTGGCAAAGATTAAGTGTGTTGGGTCATTTGGTGCTTGGGTGATGTCCTTTCTTCAATAACTGAATAAAACTCATGTAAATTATGCCAATAGCTACCTTTCACAAAAGCTTATTAAAGTTTCATACTTATGTTTCATACTGGGATTGAGTCATGCGACCATCCTCCTGCCTGATTATTGATTGATTTTAAAGGAAAGTGGAAGCTTTGGAGAAGGTGCAGAAGAGATTTATTGGGATGCTCTTGGTTTACCAATTATGAGTTATAACCTTGGACAAACAGCAGTCATAGACCATCCAAAATACTTTCAAGGGGTGGCTTGGTCCTGTAGTGGTTAGTGCAATGCTTTACAGTGCCAGTCACCTGGGTTCAATTCCTGCTGCTGTCTGTAAGGAGTTTGCATGCTCCCCCAGTGCATTTCCCCTGGTGTTCTGGTTTCCTCCCATGTTCTACAGGAGATGTGTTTTTTATACAGAGAGTGGTTGGTACCTCGAACAGGCTGCTGTTGTAGTGGTGGAAGCAGATACAATGGTAGCATTTAGGAGGCTGGTTAGATAGACACATGAAAGTACAGAGAATGGCGGCATCATGTACAGACAAAAGAGCTATAATTTAATTTGGCATCATGTTTAGCATAGACGATGTGGGCAGAAGACCTGTCTCTGTTCTGTGTTCTATGTTCTCTCCTTCCCATAAATACAATAGGAACCAGATCAGCACATGACATTTTAAATGAAGTCTTGCCAATGTCTTGTACAGTTACAACATAACTTTCCAGTTCTTGTACTTAATGCCCTGAGTGATAAAGCAAATATGCCAAGTGCCTTCTTTATCAGCGATGAAGGCAACAAGCCAAATGCCTTCAGCACCGGATCCGATCAACTGTCATTCTGCTAAATTAGAGTTAGTATACGTTTATTCTCTTGGACAGCCCCATCAACTCAGAACTCAATGAGAAAATCTACACTGAACTGCTTTCAAGGGTATATTATCATTTTTTAGATGTAAAGACAGAGTGATACACAGCTTCACAGAAAGTATTGCAACAAAAGGCTTATTTGATTTTAAGCATACTTTCTATTTTTACTTATTCAATGCTATAACATTGAATATTTGTGAAATTATGTTACTTTGTTCTTTTAACCAAGCTGAATATCCTTGTATTTCCCCACATTATATATAATTTTACCCGTATGCGGATTCAATTGCTTAAAAACGGAATGGCATTGTTAAACTTGTGATTTCAGTCCTGCAAAATCCTAGCAGATGTTACAGATCACAAGATTTAGCTGCTTTTAAATTCCAAGAGTCCTTTGGAATTTCCTCCCCTTCACATTCCTCTGACCCTTTATCTCCCCATTTCACTCACTGCCATGTTTTCAGAAAGCATTGTGTTCTTTCCCTCTCCAATGCAGAGTGGTCAGTTCTGAGTAGAACCCTCAGCTTTATCCCCTGCAGCCTTGTGTTAGACGAATTCCCAGTCCTGAATGTTGTTGAACAATTCTTCAACCTCTTCAGCCTTCATATCCATTTCTTTAGTCATCGGTTTTTATTCTAGACTACGGAGTCTTGTCCTGTCTCCAGTATTCCAAATTATTCTGATGGAACATTGACTGCCTCGATTTTTCCTTTCCTCTTACTCACCCTAACCTATCTCCCACTGAACATGGAGCTTCTGCTCAGGGAGGAATAACCCACCAGCAAGGGTGATGCTGTTATGGGTTGATAAACTTAGTTTAATTGTACAGAGGACGGTGTCCACTTCTAGCCACTTTCTCATACCTCCCTCTGAAACATAACTCCATCACTTGAACATCAGCCTATTGTGTCCTTGTCAGCAATGGACCTTACTTCCTCAGGAAATTATTCCTCTACATTCTCCACCCTTATAGTCTCCCAATTCTTAATGGCTTGCTTTTTATCACTTGGCTAAGATCCAAAAGTAAAACTGTTCAGGTAGTCCCACTGTTTCAGCCTGCCCTTGTGTCATTAAAATCATCCCTTCCAACTTGATTCCATCTTTGCTCCCTTGGCCAAGTGCCTTCCCACTTAAATGCATAATGTGCCTGATGTCCACTTCCATTTTGACACAGTCTCTAGTTTCTTGCTTCTGTCTGGCTCACCTTTATCATGGGTACACAATCCCTGGAGATCTCCTTCCCAAACCAGGACAGTTTTGAGGACACTCTGTGTCATGAGCAAAGCCCCCATCATCCTCTCCCTACCAATACTCTCATTTACCCAATACAATCTTTGCCACATAAAGCAGCTTCTTCAACTGCACTCACATCTCTAGATCATAATGCAGCAATGTGAACTCACATGGCCCCAAGCTGTGCCCATCTTTCTATGGAATATGTGGAACAGTCCTGGTTTCAGACTAATTTGGAACCTACTGCCAAGCTTTTTCTCCAAAAGCCAATGACAGAATTGGTACTGCTTCCTGCAGTCAGAGTCAATTTTAAAAAAATGTTTTTCATCTGCAGAGTTCAGTGGGGTTGAGATATCCTTTTTTTACTGAAGAGGCCTTGAACAATCAAAAGCATTGCCTTTCATTGTAGAAAGAGTAAAGGTAAAGGGGAAATCTGGAGAATAAGGATGTGAAATTGGGGTATTGGATGGGAATTGTCTGGGGACTGGGAAGTATGTTGCTATCTAGGGATCACAAGAACACAAGAAATGGTAACAGAAATACTCCTTTCAGTCCTTATATTGCTCACCATTTAACAGATTATGCTTAATTGTTTACCTCAGCTTCACCTTCCTACACTAAGCCTACATCACTGGACTTCCTTCAACAGGGAGATTCAGCCAGTAAGCCCGTATGTAAGTTGACAGACATCAGATGAGGAATGGGAAGAGCACTAACTGATCAGTAGTTGGTGAGCAATGAGAGAAGAATGTGTAACTATTTCTAGTGAAGGGTTAACGTGAATATTTACACATGAATGAATGGCAGAGAAATGTTGTTTCTGCAGATGTTGCAATTTCCTATTTCCAATTTACTCTAGATCAGATTCATGCTAATTCCAAGATCCAGGTTAGACACGAGGTAATGCTGTGTTAATTATCTTTTACTGCTCAGTAGAATTGAACAATTTCTCATGTCCAAGCTTTCAGTGGGGAGTTTTTTTTCTTAGTGGTTAATTGAGTAAACTACCGTTCTGACTCACTCAGTCTTTCTTTGCTCTCAAATAATATTTCACTCTCTTGGGACCGCTATTGTAACTCACAGCTGATACAACATCAGGACTCGTGCAGATGTAGAAATTACTGAATCTATTATAGCAAAGCTGAATGATACGTTTTCCCCATGGACTTATTGTCGACATCCTACTGATGATGAATCAACTAATTAACTGTCATTGACTTTAATCATTTATTAAGTCTAGAAACAACGCAACAAGCTGTAATTGTTCCAAAAAAAAAATTCCATTGCTCAACCAAAGAATTTCTTTTCCTTTGGATCATTTAATTGCGACTTGCATCCTATTCAAATGAAATTTCTTGATTCTAAGATTAGCCTGTTTAAGAGCTAATTGAGGTAAGAGTTGAACAATATGTTATAACAATATTGTTACTTGCAGGCATTTTCCTTGAGTATCTGCTTAAAAAAAGAACATTCAATCTTACCTGTTTGGGATTTCAGGAGTTCCATTGCCAACTTTCTTGCCCTTCCAAACCTACAAATGTTATTGACCTTTCAATTCTTAAACCAATTGGTAATGTCTGAAAAATACCATTCTTATTCATGATTTAACTCTAGTTACAATAGTTATTTCCCAGCTGCTACTTAGCTGCTGTTTAGAGACTCCAGCTCTTTTTGGTTTCCAGTCGCATAACATCTGTCTTGCCTGAACGATTGTCTCACTGCCTATCAGGGTTTCAGGCTACTTTTTCCAAAGTTTGATTACTTCTCTGTGTTGCCTCCCATGGCTTTCCAATAAATCTCCTCCATCAGCAGCACCTTTCACGTCTCAGTTTCCTGTGCCCTCTAGGAGTATTTCTCATTGCTTCAGCCCTCTTTCTGACACACCTAGGAACATACCTGACTCAGAAGATAACATGTTCAGCCACCTTGGACATGGAGTACAAAAATCTAGGCTGATGCTTCAGTAAACTACTATTGTTTTATTTGTATATACTTTGATGTTGTATTTTATGAGCTTAATAAAGATACAAAGGTTTTAGAAAAAGTTATTAAGTTGTTAATGGGAATTATGGGGACATATTGCATGCCACTGGTGTTGAGTATAGGTAGTAAAGTAATAGAACAGGAAAAGTGAAAAGAAATTGTAGTGAAAGATTATTTTGCCTTTTCTGAAGAATAAATATTGAGTGTTCATCAATGGTAAATTGTATTAAAAATGGAAAAAGAGGATGATTATTGTGGACTGTTTTGCCACAAGTAAAAATGTCTTTGAGGATTACCAACTTCCTCATAGAAGAGGATGGCACTATCTGCTTGAACATGATATTCCAGCTGTTGTGTATTAACCTGGAAGGCCATTCATTCCAAGGACGCACCAATGCAGAACTCAGATCTTACTTAACCATTACATTTATACAAATGATCTGCCAGTGAATCATCTCCACTGCTCTGCTTTTGGATGAAGCCTCCTCTACATTTCCTGCCAAGGGTTCACTCATCCTGTCAAAAAATAACAAACCAAGAGGGGCCACAAAACAAGAGAGGACGGAAACGTAACATGACAGGCAGCAAGGTAAAATTTAGGCTGGGAGAGTGAAAGCTAAGAGAAACTGGTTGAGGCTGACTGGTTCGATGAATGAACAAGGACGTGGATAACTGGGGCTAAATAGGCTGCAAGTGATGGGTCTGGAATGAGCATCTTGTGAATCCTATTTGTGGTAACTTCTACTTTACAAAAAGACCACTCGACAATTTGATGGCCAAAAGAACATCTTTATCTGGGACAGCAAATGATATTTACAGTACAGAGGCTTCCAGGTACCTCGTGCGGCATGGGTGGAGGAACTATATACAATGCATACTGGGAGTAAAAAGAGCGGAAGTAAAGACCCTGCCAACCCCAGATCCCACCTCTTGCTACCACAGCTTCCCGATTAGTATTAACTTACTTTTAATAATACTCACATTACAACACTATTAGCTGGATGGAGACTGGGATGTACCGACATGTGCAGGCTGGCAGGCGTCAGCGGAAGCAGGCCTGACAGGAGTACAATACAGGGAGCTACTCACTATTAAATGGGGAAATGGAGACATTGCCTGGGAATGGGAAGCACTGAGCCCTTCCTGATCTGTACTGACCACCAGAACCTCATATCCATTCAACAGACCCGCCAACTCTACCCACATCAGGCTCACTGGTCCTCTTCCTAAAACAATTCAACCTCACCATCTCCTACCAACCTGATTCTAAGAACACAATGGTAGACACCCTGACAGCCTGCCCCAGCTGAAACAGAGAACGAACCTTGGCCCATCAGTCCATCCTCTTAGATCCTTACCCTGATCATCTGAGACCTTGAGAATCAGATTCCCCAGGCCCTATAGCACAAACCTGCTTTGGAACAACACACATGACAACCATGAGTACGTGGTGGTGACCATGCTTTCTGACACACTCCAGTAGGCCCACTCCTCACCCATCTTCATCCATCCAGGCACATGACAGACCCTGTATTCTCCGTGACTCTGTCTCTCTTGGCCCACCATGATCGCAGATGTACGCCAATTCATTGCTGTTCATGGTCCTGCACTGCCCTGAATTTCATCACAGCTTTGCCACCTTCCAATGGGGCCACAGTGGTGGACCAGTTCTCCAAAGCAGCCCCACTTATTTTCCCTCCCCGAGTTTCCATCAGCCACTGAGGTAGTGGACCTGGTTCTCAAACATGTAGGTTGCCTCCACTGCTTCCCTTAGGAAACTGCTCTGGACTTGGGCCCACAATTTGTCTCCTACTTGTGGTGATCTTTCTGCTCCCTCCTCCACACCTCAGTGAGTTTGTCCTCTGACTATCATCTGCAGACCAATAGTTGGACAGAAAGAGCCAATAAGAAAGCGGAGGAGACTCTGCGATACTTTGCCACCTCTAGCCCTTTCACATATCTACCCTGGGCTGAGGTCTTCCTCAGTCTACACACCTCCTCTGCTATGGGTAATGGTTTTATGGCTTCCTAGCCTGATTGAAATGCTTCATGGCCACCAACCCCCCACCCCCACCATTGTTTCCCGTGGAGGAACCCCATCCACCAGGCCCGTGGTTTGATGCTACTGGAATGTGTGGAGGAGGGCACAGGGGACCATCCTTGCCAACAACCATGCCAACTGCTGTCAGCTCCAAACCAGAGCTCTCCAGCCTGGGGACTGTGGAGAGTCCCCTAGAGAACTCTCCAGCCTGGGGACCATGTCTGACTGCCCCCACACAACAACACTCACAAGCTTTCACACCAGTTTATTGGTCCCTTCAGGGTCACCCATTGCATCAGTCCAGTCATTTGCCATCTCCAGCTCTCACTGTCCCTCAGGATCACACCTACCCTCCATGTGTCCTGCCTCGAGCCCATTGGCTATGGACTACTCAACCCACCTGAGCGGGCAGCTCTGGAACCCAGGATGATGGAAGGTAAACAGTTCGCTTGCTGATGGATTCATGTCACTGTGGATGGGGTGTGCAGTACCTGTTCAACTGGGAAGGGTACAGCCCAGAGGAGAGGTCTTGAGTACCATTAATGACTCATCGATGAGACTCACCCTCCCCATCCAGATCATCCTGGGTTGTTGGGGCTGGCTTTGGGGGATTTCCTGTCAGGTCTGTTCCTCCTGACACTTCCCAGCCTGGATATGCAGGCACTTCCCAGTCTTAATAATTTGATTCACCTGCCACCCATTACAGACTCATCACCTGCGGCCTATTTAACCCCAGTTCTCATCTACAATCTTTGTTCACTCATCGAACCTCAGCCAATAGCTCTTAGCTTCCACTCTCCCTGCCTGAGCGTACCCTGTTGTGTTTAGCTTCTGTTCTCTCTTGTCGCATGGTCCCCGTAGCTTGTTGTTTTGTGGTCTATTATCAAAGTTATTGTTCACTGCTGAATCATCTCCACAGTTCTGGTTTTCGGTCAAACCTCCTCTACATTTCCTGACACCTTGGTTCCTGATTTTGAAGGCTGTCCATTTTAGACCTTGCAGATTCATGGCACCAGGCCCATTTTTTTGTCTTTGTGTTTATGCTCCATAGGATGATTACTGGGAACTGCTTACAAACAGCCCAGAAACATTCTGCGTTCACTAATAATAATAATAATTTACTTCTAGGCCCTCAAAAATACTGATTCTTGCTTGCCAGTGTTTAGCTACAGCTTGTCAGAGACAGAGGAATAAACTATTATATACTTTGTAGTTCGATTTTTATCCGGTTTATTTTTCTAAAGGATTTCCTCAAACAGATTTCCACAGGATGCAAGTTCCTTGTTTGCTTGTCTCAGTGAAATCATGGAGATGGTTTCTTTGTATTCTGTATCACCTCCTGTGTTCCGTCAGGCTGCTTTGAGTGTATGCGTACTTAGGTTGGCATGTAAGCATTGTCATTGTGGTCCTCAACTGAGTTCATGGAGTCTGGCCTAGCCTTTGGCCTACCTTCATGTTAGATTCCATAAGTGTGTGAGCGTGTGAGGGAAATTATATGTAAGTGAGTGAGAGAGAGAGAGAGTTTGCATGTGCTTGTATAAGTATATTTGAAAAAAGCAGTGTTTTGTGAGGACTGCAACTTGTGATGGTATCCATTTAGCAGGATATTCTCCCTCCTCTGTCAGATTATTCAAGCCACCTTGAGCCAGATTGATCTTCGGGTGGTGTTGATGAATTTGGCCCACCTGATCCACAGAAGTCATGTTATCTAGATCTAGAATATGAGCTGTGCCATAGTCCTGAACATTTCTTTCTAGGAGTACTAGGCCACTTTTGTGTCCTTGCTTATTTATTGAGATACAGTGCAGAATAGGCCCTTCCAACCCTTTGAGATGCACCGCCCACCGAACCTCAAACTATCCCTAGCCAGCTAATGACCAATGACCAGCTAATTTACAAAGATGTACTTTGGACTGTGGGAGGAAACCAGAGCTCCTGGAGAAAACCCACGCAGTCACGGGGAGAATGTAGACTCCTTACAGACAGTGGCGGGAATTGAACCCCAGTCGCCGGCTCTCTAAAGAGTTGTGCTAACCACTATGCTACCGTGCCATCCTATCATTTCAGCCCTGCACAGCCCACTTCAATCTCATGCCCAAAGTTCACAGGCAGGAACACCCAGACTGAGTGTTTCAGCCTGCTTCGAGTCACACCGGATTTCTTTCTCCATTTACTGTAACGTTTCTCCTCTGGCCCAGTCCCTTCCCACTGCCGTACCCCCGTTATTCTGAACGGGACTGCAGCAAATGAGGGCTACATCAAGAACATGAAAAATTTGTTACAACCAAGTATGTATTACCATTAGTCATAAATAACAAAGTGATGTTCTGATTAGTTGCTTATCAATCCAGGAGAAGCTGAATAGGGCTGTTCCCCAGGATTAGTGTTGGGGTTATTGCTTGCTTTGTTCTATATTGATGAATTAAATTAGAGGATTCAAACTACAGTTTCTAAATTTTCAGATTGCACAAATCCTTGCAGTATTTTGTTCTGTGAAGAGGAGAGTGGTAGATTACAGTGGAATATGCTGTATGCATGCTGGCAGAATGAGAAGGTTAATTTGGAGAAATGTGAGGTACTGCATTTTGGCTGGAAAATTGAGGAGAGGTTATAAAGGACATTGCTCTAAAACTATCATCCATATTACAGGCTGGACCTCAAGATGGTGGAACTGCTTTTAATTGCTGGCTGGGCCATCGACAGACTGTGCTGAAAAGAGACCGAACACACTTTCATCACGCTGTCCATGCCAATCTGCAGGTGGTGTTTTTTTCCAAGGAGAGTTTCACTTATCTTTAAAAACTGCTGATGTCTCTCTAATTTCTTTCAGACAGGAAGTAAATGTAATTCATTTCCCATGATTGTTTCCCTGTTGGTTCCACTAGTCTCCTTCTTATCAAGACCTTCTAGCTAATGCGTTTTTAATCCCGAAGTATTGTACGTAAGCAAAAAGCTTGCTTCACAGAATTACAGGATAGTTTTATCTCATAACATGAGCCAGCACCCAGGGCATGCCCTTTTCTCACTGTTCCCATCAGGTAGGATGAGAATCAGAATCAGGTTTATTATCACCAGCATGTGATGTGAAATTTGTTAACTTAGCAGTAGCAGTACAATGCAATATATAATCTAGCAGAGAGAGAAAGAAAAAAAAAAAAATAAAACATGATAAACAAGTAAATCAAATACGTATATTGAATAGATTATTTTTTTTAAATATGCAAAGATAGAAATACTGTATATTTAAAAAAGTGAGGTAGTGTCCAAAGCTTCAAAGTCCATTTACAAATCAAATGGCAGAGGGGAAGAAGCTGTTCCTGAATCACTGAGTGTGTGCCTTCAGGCTTCTGTATCTCCTACCTGATGGTAACAGTGAGAAAAGGGCATGCCCTGGGTACTGGAGGTCTTTAATAATGGATGCTGCCTTTCTGAGACACCACTCCCTGAAGATGTCCTGAGTACTTTGTAGGCTAGTGCCCAAGATGGAGCTGACTAGATTTACAACCTTCTGCTTCTTTCAGTCCTGTGCAGTAGCCCCTCCATACGAGACAGTGATGCAGCCTGTCAGAATGCTCTCCACAGTACAACTATAGAAGTTTTTGAGTGTACTTGTTGATATGCCAAATCTCTTCAAACTTCTAATAAAGTATAGTGGCTGTCTTGCTTGAACGAGCCAGAAAGAGCTTCTTCCCCCTGCCATTCGATTCGCAAATGGACATTGGACCCATGAACACTTCCTCACTTTTTAAATATATGTTATTTCTGCTTTTGCACGATTTTTAATCTATTAATTTCTAGGCTTTAATTAATTAATTAATTTTTTCTGCTGCTTTATTGTGTATTGCATTGAACTGCTGCTGCTAAGTTAACAAATTTCCCGACACATGCCGGTGATAATAAACCTGATTCAGATTACAGATAATGTGCACGTAGTAATATACAATAACTCCGTCAGGGACAGTCCCAAGCCCGCCTGCAAGAGGAGGAGGGTTGGGCATGTGGCCAGCAACCCCATCCTGTAAAAATCCAGAGCTAACAGAAGCTCCAAAGATCTCATCCTTGGGAAAGGAAGGACCTTCGCCTCAAGAACGTATGAAATTGTGTGGTGAAAGCAGAAAGGGCCAATCAACTTTCAGCCCAGGATAGAAGACTTGAGAAAGCTGGTGCCGGGGTGATGGGCTTGAGAAGAAGAATACACAATTCTAATGAGAAAAAAAACACACAGAAAAAAATTACCTGATGAGACTCATAAGCTTAATTAAAACTAGGTTATTAAAAAAAGTTAATAGAAATTTTTTTTTCATTTTGCAAGGATTGTAACGTACTATAGGTTCTTATTAGCAAGGGCATCAGAGATTATGGGAAGAAGACAAGAGAATGGGGTTGAGGGGGACAATAAGTCAACCATGATGGAATGGCGGTACGGACTATATGGGACAAATGGCCTAATTCTGCCCCAATGTCTTATGGTCTTATAATTCTAATGACACAGAATTACAGGGTTTTACAGTGGAGAAGGAAGCCACTCAGTCCACTGAGTCTCTCCATCTTGTTGAATGAACTAGCCACTCTGTTTCCTCACAAGTGTATTTTTTTTCTTTTTTGTATATAAATCACTTTTCCTTTATATAAATTGCACTGAATCGCTTCTACCATCCCTTCAAGTCTTACAAGTCGCTGAAAATTGTTCTCCCACTCACTGTTACTTTTGTCTATTTGCTTACATGTCCATCCTCTGACTACAACCTGCTACCATTAAAAGCTACTTCCCCTAATCTTCGCAATTACATGGACAAAGACAGCGGCCAAGTTTTAATGCCAGCACAGCAACTTCCCTTTCAGGCAGAATAATGATTATATTTCCATTTAGGAAGATGTGACTGATAAGCCCATCAGGACTTTCAGTGGGTTTTCAGACTTTATCACATTTGTGAGCAACAGTTAACATCTGCCCAAACACAAAGTACACTGCAGATGCTGTGGTCAAATCAACACATACAAACAAGCTGGATGAACTCAGCAGGTCAGGCAGCATCCGTTGAAATGAGCAGTCAACGTTTCGGGCCGAGACCCTTCGTCAGGACTGAAGGTCTCAGCCCGAAACATAGACTACTCATTTCAACGGATGCTGCCCGACCTGCTGAGTTCATCCAGCTTGTTTATACGTGTTAACATCTGCCCAAAATAGGTCCCAGAGTCTATGAAATCACAAAAGTGAATTATGGAAGAAGTTTACAATTCTTAGCTGTAACGAAATATACAGAGATAAATTGAGGACAAGTTTCTAGGCAATGAATTTCAGGTGGTTGGTGAACAAACCATAGGCAAAGTTTTCATTCTGAAAAAGACGGGCAGACTAAGTTTGAAGTATAGCTTTCAATTCTAGGTATTGCACCTCAGGAAACCTCGGCAGTTTCAGTGAGCAGGAAGTGAAAAGAGGAATATATGACAATTGTTAGTTGAAAATTGATTGATTAGTTCATCAGCAGAGACTAATAAAAAGGAATTAGTGTCAAGCAGTGTACTTCTCTCCTTGTCTGTGAAATAGGAAGTACACGATTCAGCAGTAAACCAAACTCCACTCAAACACGGCATTCAGGATATAATGTCCAAGCCCCAGGTGCTTTATTCTCACATATACAATTGAATTCGAGTAAAACTGAGATAGAACCTAAAAAATACCACAAGTACTTAACACAGATGTAACAAGAGAGCCGTGGATGGCGGTGAGCACTTGAGCAGAGTAACATCTAGAATTAATTTAAACTCAGACTCGAAATAAACAAGGCAACACAAACACAGTCCAAAGGTGAAATCACAAACATTAGTACTAGAAATGGAACTCCTATGATTGAGCACTGAGTGCAGAGGCCTTTACATGCAGACTTTCCACGAAGGAATGTGGCAGGCAATAATTGGCAGCTTGAGTTTTAAAATGACAGAGGCAACTGACCATACTTTGGAGAACTGGAGCACCAAAATTTCTGAAACTTGGATGCCGGCTGCTGTTCAGTTGGGACCATAACAGAACGCCCCTTCATCCTTTCCCCCCAACCCCCCACCACGGCTGGCTCCTGATGGCCCAGCACAATCAGAATGGTGCTGGTGAAAGTCTTCAATCAAGGTAGGGTCCAGAATGCCCTGTGAAGGAATCCTTCTTCTTTCTTCCGGACCATATCTCTCCCAATCATCCACAAAGCAGTGCCTTTTACCTTGAACAATGTGGATGTCCAGAAGTCACCGGACTGTGTAGGCGGGTTGTCCCTCAACAACTCTGGGAAGCGGAGGAGGCTTGGGAACTGGAGCCAAGGGCCGAGCACTCAAGGGCTTGAGGTGAGATATGTGAAATGTGGGATAAATCTGCATGGTGCTCAGAAATTGGAGATGATAGCTAACTGGGTTGACGAGTTGTAGGATTTTGAATGGTCTGATGTAACGAGGGGCCAACTTTCTGTATTCAACTCACATGAGGAGATCTCTAGTTGAGAGCCAGAACTGCTGACCTGGAAGAAGTGCTGATTTCTGTCCTCTCTGGCAGTTGGCCTGGTCTTGCAGTTGCTGAAAACAGGCCAACTACATCTCTCTCCCTTAACCCATTTCTGGCAACATCTCTGGCCCACTTGGACTGCTGATGGAACTCCCAAATCTGCTTTTTGTTCTGTGAACATTTGAAAGGGGACAGCCTGATAGATGAATGCTGAAGTGTGTTGTGCACAAGCTCTGCCCAGGACAGGCTGTCAATCCAGGTGGCAGGGTTCCCTCAGGCTAGACATCTCAGTGTTCTCGCTGGTTCTGGTTGAGCCTCTGCATTTGCCCATTGGTCAGCAGATGGAACCATGATAACAGACAGGCAGAGGTCCCAATGAGCTCACAAAAAGCCTTTCAAAACCTCGAGGCAAGCCATGGACCATGATCAAAGATGATATCCTGAAGAAAATTGTGAATCCTGAAGATGTGCTGTAACATAGCTTGGCGGTCTCTGAAGTCAATGGTAGTTTTGGAAGGGATAAGAAACACCGGGCTTTGGGGAATCGGCCTATGGTGACCATGATTACTGTATTACTCTGAGATGCCAGAAGACCAGTGCCAAACCCATGGAAATGTGGGACTATAGGGATGGGAAGAGGCTGAAGCAGACCTTGAGGCTGTGCTTGGGTTTCTTTATTTTGTGTGCTGACATCACACACTGAGACATAATACCAGACATGTTTAGTCATGTCTATCAAGTCTATGTTCCAGTGGATGGGCTGAGAATTATAGCTGATGGATTCTCTTCATTGTTCTTTTCCTCCTTGAGTGAAGGTGTATGGTCTTTGATTTTTTGATCCTGGGCAATAAGTAATCAGGAAGTTGGATGTATTAAAGAATAGGGACCAATGTACTCGCTTGGAATTTAGCCTCTTCACATTCTGGATGTAGGCTTGGTTTTTGTGGTTGTTCCATACCACAGGTGGATCCCTCCAACTAGTGCCTCCACTCCTCCAGGCTCAGTTTAACAAACAACAATTCACGATTACTGATGTCATAACCTGCCTCTACAGGCGAAAGGTGTCTCGAGTAGAAGGCACAGTCTCGAATTTGTGGTCCGAAGCAGGGTTGTTAGGACAATATGGCCCCTACTCCCACCTCCATTGTGGCAAACTCCACTACAGAAGGCAAGTCTGGGTCCAGTGGAACGAGAATAGATGCAGGCATGAACCTTCTCCAAAATCCACCGGGGTCCAACGGAAGGGCGCAGTAGATTTCTTGGTGAGATTGGCGTGTGGTGCCAGCACTGAATTGAAGTTTGAGTGAACCATCTGTAAAAGTTGGCAAAACTTGGAAACAGCTGGAGTTGTCTCATGGAGGTGGGTTGCCGTCAATTCTGCACGGTCTCGCTTTTAACGGGGTCCATTTGTAGGCTGCAATTAAATATTTTAAAAAAACAAGGAAGGAGACTGTAGATACATGGAATTGGCTCTTCTTGAGTTTTTGAGAATTGTTGATTTTTGAAAAGCCACTGTAGATTCCACCAGATATGTTGGACGTGTTCTTGAGTGGACCGGGGAATAAGTATATTGTCTAGGTAGACAAAGACAAAGTGGTTTCAGATCTCCTGGAGCACACCATTGAGGAAGGCTTGAAATATTGCTGGAGCATTTGTGAACCTGAAAGGCATGACACGATATTCGTAGTGGCCCGTTGGTGTGTTGAATGCTTTTTCCATTCATCTCCCTCACAAATGCGGATAAGGTTGTAGGTGCTACGAAAGCCCAATTTGGTAAATATTATAGCTCCCTGGAGAGTCTCAAGGGATGTGTACATGAGAGAGAGAGGATACTGTTTTTAACAGTGATTTTACTTAGCCTCCTATAGCCTATGCTAGGCCTTAGTCCACCATCCTTCTTGGTGATGAATAAAAACCCAGCCACAGTGGGAGATGTGAATAGAACCAGGGGCCAGAGCTTCTTGGATGTAGTCCTCAGTGGCTTTTTTCCCTGGGACCAATAGAGAACAGAGCTGTCTCCAAGGAGGACGAGTACCCAGTTGTAGATCGATGGAGCAGTCGTAGTCTCAGTGAGGTGGGAGGGTGGTGGCCTTTTCCTTGCTGAAGACTTCCAGCAGGTCTGAATATTCTGGAGCTACTCCAGACAAATCAGATGAACTGGGGTTACAGGTGGAAAGTTCTAAGGGTAACTTGGAAGACATGTCAGAAGGTGTCTTGAGCACCTTTTGGAGGCATTTCTTTTTGCACTGGTTGACCAGCTCAGAACAACAGCAATAATCTAATTGACTCTCAGGTTGTGGGATGACAGTTTAGGATGACCCAGAATGAAAGGTATTTATGCAAAGTGAATGACATGGAGCTGGATTGATCCACATGCTGGCCAATCTTGAGCTTGAGCGGAAATGTTTGGTGGTTGATCTGCCATGGGCACCAAAGGTCGTCCATCCAGGGCCATGGCTGGTTGAGATGTAAAAAGGGAATTTTCAATCTTTTGGCCAATCCGATGTCCAAAAAATTCCCCACTGCACTGGAGTCAATAAAGGAGTCTAGGGAATGTTTTTGGTCTTCCCGTGAAAGTGACATGGGAAACTCCATTCTGGAAGGAGCTGAACCAAGAGAGAGGCTAGCAACTGTCACAGCCCTCCCTACACTGGACATCTCTGCCATTTCCTGGCAGCTTGGGACAAGAGGTCTGATAATGCCAGGCCTCTCCATAGTAAATGCAGCAACGCTCCCTCCTTTTCTCTTTCATCTCAAGAGAGCCTGGTCCGGCCTGCTTGCATGGGATTGGTGGTGGTCGAGGAGGAGTCCTAGCCGGGGGAATAGGAGAGGACAGAGGATAGACAGGGGTAGAGTCCCCTCGGAATAATCATCTTCGTCTATGCCTTCTCCCTTCCATTAATTGGTTATCGAGTCGTATTGCCAGTTCCTTAAGACTCTCTAGATCTTCAGCTGGTTCTTGGGCAGCAAGGACATCCTTTAGCCTGTCACTCCATCTCTTACGGAATAGAACGGTTAGTACTTCCATTTTCCAATTGCAAGGTACAAAATTCTATGAAATAATCAGCCACAGACCAATTCCCCGGCACAAGTTGAGGAACTTTATCACAGACCTGTGTCCTCTGGGGTGATAGAGCACCCTCCTCAAAGCCTCTGAAAAGAGATCAGCACAGGTTCAAATGGATGACTCCTCTCCCAGAGTATGGTGGCTCAGACAAGGACTCTTCCAGTATGGAGTAAGATGATTTACTGTGTTCTGATGGGAACATGGATGGCTGTAACTTTAAGGCCAAGGAGCACTGTATCAGAAATCCTTGGCGTGCTTCTGCATTACCATTGTACTACTTAGGAGCTGATAGATGTGGCGATCCCTCATGAGCATTGATGGATTCTCCTGCTTGAACATGCCCAAAAGTTACATCCATTCCGGCTGATCCTGGATCCTGCCTCCTGGAGTTGGAGAGCATCTGAAGAGTGGAGAGAATCTCCTGAAGCACGTTATCGTGTCTGCCTACAGTTGCTCCCTAGTAGGCCAATGCGGTTTGCATACATTCATACTCATGATGGCTCATTTGTGCTATGACTAGAGAGCTATGGATGGTGGTGAACCCAAGTGCAGAGTAAGGACACAGACACAGACACAAACACAGTACTAGTAATCAAAGTCATACAATTGACTACCGAGTGCTTCGGATGATGCTTTTAAGTACAGGCTTTCCATGAAGGAATGTGGCAGGCAGCAATTGGTAGTCTAAGTCTTAAAAGGAGAGTGGCAGCTAACCATACTCCAGGGAATTAAAGCACTGAAACTTGGATGCCTGTCACTGTTCAGTCAGGACCATGACAGCAGCAAAGTTATGTCAATTAAGTCCCACATTCATAAGAAATTTGGAATATATGAAGCTAGATTTATATGTAAAATATCCAAAAATTGTACACAACATGGGTAAACAAAGTTTTGAAGTATGCAAATAGATTAATGTCATGTAAGCATTCCTTAGATTACAAAGGCTGGTCAAACACTATACTAATAATCAGGAATAAACTTTTACATAATAATGATACAAAATCTGGCTCAGATAACATTCTCTTTTATGAACTGAAGCAACACTTTCAGATGATGATTTTGATGGCGCAAACAAAAGGAAGATCACACAGAATTGTGTATATGCTCTTGAGTCTGACTGAAAACTCTACTAAAAACAAAATGTCTGTCCTCCTGTTGAGGTCCAACTCAATTTCAAAATAAAAGTCAGTGGAGCTATAGTTAACAAATAAAAGTCTGAACGAGTGGAGTGGCCATTGTTGAAGTGGACCTATGTTAGAGTGAGGAATTGAGGCATTGGCTCTGAAGTCTTCGGCAAGAAGAAGTGGAGGAAATGCAAGAAGACACAGGTGAAGTCCTGATTCTTATCCTATTGCACATTTAGAGCAGTGGGAGTAGCATTCAGAACAGTGGTGTACTCCTCTTGCAGGAAATGGGTAGTCAGGGAGTTCTCCAGTGCACCTGATAGCTATATTCGCTGCAGCCCCTTACAGACTGTGTTAGAGAACTGATGCTAGAGCTGAATGACCTACAGATCATTTGAGAAACTGAATGGTTAATAAACAGGAGTTACAGGGAGACAATCATAACTAGATAACTGGGCAACTGTCAGGACAGGGAAAGGGTTTAACCCGTCAGTCCTGTGACAATTCTCCTTTGTATACTGCTTTGGATTTTGTTGGGTGGTGGGGGGGGGGGGGGAAGCAATCTACCAGTGGAAAGCCACAGGTGGCAGTCTCTGGCAATAAGACTGAATCTATGTCTCAGAAGGTTAGAGGGAAGTGGAAAATGTGGTAGTGACAAGAGATTTGTTGACTAGGGAAACATGCAGGCGATTCTGTGTGCAAGAATAAAACTCCCACATGGTAGGTTGACTTCCAAGTGCCAGTGTCTTACAAACGTTTGTAGATCAAGAGCACAGAGTTCTTCAGGGGAAGAATGAGAGGCCATAAGACATGGTCCACATCAGTACCAGGTAATGAGGTCCTACAAAGTGAGTTCAGGAGTTAGGTGCTAAGTTAAACGACAGGACATCCAGGGTGGTGATCTCAGGATTGCTACCTGTGCCATGTGCAACTGAGGCCAGAAATATAATTTACATGTGGCTAAGGAGATGGTGCAGTGGGGAGGGCTTCAGATTTTTGGATCATTGGGCTTTCTTCCAGGGCAGTTGAGATCTGTAGAAATGAATAATTTGCTTCTAAAGGGGGAGCATTATCCTTGCAGAAAGGTCAGTTCTCCTTGGGGGGGGAAGGGATGTCTGAACTACAGCTGCAGGGAGAGGGTGTAGTCAAAAGTGTGGCAGACTAGTAAGTTGGATGGCTGTGGGGAAAGTAGATGTTAAGCATATCAAGCAGTAGTAAATCAAGACAACTGGACTTGCCGTGTTGTCTAGATGTTTTGCCACTCATCTGAGAAGCTTATTCAGATCTGATCCATGGTGGGCAGTTTTCCACCATGGATCAGAACTGAAGAAGCCTCTCGGATGAGTGGCGAAACATCCTTTAGACAACACGGCAAGTCCAGTTGCCTTGATTTACTACTGCTTGATATACAATGATCTGGATGACTGAGAACCTTCATAGACATAGATGTTCAAAAGGCAGAAGCCGACTCTTTGATGAGCATTGTGGGGTTACTGGTCTGAGGGTCATCTATTTCTGTGCAAGGAGTTTTGTAGATAAGGCATATGGAATTATGATATTGTGGCCGTTATTGAGACTTGCTTTCAGGAGGGAAGGTCAGGAGGCTCACTCTCCTGAGGCTCTGATTTTTTAGACATGATAGAGAGGGAGATATTAAAGGGGGAGGGGTGCTATTACTTGTCAGGGAAAATGTCACAGCATTGTTCAAACAGGACAGACTGGAGGGCTTGTCTACTGAGAGAATATGGGTGGAATTGAATAAAAATTAGGGATAGCCATGTTAATGGGACTATATTATAGTCCTCCCAAAAGTTAATGGAGATTAGAGGAAAAGATTTAGAGAGGGATAGCAGACAGTTGCAAGAAATATAAGATTTTGACAGTAGGTGATTTTAACTTTCCACACATTGAGTGGGATTCCCACACTCCAAAGAGATTAGATGGGATAGAGTTTGTCAAATGTGTTCAGGAAAGTTTCCTTATTCATTATGTAGAGACCTCTTTAGAGAGAGTGCAGTACTAGTGGTAGTAGAGGGTTGCCTTTCTGAATAAAGGTCTATGGTTACTGGTGTGCCATACTAATCAGTGTGTTTTATGATCTACAGTATATTAATGATTTAGATGATAATGTGTTAAATTGGATCAGCAAATTTGCAGATTACATCAAGATTGGGGGTATAGTGGACAGCGCAGAAGGTTAGCAAAGCTTGCAGTGGGATTTGAACCAGCTGGAAAAATGAGCTGAAAAATGACAGTAGGATTTTAATGGAGACAAGTGTGTGGTATTGTACTTCGTGTGACAAACTGGCCTGAAGCTTATATAGTGACTGATTGTGGTCTGAAATGTGTGGTAGAACAAAGGGATCTCAGTACACAGATTCATAATTCCTTCAAAGTGGTATCACAGGTCAATAGGGCCATTAAATGAGCTTTTGGTACAACAACAGCCTTCACATCTTAATGTCTTTAAAAATTAAAATTTAATTTTAACTTGCCTATATTTTAAATGTATAGTCTTGTTACTTGTTACTTAAAGAAGCACATATATTACTAAATCACAAATTTGTTTATTTTAAAAATATTTTGATAACTGTATTTCAATATAATTAGTTTATTTTGTATATTTAAATGCATTATTCTGAGAAGGAGTTCAGATTTCTCTGGTTTGCCAAAGGGAACCATGGCATAAAAAAAGGTTAAGAACTCCCAGTCTGGAGGCTTACTTTTCATTATCTTATTTCTCTCCCTCTGTCAAATATTTTCCCAACAACCTGTATCTCATTTGACAGTAAATTTACCTCCCCTCCCCTTTTTTATTTACTCTTCTTCTCAATTATTCATCTCATTACCTGAAAGAAAATTCTTGGTTCAGGAGCTGATTTCTTTGCTCACTCAAGTCCTGAAGTCAAATGGCCCTTACAGTGCTGTTGTCAGCTTGCTCTTTCGTAAGCGTGAAGAGGAGAATGTATTGATACAGAATCAAATTTAACCGATCAGACATGCTGTGAGATACCCCACTGTAGCGAAGCCTGGCCAATTTTACACTGCAGCTCAGACCAATGCTTCCTACATTCTGATATTTCTACACTTCACAAAAGCTGTTTGTAGTCATAACTAATTAGACAGTTTAGTAATTACTACTTCCTTGATACATAGGATGTTATTACTTTCATGCTTAATGAGGAACTGTGCTTTTCCAGTGAATATTTGACTGTTAAAAGAGTCTGCTGGGGTAACCAGCAGGATGTCATAATATTAATGGGACTAACTTGCAGGTGGCAATTCCTCTCTTAGGAGGATTCCAAGGTCAGGAAACATGTGGAGAGGGGAACTGTGATTATGCCATTCTTCCTGAAATTAGGAGCAGCCAAAGGAAAACTAAAACTGTCTAAACTTATTTCCATCGAGTTTTGATCCTAGAACAAACCTGCACTATTTTATCTGCATTCTGCAGTGATGAAAACCACAATAATAGGGCATGAGTTCAGTGCGCAGTTTGATGTAGAATAAAAAGAACAAAGTACTAAATGGAATAGAAGTCGACTAAGTTAAGAAAAAGTAATTCTGTTCATGATCTAAGAGCATGTAATTCCTGAAATTGTAAACTAGATCTTACTTAACTCGTTTTTACTATGGTGAGATCAGTTGCAAAAGCAAAAAACATGTATGTTTCTTGTTTTCCAATATTAACCCCAGGAAGCGATTAAACATGGAATATATTACAGATTTTCAAAGATGTGTTCATCTGCGTGCTTAAGCACCAGGTAAGTGATTTGTCTGGATCATAACTGTTTCTGTCTTAGAAAAATGCTAAATCTCAATTTTTGTGAATTGAAAACTTGAAGAGAAATTAAAGAAAAGGCATCGATATGAATTAGATCACAGCTCATCTGTGATAGCAAATAATGGAATAACACTAAGGGTTTAAAAGGCTTCCACTTCTGTGAATGTAACAAGAAAATGTTGCAAGAAATCAGAGCAATAAGATACATCTTATTCCAAAGGTCTGCAATATTTTCTTGAATATATCCACCCAGTAAGCACAAGCATCATTAGAGCTTTCTGAATACTGATGAATTCAAAGTTTCTTCATACTTACAGCCAAGGCCAATGTGCTAAATGCCTTTTTCACCATCATATCCACTTGTGATGCCACTTTCAGCAACGACCATAAGACCAGAAGACACCAGAGCAGAATTAGTCCACCTGGCCCATCGAGACTGCTCCGCCACGGCTGATCCATTTTTAAAAATCTCCTCCTCAACCCCACTTCCTGACCTTCTCTGCGTAACCTTTGATGCCATGTCCAAACAAGAACCTATCAATCTCTGCCTTAAATACACCCAATGACCTGGACTCCACAGCTGCATGTGGCAACAAATTCCACAAATTCATCACCCTTTAGCTAAAGAAATTTCTCCGTATCTCTGTTTTGAAAGGGCACCCCTCTATCCTGAGGCTGTTCCCTCTTGTCCTAGACTCTCCCACCATGGGAAACATCCTTTCCACATCTACTCTGTCTAGGCCTTTCAGCATTCGAAAGGTTTCTATGAGATTCCCCCTCATCCTTCTGAATTCCAGTGAGTACAGATCCAGAGCCATCAAACGTTCCTCGTATGATAACCCTTTCATTCCTGGAATCATCCTTGTGAACCTCCTCTGGACCTTCTCCAATGCCAGCACATCTTTTCTAAGATGAGGGGCCCAAACCAGTTCACAATACTCAAGGTGAGGCCTCACCATTGCCTTATAAAGCCTCAGCATCACATCCTTGCTCTTGTATTCTAGACGTCTTGAAATGATGCTAACATGGCATTTGCCTTCCTCACCACCGACTCAACCTACAAGTTAAGCTTTAGGGTGTTCTGCACAAGGACTCCCAAGTCCCTCTGCATCTAAAATTCCTGGATTTTCTCCCCCATTTAGAAAATATTCTGCACATTTATTTCTACTGCCGAAGTGCATGACCATGCAAGAAATGAAAATCTCTTGCCCATTCTCCTAGCTTGTCTAAGTCCTTCTGCATCCTACCTGTTCCTCAACACTACCTGCCCCTCCACCAATCTTCGTATTAACTGCAAACTTCACAACAAAGCCACCTCTTCCATTATCTAAATCATTGATATACAGCATAAAAGAAATGGTCCCAACACCAACCCCTGTGAAACATCACTAGTCATGGGATCCAACCAGAAAAAGATCCTTTTATTCCTACTCGCTGCCTCCTACCAATCAGCCAATGCTCTAATCATATTGGTAACTTTCCTGTAATACCATGGGCTCTTAACTTGGTAGGCAGCCTCATGTGTGGCACCTTGTCAAAGGCCTTCTGAAAGTCCAAATATAAAACATCGACTGCATCCCCTTTATCTATCCTACTTGTAAGCTCCTCAAAGAATTCCAATATGTTTGTCAGGCAGGATTTTCCCAGAAAGAAACCATACTGACTTTGTATTATCTTGTCCTGTGACACCAAGTACTCCATCACCTCATCCTTAACAATTGACTCTAACAGCTTTCCAACCACTGAGGTCAGGCTAACTGGTCTATAATTTCCTTTCTGCTGCCTTCCTCCTTTCTTAAAGAGTGGAGTAAAATTTAGAATTTTCCAGTCCTCTGGCACCATGCCAGAGTCCAATGATTTTTGAAAGCTCATTTCTAATGCCACCACAATCTCTAATGCTGCCTCTTTCAGAACCCTAGGGTGCAGTTCCTCTGGCCTGGGTGACTTATGTACCTTTTTGAGCACCTTCTCTCTTGTAACAGTAACTGCACCCACTTCTTTTCCTTCTTTCTCTACAACATTGGGCATACTGATAGTGTCTTTCACAGTGAAAACTGACGCAAAATACTTATTGAGTTCATCAGCCATTACCTTGTCCCCCATTATTATTTCTCCTGCCTCATTTTTTAGTGGTCCTATAACCACACTTATTTCTCTTTTATTTTTAACATACTTGAAAAAACTTTACTATCCACTTTGATATTATTTGCTAGCTTGCTTTCATATTTCATCTTTTCCCTTCTAATGATTTTTTTTAGTTGCTCTCTGTTGGTTTTTAAAAACTTCCCAATCCTCTATCTTCCTGCTAATTTTTGCTTTGTTCTATGCCCTTTCTTTTATTTTTTATAATAGCTTTGACTTCCCTTGTCAGCCATGGTTGTACTATTTTACCATTTGAGTATTTCTTCATTTTGTAATACCCAACTACAACTGTCCTTCAGCACAATTCAGTGATGGCCACAACATCATACCTGGCAATCTGTAATATATACTTGCACTCCTAAGACCTTCTGTTCCATAAAATTCGCAGAGCACTAACATTCATTGTATAAGTCCAATGCTGGATGATCTTCCAAAATACAATTTCTCATTTATCTGGATTGAAAACCACTTGCTCACAAACCTAGCTGATCAAGAACCCCAGTAACTTTTCATAACCTTCTACAGTATCTACCACACTGGCTATTGTTTTAGAATGTAATCAATTAATATTCTAAATCTGGTTTAAGCTTTTGTTTTTATTCATTTTTAATGTGTTTACGTCTGGCATCCATTGTTCGGTTAGACCATAGCCTTTGGCACACAGTGTGTTAGGGTCAGCTAAAAGCTTTTTTCTCCAGAACCTTCTTCAAGGCAGAAAACAATCCTTAGTGTCAACATGCCAATGAAATGAAGCTGGATATGCTCACTGTTGCCTTGGTTCTTGACAATGTCAATATTTATTTATTTCTTAAGAGATACAGTGTGGAACAGTGTCTTTGGGTCAGCAACCCACATTGCTTAACCCTAGCCAAATCATGAGACAATTTAACCTACTAACAGGTACATATTTAGATTGTGAAAGAAAACCAGAGAAGCCAGAGGAAACCCATGTATTCCATGGGGTGGACCTGCAAACTCCTTACAGAGGATGCTGGGATTGAATTCTGAACTCTGACATGCTGAGCTGTAATAGTGCCACTCTAATTGCAATGTTACCATAGTGCCCATATTGGGGTCTAGCAGGGCCCACTTTGCACATTCATCTCCATAGTAGGCTTCCTTCTTGCTATGTATATTTGACCTTTGTTATATGCTGTGACTACTTCCATTGGGACATAAGCCAACTCTGCCCTAGAAATGTGCCAAAACTTGGTCTATCAACATAAATAAGTAGAACAGTTGCAGAACAAAACAAGACAATTTGTTTTCTGCATTGTATCATTTTGTAACAGGAACTCCTTTCAGTTCCATTCTCTGATTACTTCACTGTAACCCAACAATTTATTTCCCTTGACGAATTTATCTATCTCCTTTTTTAAAGCCATAATCAAATTTGTTTCCACCACCTTCTCAGGCAATGCATTATAATTATACTTTATTTCTGAGTAAAGAAATATTTGCTTCTGTCAACTTCAATTCTTTTTCCTATCATATTAGATCTGCTTCCAAACCTTCCTGCCCAAGGGATTAGCACCTCGTTGAGATTTGCTTTACCTAAGACCTTTATGGCCTTTAATCAAATCCCCTTTCAGGCTTTCTATTCTAATGAAAACCACCACCAGCTCTTTCAATTTATACACATGACTGAAGCGCCTCATCCTTGAAACCATTCTAGTTAATCTTTATTCCTCCATCTATGAGACCTTTGTATTCTTCCTAACATATGGTGCCCACAATTAGAAAAAACAATGCTATATAATGGGCAGCACAAGAGAGACTCCAGATGCTGGAAACCTGGATTAACGCATGCAGAATACTTGAGGAACGCAGCAGGTCAGGCCTCATCTATGGAAGGAAATGAACAGTCAGCCTTTTGGGTTGAAGTGGTTTATCAGGACTGGAAAGGAAGAGGGTAAAGCCAGAACAAAGGGAGAGGAGGAGTGGGAGGAGAACATGCTGGCAAGTGATATGTGAATCCAGATGTGGAATGAGGAGGCACTGCAGATACCCACCGGCATTTTGTGTGTCTTGGGCAAACCAGGTTCAACAAAACACCCTTGTGCTGCAATCTGTGTCTCTGTTTTGAAGCTGAAGATTACAAAGCTTTATTAGCTCAGCCTGCCAACCAAATCCAAAGATTTATGTACGTATACTTACATAAACAAATGAGTAAAAACAAAAACTTAAATCACATTTAGAACAATAATTCATTAAGTACTTAAATAATAGGTAGTGTTGTAGATACTGTAGAAGGTAATGGACAATTACAGGGTGTAATTCTGGCAAACACCCCTCAGATTATATTGTTTCTCCTCATTCTTCCCACCAATATGCATCATTTCTCATTCTCTACATTAAATATCATCATTGAATGTCTACCCATTCTACCGTACGATCTACATACCCTTAAAATCTTTCACCATCCACCTCTCTGCTTACCACACATCCAAGCATAGTGTCATTTACCAAGTTTGAAGTTATACCTTACAAGCTCTGGTCCATTAGTATACCTCTAACTGCAGAGAAACCAGAACATGAGCAGTGCATCACAGTACAAGCCCTTCAGCTCACAGTGTTACGCTGACCTTTTAACCTACTCGAATATCAATCTAACCCTTTCCTTCCACATAGTCCTCCATTTTTCTTTTATCCACTGCATATCGAAGAGTCTCTTAAATGCCCCTAATGTATCCACCTCTACCACCATACATGGCAGAACATTCCACACGCCCACCACTCTGTGTATATTTTTTTTAAAAATTCCTCTCTCAGTCCTGACGAAGGGTCTTGGCCATGAAACGTCGACGGTGCTTCTCCCTATATATGCTGCCTGGCCTGCTGTGTTCCACCAGCATTTTGTGTGTGTTGTCTGATATCCTGGCTTTTCTTTCCTCTAATCACATTAAAACTATGTCTTCTCCCATCAGCCATTTCTGCTCTGGGAGAAAAATGCTGGCTGTCCACTCTGTCTATGTCTCTTATCATCTTACGCACTTCCATCAAGTCACCTCTGATCCTCCTTTGCTCCAAAGAGAAAAGACGTAGCTCAGTCAACCTTTCCTCATAAGACATGCTCTCTAATCTAGACAATGTTTAGTAAATCCCCTCTGCACCCTCTCTAAAGCTTCCACATACTTCCTATAATGAAGTGACCAGAAATGAACACAATACTCCAAGTGTGATTTGACCAGAGTTTTAGAGAGCTGCAATCTTACCTCACAGCCTTTGAGCTTAATCTCCAAACTAATGAATCCTAACACACCATACACCCTCTTAACAATCAACTTGCATGGCAACTTTGGCAGATCTATGGATGTGGACCCCAAGATCCCTCTGTTCCTCCACACTAAGAATCCTGTCATTAACCTTGCACTCTGCCTTCAAGTTCATCATTCCGATGTGTATCACTTTTCCAGTCACACTTGAACTCGATCTGCCACCTCCCAGCCAGCTCTGTATCCTATTCATGTCCTGTTATAATCTTCTACAACTTTCAACACAGTCCACAATACCACCAACCTTTGTGTCATCTGCAAACTTGCGAACCCTCCCCTTCACTTCCTCATCCAAATCATTAATAAAAATTACAAAGAACTGGATTCTCTGCAAAACAGCATTTGTCACCAACCTCCAGACAGAATATGCTCCATCTACAACCATTCTCTGCCTTCCGTGGGTAAGCCAATCCTGAATCCATGCACAAACAAGGGAAAATCTGCAGATCCTGGAAATCCAAGCAATACACACTAAATGCTGGAGGAACTCAGCAGGCAAGGCAACATCTATGGAAAAAAGTACAGTCAACTGTACATTTTTCTAGAGATACTGCCTAGCCTGCTGAGTTCCTTCAGCATTTTGTGTATGCTGCCTGAATCCATGCAGCCAAAGTTTCTTTGCATGCGATGCCCCCTGACTTTCTGTATGAGCCCACCATGGAGAACCTTGTCGAATTCCTTACTAATATCCATATAGAGCACATTTACTGCTCTACCTCCATCAATTTGATCTGTCACATCCTTGAAGAATCCAATCAGGCTTGTGAGACATGACCCGCCCCTCAAAAAGCCATGTTGACGAATCTTAGACTATACTTTCTTCCGTCTTGGAAAGTAGGCATTCAACAACACTTCCTGTTAAAATAAGGGTCACAAAAATTTACATCACAGGGAATGGAAAGAGGCCAGTGCTTTTTGAGATTTTGTCTTAAAATCACAGCTGTGAGAAACAAAACAGAAAATGCCAGAAAGATTTAGCCAGTCAACCAACATCCGTGGAAGAGAAATCGAGTTAATACTTCAGGTGTGATAGATAGATAGATAGATAGATAGATAGATAGATACTTTATTCATGTGTTTACTTCATCTGCAGTTTTTGATTTTCACACGCTGCGAGAATGAACATGAGCTCACACAGAGGCCGTGAATAAGCTCCAGATATACTCATAGATTGTGGATTAATGAACTCTGTGCCCAAAAATCACAAAGATCTCGGGTCTTCGGGCCCACGGCGAATGACCACTGGAGGCATTCTCTGTCAAAGCTATAGGACATGAAAAATGAAATAATAACATTGGTAGCAGTGAGGACTCTTCCCAAAAGCACACATTAAGGAATACCTTTGCCGGCAGTATAAAAAAAAGAAAACTTCTTCAGTCGCTGCAAATGTCAAATATATCATGAAAATTCTCAACAAGAGAAAATCTGCAGATGCTGAAAATCCAAGCAACGCACACAAAATACTACAGGAACTCAGCAGGCCAGGCAGGGTCTATGAAAAAGAGTAAACAGCTGACATTGAGGGCCGAGATGCTTCATTGGGGCAGGAGAAAAAGGGTGAGAAGTCAGAATAAGAATGTGGGGGGAAGAGATGAAGAAATACAAAGAAACGGGAATGGGGAATGCTGAGGAGGGAGTGGACAAAGGAATTGAGAGAAGGGGATGGCATTTTTACAAGTAACAGGGTGGGAAGAGATATAGTCCAGGTAGCTGTGAGAATCAGTAGGTTTATAAAAGATGTCAGTAGATCAGCTATCTCCAGAGATAGAGACAGAGATCAAGAAAGGGTTCAAAAAGGTTCAAAGGTTCAATTTAATGTCAGACAAATGTATACAATATAAATCCTGAAATGCTTTTTTTTTGCATAAAACATCCACGAAAACAGAGATTTGCCTCAAAGAATGAACGACAGTTAAACGTGAGAACCCCAAAGTCCCCCCTCAGCTCCCCCCTCCCGTGCGTAACTGGCAGCGAGCAGCAAACCCCTCCTCCCCCCACTGGCAAAACAAAAAGTGCACCCGCTACTGAGCACAAGTGTGGGCTAAGTGATAGCAAAGACACAGACCTTCCAAAGACTATCGCAATTCATCCGGCATTCAGCAACCCACAAGTTCTCCCTCTCCCTAGTAAGGAAGAGGAAGCTGTCCCCCATTTTCACAGTGAGCGGGAGACATAACAACAACCCGCTGGTTTACAATGTTAAAAAAGTCCGTTTCGTCACTTTTAATGAGCTCTGTGCCCAAAGATCGCAAAGATCTCGGGTCTTCAGGCCCACAGTGAAAGATTTTCTGGCCTCCCCCGACACAGGAGTCTCCTGTTGTGACACCGACCCTCAATCCGTCCACCTCCAGAGCCCCGAGATCTCAGGCTTCCAAACACTAGGATGCCTCTCAGGCTGGCCCCTTCACGTGCCAAACATCGGCTGGTCCTGAAACCCCTAGAACGGGTCCCATTCCTGCAAAGAACCAAAGGCAGCGTGTAACTCCATGTCAGGGTCTTCAAAAGAACCCTGAAAGGGAAAAATAAAGATATTGAAGATGGAGATAGAGCTGTTTCCAAAGATGCAAGCAAAGGAATCTCCGTTTAGCACCATTTTAACTCTGCCTCCGTCTCTGGGAGGGGGGGGGGTGGTTTGTTGGAAATGGACCAGGTAAATTTGAGGGCATGGTGGAAGCTGGAGGCAAAGTGGATAAAGCGGTCACAAAGGTAGCATAGGAAAAGTTGGGGAGTGATATCAGTGTTGGCTTGGAACATAGACTGTTGCACATAGCTGACAAAAAGGTAGGCATAGCTGGAACCCATGTGAGAGTGCATGTCTACATCTTTTGTTCGAAAGAAGTGGGAGGAGCTGAAGGAGAAATTATTGAGAGTGAGAACCAGTTCCACCAGAGGGAGAAGTGTGGTGGTCGAGGAAACTTGTTGGTTCTGGTGTCCAGAAAGAAACGGAGAGCTTTGAGGCCTTCCTGGTGGGGGATGGAGGTGTATAGGGACTGGTCATCTATTGTGAAAGTAAGTTGGAAACTTTAAATCATTGAAAAGATCAAGAGCGTGTGAAGTGTCATGAATGTTGTAGGTAGAAGGAGACAGCTTTTTTACTGATATCTTTTATAAACCCACTGATTTTCACAGCTACCTGGATTATACCTCTTCCCACCCTGTTACTTGTAAAAATGCCATCCCCTTCTCTCAATTCCTCTGTCTCCACTGCCTCTGCCTTCAGGATGAGGCTTTTCATTTCAGAACTAAGGAGATGTCCTCCTTCTTCAAAGAAAGGGCTTCCCTTTCTCCACCATTAACACTGCCCCAAACAATCCTTCCAGGTGAGGTGACTTCACCTGTGAGTCTGTTGGGGTCATCTATTGTATCCGATACTCCAGGTGTGGCCTCCTGTATATCGGTGAGAACAAAGGTAGATGGAGAAACCGCTTCACTGAGCACCTACACTCCACCAGAAAAAGACAGAATCTCTCAGTGGCCACTCATTTTAATTCTTCTTCCCATTCCCATTCCAACATGTCAATACTGCTGCAATGAGATCACACTCAGTCTGAAGGAGCAACACCTTATATTCCATTTGTGTAGCCACCAACCTGATGACATGAACATCAATTTCTGAAACTTCATGTATTGCCCTGCCCTCCTCTCCCTCACCATCCCCCATTCCCATTTCCCTCTCTCACCTTATCTCCTTACCTGCCCATCACCTCCCTCTGGTGTTCCTCCCCCATCCCTTTTTTCCATGGCCTACTGTCCTCTCCTATCAGATTCTTCCTTCTCCAGCCATTTATCTCTTTCACCAATAGACTTCCCAGCTCTTTACTTCACCCCTCCCCCTCTCCTGGCTTCACCTATCACCTGCCACCTTGTGCTTCTTCCTTCCCCCCCCCCCCCCCCACCTTCTGACTTCTCATCTTTTTTCTCCAGTCCTGATGAAGGGAACATGGACTGTTTACTCTTTTCCATTGATGCTGCCTGGCCTACTGAGTTCCTCCAGAATTTTGAGTGTGTTGGTAAAAATTCTCAGTAGGTATTAGGGATCACCAATGAAGACAGAAACTGTTAATGTTTTGGTTGATGACTGTTCAAGTTAAGCTAGAGGAAAGCAAATAGGGAATGGAGAAGAAAACAAATCAGAAGGCCTGTGTAAAGTGGAAAGCAATAGAGATTAAATAACAACAAAGGTTAATGGTGAAAGGCAATTGAGTTGTTATTGACAAGTCTGGATTCCTTTATATTCATTCTTGATCATCACATGGAAATAGCAGGACACGTGTAATGGGTCCAGTGAGATAACATCACCAACATCTCTTCATTTTCTCTGCGTCAGGCCTTTCTGCAGCATCTCCAGAGCTTGATGAATTGCTTCTCCCAGGCCTGCAAGGAATTTAGTCTATCAGCCTGAAAAAGACAAATGTCTAGGGACAAGATATGGAGGCATCTCCATTCATTAAAATTAATAACTACAAACTTGATGTTGTTAATCAGTTCACATATCTTGGATTCATCATCAGTGACAACCTCTTCTTTCCTGCAGAAATTGACAAGCGCATTGGGAAGTCTGCAACAACTCTAGCCAGCCTCACCACATGAGTCCGGGAGAACTCCAAACTCGCAGTCAAAACAAAGATGGCAGTGTACAAGCTTGTTTCACCAGTACACTGCTGTACAGCAGCGAGACCTGTACAACGTACCATAACCTGGAGAGAAGGCTCAACACCTTCCACTTAAGGTGCCTTCACACACCTTGGGCATCTCCTGGAGAGACAGATGCTGAGGTTCCCTTTCAAGCCACCCTCCTTAGCATTTAGACCCTGCTCAGGCTGCGTAGGCCAGGCTCACTGGACTATGCCTGCCACATGCAGGATGGCCACATCCCAAAAGGCATCCATGGTGAGGTGGCTTTGGGCAAGAGAAGCAATGGCTACCAGCAACTGTGCTACAAGGATGTTGGCAAGCAGGACATGAAGGCACGGTGGACATTAACATTGAGTCCTGAGAGGAACCTGTAGCCGACCACACCAGATGGAGAAGCACCCTGAAAGAGCACCTTCTGTCAGTCAAGGAAATATTCCTGAGAGCAGCAGAAGACAAAAAGGCCCCATAAAAAGGCATGCTGAATCTCCAGCAGAGCTGAGGCCACTTAAAGATGCGACTTTTGCAATAGAAAATGCCACTCTCATTGATCTCATCCCCCACGGACAGCATTGCAGCAACAACATAGATAGCTAGGATGCAACGTCCATGTCGACCTCAATCAACAGGGTGACACACAGGGCCTGTGTCCTTCACAACTCATATGAGGGCAGTTTTGTTCTTACTCTAAGGGTTCTGTCTGAGTGAGCTCCGGATCTTTTGAATATAGCCTTCTTCAGCTAGTCCTGTTTTAACCTGTACGCTTTCCCTAAGAAATGCTTTTTTTTCCTTAAGCCCATCAGCAACTCCCTGGTACTAAATGCCATTCCTTCCCTAACACAAGCACAGTGCATACCCTCCCAACATCAATAATGAGCTTGAGTCTTGCACCCACCCTTGCCGTTTCCTTTGTATTTCCTGCAGTATTACGGCATGCACAGAGAAACTTTTCAGTGCAGTGCACAGGGGAAAATGTTTCTTTTGCTGAGACAGCTCTCGGATTTCGAAACTCTGATGCAGTACTTTGAACCACTGGAAGGGTGAAAATGAGATCTGACTAGGAGTGGAACAGAAAAGCCATGCAACTGAGAGCTCAGAGATATACTGGAGACGGGAAGTTTGTCTTCTAACCAATCTGCACTGAGAACTATATTGAAATGAAGACTGCATTATCAGCGGAAAGACTGTCTCCAGAAACAGTCCAATCAATCTGTCCCAAAAAGCATGATAAACAGACCTTGTCCCAATACAACAAGTCCATCCCTATATTCAGTGTAAATGCACATTCACTAGTGGCAGCAATGTTATTAATTTTTTGGAAGATCAATCCATTTGTAAATCTGCAATTTGCTAAGCTGAAGGGCCTGTGACTCCCACATTGTTCCTATCAACCACCACAGAGCAACAAAATTGGAAGAGAAACAAGTCATTCTCATTCCCAAGAGACAGCTTCAGAATGTAGGAATTTCATATTTCTGTGAAGAGTGATCTTTCTGCAGAATGGCTATCCACACAAACTTAGCAATATTTTCAATGCTCAGAACATTGTCCCCGGACTAAGAATGGTCTAATGATTGTATTACAGCTTTGCTAATCCAGAAGCGTGGATAAGACTTCAGTTTGTAGTCTGTAAATTTTCCTATAAAAATAGCCAAGGCAGTGAGAACACCCAAGAGCAGACTGCAGCATTTTAAAGAGGCAACTCATCTTTTCCAAGACAATTAGGGATATACAATAAATCTGACACTGCTGATAATGCTGGAACATTCAGCTAAACCAAAGTTATTGGCAAACAAATTACCAGTAAAATACTGAATATTTTCAAAACAGTATAAAACATTTGGCTGGGATCTTTTAGGAACTTAATTCAACAAAATATAATTAGGACTGGGGACACAATGGTGTTACAGTTGGAGTTGTGCTGTTGTCTTTCAGCTCCAAGGATCCAGGCTCAGTCCTGATAAGGACTGCTGAATACGTGGAGGTTTTATGTGAACATCTGGGCTTCCCCATGTGCTCTAGTTTCCTCCCACACCCCAAAGGCATGCTGGAAAGTGGTTATATTGGCTATTGTAGATACCAGTATAAAGATTTGTATCAGAGCATCAATGTAAAGGAGATGTAAGGGAGAATAAGTTACAGGGACATTGGGGGAAATTGTATGGAGAACAGCATAGGCTTGATGGGCCAAGCAACCTCCATTGTCATGATTAAGTGTTAAGCATTCTCTGTTATTGAAAACAAATTTGACTTCTCTTGAAACATCAACAGTTTACTCTTTTCCATAGATGCTGCCTGGCCTACTGAGTTCCACCAACATTTTGTGTGTTTGCCTTGACTTCTCTTTCTCATTTCTGACAAAGGATCTCAGACATGAATGAGCCATTAACCATTTCTGTTCCCACCAACGCTAACTAACCCGATGTGTCCTTCCAGCATTTTCTCCTCTTATTTTAGATTTCCAGCATCTGCAGATTTTTATTACTCTCTCTTTGTGAAGTTAAGAAATTGTATAACTTTTCATGAAAAGTCAGTATTGTAGCTACTGAATTAAGGTTAATTAGGGTGAACAATCTTTCATCTATTGATTTCCTTGGAGACACAGCACACTGCAGATGCTGAAGTCAAGAGCACACAACATGCTGGATCTATGGATGGCAGTGGTCAGCCAACATTCCTGTCCAGACAAAGGGTCCTAGACTAATGAGTTGAATAAAATTTTACAGATTTGAACTAAAAATGTATACTTCCCCAGTATGAAATATGCTAATTTTTTTGTTTCCAGATTTGATATTCAGAGTATTTCTATTTACAAGATAACTGGCAGGATACACAAAACAAGTAAAACTTTCAGAAGGTGGTCCTATCAGTGAATTCCACCATTGCAGAGAACCATTAAGGCTAGAGTTTTGTATTTGAATTGGAGTTTTGTATTTGAAAGAGAAATGTTAAGTTTGTGTGTATGAAGTAACATGGCAGCAAAACACTGAATTAATCTTGGTGAGATAACAACTTATATATTCCACAGCAGATTTCAGGATTTACTAATTTTATCTCTTCATTAGTCCTTTAGGATTTTCCTATTTGAAATTATATTTTCAAATTACAGTGCAGGATGAAAGAAACTAAACAATATTAACACTTATCATTGTAATATTAGGAGTAGTGCTAAATTCAATTTCCTCCGTTGCATTGCACAGTGTTTTTAACAAATGATTAGAACTTTGCATAACCACGAATTAAGAATTTAATTCCAGCAATTTTCAAGATATCTATTCATAAATTCATCCCCTGTCAATGCTATTTCCATCACCTGACATAATGGAGAGAGTGCTTTGAAAGGAAGGTGAGAGAAAAGTTGACAGTGCAAGGAAGAGAAAAGTTATTCAAAGAGGAAGGGATAAAGTGGAGTGGTGAGTAGAGAAAACCTGGTAGGATAAGGGTAAGGAACCATGGCATCAGTGGGAAGGACAGTAAGGATAGAATGTGAGAGGGAATGAACAGGGATTGTGATGTATTGGACTAACAATATCAAAGGCTGATGTACCAGATTGACATTAATTGCAAAGGTTGAAAAATGATTGATTGACATCAGGGAGGAGAGGGTCAAAGCCTGTTTGTTGTGATTGGGAAGGCTCTGAGACCAAATGTTTGTGCATTCCAAGGAGCTAGCTGAAAAGTGGAGAAAGTAGAGAGAAAGTTGCTGAGAAGACTCTATAGTTTTGGCCAGACAGTATTTTTTTTGGTTAAAGTTGTAAATCTGCCCGTTATTTTTCTCCAGTGTTTGTTTGTTTGTTGAGATCTATTCCTTCCAGCAAAAGTCAGCAAATTTTTCATCCATCCTGGATTTTGTCTTGTTCATTCTAAATTATTAAATACTGGAAATGTACAAACCAAAATGTGTAAACTTTGGTGCACTTCATGTTTGAAACCAATATTTTGCTTTAATGTACGCTTTTGGTTATATAACAAATAAAGGGAAATTTATTTTCTGTTCTGGCATGAAGTTTTCTTCACTGAAGTCATCAGGCAGATGTATTTCCTAAAGTCCATGCTTCTATTGTGATCCAAAACTTCCTGAGAACACCTCCAGGAAAAACTGCGGTCGCAATAGGGTGGTGATGGGGGTAGGTGCGAAGACAAACTAATAGTGGTCTAATGACTTGATCCAATGTGATCAAATCAGGCCAGGTTATTTCAGAATGTGTGCAAGCTTCAGCGACGGATTCTGAAAGAGTAAGTTTACCTAGTTCTGCTTCCCTGAGTATCATCTCTAAAGGAAGCAAGTACTGAAACAGGAACACATTGCCACAGTGGTTGACAAAGGAAGTCAGAGATTGCATAGCATTAAAAAAAAAGGAAGTATGACAGAGCTAAGGTGAGTGGGAAGACAGATGATTGGGAAGTTTTTAAGGAACAACAGAACTTAACTAAAAAGGCAATACGGGGAGAAAAAAATGAGGTACGAACGCAAGCTAGCCAGGAATATAAAGCAAGATAGCAAAAGCTTTTTTTAGGTATGTGAAGAGAAAGAAGATAGTTAAGATTACTGTTGGGCCCTTGAAGAAAGAATTGGGTGAAATTGTTATGGGAAACAGAGAAATGGCAGAAGAATTTAATGAGTACTTTAGATCTGTTTTCACTAAGGAAGACACAAGCAATCTCCCAGATGTATGGATGGGCCAAGGACATACGGTAACAGAGGAAATGAAACAGATTGACATTAGGAAGGAAATGGTGATGAGTAGACTGATGGGACTGAAGGCTGACAAATCCCCAGGTCTTGATGGTCTGCATCCTAGGGTACTAAAGGAGGTGGCCCTGGAAATTGCGGATGCATTGGTAATCATTTTCCAATGTCCTTAGATTCAGGATCAGTCCCAGAGGATTGGAGAATGACTAATGTTATCCCACTTTTTAAGAAAGGAGGGAGGGAGAAAACAGAGAGCTATCGACCTGTCAGCCTGACATCGGTGGTGGGGAAGATGCTAGAGTCCATTATTAAGGATGAAATAGTGGCATATCTAGATAGCAGTGATATGATTGGGCTGAGCCAGCATGGATTTACCAAGGGTAAATCATGCTTGACTAATCTGTTGGAGTTTTTCGAGGATGTAACCAGGAAGTTAGATGGGGGAGATCCAGTGGATGTAGTACCTTGATTTTCAGAAGGCATTTGATAAGGTCCCACATAGGAGATTGGTGGGTAAAATCAAAGCTCAGGGCATTGGGGGGAAGACATTCACATGGATAGAAAACTGGTTGGCAGATAGAAAGCAAAGGATAGCAGTGAATGGGTGTTTCTCGGAATGGCAGGTGGTGACTAGTGGGGTGCCACAGGGCTCGGTATTGGGACCACAGCTGTTCCCAATTTATGTCAACGATTTAGATGAAGGCATTGAGAATAACAACAGCAAATTTGCTGATGATACTAAGCTGGGTGGCAGTGTGACATGTGATGAGGATGTTAGGAGAATTCAGGGTGACTTGGATAGTCTGGGTGAGTGGGCAGATACTTAGCAGATTACGTTTAATGTGAATAAGTGTGAGGTTATCCACTTTGGGAGTAAGAACAGGAAGGCAGATTATTATCTGAATGGTGTAGAGTTGGGTAAGGGAGAAATACAAAGAGATCTAGGAGTCCTTGTTCATCAGTCACTGAAGGTGAATGAGCAAGTGCAGCAGGCAGTGAAGAAGGCTAATGGAATGTTAGCCTTTATTACAAAGGGAATTGAGTACAAGAGCAAGGAAATCCTCTTGCATTTGTACAGAGCCCTGGTGAGACCACACCTGGAGTATTGTGTACAGTTTTGGTCTCCAGGGTTAAGGAAGGACATCCTGGCTGTAGAGGAAGTGCAGGTTCACGAGGTTAATTCCTGGGATGTCTGGACTGTCTTACGCAGAGAGGTTAGAGAGACTGGGCTTGTACATGCTGGAATTAAGGAGATTGAGAGGGGATCTGATTGAAACATATAAGATTATTAAGGGATTGGACAAGATAGAGGCAGGAAATATGTTCCAGATGCTGGGAGAGTCCAGTACCAGAGGGCATGGTTTGAGGATAAGGGGTAGGTCATTTAGGACAGAGTTAAGGAAAAACTTCTTCTCCCAGAGAGTTGTGGGGGTCTGGAATGCACTGCCTCGGAAGGTAGTGGAGGCCAATTCTCTGGATGCTTTCAAGAAGGAGCTAGATAGGTATCTTATGGATAGGGGAATCAAGGGATATGGGGACAAGGCAGGAACCGGGTATTGATAGTAGATGATCAGCCATGATCTCAAAATGGTGGTGCAGGTTCGAAGGGCCAAATGGTCTACTTCTGCACCTATTGTCTATTGTCTATTGTCACGTATTCCACAGTTTACCACAGAGCCCACCATTGGCTTCAGAGTCCCATCTCCATGACTGCTATTTCAATAACACTATTTCAGTGCATCATTGTTATTTGCTGTTTGCCACATTGTTGAGCAAACAGCCAACTCAGGAATACGAGAAAATCTGCAGATGCTGGAAATCCAAAGCAACACGCACAAAATACTGGAGGAACTCACTTAGCAGGTCAGGCAGCATCTATGGAAAAGAGTAAACAGTCAATGTTTTGGTCTGGGACCCTTCATCAGGACTGGGGAAAGGATGAGAAGTCCTAATCAAGACTAGCAGGTGTCTATCCTTTGGTTCAGCCAGGGAACCGGAGGCTGCTCACTCAGCCAGGGTTCTAAACCAGCCATTTGCAAACAGAGCCAACAGGAAAACTCAGGACACCCAGACATCTGATATGAATTTTAACTCTTCAGCCTTTCAGCTGATACTACTGTACATGTGATTTTTCAAATCGTTTAAGTGAATGGTCAATTAAAATAAAATGAGATCTGTTCTGCTTTCCAAGATAACTTCCACTGGGGACTGGACAAGGCCATTCACCGTCGAAGGCAGAACATCATCCCCTGTGAGAGTTTGGGCAAACACTTGACGGAGCTGACCGAGTGCCTACACCGTTGCAATACTGCCACCTTGGCCTTCAAGTGAACTAGAAGTTTATTTTCTTTAGGCTGACATAAGACAGGCAAAAAGCGCGAAGGGTGCCCAGACGAAACGCAGCACCCTTCGTGTTATCTACTGGAGAGCCAGAAACCCAAAGGCTTTGTTTCTAAACTGGAAATCGTGACAGCGACTCGGCAGGCGTGACTGCAGGAGATCGTCTGTAAGGAAAACAAAACATTCCATCCAGCAGGAAATCTTGGTCCATTGTGGAAAGAAAGCACTTTAAGAGAAGGGAGCTTTTCCGATGTGCTGCAGCAGCTTGTTTTATCAATTGGCATGAAGCAGGATCTGTGTAAATCGGTGAGGCATATGCTTCTCGCGGTTACATAAAGATCTGCTATTTTTACTGTAGTTCTTAAATGCTGTTGCTGAATCTAAAAAGCTAATTCGCAAACCAGCAATGCGTGACTGACAAACATCAATGGGGAAATTGGTGACTGATCTTGTTTTTTGATATTTTATAATAAGAGTATTAATCGGAGAAACGTTTCGTAACAGTATTTATATCTTTTGGGGGAAATCCTAAGTATTTCAAATCGTCCAAAATGCCCGCCAATTTGAGTTCAGCTTGCTTTACGTCTTCAGAATGAAGAGGCAAAGAACACATTTGTTTTTGGAATTAATCCTTCGTGTTTGCCCATATCAACCGGGAACGACTTCCGCTGCTTTAGTTGTTGATTGCCGATACTGGTGTGTTGCATAGATAAGGGCCGCACAAATACTGTCTCAACCCATGACTTCGCCGATTTACCAGATAATGTATAAAGAAGGTTCGATAATTTCCGTCATCAAGGTCTGTAAAAAAGCATGGTTACTGCTGCCACTTCAAACAGATTTCACTACGTGCATAAACCATCACAGAATCTAGATACATACAAAACAGAAACCGGTCCTTCGGCCCATCAAGTCCAGGCCAACCTGATCTTCTGTCTAGTCATGTTACCTAAACCCCTCCCATCCATGTATCTATCTAAATTTCTCTTTAATATTACAATTGAACGCCCATCTACCAGTTTCCCTGGCGGCTAATTCCACTCTTTTCTCACCCACTGGTCTCCCTTCAGATTCTCTGAAATATTCCACTTTTCACCATAAACTTCTGACCTTGAGTTCTAGTCCCATCCAACCTGAGGGGGGAAAGACTGCATGTGTTCACTTCCTCTATACCACTCATAACTTTGTAGACTTCACTCGCCTGCACTCCAGGGAATAAAGTCCTAACCTATTCAAACTTTCTGTATAACTCAGACATTAAGGTCCCAGTAAAGTCCTTGCAGTTTTCTCTGCACTCTTTCAATCTTGATACCTTTCTTGTAGATAGGTGACTAGAAATGCACACAATATTCTAATATCGGCCTCACCTATATCTTGTATAACTTCAACATAACATCCCAACTCCTGTACTCAATACCCTAATATATGAAGGCCACTGTTTTAAAAGCTCTCTTTAGAACATAGAACATAGAAATCTACAGCACATTACAGGCCCTTCAGCCCACAATGTTGTGCCGACCATGTAACCTACTCTAGAAACTGCCTAGAATACAATCCTATTTACTTGTAATGACACTTTCAAGGAATTAATGATCTGTATTCCTAGATCATTTTATTCTACAGTACGCCTTAGAGCCCTACCATTCATTGTATGCCTTAAGCTGGCTTGTCCTCCCAAAGTGTAACACCTCACTATCTGCATTAAATTCCATTTGCAATTTTACAGGTCATTTTCCCAGGTGGTCAAGATCAGAATGTGGTAGCCTTCCTCATTGTCCACAACACCCCACTCATGTTATCATCATCTACAAATGTATTGATCCACTTACTGCATAAATCATATGAATATTACTATATATATATAGCAGCAATGGACTCAGCACTAATCCTTGCCGCATACCACTAGCCACAGGACTCTACTCAGAGAGATAACCATCTATTACCACTCTCTGGCTTCTCCTACTAAGCCAATGTTGAATCCAATGAGCTACTTTAACTAAGTCTTCTGGACCAGCCTCCTATGTGAGACATTGTCAAAGACCTTCCTTAAAGTCCATGTAGATAACATCAACTACATTTCCTTCATCAACCTTCTTAATGACCTCCATGAGAAACTCTAATACTGGTTACACATGGCCTACCATGCCCTAGTCAAAGTTCAAAATAAATTTATAACCAAAGTACATATATATCATCATATGCAACCCTGAGATTCATGTTTCTGTGAGCATGTGCAATAAATCTAGGGAGTAATAACCACAACTGAATCAATGAAAGACTACACCAACTTGGGCATTCAACCAGTGTGCAAAAGACAGCAAGATGTCCAAATTCAAAAATAAATAGATAATAATAATAAATAAGCAAGCAATAAATATCAAGAACATAAGATGAAGAGTCCTTCAACATGAGTCTACTAGTTGTGGAAACATTTCAATGATGGGGCAAATGAAGTTGAGTGAAATTATTTTCATTGGTTCAAGAGTCTGATGATTGAGGAATTGTAACTGTTCCTGAGCCTGGTGGTGTGAGCTCTGAGGCCTCTGTACCTTCTTCCTGATGGTAGCAGTGAGAAGGGAACATGTTGTGGGTGGTGAGGGTCCTTGATGATGCGTGCTGCTTTCCAAGAACAGCAATTCTTGTAAATGTGTTCAATGGTGCAGTGGGCTTTAACCATGGTGGACTAAGCTGTATTTACTACTTTTTGTAGGACTTTTCATGCAAGGACAGTGATGTTTCCATACCAGGCTCTGATGCAGCCACAAAAAATATTCTTTCCACTACACATTTATACAAGTTTGTCAATGTTTTAGATGTCATGACGAAAGAAGTAAAGGTGCTGCCGTGCTTTCTCCATAATTACACTTTCATGCTAGGCCCAGGACAGGTTGTCTAAATAATAACACTGAGGAATTTAAAATTGCTGACACTCTCCACCACCGATCCTCCATTGAGGTCTGGCTCATTGTCCTCTGGTTTCCTTCTTCTGAAGTGTATAATTAGCTCCTTGGTCTTGCTGATATTGAGTAAGAGGTTGTTGTTATGGCACCAGTCAGCCAGATTTTCATTTTCATCCTGTATGCTGATTCAACACCACCTTTGATTTAGCCTATGACACCATCAGCAAACTTGAGTTTGGTATTGGAGCTATGTATGCTTAGCCGTACAGTCATATGTGTAAACTGAGTAGAACAGGGGGCTAAGTACACAGCCTTGTGATGTACTATGCTGATGGATATTGTGGAGGAGATATTGTTGCCAATCTGAACTGACTGGGGTCTGCAAGTGAGGAAATCAAGGATCCAATTGCACAATGAGGTACTGATGCCAATACTACTGATTAGTAACTACTGACCCTACTGATTAGTCTTGAGGGGATGATAGTGTTGAATGTTGAGCTGTAGTTGATGTATGCATCTTTGCTGTCTAGATGTTCCAGGGTTGAGTGAAGAGCGAATGAGATGGCATCTATTATGGACCTGTTGCTCTGTTAGGCAAATTAAAGAAGCTCTGAGTCACTTCTCAGGCAGTAGTTGATAGGTTTCATCACCAACTTCTCAAAACACTTCATCACTGTGGATGTAAGTACTACTGGTTTCAGGTCCTGTCTATCCAATTACTCATATGTCCTGACCCATAGAATGCCTTTCAATAACTTGTGCATGACTGACATTAGGCTCACTGGCTGATAATTTTCCAACTTTTTCTTACAGCTTTTCTTGAACAATGGAACAACATTTGTCATTCTCCAGCTAAGGACATTTTAATTATCTCGGTCAGGGCCCCTGCAATTTTTGTACTAGCCGCTCACAAGGTCTGAGGAGACACATTATTAGGCCCTGTTGATTAATCCACCCTCATTTGCCTTAAGACATCCAGCATCTCCTTTTCCATAATCTGGATATAGTCCATAACTTCACTACACTTTTGCCTCAGTTCTATAGTCTGTTTATATCTCCTGAGGAAATGTGGATGCAAAAAATTCACATAAGATCTTCCCCATCCCATTCGGCTCCATGCATGGATGACCGTGCTGATCTTTAAGAAGGACCAAATTTGTCCCTTGCTGTCTTTCTTCTCTTAATTAAGCGATGACAACTCCTATGATTCTCTTTTACCTTGTCTGCCAGAGCAATTTTGGCTTATTTTTGGCCCTTCTGATTTCTCACAAGAGTTTTCATGCAATTCTTATACACCTCAAGTGCTTCCTGTCTGCCTATACCTGATATGCACCACTTTTCTCTTTAGCAGGGTCTCAATACTCTCCGATAGCTAAGGTTCCCTAATCCTGTTAGCATTTTTTTTATTACAGGAACATTCAGATTTCACTTTTGAAGGCTTCCCTCCTACCAAGCATCTCTCTGCCAGAGAACAGTCTATCCCAATCCACATCTGCCTGATCCCTTCTGATGCCATCAGAATTGGCTATATTCTAGTTTAGAATCTCAAACTGAGGACCAATCCTATCTTTCTCAATAATTATCTTGAAAATAATGGAATCATGATCACTAGGTCCAAAGTGTTCCACTATAGACACTAATCACCTACCCTGTCTCATTCCTTAAGAGGAGGTACATTTGACAAACTCTATCCCATTCAATCCATATATGGTATGGGAAACCCAGTCAATATTTGGAAAGCTGAAATCAGCTACTATCACATCTTTATATTTCTTACACAAACACGAGGAAATCTGCAGATGCTGGAAATTCAAGCAACACACACAAAATGCCGGTGGAATGCAGCAGGCCAGGCAGCATCTATAGGAAGAAGTAGAGTCGACATGATCCTCTCCCTTCTTTGTGTCCCTTTTGCCAATCAACTTTCCATCTCTTAGCTTCATCCCTCCCCCTCCTCTCTTCTCCTATCATTTCAGATCTCCCCTTCCCCTCCCCCTTTCAAATCTTTTACTATCTCTTCTTTCAGTTAGTCCTGACAAAGGGTCTCAGCCCAAAACGTCAACTGTACTTCTTCCTATAGATGCTGCCTGGCCTGCTGCGTTCCACCAGCATTTTGTGTGTTGCTTTATATTTCTTACAACTGCCTGCTGTCTCTCTAAATCCCACTATTGGGAGATCTAGAATAAAGTCCCATTAACATGGCCATAATTTTTTATTACTCAATTCTACTGATACTGCTTCACTAGAGAAGCCCTCCAATGTCCTCTGAGCATTGCCATGAGATTTTCTGTGATGAGTATTTCCACCCCTCTCCTATTAATACCTTTCTCTCTATCATGCTACCAGTCCTGCCTCTTCTGTAACCAAGGCTTGCTAATGATAACAACATCTGATCCATGCTGCAAGTTCATCTGCCTTACCTACATCTTGCCGTGAAATAGACTGATTTTAGAACATTAACCACAACATGCTCATACACCAGTCAATTTCTGCCTTTGCTTGTAGGCTGAACATTTACTTTCCCCACAGCCATTCCACTTGCTGCCCTCCCACTTAAGTTCGCACACCCCAGCCACACTAGTTTAGAACACCTCCCACCAATAAGCAGCACTGGCAAAATTTCCCACATGGATATTGGTCCTTCATCCAGATCTGGTGCAAACTATCTTGTTTGTACAAGTCCGGTGGCCTGAGAGAGAGCCAAATAATCCAAGAATATGAAGCCCTACCTCATGTACCTCATGTACCTTAGCCAAGTGTTAAACTGCACTGTCTTCCTACTCCTTGCCTCACTAGCACAAGGCAGGGGTAGCAGTCCTGGGATCACTACCCTGGAGGTCCTGTCTTAACTGCCCGAATTCACTCTGTAGTCCTCCAAGCCTATTCCATTGGGATCAATGCTGTCAATGAAATCTGTATGAGGTATTCGTTTGGCCACTTCAAAAACAACTTAAAAATATGAATGGAAATCAACCATAAAATGACAGGTGCAAGAAATCTGCAATTAAAACAGAAAATACTGGAGGGGGTGTGGTGATGATTCAACAAATCAAAGATAATCCATGGAAAAAGAAACGGTTAGTATTTTGAATCTGCAATCTTTTTTAATGGTTTCTATTTCCATGGATGCTGCCTGATGCTTCAGCATTTCTGTTTTGGTTAAAAAATAAATAATTCAAAGGCCTTTATTCATTTTGGAGCAACAAACAGCAGATGCTAAAAATCCAAATGAAATACAGAACTCAGTAGGTCAGGCAGTATCTGTGGAGTGAGAAAATAAGTCAGTGTTTCAGACCATTCATCTCAAAATGCTTTCCAGGCAATATAATGGGTATTAAATTAATCATTTCAAGGTGGGATAGGAAACACCCATAAACGGCAAAGTAATTTTAGTAATAGTAATTTTTTTCCGTATTGTTGAATGGCGAATACATTCTGCCCACTACTAGGGAATAATTTGGCCAAAAAAAGCCATAAAATATTTCACTGCTATCCTCCCCCCCCAAAAGAAAGAGGATCTCATCCAAAGCAAAGCATGACAAGTAGTACTGCAGCCTCTCGATGTTGCACTACAACGTTAGCAAAGACTTAGCAATGTTGACTGAAACTGGTAGCTTCTGAAAGAAGGATGTTATTCACTGGGGCATAGCTGTCATAACCAAAGCCCAAACAAATGTTATATTTCGCAATGTCCAAGCAAATTAAGAAAAATATTCAGATATAAGAAAGTGCTGATGTTGGAATCTGAAGCAACAGACAATCTGCTGGATGAACTGTTGAGCAGCATCTGTGGGATGAAGGGAATTGTTGACATTACCGTCCAAACCCTGTATCAGGTCTGGCCTGGTGCGGGGTTTCAAACTGCAACATCGATAATTCCTTTCCTCACACACATGCTGATCAACAAACCCAGTTCATCCAGATTTTTGCTGTTAAAGAAAATCTAAATAACTGGGTTGAAAAGCCCATTTTTGTTGGGAATAAGTTAGGGCTTTCTGATTTTGCAGTGGAAAGTTGTAGGAATGCTTTCAAAGTCCAAAGTAAACTTATTATCAAAGTTAGCACATACAACCCTGAGATTCAATTTCTTGCAGGCATATTCAATAAATCCATAATACAATAATAACCACAATAGAATCAATGCAAGACTGCACCAGCCTGGGTGTTCAACCAGTATGCTAAAGACAACTCTCTGCATATACACAGAAAGAAGAAATAATAATAGTAAATAAATAAGCCATAAATATTGAGAACATGAAGAGTCTGTGAAAGTGAGTCCATGGATTGTGGGAACATTTCAATGATGGGGCAAGTGAAGTTGAATGAAAATATCCCATTTGGTTCAGGAGCTAAATGGTTGAGGGGTACTAACGGTTCCTGAACCTGGTGGTGTGAGTCCTGAGGCTCCTGTACCTTCCACCTGATGGCATCAGCGAGAAGAGATAATGACCTGGGTGGTGAGTTCCGTGATGATTGATGCTGCTTTCCTGTGACAGCACTTTGTGTATTAGTGCTGAATGGTAGGGAGGGCTTTACCCATGATGGATTGGTCCATTTTTTGTAGGATCTTTCATTCAAGGGCATTGATGTTTCTATACCAGGCAGTGATGCAGCCAGTGAATATACTCTCCACTACACATTTATGGAAGTTTGTCAAAGATTTGGATGTCATACTGAATCTTTGGAAATTCCTAAGGAAGTAGATGTGCTTCCATACTTTCTTTGTATTGTCCTTATGTGTGGGGCTAGGGTGGATCCTCTGAAATAATAACACCAAGGAATTTGAAGTTGCTGACCCTCTCTACCTCTGATCCTCTGATGAGGACTGGTTTCCTCCTCCTTAAGTCAATAATCAGTTGATTAGTTGGTGAGGCATTGATTTGTTGATGTGGAATGGATCAAGGGCAAATTTAAGGCACTCAGTATCAGCATTAATGCCCCATGTTAGGTAAACAGCACAATTTTTCTGTCTTGCCACTCCACACCAATATTCTTCTCCTATTTTGTTTTCCTCTGGCTAGAATGAATGTGTTCACCAATTAGTGTTAAAGCTTACTTGAGGTAAGCTCTTTGTCAACACAGAAGACCTTGCCCTACTCACGTGACATCTTAGCAGTCAGTGGCATTTGATTCAGCAGTGAAATATTGAAAATAATAAGTTTCTCATAATCTTAGCCATAATCATCAAATATAACTTGAAAGTACAATAGATTCAGATGAATTCAATGTTATTCACAATGGGAAGTCAGAATGGAGGAAACAAGTCATCAACGTGGGGAAAAATATGAAATATAAATACAAAAGATTCTGCAAAAGCTGGAAATCTTGAACAACACCCACAATACAGGAGAAACTCAGCATTTAGGGAGAGAAATAAACAGTTGATGTTTCAGGAGACTCTTATCCTCTCTGTGCTTCTTACTTCATGCCCCCACCCCACCTAAGCATCCACCCTTACCTGCTCTCACCTATCACCTGCCACCTTTTACTCTGTCTCCTCCTCCCATCATTTTATTCTGGTCTCTGATCTCTTCCTTTCCAGTTTCAGTGAAGGATCTCCACCCAAGACTTTGACTGTTTATTCCCCTCCATAGATCATGCTTGACTTGCTGAACTCCTCCTACATTTTGTGTGTATTTTTCTCAAAAACTGCAAAATGTTGATGAACCATGCACACTCATCAATATTTCTGAACTGAAGACACGGAGCAACTAATATTTAACACTGAAAAGATAACTTTTGTTGAAAGCAGATGGATATAATGTTTGTAGCAGAATTTGTCTTATTTGTTTGATGGCTCCTTTGCTAGTAAATACCAAACTGTTTCTGCCAATGATTAAAGAATGGAAGGACATATTTAAATTACATCTTTTGCACCCTCAAGTTGTCCTGATTCATTTCACAGGCAAGGATGTTCTTTTGAAATGTAATAATTTTCTAATGAGGAAACACTGCAGCCACTTTGTGTTAGCAAGCTCCACCGTTCACCAATGCGTTAAGGACAGGGTAGTCTATTTTTGTCATGTCACTTCAGGGATCAGCTTTGGAGAAGGTACCAGGGATAACCCCGATGTACTTCATAAAGAATACTCCAGGTACTCCCGCGTCTGTAACTGGTGAATCTACCAGCACGGGAAATGCGAAGCGAGCGCCTTTCCTCAGCAAAGCTGAACCTAAATGACACCCAACTGCAGTCATAACAATGCCGTTCTGTGGACTTTGAGAAATCCATCATAATGCCAATTTATTGTCGCTTACTACTGTCGATTAACATCCACGTGGAAACAGGCTGTGACTAAGACTGGGCAGATTTATATCCAACTGGCCATTGGAAACTGCTTGGCAGAGAGCCAAATAAATCGTCAACCCACTTTATGAAGAAACTCAACAACCAGATTTAATATCACACTGTTATTGATAAAGAAAAGACTCACAATAAAGGCTCACTGTGACACCAGACTGAAATCCTTTGATAGCATTTCTTTTGTAGCAAACATTAAGTAATTTCTAGATATCGGCACTTTCAGATAAAAAGTAAAATATGCTGTTCGATATTTAATTTATGTTTATGCTGTACTTGTACTATTGTTTCAGATAACCAAACTCGTAAAAAGATAGTAAGATTAAACAGATGCCTTCCCGTATATTTACATCTCTTAGAAAGTTTGACTTTCGTGTCTTATAATGGTTGTGTTTATATGTGAAACTGTGTTTATATCTGGAACTATTGAGAGTACTGATCTTGTTTCTGTAATTTTTTTCAATAAGCAATTTCTATGATATTTTGTAGACACGGTCAGTATAGATTTATTCCACTTTTTGTGGTTAAACTCGTAACAAAGTTCTTTCTAGTTTCAATTATTGTTGATGGAATTAGCAGCATCCTCATGGCACGTGACGCATAGTTAAATTTTCGAGGCTTGGGACCTCCTCCCGCATATAACCAGCAAATTGCTATGTCCATTCAAACCAAAGTTGATCTTCGTCCAGCCAAGCCTAATCTTCTCCTACAGGACGATCTAGAAAAAAAAACGATACAAGATTATAATCCCTGGATTGTTTTGAAGACTTCATTCAACCTTTAATGAATCAAATGTGACTTTAATGTTGTTCGATTGTATTGGGAACAAGGGAAAGTGGTAGGGTGAGGCTGTGAATCATTCGACATTTATCGAGAAAACTGCTGGATTAGACCAGAGATCGCGTTGTTCTGGGTTCGGGGATACCCACTGTGACATGTCGGAGAATCCGGTTTTCGCGCTGCTGTGGCTATGGTTTGGGATTTCTGATTCAGCCGGTGAGGGTATCTCCAAGTAAATGTTCTTGTTATGCAGTATTTAAGAAGGCTCCACTATAAATTATAGCAATTAAGCGCGCGAATCCAACAGAATTGCAGAAAGGTCACATGCATAGTTTAAAACATTAATTCATAGTGAAAATTTAAGTTTGTTCTAAACGAGTGAACATGGTTTGCAATTGATTTTTATTTAATTTCTGCTTTGTAATATAATGTAAATCCATCCCGTGTTTACTTTTATTTGATGCCGTACATTGACCGTGCGCTTTGTAAAACCTGAAACCGATTTTTGATTATATAAACCGATTGTGGAAATTGTTTCATTTCGTACAGTTGAAGAGAATTCGACCTCTTCGAAATCGCGCTGAACAGTGCAGCACTTGCTTAGCCGAGTAGTCCATCTTCTGGCTGCCCGAGGCAGGCTGAAAGCCGACCTGTTGTCGCTTCTGAAAGTGATTTGTAATGATCTGATTAGTTCGGTTTAATGAAGCATTGCCACGTTCTTTGAAATCATACGAAAACAAGCATCATAGTTAAAACGTGGGGTCTTAGAAAGAAATCAAGTCTTTTATCTGTGATGGCGGAAACTGTAATAGTTCGATTACATTCACAGGGAATCCCTAACATTAATATATTGTTTATGGAGAACTGACGTTTACAACCGAGAGTTTAAAATGCTACTTTGCAACTTTGCATGTCTCCCTCCTGGTTCCGCTGTTCACTCTCCAGTGCAATAGGGAAGTCTGAATAGGACCAGATAACGCTGGAAACATTCAGCAGGTCAGAGAACATCTGCCTGATGCTGAGCACTTCCACCCTTCTCTGCTTCAGATTTCCAGCATCTGCATTTCTTTTCTTTACGTTCCTCTAATACGGTAAATCGACCAAGAAAGCGGTTTCACGCTGTGGATTTTCTAGACCGAATTGATAGCCGTTCCCCGCAGAAATTAATTGGGAGAACGTTCAGAGGGGCAATGAAGGTAACTCAGGGGGTGTGAATCCGGACTGAGTGGCTGGCGTTCACTGCTGCGGGGTACATGCCCGAGGGGAGGGCGCACTGACGGGGGAGAGAGAGGATGCTGGCCATTCCAGATCACCGCGGTTCGGAACTGGAAGTGAAGTCCTTTCTCCATCATCTGTTCACACCTGCCATATTTTCAGAAGCGGAACTGAGACACTCATCAGGTCCTGAAGAGATGATAGAGCTTTTGCACTTAATTGTACTTTATTTAATCGTTGTACTTTACCCTATGATATCTCAACACAGCCTATCCGGGAATCAAGGTTCAATGTTTCGAGCTAAAGCAATCAATGGAAAGGAGGTGGGGTGGGAGTTATCAATACTAAGGGACTCACATTCCTTCAAAACACAAATTACGCCATCCTGCATCACTGGACTGACATTGTGCCATGTGTATGCTAGAAGCACAACTGTTTTCTGAATGTCGCTCCTACATTTCGATTCTGTCAGGTCATTCGGCTTCTCTCGTGTTTTAGACTCACACAACACCAAAACGGATAACCCCCATCCTGCTCGACCCGCCGAGTGCCCCAGCAGATTGTTTGTTACTCGCAATCTTCCCCGTTGCCGGAGGGGAATAGGGCAAAACAAAATAACTTAATAAAATCACTGGTCTGCTCTCAAAAAACTTAAAAGTAAAACCTGTCGTGCGCCAAAAGGCGTTGGAGCAGTCTGCGGAATCATTCACTTTAACGCACTGCTGTTATCCAGTAGCTGATTAAAGGCGAGCGGATAATCATTTGGGGGCAATGAAGTTGTTGAAGTCTGCTGTCAACGCGGATTGTCTGGCTGAAGGAGCTCCTGACGGACAGACAGGAGGCGTGAGACCTGCTGATCAGAGGAAACCTGCGGCACAATTAGCGCCAGTAACCCGAAATCAGTCAGACTGCAACAGAAAAATAAGTGAAAGATTTCACTCTGTGTCCGTGTGTTACCAGCGTAATGAAGGCTCGTTACCAGGCGATGCTGTGAAAGTAAGCAAATATTAAGCGTGCTTACTCGGGCAGTCTTTAAGGGAGCAACAAGCTGCCTCTTCACTTACACTCAGCATCCCGTTTAATAGCTGTTCTTGCTTTGTGATGCTTCCAATGTGTCAGCTCCCTGCATCTTCCAGAGAACGTGCAGTGTTCACAAAGAAAAGAATTGCCCATCTTCCTATCATCACAGCAGTAGGCTTCACCCACCCATTCTCAATGTGTGGTATTCAGAATCTTCAACCTCATTTAGGGTATCCCTTTGTTTAGCGGGGTATGATTTAGATAAGGATCTGACCACCATATTACCTCATAAGGGCACCACTGCTCAATACAAGAGGACATGGCTTTAAGGTAAGGGGTGGAAAGTTCAAGGGGGATATTAGAGGAAGGTTTTCTTTTACTCAGAGAGTGGTTGGTGTGTGGAATGCACTGCCTGAGTCAGTGGTGGAGGCAGATACACTAGTGAAATTTAAGAGACTTCTAGACAGGTATATGGAGGAATTTAAGGTGAGGGGGGGTTATATGGGAGGCAGGGTTAAGGGTCAGTGCAACATTGTGGGCTGAAGGGCCTGTGCTGTGTTGTATTGTTCTATGTTCTATGTCCTATAAGCTTACCACATAGAATTCAAAGTGCTGGCAATGTTAGTTGAATGTAAGTCCCACTGACAGTGCTATCTGCAATTATGTCAATGAAGAATTCATGAATATTTTGATATACATATGACAAATAAAGCTAATCTTTAAATGAAATATAGTCAATTTATGAATGCAGTAACTAATTACAGTGAATATAGCCATATTCAGCAAGCCCAATTCGTCATGAAATGAGAAGCATTTTCTGAAAATATTCTTTCTGTTAGCATTCCAATAGTTCATTCAATAAGTATGTTGCTAAAATATGTTAAAATCCTTTCAGCACTAGTAATGCTCAAAATGAGTCACCATGGTTTTCTGTAATTAAATTGACAAATTGCTTTACCTTCTTATTACTTTTAACTTGTGTATAGTCAGATTTTTATTGAGCCTAAAGTTAAAACTTCAAAATATTACAGCAGACAAAATAAACAAATATATATATTCTAAAGTACAAGGTTACAGTCATTAGAAGAAACTGTCCTTGGACCCACCCAAACAGAATTTCCTTCCTATCTCTGTAAAAGTGTTGCTGTACTTTTTCTAGAACTAGCTACGCCCATATGTATTACATATAAATTGATGTAGATAGTTATACACAATCTATGCCTAAGAATTTGGGCCGGTCTGATGAGGTGAATCGGTATGCATGATTGAACTCAGCTTTTGACTCTAAATTACATTGAGGAATAGCTTCTTCCATACCTTTCCAAAACACTGCGAGATGATATGAATAGAATATTTATATTATGTTCTATTGTATTATGTTGTCAATATTTTCATGCTTATTGATGAAACAGTCATTAAGAAATGGCTTAATATGCTTGTGTAAGCAGTTAGAAACGGATTGCAAACTAAACTATAAGGAATCAAGTAAAGACAATCTCTTAAATTGCATTAGGTTGCAAGTCACTTTCTAATGGACTTAGTTATCCCAAAGATTGTTGACATTTTTAATGTTCTATGTTGTAATTTAAGAGAAATAGAGGAAAGAAACATGAAATTCTCCAAAGGATGAGATGGTTTGCTGATTGTTCTAATATTCCAATCCTTATGGAAATCATGAGGAAATCAGAATCATTCCCAGAGTTTGGGAGGTCCTAACCAGCTATCTCATGCTGAGCAATCTGCCCTTCATCCTGTAGCAACAGAGTGCTGAACAAACCACTGCCTTTTCATGAGGCAACATTCCTTTATTTTGTTTGGGGAATTATTTCAAAGTGACAGCATAACAAAATAAAAACAAATTCTGCATGTCCATTGGTACTTGAACATTGACAAACCCATCTTCCTGTTATTCAAGCATTTGAATGCAGTGTTCCTGTGGAGTGGATGAAGAACATACACACTTTGTTGTATGTTCTTGAGAAAGCTGAGTACAGAACTGGTGAATTTTGTACATTTTTTTCTGATACATGCATTTGAAATAGTTGTGGAGCAGAAAAGATACTTGATATACATTAATTCATTTTTACAGAAAAACCTGCCATAACCTATGTCTGAATATTTCTTTACTGGAGCTTAATGTTCTAAAAATAAATTATACCAGTTCTTGAATGGTGCCTAAAGTCAGAACCAGTCTGAATATGGTACTTCATAAGATTTCAGAAGAAACTGTCCTGGCACCCACCCAAACAAAATTTCCTTCCTATCTCTGTAAACCAGTTGCTATACTTTTTCTAGACCTAACTACACCCATGTATGTTACACATAAACTGATGTAGATTGTTATACCCAAGCTATTCTTGAGAATCTTGTTTTAGTTACACAAATAAAACTGTGAGGTGGCAAACATGGATTACAAATCAACTACAATGTATTTTTCAAAAACCTATTGTATCATTTCCTTGTAATTTTGAATCTTTCAGTGCTGACATTCAATATGACAAATCTATAATTATTAAATGACTAGACACAGATATATTCAATCTATCAATGATTTTTCCTTACTATTTATTTCATGTTTTCATTTATAGGTTTCTTCTCTTTGCCACACCTTAGCATCCAGAATAAAGAGCATGTAATTAATGCTAATGACACTTTAATAATTAATTGCAGGTAAGAGATTGCAAGAATTATTACCTTTAAATGCATTAAACATCAGTTAACCTTGACCTTGCTTTACAGGTTTGAAAATATATATGGTTTAATGAATTTTCCTTTGTAAATCTGTTTATAGTAAATATATTTCTATTAGCTTTTGACAGTATTATCCAGATGATGTGATTAATGAGATTGTATGGTATTCCATTTTGTTGTTGAAGCTCATGCCATAAACATAAATTTAAACTGGAATCTAATCCTGGTATCCCAAATGAGGGAAAGATGGTCAGCATGAATGGGAATGTTGAGGGACAAAGGGAAGTTGATGTATAAGTCCAAAGATACTTGAAGAGAGCAGCACAAGTAAATAGAGTGATGCTGAAGCCTTCTTTCATTAGCTGAGGCAGAGAAAATAAGAGCAGGGAGGCCCTGATACAAGTTTATAAAATGTTCAAGTCAAGTCAAGTCACTTTTTATTGTCATTTCGATCATAACTGCTGGTACAGTACACAATAAAAACGAGACAACATTTTTCAGGACCATGGTGCTACATGAAACAGTACAAAAACTATACTGAACTACATAAAACAACAACATAGAAAGATCAACTACGCTAGACTACAGACCTACCCAGGAATGCATAAAGTGCCCAAAACAGTGCAGGCATTACAATAAATAATAAACAAGACAATAGGGCAGTAAGGTGTCAGTCCAGGCTCTGGGTATTGAGGAGTCTGATAGCTTGGGGGAAGAAACTGTTACATAGTCTGGTCGGGAGAGCTCGAATGCTTTGGTGCCTTTTCCCAGAGAGCAGGAGGGATAAGAGTTTGTATGAGGGGTGCGTGGGGTCCTTCATAACGCTGTTTGTTTTGCAGATGCAGCGTGTAGTGTAAATGTCCGTGATGGCGGGAAGAGAGACCCTGATGATCTTCTCATATTGGTTTGGCCACAGCTGGATAATTGTGTACAGTTCTGGTGATTAAACTGGAAAGGTTGCAGGCAAGATTTGCCAGGGTGTTGCCTGGTATGGAGATTTCAGTTATGAGTTCAAAGTTCAAAGGAGAGATGGGATGAACTCTGTGCTGGTGGAGGCAGGTGCCTCCATAAAATTTAAGAAGCATCTAAAAGAGCATTTGATTCTGCTGACATAGAGGACTCTGGGTTGTGCTGGTAAATGGTATCAGTAGAAATAGATATTTGATGGACCAAAGAGCCTGATTCTGCACTATTTGACTCTATGAATTTAAATTAACACATATTAAGTGTACACCTGCAAAAATGGTGACAACTTTTATACATCTGAGAAATTCCCAGGGTTATGTATCTATGCAGTATTTACATCCACAATTATCCATAAGTCTGTTGAAGTCCATATTTATCCATAATCTAAAGTTGTATTAAAATCAATTGATCAGCTACAATATTTAAAACATAGAATTCAACAAACGCAAAGTTACAATTTATAATAACTAGTCATCTTTCACTTTAATGAAATAAAAATACGTAATTTCAAATGCATGGATTTTTGGTAACAGAGGTGACATCACATTTTATGCATACATATTATTTCTGCTTAAATTGTCACCAGGACCTTTTGCAAACAATCTCAAAATTCACTCTTAATGTAGTGATAGAATTTTACTTCCATTTCGCCTTCATACTAGCTTCAAAAAATTTACCTCACATAAATGAATATCCTAGTATCATCATTATGTCCTGAGTTGTATTGACATGGGTGATCATGCTGTTACCTATGACCTTGTATATATTAGTATATCCTGATGTATATTAACATTTATCTAGCAAAGATAGATCACATGCAATAAACATCCTGAAGTACCAGATGAACACATACTTCCTTGATATAGGAAACCTCCTAAACAACTTGTTTTAATCCGTACCTCATTCTCAGCTCTTAGCCATCATGTATTGGAATCTCCCTGAAGAAGAGCAAGGATGGTAGGTGCCTGAAGCAGATACTAAAGAGGTGTTCAAGTTGCTTTTAGATAGACACATGAATCTGCAGCGAATGGAGAGAAATGGATCATGTGCAGTCAAAAGGGGTATATTCTTGGCCATCAAAGCCCTGGGCTCTGCAGTTCTCTCCCATAATCCCTGTCTCTCTTCTTAAAATCTACTCTGTGCAATGGTGTAACGTTTTGAATACTTACTTCTGCGAAGGATTAAGGTAACCGAAGCATATAAATACAAAGTGTTGACTTTTAGTTTTCTCACTGAGAGTAAATACCAACTTCAATGTTTCACAAATTCAAATCAGCCATATAAAACAATATGTTTTAGGCCCTCTTTATTGGAATGCATGTTTTTAAAAGGAGTGTAAATGTGATTGCATAAATGATGCCTCTTTTACATTAAACACTTAGAGCTCAAAATATATTCTATTCATTTTTTATTTATAATTTAAATGATCATTACCTTCCAGAGGAGAAGAATATCTGTCAATGCTTAATAACTCTGATTAAATAATGTTTGAATTTTGTTTTCATTGCTTTTAGGAAATGTAATTATAAAAATAATGCTCTTTACATTTAAAAATATTTTATTGTTATTTCTGGTTGTGGCTTTTTAAAAAAATAGATTGTTTTAACTAGTTCTACATTTCTAACATGTTACTTTTGAATATTTGCTATAGTGGACATGGACCGGTGGAATGGTCATGGCCCAGAAACCACAGCAGCATGGAACACAGGATATCACTGACTAACTGCAGCAAAGGGAACTGGTTTTGCAAAACTCTCATTCTGACAAAGACCAATGCAAATGATACTGGAATGTACCGGTGTTACCACACACAATCACCAATCCACGTAGCTGCAAGCATCTATGTTTTCGTTCAGGGTAAGAAAACCTTTTTAAAGTTGTTTGATATCTGGTCTTTAGGATGATTTCTAATGATATTTAGAACAGCGCCAAATATTTTGATTGCACTACTGTTTGTCAATATTTCCCTTGTGGCTCATTCTTCTCTGTCTGTTCAGTGCATTTTAAATATGTCAACGGAAGTATTTGAAAGAATTAAAGAAATGAAGAAAAAATTTCGCCATTGACATTTTTTATCTGAACATACTTGATTTTTATCATATTCAGAAAAGAACAACCAGAGCTCGATTTTAACTTGTTATATTTCATGGAGTGAACAAGATTTCAATTTAAGCCTGTATTTCCTGCATGGTGTGTCTCAATCTCTTTTAGTCTTTGATCTAACAGCAATGCCTGTTTTGTGGTAGTAGATACTGATTCTTATCAGAGACCATACAAATGATCACCTTGGCTTCAGCAGCAGTAGTAGTGTAGCACATTAAAGTCCACCACATGCTGAGGTTAACCTCCATAGGGTTCCTGTTTACTGACTTCCATAGCAATGCGGTTAAATGCAGATTGCCTGCAGCACTTCCTTCTGTCTTACTGATCAGAAGGGATTATAATAAGACAACAAACCAATTTCCTGATTGGCATTCATGACTCCATGCATTTAGTGTGTTTTTTCTCTCTGCAATTACACTTGGGAGAAATGCAAATCAACATGAAAAACATAACATTCTTAATCAATGATTATGAGTCACCTAGAATTGTATTATTTAACAAATTTACATGCCCACAAGGAATTTATCAGAAAATAGCTGTGCATGTCGTTTGCAGCCAGCTACATAGAGGTTCATATTCATTCCTGCTGCAACTGTCATTGCAATTTTTTTGCCAGTTCACTTATTTTAAAAACATATAGGTAACAAACATTGATGAAAACCTTTGTGCACTCTAATAGTCATTAAATATAGAGAGTCGGAAAGAATGCTTTAACAATGATCTTCAGCTTGAATTGATAGGCTTTTAGTTTATACCTTTGGTTTGTGGCCATTTGCTCTAATGCAACTGATAAGTTGGCAAAGATACTGATGGGAGAATGGCCCACATTTTGCCATTTCGGAATAGCCCATGCCTCATGAATTATTTTCCAAGAATAGCAATAAAATGGGGTTGTTGGTGTTCGGTTGACACTGACATATGCCAGATATTTTTCACAAATTTGCCTTGCCACTGAATCACTTCAGGCTTTTAAGATCCAGTGGCTTGCAGAACTTTGAGAATGCTTACTCCACTGTATGTGTGCAATGTATATTAAATCTTTTTCAATATTGGAACAAGACAAGAAAACATTCATCAAACAAAAGGAAAAACATACTGAGCTCAGAGTTCAAATAGCCTCATTACTACCCCAGGTTTATGTGGAAATTGTTCTGTAACAGAAAAATGCAACCAATCAAAAAATTGTCCATCGTCCCTCCTCACTGATCTCCCTCCTGGTACTTATCCTTGCAAGTGGAACATTGGGCCCTGCACCTCCTCCTTTACTACCATTTAGGGCCTCAAACAATCCTTCCAGATGAGGTGACACTTCACCTGCGATTTTGTTGAGGTCATCTACTGTACCTGATGATCCCGGCGTGGCCTCCTGTATATCAGTGAGACCCGACGTAGATTGGGAGACCGCTTCGCTGAGCACCTGTGCTCTGTCTACCAGAAAAAGCAGGGTCTCCCAGTTTCCACCCATCCCAATTCTACTTCCCATTCCCATTCTGACATGTCAGTCTTTGGCCTTCTCTATTGTTGCAATGAGGCCACACTTAGTCTGAAAGAGGAACACCTTACATTCAATCTGGGTAGCCTCCAATCTGATGGCATGAACATCGATTTCTCAAACTTCCAGTAATTACCCCCCCCCCCCCCATTTCACCATTCCCTATTCCCATTTCCCTCTCTCACCTTCTCTCCTTAACTGCTCATCATCTCCCTTTGGTGCTGTTCCCCCTTCCCTTTCTTCCATGACCTTCCGTACTCTCCTCTCAGATACCCCCTTCTCCAGACCTTTATCTCTTTCTTCAATTCACTTCCCAGCTCTTCACTTCACCCTTCCCACCTCCCAGTTGCATCTATCACCTTCTTCCTTGCATATCTTCCTCCCCTCCCCCACTTTTTTATTCTGACTTCTTATCTCTCTTTTTCCAGTCCCAGTGAAGGATCTCAGCCCGAAACATCAAATATTTACTTCTTTCCAAAGATGTTGCCCGGCCTGCTGTGTTCCTCCAGCATTTTGTGTGTATTACTTTGATTTCCAGCGTCTGCAGTATCTCTTGTTTTTTTTTTAATAAGCCTTTAATTTCCATAGGGATCTTCATGCAGCCCATCAGAACCTCTGAAGAAATTTATCAAGTCACTTTTCTCTGTTCGCTCCCTATCTTCCCATGATTTTCCTCATGACCTTGTAAAGTGTGCAACAGTATGCCATTGTTGGCAAAAGTTGTCCTGCGTGGGAGCTTCCTCAGCTTGATTCTGTGCTGAGCTGAGACTTGAAATAGGACTAGAAGCCAATATGCAAAAAAGCAAGGGGCATTTTGGCTTCCAGATATGCTAATGTGGACCTCAGAAGATGATCCCTTGTTAGAAAAGGAAGGAATGGGATGTAAAAATGTAACAAATCTTATGGATCTTCCTCAGATGGGGCTGAGATGTTACAGAGTGGGGTTTTGGAAGATTGAGCTAATCCAAACATTACCAATGTTAGAGCAAAACAAAATTTGCAGGGTGAAAGAATTGGGGAGGCACCTACATTGTTTTTGGAACAGGCATTTTCTGATGTGAATTTTCATCAGTTCCGAGTGGGTGTGTAATTCCCAGCATAATTTCAAATTCACAGACCCTTTGCATTTTTTTAATCTCCATTTTGCACATTTATGATACTCTCCTTCAAAAATGAGAACAAAGTTATTTCCACTTACCCAACCCACATCTGCTAGAACAGGCAAGAACTATTGACACCCTGAAGTGAAATCAGGTACCCTTAATTTTAACTTCACGTGAAATAATTTCTAAAGCGTAATCCAATGAAATCAAGATTTTAAAAGGTCTGTTCAAGAATATTGTTGCAAGAATGTAATCCAACTCACCAGCTGCCGTTGATATCCCGATATGTTTAAAAAGAATGTGGAAATGTAACTAATCACTTTACATTAATATCTTATTTCACTTTAGATGATCAAATGCCTTTTGTGAATCCCTCCGACAAGCCAGAAGCACTGTTCATAACTGAAAGTAAGAAGCTTGTCATTCCATGCAAGGTTTCCATTCCAAATCTTAATGTCACCTTACATACGGTAAATATAATTGCTTTTTCTAGTTACCAGAACATCTACAATGTCTAATTAATGTACAGTTTACTTCAATATAATTATATTGTTAAAATTATAAATGCACATAAATGCCAAATATGTAAATAGGCTGTTTATCTTTAATATTTGCTCAAAAACTTTGTGTATGTCTGCAAACATATTACAATTTTGTACAGTTTTAATGTCATGTTAAATCTAATTGAACATATTGTAGAAAATGCATCATAAAACATAATTTATAATATACTTAACTATTGCATGTAGCTTTATTACAAGTTATAAATTCTATTTTAGCATTACTTTTTTATTTGAAAATTAATTCTCTTTAATATGTGAACAGAAATATCCAGAGAATTATATAGTCCCTGACGGAACAACAATATTGTGGGATAATAAGAATGGCTTCATTGTCTTGAGTCAGAGAATCAGAGATGCAGGATTGGTCCAGTGTGAGACAACAGTGAATGGAAAAGCCTATCATTCTAACATCTATGTGCTGGTAGTTGTTGGTAAGAACATTTTTTACATTTACAATGAAGTGACTAAATCTGAAATATATAAATATTATTTGGTTTAAAGGATGACAAAAGTATTGATGAGATAGTGTTTATACCGTGTCCATATGAAGTTGAAGTTGAGAGGCTTGTGTCATATTAATTCTGGCTTTTGCCTCATTTACTTTACGTTATGGTATCTGTGTGAAATGAGTGCTTTCTACATTCAGTTTGTTAAAATGCTGGTGGGATATTTTGTTTTCAAATAATAGTAACAGCTTGCTTAGAGAAATGTCGAAAAATATCAGGAATGTCATGAGGAATTCATCATTGAGGAGTGGTCCTATCTGCAGGTTATGCAGATTTGTTACATCTGTCATGTGGTTTATAGGCATGACAGTTTAAACTCATGGGGCTAAAGGCAAACAGATCACTGGGTTGTAACAGAATGGTTCCAAAGAAAGTGGAGTTGAAGGACTGACAAACAGCCACCATGACTCCCTTGTTGGAAGGAAAAGGAAGATGCATGGAGGAATTCTATAGCCCGTTTAGTTTAATATCTACTTTTGGCAAGATGTTGAAGTCAATAATTAATGAGGAAATAACTAATCATTAAAGAAAGATGAATGTAATCAAAACAGGTGAACATGGTTTTATGAGAAGTAAATTGAGTTATTGAGGATGTGACCATGAAAATTGATAAAGGGGATCCTGTAGATGTAATATTTTTAGATTTCCAAAAGGCAAGGTGCCTCAGGAGAGACTGGTGAATAAATTAAGGGCTCAGGGTATTGAAGAAAGTTTGTTAGCGTGGGTTGAAAGTTACCTGTCCCTTGGAAACCAAAGAGTTGAAATAAATGGGTTATTTTCAAACTGGAGGGATATGACAAGTGGAGTACTCCAGGAAAGGATCTTCGCTCTCGATTGCTTTTATGACCTGGAGAAAGGGATGAAATGTAAGGTTTGTGAATTTGTCAACAATATGGAAATAGGTGGAAGTTATTATGATGATATTGTGATTTTGCAGTGGCGTATACTGTAGGTAGATTCAGTAGTTGAGTGATATCCTGACAGGAGATTAATATAAGGAAGTGTGAGGTTGTACACTTTGCAAGAATCAAAATGTGGATTAACATTTAATTAGAGAGAGACTTAAAATGAGTAAACTTCAGGAGGATGCAGATGTTCAAAATGAATCACAAAAAAGTTAGGAAGCATATCCAACAGGTAGTTCCTATGGCAAAAACCACATTGACCTTCAAGTGAAAGGTTATGGGGATGTTATTCGAGTTATACAGGGTGTTGGTAAAACCACATCTGGAATACTATGCATAGCTATAATGTTCTTACCTATAGGCAGCCCAGAGGAGATCCATCAGACTAATTCTGGGGATGACAGGTTGTTCCATCAAAAGAAGCTAGACAGATTTGTTCTGTATAGAATGGAGGTGTGATCTTATTTAAATATGTAAGATCCTAAGGGCACTTGACAGGGTAGATGGTGAAATGTTTTCACAAGTGGGACAGCCATGAGCAAGGCAGCATAGCTGCAGAATAAGGAGCTGGTCATTCGAAACCAAGATGTGTACAAGTTTGTTTTCTCAGTAGGCACTAACTTTATGGAATTTTCTACTCCAGGGGATGCTGGAGAATAGATCATTAAGTATATTTAAAATGGAGATAGATAAATATTTCAAAGAAAAGGAATTATGGGTTACCAGGAACTGACAGAGAGGAGATGAGGCCAGCTTAGATAAACCATGATTATATTGAACAGTGAGACAGGCTTGAGAGGTGGGGTAACCTATTCCTGCTTCTATCTTCTTATGTACACTAGTACTGAAATTACTAAAAACTGAGAACTCACAGGCATGAGGGCATAAAAGAAAACTTGGTAAGCTAGATTCTTATTCCTTTAACATTCTCTTTAATATGTATTTAAATATCATTTATGTGTGCACTCAGATCCTGCTCTGATAATTCCTACTGCCTATACTCGATGGGTAAAATCAAAAATCAGTGATAATTCAAGAAGGTAGAGGCATGTCATGAGGATATAATTTATAAAGGCCCAATCCTAAACTGTTTCTGTAAGATTACAGCCTCAAGCTCATTGTCCTGTGCAATACCCACCCTGTTTTTGCATATGATTCATCCCGCTTTCCGAATGAAACATCAGCTTTTAGATTTAGATATATCTGAAGATCGGAGCAGCCAGGAAGAAATTTAAAGAGTGATGTTGATTTTGTACTGTAAATGCTGTGTTTTGAGCATGAGAGCCAAGCAAAATAATTCCATTCTAGAAGCTAAAGTGTCAGCATGATTACAGGGAGAATGCAGTTTTCTGAACTGGGGTCAGGCATAGTTCCCTTTAGAAAATAGTATGGATGCCTTTCCATCCGAAAAATGAATTGCCTCTCTTGTGGCTCGTTTGTATCTCCGTTTAAAAGAACTACAGTGCAATGTGTGTCCTGAGATTATAGCTAATCAGAACTGCACAGTTTATACTGCTTCTCACAGTAGGACTACGCTTCTGACTGATTAAGTTGAGTGCAACTAGACCCTTCTTGCTCCTCGCCTGCTGAGAGCGAGGTGTGAGTTGGTGATGTTTCCTTTATTGTATCCCTGGTTTTCCCAACAGGGAACCTAGTTTTCCTCCAATGAATACTTTAATAGTTTTTCTTTATATAATCAATTCATTATAGAAATTAATCCATATTAATTTCACTCAACATGAGGCTGATACTTTAATTAGTTGAATCTATACTCAAGGTGTTTGTAACTTTTCTATGGTGTTTAATTTGGCTGCAGTCGGGTAGCAGCCTGTTTGCCAAAATTGGAATGTCCACATCACCTGCAATTCCTTGACAGGATGTGCATGAACTCGGCTCATTCTTTGCTTTCTCTTCATTTTCTCTTTGTGCTGCTTCTAAAGATGATAACATGTCAGGAAAGGGACTTTGCCATCTGAGGAGTTGCAATGACTTCTTCTTCCCTGAACTCCTTCAGTATGTATGCCACTGAACTTTTCTATCCTACATCACAAGCTACAGTGACGGTCTTAGGAAGAGAATTGGAGCAACATCATTGAAAACACGGGGCTTTAGCTGTAATTTAAATCGATAGAAATAAATAATGGCCATTACTTAAAATATGTATCCAAATGTTTTAGACTCATGTGAACCACATGTTTACATTCAACCATGTAAGATCAGTAATTGAAGGAAAGTGGGGGGGGGGATAAAAGAATGTTGGAACTGATTGGACATGTATTCATTTGGGAGAGTATTTCTTAATGTGGAGCAGTTGGACCAAACAACCAGCCTTTAATTTCTGCATAATTTTGAATCAGTACTTTAATGGAATCCTTGATTATTACATATTTGTTTCATGTGTTTAATGTTCATGAATAACAATTAGTTGTAAAAATATCTACACAGTTATTGACATCAATTACTGTTTTTAAGTTCTAAGTTAAGTTGCCATACCAAGAAATTTAAGGCATCCTCAGGGAGATATATTTGTAAATGCATGCAATAGTGTGGGGGTGGGTACACCTCAATGAAATAATTGACTTAACTTACTTTTAGAAAGACTATATTTTTTTACTAGATTATTCTAGACTGGTCTCAAAAAGCAACTAACAAGTTATTGGAATTTAATAGACACATTACTTAAAATGTTCTATAAAATGCTAACTCAGAAAGACAATAACCTAGGATTTGTGGTCAGTGGTTAAGTGACTCTCATCTCCAATGTCTTTGTGGAAAGCTTCACCCCAGTTCCTCATCGTATCCCTCTGCACCTCTATCACATCCTATTCAAGATTTCTAAAACCAAGACCCTTCTTATTTTCTTTGTCCACTTGCCCATCCCACCATTTTCCTGGGTAGCATATTTTTATAACAGCCTTTATTGGCAGCAGCTGGCCCAGAGCTGGAACAGTTATTGCTACACTGCTCCTGCAGCCATTAAGAGCAGTTGTTAAACTTTCCCGTTAACGCAATTCTAGGTCAACACCGTGGCAGAAAGAGATTGCAATGGCATCTGATAATATGGGGAGATGTCTTTCTCATATCTGTACCTCATGTAACAGTATTACAGGGGTCCAAAACTAAAATACTGCAGATGTTGGAAATCTGAGATAAAAATGGAAAATTCTGAAAGCGCTTAGCAGTGTTGAAGGATGGTTGTAGATCTAAAACATTAACTCTGTTTCTCTTTCCTCAAATTGCCCACCTGTTAACTGTTTCCAGTGTTTTCTGTTTTGACTGAAAAGGTAAATATTTTCCTATTACACATAATGTAAGGACAAGTTCTCATCTTCACTGCAACCCCTTTGTCAATCTGTAACATTGTTTTATTATGGATGATCTTTGACTTTTCCCATTAGTCTGGAAATATTAGGTTCAAAAAGCCAGCCAAGCTACATCATTAGCCTTTACTTATTATCTTTTTCTGCAGGATTCATGATTTATAACCTCACACTGAATAAACCATCTCCAGTGGAATTGTCAGTGGGAGAGCGCTTGATGCTAAATTGTACTGCCAGAACCGAGCTGAATGTACGGCTGAACTTTGATTGGGACTATCCCGGAGAGAAGGTACAGCATATGAAAATTTTACCTTTTTTTTTGGTTAAAGAAGGTAAAAGATGTTTCTATTGGACAAATCCAAGTGAACCAGAAAGATTCTTTGTTCAGTCTCTGTGTCTTCATGCTTGGGTTTATTGACTTTAGAATGAAAGAGATAGAATGGAGGAAAATTGCATTGGACTAAGTGATCTTATGATGGTCACAAATATATAAATTTTGTATGTTTACCTGGAAGTACAGTGGATTCTAGTTAATTGGGCCATCAGTTAATCAGGATAGCTACTTACCTAGGTCATCTCTTTAAGAACAAAACCTAATGAGATAAAAGCTGGGCTTCCCTTTGTTTATTTGGAACATTATGCTGCTTAACTGGGGCAGGAGTCTGTTACCGAACAATTTCTGACTAGTGTCAGTTGCATGCACTAGTGTGGCTATTCGAGTGAACAGTTTTAAAATATCATCAGTTGTGTGTGCTTGTGTTCAAAAAGCAGCAAATTTTGAGACAAGAAATAAGCATTAAGACAGTTCAGAACTGTTCTTCTCACGTGTTTACAAGCATTCAGTCTTGGAGATTCCAAAAAGAGCCAAGAATGTGAATGTAACAATTTTACTCCTTCAACAAGTTAAGAACTTTAAGTTAACAATGAGGAATTTGAAAGTATTGACAATCATCTTGAATGTTACAACGAAAATGAAGATTTGGAGAATGCAATCGTCGACAGCATTGTGTGAAGGGTGTCCATTATCTACACTAGGAGTCTGTGTTGATTTTATTCACTTACAGTGAAAAAAATGCAATGTGGATGAATTCTTCCATCAATGCGTATCCCAAGTGTCCCAATTAACCAGAATCCACTGTACTTTTTTGCTATGTGTTGAACAGCAGAAAAATAAAATAGCAAACCACGTATAACTATTGAAATAAGTAATAATGTTAGTGAAGGATTTTTTAATACAAAGCAACATATAGACAGTCCCTTAGTTTAATACCAAGACAATATAGTAGAGCACTTTCTCAACATCATCATAAATAAATACAGGTTGAGAGCCCCTTATCCGAAATGCTTGGGGCTGGAAGTATTTCGGATTTTGGAAAATATAATGAGATGGATTGGGATCACGATCATTTCTGACTCTGAATGTATATGTTACTGGTAAGCAGTCTTTGTCTTACCCTTGTTCAACACACATATGTACTTAACAGCAAGAGTGATTACATACCATTAATATGATGAAAATATAATGTGTACAGGGTAACAAAATCGGCACAACAGCATCAGGTGAACATCTGAATCAACTGTTGAAGAAGAACAACAGCAACAGGCTTTCATCTGCGATGCTGTATTTTGATTAATTAGTTACAATGGACTGCATTTGTATTTTACTTTTAGGTTTTATGAAAGGTATAAAAACATTGCAGACTTGTTCTGATGTTAGATTTTCATCAGCAGTGATCTTCACTAACTCATCAATATTTTGTGATCAGCAGATGCTTTATCTTTAAAATTTAAAAAATCTACAAATTTAAGCTGCACCTTTTCATATGTTTCTGTAACCAGCCTGCTGAATATTCACAATTACAATTACCTTCAATTTTCGGTTTGGTGTATAGATCTTTACTTGTTTCATGATCAGCATACAATTACGCGGCATATGTTCATTCCAGCGCTGACGAATCCATTCTTTCAATGCGTGATTGAGATTGTTTTTCGCTTTATGCAGCATTTTTCTATTTTTCATTAACTTCAATTCATCACATATGTGAGGTTATTTCTCAGAACTGTCTCTGATTCACGGAGACCTGTGCATCGTCTAGGAACTTTCCCAGTGCCTTGTGGGAATTTCCTTTGTGAAGTCAGGTCATCGCTTGAAAAAATTTGGACTTCAGAGGTTTTTGGATTATGGAATTTCGCATAAGGGGGTACTTAACCTGTACTAGTTATGCAAATTAAGCCTGGAGATGACACTAAAATTCAAACTTTTGGGTATAAGACTGCTGTCAAGTGAACCAACCTAGCATGATACTGGTGTTACTGCAATAGGAGAATCTACATCTATGTAAACCAGAATTTATTCAGCAAATTTGAACTTAATTATATTGGACCTTTCATAAACATGACTTCTGTTTATTATAGCAGAATCCCCAATTATTCTTCAAAAATCAGAAGCAAGAATTACCGCAAGGCCTGGAACTCTCAAGCATTCTGATTATAGATAACGTGAAAAAAAGAGATGAAGGCAGATATATATGCCATGCTTCCAGTGGAATGATGTCAATGGAGCACAGCATTGATGTTATTATCCATGGTAAGATATATTCTGTATCATATGCTTTGAAATACATCCACTATGTGGAAATACTTTTAAAATATTTTTAAAGTAAAGCACTATTAACAATTAAAAAACAAGTCATTGGGTATACTTAAAGTGGAGGGTGATAGCTCGTTGACTATTAAGGGCGTCAAGGCAGGCGAATGGGGTTGAGAGGGGTAATAAATCAGCCATGCCGATAAATGGTGCAGCAGACTTGATGAACTAAATAGACCAATTCTGCTCCTGCGCTTTATCTTCTTATGGTCTTATGACTGACAAAAGTTAGGCTGAATCAAGAGTTTCTACAAAGCACCACAATTCAGAACTTCATTTGACAATGTAAAGAATGAGCTGACAGTGCTCTAATGTTAGCTGAAAAATGTGCTTTTGGGTCATCAAGTAAGGCATCTGTAGTTTGTTTGGAGAATAGCATTCCTACAAAAATAAATGTGCGTTTTCTTGACAACTGAGCAATCTTCACATCATTTTTACAGGGCGAGAAGCCCAGCCTTCAAAAACTCTCACTACACGTTAGCATTTGTTTTCCCAACGCGCTCACACAAATATAATGAAGAATGCTGTCTTACATAAACAGTGTCATGTCTTCTGCAGCTCAAAAATTCCCTAGCCCAATGTTTTCAATAAGAACATTACCATTGTGGATCTGACTTTGTTTTCATTTTGTGCTTTCAGAGAAACCCTTCATCTTCATAGATCACAGAGCCAGGTCAATAATTGAGACAGTGTTGAAAGAAAGGAATGTCAAAATTCCTGTGAAGGTCACAGGCTATCCCCAACCAGAAGTGAAATGGTAATTGCTAAATAAATGACACAAGTAATTAATGACAGTTAATTTTCAGAGATGTATACTAAAGCATTCCATATATATATATTTATGACTAAATGAAGTTATCAGTTTTATGATTCATTTTGACATGTTTACATGAAATGATGAATGCCTTTGAACAAATGGAATGTATTGAACTTTATGGTGAATATTTTGTTTCTAAGACTTAAGACAATTTTGTTATAATGCATCAAAATGGATAAACCGATCAAACCATGCTTTGTAAGAATTTCATATGTTTAATATCAAATATATTAGTATCTTCTTGATATAATATAAACATGCAGTTTTTCTTTGTTAGGTAATTTGAATGAATCAGGTGACCTGATCTGCTGAAGTCATGCTAAAAAAAAATGCTTTAAAAAGAAAGCTATAAAACCTTCTGCATTTTCTATTAGAAGTTAATTTAATCAACAGCTCTTTGTTCCATATCAAACATCCTTCAATGTATATTTCTAATATTTTGCTATACACATATCAGGCATTTTCTTAGGGTTGCTCTGTAAAGGAAAATACACAAAAGGACCAACTTTTTATGTTGGTTTGAACACAGTCTAACAAACTCCCTGAAGTGTTTCAGAAGAATTACCAATAGATTCTTTTTTAAAGGACCAAGAATGGAAGACCAATAAGCAAGGATCACTACAAAATAAAGCAGCTCGGATATACATTGATGATCAGCGGTGTGACAGAGAAGGATGCTGGGAATTACACAATTATACTTAGAAATCCAATGTCAAATGAAGAGCAACAACACACAGTTCAACTCATAGTAAATGGTAAGCACTTCTGTAATCACACGCTCTTTCTTTGCAGAAGTATCTCAGGTGAATGGTGAAGATCATTCAATGAAAGAGAATATGGTTGGCAAAAATCATAAACTGTACGTAAAGTAGCCAACAATTGAGATTGACTAAAGAAGATATGCTGAACTATTTCTCAGCATGATTTAATTGCATTTAGTTCATTATATAAAGAACTCATTACAAATCAATATGGCACAGTCATTTCATTGTACGTATAATCAAGTCTTTCTTTGGCATAGATAAATTCAAATATGCATTACAGAAGAGCTGTAATAGAAAACAATTTAACAAGTGTACTGACTTTATTACTAAAAGAGGGCAATGAAATAATTTACAGCAAAATCAGTGAGAAGATGAGCTGGAATGTTTTTTCCTTTGGTAAGGGCTTGGAACTTGCAATTTGAAAGGGCAGTAGAGGCAAAAGTATTTAAATGTGTCCTTGAAGACATGTGATATGCAAAATTATGGACCAAATGTTGGAATATTGGATTAGGTTGGGCTGATCTTTTCAATCACCAAAGACACGATGGTGCATTAATAGGAAAGGTTCAGGGATATGGGCCAAATAGGATGAGCTTATCAACACATACAAACAAACTGGATGAACTCAGCAGGTTGGGCAGCATCCGTTGAAAGGAGCTGTCAACGTTTCAGACTGGACTATATATATAGGGCCCCTGCCCCCTCCTCCTTCTTCAGTCCTGACGAAGGGTCTCGGCCCGAAACGTTGACTGCTCCTTTCAACAGATGCTGCCCGACCTGCTGAGTTCATCCAGCTCGTTTGTACGTGTTGATTTGACCTCAGCATCTGCAGTGTACTTTGTGGTTAGGATGAGCTTAGATGGACATCTTGACTGGCATGGACAAATGGGCCAATCTTTTTGTTTCCATGCTCTATTGCTCTCTAACTCTATGACTGTACTGTATATCAGCAAAGTTCTCTGGTATTCTAATAATAGCAATTGTATAATTCAATTTAAATTGATTAACCTGCTTGACTTACTGATTGTAAACTATTTTCTCCTACAAAGTATCAGGTTTGAAATTTTAGTGGGACCAATAATTGCGTTAACTGGGCAATCTGCTTCTATCCATTTTTAAGTTCATTCAGAAATAATTTTGAGCGCATCTCTCAGTGCATTAAAATACTATACCTATTTTGTCCATAATTTTAAATAAGCTACAAATGTATGATTTGAATTGCATTTAATTTTGACAACAGAAGATAAGAGTGCTTGGATTTTTTGGGTTATCTATCCAGCCTCATGTCAGTCTGCATCTCAATAGGTTACCTTGTTGAGCAACACACGCATCAGATGCCGGAGGAACTAAAGAGGAGAATGAACAGACTATGTTTTGGGCTGAGATCCCTCTTGGCCTAAAACATTGACTATTCATTTTCCTCAATAGATGCTGCCTGACCTGCTGTATTCCTCCTGCATTTTGTGTGTACCGCTCAAGATTTCTAGCATCTGCAGAATCTCCTGTGACCCTGTTGATATTATTCACAAACATTCTGTTTCTAAAAGTGTGCTTCAATATTTCACAGTTCCTCCAGAGATTCATGAGAAAGAAGTGGCGACTCATACTGACTTTCACAGCTACGGAAGTAGGCAGCCATTGACCTGCACGGCATATGGCATTCCTGCTCCTAGCAGCATTATTTGGGAATGGCAGCCCGTAGAGAACTGTAGCTTCTCCTACAAGTAAGAACTAAATAAGATTATGAAATTTGTAATGAAAAACCAGTTGATTAACTTTAAGAAATGCGTATTTGATTCTATTTGCATTTTTATACAACAATAGCATTATTGCATTCGGTTCTGGCATCCCCATTATAGGAAGAAAGTTGAAGCTTTAGAGAGGATGCAGAAGTGATTTATCAGGATGCTCAGATGGTCTAATGAGCAGCTGGACAAACTCGGGTTGTTTTCTTTGAAGCAGCAGATGCTGAGGGAAGATCTGTTAGAGATTTATAAGATTATGAGAGGCATAGATAGAATAGACAGCCAGCATCTTTTCCCCTGGGTTGAAATGTCTAATACCAAAGTACATGCATTTAAGATGAGAGGGGGTAAATTAAAAGGACATGTGTGGGCAAGCTTTTTTTGCACAGAGAATGGTGGGTGCCTGGAATGTGGTGCCAGGGATTGTGGTGTTGTGGTGGTGGAAAAGTTAACGGAGGTGTTCAGGAGGCTCTTAGATAGGCACATAAATGAGCAGCAAGAAGAAGGGTATGGACTTTGCATATGCAGAAAAAACTAGATTAGTTGTGCCATTGATTATATTTTTAATTAGTTCAGCACAATATTGTGGGCCAAAGGACCTCCACCAGTGCTGTACTGTTCTATGATCTTTTTTTTTACTTAATTCATTATGGTTCTAATAGAGATTATTTATTTTTCATTTGTTTCAGAAATTATGGATCACAGCTGATTTTTACATAGTGAGAGCTTGAGAGGTCTTGGCTTTTAGAGAGTTACAGGCGTCCTTGTACATGAATCATAGAAAATTAATGTGCCATACCACAAGCAATTAGGAGAGCAAATGTTATGTTCCAATAGAATTTGAGCACAGGGTAGAGATACTGCCTCCATTTATTTTGTGCTACAGAGAGACTGTGCATTGAATACTATTGTACAAGATCTGGTCTTGCAGTCTCAGGAAAGATAGAGAGTTCTCAGGACTGATTCCAGGGATGTAAGGTTTGTTTTTTGGAAGAGTTAAATAAACAGAGCATATATTCTTTTGCATTTAGAACAGGGGGGTGACTTGATTGAAACCCAAAATTCTTACTGGTGTTTATGAGGTAGATTGAGGTTTGATTTTTTTTGCCCTTGAAATGATGTTCAGTCTCAAAATCAGGTTCAGTCATCTAGGGCAGATTTGAGAAGGAATTTCCATGAGTCTGTGAAATTCTTTACCCACGAGGGCTCAGTCATTCAATGCATTTTAGACAGAGGTCAATAGATTTTTTTTAATATTAAGGTTCAGGATATGGGGTTAGTTCAGGAAAGTGTCATTGACGTAAATGATCAGTGAGGTGTTCACTAGCAGAGCAGACACCAGGGCTGGGTGACTTACTCCTGCTTCTAGATCTTATGAACCTCAACTGTTATTCTTTCTTATGAAAGGGAACAATTTCTGATGTGAAATATTGTTATTTTTGTGTATGGGATATTTATTTTATTTAGTAGATGCAACATGCAAGCTGAGTTACAAAATTAATAACAGCTCTAAAGGGATCTGAGAACTACTGGTATCTCAGTAGGCATACGGCAAGCATACCAATTTGTAAAAGAGTCAGCTGTGTTTTGGAGACAAAAAAACTTGACTTTGTGTGTCTGCAAGATGTATTCATTGTAGAGGAAGTGAAGTGATTGATGTTTAGAATGAGTGACAACCTCCCACACTGGCTCTTATCTTGGCCTAGCAGAAGGTCCGGTAGACTTCCTGTATGACAATCCTGGGCAATCTGCTTTCCTGTTGTTTGTTTGACCACTCACTTCCAGTAGGTCCTTCCTCCACCTCCCCTATTGTTTTCCCTTTCCAATCACGGAAGCAAGAACCTTATTGAGAACTACAGTAGTTTCTCTGTCTCCTCATCTTCCTTAGAACTTGAATTATCTCTGGCAACAAAACTCATTTATCAAAGCCGTGCTTCCAAAAATAGGTACTTCCTTTGATGCATCCTAATTTGAAGTCACCTAAGGAGCTTGACTAATATTTTGAATTTTGTTTTATTTTCTTGCGGCTGTATACTAATTGACCGATTGTGCTATATATTGAATGGTATGTACACCATTAATAACTCACTCCAAACATGTAAAACATAACAGGAGATAGACAGAGAACATTTATATATATATATATACACACACACATACATATGTACAGATTGATTCATTGACTTTATGGCAAAAAGATGTGCAAATTGTTTGATTTTCATCTAGAAAACTAATTTCACTTTTATTGCAATAATTGATCCACAATGCAGTCTGCCTCAAATTACATTACTGTATCATTCCCTAGTAAATCAATTTTGATGAAATGTTGCCTTTCAACAGTAAGATTAATGTTCTGTCCTAATTACCTCAGTGTGAGGGAAGTACAAAATTCTAAATAGTAAAACTAAAGTATATACAGTCATCGATTCAATACTGAAATCTTCCTCATTTTTGTTAAAGAAATATTAATTTTAAAAAAGAAATGTAATAACACACACACAAAATGCTGGAGGAACTCAGCAGGTCAGGCAGCATCTATGGAGAGGAATAAAAGCAAGGTCCTGATAAAGGGTCTGGGCCCAAAATATCGACTCTTTATTCATTTCCATAGATGCTGCCTGACCTGCTGAATTCCTCCAGCATTTTGTGTGAGTTATTCTGGGTTTCCAGTATCCACAGAATCTCTTCTGTTTTTGAAATTTAATAATTTTTAAATAATACTTAATCAAGGAGGCAAGTAGGAAAAAGAAAATTCTTAACAAGTGTTGAAAAAAATTAATTCGATTCTTGCAACACACATTTTAGCTATCGTTACATTTAATTGCACACAAAAAACAAATATATTTATTTTACTTTCTTATATCTGCAATCTGTTTGAAATGCAATTCCATATGTTCTATAATTTCCATGGGGGAAATATTATTCCTTGGTAGTTAGTGCTAAACATGAAGTAAAGTGATTGTTGCTCATTGTTCTCCTGGTTCTGAAATCTGGGTCCATTGATGTTAATGTCCATATTTTAGAATGGTAATGATCATAGAACTATTGGCTTTCACCACTGTTGGTGTCTGAATTTGACAGCAAACCAAGTTCTTGTGTATCTCCAGAAATTCTGAAGTTGTCAATGTGAATTCTCTGTACTTCTTCAGGTAGCTCACTTTGTAGTTTCTTTTTCACCGCAACCGAAGTTTATTTCAGGTAATTATAAACTAGGCCCAAAGCAAGTATAAACTAGGCCTATGCTCTGACTGAGGTCTGGGTAAGTTTTTACTACTTACTCTTACTTACTACTGGGTAAGTTTTTACTACAGAATTCACTACTTAATGAACCATTTGGCTCTAAAGGACTAATTTATGTATCTACTGAGTTGTTATTTTGTAGTTGCAGAGATCATAAGGCAGACAATTCTCGCAACAGAAATTGGTAGATCCTTATGGAGCATTTACCTCAGTGTCAGCAATGAGACTTCTTTTTTAGCACTGATTCCAAATATGCCAATGTAATTCAGCTTCAGAAAGAGAGTACAGTGCACAGCTTCTGCCATTTAATGCAAATGACTAAGGATGAATTTCCATCTTTTGGGTTTGTTATTTGGGATTAATGAACCGTGCATCTGTGAAAACTAAGGAGTTAACTCCCAGCTCAATCTAATCTTTTTTGACTGCAATTTCTGCATGACTATTAGGAAAATAATTCCAGTTATTTGGTGTCCAAGCTGGCCTCAAAATGAGCTTTCTATCCCTTTAGCAGATACGCTAATATCACAAGTACATCAGTGAATTGTATTACTTAGAATTTATTCCCATTGAGATGGAGGAACACAATTATTGTACAAGTCATTAGACGTACTGACATTTTTATTTTGGGGATGTCATTTGAAAATAATGATGTCAAATTCTTTCCAACAGTTATCAGAGAGAATTGGGAGCCCCCAATAAATGGAATGAAAATGAAAACTGGAGGAATATCACAGACAATCATGGCAGCAACAAGATAGAAAGTTCAGAACCTCGAACCATGTTCCTTGAAGGGAAGCATAAGGTGAATTAACAGTTTTAAAAACCTTTAGCTAAACAAACATTTAAGAATGTTAACTCCAATGATTACAACATATTAATAAGTATATAAATCAAGTTGAACAGTAGTTGCCTAGCAATAATTGTAGGTAAGAATTAACATCTTGAATGTGACGTTTCGATTTCATTGCTTTACAACTGTTCATTTCTAACGATACTCCTTTTGTCAATGGAGATACTGATATCCAAGCTTATTTTGAATTCATTACGTGTAAGGCTCTATTGTTCTGATCTTGTAGGTGGTCAGTACTCTTGTGATACAAGTAGCAAAAGTCTGTGCCATGTACAGATGTCGGGCTGTTAACAAAGTGGGAGAGGATCAGAGGGTTATCTTCTTTCCTGTAACCAGTAAGTATGTCATATCTGCAACAGCATCTCATTGAAACAAATCCCATCTGAAAGGTCTGTGCAGACTTGCATTTGGAGACTTGAAAGCAATATAAACAGTGCACAATGACAGAAACCCTGCACAGTCCATTTCAAAGTTGTTTTTTGCAAGTAAAACATAAGACCATAAGATGAATTCCACAGATTCACCACCCTCTGGCTAAAGAAATTCCTCCTAATCTATGTTCTAAAGGGATTTCCCTGTATTCTGAGGCTGTGCACCCTGGTCTTGGGTTCACCATTCTAGGAAGCATTCTCTCCACATCCACTCTGTCCAGGCCTTTCAGTATTCAACAGATTTCAATGATACACCCCCCACCTTTCTTCTAAACTGCAGCGAGTATAGGTCCAGAGCCATCAAACTCTCCTCAAATATTAACCCTATCATACCCAGAATTATTCTTGTGAACCTCCTCTGGACCCTCCTCAATGGCAGCATATGTTTTCTTAGATAAGGGGCCAAAAGTGCTCATGAAACCAAGTGTGGTCTGACCAATGTCTTCTGTGAATCAGAAGAGAAGGGGGGAGAAGAGGCACACTGCAGAGAAAGGGGGACAGGGGAGAAAGGGAGATAAGGGAACAGACAGGAGATTCTGTTGGCAAGAACGAGATTCCTGAATGGTATGTTGCCTCCCGGGTGCCAGGGTCCAGGACATCTTAGATTGAATCCTGAAAAAGGTTAACAACCAGAAGCCATGGTCCATGGAAGTACCAATGAAAGGGGTAAGATGAGTGACTAGGTTTTGCAAAGGGAGTTCAGGGAGTTAGGTGCTAAGTTACAAGGCAGGAGCTCTGGGGTTGTGATCTCAGGATTGCTACTGTGCCATGTGCTAGTGAGGCCAGAACTAGGAAGATTATACAGTTTAATACATGACTAAGGAGTTGGTGTGAGAGATAGGGCTTAAGATTTTTGGATCATTGGGCTCTCTTTCAGGGAAGGTGGGACCTGTACAGAAGGGACAGTTTGCATCTAAACTAGAGGGATACTAATATTCTAGTGGGAAGATTTGTTAATGGTGGAATTTAAACTAGAGTTGCAGGAGGATGGAAACCTAAGTGCCAGAACAGTTAGTGGAGAGATTGTGGAGGTAGATGTTGTTAAGACCTCAGACAAAGTTTGCAGTCAAAAGGTTGAATGTGGAGTGACTGGTTCCCTGTGCTGCTTATATTTCACTGCAAGAAGTATCATCAAAAAGGTGGATGATAATGCTGAAGATGAGGTAGCGGCTTTACGAAGAGGCACAGTGCAGTGAGGAGAGGCTGTTGACAGAGTAAAATTGCTGTTCACCAGATGAGTTGCAACATAAAAGGCAGACAAAATTGTGAAGGGTGAACGGAGGACTGAAGATGTTATATTTGAATGTTTACAGTATATGAAATAAGGTAATGAACTTGCAGCACAGTTGCAGATTGGTATGTGTGATGTTGTAGGCATCATGGAATCATGGCTGAAGGAAGAATATAGCTAGGAACTCAATGTTCAAGGATACACATTGTATCAGAAGGACAGGCAGGAAGGCAGAGGGCGAAATTGCTCTGTTAGTAAAAAATGAAATCTAATCTTCAGAAAAAGTTGACGTAAGGTGCAAGGTGTTGAATCATTGTGGATCGAGCTAAGGAACTGCAGGGGTAAAAAGACCCTGATGGGAGTTGTATACAGACTCCAAAACAATAGTCTACAAATTACAATGGGAGACAGAAAATGCATGCAAAAAGGGCAATGTTACAATAGTCATAGAGGTTTTCAATACGCAGGTAGATTGGGAAAATCAGGTTGGTGCTGGATTAAAAGAGGGGGAATTTCTAGAATGACTATAAGATGGCTTTTTAGAGCAGTTCATGGTTTAGTCCAGAAGGAATTCAGATATTCTGGATTGGGTGGTGTGCAATAAACCATAATTGACTCGAGAGCTTAAGGTAAAAGAAACCTGAAGAGAAACTGATCATAATATGATCAAATTCACCCTTAAATTTGAGAAGGAGATGCTTAAGTCAGATGTATCAGTATTACAGTGGAGTAAAGGGACTTACAAAAATAAGAGAGGATCAAAGAGGGGAGCTGGCCAGAATTGACTGGAAAACGACATTGGGAGGGATGACGGCAGAGCAGCAATGGCTGGAATTTCTGGAAGCAATTTAGAAGGTACTGGATAGAAACATCCCAAAGAGGAAGTAAGTCTTCTAAAAGCAAGATGACCCAAAAGTAGCTAACAGGAAAAGTCATAGCCAACATAAAAGCCAAAGAATGGATAGAAAGCAGAGCAAAAATTAGTCGGAAGTTAAAAGATCGTGATCCTTTGAAAAACCAACAGAGGACAACTAAAAATGTCATGAATAAGGTAAAGGTGGAATACAAAAGTAAGCTTGCCAATAATATTAAAAAGAATACCAAAAGATTTTTAAGACATATAAAGTGTAAAAGAGAGGCAAGACTGGATATCGCATGGCTGGAAAACAATGCTGGAGAGGTAATGGGGGACAAGGAAATGCAGACAAACTGAGTAAATATTTTGCATCAGTTCTTCACTGTGGAAGGCAGTATGGCGCAAGTTCCAGGTGTCAGGAGTCACGAAGTGTGTGAAGTTACCATTTCTAGAGAGAAAGTTCTTGGGAAGCTGAAAGGTCTGAAGGTAGATATGTCACTTGTACCAGAGAGTGTACACACCAGGGCTTTGAAGGAGGTGGCAGAAGAGATTGTGGAGGCATTAGTAATGATCTTTCAAGAAACAGTAGATTCTGGAAAGGTTCCAGAAGACTGGTAAATTGCAAACGTCACTCCACTCTGCAAGAAGGGAGAGAGGCAGAAGAAAGGAAATTAGAGCCCAGTTAGTCTGACGTTAAGGGCTGGGAAGACGCTGGAGTGGATTATTAAGGATCAGGTCTCAGGTACCTGGAGGCACATGATAAAATGGGCATAGTCAGCATGGTTTCCTCAAGGGAAAGTCTTGCCTGACAGATCTGTTGGAATTATTTGAAGAAATAACAAGCAGGATAGACAAAAGAGAGTCAGTTGATGTTGTGTACTTGGATTTTCAGAAGACCCCTGGCAAGGTGCCATACATGAGCCTGCTTATCAGCTACAAGCCTATGGTATTACAAGAAAGATAACAGTGGTCTGATTGGCAGGTGGCAAGAGTGGGAATAAAGTGAGCCTTTTTTGGTTGGCTGCCAGTGACTAGTGGTGTTCCACAGGGTCTCTGTTAGGATCGATTCTTTTTACATTATAAGTTCATCATTTGGATGATGGAATTGATGACTTTGTTGCAAAGATAGCAGACAATATGAAGATAGGTGGAGGGGCAGGCAATTTTGAGGAAGTAGAGAGGCTACAGAAGGATTTAGATTAAGAGAAGGGGCAAAGAAGTGGCAGATGCAATACAGTATCGGGAAGTGTATGATCATGCTCTTTGGTGGTAGAAGTGAAAGGATTGATTATTTTCTAAATGGAGAGAAAATACAAAAAAAACAGCAGCACAAGGGGACTTGGGAGTCCTTGTGCAGGATTCCCTAAAGGTTAATTTACAGGTTGAGTTTGTGGTGAGGAAGGTAAATACGATGTTAGCATTTATTTCAAGAGGACTAGAATATAAAAGCAAGGATGTAATGTTGAGACTTTATAAGGCACCTGTGAGGTCTCTCTAGGGGTATAGTGAGTAGATTTGGTCCCCTTTTCTTTGAAAGGATGTGCTGAACCTGGAGAGGGTTCAAAGGAGTTTCACAAAAATGATTCCAGGATTGAATGGCTTGTCCTATGAAATGGGTTTGATGGCTCTGGATCTGTATTCACCAAAATTCAGAAGAATGAGGAGTGATCTCATTGAAAGCCATCTCATTGAATGATGAAAGGTATTGATAGAGTGGATGTCGATTGGATGTTTCCTAAGACCAGAGGACACAGCCTCAGAATAGAGGGGCATCTTTTAAGAATGGAGATGAGGAGGAATTTCTTTAGACAGAGAGTGGTGTATCTGTGGAATACTTTGCCACAAGCAACTGTGGAGGTCAGGTGCTAATGTATATTTAAGGCAGACGTAGATAGATACTTCATTGGTCAGGGCATTGGGGAATACAGGAGAAGGCAAGAAATTGGGGCTGAGAGGAAAATTGGATCAGCTGCGATGAAATGGCAGAGCAGACTATGGGGCAAATGGCCTAATTCTGCTCCTATATCTTTTGATCTTATGGTCTTATAAAGCCTCAGCATTACACCTTTGCTTTTATATTCTAGTCCTCTTGAAATATATGCTGTCATTCATTGCCACAGATGGCTATGGAAGCTATGTCATTGGGTATGTTTAAAGTGGAGGTTGATAGGTTCTTGATCAGTCGGGGCATCAAATGTTACAAGGAGAAGGCGGGAGATTAGGGTTGAGAGTGATGGTAAATCAGCCAAGATGGAATGGCGGAGTAGATTCAGTGGGCCAAATGGCGTAATTCTGCTCCTGTGTCTTATGGTCTTATGGTAAAACATTGCATTTGCCTTCCTTATCACCAACTCAACTTGCAAGTTAACCTTTCGAGAATCCTGCATGAGGACCCCCAAATTCCTTTCTGACTTTGGACTTCTCTGAGTTTGGACCAATGATTGTTGACCAAGTAAACACTGTCAAAGTAGGTTAGGGCAGCATCCAATGATTCCAGAGAAATTTAGTTAGCAAAACCTTGTGCAATGATTTCTCTAAAACCAAAAGATGCAAATGTACATACCTTAGTAATGCAGCCATGTAAATAATGGCTCATTGCGTTTCATGAACCTTGTTTCTGTTTCATAAAATCAGTTTACTAATGAATTAATTTTATTTAAGTCTAATTGGAGTTAATTCTGCCAAAATTCAGAGAGTGAGTAATTTAGACATCTTATTACTTCCTGCAATGAAAATAATTTTATGTGACCTCATTAGATTACAGGAACTAGTTTTGGTGAAAGCCAATTCTGCTTTATTAAAGTTTAGTCTGAAGATATTTTCTCAGTCATTTAAGTAAAATATGTATTAATGAGGAGCACTCCATACAAAGCAACTTTCTGACCTTTTTCTAATTTAAGAATACTCTACAAGCCTTATGCTCTCAAAATGCTTCACAGGAATAGATACGTATAATTCTGTGAATTGTAAGGGAGAAGTTTCCTTTTTGGAGATTATTGAGATTATTTGGAGAGTTTATTGAATATATTAATTAAAGCAACTGTGTGGAGGCCTCTTTAAAAATAGAATATCCTCTCCTTCGTCTCCAATTCTTTTTCCAGCTTCAGATATTATATCTTGTTCTCTTCCAATTGTTGGAGCTCTCTGTATTTACTACGTTACTGATTACAACGTTTGACCCATGGATAACTTAACTGAATTCACTACATTTAAAATAAAATGACTGAATATAAATAAGGAAAAATAGATTTATAATTAAAAGCTACTTTAATCCTGCAGCTTTAGAATGCTTCAGAAAGGTCTTCAGTCCTTCAGCATTATATAATGTGCTTTCCAAAAGATAACTATCTACTCATGTATCTATTAGTAAACAGCAAAAAGTTTGTGTGTAGGTCTTTACTGATCTTTGAAAATGATTGCATCATACATCTAGAGTCACTTTGAATCACTGGTTCATAACAGAGCACAAATAATTGTTGCATGTCTGTTTTTCTCAGAGGGCCTTGAAATGAACTTGCACCCTACTGATCATCCTATAGAAAAGGACAATGTATCTCTTCAGTGCAGAGCTGACCGATTTATATATGAGAACTTAAAGTGGTATAAGCTCCATCCAACAACCCTCCAAAGCTACCGTGGCACTCCGGCCATCTTCTCTTGTGAGCACCTCAAACGCAACGCTCAGGAGGTGGCCTGGAAGATGAGTTCTGAACACAAGACTGAAAATATCACCATTGGGCTGAGCTTCATTAATGTATCTCTTCAAGACCAAGGAGTTTATCTTTGTGAAGCCCAGAATAAAAAGACAGGTGCAAAACACTGTGTCATGAAGACTCTCTCAGTAGAAGGTGAATAAAAAGTTGTTGTATCAGAAGCAACTTTTGGAACTCTATCATTTTTGTCTGTCATGTTGAAGAATGTAGACATTGCCAATGGATCTTCTATTTTTTATTTTGGGCATCCACTTTTAACATCTTTACAATATGATAATAACAGTGGCCTTGCTCAGATACATATTTACTTATTGAGCCAATGAGCTATAGAGCACAGAAACAGGCTTTTCAGCCCAACGCAACCATGACAACCACGTTGCCTACTTGAGCTAGTCCCATTTGCCTCAGATTGGTCCATATCCCTCTAAACCTTTCCAATCCAAGTACCTGTTCACATGTCTATTAACCTACTTTGGCGGTGCTTTCCACATGCCCACCAACCCCTGAGTGAAAATGTTGCACCTTAGGTCTGTGGATGCCATATAGCTTTTCAATCACACTACCTACCCATGTCTGCACTTTCAGGGAACTATGTATTTGTATGCCTCAGTCTCTTTGTTCTACAACACTCTCCAGCGTATATAAGTACCAAAATGTAACACTTGCTCTTGTCTGAGTTAAGTTCTATCTGCCATTCCTTGGATCATTGACACAGTTGAACTAGATCTCGTTGTTGTAATCTTAGATAGCCTTCCTCACTGTCAGCTACATCATCAATTGTGCTGTCATCTGCAAACTTACTGAAACAAAAAATATTCTGAAATATGTTTTGTGTTCTTTCCTGATTTAGCATGAGGCATTTACAAACAAAGGAGACACTGTAAAACCACAGGAAGTTGCTTTATTAGAGTTATGTAAAACATGCAATGCAGAAAGAAAAACAAATTGTTAATGAGTTAAAAGTACAGAAAACAAACTAATATGTATCATCCACTAAATGAACTGATCTGCAGAATACTGACAAACTTTCATAAAGCCTTTTGTCTCTCTCCCTTTTGATGTATTCTTACCTTCTAGACGTACTCTTACCCTCACAACATATTTGTCCCTATCTTCTCCAACTTTAGCACTAACACTAGTCCTAAGAGAGGATTTTCTTTCTCTCTCTCTCTTTCTCACTCTACTATTCACTCTCCCAAAGGTATTGCCCCTTTTTATACCCTTCAAAACCCCTTCTGCTAGAACTTTTCCATTCATTTAGTACTGTCCCTGAACATTGATCTCACCTTCCCGGGACAAACATACTTTTAACCGTTATCCACTATTACTGCTGTAGACTTGACTTTCTCAAAACGTTGCTGTGGGCTGGTTCCCTTGTACTTTCTCCAAACAATCCCACTCCAAGCTAACACTGTTATATTTCAACATATACCAAGGAAGAATCACCTTTAACTCTTTCCTTATACTTACTAACCATGTGATCTACATTCTCATGCAAATCAATAATGTGCATGTAGATAAGACAAATAGTGGACCCATCACCGATCCATGCACCGTGCCACTGAGCTCGTGCAGATATCCAATCTGTAATACAACCCTTCAATGCCACTGTCCTTCCACCATTTCAGACAGGGCATATCATTATAATTAATTTACCTCCATTCAACATTCAATTAGGGTTATCAGATCCTATCACTGAACATTTCTAAAAATTATTTCTGACAAGTATCAAAATCATTGGTTGATTGAAGTTTCTTCTGGCTTTGACTGCAGCTCAACAGGCTCCCTTGGTGCTTCAGAACCTAACAGACCAAACCGTGAACATGAGCTCGTCTATTGAGATGAAATGTGATGTAGCTGGTGCCCCAAGGCCACACATTATATGGTACAAGAATGAGAAGCAGATTCTGGAGGCATCAGGTAGGGTGCTCATAGTTGTTCAATGTTATATGCAAAAATTACTGTCAATTTTTCTGTGATAATCTTTTTTTCAAGACTTATAAGAAGTAGCACCATTAATTCACACTCCTCTTGCCTAATAAGAGATTATTTCTGTTTTTGATTACTGTTTGTGAAATGTGTACAACATTAGCTAAAGATAGTACTTGACTCTTCAGATGAGACCCATGCAACCAAATAATGTGGCTCGCTATCTCACACTGGCGATGTCCCATGGAGATGCCCTCCAAATTATATTAAGAAACGATGACTGAGATTAAAATTCAAGTATAGGAGAAACATTTAAAAGTCAAAGGATTAAGATGAAACTTTACAACAAATAAAGGCAAATACTGCCAGGAACACTCATCAGGTCAGGAAAAAATTGAGGGAAGGGAAGCAGAATTAATGTTCCAGGTTGGAGACTCTTTCTCAATGCCAGAAGGTGAGACAATGAGTTGATTTTATGTGTAGGGATGATGAAGGAATGATGGATATGACAAAGGGTGTATTTCCAATAACATCAGGCAATAGTTTCTCAGGTGATAAGCTGTTGGTGAAGACATGCTGTTGTAAGGCAGCCCAAAAGAGAGAATGCTTATGAAGGTATTGTAATGTGTAAGCAGTGAACTTGTATCCGCATACCTCTACTCCATTCTATCCCCTTTGGTTCAGTCCTTTCCCACCCATACTTCACATGCTCTCAATCTCCTCAACAACTTTCAATTCCCTGGCTCCAACCACCTCGTTTTCACCATGAATGACCAGTCCCAATACACTTCTAACCCCCCCCCCCCCCCCATCAAGAAGGTAATAAAACTCACCTGCTCCTCCCACATTCTCCAAACTCAAGGGGTAGTCCTGGGAAAATGCTATTCCCTTTTTCTCATTTCCTTCATCTCCACTGCACCTGCTCCCAGGATGAGGCTTTCCTTTCCAGGACATCAGAGATGTCCCCCTTCTTCAAAGAATGAGATTTCTCTTCCTCCACCAATGAAGCTGCCTCATCTGCATCTCCTCGTTTCCTGGATGTCCACGCTTACCCTATCTTCCTGTCACTTTAACAGGGATAGAATTCCTCTTGTCCTCACCTACCACCCCATGAGCCACCACATCCAACGCATCATTCTCCGCAACTTCTGCCATCTTTAACGGGATCCTACTGCCACACACACCTTTATTCCCTCCACCCCCCTCCACTTTCCATAGGAATTGCACCCTCCGTGATTCCCTTGTCCATTAATCTCTCCCCCCTTATATCCCTGAGAGTGATATAAATGCTATACCTGCCCTTTCACTTCCTCCCTTACCTTCATTCAGGGCTCCAAACAATCTTTCCAGGTGAGACAACACTTCACCTGTGAATCTACTGGGGTTGTCTGTTGTATCCAGTGCCCCTGATGTGGTGTCTTCTACAAATGAAGGCACATAGTGGATGTTGACCACTAAGCTATCCCTTGAGATCTGTAAAGGAATGAGCTACACTGTGTGAAGATGATTATAGGGCAATTGGCAGGAAAAGAAATGAAATTTTCAGGTTCTGTATCATTACAGGAAGCAACACCATTGCTATGGTTGACCTATCAGAAAAAAACGTTTGTTCTGCTGAGTGTCTCCAGCATTGTTATTTGGGATGACTAACATCTGTGGTTTGTTTTTGATTTCCTTTAACAAGGATTTGTTCATGATTTATACATGATTCAGTATAAGTTTTCAAATAGTGTACGGTAAGTATCAGTAGAAAGAGCACCACTTGGCAATGTGGCTGTACGATTGTTTTACTCAGAAAATCCTTTCAGCTTTGCCAACACTGCATTGAAACTTTGTGAGTTGTGCAGGAAATGGAGTTTTATTGATTAACACCTTGTGTCTCTGTGCTACCAGGCATTGTTCTTGGCAAGCTGAACAGGACCTTGACTATCCAGAGACTGAAGAAGGAAGATGAAGGGATGTACAAGTGTGAGGCTTGTAATATGCAGGGCTGTGCAGAAACATATGCAGCAATTGCTGTTGAAGGTTAGAAGAAGTGAAGCAATCTTCCTTGTATCTACATGGCATACTGCAAATATCTATATATCCTGTAGCACACAGCAATGAATGGTATTTTATATAAAAGAGCAACTGTCACGCCATACTATCAGGAAGATGCAAATCCATTTGCCCTTATAATTCAAAATGTAATAATTTTTGATTTGCAATAACATTAAAATAGTGTTTAATGAATCAATTGCTGAGTCATTTCAGTAACTGAAGTGAATTAACTATTCACTGAATTTTGTCTCCTCCAAGGGGACCACAACTTTGTCATAGGAGCTGGAGGCTTGTGTGCCTCAATGACCTGGAGAGCTATGTTGGCTGGAGTCAGGGCCTTGTGCTCTTGGTAGGGTCACTCATGCCAAACAGGTCAAAGGGTAGAGGCCAGACTAAGAGTGGCCCACTTGTCCTCCAGATTCGCAGACTCAGCTCAGGGCTAACAACTGTCTGGTCAAAAAACAACTGTTATGGAAACAGTGATGAAGAATCCTTCTATACAGACAGCGATGGAGGATCTTCATTGCTGCCCTAAATGCCAGCGGCATAATGGGCAGTAAGTAGAAATTTAGTATGTTTTACTATTAATTTATTTATTGGCAATTTTCCAAAATTATAAGTGTTATATAGGTTATAAAAAGAAACACAGTATAGTATTTTAAAAATAGCCATTTCAGGCTCCAGGACTTATGCCAAATGTTTTAAATATATATACGAGGATTTTCTGATCACCTACCACCAGGCATTGATCTGCTAACTATAACTCCCTCAAAATGCTCATGCAAGGTTACAATCTCCAACTTCTCTGATGTCCTCCTTACAACCCTTCCTCCCCTCAACCACTTGCCCAACTCCTACCCAGGCTATTCATACTTCTCTACCTCTGAGAAATACTTGGGAAATATTTTTAAGTATTATTTTTAAATCAAATGACTGTCATGTATTACTTGTTTAATATATTATAAAAGTCTGTGTCCTGTACTTTCTTACAATATTAGTGCATTCATATACTATGTTGTATTGTGGCAGTCAAAATATCCTCTAATATCATCGAGTAATATCCAATCTGTTTCTTAGATTTCAAGCTCACTTTGTTTCATCTACTTTGAGGTGTTTCAATCCTAATGCAGGATCAATCTGTGTACTTTATCCGTTTCTCAATAAACTCCCACCTGCACCAGTACAAAACTGAAAAGATGTTTTTCTTCTGTGCCAGGAGTTGATGAGAAGACAAGCGTTGAGCTGATTATCTTGATTGGCACTGGAGTAATTGCCACGTTCTTTTGGCTGCTTCTAATAATCGTCATTCGAAAAATAAAGCGGGTAATGAAACAATCCCACCATTGTCCTGGGGGAGCTTGCACTGCATGACAAATGAAAACTGACCATTGCTTTTTCATATTGCTGTTTTCTTTGTGTTTACAACAACGTGCACATGCTTTTATTTCTTTCCATTAATGCTGCTGCATAATTTAACAAAGGAATGACTAAATGTGTGTTAATTAGAATTGTCATTCCGGATAGAAAGACCCTTGTTGCCCACCCTACATGCTCAGGCCCGCCAAACTGCATTACAAAGAAATCTGAAGTAATTGCGAGTGAGGCGGGCATGTTCAGTTTAGCTCATGCGCTGCCTGCTTTTGTTTGTTTGGCAACATTTAATTCTGGATCATTGACTGTTCTGTGTCATTTCTCAAAAATCACTAAAAGGAGCACGGTTATTCTGTTCACACAATGAGAGCAGTTAAGTAACTTTGAGTTGTGGTTCTTATCCAGCCCAGTGATGCAGAACTGAAAACAGGCTACTTGTCAATCATCATGGACCCCGATGAAGTACCCATGGATAAACAGTATGAACAGCTGTCATATGATGCCTGTAAATGGGAGTTTCCTCGGGACAGGCTTAAATTGGGTGAGATTCCCCACCTTGATGATGCTGTCATGTTTTAGCCCCTCTTTAGAATAAAATTGTATTCAAACTTTTGAACATAGTCAATGCATGGAGAACTTAACATTATGGAGCAATAAAATTTACGACTTCTTTGTGAGTGCTCAAATTTCTAGTAGAGAAAGCCACAAAGTACATGGTTGAAATAGGAAAAAGCACTTTTACACCCTGCATCTTTTCTTACTTATCAAATTTCAGGGGCAGTAATAATACTTCACTCAATTCAAATTTGTTTAGACTTGCTCTTTTGTAGAAGATTTATTACTGCAGTTGTGCTAAAATTCTATAATTATTTACTGAATGATAACCATTAAAAAAGCAACAACTGAGCTGTCGTCATCAAATCTTCTCTTAATCCTATGTGCCATTATATGAATAAATCGTATTACTTGCAGCATTTATCAAGAACATTCAAAACACCTAATTAATTGTTTCATATTATTTTAATATTTTAAATCAGGAAAACCATTAGGTTGTGGAGCTTTTGGCAAAGTGATTGAAGCAGCTGCGTTTAATATCGAAAAGTACTCTACATGCACAACTGTTGCTGTCAAGATGTTGAAAGGTAAATTAAAATGAGAAATATTTCTTCCCAAAGTATGTAATTTTAAGGTCATTCTACCTCCAGTGACTGTTTCTGCAGCATGATTAAGATTTTATTATGTTTAAGATTTTAATCTACTTAAATTTTATTAGAGTAACTAATGTATGAAGGTAAATTATAGAACAATCAAAGCACAGAACAGCCTTGCAGCCTATAATACTCTTCCAATCTTGATGCCAATTTATACTAAATGTTTTCCTCCTCTGTGTCACCCGTATCCCCCTATTCCCTTCATCTTCAAATGTTTATCTAAAGCCTTTTAAACTCCAGTAAACTGCCTGCTTCCAATAATACCCCAGGTACCCACCCTTCTCCTCACATAAAACTTGCCTTTCGTGTTACTTTGTATTTATTTTCTCTAAAAGCATGTTCTCGGGTATTTGACAATTTTTAGCCTGGGGAAAAGATTTTGACTGTCTACGCTATCAATGCTTCTCATAATTTTAAAAAATCTCTATCATCTGTCCCCTCAAGCTCCACTGCTCTGGAGAGAGAACAACACAATTTTGTCCAACATTTCCTTATAGGTCATGCCTTCTAATCCAGGCACCCTCTTCTGCACCCTTTCCACAGTCTCCACATCCCTCTGATAATGGAGGCAGACAATAATCCAAGTGTTGTGTCAATACAGATTTATAAATTCTATAAAACTAAGTAAATTCCTTCATAATGTTCTGTCCTTGCATATGTGCAACATTAGGGGAGAATTCATCAGACACTTGAAGACTTCCTACTCATTAAAATCTCATAATTTCTGCTGGACCTTTGTATTTGAATCCTTAATATATATTCTGTATTCCTAAAGTTTACTATTGAGTGTGTGAATTCATAACAATTGTTCCATAATGTGAAAAAAACATAGAAATTCAACAATAACACAATAATGAATGTTGCCTTACGTTGACTAGGATTTTATGGGAAATTGTCAGTGAAATCCATGCTTCACAAGAAAAAAAAATTAAACCAAAATTAAGAACAATCATTATAAGAATGAATACAAATTGAGCGGAACATCTGTTTTATTACAAATTGATCCAAGTGGTCAAGGTGATGCTAAACTCTCATGATTTTGAATTATGCTAGTTGATTCCAAAACCAAATAGTTGAATGATATTAGCTGTTCTTGTAACTGGGGGTGGGAGACTATAACCTTCTGTACCTCCCACCCAAGGGTAGCTGTGAGAGGATGGCATAACGCGGGTGGTGCAGATTTTTATTCACATTCTTAGATGCCACATAGAATTTCTCTATGTTGAGGACTGCACTTCACTACCGGAGTGTTTTTGGATGAACACTGGAGCACAAATTTCCAGATACTGATCACCACTTACTGTGGGAAATGAGCATAGAACAATACAGACCCTTTGTTTTGTCCATCTTTTAATCTACTCGGATCAATTTAACCCTTTCCTCCCACATAGACCTCCATTTTTCTTTCATCCGAGGTCCTATATGAGAGTTTATTAAATGTCCCTAATGCATTTGCCTCTACCAGCATGCACCACATACCCATCTCTGTGTAAAACAACTACCTCTGACATCCTTCCTATACTTCCCCCAAACACCATAAACTTATGCCCCTTTGTATTAGTCATTTCTGCCTTGGGCAATAGTCTCTAGCTGTCCACTCTCTCTATCCCTCTTATCATCTTGCACACCTCTATCAAGTCATCTCTCATCCTCCTTTGCTCCAAAGAGAATCTCCACTGCACCCTCTCTAAAGCTTCCATATCCTTCCTATAATGAGGCAACCGGAAGTGAACACAATATCTCAAGTGTAATTTATAGAGCTGCAACATTACCTCCTGGTTCTTGAACTTGATACCCTGACTAATGAAACATAACACACCATACACCTTCTTAGTCCACCCTATCGACTTGTGCTGCAACTGTGATGTATCAATGGATGTGGACCGCAACATCCCTTTGATCCTTTAAACTGTACAGAGTCCTGCCATTAACCCTGTACTCTGCCTGCAAGTTCAACCTTCCAAAGTTAATCACCTTGCCCTTTTCCAGATTCAGCTCTATCTGCCATTCCCAGTCCAGCTCTGCGTGCTATCATTGTCCTGTTGGAACCTACGACACTCTTCTACACCATCCACAACACCACCAACCATTGTGTCATCTACAAAACTTACTCATCCAAGTCATTAATAAAAATCACAAAAGAGCAGGTGTCCGAGAACAGATCCCTGGTCACGGGCCACCAGGCTGACTGTGCTCCGTCTGCTACCGCCCTCTGCCTTCTGTGGGCTGGCCAGTTCTGAATCCAAATGAGCACAAGCATGATAGAGTTTAAGCTACTATTGATATATAAATCGAAGTTTTAGCAAAGTTCAAGATCCTGCCAGTTAAAGTTTTAAAAACAGAAAAAAGTCTCAAAATGGATGTTGCATTCGAGGTATTTGTGTTGATTGTACATCAACACCGACTAACTCACTGTATGTTGTGTAGCGCATTTTTTTCCATCTGCAGTACATGGCCTGTAGTCTGAAAACAAGGTTGAGATCAGATTATGATTTGTTGGATGCAATGTATGCTGACAGTAAGTCAATCGAGTATGTCCAGCAGGCCTGACTACACAAATAAGAAAAAAAATAACCGTGCCAAAATGATGACAGACAGAAATAATAAATGAGAAGTTATGGAATTCAGTACAAAGTACTGAAGGCTTCAGTGTGACTATTTGATCAATGAGGTGTTGTTTAGCCTTGTTGTAATAGTATTGGAAGCCACAGATGGAAAAGTAAGAAGGATGAATCAGAATCAGATTTACTGTCACTGATATATGATGTCAAATTTATTGTTTTGCGTCTACAGTACAGTGTAAAGACATAAACCTATAAATTATAACAATAAATAAATAGTGCAAAAATAAATAATGTTGAGGAGGCTGCATTATAACATCAATCTGTATTAGATTAGAAGAAATACAAATGAGTGTTTGTTTTACCTGATGGCAGGAAAGGAAGAGGAGAAAAGTCAAAGCCTGCAGCTCCTGCGGTTGCAGGAGAAAGTGCAACAAAGCAAAGAATGGTGGAGAATAGATTAATGAATTACGAAGGGGTAATCCTTCAACATGCTGCGGGGGGGGGGGGTTAGTAGGTGTCTGGTGGTAAAATATTATTGAGCTGGTGGAAATTGCTAAGGCTGATCTGTTGAATATGTGGAGGCTGTCAGGGTAGAAGGTCAGGACAAAGGAGTCCTTTTCTTGTTCAGGAGGAGAGGGTTGAGAGCAATGGCCAAAGGACTAGATGAGATGTGGTGACATCCTCTGTCCACTATACTAATGTGGAAAGCAATGACTTAGGGAGAAGAAAAACACTTCAGTGTGAAATTGGAGCAAATGTAGGGATGGAAAGAAGTGGAAAAATAGAATGGAATCCTTACAGGAAGCAGGATTCACAGGATGTTTGGAACTAGCCTAGTAATGAGATGAAGATAGAGCATGTACGATGTGAAGGTAGAAAGTGATAGAAAAAGTGATAAAAACATTAGTTCTATGTGAGTGTGGGAAGCAGCCCCGTACAGCCATTGAGATACTGGAGAAAGAATTAATGGACTGAGTCTGTGAAGGGCTGAAAAACACTGTTCCACTGAAAAGCAGGTGAGGTCTAGGTCCATATGAGTGCCCCAAGCAATAGTTTGATCTGGAGAAAGTGAGTGCAGTCGAAGAAGTTTTTGATTGAGAGAACAAAGTTCAACCAGGGAAATGAATGTGTTCATAAAGGGGAACAGCCTAGACCTCAACAGTTAAATTTTAATTGACACACTTTCCACAGAAGCTGCCCAATTTGCTGTATTTGTGGTATTTTCTGATTTTATTTCAAATTCACAGTTCTTAAGACTTTAAGATAATGATTTTGGTGTGCAGATAACAAGGCTAGAGTTTATAACTGCAGGACAGTCACAGCAAAGTATCAAATAGTGACTTCTGAGTAATCTGTCATGTACTTGATCGCTAACTTTCTTTGAATCTTCAACAATGTTGTTTGCCTGCACTATAATTCTTTATAATCAACCAGTCCAAGACTGGCTGGTATATAGTGTGTTTAAACAATTGAGCACACATCTAGATGCTTACCATAATTGCTTCAAAGATATATAATGAATCTTCATAATAAAATTAAAAATGACATGTAGTTTACTTGGGAATCTCAAAAGGGGGAACAATTATCATGAGTAAAATTCAGTAGATTGCACACAGAGTTAACAATCTACAGCTTTGTAACTATCAAAGATTATGGCATTGTTCTTAAACTTCTACTCATGTTAATTGCTCAAGTTTGTAGCGGTATATCATTACCTGTAAAAGCCAGTGCATACATATCTCTGATGAAGGATGCATATCATCTGCAATGCATCAGAGATGGAAATATTCATTTATCTGACTACTGTTTTAGAAGGGGCAACATTCGGTGAACAAAGGGCATTGATGTCTGAACTGAAGATTCTTATTCACATTGGCCATCACCTCAACGTAGTGAATCTGCTGGGAGCCTGCACAAAAGTGGGAGGTGAGTCAGTGCTCTGTCACCATGGACAAATCTCTTCTGGCATTGCAAGTTGTTTATGGTTCTTTCTTATGAAGCATAAATAAATAACTCATAGCAGTTAATCTATCTTAATAATATCTACAGTATTTTCTATGTAGTGTTGGATCACCTTGCATATCCACCCGTGGAAGTTAAAAGTAAATTTATTAATAAAGTACATATATGTGACCATATACAACCCTGAGATTAATTTTCTTGTGGGTATACTCAATAAATCTATAGAATAATAACCATAACAGAATCAATAAAAGATCACCCAACTTGGGTGTTCAACTAGAGTACAAAAGACAAACAACTGTGCAAATACAAAGAGAAATAATAATAATAATAATAATAAGTAAATAAGCAATAAATATCGAGAACAGGAGATGAAGAGCCCTTGAAAGTGAGTCAATTGGTAATGGAACCATTTCAATGAAGGGGCAAGTGAAATTGAGTGAAGTTATCCCCTTTGGTTCAAGAACTTAACGGTAGAAGGGTAGTAAGTGTTTCCAAACCTGTTGGTATGAGCCCTGAGGCCCTTGTACCTTCTTCCTGATAGCAGCAGAAAGAAAGGAGCATGGGTGGTGGAGGTGGGAGAGTCCATGATGGTGGATGCTGAATGCCTGCAACAGTGTTTCATGTAGATGTTCTCAATGGTGGGGAAGTTTTTACCTGTGATGGTCTGGGCCGTATCCACTACTTTTTGTAGGATTTTCTGTTCAAGCATGTTGGTGTTTTTATACCAGGCTGTGAGGTAACCAACCAGTCAATATACTCTCCACTACACATCTGTAGAAGTTTGTCAAAGTCTTAGATGATGCTCTGATCTCCGTACACTCTGAAGGAAGTAGAGGTGCTTCCGTGCTTTCTTTGTAATTGCACTTATGTGCTGTGCCCAGGACGGGTCCTCTGAAATGATAACACCAAAGAATTTAAAGTTGCTGTCCTTCTCTACCTTTGATTCTCCATCAAGGACTGGCTGATGGAAGGGTTAGATTGATATTAGAGGAGCTTAAGATGCTGGCACAGCCTCATGGACCCAAGTGCCTGTACTGTGCTGTAATATCTTATGTTCTATGTTCAAAGGGTTCTTTGGTCTATCATGCCTATAGTAGCTCTTAAAAACAAACGCTTAGTCCCACTGCCCCAGCCATTCCCCACAACATTGCAGATAGTTTCTTTTCTTTAAAGTACAGATTGTTAACCTTCAGAAATGGGGCATACATTTTTCAAACCACCACATGCTACTTACATCATGAATATGTGTGATGAAATTATTGATATTTAAATATTACAAATAAATCACGCTAATCTTTTTTGAAAATAATCATTGAATGTGCTTCCAGCATAAATTCAGCCAGAATGTTTCTGATTGTGCAGCTTACTGAGTACAAAAAACTCTTGTCATCTCCCCTGTAGATTTTATTCCAATTGTTTTGAATCTAAGCCAACTGGTTGTTTAATTGCCTGCCAGTTGGAACAATTTCTATTATAACAAACCCTTCATAACTTTCAGCCCATCATTAAATCTCTGCTTAACTTCCCCTGTTCATTGGAGAAGAGAATTATCTTTATCATAGGTTTACAGCATTAAAATCGGCCCCTCAGCCCAACTCATCAATACTGACGGTGTTGTTCAGAGAGCTAGTCCACTTTTGGCCTATGGCCCTCCAAACCTCTCATAACTAGTACTTATCCAGATGGCTTTTAAATATTGCTTATGTTCAACCACTATTTCTGACAGCTCATTCCAAATAGGCACCAGCCTTTGTGTTAAGAAGCTGCCTTTGATGTCCTTTATAAGTCTCTCGCCTCTGATCTTGTCTATACCCCCTTGTCTTTAGCACCTCCTTCCTAAGAAAGAAGATGAGATACTTTCGTCTTGCCTGTGCCCCTTATGATACCTCTGTGTCAGATAATACTTACCTTGACAGCGTTCAATATTCCAGGTTAGATAGCATCAGCAAACAAAAAGTAAACAAGTTGAAACTTCATTTTAATAAAGTGTTAGTCAATGACAACCAGCAATAAATTAATAATTTCATATGAATTGTTGCTTCATTTAATATTCTTTCATAGACTTTAAACTGGACTTGGAATATTACAGTTTGGCTGGATTTGTGTTGTGTTGCATGGTGGAATAGAATGTCTATTGTTATTGTGCAATTCTATCCTGTATTTCATATTGTTACTGCTACTCTCCTCTCTACAGGTCCACTGATGGTGATTGTTGAATATTGCAAGTATGGTAACCTGTCAAATTACTTGAGAAGCAAGAGGAATGACTATGTTCCTTACAAGGTAGATTTATACTCCTTTTTATATTTGCTGTTCTAGGAAGTTTTCTATGAGAAATCAATTCACTCATTCACAAAAATTTGAGATTAATTGAACGAACGTACATGTACTTGGTTTCTCGTGGTCTCAGAATGCCTCATGGCCAATCAATCACACTTACAGAATATCCATTGGGGTAATGTGGGAAAACCTGCTAGAAAATGCCCACATTAGATAACCAGTCACCTATTTCCAGTGCTGTAATCATAATATCTATTACACTTATCGAAGGCATCTCATCCAAATGACAGGATGGAATGCAGTACCCTCTCTGTTCCATTGAATTATGTATTGGCTCTGAAAAGTTACTCAAGACTCTACATTGCAAACCCACATCTTTTTGTTCAGGGACGGGATTGTCACTGAGTGAACCAGACCTTTATGTTGATATTTAAATCCTCACTGACTGGCTTAAGCACTAGGCAACCAGATTCAGATGTGAAATATAGGTTTTTACTGGTGCAGTAAGAACCGATTATTGAGTAAATGGCATTCACCTCTTGAATTTATGGTTCATGTAATGACTGGAGAAAATATTTTTCATATGGTTTTCATATTCTGTAATTTTATTCTCCATATGTACCCTAGATTTTATTTTCCATTACATCTACCATAAAACAAAAGTGGCCCTGTGATAATTTTTCTCTCTCATACCAGAGCCCTACTTAACTCTTAATCTCTTCCATATTGTAATTAAGTTGAATTGGACAGTTCTTTGTCTTCACCAGTCTGAGTTGACCAAGGGACTGTTGCACAGAGAAGGAAATCGCATAGGAGACTTGTCCTTAAATCTTCTTTAAGATTGCTGGTGGGAAAGTAAATCAGTGATTATCGATCGCAGTTTCAAAACTGTTTTGTCCTGCTTAACCATACTCCTTAGAACTTTATGTAAGATTATTTAAGGGAAAACTGAATTTGATATCCTTTTGCCTCACACAAACAGCATTGTTCAGTAGAAGAAAGAAAGAAGTCATTTGAAACATAAGACCATAAGACATAGGAGCAAGATTAGGCCATTCAGCCCATCAAGTCTACTGATCCTGGATCCCACTCAATTGTGTGTATAGCACATAGACCACCAGTACTCTACAAGTCTACTAGGTAACCATGAGGCTGTAGATGTGTTTGAAATCCTTTAAAAGGCTCAAACTTCAAAGTGAATTTATTATCAAAGCACATATTTGTACCCATAAACAACACTGATTCATTTGCTTGCAGGCATTCACAATAAATATTAAGAAACACAATAGAATCAGTGGAAGACCGCTCACAACAAAATGGACAAGTAATTAGTGTGCAAAAGACAACAAACTGTAGAAATGGAAAAAGAATAATAATTAATAAATCATCAATAAATATCGAGAACGCAATGAAGAGTCCTTAAACGTGAGTCCATAGCTTGTGCTCAGTTCAGTGTTGGGCTGAGTGAAGTTATCCCCTCTTGGTCAAGAGCCTGATGGTTGAGGGGCAGTAACTGTGCCTGAACCTGGTGCTCCTGCGGCTCCTGTACCTTCTACTTGATGGCATCCAAGAGAAGCGAGCATGGCCTGGATGGTGGCTCCCTTGAAGATGGATGCTGCTTTCCTGTGACAGTGCTCTGTGCAGATGTGCTCAATGGTGGGGAGGGCTTTACCCATGATGGACTGGGGCTGTATCACTAATTTTTGTAGGCTTTTTCATTCAAGAGCATTGGTATTTTCTTAGCAAGCTGTGCTGCAACCGGTCAATATACTCTCCACTGCATATCTATAGAAGTTTGTCTAAGTTTTAGATGACATGCCAAATTTATGCAAACTTCTTAGAAAATAGAGGCGCTCTCATGCTTTCTTTATAATGGAACTTATGTGCTGGACCCAGGACAGGTTGTCTGAGATGATAACACAAGGAATGTGAAGTTGCTGACCATTTGCACCTCTGATTCCCCAATGAGGACTGGCTCATGGATCTCTGGTTTCCTCCTCTTGAAGTCAATAATCAGCTCCTTGATCTTGCTGACATTGAGTGAGAGGTTGTTGCTGTGAAACCACTCAGCCAGATTTTCAATCTCCCTCCTATATGCTGATTCATCACCACCTTTGATTCGGACAATGACAGTGGTGTCATCGGCAAGCTTAACTATGGCTTTGGAGCTGTGCTTAGCCTCACAGTCATGAGTATACAGTGAGTAGAGCTGGGGGCTGAGCACTCAGCCTGGTGATGCATCTGTGCTGATGGTGAATGTGGAGGAGATGTTGTTGCCAATTTGAACTGACTGCGGTCTGCAAATGAAGAAATGAAGTGTCCAGTGCACCAGGAAGTATTAAGGCATGGTCTTGGAGAATAAAAAGTATCTTAAGTAACAATAACTAATAATTGGAGAGTGAGCTTGTTTTGAATAAACATTCTCTGTGGTAATCATACTTGCCTCTTCCTCTTGACCTGTATAAATGATCTAGAATTGACTAAAACAGTCTAAGTTGATAAGATTTGCTGATGATATTCAACAATGGGGTGGATGTTGAAGCATCTGTCAAGTAATGATCCAAATAAAAGATATACTTACTCAATCTATAATTATATTAGACTTTTCATTTTACTGAATATTGAAAGTGAAATTCTCATTCTCATATTCCAGTGCTGTACCGTCTCCTCTAAGATTTCTGTGCACTTCCTTTTCTTGAATTCTTGTGAACCCATAATTGACATCGCTGGGTCAGGTGCCAAGGCCCTACATCCAGAGGCTTAAACTTCTTTTGTTTGCCTTTTTTTACTGCTTTAAGGTGACTTAGGTCTTCAAAATGAAAAAGAAAATTTTGGCAATACGCAATAGATACAGGCAATGACCACAGAGAGAGAGGAAGAGGGTTAATTTTTCAGTTTCAAAGACCTTCTTTCAGAACTTCGGCCACTTTGACCTGCTTTCCAAGGTGCAATATAAATGCAAGCTAATTATACACTGGTCTCATTGTCTGATTTAACAATAAGAATGGGCAATGGGGTGTGCAAAGTTTGAAGAGAGAAGCCTATTATATAAATCTAACAAGCTATTAATTTAGAGTAAAACAATCCATTTGGCAGTGTCCCATTGAAAACAGTAAGAGAAGAATACAAGAGGAAGGTGTTTCCACACAAGTCTGTCTTTCAGACCCTCATCTGAACCTATTGCGTTAATAAAATGAAAACTCTGCCAAAAGAAATCCTGTGTGGATGAGTCATCTTAAACAATGAAATTGAAATTATTATTCTATGGACACAAAAACAATTATGACAAGTTTCTAACACCACCATAAAAGTTGATTTCAGCTGCTGAACTTTACAGAAAGTATTATCAGTAATGTCTCTGTGTGATGTTCCGGGACAGCAGAACAAATAGCTTGTGCAGAATCCGTTTCAATTTCCCCATAAAATTCCCTGTTCATTATATGAACAGGTTCATCAGAGCTCATCAACTCTGCTGGGAACTCACCTAAATTGATGATGTAATCACATGTCTGATATATTGTACAACTCTACTGTTCATAATATTTTCATATAATTAAATGTTACTTGTGGTTTTGTTTTTCTATTACTGTAGAATAAAGCAATGAGGTTAAAACAGATTAAAGAGAAGGACCCTGGTGAGGTGGACAGTGAGTTTAAACGGCGCTTGGACAGCATTGCAAGTAGTGAGAGCTCTACCAGTTCTGGCTTTGCAGAAGACAAATCGCTGAGTGATGTGGAAGAGGAGGAAGGTAATGTGATGACAAATGTCACTGACTTTCCACAGCTATCATTGGTGGATAATTGAGCAATATAGTAAAGAATGAAAATGTTTTAATTCCACATTTAACTGTTTCTTTCCATGATTTTGGATAGATCAGTTGTCCAGTAGGGACTAATGTTGGGGTTAAAAACAAAGGAAGATTTGCAATATGTAATAAAAGATGCAAGTAAATGTACTCTGAAATGTGACCGATGCCTTTGGCTGAGTTCTGTATTTCCACACGTTTTGCTTTTCACAGCTGCAGATGACTTCTACAAGAACTGTTTGACACTGGAGGACCTTATCTCCTACAGCTTCCAGACAGCCAGGGGGATGGAGTTCCTGGCCTCACGCAAGGTGAGGGACCGGACCTTTAACTTAAGCAGAGACCTTTATCTTAAACATATCACTAAATAATGCGACATCATAAATTATGCAGTCATTTTGAAAATATATTCTTTTTGAAACATACCCACGTCAGCTTCTCTTAAATACACTGGAATACATTCTAACTTGGACAATGGGTGAGAGTGAATAGGCATTCTATTTTGCATTTATGGGAAATGAAAATGCAGGGAGAATTAAGGCAGTTACTACCTTAGATTTACTACAGCCAGTTGCACACACTTTTCCTTTTCTACCTATTAGAGTTACAGAGTTATACAGCTTAGAAACAGGTCCTTCAACCCAATTGGTCTACACCGACCAAGATTCTTATCTAAACTAATCCCAGTTACCTGTGTTTGATCCAAATTCCTCTAAACCTTTCCTATCTATGTACCTGTTACCTATTATCAGGTACATTGTCTTCAATTCAAGGATCTATGACTCCTGCCTAAAATACTGTACATCTGTGATAATCTATGGGTATTTTCATATCACATGTAAATCACAATGTGTTGCCAGTGTATCATGTGAGGATGTGTTCTATCCAGTAATGCATTTTGAAAGAAAAAGATAAAATAAAGTAACTGCAATAATAATTTTCTGTTTTCTCTTTTCAGTGCATCCATAGGGATCTGGCTGCACGTAATGTACTCTTGTCAGAAAACAATGTGGTGAAGATATGTGACTTTGGTTTGGCTCGAGACGTTTATAAGGACCCGGATTATGTCAGGAAAGGAGATGTGAGTACATGCAGATCAATTTGCTTTGAATCTCCTAATCAATAACCTGCAGAAAGTGAATCATGGGCTGAGATGTTGAAATTAAGGTATTGAATGATAATGGAGCTGGGCTGATTTAAGTTCCATTGAAATAAATGGAGGAAAATCTGAAATGGGAAAGATCCCTCCATTGCCTTCTATGTGCTGAGAAATATGCCAATGACTTGAATGATGGAATTGAGTGCTTTGTTGCAAAGTTTTCAGACAAAATGAAGATAGGTGGAGGGGCAGGCAGTGAGAAAGTTGGGAGGCTACAGAAGGACTTAGACAGACTCGGAGTACGAACAAAGAAGTGACAGATGGAACACAGTATCAAGAAGGGTCATCCACTTTGGAAGACATTTAGAAAATATTCTAAATGGAGAGAAAATTCAAAAAGATCTGGTGCAAAGGGACTTGGGAGTTCTTGTAAAGTTTCGTTTGCAGGTTGAGTCTATGGTGAGGAAGGTAAATGTGATGTTAGCACTAACTTCAAGAGGGCTAGAATGTAAAAGCAAGTATGTAATGTTGAGACTTTATGAAGCACCACTGAGGCCTCACTTGGAATATTCTAAATGGTTTTAGGCTTCTTAACTAAGAAATGATGTTCTGACATTGGAGAGGCTCAAAGTAGGTTCAAGAAAATGATTCCGGGATTGAAAGGCTTATCACATGAAGAGTGTTTTACGTCTTTGGGCCTGTACTCACTAAAATTCAGAAGAATGAGGGGTGACCCTAATGAAAGCTATCGAATGTTGAAAGGCCTCAATGGGGTAGATGTGGAGAGGATGTTTCCTATGGCGGGGGAGTCTAAGACCAGAGGACACAGCCTCAGAATAGAGGGGTGTCCTGTCAAAATGGAGATGAAGAGGAATTTCTTTAGCCAGAGAGTGGTAAATTTGTGGAATTCATTGCCACAGGCCGCTATGGATGCCAAGTCTTTATGTGTATTTAAGGCAGAGGTTGATAGATTAGTCAAGGCATGAAGGGATACAGGGAGAAGACAGGAGTTTGGGGCTGAGGTGGAAAATTGCATCAGTCATGGTAAAATGGCAGAGCAGACTTGATGGGTCGAATGGCCTAATTCTGCTCCCATGTCTTGTGGTCTTATGGTCTAACTAAATTCTATCCCATTGACTACAACGACGGTAACCAGCATTGCAAAATCCAAGAGAATACTTAAAGAAAACTCAAGCTTTGTAATGGTTTATGAAATTTTAGTTCTAAATTTGGCACAAGGACATTTGCCCATGAATGTACCATGTATTCTCCCTTTGGCAGAGTATTTTATTGTGATTGCCCTTGGAAATGCTAATGAAGAACCTCTGACCCATACACAGCAGGTCAAAAGAAAGAACAAATAAATTATTTGTATTTATTGATTATCTTTGTGTATGTTATATATTTGTGTCTAAATCTTGTGGCCTTTCATTTATGAAGTAAGAGAATACAGTGGATTCCAGTTAATTGGGAGATGTTGGTATCAGTACATTTTAGCCAATTAAGTGGCGCCCCCAGCCAGCTGAAGTTTTGTGGAAATAGTTAAAAAGGTATTAAAAGCTGAAAATACTGAACAAATTAGAACACTACCAACACTATCACGGTAGTATAAAACTGTGTAGTAGTTCTTAATAGTTATCAATGGAGGAATTCGTCCAGTGTTCATTGCCATGTTCTTTTGATGGACTGTAAATGAACAAACTCAGTGTAGACACCTAGTGCAGATAATGCACTGCCTTCAATGCTTTCAATGAATACATCCTCCAAATCTTTATTTTCATGGTAACATTCAAGATGATTGTTGATACCTTCAAATTCTTAACTTGTTGTAACAATGACATTACTTCATTTTCACTCCCGGCTGTTTCTGGTATCTCCAAGCCTGAATGCTCAAACCTGTAGTAAGCAAAACAGTTCTGAATTGTCTTACTGGTTTTTTTTCAACTATTAGTGACAAAAATCCTTATTTTTTTAAACACAAATAGATGTAACTGATGCTATATAAAAACTGTTTGCTCTAAGAACGGTGTAGTGTCTAACATAAGTGCATGTGACTGACACTAGTTAAAACCTGTTCAGTAACAGTCTCCTGCCCCAATTAAGCGACAGTGTCCCAAATTCTTTAAGTGTTATCCCAAAGAAGTGGCTGCTCCAATTAACCGATGTCCCAGTTAGCTGGAATCCAGTGTACATCTTTGAGTCACACAATTAAATATAAATCTAAATGCTTGTATTGTATATTAAAATGTATTTTTTTCTAGGCACTGCTTCCGCTTAAATGGATGGCGCCAGAGACCATCTTTGACAAAATTTATACAACACAAAGTGATGTCTGGTCTTTTGGAATTCTACTTTGGGAAATATTTTCATTAGGTACGTATCTTCAGTTACCTTGATAATGAATAGCCAGAAAATTGTTTGGTGGGTGATTTGATAAAAGGTGAAGTGAAGCTCCCAGATAACTGCAATGTTTTTACCCTTTTCTAATCACTTCCAGGTGCCTCTCCATATCCTGGTGTTCAGATAGATGAAGAGTTTTGTCAGCGACTCAAGGAAGGGACTCGAATGCGATGTCCTCAATATGCAACAACAGAAATGTAATTCAGTTTCCATGCCACATAAAATACCTTTCATAGAATGTAATGCTTGGAAAATACAAAGTACTTTTATATTTAAACTATGTATATGGTATACAACTTTGAGATTCATCTCCTTACAGGCAGGCAAACAATTCATTCAGTCAAACAATTCAGAAATTTGTATACATAAGAAAACTGCAAGACCATTTATTCTCCCATGACTATTTTCTTCATAAAATTGGGTGAAAACAGAAGGAAATATTTTTTTCTATTTTTGCTTGTGCCTGCTTTTGATTCTGGCCTTGCAGACGCTTCCTTTTTAAGTACATATGTAATACCCTTCTAAAAGTTATTACTGAATCTGTCTCCCCCACATTTACAGTCAAATACCTCCAAATTGCAACTGCCTTTATGTTAGAGGAAATCCATATATTATTCTTTGGGTTGTTAACTATAATTTATAAAATATGTCATTACTAAGCAATTAACAATTTTAACACAGCATGTTGCTGTCCTAGTGGGTGCTACGGTCAGACAATATGAACTGTATGATCTTGCTCATGAGATTATTGGAACCAATGGGTGTTTGAGGAAATCCTTGGTGTTAAACACTAAATACTAGTGGACCATGTTAGCAAATTCTTTAGTGTCACATTTAAATTTTGAAACTTTTCATCTGAGAAGTTTAAACCTAAACTGGCACTCCCTCAGTATTAATATAGGTCACACAAACCCACATGCTTTTAACTAAAGTACGAAATCCAGGCTGACACCTCAAACAGCTTCTATTATTTTTCAGTTTCTTGTCTTTTTCTACCTGCAGACATGTGCGTTTGCATATGCGTATCCAAAACATATAAAGTGAAAATTCTGCTTCAAATTAATTGCTTCAAGTTTTATTTATTTAATCTTTGAACGTGACAATCATTCTCTCTTGTCAGTTATCATACAATGTTGGATTGTTGGCACGGAGACTACAAAATGAGACCAATCTTTTCTGAATTAGTAGAACACTTGGGGAACTTACTCCAGACGAATGCTCAACAGGTAAGCTTGGGCTTTGTCAAAATGTAAATGTGTTTCAAAGTATTTTTCTTGAAGCAGTATATGTAATAATTAGATAAATATTTTGCATTTTTCAGGATGGCAAGGATTATATTCCACTTAACATGTCACTGACTATAGAAGATGATTCTGGACTTTCTCTGCCAACTTCACCTACTTCCTGTACAGAGGAAGAGGAAGGGAGTGATTCAAAGTTTCATTATGACAACACGGCCAGAATACGGTAATTACCTTAATGGACATCCTACCAATCCTCAGGGTAGTGCAGAGGAATAAGAGGTGAATGAACAGAGGGAAATAAAAGGAAATATTGCTCAGCTGCTTCTTCTGGCCTTCAGCTAGAGCAGACAATTAAACTTCAAACTTGCAGGGGTGTGACAATGAATTGGAAGCTTGTCAGAAAAATCTAGCAGAGGATAAAATTTAAACTTGAAAGTGTCAGAGAAATAAAGCCATGCACCAGATGACAGTTTTGTCACTATAGCTGGCAATAAATAATAAAATATTTTACTGGTATAGCTAATAAAAAAATTTACAAAATGAATACTCAAAAAATTTCAGAAGTATGAAATGACTACTCAAATGTCATGGGAGCATGATTAGGCCATTCAGTCTATCAGGACTGCTCAGCGATTCAGTCACGGCTGATCAGTTTTCCCTCTAAACTCCATTCTCTTGCCTTCTCTCCATAACCTTTAACACCCTTACTAATCAACAACCTATGAACATACACTTTAAATATATCAAATGACTTGGTCACCATAGCTGTATGTGGCAATGACTTCCACAAATCCACCACCCTCTGCCTAGAGAAATTCCTCCTCATCTCCATTCTAAGGGGACGTCCTTCTATTCTGAGGTTGTTCCCTCTGGTTCTGAACTCCCACACTCCACGCCAACTCTACGTAGGCATTTCAACATTTGGCACAGATATCATAAAGTGTCAAGGTGTGGAAAATCTTCAGCCACCTTTCACCAGTGAAAGAGACATTTGCCCCGACTCAGAGGAGCATTCAAGATCAGGTGGGGCTGTTGGTTTTGAATGCAACTAGTGGATGCCTGTGATGCTTTGTGCAAAAATTAGACGAAGGCAGCAGAAACTGGATCCAGCCACAGAGGGAGGCTAGTAATAGGGCTGTAGGCGCGAATCAGTCACCATTATAGAAGAATTCCAATAGTTTTCCACCCCTGATGGACCCTACTTTCAACACTTGCCAAGCCAGCGGGCCAGCTTTAGTGTGCCTCTCAGGTGTTTTATAATCTGGAGGCTGGGCCTAAGGAAGTTCCCTCTAAGGAATTCCTGGTTCTAAACAACTGGACTTCCTGTAGTTAACTCACTCCATTCCATGGAACGTTGTAACAGATAGGTTTTGTAGATAAGTAACATTTTCTTTTTTTTTCCAAGTATTAGCCACATAGATTGGTGAAATCATTTTGCTTTGGTTTCTTCTATGAGCATTCCACTAATTACTAATACCTACAATCATACAAATATAATGACATGAAACTTTTATGATTCATAAAGTGATTTGGTATTCCAGTGGATACCAAATGACAGAAACTTAAGAAATTTGAGGCCCATGTGTTTGTATATTGAGAGTCGTATCCATTTTCTTTAAAAATTATTTTGAATTCCATATCTTGCCATAGAACAAGATTCTAAAATCATTCCTTACTTGAGTAAATTTATGGAGGAATATTGCCTAAGCAATCACTTTGATATGATTCATTCTTTACAGCCTTTTGGAGCTCGTTATTTAATGCTGCATGGCATGACTGCTTTTTTCTTTAGATACATTAATGGAAGCAAAAATCGAGGCAGACCGGAAGGTGTTAAGACATTTGATGAAGAAACAGTACAAAAAGCAACTATCAATGTGCAAGAGGTGTGTATAGATGAAGTGTTACTTTTCCAGGCAGAATACAGTCAGCCATAACTGAGTCCTATTTTAAGGGAGCTACCAGCAGTCTCCAATGTGACTGTAGGTAATTTCTTACAGAAATATCAGGAAGTTTAGTACATCCATGTATAATTGTGCAAATATAAATGCCCCAACATACCTCATAAATGTCAGAGCAGGAGCATTTGGCTATAAATATTATACACACTTAGGGAAATTTGCTCAAACGAACTTTGCTGGGTCAGATAGCAAAGACAGATTTTTTTTAGATAGATAGATAGATACTTTATTCATCCCCATGGGGAAATTCAACTTTTTTTCCAATGTCCCATACACTTGTTGTAGCAAAACTAATTACATACAATACTTAACTCAGTAAAAAATATGATATGCATCTAAATCACTATCTCAAAAAGCATTAATAATAGCTTTTAAAGAGTTCTTAAGTCCTGGCGGTAGAATTGTAAAGCCTAATGGCATTGGGGAGTATTGACCTCTTCATCCTGTCTGAGGAGCATTGCATCGATAGTAACCTGTCGCTGAAACTGCTTCTCTGTTTAATCCTTTCATTACAATAAAAGAGATAATTTATGCAAGATGAAGGATCACACATTTTGAGTTAGTTTGAATGTTTTAAAGATTTCAAGTAGTTTTAATGCTTTAATCTTTTCTTAATTTTTGAAATGGTTCTTTCAATATTTCCATAGTTTGATTAATCTTTCACAGCTGACCACATTTTCTGCATTTTTTTTTGGATCATCAGAAATACTTAGAAACTTTTGAAGTAATTAGACTGCTTTTGGCATTTGCCAACTGTCTTAGCTGCTTTGTGAGCGGAGCTTAATTTGGCCTGCCTGGCGTGACCATCTTACTCACAAAGACCTTTGCTACTCAGGGATGTGCATCTGAGAGTTCTGAATTTCATTCATAGATCATCAGCACACTGTGTGCAAAATCAAGGCCATCATTTGATTGTTGAAGTGGCTTAAGATAAAACAGTTCATTCCAAACTAAGCAGACACGTTGAAACTAAATTTTGAACATTGAAATAAGAGGCAGTTTCAAAATGAACAAACTTAACACCATTCATTCAGTGTTGTCAACACAGTGACTCCAATATATCAAGGAGAATGTGCATCATCTTATCTGAACAACTTGTATTAAACAGGGTGTGGAACAAGCCGCCTAGATTGATGCTTGAAATGTCAAAGCAATATAAACTGTGGAGAACTGATATTCAAGGGAATTAATAGGAAATTATAATGATATCAAGTTAGAATTTTGTACTAGAGATGTTAATACATTGCAATATGTGGTTTTTCTTAACTCCCTTTGTAAATCAAGATACATTTAGTGGTAGTTAATTAGTGAAATAGAGTTAATGACCATTATGGTGTTCTCCAATCTATGATAACAGTGGGCTTGACAAATGGTTTGGTTGTTCCTTATTATACAGTATGCTATTATAGGAAAGAGTTCAAAAGAACATATTACTTGCCTTCATTGAGTTCTTCTCTTTAACTAGTATAACCAGACTGACAGTGGCATGATACTTGCATCAGAGGAACTTAAGACATTGGATTCCAGACAGAGTCAGTCAATGGCATTTAGGTAAGCTTAAGATAAGTAAAGGTGATAGCTATTTTAAGAAAATATTTTCTTTAGCTGGAGAGAAGATACTTCAAAGAGACTTAATTGATTTTGCCACTAGATACACTTGAAAATGAGATTTTTTTTTACAGACTGCACACACTAAAGAATATTGGTCCTCACTGATCCCAAAATGTATCTTGATCTTGCCCTTGGGTGGTATTACTGACTCTGGGGATGGAGCTTGCCTGTGCCATGTTTACTTTCGATTACAACTGGTGATTTTCACTTGAGGGTCAAACTGATAGACAAAGCATTGAGTACCCCGTAATTTCATTTTTAAAATTTCATTTCAGTTCTACCCCCAGTAAAATTAACTTCAGCATTTTTCAACAGGAAAAAGATCAAGTGAAAGCAAATCATCAGCCCATTATGAGCTGCCAGCAATTTTTAAAAAAGGTTTATCTGGTAATATCACTGACTAACTTCTACCCTTAATGAACTAAACATAAGAAACATCGCTATCTTCTAGTACTTTGAGAATACTTCTCTATCTTAGACCAGCTTTTTGTTAGAAACAGTACAACTGTGATATTTTTGTACAAACAAGCTTCTATATATTTCATAGACTTGACCTGTTAAGTGTGTTACTTAAAATCCTGCAAAACATCTCCCTTCTTATTAGATTCTACCTATTGGCTACCCACCACTGTTTTCATAATTTTACTGTCTACCAACATCTCCTCCACCTGGCTCCACATGCCCATCATCTCTCTCCTCACTTGGTTTCATCTGTTATCTCTTGAACACTTAACAAACTTATTTTAGAAACATCTTTGATCATTAAGTCCTTCTTGCTATTCTGTCAGATTTTGTTCACCAGGACTAAATGGTCAACATAAGTTTTGTGGAATTCATTGCCAAATCTCCCTAGATGCACCAATGCTCCTAGTACACAACTATCTCTCAGATATCTTATCTTTGCTTCGCTGAGTTGCAGTGAGGTTGCAAAGCATAATTTCCATCAGCCAAACTTACCATCTTCTCCTTGCACCTTGAGTCATGATGCCTACTTAGCTTCCATTTTGATTTCATCTCTACCACTCCTTGCTCCCCACACCAAAGTTCACTTGATAAGGCTCAGCAAGAATATACCCTGCGTGGAGTGAGATATGATTTAACAGCTCAGAGAAATACTACAGGCCAAGATTTATTGTCATGCTTAATTGAAATTCCATACCCTCCTTTACCACGCGTGTTTATAATCCGTAACCAATTGTTACAACTAGCCTCTTCCTTGCAAGGTCATTCTGTTAACATAATCAGCCACCACAATTGGTGAACCTGCCTTCTGCCTATTATAAAGATCCACATATTTCATTCGCTCAAATGCTGCATGCTCTCAGCAACGTATGCTTGTAACTTTGAAGTACTTTTCACTAGTGGCACTTGTTATATCTTCATTTCCTCTGACATACTATATCCATGTCTCAATTATTGATCCTTGATTTAGTTTTGATATCAACAGTCTTGTCAACATTAATGGTATACTTACTATAGAAACTGCTCTGCTCATTCATCACAATGTTGAATAAACTTCCCTTCTATAACTTCTACCATAATTGTTTTCCTTCCCTTGAAATTTTGTTTGAATGTAACTATTTTGGCTTGCTATATCCTGTCTAGACTTACCAAAAGCAATGCATTCAACCCCCAGAATAATTCCTAAACTCTGCTGTCAGACATTTTGGAGTAGTTTAATAGCTATGATTTTGAACCTTTTATCGACTTCTATTGCAGTTTTGGTTCCATACTTTCTTTTCACTGGATCTTTAACTTATCTTTCTTGGGTTGTTTGAATTTAAGTTTCACTTTGTAGACATCTAAGGCAATCTGTAGAGAGCAGGTGAACAGTTTGCCCTTGTGGGAATCAAGGTGTGGAAACCAGAGGTAGATGCTGCTGGATTGTAGGATGGCCCAGTGATCTTTTAGATTGTCCAGTTTTATTTAATAAGCTGCAGAAACCATATCCATTCACCTACCCAGACAATACAAATTCACTTCATCAAGGATAGTACACGTGCTTGTAAGCCCTTTGGTATCATCATCTTTGTTGTGAACACCAAGGATCTTCGATTAAAAGAAGATGTTTTCTACAGTCCTAAGGGACTAGCAAATATCTTATCAATAACACAATGCATCATTTAAGCATACCTAGACAATTTGCAGCCAATAAGAATTAAGGTGCGCACTGTATATTTGTTTAAATGCACAAACAGCAAATATATGAATGTAAATCTTTGGATGACTTATTTGCATTACAGCAAAGAAACTAGCATCACTGATATGAATTTTCTTAATAGTTTAATTAACAAAGATAGCTTCACACTTAGCAACATAAGATTAGGCAGATCCTTGATATTCACTAAACCCATTACTCACATAGCTCTTATGACCATTAGATAGATGACTCTTTTATCCCATCAGGTTGGTCTGCATGCAAAGTGACTTGCCACAGAAAAATTAAATGCAATTTCCTATCTACAATATTTCCAGAAGAATTTAAACATTTGCTCTATTGTCATCAACAGTGCCTTAATTCCAAGCAAGAGCAAAGAATCTGTGACATCTGAAGTCTCTAACCAGACGAGTGGCTACCAGTCGGGTTACCATTCTGACGACACAGACACAGCTCCTTACAGCAATGAGGAAGCACAGCCAAAGGAAAACTACTGCAACTCACCAGCTGATTACAACCATGTGAGTCGATACAGTGCGCCACCTGTTTAGGAATCCAAACCGAACGCAGTGGATGCCACCCTGTAGCAGCTTCATCTAAGCCATAATTGTATAAAGTTACCACATATATTTTGTAAAGTATTGTCAAAAATGAACTTTAACTGTTCTAGATAATAGAACCATTATGAACATTGACAATATATATATATCTTCATATGGCTGAAGATGGCCCTGGAATAATTCACAGTGAATCCGTTATCTGCTCTTTAACCTATTGATGATGAATTTGTCAGGGTTGAACTGATTTCTGTCTTCTACATTCTGAGTTCAGATCCAGTGGCCTTGATTGTCCAACGTATAAGCTCTATCATGCAGCATACAAAGAAGAAACAAGGAAGTCAGAACACTGTCTGGAAAAATAGTGGCTAGCATCAATTGTTGTGTAGGTGGCCAACATTTCTTCACAATCAGGCATTCCATCAAGTTGCCTATTTCAAGCATCTCTAGGCAGAAGTAATGTTGACTGAAATACTGTACAATGAAAATTACTTGACATCTAAGACTGGGATCCAAACACAGGACAAAGCCATCTGCATGTATATATCGCATATTGCAAAGTACATTTCAACCTCTCCGATGGATACCTTTCCAGATTCTAGACATCAGAGTGTGTGCAGAGGGAGTGTGAGAAAGGACGTATAGGTAGGCATCTATTTATAGCAGCTGAATGTTGAATGTCTGCAGATTCACTAATACATCTAATATATTGAACACAGGTATAAACATTTTCATTGAATGAGAATACTGTAAACAGAGCAGTTTTCACTGCCATGGTTAAAGGAATCTTGGATTGACCAGCTCATCAGCTGGTACATACTCTTTCTATTCAGCAACAATAAAATCACTCACTTCCACACAAATGTATGTAAGCATCTAACTGGAAGTTTATAAAGATTGTAATGTGCTGTACATAATATATGTTGATCAAATTCATCTCTTTATTATTTTTGAATGTGAGTCTACAGAGTTTTAGTTATGAGCTGTACAATCAAATAGAAAAGACCTCAAAGAGATCAATGTAATATTTCATAAATGAACAATACAACACTTTATTACGAAGTTACATTGTTTAGTGAGAATGTTTGAGCTGTTCAGTTTAACTCTCTGATTCTGCCTTTTGTCTTTCAAAAGGTGAATTATTTTAAAAGACATATGATGTTATAAGTTAATAAACAGTTTTGCAAGGTAGCTCATGCTGTATATATAATTTATATATATATAGCTTTTGTTGTGTTGGCGCGTGGCCTAGTGGGCAAGGCATCAGACTAGTAACCTGAAGGTCACTGGTTCGAGCCTCAGCTGAGGCAGCGTGTTTGTGTCCTTGAGCAAGGCACTTAACAACACATTGCTCTGTGACGTCACCGGTGCCAAGCTGCATGGGTCCTAGTGACCTTCCCTTGGACAACATCGGTGGCTTGGAGAGGGGAAGGCCTGCAGCTTGGGCAACTGCTGGTCTCCCATACAACCCTGCCCAGACCTGCGCCCTGGAAACTCCAGGTGCAGATCCATAGTCTCTCGAGACTGACGGATGCCACCACTAATATAGCATTTGTACTTTGTTAGCTTTGTATCCAGTTTGTCAAGAATAATTTTATAGAAAATCAATATATGGTCATGAAGAAATTAGTCACTATTAAAGAAAATTTGCTTGCTGGCCAGGCCCTTAAATTCAGAGAACTAAGCAAATCAGATTGTTATCTGCACCCTTCATCCAGGCAGACTGTTAGGACAGTGTTTCCACCATCAAATGGATGAGATAGTGAAGGATATATATCTTTTTAGGGTGCTACTGCACATCCATCAGTAGCTGAAATTGTATGCTCATGGGTTCATTTTTTTCCATCTAACCCATTTTGTAATATATGTCTACTTGTCTTCAATGAGGGTATCCCAAAAAGAAATCGATTAAGCTAAACAGTATTGAGGAAAGCAACTGTAGTTTGGAGGCCTCATATCCTTGAGTATTTTTGCTTGAACACAAATCTAAATTTAACATTAAGGTGTCACTGCCTAGGAAACAAATCTAATAATGAACACTTCCATAAAAATACTGACATCAAATCATCTGACATTTAATGAATAATTATTTCAGTTGTTTAGTTGAAGTAATGTGTCTCTTGACCCCCTGTTAGACACTGCACAATGACCTCCGTGGAAAGGGAATTCTGGAAGGTGCACAATGAGCAGCTGACCATTCTCACCAACTTTTGGTCTAGCATTGAAATTTTTGGGGCTAATGGCCACATTTTTTTAAATCTATGTCCATGATAATTTACTGAACTCATCCTTGAAGGATGACAGTATCATGGCTGATGAATATTTTCACACTAAATGCAACTCAAATCTCAAATATGAATGTACGTTGAATGTAAGATAAATCTATATCTAATTCATTTTAGAGTTCTTAGAAATTACTATGTATTAAAGATTTAATTCATTTTTAATAAATGTTTTTCATGTATCTTTTTGTGGTTATGGACTTATTCCTGCATTTTTAGTTTTGGGTTTACATTTAAAAAATTGAATCCCAGTACACATATTAAATACTCTCAGAGATATGACAGTCAAACAGCCCAAACTGCTTGAATGGAAATGGTATATGTCCTTTCCTCCTGTGAATAGAATTCCAAATATTCATTCAATTGTTAATCAATTTAGTTCAGGTCCAGAAGTACAAACTAAAATACTTAGTTCACAACATGTAAGCAAAGAAAGCAAGAAAAAAAGAATGTAGAAAATAAAGTTAATTTTCAAAATTCTCCAATACACTTTCGGAGTAAATAATCAATGCCTAAGAAGGTGTTTGGCAGTACTAATTATAATCATGCAATTAAATTGACTTACACTTGAGTTTTGATGAACTTTCTATCTTGTTCACTAGGATCTAATGATTACTTACCACAAAGCTATGCATATGAGTAACGAATTTGAAAGAGCAAGATTTTTGGAACAGAATAATTTGAAACAAAGCTTCCTGGTTTCCATATTAACTGTTTGAATATGGACAACAGAAGCTGTGGTCCAATTTGCATATTTTACTTGGGTGTTTTCAAGAACATCCTCCAGTTTTCTTCCATAATATGTTAGGCCTTATTACCCTGGATGTGGCCTGCCTGGGCCTTGATGAGTGCAGCTGCAGGAGTGGTCAGGTGGAGTTGAGAGACAATGGTTGGTAGGAGACAGGTTGAGACAGGTAATAAGTGAGAGGAAACTACTTTGTTGTTACAATTGCTTCCACTTCACCTGTGAGTCGGTTGGTGTGATATACTGCGTCCAGTGCTCCCGGTGCAGCCTTCTATATATTGGTGAGACCTGATGCAGACTGGGAGACCGTTTCGCTGAACACCTACGCTCTGTCTGCCAGAGAAAGCAGGATCTCCCAGTGGCCACACATTTTAATTCCACGTCCCATTCCCATTCTGATATGTCTATCCATGGCCTCCTCTACTGTCAAGATGAATCCACAATCAGGATGGAGGAACAACACCTTATATATTGGCTGGGTAGCTTCCAACCTGATTGCAAGAACATTGAGTTCTCTAGCTTCCGTTAATGCCCCCCTCCCCTTCTTACCCCATCCTTTTATTTATTTATCTATCTATCTATATCTATCTAGTTATTTGTTTGTTTGTTTGTTTATTTATTATTTTCCTTTTCTTTTCTTTTCTCTCTCTGTCCCTCTCACAATCACCCCTTGCCTGCTCTCCATCTCCCTCTGGTGCTCCCCTCCCCCTTTCTTTCTCCCTAGGCCTCCTGTCCCATGATCCTTTCCCTTCTCCAGCTCTGTATCCCTTTTGCCAATCACCTGTCTGGCTCTCAGCTTCACCCCACCCCTTCCAGTCTTCTCCTATCATTTCGGATCTCCTCCTCCCTCTCCCTCTTTCAAATCTCTTACTATCTTTTCTCTCAGTTAGTCCTGACGAAGCGTCTCAACCCGAAACGTTGATTGTACTTCCTGTAGATGCTGCCTGGCCTGCTGTGTTCCAGCAGCATTTTCTGTGTGTTGCTTGAATTTCCAGCATCTGCAGATTTCCTCGCGTTTGCGTTCCAAGTGAAATGCCTGTTCATAATATGATGTTCACTGTGACTATGATCAAGTCATCATTCCTCTTTGTCCTACTTGATGTCTTGACAGCATTAAATCTTCCCACCAACATGACTTCCTACAGTTATTTTCTTCCAATCTTACTATTTTAAACATAGTAATGTGGCGACCCACTTTCTGCACAGGCGAACCGGCTCACAAATAGCCAGCGCGCGGGGGGAGACTTTGGTAATGCACCTCTGATGTCATTTCCGCCCGGAGAGGGCGGGTGCTAGGGATTAAATGCCAGCGCCGTGAAGTTTGAATAAACTAGTCTCAAAACGACTTACCGACTGCGTGTCGTTATTTCAGCGCTGTGTGTAGCACATCGCTACATTGGTGACCCCGACGGGCCAAATGGGATTTGGACCAAAGATGACCGACTCTTCATCTGTTCACGCAGTTTCGCTAAAACTGCCAACTTTCTGGACGCTGCGACCACGCGTGTGGTTTAGCCAAGCAGAAGCCCAGTTCCAGATTCGGCAGATATCCTCTGATTCCACGCGTTACTACCACGTGGTGAGCGCCCTTGACCAGGAGACGGCCGCCCAGGTTGCGGATTTCATACAGTCGCCCCCGGAAGAAGGCAAATATGAAGCATTCAAAGCGCTGCTCATTGGGACCTTTGGCCTCTCGCGGCGTGAGCGGGGTGCCCACCTGCTTCACCTGGATGGCTTGGGAGACAGGCTGTCGTCAGCATTGATGAACGAGATGCTGGCCCTGGCTGACGGATACAAGCCCTGCCTCATGTTCGAGCAAGCGTTCCTAGAGCAACTGCCCGAGGACATACATCTGCTGCTGGCCGACGCAGATTTCAGCGACCCCCGGAAGGTGGCGGCCTGGGCAGACATGCTGTGGAAAGCCAAGAGGGGGAGCGTGGCGTCTGTCGGTCAGATTACCAGACCAGGCCCGGCAGGGGGGCGCACACAATACAAAGGCAGGAGTGAGGAGGACAGTGAACAGTGGTGTTTCTACCACCAGCGGTGGGGCACAAAAGCCCACCGTTGTCGCCCGCCCTGCAAGGGCCAGGGCCAGCAGCCGCTAATGACTATGGTGGCTGGCCACCAGGACAGCCTCTTGTACGTCTGGGACAAACAATCGGGACGCCACTTCTTGGTCGACACCGGAGCGGAAATCAGTGTCTTGCCCCCGACAGGGTATGACACCTGCAACAGGAAGCCAGGTCCCACCCTGAGGGCCGCAGACGGCAGCACGATATGGACCTACGGCACCCGCACAGTGCAGCTGCAGTTCGGCACCAGCCGGTTCACGTGGGACTTCACACTGGCCGCCGTGGACCAACCACTCCTGGGGGCGGACTTCTTGCGAGCTCACAGCCTGCTGGTCGACTTGCAAGGGAAAAGACTGGTACATGATGAGACTTTCCAGACGTTCTCCCTGGGTGAAGCCAAGTTGCCGGTCCCAAACCTGGACTCCATCACGCTGTCGGACAACGAATTCACCAGAATCCTGGCAGACTTTCCATCGATTCTGGCACCGCAGTTCACGGCAGCCATGCCCAGACACGGGGTACAGCACCACATCCCGACCCAGGGACCACCCCTCCATGCCCGCGCACAAAGGCTCCCCCCGGAATAGCTCCGCCTGGCGAAGGAGGAGTTCAAGAGGATGGAGGAATTGGGGATCGTACGGAGGTCTGACAGCCCATGGGCCTCCCCCCTGCACATGGTGCCCAAAGCAGCGGGGGGTTGGAGACCATGCGGCGACTACCGCAAGCTGAATGAAGCTACAACTCCAGACCGCTAGCCCATGCCGCACATACAGGACTTTGCAGCAAACCTGCATGGGGCAAGATTCTTTTCCAAAATAGTCCTCGTCCGGGGATACCATCAAATCCCGATGCACCCTGAAGACATCCCCAAAACAGCACTCATCACCCCGTTCGGCCTGCTCAAGTTCCTCCGAATGCTGTTCGGCCTGAAGAATGTCGCACAGACGTTCCAGCGGCTAATGGATGTGGTGGGACGCGACCTGGACATTGCGTTCATCTATTTGGACGACATCCTTATAGCCAGCAGTTGTCGTCAGGAGCATCTGTCCCACCTCCACCAGCTCTACTCCCGCCTGAGTGATTTCGGCCTCACGATCAACCCAGTCAAATGCCAGTTCGGTCTCGATACCATCGACTTCCTGGGCCACAGGATTACCAAAGACGGGGCAACACCTCTGCCCGCCAAGGTAGACGCGATCCGCCACTTTGCCCGGCCCAACACGGTCAAAGGCCTGCAGGAGTTCGTTGGTATGGTGAACTTCTACCACCGTTTCCTCCCCTCAGCAGCCCGTATCATGTGCCCTTTGTACACCCTGATGTCGGGTAAAGGCAAGGACATTACTTGGGACGAGGAGGCCGCGGCCGCTTTTGTTAAAGTCAAGGAAGCCTTGGCAGATGCCACGATGCTGGTGCACCCCAGAACGGACGTTCCGACCGCCCTCACGGTGGACGCATCCGACACAGCAGTCAGTGGGGTGCTGGAGCAGCTCATCGAGGGGCGCTGGCAACCCCTGGCGTTCTTCAGCAAGCACCTACGACCACCCGAACTCAAGTACAGTGCTTTCGACCGGGAGCTGTTGGCACTGTATCTGGCAATCCGCCATTTCAGGTACTTCTTAGAAGGCAGGCCGTTCACCGCATTCACGGACCACAAACCGTTGACCTTCGCGTTCACGAAGGTGTCCGATCCCTGGTTGGCTTGCCAGCAGCGACATCTGTCCTACGTCTCCGAGTACACGACGCACATCCAGCACGTCTCGGGAAAGGACAACGTCGTGGCGGACGCACTCTCCAGACCAGCTGTCCAGGCCCTGTCCCTGGGGGTGGACTATGCAGCACTGGCGGAGGCGCAGCAGGCAGACGACGAGATGCCCAGCTACAGGACCGCAGTCTCGGGTTTGCAGCTGCAGGGTTTTCTCGTAGGCCCAGGTGAGAGGACCCTCCTGTGCGACATGGCTACCGGCCAACCTCACCCCATCGTCCCGGCAGCCTGGAGGCGGCGAGTTTTCAACTCCATACACGGTTTGGCGCACCCATCTATCAGGACAACCATCCGGATGGTCTCCAGCAAGTTGGTGTGGCACGGACTTCGCAAGCAGGTCAGCGAATGGGCCAAAACGTGCACGCAGTACCAAACAGCCAAGGTGCAGCGGCACACTAAAGCCCCGCCACAGCAGTTTGAACCCACCCACCGGAGGTTCGACCACATTCATGTGGATATTGTGGGCCCCCTACCAGTGTCCCGAGGAGCGCGGTACCTCCTAACTATGATAGACTGGTTCACGAGGTGGCCAGAGGCAGTCCCGCTCACCGACACATCTGCCGATTCCTGCGCCCGAGCACTGATTGCAACCTGGGTAGCACACTTCAGGGTTCTGGCCCACATTACCTCTGACAGAGGTGCCCAGTTCACCTCCAGCCTGTGGTCGGCTGTGGCCAGCCTGTTGGGAACGCAGCTACACCACACAACTGACTACCACCCACAGTCGAACGGACTGGTGGAACGCTTCCACCGTCACTTGAAGTTGGCTCTCATGGCCCGCCTGAGAGGACCTAACTGGGTGGACGAGCTTCCCTGGGTCCTGCTTGGAATTCGCACAGTGCCCAAAGAGGATCTGCACTCCTCGTCGGCCGAGTTGGTGTACGGCACACCCCTGGCCATCCCAGGAGAGTTCATACCAGCCCCAAGGGGGCAAGAGGAAGAACCCGCAGCAGTCTTGGACAGGCTACGCGAGAGGCTCAGCAACCTGGCCCCCGTACCAACTTCACAGCACGGACGGACCCCGACCCATGTACCCAAAGACCTGCAGAACTGTAAGTTTGTGTTTGTATGAAGGGGCGGACACAGGGCATCGCTACAGCGGCCGTACGAGGGGCCATTCAAGGTGATCAACAACAACGGGTCCACGTACGTTCTGGACATTGGGGGGAGAGAGGAGGTTTTCACAGTGGACCGACTCAAACCAGCCCAATATGGACTTGGCGCAGCCGGTCGAGGTTCAGGCACTGCGGCGCAGAGGCAGACCTCCCAAACAGAGGCTGATCCAGACTGTGGACATTGGGGGGGTTATGTGGTGACCCACTTTCTGCGCAGGCGAACCGGCTCACAAATAGCCAGCGCGCGGAGGGAGACTTTGATAATGCACCTCTGATATCATTTCCGCCTGGAGAGGGCGGGCGCTAGGGATTAAATGCCAGTGCCGCAAAGTTTGAATAAACTAGTCTCGAAACGACTTACCGACTGCGTGTCGTTATTTCAGCGCTGTGTGTAGCACATCGCTACAGTAAGACCATAACTGACAGAGGAAGATCCTTCTTCAGTGTAATCAGGAAATCCTTTTGTGTCCGTCTTATTCCTCATCTGCACTGTGCTCTTAGCAACAATGTGCAAACACATGCTGTATATATCGTGTCTCATGTACATAGAGGTCATTCAGGTAAGCAGGAATACATGAGTAATGCATGCCTGCCATCACATAGAACTTATGTCTTTGAGACAATGCAGATTGCAGCATTCCTTGGATATTGGTGTGAATAACATTGGGAATCCTTTACCCTATGAGCTACGGGGCCTTATATTTCAAGTTCCAGATGTAGTAGGGGAGAAATGAATTCCCCAGACAAGGGATCAATTGTCTGCACCTGGACTGTAAATTGGCTGATGCCATTGATATACCTCAGGGAGGTGAGGTGGAACCAGAGATTAAAAAGACCAGAGATCTAGTAATGAGCAATAAGCAGTCAATGCTTTAAGTCTGGCTTCAGTTCATCTTGCATGGTAGCAAGCATTTTCCAGTGAGGAACTTCCCAGGGGAACTGTAGGCATAGTCTTCTTGAATCATGCACTCCGTTCAGAATGTAACATCCTTCCCTGCTTTAAGGCTTTGCTTTTAAACTCATTCAAGAAGCAGAAGGTGGACACATTCCTCATATATATCTACCCTATGAGTTTAATTTAATGTAACAGCTTATGGTCGCAGTACAATCCAAGTTCTTTTGAAATGACAAAAAGCCATTTTCATTTGCAAAACAAAAATTCTTGATAGCTGTGTCCAGAATAGAAAAAGATGGTTAAACATGTGCTTATTCACCTAATATACTACTGTTGTAACCGCGTATTAGCAACAACCATAATGCCAGCTGTCAGTTGGAAAAGTAGATGTTATCCAATAAATCATTAGTGATTCATTATAGATTCCAGCTAAAAGTGTATCACATTTCAGAGGTTACTAATTAGACACAGAGAACATGGAGCTGGCTCACATTAAGTGATAATTATGTACATTAGTGCATTGAAAGTAATGCTATCAATGGAAGTCAACTTAGAAAGTAACAAGGCAGAGGTTCGCTTAGTCTTCAAGTTGAATAGCATAGAGACGGATTCTTTGGCCAACTGGGTATATGCAGATCATCATGCCACATCTATACTAATCCCACTTCCATATTCCATACTCTGACATTTTGTTAATGTTCCTGCCTCCACCACCTCCTCTGGGCTGCTCAATCCAGCTATTCTTTGTGTGAAAAAAATTACCCTTCAGATCCCTCTAAACTTCCTCTCTCCCATCTTAAATTCCGCTCTTCAGCTGGGAAACAAACTCTGGATGTCTGTGCCTTTAAAAAGTGTATACAACCTCGATCACATCACCCTTCAGCCTCCTATGCTCCAGGAGAAACAAGCCCAGTCTATCCTGCATCTCAGACCTCTAATCCAGACAACATGCTTTTGAATCTTCTCACACCCTCTCCAATTCAATCACATCTGGCACCTACCAGCCTTCTCATTCCTACCCTCCCCCCACCTTCTTTATAGGGCCCCTGCCCCCTCCCTCTTCAGTCCTGACGAAGGGTCTCGGCCTGAAACATTGACTGCTCGTTTCCACAGATGTTGCCCGACCTGCTGAGTTCCTCCAGCATGTTGTGTGTGACGTTTTGACATTGGTGGCTTGAGGAGAGGGTGTCTTCTATTCCCAGTGCATGTCCTGACTCTACATTCTGAGGGTCCCGAGTCTATATACCGAGATTTTCTAGTCTACATTGAGTTTCTCCGGTATCCATTCCAAGGTTTTCAAGTCACAAGTACACAGGTTCCCAGCATTGTGGTCCCGTGACTCAGGTCTGCATAACTAATGAGCACTTCAAGCAAGCTTATCAATTGATTCAACAAATCATCATTCAACAGTGTAAATTTTGGAATAGCCCTACTCCAAAAGCTGATTCCCTGGCTGGAGTGTGCAGGTGTATGGGTGGGGTGGCCCTATCAAGAGTATTTTTAACCTCTTGATGAAAGTCATGGTACAGACTGGGAAAATTGAACTTTCATGTAGCAAATTAAACAGATCCACAGAGAACCAACTGGTTTAGAGATGAAAGGAACATGTCTATGCTGCCTTGATCTGTAAAATCGAGAGTATCTCCTAATTGCCTCTGGAAAAGTTCTGAAAGATAAAACACTGAGCAAGATTTGAAAAGGTTCCTTCTCTGATTTTCAAGTTTCATGGTTTCAAGGTTCCCAAGGACTTTTCTCTGTTCCCAGGATTTTTTCCCCCAATCGTTTCCAAGGCTTATTAAATGTGTTTAGGGTTTTTCAATACCCTCGCCATCTTGAGGACTCCCAAGCTTCCCTCCCGGTCCCACCTGAGGTTTCTTGATCTCACTCAAGGTTCCCTGGTCTCTCAGTCTCTCTGGATCCCTGTCTACCTGCCTCTCGAGTTCCCCATACCTCTCGTTCAAGTCCCCTAGGTCTCTCAAGTCATCCCTGGATCTCGAATTTTCAGGTCTTCCTGGGCCATCAGATGCCAGCTATAGGGAGGGGCGGAGTGCTGTAGTAACTTCTTCAGGCCTGTGCGGGGCACCAGAGAGCATTGGGCTCTGAGGTTTTTAGAGCACCTGAATTGATTAATTGTTGATTAGCAAGTTATTAATGGTTAAGAGCTCCCTGTGTTTTTTTCAAGCGACTCACTCTTTGTAATGCAGTTTCCTGGTGCTTTCTGAGTTGGTGAAGTTTAGCTTGATAGGCTTAGGGATTCTGTGTTAGTTCTATTATTGAAGCAGATGCCTGATCAGCTCCAATCGGAGGGTCCTCATTTTTGAGAATGATTTGTCGCACGGTGTCACTTGGTCGAGCTACACTTGTTTCCGTCTCTACATGAAAGTCTTTGGCTCTGATATTGGCGGTGCACACCATGGCACTTATCTACCAGTTGGACACGGGTCTGTGGTGCCTCAGGGGCTGTGCCTAGAGAGGGGGGCCCTGTCACAACCACGGAGTCAGCAGCGTGGTAGATATGGCAATTGAACTTGTTCATATGCACGTGTCAGCTAATTATTTCATTGTGATAGTATTTAACTCCATTCATTCCGTTATAGTATTTGTCGAGACTTGAACACAGCAACGCTTCGCTGCCTGCTTGCATTTGGCCTGAGGAACTGGACTGTTGAGTCAACTGACTGAAGTCTAGCGGTATTCGCTTTATATTTAGTTGTTCTTTTCAGCCGCAGTGTAGGCTTCATTTTCCATTTGAGAGTTTTAGTTAATGGCCCCGTTTGGCTTAATGTTTATTGTGTTCTTTCCCCATAACACCGTTCACATTAAAATCTAAACTATCGACCAGTGTCAGTGTCTCTCACTTTGCACTTGGGCCATATCCAAACCTGGTGACAAAAATAACGTAAAAGCCAACATAAATGGCACATAGGCTTAAAATGGGCAGGAACTCTGAATGGTTAGCATCTGCATTTCTTATATATTTCTTAAAGCAATACTTTGTTGCAAAGACAATACCTCCACAGAAAAATATATACTCAGTGACCACTTTATTAGGTACATCTGTACATCTTGTAATGCAAATATCTAATCAGCCAATCATGTGGCAGCAACTCAATGCAAAAGCATGCAGACATGGTCAACAGGTTCAGTTGTTGGTCAAACCTAATATCAGAATGGGGCAGAAATGTAATCTAAGTGACTTTGACCATGGAATGATTGTTCATGCCAGGCAGGATGGTTTGAATGTCTCAGAAATTGCTGATCTCCTGGGATTTTCACGCACGTTCTCCAGAGTTTACAGAGAATGGTACATAAAACATCCAGTGAGTGGCAGTTCTGTGGATGAAAATGCTTTGTTAATGAGAGAGGTCAGAGGAGGATGGCCAGACTGGTTCAAGCTGACAGGGAAGTGACAGTAATTGAAACAGCCAGCCACTACAACAATAGTATGCAGAAGAACATCTCCGAATACACAACACATCGAACCTTGAAGTGGATGGGCTACAGCAGCAGAAGACCACGAACAAATGTGTATATGCATTTGTATACCCTTAATGCACTACATTTACACATTAAAAGTCTTACATAGAGTTGACTCATTTTATTTTAGAGGACACCACCTGAACTTTGGCTTCTCAGACATTATATATGTTTACATAGGAGCTTTGCTAAGGTGATATTCCAAACTAGTCTTCCCCTGGAAAACACGTACAGTATGCCTGGATGTTGAAAGTGTTGTTTAGAAACACTAAGTCATGGATATTTGTTTTTGCTGAAAATCACCAAGCGTTCACTAAAGACTGGTACTCCAGCATTGATTGAACCTGCCTCAGGATATAGTCTTTGTAAATGGCATATAAAGTACAATGCTATGTGTAATCAAACTACTGAGGTGAGTTCAAAGTAGGACAGTTACTGTGTGTCTCCATGTACCTTCCATGCAAAGGCAATTCCACCAGGAATGACATCAGCACAAGGATGTTGGAATTAGCCCGCATGATGTTCTTTTCGTCCAGCTCTTTATTTTAGAATGGCCATATCTTCTGCATCATCCAATCCTTGCTCTACAAAATGTTCCAAGAGTTTTATCTGTGTGAGGAGTAGACATACTAGATAGCTGGCTTTAGTGCATTATTGGGTCCTTGGGCTTTAAGAGACAAGTCAGCAAATGATTCAGCCGCATTTGCTGCTGCTGCGGTTAATGAGATAAGGCTGCTTTGTCAACAGGTCTGAAGCAGCTCTTCCATTTTGTAGGGGAAACCCTTGAGTGTGTCTACTCCAATTGTGTCCCCATTGCTGGACCTTGACTTGGCATAGGAGCAGATTTATTGACAACATCAAATTGGCTAAGTCAACATTAGTTTGATCAGGACAGCTAGTGTGCTGAAGCCAGAAAAAGACACTTCAAACAAATCTCAACCCAGAGCCAACTGAATTATTTGTGATTTAAGCTTCTTCTGTGATTAGGAGGCTTTGGTAAATAATACCATACCCTCATAAGATCTGACAATGCCAACAAAGTTAATTTTGCAGTTTTATAACAGAAACTTCAGTTTTCTTTTTCAGGTTGGCCTGAGTACTTCTTCAACACTACATTAACATCTATATCCACCTTCTTGAACTAGAGTCTGCAAGTTTAAAGTAAGTGGTTGCTTTCCTGATCAGTGATTAGAAGCAGTGCGAAATGGCTCCTAAATGGCTGAAAGGTATTAGTGGCTGGATAAGATATGGAGGTAGAATTCTTGTAGCTAATACGACCACCATTTACTAATTAAAATAAATTACTCTGCATTTATCAGTGGCACCCATATCTTATCTGTTAGAACTAAGGGAGATTTAAGCATTTATTGTACTGCGCCACCACAAAAACACCATTGTTCCTGTTCTTGGCTTTATTTCATCAGTAGGATTTTCAGATAAGGTGCTGCAAGCCACTAATTTTTAAAATATCATATTTATTCAAATTAATATCGATAGTACCATGATATGGTGCATTGATTATGAGTTATTGGTTTGTCATGGATAGTTTGAAACTGTGACAGAATTTTTTGACTTGTGGTTGTTAACACAGTTATAATCACACTTCAGAGTTTGACCCACTGCTTAAATATAAAAGAATAGTGAAGATGTACATACCCTTTCCCTACATGAAAATTTAAGATAGGTCAACAGTAAAATGCCAAGGTAATGGTGTATTGAAAAGAGTTAGTAATCCTAAAACAAATTGATTCAAAAATGGCCTTGTTTGAAGAGTGAATCTTAATCCCTAATTACTGTTCAAATTTTATTTGAACATCACTGACTGCAAAACAGTCTATTATATCTAAATATATGGTGTTTTAGAAGGTAACACTTAAAGAAAATGCTAAATAAAAGAAACTAGAAATGTTTGCAAGTGGTAACAGAATAATATTTGACTAAAATGACTGGAAATAGTTCTTAGCAGAAGAGATGAAATTTAAATCAGTGCTCATCTGCCATTTATTGGTGACCTAATTTAAAATTTTAAAAATACTTAAAATATGGACAAAATATTTCTAAATGAATTGGAGTGCAGAACATTTTTGTAAGAGTACTGAAAAGCTTTGGCCAGAAGTTCAACTTAATCTTTGTTACTTGCAGATCTATTTTGTCTGTCCATTGAAGTGATCATTGCAAACATATGTGCAAGCTTATAAGCCTTTTACCCAGCAGTGATGTGACTTCTGTGGTGGCATGGAACCTCATTTGTACCAGGAATTGCGGGTTTGCAATGAGATCCAAATCCTCATGGCAAAATTACCCCTGCAAACACACCTCCCCCAGCCACCTTTTTAATAGTAAACTTCAATCTAGTAATATCTCTGTTGGTCTTGAATATTAAAAATGGCACCTGGTGCGTATAATCTCATGACAAGGAATTGGTCACCTATGGCTAAGATAAGAAGGAATTTCTTCTTTCAGAGGACTTTTATTCAAGGCTGAGATACATTTTTGGACAACGTATGGGGGAAACAAGAATTATGGGGATGGGTAGGAGAATGGGATGGACACCTAGGTCATCCCAAAAGTGATTTTCTTGATTGGCAGAGAAGTTCAGGAGGCAATCAGAATGTTCTACTTTATATTGTTCTCTGCTTTGCACCTTAACACAAAAATTATGGCTTGGCCACTTTCCATTGTGTAGGAGTTATGTTTTGGAATGCTAAGAGGCCTGCTAATATATAAAACAATGAAACCAGATATTGATAATGAGCAATAGATGTTGGCTGTATAATTGGATGGTTCCACATTTGGTGATCACGCTTCATCTGCCAAAACTTATGGTCTGAAATTCCCTTTGTAAAGCTTTCCTCATTTCCAGCTCTACTTACTCCTTTATGTTATTGCTTAAAACCTAGTTCCTCAATTAAACTTGGCTATGAACCTAGCATGGCTTGATGGCAAATGCAGTTTGACAATAAAACCATAAAATGCTGGAATAATTCAGCAACTCGGCAGCATCTATGGGAAGGAATTCAGTAAATGTCTCAGTTAAATTATTTGTTTACTGATACAAGAACATACAGTGAGAAATAGAAGCAGGAGGCCACCAAACAGCCGCTGATATATCTTCAGTCACTTGATAAATCTGGCTAAGCCAGTTTCCCATCCAATGCCTGGCCAGTTATCAAAGCCCATAATTCCCTGAGCTTGATACAGAGATGAGGAGGAATTTCTTTAGCCAGAGCATGGCGAATCTGTGGAATTCATTGCCACAGGAGACAGTGGAGGCCGAGCCATTGGGTATATTTCAGGAAGAGGTTGATAGATTCTTGATTAGTCAGGGCATGAAGGGATATGGGGAGAAGGCAGGAGATTGGGGCTGAGAGGGAAATGGATCAGCCATTGATGAAATGGTGGAGCAGACTCGATCAGCCAAATGACCTAATTCTGTTCATATATCTTATGGTCTCTTATGGCCTTATTCACCTTCTTCATCAACCTGATTAACTTTGTCACTACTTTCAACTATGGACTTGTACTCCTCTCTTCTGTGTAGTATTCCTCAGAAGCCTGTCATCCACTGTATATGTCCTGCCCTGGTTTAACTTCACAAAGTGCATCACTTTGAACGTATCTGTTTTAACTTCCCTCTTCCATCCCTTAGTCTATTTTCCCAGTTGAAATATGGTAGATCCCATTGTAGCCTGAGACAAACTACTTCATTGTCCTGTTGCAGTAGTCCACAAACTTACTAATTATGCCACACGTTTCTATGCCAAACAAGGGATGCAGAACTGATCCCTGCAGGACACTATGACTTACAAGCTTCCAATCTGGAAAACTATCTTCCCCTTCCAGCCTTCACCAAGCACATGTCATCTTACCAACAGGATCAACCTATCATGTGGGACCTTGCCCATGCAAGCAACACCTAGCACCCTGACCTCATCAATCCTCTTGGTGATCTCTTCAAAGACTCAACCAACTTTGTGAATCATGATTTCCCATGCAATAAACTGTGATTTTCCTTCATCTGTCCTTGTCTTTCCAAATGTAGAAAGGACCTGTCTCTCAGAAGTCCATCCTGTAACATCACCCTCCATAAGCTGGCCTCTGCAAACCTTTGCAATATCATGTGCCTTCCGGTTTCAATCTAACACCATCCCTAATTTTCTTAGCTGGCTACGGGTGATGCAGACATTTTCTACTTTGAAGTATACTTCAGAGAATTATTTCTTTAAATGTCACCACTACTGATCTGCAATGTTACCCAACAACTATTTTCTGCCCTGTAGAGACTTCAGAAAATTTGGAAATATTCTGATATTTATAAGTTGAAGTTAGGTGAGAAGAGGATCATGTGGAGTATAAGAAACAACAATTTGATTTTGAGCAGGAATTAACAAAAGTTGCATTAATACAGTATATAATAGGTGCACTTCTGAATTTTCAAACATGTTCAATGAATTGATTCAATCTTTCTTAGATTGGCAAGATTAGCAATTTAGTTAGATATCCGTGTGAACAGTCAAGAATTTTATATAAATAACAGAGCTTCAGTATTTTTCGGCCCCAGTTTACCTTCCTTTTCCAGTCTGTGACTTCCTTTGGAATGATCTGTGCATAGTGAATCCAGTCACGAAGAAGCAAGAGGAAGTTTTTAATTAATGTCAGCTAAAAATAGTTTTTCTCAAGGAAAACTATTTCCTTTGCGATCTATAAAGCTGTTTGTTTGCTTTGAGGTATCAAGAAGGTTTGACTCTTGCTGGTCTACTGCAAAGCATACTACAGGAATGTTTCTACATTGCTTAGCACTTCATCAGTCCAACAATTTAGTACCAAGTTCTTATCTATGCCATCTTGTATGAAATTACCTAATTCATGGCAAAGCAAGGATTGAACTTAATACTTGGGATACTGAACCACAGTTAAAAAAAAAATCTATTCAACCTTACTAAATCTGAATCAATATTTGTTTTCCTGACTCTTCAAGTTTGATTGACTTCTCCAACTGACTCCCTATGTCCTTTATACCTTCCTCTTTTCATGTTTCTAAGCAACTTTCATAAGAAGTTACAGACTCGGAAGGGTGGACCAAAGTCAAGATGGCACTAAATGGCAATTCCTTTGCTTGCATCTTTGGAAACAGCTCTATTTCTATCTTTGATTTATCTTTCTTTCCTTTTCAAGGTTCTCTTGAAGACCCTCTTTGGAGTTATGCTCTGACTTCAGTTCTTTGTGAGAATAGGACCCGTTCTCAGGGCCTCACGACCGGCTGCTTTTTGATATCCCAAGAATGAGGCCTGGAAGATTAGTGCACCTTTAGGGTTCCAGATTTTCGTGGCTCTGGAGACATGCTGATTCTAGGCCGGTGCCCCTGACTAAGGCGTCACGAGAGAAACAGAACATCGGGAGCAGCGGGTTAGCTGCCGTTGGTTGTGTGTCCAGAGACCTGGGCCTTTCTGGGGCCGACTCTCTAGGCTCAGAAAAAGTGATTCAACAGACTTTTAACATCGTAAATCAGCAAATTGTTTGTTATGTCGCTGTGAAACAGGGACACTTCTTTTCCCTTTATTAGGGAGAGAGAACCTGTGGTATGCCGAATTACTGGGTGATTAAGTAGTCTTTGGGGTATTGCAAGTCTGTGTTTATATTGATGCTTGCTGCACGCTTGAGTGCTTGGTGGAGGGTACGGATGCTTTTTGCTGGTGGGGGTGGGGGTTGGGGTTTGTTACCTTGCTACTGCTTGTGCATAGGAGGGGGGAGATAGGGGGTCTTTTAACTGTCATTCATTCTTTGGGGTACTCTTTATGTTTTCATGGATGCTTGCAAAGAAAAAGAATTTCAAGATGTATATTGTACATATTTCTCTAACAGTAAATGTACCTATTGAAACCTATTAATCTGCAATAGATTAGATGCAAAAATTTCTAATCTTTTTCTGCATTTGGATCTTTTCTGAATCATGAATACTCTTTCCAATTATTTTAAACTTCTGCCTTGTACCAAATTCCCTACGTTACCACCTCATGCAAACAAACCTGATATGATGGGCAAGATAACAAATTAGTGCAGACCTGTGAAGTTCATGAATTTCACCAAGGAATATTTCAAAGCATAACCTTTCATTCATTGTCAGTAAGAACCAGCAATTGATTGTGGGCTTCAAGTTTCCTGGGTGTCAACATCTTTGAGATTTATCATGAGCCCAACATATTGATGCAATTATAAAGAAGGCACGACAGAGACTATATTTCTTGAGGTGTTTGAGCATATTTAGTATGTCGCTAAAGACGTTTCCAAATTTCCACAGATGTACCATGGAGAGCGTTCTAACTGGCTGCATCACCATCTATTACAGAGGGGCAGCTGCACAGGATTGGAAAAAGTTGTAGAATGTTGTAAACTCAGTCATTTTCATCGTGGGCACCAGCCTCCCCAGCTTGGACACCTTCAAAAAAAGATGACTCAAAATAGTGACATCCATCATTAAGGACCCCCGTCTCACAGCACAGGATCATGAATACACACACTCAATGTTCAAGGAACAGCTTCTTCCCCTCCACCATCAGATTTCTGAATGGACAATGAACCCATAAACACTTCCTCAGGACGTCCCCCCCCCCCCCACCCTTTTTGCACAAATTATTTAATTTACTTTTTATATATATTTATATATACTTATTATAATTTATGGCTTTTATTACTATGTATTGCAATTTACTGCTGCAGCAAAACAACAAATTTCACGATGTATGCCGGATTCTGTTTTGACTCAATGTGGAAGGAAGCCATTCATGAGATAGTGCAATTATCCGTGACAAACTAAGAAAGTTAGGGGTGGTGAAAGAACAAGCACACCGTACTGCTAACGTTAGTGGTAGGCCAAAGTGATGGGAATTTTTATGCATCAGTAAATAATGGCAAAAATATTATGAAGAGCAAGAAGGTAGAGTATGAGAATATACTAACCAATAATGAAATAACACACAGATATAACTTCTGCATAGGCAGGACTCCTCTCCACAGGCAACGAGTGGAACATGAGGGCAGATCTCGGCAGACAGCTACAGTTCCCCAAGGAAATCGCCACCACATCTCTCTCCCCAGATATAGTACTGTGGTACACGGCCACCAAGACAGTTCTCTTCATTGAGTTTACCATCCCATGGCAGGAAAGAGCAGAAGCTGCCAATGAGTGGAAGAGGCTGAAGTACTCAGACCTGGCATCTGAGTGTAATGAAGCTGGCGGAGGACCATCATCTGCCCTGTGGAGGTAGGATGACGGGGCTTCATTGGCACATTGACAACAGGGTTACTCTGTAATATGGCAGAGACTGGAGCGAGGTTCAGGAGGGCCGCCAGAGAGAGGCAGAAAAGGGCTGTGGCTGAGGAGGAAAGACAGAAATTGGGGGACCATCTAACCCCACTAGAAACTGCAGAGTGTGACACTGCCACCAGGAGATGTACCGGGGCTAAGGGAGCAAAGCATCAATGAGGAGTGGTCCCGGCTTATGACCCTGCAGCAGACCGAAGGGCGCTGCTGGAAGTGTGGCAAACAGCAATGCCAAGCAGGAAGCAACAACCAAGCAGGACACTGGCTCTTGAAGGAGTCCTCAATGGTGGGCAGAAAGGACATAAGTAAATCATAGGGCAATCACACACAGTATCAACATAGTTTTATGAAAAGCAAGTCATATTTGACAAATTCACTAGAATTTGAAGATGCAAAAAAAATTGGGTGGAAACAATAGTTGTAGTGTATTTGGATTTCCAGGCAGTGCTTGGTAAGATGCTACATAAAAGGTTATTACGCAAGATAAGAATAGGAGGCAAAATATTGACATGAGTAATAGAGCAGCTAATGAAGTGAGTTGGGATAAGTGGATCATTTCTGGAGTGGTAGTCAGTAACTAGTGAGCTGCAGAGGTCAGTGCAGGGGCTTCCTCTAGTTTGACTTTGTTGAAGGAATTAAATGCAAAGCAACAAAATCTGCTGATAATATGAACATAGTTGAGTTAGCAAATTGGAAAAGTACCCAAAGATAGGCTATATGAGTGCAAACAAAGGTGACAGATAAAGTGTAATGTGAAAAATGTTTGGTTATCTATTTTAGAAGAAAAATCAAAAAATGATAAAAGCAAACAATTACTTAAAGTGTGACTACAAAATACTTTTCTTTTTCAATATTTTTATTGATTTCTTACATAAAAGAATACAGAGTACAGTAGGATATATAATATATATCAATTACAATATATTGGAATCACAAATATAATCTCATTACCCCATATCCATATAAATTTAAACATAATAGTGAAAAAAGATAATTTTATTATACAAAAAAATCTAAACCCACTACCAGAAAAAAACAGCTGTTTGGTTAAAAAAAAGGAAAGGAAAACATCCTTAACATATAGTAAAGCGTATAATTAGCCAACATCTGTGCTTAAAATAATTCAAAAAAGGTCCCCACAATGTTAAAAAATCTTGTCTAGGTTCAGAAACTGAACAGTGAATCTTCTCTAAATTTAAGCAAGACATAACATCATGTAACCAATGAGTATGAGTAGGCGGAGTGGCATCCTTCCACCTAAGCAACAATGCCCTCCTGGCTATAAGAGAAATAAAAGCCAAAATGTGCAAATCAGGTGTCTCCAAGATGATATCTTTTCCTCCAACAATACCAAATAAGGCTGTCAAAGGATTCGGTTTAAAATTTACTTTAAAAAACACCAAAAAAGTTTGGAATACTTCCTTCCAATATTTTTCAAGGCTCAGACAAGTCCAAAACATACGGATTAGTGAAGCTTCTCCATTGTTACATCTATCACAATAGGGAGATATATCAGAATAAAAATGAGACAGCTTATCTGTAGTCATGTGGGCCCTATGAACCACTTTAAATTGTAGAAGGGAATGATGGGCACATAATTGAAGTGTTAACCAATTTAAAAGTTTCATTCCAAGTAACCTCAAAAATTGGAATCTGTAGATCTTGTTCCCAGAGATTATTAATTTTGTCTAAAGGAATATTTCTCATTCTTAACAACAAACCATAAATATTAGATATAGATCCATTATGGAAGGGTTTCAAATTAAAAACTGTATCAAGAAAATTCTTATCTGGACTTTTAGGAAATGCATGTCCTTGAGAATGCAAAAAGTCTCTAATTTGTAAATATCGAAAAAAAGTGGGTTTTGGGTAGGCTGGACTTAGCTGACAGTTGTTCAAATAAAGAGAGACTATCTCCAACAAACAAATCCTGAAAACATTTAATACCCTATCTATTCCACTCTTTAAAAACTACATAAGTCATAGAAGGTTTAAAAAATAATTAGAAAAAATGGGACTTGAAAGTGAAAAACTCAATAAACCAAAATATTTTCTGAATTGTACCCAAATCCTCAAAGTGTGTTTAGCTACAAAATTATCAGTTAAATTACTTAAAAATAAAGGAATTGAGGATCCAAGAAGAGAAATGATAGAAAATTTATTAACAGAATTAGCTTCTAAAGAAACCCAGTTCTCTCGATTAATATAATATAACCAAAATGTAAGATTCGGTATATTGACTGCCCAGTAATAGAATCTAAGTGACCACAGCAGGAGTGATTGATAAGTTCATAGCCTAAGGTAGAAGGAGATGAGTTATACAGCTCTCGTTACATGCACATGCAGTTGAACTCTTTGAGTGATTATGCAAAAAGTTTGAAGTTATTAACTCATCTACTACCTTAGGCCACAAACTTATCAATCACCCCATTGCGTTATTAACTGATGGGTTATTAACTTCAAATTTTCTGCATAATCACTCAAAGAGTTGAGCTGCATGTGCATGTAACAGGAGTTGTATAACTCATCTACTTCTACCTTAGGCCACAAACTTATCAAACACCCCTGTAGACACTTTCTGGAGGTCCAAGATCCGTTTGCTCCACGACCACTGGACTAAGTGTGTAAATGTAGTGGGGACTATGTTGAAATATAATGTGCTAGGTTTTCTAAAATTGACTCCTGCTACTTTAGGCCAGAAACTTGTCAATCACCTCTCGTAGAAATATAGAAAACCTACAGCGCAATACAGGCCCTTTGGCCCACAAAGCTATGCTGAACATGTCCTTACCTTAGAACTGCCTAGGCTTACCCATATCTCCTCTGTACCTACTTCCAAACACCTCAAAACTGTGCCCTCTCATGCTAGCCATTTCAGCCCTGGGAAAAAGCCTCTGACTATACACACGATCAATGGCTCTCATCATCTTGTACACCTCTATCAGGTCACCTCTCATCCTTTGTTGCTCCAAGGAGAAAAGGCCGAGTTCACTCAACCTTACATTGATTCTATTGTGTTTCCTGCATTTACTGTGTATGCCTGCAAGAAAACAAACCTCAGGGTTGTATGTGGTGACATATTTGTACTTTGATAATACATTTACTTTGAACTTTGATGTGCTCGCAGTATCAAACTTAGTTCAGCTGCATATAAAGTCATTAGAGGGTCCATTTGAAGAACCATCAGTGAAACTTCCCGGTGAGGAAGATAAAGAATGGTAGGGTGAAAGAACCATGGGTGACAAGTGAAGTGGAAAATCTAGTCAGGTGGAAGAAGACAGCATACATGAGGTTTTGGAAGCAAGGATCAGATGGGTCTATTGAGGAATATAGGGTAGCAAGAAAGGAGCTTAAGAAGGGGCTGAGAAGAGCAAGAAGGGGGCATGAGAAGGCCTTGGCGAGTAGGGTAAAGGAAAACCCCAAGGCATTCTTCAGTTATGTGAAGAACAAAAGGATGACAGGAGTGAAGGTAGGACCGATTAGAGATAAAAGTGGAAAAATGTGCCTGGAGGTTATGGAAGTGAGTGAGGTCCTCAATGAATACTTCTCTTCGGTATTCACCACTGAGAGGGAACTTAATGATGGTGAGGACAATGGGTGAGGTTGATGTTCTGGAGCATGTTGATATTAAGGGAGAGAAGGTGTTGGAGTTGTTAAAATACATTAGGACGGATAAGTCCCCGGGGCCTGACGGAATATTCCCCAGGCTGCTCCAAGAGGCAAGGGAAGAGATTGCTGAAACTCTGGCTAAGATCTTTATGTCCTCGTTGTCCACGGGAATGGTACCGGAGGACTGGAGGGAGGTGAATGTTGTCCCCTTGTTCTAAAAAGGTAGTAGGGATAGTCCAGTTAATTACAGACCAGTGAGCCTTACGTCTGTGGGGGGAAAGCTGTTGGAAAAGATTCTTAGAGATAGGATCTATGGGCATTTAGAGAATCATGGTCTGATCAGGGACAGTCAGCATGGCTTTGTGAAGGGCAGATCATGCCTAACAAGCCTGATAGAGTTCTTTGAGGAGGTGGCCAGGCATATAGATGAGGGTAGTGCAGTGGATGTGATCCACATGGATTTTAGTAAGGCATTTGACAAGGTTCCACATGGTAGGCTTATTCAGAAAGTCAGAAGGCATGGGATCCAGGGAAGTTTGGCCAGGTGGATTCAGAATTGGCTTGCCTGCAGAAGGCAGAGGGTCGTGGTGGAGGGAGTACATTCAGATTAGAGGGTTGTGACTAGTGGTGTCCCACAAGGATCTGTTCTGGGACCTCTACTTTTCCTGATTTTGATTAATGACCTGGATATGGGGGTAGAAGGGTGGGTTGGCAAGTTTGCAGATGACACAAAGGTTGGTGGTGTTGTAGATAGTGTAGAGGACTGTCGAAGATTGCAGAGAGACATTGATAGGATGCAGAAGTGGGCTGAGATGTGGTAGATGGAGTTCAACCTGGAGAAGTGTGAGGTGGTACACTTTGGAAGGACAAACTCCAAGGCAGAGTACAAAGTAAATGGCAGGATACTTGGTAGTGTGGAGGAGCAGAGAGATCTGTGGGTACATGTCCACAGATCCCTGAAAGTTGCCTCACAGGTAGATAGGGTAGTTAAGAAAGCTTATGGGGTGTTAGCTTTCTTAAGTCGAGGGATAGAGTTTAAGAGACGCGATGTAATGATGCAGCTCTATAAAACTCTAGTTAGGCCACACATGGAGTACTGTGTCCAGTTCTGGTCGCCTCTCTATAGGAAGGATGGGGAAGCATTGGAAAGAGTACAGAGGAGATTTACCAGGATGCTGCCTGGTTTAGAGAGTATGGATTATGATCAGAGATTAAGGGAGCTAGGGTTTTACTCTCTGGAGAGAAGAAGGATGAGAGGAGACATGATAGAGGTGTACAAGATATTAAGAGGAATAGACAGAGTGGACAGCCAGCGCCTCTTCCCCAGGGCACCACTGCTCAGTACAAGAAGACATGGCTTTAAGGTAAGGGGAGGGAAGTTCAAGGGGGATATTAGAGGAAGGTTTTTCACTCAGAGAGTGGTTGGTGCGTGGAATGCACTGCCTGAGTCAGTGGTGGAGGCAGATACACTAGTGAAATTTAAGAGACTACTAGACAGGTATATGGAGGAATTTAAGGTAGGGGGTTATATGGGAGGCAGGGTTTGAGGGTCAGCACAACATTGTTGGCCGAAGTGCCTGTAATGAGCTGTACTATATTCTATTCTATTCTTATTTACCCCATGTTTTTCAATCCATGACAGAAGTTTGATCTGGGAATAACAATCCATCTTGCTCTTATTTTTTCCTGTACATTGGAAATGCTATATTTTTCAAGGTTATACAAGTCTTTCAATAGGTCTCTATGGCTGATAGATGTTTATATGAAAATCAAGGCATTCTAACAGATAGTTAACATAATGTTCAGTGTCTTTGAAAATTCTTTGAGATTTTGTCATATGTCAGCATATGTCATATCCACATTGAAGTAAACATTTTCACCTGATCAAGAGATAGCTTTGGACAAATTTAGCATTCCACCACATCCTACACAACAGTTCAGATAACTTCCACCTTTAGAATTCAAATGGAGAACTTGAAAATGATTTATGTTATCACCCTGTTTGAGGCTAATTGCCAATTCTTTACACTTTTCTGTATCACTTCAATGTACGATAATCTGCCGAGTTGATTGTACCCATTGACACAGAACAGGAATATAAATTTTTCCTTCAGCTTTTCAGTGGGAACAATGTTAATGAGTTGTAAAGGCCACTAAGTACTTCTTGGCATGTTCGAGATAGGGTTGTGTAAACACCTTATCACTCTCATGAGGAGATTATTTTAAAATCTGTGCACAAAGGATGTCCATCGTACTGCACTCAGACACTGACAAACTCAGTATAAACTCCATGTGTTCCTTCAGTCAACAAGTCATATAACTCAGGCTACTAAAGCTAGGTGTGGAAAATAAAGATAAATTATTTGGGTCAGTGTGGGATCAAACTTACTGAAATATAACAAAGCTATTATTGAAATTTAAAATATATGATATGTTTACTGTGCAATTCATTTTAAATTTACTCCAGGTTTTTTAAATTATAACTAACAAATAGATAAAAACACCTTGCATTCATGTAACATCTTCCACATTCTAAAGCTACCATATTGTGAATATTCCCTTTACCTGAGCTTGTTACTTCGAAAAATGTAAGAGTATATGACAAACTTCCATTAACCTCAAATAAATGAACGCATAGATATTCAGTGAATTTTGTTGGGAGGGGAGTCTTGAAATAGTCATATTGGACTTTTACTTGAACAGGAAACAATGCCCTTGTGCGGCATTTCATCTAGAAGAAGATGGCAGGTGGAGAGGTGAATCACAATCTTACTTCTAACAGTACAGTACCTCAATGCTATACAATGACAGTATTGTACCCAACCAAACAGTTTCCCAATGTGACACAGTCTCAGACCTGAGCCTTACCTGTACGGGACTCCAATGTTATACAGCCACGGATCTGTACCCATCCCTACTATACTTGAATGTTATACTCTCACAGACCTTAACCCAGTATACTATTCCCCACCACTAAAGTGCCCCTTGGTCTAGAGCTTAATTTTCAGTAGCAGATTCTTGATTACTTATGATTCTTTACTGGTATATTATTAACTTTAGAAGAAAGAGTTTGGCTGAGTTTAAGAGATGTTTGACTAAACTCTAAAAAGGTGTATCAGTTCTAGTAAGCAAAAAGCTTCAGAACATAGCATTCGTACAATAACAATAAATAAGCTTGATGCTATTCAGTTTAAAACAGCCACCTTGGTAACAGCCACATTCTCCATTCTAAACATTCAACCGATTCATCAATAGTGCCCAGTTTTCCAAAATACGTGACAGCTTCGTCGATGGCATCTAGAAAACGTGAATCTTACCGACTAGTAGGACAAGGACAGCAAGTAACTTTGGCCACCGCCATATGCAGCCTCACCTCCTTCATATGGTTTCCAGACTGGAAATATATTTCTGTTCTTTCACTTTTGGAACACCCTACTTAAAAAAATTAATTTGGAAATAATTTCACAGCAGCAGTTTGTGAAAAGGTCTCAACTTGCCATGTCAGTTGTAGCACATCTCATAAATGGACATTCAGACTGGATGCAGACAGTTTGTCTTTTGTAGAGAGGACCTGTGAATATCATGCAACCCATTTAAACTGGGTTATAACTCTTTGGATTACTGGCAATGCATTTTTGGGTTAATTCATTTATCTTAATTTTGTATCTAAGGGGCTGTGGAAACTTCCGATTCTCTGTTAGCCTGGTCAACTGTACGTTTAATACAGGGTACACTGAATCTGGTTTTTGGAGGGAATGATATGTACAACCTCAGTCTCACATCTTCTTTAGAGGTCTGGGGTTTTGGGAGCATTATCCTTTCTGATATATCTTTTTTCTCAGATATCATTCTGTCACAGTTCTCTGAACTAGTGTTTCAAATTTCTATAAATCACCCAATATCAATTTTCTGCATTCAAGGTGATGCATAGCCTAGCTTTAATTTGTCATTAATCACACAACAGAAAGCACAGTTTATATTAAAATTAAAATTGTTGTGCCATCCTTTTAGAGTTAAGTCTACAGTACCTGCGATCATGCTGTGTTATATCACCCATGCTGCGCTTCGCTACTGACGACTACATTGGTGCTGCTTCCTGCACCCATGCTGAGCTTGTCAATTTCATTGACTTTGCCTCTAACTTTCACCCAGCCCTCAAATTCACTTGGTCCATCTTGGACACTTCTATCCCCTGTCTCGATCTCTCGGTCTCCATCTCTGGAGACAGACTGTCCACTGACATCATCTATAAACCCACTGACTCCCATAACTACCTCGACTATACCTCTTCCCACCCTGCCCAATGAAAAAATGCTATTCCCTATTCCCAGTTCCTCCATCTCCGCCACATCTGCTCCCAGGATGAGGCTTTCCATTCCAGGACATCTCAAACATCCTCTTTCTTTAAGGATTGTGGTTTCCCTTCTGCCATCATCAATGATGCCTTCATCCGCATCTCCTCCATTTCCCGCACTTCTGCCCTCACCCCATCCTCCCATCACCACAACAGGGACCGTGTTCCCCTTGTCCTCACCTACCACCCCACCAGCCTCCAGATCCAGCTTATTATCCTTCGCAACTTCCGCCACCTTCAACAGGACCCCACCACTAAGCAGATCTTTCCTTCTCTACCTCTCTCTGCTTTTCGCAGGGATCGTTCCCTCCATGACTGCCTGGTCCACACGTCCCTCCCCACAGATCTCCCACCTGGTACTTACCCCTGCATGCGTAAGTGCTACACCTGTCCCTACACCTCCTCTCTTACCACCATATAGGGCCCCAAACAGTCCTTCCAGGTGAGGCAACACTTCACTTGTGAGTCTGTTGGGGTAATCTATTGCATCCAGTGCTCCCGGTGCAGCCTCCTCTACATCGGTGAGACCCGACGCAGATTGGGGGACCGCTTCGTCGAGCACCTCACAACAGCCACAACAGACAGGATCTCCCGGTTGCCACCCACTTCAACTCTGCTTCACGTTCCCATTCGGATATGCCCATACATGGCCTCCTCTATTGCCACGATGAGGCCAAACTCAGGTTGGAGGAGCAACACCTCATATACCATCTGGGTAGTCTCCAGCCCCTTAGTATGAACATCGAATTTTCCAGCTTCCGGTAATTCCCTCCCTCTCCCTTCCCCCATCCCACTTTCACTCTGCCTTCTCTTCTAGCTGCCTATCATCTCCCTCATGGTTCTGCTTCCTTCTACTACCCATAGTGCTTTCCCCTTACATTCCTTCTTCACCTCTCCTGCCTATGCCCTCCCTGCTTCCCCTCCCCCACCTCTGGATCTTTCCTCTGATTGGTTTTTCACCTGGCATCTTCCATCCTCCCCCCAGCTTCTTTATAGGGCCCCTGCCCCCTCCTTCTTCAGTCCTGACGAAGGGTCTTGGCCCAAAACGTTGACTGTTCATTTCAACGGATGCTGCCTGACCTGCTGAGTTCATCCAGCTTGTTTTTATGTGTTATATTGTTTCAAGTATTTTATCTTGAAACATATTGCTGGTTTTGAAGTAGGCATTTACGCAATGTTTATCTTTTTGCAGATCAGCAGCATAGTTCTGTTTTTGTCTGTGCTAATGTTAACAAAGTGAGTAGAATCCAGACAACAAAATAGATCATTGGTTCTCTTCAATAGATTAACAAGTTAAAACTAAGTGCAGATGATAAGGTGATGATAATTTGCTGTGAACTTGTGTTTAGTGACTTACTGGTTGTTTTTAAGGTGCGGTGTTTTGTAATACTATCTGATATCCACTTTTTGTTTTGAAGTTTACTAATGCAATTAACAGCAACACCGGTTATTGCATTAATAAACAACAACACAAAATAACATGTCCTTTCTTGCAGGTAGTCAACATTTAACTAACAGCATTAATTGATTGAGCAATGCACCAAGAGTCACATTAAACATAGTTCTTAAAGATACACTCACATCAACATATACCACAGACTTAGTTTTTATGGTAAAAGAGGGTGGTTGATGAACCTTGATCTGTAACCAACCAATGTGATTAACTTAAAAAATAGAAATAAGAGCGCTATATCTTACCCTCGGCCATTAGGCTCTATAATAAGTCAGCCTGTAGCCGGGGAAGTGACAAACAAAGCAAACTTTGAGCCACTGCAAGTTTTACAAGAATGAACACAATTAAAACCAAAATAGAGCCATGTTAGTGTAAAGGTGGTCAAAGTGGATGTAACTTCACTAAACTGTGATGCTATGGTTGAAGGGAAATAGCTGTTCTTGAATCTGGTCGTGCGGGATTTCAAGCTTCTGCACCTCCTGTCCGATGGTAGCTGAGAAATGATGGCATGGCCTGGATGGTGGGGATTTTTGATGAAGGAAATTTCCTTCTTCAGGCAATGCTTCGAATAGGTACCACCAAAGCCAGGGAAGGACATGTCCATGATGTACTTAAGTGCATAGTCACATTGTGAGATTTTGGATCATATGTACTAAGTCATATATGTCAAACTCAAGGCCTGCGGGCCAAATTCGGCCCGCGGTGGAATTATCTTTGGCCCGCGAGATAATATCTAATTACTATTAAAGCTGGCCCCAGTAATCAAAGCGCCTATGGCGTATGATATGGCTAATGCTGAGTTTATTCAGATACCAGGTTTTCAGGGTTTTTAGTGTTTATTCGGCAGTCTTGCTCGGCAGTCTTCTTCATAAGAAACGGAATTTGTAAAGTGAAACACTTTGTAGTTATAGCAGAGACTGAGACACATGAGAGCAGGCTGAAAAAACGGAGGCAACGAAAGCTGCGTTCGCATGCGTCCGACTGATCCGGCCCGCATGAAGCTGCATTTTGCTCAATCCGGCCCGTGACCTAAAATGAGTTTGACACCCCTGTACTAAGTGGACAAATAACATAAAATACCATCCCATGGTCTTCCTCAAGCTGATGCCATAGGGTCTGTTGTGCCTGAAAAGATGGATGGCTCCTCCATGAATGTCTGTGCAATGTTTTTTCATATTTAAATTAAATATTCTGCTCAAACCGGTGACACCGAACTTGAATGAACAGGCTTCTGGTTCAGAGGTGAGAGTGACAACAACCGAGCCACTACTGACACCCGAGTGCAGTGGGATCAAACAGGAAGAATCCTGACGCAATCCTGAATTTCTGGAACAGAGAGCCAGTTTGAAGAACCCAGCAGCAGGAGTACCCAAAGCAAAATTTGTCTGAGAAAAAGGTTGTGATTTACCTCTGTTGTGGTGCAGGTTAATCCCATTGATGGCATGGGCATTTTAATCCTCAGAACAACAATCATCTCACCAGGACCCTGGACTCTGTGCTCTGTTTGTTTTGAAAGTAAAACTGTCAGAAGCCTGCAAACGACATCAATGTAATGTTTGAAGCAGTTATTCGATATATGAGGCAGCCAGGGTGCTAATGTCAGTGTTAATTGGGGGCATGAGGAAGGAACCTGCAAACATGTTTTATTACATCCAACTGGGACTTCTGCAACACACTTTACTGCTTATGTTACAGATTCAGTTACTCTTAAGGGCTCCTGACTATTGACACTGATACTTATGCTGCTATGTCTCTGTGTAGTTAGACACTATTTTCTGCCTGATTCAAGATAGACACGAGGACTGCAGTTTAACTACTTCAGTTTTAATTAATTTAGATCTCTTCAATGGTATAAGTCGAACTGGAACAATTATTCTCATGTTATTAAAAGTTCCATTTTAAACAGCAGCTCTCCTGTTCAATGTGCGTCAGGCAGAAACAGCATAGATGTAAAAGAAAATTTTAAACCTTTCTAGGTGGTCCAACTAATTGTTTCAATGTTTAAGCATTTTGCTGGCAGAATGTATATTTGGATTTTTTGCCTCAGAGGAAAAAGTGACCAGATTATACAGGACAAATGATTAATGTAGCTTGACACTGACTGCATAAATAGCTTTGGTATCAGCCCAGACAGCTAGTGTAAAAGAGTACAGTCAACATTTTGGACTGAGACCTACAGTCCTGCTGAAGGGTCTCAGCCCGAAACCTCGGCAGTACTCTTTTCCATAGATGCTGCCTGACCTGCTAAGTTTCTCCAGCATTTTGTGTGTGTTGCCTAAATACATGACCATATTTCTTCCATTCCCCATCACTGTGGTCTGAATATTCATTGGTTTTTCTAATGTGCTGATGGCATTTTCTACTGTCCCTTTCAACACCAGTAGCCAGGAAGTAAGATGAACACAACTGGAGTAACTATAATAGCATTGGGCAGATGAGTTGAGATGAGATGAAGCATTGAACATCTGCACAGGAAAGCAGCCGAGGAAACTGCTAAGAACTCTGGGAATAGCTGCAGCGTAGCCCAGCACTAACCCAGAGCTAGAATGTTTTGCAATTTAAAATTTCAACTGGAAGGCACAAAATTGGAGGTAATTTTCTCCTAATCTAAACACTCCTAAACCCTGTTTCTGATCGAGAGGCAGGGACAGCACGGCTCAATGTGTGGAATGCAACAAAACAATATACCTTACAGAAATGAAAGATTAAACTTGGGAAAGAAATTGAAGTAAAGACTTAAATCTGACTCCTAAAGAAAAGTTGAAGCTTTTTGTTGGTGCCGAGCCTGCTGGGTCGCAGTCTTCATTACCTACAGGAATTTGCAGAAAAATTCCTCCCAATTCTATGTGTAACATTGCCAAAATGTACCAAGAATATTGTAACTTGTGTGCATTAAGACTTCAAATTGAATCATGTTTCATTGCTGGGACTTCCAGCAGCTCCTGTTGTTGTTACTGTTGCTATTATATGTGTGTCCTAAAAGCAGGAGACCGTCATGAGGAGAATCACTTCCCGTCAGAGAAGGTACCATTATAGCAACATCTGTGATTTGACTTCTTATACTTCCTTTTACAGAGTTTGCTTAAGGTCGTTCAGAAGATCTGTCAGCTGTACCGTCAGAATAAATAGAATCCATCTTGCAGCAGCTGGAACACCTGTAGGTTACAACTGCTGTGCGGTGAATGCAGATACGATGGTTTCCCTTGCTGAGGTGTCTAGAGCCAAAGGACAGTCTTACAATAAGTGGTCAAGCATTCAGGGCAGGGTTGGGGTTTCTGCACATGGACGATGGTGAATCTCTGCAATTCTCTTGTTGGTGTTGCTGCTAGAAGCTCTAGTCCCCAGGAGAAACGTTGTAAAGTGTTTCAAGGGGTAAATGGTTAATGCAGGAAAAGGGTATGGACATGAAAGATCAGCCGTGATCTTATTGAATGACAGAGAGGGGTGAGTGGGCAAATGCTTTTTTCTCACTTCTGCTTCTTATATTCTAATGCCATGTGTGCAAAATGAGTGCACGAATGTCCAAAACACAGAATTATAATAATAAAAATATTGTAGTTCAGAAAGGGAATATTAAGGCCAGATCTTTAAGTACCTTGTTCAAATTAATTGAGTTGCACTTTTCCTTTTATATTATAAAACATTATTATATTATTATACTGATTAAGGGCTGCTTGACCAATCTCTCCTGATATGTCAGCTTTAACAGATTTGCTTCTGAATATCAATTCAAAGTTAATTTGTAAAATATTACTGTTGTTTAATTTCCATTTAGTCTACAGTGTTGTTACAAAGGCAGCAAAAACTGATTGATGACTCTGATTCTGATTCAAGAGGGTGTTGTGTGTGTGGACTTCTTTTGAAGAGACAACTAACCATTAGTAAGTTATCTCCCAGCAGGCTTTGTATCATCACATTGGATCCACCATCACTCCATCCTATTGTTCCATGGGATCTTTGACAGCCACAGTGGAAGTCACAGATAATACACAAAGTAGTGGAGGGGCAGTGTGACTTCTTTTTTGCAAGACCTAGAGGATGGGAGTGTTGTTTTAAGCCTTGCCAAATAATGTTTCTAGATATTCTGCCCCAATAACGTCAACTCTCAGAGTGGAATCAAATGCGGCTGAGCCTGTTCCCACTCACTATTAAAATTAATAACTCACCATGTCAGGATTTAGAACATAGGTTCATGTTTCACCTCTCTGCAGGACTGTAAGTTTTCCCATTGACAAAGTATATTGTAAGCAGATAATAATTCTTTATTCCCATTTACTTTATCTCTAAATCCATTTTCCATTCTAAGTCTGTCCTACTTCTATCTCCAAGTCTGCCACCTATTCTGCTAATTCCAATGTTCTCGGCACTTATTTCATAGCAATGCTAATATCTTTGACAAAATATGAGAAACTTCCGATGCTCTTGGATCATGTACTGCCTGTATTGATGGAAGTTTTACTGCTTAACATTAACAAAGCACCCTCACATCTCTATGACCCGTAGGAAATCTTGCATTGGCCTTCCGAATAGCTCCTGATGTCTCAGGCAAAATAGACAATTTCTCTGATCACCTACTGCTGCAGAAATAGCAGGGGGAGTGAGCTAGTCCAAAGGGACTAGATCAAATGGTGATTGGAATGGCCAGGTTGAAACTGGGGTGGGGGTTGATGGAGGAGTGCCGTGAGGGTGGGTGAGTTTGGGTGGGGGGGGATGTCGGTAGATAATGGGAAAGGTTGCACAGCTAATGTGATGTCAAGAGGATGATACAGTGGTTTGCAAAGAAGGGTCTTGATCAGTAATGATAGCAGATTAAAGAAAGTTATCTGGAAGAAGATAGGTATCTTGAACTCTTTTGATGCAAATTATGTAGTGTGGAGTCCTTTAATTATTACTGAGATATGGTGGAATTCTTTAGCTATCACTGAGGCTATGTCCACACTAGACCGGATAATTTTGAAAACGCCAGTTTCGCGTAAAAACGATAGGTGTCCACACTATGCATTTTAAAAAATATCTCTGTCCATATTGAAATGGATATTTCAGTGAATCTCCTTCTATTGCACATGGGCAGGACACATCTACCGAAAGCAAGCAACATGTTTGGTGTCGAATCTCACTGTGAAAGACAGTGCATGTTTGTTCAGTTAAAGACTAGAAAATCTTAAAACGATGGACAGCTGTTGGCTCTCGCGCAGGAGGACAAAAGTATATGAAAAAAACAAATACTGGAGTGTATGGAGGCAACCAACAGGGAGTTCATGGACAGTATGACCCAGCTGATGATGAACATTGAAAAACTGACAAACTTTGTAGCATTAATAAAGCCCCTTGTTAAATGTATAAAACATGTCTGCATCAGTATTACCTTGTGTTTCCATACAATGTTACATTAGGCTGTTACACGTCTATTGTCAGAGAAGTACTTGTATAAATAGGGAAACCACCTTCATACAGAGCAAGGACAGAAAACAGGGCAAAGTGAGTATACTTATTTATTCAGTAAGTTATGGGTCAAAGTATTCAGTGAGTACATTTCTAACTTTTCTGGCTTCAGTCTCGTTGCCGTCTGTTCTGTAATTGTTAGGTTGCAATCAAGGAAACAATGAAATGGCGCGCTGCCATCACAATCTGTTCCGGCAAGTCATGACAGCATTTTCAGATTTCTCAGGTTACCCCGTCCACACTGATCTGCCCATGCAGTGTTTTCAAAATTACACACCCTGGAGAGCTTTTCTGAAAAGTTCCGGTTTCGGGGGACGAAAACGCCATTTTAGTGTGGACGAAGGGTAAAAACGAAAAGAAAAAGCTTCGGTTATGGATTTATCTGGTGTAGTGTGGATGTAGCCTGAGATGGGCATTAAAACAAATAAAGAAGGCTTACACACACAAGCAGGCATGAAAAGCTAACGAGAAAATTCAAATTCAGAGCTCATCAGCAAAAATAGATAGATAAATAGATTTTAAAACCAATAAATTATAGGAGTAATAGAAGATAAAGAGGATCAGCATTTGCAAGATTTGAGAAAGAACAATGTATTTCTGTGTGTGTGTGTGAGTGTGTGTGTGTGTGTGTGTGTGTGTTCGTGCGTGCGTGCGTGACTAGGTTTATGATTAGCAGGACACAGGTTGTAGCTTCGACAAAAGCAAATGGTGAGAACATCTACCGAATTAGATGCATGCGGTTCTGCTAAACCATTCATGGATATAGAAGGCCAATCAGTGTTAGTCTTTGATATAAAGATGATTGTACAAACAGACCATGAAAATGAAGATGACCTCTGGAAACGCAATTGCTAAAATTTGACAAAATTGAATCACTTGTTCTAAAATATCACAAATTACAAAGACTGCGTTTTGGAAACTTATATTCAGTCAAATCCTACAATCATATTTAGTGCACCTTTACTCAATACACAAGTGGTATTGAAAACTAAAAACAAAATATCAGACTCTGAAACCTGAAATAACTCCAAAACTGGGCAGATTTGATTTAATTTGACACAAATTATGCATTTCACTGTATATTTCAATGCACATGTTGCAAATAAGGCAAACCTTTCTTCAGATCAAACAAATCAACTGTTTTTGTGATGAACTCTTTGGTCTGTAACAAGAATAGGCTCCTCGCGTAGAAATAGTTGTTCTAGGAACTTGCAAAACCTGCAAGGGATGTAAAGGGAGTTAATTTTAACAATTCCAGTCTGTTCAAGTCACCTTTGTCTCTTTTATGTTGACATCAATTCTACTTGTGGACCCACATCATCTCCATAATCCCCAACATGGTCCCCAAAATCATGTCCTTTGATTAACCTGCCTGCATATATCAATTTGTTGATCTGGAACCAGCCCCCATTTAGCACATATTGGGCCCACTCTCATATCTAATCTCTTACTCTTTGATCATCCAATCAAAATGCACTTGAGGACTGAATCGAGCTGATTCACTTTCATATAGTATTTATTCCCCAATATCGAGCAAAAGCTCTTCTGTTTTTCTCATCTCTGATAATCAATCCTCCATCACCTGACGCTAGACCCAGGCAGTTGCTCTCACCTTATATTTCTAGTCTCTGATCACTCTGCATTGTTGAACACTCCCAGCTGTATGGGTTCCTCTCCACTGTGACCCCTTCAAATCTTGACCAGGGCCTAGCTGACTTTCTTTGAATGTTTTACACTTTGGCCACCTTCGCTTTTGTTTTCCAGCAACTTCCCTTCAAGGAAGTGTTTTTATTAGCTCACCATAAACTGACTGAGCAAAGTCTTACAAGTGCTGAGCACAATATGCTTGTAATCTACTCCTACAAATTTAACTTCAATTCCTCTGAAATTTATCCAATATCTAGATCTTGACTAAAAACTTGTGTTTGAATGAGAGTCTGGGAAAACGCTAATCATTAAAGGAGATGAAAATGGCAATAATGTTTAAATGAATAGAAAATTGCAAACTTCTTTCCACACTGCCCAATTTAATTTTCAGCAGTGATAAAATCTGACAGAAATTAAACTAAAATGCAATTTCCTTACTGCACAACAGAGGCTTCCATAAACATCCAATGTCACCTCACAGTGCAGATAATAATGAAAGGTCGATAGTGGCTTTTTTAAAGCAATCAATAAATGGACATAGTTGTTTCCATTTCAGTGCAGGAGTGATTTTTCCAGCGTCACATTGTCATGCCATCCTCTCTTGAGAGGGAACATTCTTCCTTCAGCAGGCAAAAGAACCCAGTTAATCTGCATACAATGACACTTTGCCATTCTGTAAGATCAAACCATTCCCATTGCATGCTAAGATTTCCCAGTGTGGACATTATTAGATTTACCTTTTAAGTTCTGGTGTCATTGGATATTAATTTCTCAGATACATGTGTAGTATATTTAATATTTCAGTAATATGTGAATAACATTGTAAATATATTGCTTGATTAAGCATTCTTTGATAGATTACATTATTCATTATGGGTTATATGTTAGAAGCACATGAATGGCATATGTCATTGCACCACCATGTCATATGGAAGCAGCTCACTAAAAACCAATGAAGTAGATAAGTGTCCCAGCTCCTGCATGGGTTTTTTTCAATTAATTTCTGGAGTTACAAAACTTAACAGTAGCAATGATAAGGTTTTAATACGAACCCCCAAGTTGATTACCTACCTGTTGAAGTGCAGCATGCATTTCTTCAGAAGGGGAGAGAGAGGTCTGAGCTTAGAAAATGGCAGAATATGGACAAAATTACAAAGCAATGAGCACAGCCATGGATTCATAGACAGTGACTACCGGGAGATAATAATAAATTTTTTAAAAAGCAGAAATCAAGTCAAGTCAAGTCAAGTCACTTTTATTGTCATTTCGACCATAACTGCTATGTACAGTACATAGTAAATATGAGACAACGTTTTTCAGGACCATGGTGTTACATGACACAGTACAAAAACTAGACTGAACTATGTAAAAAAAAAACTACACCAGACTACAGACCTACCCAGGACTGCATAAAGTGCACAAAACAGTGCAGGCATTACAATAAATAATAAACAGGACAATAGGGCAGTAAGGTGTCAGTCCAGGCTCTGGGTATTGAGGAGTCTGATAGCTTGGGTGAAGAAACTGTTAGATAGTCTGGTTGTGAGAGCCTGAATGCTTCGGAGACTTTTCCCAGACGGCAGGAGGGAGAAGAGTTTGTATGAAGGGTGTGTGTGGTCCTTCATAATGTTGTTTGCTTTGCAGATGCAGCGTGTAGTGTAAATGTCTGTGATGGTGGGAAGAGAGACCCCGATGATCTTCTCAGCTGACCTCACTATCTGCTGCAGGGTCTTGCAATCTGAGATGGTGCAATTTCTGAACCAGGCAGTGACTGGCTACCTCAGAAAGATAGACATGTTCAGTTGTAAAACAGATAACTGGATGGATGATTTATACTGAACAAATTGAGCAATATTTTGAAGCAAATGAAATAGCCAATGAAAACAAATGCCAGAGATGCTGAGTGCAATAGGTAGAAAAGCATACAGTGTGCTAAGAAGTTTAACTGCTCCAATTAAAACTTTCAAAGTAAGCCTTGCTGATATCATGAACATAATGCTGGAACATTTAAAACCAAAAACATTGCTGATTGCAGAATGCTTTAGCTTTCATAAGCAGAACAAAAAAGAAGGAGAATCCATTTCACCTTACGTCGCTGAATTGAAGAAATTGTCTGAGTATTGTCAGTTCAGAAATGGGCTTAATGATGTGCTGAGAGATAATTTAGTTTGGGGATCTTGCAAGAAAGCATTCAAGAACAGCTCTGAACTGAAGCAGAATTCACATTTAAAAGAACAGTTGAAATTGCTGTGTCAATGGAAACAGCATCCAGAGATACAACTGAGTTGCGTTCTGGAATGAAAGTGACTTGAACAAAGTTGTGACACCTAAGCAAAAACTTGCCTGGCTGAGGAAATTATAGAATAATTCAGCACAGTACAGACCCCTCAGCCCACAATGTTATGCCGAACCTTAAACCCTGTCTCTCATATATCGCCCCACTTTAAATTCCTCCATATACCTGTCTAGTAGCCTCTTAAATTTCACTAGTGTATCTGCCTCCACCACAGACTCAGGCAGTGCATTCCACGCACCAACCACTCTTTGAGTAAAAAACCTTCCTCTAATATGGTAAATTATGTTATCATTGTGGCAGGGGCTCACATGCACCAGATCAATGCAGGTGTAAGACAGAAAATGAAACAAAGGACACATACTGCAACAAAGAACATGTCATGGAGACAAGTATGCATAGGACTGCACAGGGAAGAGAAAAAGCTAAAAAAAAATCAAGTTGCAGATTCAAAAAGACCATCAAAATGCATGCTATTAATGAAAAATCTGATAATGATGAGAGTGACACAGGACTAGGCAGCCTTGAGATTTACTGTATGAAAATTGACAAGCGACCAGCAATAAGGCTTACACCAAAAGTAATTAAAATGGAATTGGGCACTGGCTCGTCTGTTTCAGTCATTCCACAAAATGAGTTTGAATGGCATTTCAAAAATACTGAACTGAAGTGTGCAGTTATCCAACTAACAAATTATATTATAGAATGGCAAAATACAACAAACAACAAGCCACACTGGGCCTGTCTGGGGTCAAAATTGGAGGGCCAGCATTTTGGGGCCATGATTGGCTAAGAAAACTGCACTTGATTGGAGATCTATCCACCATATGAATGCCACATCCCTTGCAATAGAGAGAACTGAAAGTGAATTAATATAGGTACCGGTTGATGTCACAGTAATATTCAAGGATGGCATTAGAAACTCAAAAAACATCAAGGGTAAAATAGTGTTAAATGAAAATGCCACACCCAAGTTTTACAAAGTCTTTCCTGTTCCTGATACAATCCATGACAAAGTACCAGCGAGCTAGAACACATGGAGGCTGAAGGAATTATTTCCAACATTGAGTGGAGCCCATGGAGCCCAATAGCTAAGAAGGATGGGTCAATCAGATGATTTTAAGGTCCCATCAATCCTGTACTGAAAGTAGATCAATACCCTCTGCCCAGGGTAGAGGATATCTTTGCAAACCCTTCCGGAGGGAAATATTTCAACAAAGTGGACTTAGTTGAAGTCTACCTACAGATGAAGACAGAAGAAGATTCCCAAGTGCTTCTCATCATAAACACTCACAATCATCTGAATTACTTATAACAGGCTTGTGTTTGGAATAGTATCTGTAGTTGCATTCTAGCAGAAATGTACGGACCAAGTGCTGCAAAGCTAACCAGGCACACAGTGTTACCTGGATGATATCATTGTTACTGGTGATGAAGATAAGAAACATCTCCAAAATCTCAAGACTGTATTAAAAAGATTGGAAGATTATAGGTTCATAACACAATGTGACAAGTGTGAATTCTCTAAACCAGGCATCACTTACTGTGGTCACACCATCACAAGAATTACACAAGTGTGCTGAGAAAATTCAAGCCATGGCAGATGCTCCAAAGCCAAAGGACATGTCACAGTTGTGGTACTCTTTAGGATTTGTCAATTACTATAACAGATTCCTGTCAAACCTGGCTACTGTGCTCCACCGTTGAACTCATTACTACAGGGAAGAAATAGCAATGGACAAAACAGTGTGAGGTGGCTTTCCAAAAGGCAAAGGAAATAGTGATGTCAGACACTGTAGTCACACATTATGATCCACATCATCCATTGAAGCTTGACTGCGATATCTCACTTTATAGTACAGAAGCAGTCACGTCACATGTTATGAGTGATGGAATTGAAGAATTCAGTCTGTAGCCTTTGCATTACATTCCCTTGCTACTGCAGAGAAAATCTACACACAGATTGTCAGAGGCCTTGAGTCTGGTCTGTGTTGTAAAACATTTCAGCTAGCAGCTAGTACTTGTTTGGGGGTGGGGGGGAGTTTTCCCTCATTACTGATCATCAACTACTAGCATCCACTTTCAATCCACAGAAGAATGTTCCACTAACAACAGCAGCATGAATGCAGAGATGTGCTCTGTTTCTTGGAGGACACAATTACAAGATTGAATTTCGAGAGGACAACTGCTCATGGAAATGCTGATGGAATATCCTGTTTACCACTGGAAAAGGAAATACCTGAAAAATCTACTAAAGAGGGCACTCCTCTTGACATATTCTTCCAAATGCAAATCAAAAATCTCCCTATTATGACAAAGGTGATGCAAGGAGAAACCAGAAAAGACCCCACACTCTCTCAACTCAAATTACTCTCTCAACAGCAACTCAGAATGGCTGGAATGTGCAGCAGAAATTCAAGTTGCCAGTGCCGGGATGAACTTGCCCTTGACAGGAAGATTGAAAATTGTTTTACCATCCAAGCTGAGAGCTAACGTGTAGTAGGAACTACATACTTCATCTGGGCATAGATTTAAAAAAAAGCTTGGCTTGAAGCTTTGCTTGGAGGCCTGGGTTAGATCAGCAAATCAAGCAGCTAGCCATGTTTGTGATGCCAACACATTCAGAAGATGCCAAGAGCAGTGCATCTTCATCCCTGGCAGAGGATTCATGTGGACTTTGCTGGACCATTCCTGGGCACAAATTTCTTGGTGGTAGTGGATGCAGCTACCAAGTGGCCAGACATTGATGTGATGAGAAGCCTCTTCTCCAGGGATGGTGTTCCAGAACACTTAGTCAGTGATGATGGGCTGTTGTAGAATAATTTCAGTCATTCCTGAAAATGAATGGAATGACTTATTATGTCTGCAGCATACCACTGGCTCAGGGGAAAGGTTTGTCCAGAGTCTAAAAAACACTGCAAGCAATGACTGCAGAACACACTACACTGACACTGAATCATTAGCTTGCCAACTTCCTCTTTGCACTTTGCATTGCAGCACATTCCACAACCAACAATGTTCTTCCTGGATCATCCCTTGCTTGGATCTACACAAACCCAATCTCAGTAGCATGCAGGATAAATTGAGGGCTCCTCAAACAAGGAGGTTCGATGTTCCACTCCTGTACAAGGAGTCCTGGTGAGGAACTACAGAGATGATCAAATGTGGGTACTTGGAAAGATTAAGGAGAGAACTGGGCCACTCTCCTACACAGTGGAGGTTGCATATGATGTTATCTGGAGATGTCACGTCGATCAGCTGAGGAGAGCAGTCAATTGTTGGAGAAGAAAGGTGTCCAGAGTTGTCAGAACTACTTCCTACAGTCCCAGAGTCAAATCCTACAACCACCATGGAGGACGCTCCAGAACTTGAGATAGTTTCACTGCCACAAGTATATATGTAAGCTGACTAGAGAGTAGTATGTTACACATTTGATTTGAGATGCATTCTGTATTGAGCTGAAGTTTATAGTTAAGTAGGCAGTAATACTTAATATTTCAGTAATTTTTTAGCAATATTGTAAATATATATAGTTTGATCAAGAATTTTTTGTTTACATAATTCATTATGGTTTATATGTAAGAAGTACGTGAACGCCATCTGTCTTTGCACCACCACGTCATATCGGAGCACATCACTAAAAAAACGAAGTTGGCAGGCACCTCAGCCCTTTTGTTTTTCTTTCAATTAGTTTCTGGAGTTACAAAACAACAATATGGATTAGATTATATTTTCTTTTGAGCATTGTGAAAACTTGTTTTATAATTGAGTATTGCGATATCCAACTTTAACCATTGCTATGGAATAAAAGTTTTAGCAATATAATAGGAAGAACGATTCAGTAATTATATATTCATTGCTTTGTTTTCAGAAAGTAACTGTGAATTGTGTAACTGCTGTTAAAAGAGCGCTCTTCCTGTTACCCACAAAGAAAAATAGGATGCAGGAACAACAGATGACCAGAGCCTACCATTCAGCCCAAACATCCTCTGATAAAAGAAATAGCAAATAAAAATCAGTGGTGGTATTAATGAATTCTCATCAAATTCTCATTTATTTAAAACCCATTTCTGTTGGTTTGACATTGAGCTACGCGTTTTATGTGTAAAATTATCACCTTGAGTTTATTTGCGTAAAGATCCCTTCCAGAACAAATATTTCTGTTGCCTGCAGAATGCAGTGCTCTTGTTTATGGAAGTAACTTCAAGGATCCCCTTTCTCCAGGAAAACATGTCCATTCTATAAACTACTTCTAACAGTATTTATATAAAGACAGAGCGTGAAGTCAACATTAAGCATTTGCAAGTGTTTAATTTATCGGTGTACAAAGGTCAGTATTGGCAAAAGACACCGTGAATAAAATAAACCTTCTTCCACATGCTAAATTTGTGCCCTTGTTGAAATATCTCATCGCCTTAGCTGCAATATCAAACAAGTCTTCTAAGAGAACTCTAAGTCAAACACTTCAATGAAATTACTCAACATTATTAATAATATAGATTTTTCTTCTTAATTTATATAATTTTGTCTGCACAAAACACCATTACTTTCATAAAATAAATGTTGTTTTTCTCAATTTAGGTTTGCAAGTAATATTTCACATCCATCGTCTTGGCTGATCACAATTTCTGCATGATCTGTGACTATTATCCTACAGTTTCTCAGATAATTGCACAGAGATGCATGAAACTCAACCACAGGAGAACATTGTACAAAAATCTCAATAAAATTATTAAACTTAAAATTAAGGAATATGTAAACAGTGATTAAGAATCATACCATATACAGTATCCTATATCGACACATAAATCACTCCTAACAAATAGGCAGTCAGTCCACTCTCACAGAGCATAGAACATAGTACAGACAGGATAGACCTTTTGCCCAGCAATGTAGTGCGAAACTAATTAAACTAGTAAGTAAATGCCTAACTAATCCCTTTTGTTTACACAATGCCCATATTCCTCCATTCTTTGCACATTTATTATGAAGAGCCATTCGATCAGCTCTATTGTATTTGCCTCCATTATTACCTCCTGTAGCATATTCCAGGCACCAATTATTCTACATGTAAAAAAAATCTCCCCACAGATCTCCTTTGAACTTTGCTTAAATAAAACTGCCAATGAAAAAGATACCAACTGTATACTCTATCTATGCCTGTCATAAACTTATAAATTTCTATCGTCTCCCTTCATCATGTGCAATGTAGTCTCACTGAACACAATGTCTCACCACATACAATTTGTGCTATCAAACATTGTACAAGTTATCCAATTCCACAATTTATAAAAATACTATCTCACTAGCTACAATGTCTTCCCTCATTAATTGCAATGTCCTATCTCACCAATGTATAAAGACCTTACACACCGAGTATATTCCATGCAATTGTTTTTACACATAAATCTGTGAGAGTGAATTTTATTCCATACCTGCCAGGATACTGCAGTAGAACACCTGAGTTATAGGAGAGGTTAGGCAGGCTGGGACTTTATTTCTTAGAACATAAGAGATTGAGGAGTGACCTTATAATGTGTATAAAATCATGAGGGTCATACACAGTGACCACTTTATTAGTGACCACCTGTACACCTGCTCATTAATACAAACATCTAACCAGCCAATCGTGTGGCAGCAACCTAATGCATAAAAGCCTGCAGACATGTCAAGAGATTCAGTTGTCGTTCAGACAACAACATGAGTATGGGGAAGAAATGTGATCTAAGTGACTTTGACCGTGGAATGTATGTTGGCACCAAACAGGGTGGTTTGAGTGTCTCAGAAACTGCTGATCTCCTGGGATTTTCACACACAACAGTCTATGGAGTTTACAGAAAATGGTGAGAAAAGCAAAAAAAAAATCCAGTGAGAGGCAGCTCTGTAGGTGAAAGTGGCTTGTTAATGAGAGAGGTCAGAGGATAATGCTCAGACTGGTTCAAGGTGATGGAGGAAGGTAATAGTAACTCAAATAATGATGCCTGGAAACAGTGGTGTGCAGAAGAGCATCTCTGAATGCATTAAACCAGCAGCAGAAGACCATGAACATACACTCAGTAGCCACTTTATTTTGTACAGAAGGAGGAGGAGGTACCTAATAAAATGGCCATTGAGTGTAGATAAGGTGAAACGCATGCAATCATTTCCCCAGAAAACTGGAGATTAAAACTGGAGGTTGCAGACTTAGAGAGAGAGGTGAAAGATTTAAAAGGGACCTGAGAGGCAACTTCTTCATGCAGGGTGGTGCATATGTAGAATAAACTGCCAGAGGACAGGTATAATAACAGAGTGCAAAAGGCATTTTGATAAGTACATGAACAGGGGGGATATGGGCCAGGTGGGACTAGATTGGTGGGCACTATGGTCAGTATGAATGATTTGGGGGAAACAGCCTGTTCCCAACTTTATTACTCTATGAGTCTATGATCCCAAATTTTGGAGAGTGTTTTGTGTATTGTACAAAGGGTGAAATTCTGTAACCTGAGCAGCGAAAGTGCTGGGAGTAGCTTATAAAGATGGAAGAGCGGATCAATAAATAATTAAAGGTACAATTCCTTAGAAATGCTGAAAAGCAGGGAGGAGTGTTGCAACCTCATCAAAGGCAATGGAAATTGTGAAGGACGAGATGTTGAAAGCTGAGGCTAGTGGGGTAAAAAACTGAAGACCAGTGGAATGTATTGTTGTTCTGATCAGACAGAGATGAGAGCAAATGCACAAGAAGTACATGAGGCAGATTAGAGGGCTTTGTCCCCTATGAATAAGGAAGCCATTGCTGAGAAGGGAGACAACTCAGGATCTGTGGGTTTAGATTGAATGTTGGTCACTAATCTTTCTCCAAAAGCTGAGACAGAGAAATTCATATGCAGGAGAAAGCAGGATGGAAATTGGTACCAAAGTTAATGACAATTTTCAAGTGGAAGTCAATGTATCAAAAAACTGACTATAGAGGAGGCCTGAGTGGGACTTTGTCACACATATCTTACTAAAACACAGATATACTTCAGCCCCATAGACACAACTTTGTTGTGGAGCAACTGAGTAGAGTTGAGGAAAATGTTATTCAATCTGAGCGCAGTCATGGAAATGAGTGTGTTGTTGGAAGGGAACTGGTTGGGCCCCTGTTCAAGATGCAAGGGGCTCTTGTGGAATGGAGGTGTAGAGGGATTGTATGTAGTCACAGTAAGAATGAACCAATTGGAACCAGGAAACTGGAAACTGTCGAAGCAGCAGAACGCATCAAGTGTATCACAAAGAAGGTCAGTAGGGACAATATCAGGGGAGAGAGAATGGAATCAAGATAAAAAGAATAGGGATTGAAATTTGTTTATTATTGATACATGTAACAGGGTACAATGAGAACTTACAGATCATTTCAAAACGTAAGTGCAAAGGGAACAGCAGTAACAGAATGCAGAATATAATGTTACACATACAAAGAAAGAACAGTGCAGCCAGTCAATAAGGTGTAAGAGTCATGACAAGTTAGGCAGTGAGATCAGGAGTTCATCTTTATCTTACAAAAGGTTTCTTCAAGCCTCTTATAGCGGGATTGCAGCTGTCCTTAAGCTTGGTGGTGCATGTCTTCAAGCTTTTGTAACTTTGCCCAAAAGAAAGGGGATGGAAGAGAAAGTGTATGGGGTGTTTTTTTAATTATTATGTTGGTTTCTTTCCCAAGGCACTGGAAAGCATAAACAGAGTCCATGGAGTGGAAGATGGTTTCACATCTGCTCTAGCTGATGGCTTTGATGACAATATTGGGGCTGGTCCTTACCGAGTGCAGTGCTGTAAATGCAGAAGGGGTAGTCAAAGTGAGGAATAAATAAACTGAGGTGGTAAATATATTGTTAGCATTTACCAATGAATGGGAAGAGTAAGGAGTTAGATAGAGGGGTCCAGGTGAATTGCCAATACCAGAGACTAGAGAAAGATTCACCATGAGGGGTGAAGTACCCCAGCTATGAATATTTTGGTATAATTTACTTATCTGAATCAAAGATGAAGAGAAAACCCCAGAGGTGGAATCAGCACTTTACTCACATCATATGACCAGTCTTAAACTAGTCACCAAAGATAATTTTCCTAAAGAAACCCATTTCACGTTCATCTGTGACTGAATCAGTGGGATTCATGCTGCTCCATGGTGCCAAACACCCTGGTTCACTCCCAACCTCAGATGCTGTCGATGCGGAGTTTCCCATTTCTCCCTGTAAATACGTGGGTTTCTTCTGGATGTTCCTGTTTTCTCCCACATCCCAAGATGTGCGTCTGATAGATTTATTGGCTGTTGTAAATGTCCATAGAATCTGGGTTTGACATGATGTGAATAGAATAAAACAAAAGTGGGTTAGTGAGGGGCTACTGTAAATAGGTGGTTGATGGTCGGCATGGGTTAGGTGGGCTCAAAAGCCTGTTTTATTGATGTACCATTCTTTGACTCTCACCCTAATACTACTGGCTTCTGTGTAATTTAAATGCTTCATTCAGAAGCATGTAGTACAAGAGTCAAAGAGTCAATTCTTCTTATTAAATATGTCAGGTGAATGATTTTTGCAGGTGGAAGAAATTACATTTTAAATGACAGGCACATTTACATAAACCAGTCAGTGTATATCCATTTTCAGATTTATGCAGATTCCAGCACAAATACAGAATGCAAAAGCAGCTTCCCCATTCCGGCCTCACACTTGCAGAGCACATTTTGGCCAGCGCTTATCTTAAGACCAGTAACACCAAAAGCATGTTATGAGCACTAATTTCAGGATAAGTACATGTTACTTGAATCCCTCAAGGTGAAATCCTGCACACCACATTACACCTGCTTGAACGCTTGCAGCTAGAAAGGAGATTAAGAACCACAGTGCCTTTGTCTTCCCACACTATCTTGCCCAGTCTTATGCCAATTCTGAATGTTTGTAAGAGAGGTCCCTCTGCAGGGTTCTCTGTCAACGGAAGTGTTACTTGCTCTTAAATACTTTTTAACTGGCCACAGCTCAAGTCAGGCAGCTGTTGCATGACCTCCATTTTTCAAATTTATTTTTATTTTCAATAATTAGATCCCATCATTGTTGTTAAGGTTGCTCAAGTCTCAGCAGTGGAAGCTACATTGTTAATCCTTCATAGCAGATGTTTGTAGCAGCCTTTTCTCTTCTAGGAGTCAGTCTCAAGTGAAATATGACTTTGCTTGGTTCCAGATCTACGCTGAATGTATTGTGTCTGTTTAATATTTCCATCGCATTCTGCCCAGATTGACAATGTTGAAAGTTGAACAGAAGCCATTAAATAATTTTGTGAAGTTAACTTGAAACAAAATTCTTTAGGCTCTCATGTTAGTTATCGGCATGCTATTTATAAGTCACATTTTCTAGAACTATGATATTCTGAAATTTTAATTACTGAAATTATGTGTTCTTAATTACATAAAAATAATTCAATGAAGAGTATTCAATATCTGTCTTGCCTGAAGCTAAGTTCGCTAAATAAAAGCACAGCACAGTCAACATGTGTTCTGTGCATGTGCTTCCATACAAACCTGATTATTCTTGATTGATTCATTCAGCTTCCCTTGAAGTACATCCACATGAGCCTCAAGTCTATAAGTAAGTAAGTAAATAAATTTTACATCAGAAATATGATGAGAATTTATTGGAGCTCTAGGCGAACTCAAAATTGGGAGACCACCCATAAACCATTCAAAAACAGGAATAGTATTGGCATGCTGTAAAATGTTTTACTTAGTGAATCACTAAATAAAGCACAGCCCTCCAAATCTAAATTTACTAATCAGCTTTGCCACACAGAATGGAACGAACATGCTGCCTATGAATGTATTTTGAAATTCATGAGTTTTATTTAATTACACATTTTTCTACATCCTAGCAAACTGCTAGAAGAAAAAATACAAGCCACTCTGATAGTTTCAGTATGACTTTGGGAAAGCTGCTGAACTTATTTATAGTCTCCATATGAGACTACCAGTATTCTTCAGCCTATACTAAGCATGATTCTAGGAATATTACTGGTGACTCCTTCATTTAAAATAATGCAGTCAGATTATTTCCCAACAGCATTTTAAAATAGCTCGGGAACCATCAAACATGTGTTAACCTTCTTATACTATAGATTGCTTTTTCATATGCCCATTGCTTCCATCATGTTATTGTGAAATCAAAATGAGAAAAAGTACAAACATTATAAAGCCTCATTAGAATGTGGGCTTTGTGTTTTAACTGATCAGTTTCTTCTGAGTTTTGACAGTGGAAAACAATACCAAAGCCAATTTGTTGCATCTGTTCTGATTCAGAGTCAAGATATTTAGGTGTCTCTGATGTATCTTTCACCTCCGTTCATTTTTTATTCTTGCCATCATCTATAATGTATATAATCTGTAAATGACAGGGTCACAAGAAATTTAAAGATGATATACAGTTCTGTATTGTTGACTGGGAAGTAATGTGCATTGAAAGATGGAGATATTTATCTAACTTATCCTGTACAAAGAATCTGAAATGTATGGGTTTATTAGGCCCATTTAGTTCCACTTCATTTGTACTGAACTGAGTAAGTTCAGCAGCACGTTTCCAAACATCAGTTATATTAAAAAACCTGTGTTCAGACAATATTCCAAACCATTTGCTCAACACCTCCTTAGGAGCTGGGCGATATGAGGACACCTAACAATTGATCAAATACAGCAAGGACTGTGAGCTCTCGGTATCTCTGGTGTAAGGCATCAGCTTTTCCTGATTCATTTGCAAACTGGCGTGAGTCAAATCAATATGATAATTCAAATTTCAAAGAAAATTTACTATCCAAGTATGTATATATCACCATATACCACCCTGGGATTCATTTTCTTGCGGGTATTCACTGTAGATACTAAGAAACCCAATAGAATCAATGAAAGACTGCGCACAAAGACAGACAAACAGCCAATGTGCAAGAGCAAACAAGCAGTGCAAATGCAAAAAAAGGCAAGGAATAAATAAATAAATAATATTGAGAACATGAGTTGTGGACAGCTTGAAGGATCTGAGAACCAGCGATGCATGAGTTTTTCACACCATTTACAAAATCCTGGGATTGATCACCCTGGGAAGACGGCAACCAATTGCAGTGATTGAAAGCTGGATTCAGGGTATGGTCTCTTTACTGCAGCTGCTAACAGGACATTTTAAAGTACTGAAGAATTGTTGGTGCCGTTGTTCCTTTTCATGCCTTATGGCACATCTGCAGTTTCCGTAGCATTTGGTTGTTTTTTATGAAGCTGAGTTGCTAACTCGATTTTCAGCCCAGTGCGGATGGAAAGCTTGTCAGGAGCCGGCCGGATTCAAACTCAGGACCTTTCGCCTCAGAGTCTAGTGCTGATACCACCGGCTGGCTACTGACGAATAGTCTCAAAACTGTGCATTAAGCCAATTCTAATCGTTGCGTTTTTTTGTGAAAAAAGCAGTTTCCAGGTTAGATGCCTTGTTGCTTGTTTGGAATTGCTGACGGGTCTTCCAGAGCTTGCTAAATTGCATGTAGTTTCGAAGTAAGGCTGTTGTACAACCTGTGTAACTGCTCCATCTTGTGTACAACACCTTTTAGCTGTCAAGGATACCTGACGTTACAGGAAATCTGCTTCCAGCATTATGTGGACACAGAACAGAAAACAGTCAGCCTCCTGATATTAGCAGAAAAATTAAACAGCGTTTGACTGGCTACTGTTAATACTATAACTCCAATCCTATCACCTGCAGTGCAATTTAGAAATGTCCAGATCCAATTAGCTGATCAACACCTCTACCCAGTAACCCACCATCACTACTTTATCATTTATTGTCAGAGTCCCCTTATGTACAGACACTCCTGTGCCTAGCATCACTTTATGGAAATACAGTGCAGTCAATTTATGTATATAAGCTATGATATGTATTTATTCTGAATTTATTGTGTTTTTATTATTGCATTCTTTATCTTATTGTGATTTTTGTGCTGCATCAGATCTGGAGTAACAATTATTTCATTCTCCTTTACACTTGTGTACAGGAAGTAACATTAAACAATATTGAATCCTGAATCTTAAATCTTATGAAGCAGACTGATGCAAGCTGAACCTGCATGATATTGCATTCTTCTTAGGTGAAGAACTATTACCTGCAAAACAATGGAAATATTAATAAACATACAAACTATTCAATGCTGATACAGTTGATCATCCACAAAGCACTTTTAGAAATAGATGCTCACACACACATTGGGCAAATTAAAAAAATGCTGCGCTGTGAAGTCCTTTGTGATATAATAGCTACACCTATAAATCTTATAAATCACATATCAACCATATTTTCAGACAGTGTTCTTTCATTTAAGGAAGAGTAGGATTTCTTATAACATCTCAGGGTGCAGAAAAATTGATACATGCTTATGTTTCTAGCTGAATAGAGTACTGTAATGTCTTTTCAGCACCTTCTATGAAATATATTTGTAAATAGGCTGCAGCTTAGTCAAAATGCAGCAGCAAGACTCTTCACCAAAACATGAACATTTCACCAGTTATGGCTGCCTATGTCCTTTAGCGTCAATCTTAAAATGCTCTTAATTGTATATAAGTCCCTGAATAATATAGTTCCTGTGTAGATTTTGGAGAGTCTATTCCCTTATATCCCTAATTGTAATCTTAGACCTGCGAATACTGGTTTGCTTTGTGTTTCCAAAGCAAGCACATGAGAACCAGTAGAGTGGCCTTTTGCTCTTATGCAACTAAAATCTGGAATACTCTACCAACTGAGATATGCTGGGCTAGTTTCAAAACTCTTGTAAAAACCTACTTTTTAATTTGGCCTTTGCTTAATAGGATTACTTAATGCCTGTTGATGTTGATTACATTTGTATAATTCAGTATTTCAATTACATTGTATTCTACATAATGTTTGTCTTTACTTATGATTTGTAATTTTCTCTCTCATATTTTTATGACTATATTGTCTTAACTTTTCGATCTATGCAAAGCACTCTGAGCCTGCATCTTAATGTATGATAGGCGCTATATAAATACTAATTATTATTAAGTTAGTATTACTTTTTTCAGATGAGTCACCACAAATGAGGTCTTCAGATACATATAGAATGTATATCACATCAAGAGTTAGACCTTCTTGTCTGAGTGAGAGAAGTAATATCCAGTCAGTCGAAGGCACAAAGTGAGAGGAAGATGGGCGTCCAGGCATCTTTGTGCATCTCAGCATACAGCAATGTACAAATAATAACATTCACATAAATACTATACTAAGTAGCAACATATCTAAATATAGATTTTAATATTACTGCAACTTCCACAAATGTAGATGACTGAAAATTAAAAACAGGTTCCAGTCAATATATATCCAGTGCTAAGTTGTTTCCTGTGTCAAGCCAGCATAAAGGAATCAAAGATATCCGGATCATAAATAAGCAGACACCTTCGGGAATTCTAGACTCTGGTGGTCAGTGTGTGACTAGGTAACAAGCAGGAACTGAACATGAGTATGGAGGGAAGCAGTTCTTTTTGACAATACGTTGCAGTCAGTTACTGATCTTTGTCAGGCACGTATATTTTTTAATCTTTTTAGTATTGTTCCTGCTTATTTCAGTCTTAAAATAGCATTCTTCCATTTGATTATTTCCTTCATTTTTGAGAGCTTCTCCAAAGAAAGATGGCAGTTGTCCTCATATCTAATGATGACAGGAAAGTTGTGCAGAAGAATTTTTAAAGTGGAAAACCTATCGCACTGACGCAGTTCCACTCTCTCAACCTTGGAAGCTGGGTCCAGTGGGAGGAATAGCTGTCACAACTGGGGACTTCCTTGGCTGCAGTATAGGACCATGACTTCTTCTGTGTCTTGTCATGCCTTTTGCTCTCCATGGAGAATTGCAGAATCACCCTCCTGGTCGTTGGATCTCACTCACCCAGACAGCCAGAGCTGACTTTGCAAGCTAAAACAGGCACGTACTTATCTCACTGGGGTATGAGTGCTGCCGACTACCCTCACCTGATTAATCTGCCTGTTGAAGCAGTGTTTCAGGGTGTGGCTACTATCGCATGTGAACAGCTACTTGGAGCCATAGGTAAGAGGTGGGGATCAAAGCTGAGTGAGTGGCCCCAGACTGGACACAATAAGCCCCTTCACTGGAGATAATACCCCTCCCTGGACACCCCGTAGAAAGATGCTGGCATTCCAAATTGCAGAGCATGGTCTGCTGAGCCACCAACAGTCTTGATACAATGTGCACCTTATTTCTGGGAAGCTAAAGATAGGGTAAATTGAAAAGGATAAGTGAGAGTATATTTAGAAGAATAGATTATAGGGAAATAAGAGGGGAATAGGACTAGGCAGATTGTTCTGAGTAGAGCTAGCATAGATTTAATGGGCCGAATAATCTTCATCTATGTCATGGTAAGTATGTAAATAAAGATTAAGGTCTTGGCTAACGAGAATAGAGCAGAAGACAAATAGGCTTCACTGTTTTATCTTCACTTTGGGTTTTAACTACATGCAAAGAAAGAGGGGAGAAATTATTCAGAGTCCTAATTTAACCTGCTTCAGGTCAGGAAGGAAAGACTTAACATACGCTATGCACCTGGATATCACTGGTAATACTGAAAGGGAGGAACAGGAACTTTGAAAGTTTAGGGAAGTTTTTGCCAGGGCAAAGATCTATTTGTCACGCAGCGTGAAGGGGGCTCAGGGACTGTATTTGAAACTGGCATTTGGCTGCACAGTTGCACATCAGAAATCCAACACATTTTGTTGTTTGTTTGTGAATGGCCACAGCATGGTTAAATTTACTCTTTCAGTTCTTCACCAGCTAAGACAATAGTTCTCTGAAGACTGCACCTAAGAGGTAAGAAGAAGGTTCACTTTAAATATTCAGACCACCATTACAAATTTTGTGCTTTCCCCATTAGCACCTCATTGCACCCTGAGATACCATTGAGTGCCACAGTCAGTGTCTAACCTTATTGTACTCTTGCTCCCTATCTAAAAGAATGCTCCATGTTCCTCCACTGATACCATGGGGCATACACTGGGATCCTATTCCAGAACTGAATGAACTTTCTAGATCAATAACACCTAGCATTCATTTAACATCCTTCAGATAAAATCTTCCCATATTGTTTTGAACTAGGCAATCATACAACTGATTTGCCACTATCACATTACTGACTTACTTTATGTATCTTATTGCCAGATAGTATGAGAACCAAATTCATTCCTTGCATAACCACATTTTATATGGGATATCCTGTATCCTTTAGAATGTAACATGTCATCTGTAGTTTCTTATCCTGAATTGACTTCATAAAAACCAAAAATAATTAATATAGAAATAACTTTGGCTGCTGCATTCTAACTGGAGAATGACTAAATATAGAACAGCTGAGAAGTAGGCCTGACATTGGAAAAACAAGAGTGAACAGTGCTGTTGTCTTCCTGTTTAAGATCCGACTCACCTGCACCATACACTCTCTCATGTTATAAATGTGCTCCTACACCATGCACATTGGGATGATTGTCATACTTTTTCAATGACTTCTTTGTCAGATTTTCATAAACAGTGGCCTTGCACACTGGAAGACAGGGATTCAGATCAAACAGGGCTGGAGAATAACCATATAACAATTACAGCACGGAAACAGGCCATCTCGGCCCTTCTAGTCTGTGCCGAAAGTACGTGCCCCAATAAGTAACATGTCCCAATAGGGAAGGGTTCAGGGAGGATGATCAGTGAAGGGGTGATTAAAGATGCAAGCCTGTTTAAAGAGGGAATGAGGAAGAAAGGAAGGTAAGGGGAAAAGAAAGCCTAGCACTTAGAAGCAAAAAAGAGGAATTAACATGAAAGTCAATAAAAGGAGGATGAGGTAAGTCCATAAAGAGCTGAGGGTTCGTAGGTGGTGAGTTGGGAGTAGGACAGAAGAATGGTGCACAAATGAGGAGGAGGAGAGATGCTGAGGAAAGTCAGTGCGAAAAGGAGTGACGAGTAGCAGAAAAAAAAAGGCTGAAACGTCTGAAAGCAATTTATTGCAGATGCTGAAAATCTGAAATAAAAATAGGTCATGTTGAAAGTATCTAACATTTCATACAGCATCCATTGAAACAGAAAAAGTGTTCGTAATTACCCAGGTGAGGATGTTTGAAAATTTGCATGGGATTAATTTTTAATACACTTAAAGAGGGGTTTGCTGAACTAGGATAAATTCACTGCCCTGCTCAGTGGACATTGGTTACGGGTTAAAACAAGGCTCTAATGATGGTTAGTGGGCTGGGGATTGATATTGGTAGGGAGTATAATAACTTTAGTTACAATAATAGGAAGTGTGCCTGACTCATGTAACCTAAACCGAGAGTGCAGTAATCTTTATTTCTTCTGCCCCTCTAGACTCCCTTGCTGGTGAATTTTGATAAGCCACCAATATGGATGCCTAATAGCAAACAAGCACATGAATTACACAAGTTAACGGAAGTAAAGGACAACTTGCATCAAGACCATTAAGGTAACAAAAATTTGTCCTTATAGAATTCATAAATTGCTATCCAGAAATTCACTCCCATAGAATTTATGTGAAAAATAAATTAATAAGCACCTTCTTTTTACTCGTGTTTCTTCATATATTTACAGATTACATAGCTTTGTGTTATGGAAAATCACCATTCAGACTATTTTCTTGGAAAGCAAACCCCTTGTTACATGGGGATTATCTGTATACAAGTTTTAAGCATTTATCAACACAGAACATAACACATACTAATATCTGAGCTGAAGCAGATTATTCAATCTCAGAAAAGGTTCAGGCAATTATTGTGCCCACTTACAAATTATAGTCTGATTTGTACAATTTTAAGTCTATCACCTTCATTTGTTGTAAAATGTAGGGAATAAAATGGGCTGGTGCTGCCAAATGATCTTTAGCATGAGGAAAGGGTTCAGCTGCAACCTCACTAGCAGGAGCCAAGTATTTGCCAGGAGGCTTCTGACAAACACATGTAGAGGAGGCCTGACCCAGAAGTAGAGCAGCAGAGATGACTTAGCAGTGAACAATAACTTTAATAATAGACCCAAAGTAACAAGCCACGAGGGGCCACAAAACAAAGGACAACAGAAACTAAACACAATAGGCAACAAGGTAAACCTTAGACAGGTAAAGTGAAAGCTAGGAGTAACTGGTTGAGGCTGGCTGGGTCGATGAGTGAACAAAGATTGTAGATGAGAACTAGGTTAAATAGGCTGCAAGTGATGCATCTGGAACAAGCGGAGGTGAATCCTATTAACTGGGTGAAGACTAGGAGGAGCCTGCATGTGCAGGCTGGGAGCAGGCCTAACAGTCTTCCATGTCACTGAACTGAAAGAGCTTACCCACACTACCCACTGGGCAGAAGATACAAAAGCTCAAGGATAGCGCTATCCCACTGCTGTAGGACTATTGAATGGTTCCCAAATGGATTGTTGACCTTGCAACCTAGCTTGTGATAGCTTTGCACTTTTGTGTATACCTCCTCAGTAACTGTAACACTTTATTCTGTAGTCTCTACTATGCATCGACGTGATGAAATTATGCAAAACAAAGTTATGCACTGTACCTCAGTACATGTGATAATAATAAACCCATATATTTACCAGCATATGCTTCAGCATTGGGAAGTCATGATGGCTGTACACTGAACATGAACATGTCTATTTCACATTTAACATGTAGATCAAAGGGCTGAATGCTTGACCACCACTCTAGATATCAACAGTCACTTTGGATGTCTGAAATCCCTGATTATCACCATCTATCCATCTGAGAGAACATCCAGATAGACCTGGTCATCTCATTTTGAGCTCTCTAGTGTTGCACTGGAAATAGTGTAAGGAAAATTAAGTTTGAACAAGGCCAGCTGAGGGCAATGTTGACATTCTGAATCAATTCAGCATGTGTTCTTATGATCAGTGTGAGAGGTGTGTTCTGGTATGCAAACTTTTAAGAAGCAAGAATGGAACAAGAATCTTGTTTCATCCAGGCCTTCTCTAAGATGTGCAAACCCAGCTCAGCTGCACCATTAATCGCAGGTGATATGGTGAGAACAAATATAGTGAGTCCCACTTTATTTCAGGAAGATCTTGAATCTGTGTGCAACATACTAAGAACTGTTGTCTGACACAAACTCCCTTGGTAATCCATAGCTATAGGGAGATATGTACCTCAGAAGAGTCACAATCCTGTCAGTGGCCATTAGCACTTCCAGCCATTTCAAGCGGATGTCAGTCACAACCAGAAAATATCCTCCTTGATGTTAATCATGAATAGTGCTTTTACACTTACACACATTCTTTGTAAGTAATCTATGTTTCCACACTGTATGAATGAAATCTTCAGGAAATTGAGTGACACTTGGTTGTGCCACATGGTAGTTGTTTGGAAAAACTGTTTCTGGGAGTTCTCTGTTTGCTAATGAAAGGGAGAAGTCCACTTCATGTTTTGGCATTTGTGTTGCTGTCTGGACTATGTTGACTCTTTGCCACACAATATAGGTTGGGTCAGAACAGCACTTTTGAGTCATTAAAAGCAATTTCCAAATCCAACAAAATATCAGAGTTTGATTCAAAACTCTTGAGACAACAGCCGCATATGATCAGTTTCCCCCTCAGAGATCACAGAAAGAGTTATATCGACAGGCATGATCCTGAATGCACCAAAGTCACAGGAGCCTGCCAGACACTACAGTGTAATGATGGTGTCAGCAAGAGCTTCTCCTTCCTCTTGGTACTGATACTGACTCTGAAATGTTTTTCAGTGAGAATTGACTCAGACTTGAAACGTGTTGATAATGTTTCTGTGAGTATTGTGTAAGACAAACCTGCTAATTATGTTGATGCAATCAATCTTGGAGAAGTTCCAAAATCTGGTAAGACCGAAAATAGCAAGAAATACATTTACCTTTTTTCTAATTTGTGATATAATTTACTGTTCAAAATACTCGAAATAAGCATCAAAATCTTCTTTTTATCTGTCCTATTGTAGTACCTGACCAAATATAGGTACTTTATTTCTCTGCAGTTCTTTTTTTAATTATCAATGTTTGATTATAATAAAAAATCTTACTGGTTAAACATTACAGACAATGCACAGGATGGTTACAATATCCAATTCAAGTCCAATGTCTCCTTCATAACCACAGTGTCTTTAGTTATAATTAGAAGCTGAGTCTCAGTCATGGTCTGTGTTAATCTGGGTGCAGACACCTTTATTCCTTCTTCTCCTCCAGATTCCCTCCATTGGTAATCACTGGTAAGCCAGACAGATGTCAACACCAAGGCAGGAACAAACAGACAAATTATCTAAAGGGAAGAGGCTGGTCTGTATTGTAGTCATAAAGTCATAGCAAGATATAGTAAACAGGCCCTGGAGCACGCCAAGTCTGCACCAATCATCAACCATGCATTTACACTAATCCTCCATTCGTGCATTTAAAAAATTTCTCACCACATTCCCATCCGCTGCTCCTTGGAATCTACCACTCTCCTATATCTAGAGACAATTTACAATGGCCAATTAACCAACCAACCGGTGCAGCTTCTGAATGTGGGAGGTAACCTGAGTACCCGTAGGAAACCCACGTGGTCGCAATGAGAATGTCCAACCTCTACGTGTACAGGACCCGAGATCACGATGGAACGAGAGTGTCTGACACTTTGAGACAGTGGCTCTGCTGTCTACATCAAAGTGCTGCCCACACTCTACACTGATTTACATTGTACATATGCTCACTACACTCCATACATTAACACATCATACAGGGGTGTATGAGGAGTCCAGAAAGGAGTAGTACCTCTGGTGAAGGGCCCTGTCTTGATCATTCTGGGAAAGTTCACTCATCTTTGGTCCACACGGGACACTCAGCTTCCACTATTGTGTACTTAGCATTTCAGAAATATTGTAAATATATTGCTTGATTAAGCATTCTTTGTTGTTTACAAAATCATTATGGGTTATATGTAAAAGTATATGATTGGCATACGTCATCATGCCACCACGTCATAAGTGCGTGGCTCACTAAAGGTAAAAACAAAACTAAGACATGCATTCCTGACTCCTTGCTTCCTTTTAATTAGTTTTATGGTTTGGGGTTACAAAGCATAACAGAGGCAACAAGGAAGTTTTAACAGATGCATCAAGATGAATACTGTTGAAGTGCAGCAAGATTTCAAGCTTAAAAAATGCAGCAAGACGTTTGACTTCAAAAAAAGCACTGCAAGAAATGGTCAAGTAAATAAAAACAGTACAGCATGTACTTCTTTGGGAAGGGAAAGAGATGTTCGAGTTAAAAAATGTCAGAAAACTGACAAATTCCTGAGTTCATAATCAGTGAGTATCAGATGATAAACAGCATCAATTAACAAAGATCAGAAATATCTGGCTACATCAGGAGGATACATAAATTTGATTACACAAGAGATAACTGGATATTGTATATCAAGTGAATTGAGCAAATATTTTGAAGCAAATGATATAGACAATAAAAAGCAGGTGCCAGTTTTGCTGAGTACATTGGGTTTAAAGGCATACAGTTTGCTCAGAAGTTTGACTGCTCCAACCAAACCAGTTGAAATTAGCTTTGTTGATATTTAAGTAATGCAAGTACATTTAGAAATGAAACCATTGTAGATAGCAGAATGCTTTAGGTTTCATGAGCAGAATCAAAAGAAAGGGGAGTCCATTTCAGTATACATTGCAGAATTGAAGAAGTAACCAATGGTTCCAATAGCTAAAAAGATTGTGTCTGTCAGAATCTGTGGTGATTTTAAGGTCATCATCAACCCAGTACTGAAAGTAAATCAATACTCTCTACCAAGGACAGAGAATATCTTTGCAAACCATTTTGGAGGAAAACACTTCAGCAAAGTGAACTGAGCGGAGGAAACTACCCTCAGATGGAGATAGAAAAGAGTCCAAAGTGTTTCTCACCATAAGCACTCACAAAGGGCTTTATTGCTATAATAGGCTTATTTTTGGAGTAGCATCTGCACCTGCACTCCCGCAAGAAGATCTGAACCAGGTGCAATGAGGTTGTCCAGGCACTCAGTCTTACCAGGATGTCTTCATTGTCATTGGTAAGGATGCCAAAAGAACATCTCCAAAATTTCAAGACAGTGTTAAAAAGATTAGAAGATCATGTGCTCAGAGCACAATGCAACAAGTGTGAATTCTTTAAACTAAGCATCACTTTCATGGTTACACCATTGACACACAAGGTTTACCCGAGTATGCTGAGAAAATTCAATTAGTGGTGGATGCTTTAAGGCCAAAGGATGTGTCACAGTTGGGGTCCTTTATTAGGATTTGTCCGTTACTATAGCAGCTTCCTGCCAAGACTGGCTACTGTGCTCCACCCCTTGAAGTCATTACTACAGATCGGGAGGAAATGACAACGGACAAGGCAGTGGAGTTGGCTTTCCAAAAGGTAAAGGAAATGGTGACATCATCCGGTGAAGCTTGCCTGTGGTAGCTCGCCTTATGGTACGGGAGCAGTCATGTCACATGTTATGAGTGATGGAAGTGAACACCCCATATCCTTTGCTTCACGTTCGCTTACCGCTACAGAAATAAAACTGCACACAGATTGACAGAGAGGCCTTGAGCCTGCTTTGGAGTGTAAAATATCTCAACTAGTACTTGCATGGACGAAAGTCTACCCTCATTGCTGGTCATCAACCACAAGTAAGAGAAAGTCCACAGTGCTGGAAATCCGAGCGACACACACAAGATGCTGGAGGAACACAGCATGCCAGGCAGCATCTATGGGAAAAAGTAGTTGACGCTTCAGGCCGAAACCCTTTGGCAGGACTGGGTTTCATCCCAAAACATCGACTGTACTTTTTGCCATAGTTGCTGCCTGGCCTGCTGAGATCAACCACTAGTGTCCATTTTCAATCCACAGAAGGGTATTCCACTCAATGCAGCAGCACAAATACAATAGACGCTGCCTGGCCTGCTGAGTTCCTCCAGCATTTTGTGTGTGTTGCAGAGATGGACTCTGTTTCTTAGAGGACACAATTACAAGATTGAATTCAAGAGGATGACTAATCATGGAAATACTGATTGATTATCCCAATTACCTTTGGAAAAGGAAATAACAAAAAAAATTGCATAAACTTCCTCCTCTTGACATATTCTCCCAAATGCAAATCTAAAGTCTCTCTATTATCCCAGAGGTAATTCAAAGGAAAACCAGATAAGAGCCCACACTGTCTCAGCTCTGCGTGGATAACCAAAATGGCAGAAATGTGCAGCAGAAAATCCATTTCCCCCATTTTTCACCAGCGCCAGGATGAACTTACACTTGACATTTCTGCACAAAATGGCTTCAACAAATGGCCCTCTAATTTAATTTTGTCTTGTCAATAAACTGAAACTGACCACCGAGTCAACAAGTACATCTTGAGTTACATTGACTGAGGCTGCAAGCTGGGCTGAAGATCTATTCCTGTTTACACAGTATTTGTTAAGTTTTTAGTTTCTTCCTTCAGCATGTCAAAGATGGTGCAGTGGCCTATTGGAACTTTTGTAAAACCACCAAGTGAACATTGGATAGGAGGGGCCAGTCCCCAACCCGGAATTGACACCCCCCCCCCCCCACTGCCTCCAGTGCCTCCTCTGCAGTAGGCAACCCTGTGGTATGACACCTTGCCCGTGCAACAACTGAGGATACGCAGCCCCTCTGCCGTCAGTCTCACTAATAAACCAGTGAAGCAGACTTGCAGTATTCTACATTTCCAATGTCCAACAGGATTTTGTGATCACAACAAAAACATCCAAGACAATCATCTGCTGTTAGGTTACACGCTACCTTCGACTCTGACTCCTTTCTGTAGCAGGCAGCAACACGGTCTGCATCAAGTCCAGCTTCTCCAGCTCCTGCTGATGGACCTGCAGTACTTGAAGTTCTTAATATCCAGCAGTGTCTTGTGATTGTAACAAAGATGTTTAAAGAGACATTAACACTTCAGGAAGGACCTGGAGAGGCCGTTGTGTCTGAGCATGCTGTCATCTTACAGAACCCTTTTGGCTTATTAACAGGAGAATATCTTCAATTACATTTTAAAGCAGAACCAAAAACAAATGCCTTCCAGGAAATATCTCATTGGCCCGACAAGGACAATCACAGCCCAGCCTTTGTTGAACCCTTCCCTACTTCCTTTCTGGGTTACCAGCCGGCATCCCTCGGCATCAGACTTACTGACTTACACAAGTTGCTGCTGCCCACTCGATAATTGACTCCAGGACACAGGTAAGTGACTTTCTGCCACTTCTGAAGTTGTGTACGTAAACTTTGTGCACTAAAATATCCACACCCTCAAATTAAGCCTGCAAACATGTTTTTCATTCAACTCATCCCAGTCATCTAAAATCACAACGACTGCAGTGAGAAGGATTCATCCCTGATTTACATCCAATTATATAAGCATTTTGCATAGTTTACTTGTAAATGAATTTGAGGTCCCTTGTTTACAGAAGAAGGAATGAGATGATATACAAATCAATGATAAATGTTAAAACTGAATTGGATAACAAATTGGTAGTAAAAGAACCTATTACAAACCTTGTCCATATCAAATCTGAGAGAAGATAAAATGATAAACCAAGATAGGAAATGAAACAGATTGACATTCGGAAGGAAACGGTGATGAGAAGACTGATGGGACTGAAGGCTGACAAATCCCCAGGTCCAGATGGTCTGCACCCTAGGGTACTAAAGGAGGTGGCCCTGGAAATTGCGGATGCATTGGTAATCATTTTCCAATGTTCCTTAGATTCAGGATCAGTTCCTGAGAATTGGAGAATGGCTAATGTTATCCCACTTTTTAAGAAAGGAGGGAGGGAGAAAACAGAGAACTATCGACCAGTCAGCCTGACATCGGTGGTGGGAAAGATGCTAGAGTCCATTATTAAGGATGAAATAGTGGCATATCTAGATAGCAGTGATAGGATTGGGCCGAGCCAGCATGGATTTACCAGGGGTAAATCATGCTTGACTAATCTGTTGGAGTTTTTCGAGGATGTAACCAGGAAGTTAGATGGGGGAGATCCAGTGGATGTAGTGTACCTCGATTTTCAGAAGGCATTTGATAAGGTCCCACATAGAAGATTGGTGGGTAAAATCAAAGCTCAGGGCATCGGGGGGAAGGCATTGACATGGATAGAAAACTGGTTGGCAGATAGAAAGCAAAGGGTAGCGGTGAATGGGTGTTTCTCGGAATGGCAGGTGGTGACTAGTGGGGTGCCACAGGGCTCGGTATTGGGACCACAGCTGTTTACCATTTACGTTAACGATTTGGATGAAGGCATAGAAAATAACATCAGCAAATTTGCTGATGATACTAAGCTGGGTGGCAGTGTGACATGTGATGAGGATGTTAGGAGAATTCAGGGTGACTTGGATAGGCTGGGTGAGTGGGCAGATATTTGGCAGATGGCGTTTAATGTGAATAAGTGTGAGGTTATCCACTTTGGGAGTAAGAACAGGAAGGCAGATTATTATCTGAACGGTGTAGAGTTGGGTAAGGGAGAAATACAAAGAGATCTCGGAGTCCTTGTTCATCAGTCACTGAAGGTGAATGAGCAAGTGCAGCAGGCAGTGAAGAAGGCTAATGGAATGTTGGCCTTTATTACAAAGGGAATTGAGTACAAGAGCAAGGAAATCCTCTTGCATTTGTACAGAGCCCTGGTGAGACCACACCTGGAGTATTGTGTACAGTTTAGGTCTCCAGGGTTAAGGAAGGACATCCTGGCTGTAGAGGAAGTGCAGCGTAGATTCACGAGGTTAATTCCTGGGATGTCTGGACTGTCTTATGCAGAGAGGTTAGGGAGACTGGGCTTGTACATGCTGGAATTAAGGAGATTGAGAGGGGATCTGATTGAAACATATAAGATTATTAAGGGATTGGTCAAGATAGAGGCAGGAAATATGTTCCAGATGCTGGGAGAGTCCAGTACCAGAGGGCATGGTTTGAGGATAAGGGGTAGGTCATTTAGGACAGAGTTAAGGAAAAACTTCTTCTCCCAGAGAGTTGTGGGGGTCTGGAATGCACTGCCTCGGAAGTTAGTGGAGGCCAATTCTCTGGATACTTTCAAGAAGGAGCTAGATAGGTATCTTATGGATAGGGGAATCAAGGGATATGGGGACAAGGCAGGAACCGGGTATTGATAGTAATTGATCAGCCATGATCTCAAAATGGCGGTGCAGGCTCAAAGGGCCGAATGGTCTACTTCTGCACCTATTGTCTATTGTCTATTTATTCTGGAGGGAGAATTAGAAGAGATGAAATAATAAATTGAGCTGAAATGTTAAAAAAACATTGCACAGAGTAGGGGTTATGAAAAACTACAGGGCTTGTTCATTGTATAATCCTCTTTTCCTTGGGCAGTCATTTAGCAGTAAAGATGACTTGTTTCCATTCTAGTTCTGTGGATTCAAAGGTTCCAAGGCCAATGTATGAATTGCAAACATATCCACAGGGTGATAGAAAAAGCCTGACAAAGCAACAGGTGTATAGATTGTAAGTGGTGAAAAAAAACACATAATTAGAATAGAATAGTGTGACACAGTCATTTGAATAGAAAAGGCTCAAGTGAGTTTGTCTTAAGAGGAATGGAACTTGGGCTGAGATGTGTGAGACTTTAAAAGGAGCAGGCCTTGGGACTTGATGGATTAAAGAAGTTGGGACTTTGAGCGAGTAGCACATTTGTAAATCATTAGTTAATTGTTGATTGGCTAATAAGCTAATTAGAAGCAGCCAATGAAAAGACGTTAAGCTCACATGGAGTGGACCAGTGCAAGAATGGAGAGTTGAGGCTTTGGTGTGAAAAGGTGGACTAAGTGGCCCAGCTGTGGGAAGTGAGATCAGGTCTTTAAAGAAAAAGCTTAAGTGAGAAGGCACAGGTAAGGCTTTATTGTGTTGTTCATCCTTAGTCTGTGATTCAGTATAGACAGGATGGTAGATAGCACAGTGGAATACTCCTCCTGCAATATGTGGGAAGACAGGGAACCTCATAATCTTCCTGATGACTACCTATAGGGGAAATGCACCCAGCAGCAGTTCCTGACAGGCGAGGTCAGGAAATGGAAAAGGATCGGGAGGTACTCGGGGTTATCTGGGATTTCATAGATGAGAATTTTACTGAGGGGGTCACACCCAAGGTACAGGCTTCAGATAGACAGGTGACTATACCAAGAGAAGTAAGGGGAGTACAGTGTCATTGTATGGCTCTCCTGTGACCATTTCCCTCAGTAATAATGCCCCTTTGGCTACTGTTGTGGTGATGCCCTATCAGGGCACAGTAATAACAACCAGGTTGGCAGCACTGTGGCTGGCTCTGAGACTCAGCAGGGAAAGGTAAATCTAGAGCAATAGTGATTGGGAGACTTGATAGTTAGGGCATGCACTTAAGGTAAGAGGAGGTAAATTCAAAGGAGATGTGCAGGGCAAATCTTTAGAGAGGTGGATGCCAAGAAGGTGCTGCCTGTGGTGGTGCTGGAGGCAAATATAATAGAGATGTTTAAGAGGTTCTTGGATGGGGACATGAATGAGTAGGAAATGGAATAATATTTGCATCGATATAATGAGACAGTTTGTGGATGGGACCCAAGTCTACACATAAAATCCATTTACATTCCATACACATCTTTTTATGTACGGCTGGTGTGAAGAGTCTGCAGTCAGAGATGGATCCTTTACTAATTGTTGGGGTTGAATGACCGCCCCTGACTACATATATTACCGGGATCCAGCGCTACAATTGTCTTCATATCTGTAATCAGTTTCAAATAATCACCTGTTCCACACCAGCTATGATGGGAGTGGGTGGGTGTTAGTTTATACAAAATTTTTAATAATTTTGTTGATGAAACAATAATGTGTACATTGAACCTTCAGAAAGATAATTCACTGTTTGGCATCACCATCATTCCCGATTCTGAAATTATGTACTACCTTTTAGTAATTTTTGTTACATATATGTACTGATTCAGTCATTCAGAATGTTAGATTTTCATCAGCAATGATCTTGACAAATTCATCAATGAATTTTTAAGCTGCTTCGTGATCAGCAGATGCTTTATCACCACAAATCTTTAAAATTTGAATACGGTGTCTTTTCTTAAATTTCTGTAACCAGCCTGCTGAATATTGATGATTACCTTCAATTTTCAGGTCCTGTGCATCACCTGGGAACTTTCCCAGTGTCTTGTGGAATTTTCTATTTGTGACATGTCAGAGCTCAAAGCAAATTTGTATTTTGGAGGTTTTTGAATTTTAGAATTTTGGATAAGGGGTACTCAACCTGTACTGTATTGTTTTTATTCCTCTCACAGATGTAGACTGTTGTCATGAATAAATCAAAAAGGTACTCTTAATGCTTTGAATTTTAGAAATGTAAACTTTGAATAAAATGAATCATCAATACAAATAACTAATTAATTTCTTACATGAAGAAAAATCTTCAAAGGAAGCAGTTTCACTGTTTAATTGTGATGAATTTTCGAATCAATCCTTAGCTGTCTTTCTTTCATTACTTGAGGTGCTGTGAATGAAAAAATCGTGCAACAGGCCACCGAGTCCATTGAGGAATTATATAATCTTCCAGATCACATTTTTATATTATGTTCAATTTTAATATTAGTATGATGCAATATGTTATAAGGTTGCAACATGGCATCCCAAGATGCTGCATACAGTTCAAAATCAGAATCAGTTTTATCATTACTATCTAATATAATTTGAAATCTGTTGTTTTGCATCACCAGTACAGTACAAAGACATAAAATGATGATAAATTACACAATAAATAGTGCAGAAGAAGCTGTTTCTGAATCATTGAGTGTTGGTCTTCAGACTCCTGTACTTCCCCCTGATGGTAGTAATGAGAAGAGGGTATTCAAGATTCAAGCTTATTTGATATTCACGTAATAAAACATACAGTGAAGTACATTGTTTGCTTTAACAACCATCCTGGATGTGAATCCTTATTGTGGATGCTGCTACTTGAGGAGCTTCTTTTTGAAGATGTCCTGTGTGATGGGGAGGTTTGTGCCCATGATGGATCTGGCTGAGTCTATGACCCTCCGCAGCCTCTTCCGATCATGTGCATTGGGGTTTCTGTGTCAGGCTGTGGTGCATCGGTTAGAATGATCTCCTTCGTACATCAAGAGAAATTTGCTCACACTCAAAATTTTATGTGCAGGTGCCAATAGAATTATCAAATATTCCCATTTGGAACTACTACAGATAACATTTCTTGCCACAGAGATTGCAGTAAGTATAATTGTTTCAAAGAACTAATGGTTTTCAGAACTGATCGACCCTGGATCTCCAGCCCACCCAGAGAGTGGGTGCAGCAGCCGAAGGCTCAGGAAATGTCTCCATTGTCTCAGAGACGTGGCTGCCAGAGACTCCAGGTAAAACTGGAGCACAAGGCCCTAAGGTCCTTGCCCTCTAGCTTCCTTACTGAAAACCTTTGCAGACCTCTGACATAAGAGATTCTGCAGATCCTGGAAACCTTGAGCAACACACAAAATGCTGGAGGAACTTGGCAGGTCAGGCAACATCTATAGAGGGGATTAAACAGTTAATGTTTTGGGCCAAAGTTCTCCTCCATAGATGCTGCCTGACTTTCTGAGTTCCACCAGCATTTTGAGTGGGTTGTAGATCTCAGAGCCAGACTGCATTACCAGAGAAGATCAGGGACTATTGTGTACTCTGCTTCACAGAAACATGGCTCAACCACAACACTCTGGACGTAGTAACCAACCCAAAGGCGTCACCTTCCACTGAACGGACTGAAAGGTGGCATCAGGTAAAGGCAAAGATGGTGGTATTTGCTTCATGATTAACTCATTAGAGCGCACAGCCACTGCAGTGCTGTGTCAGACCTGCTCCGCCCCACCTGGGACATCTGGTGGTCAAGTGTTGTCTGTTCAATCTGCTGAAGGAGTTTGCTACTGTCAACCTTGTAGCAGAACACTCTGACAGAGATCCAGCTGCCCCTGGAGAGGGTAAGCACTGTGATCAACAGGGACAAAGCAGTGCACCCTGATGCCTTCCTGATAATTCTGGGGAACTACAATCAGGCCAGTTTGAAGAAGTTTCTGACAAACATCACTAACATGTAACGTGCAGAACCAGAGGAGCCAGCTCACTTAGATTACTGTTACACCACCATCAAGAATGTTTACTGTGTTATCCCTTGCCTGTACTTTGGCAAGTCCAATCACCTGGCTATAGCCCTCCTTCGGGCACATATGCAGAGACTGAGGACTACAAGCTACTACCAGCAGTTTGCTGATCTTATCAGATCTGCATAAGTAAGCAGTGTCCCACGTTCATCCATATCCTGATTTGCACACTATGTCAACCCCGCAAATTAACTTCTAACATTACTGAAAACCATCACTCCTGACAACTGACTACATTCTTCTCTGTATAAGCACCTACCTGTATCCCCATTAATACAGAAAGCTGCGTCTGCCATTTTATGCAAGCATTCTCACACACAAAACTCTTACTGTTTTTGACTTTATCTCATACTTTAATTATTAATTTGTATTACTATTTTAGTCATTCATTCCTGATTTTTATATTTTGTCCAGTTCTTTTGACTTGCCACTTGTCTGTCTCTGTGCAATTTTGTTTTTACTTTAAATTTAAAATGATTTTTTAATATTGGTACATATCTGAAATATCCATTAATATATCTGCCACTGCATCTTGACTGATCCTTAATCTATTTTGCCAGTTCACTCTAGTTAGAACAGCTTTCACAGTTACTCCACTTGTTTAAAATATTGGACTTGGAACATTTTTTTTCTCTCCCTCAATCTGTTGTTGCATATTATTCCAACCTCCTCAGTCTGATCTCAAATCTCTATCCCAACAATTCTACCATAGTATTTGCAAATTGGACATTCCTTAATAATCTCACTGCACTTAAAAACTTCTACAGATGTTCTGTGCGGAGCATTCTGACTTTCTGAATCACTGTCTGGCGTGCCGGGGCGGGTGGGGTGGTCACTGCACAAGATCAAAGTAAGTTGCAGAAACTTGTAAAATAAGTCAGCTTCATCATGGGTACTAGCCTCTGTAGTACCTAGAACACCTTCACAGAGCAGTGCCTTAGAAAGGTCCATCATAAAGGTCTCCCTCCGCCCTGTACATGCTCTCTTCTCATCATTACCATCGGGAAGGCAGGACAGAAGCCTGAAGGCAGAGTCTCAGTGATTCAGGAACAGCTTTCTCCCCCTCTGCCTTCAGATTTCTAAATGAAAATTGAAACCCATGAACACTCCTCACTAGAACCATAGAACCATAGAACACTACAGCACAGTACAGGCCCTTCAGCCCTCCATGTTGTGCCGACCCAAATAATCCTTAAAAAAAGTACTAAACCCACACTACCCCATAACCCTCCATTTTTCTTTCATCCATGCGCCTGTCCAAGAGGTTCTTAAATACCCCTAATGTTTTAGTCTCCACCACCATCCCTGGCAAGTCATTCCAGGCACTCACAACCCTCTGTGTAAAAAAACTTACCCCTGATGGCTCTCCTAAACTTCCCTCCCTTAATTTTGTATATATGCCCTCTGGTGTTTGCTATTGGTGCCCTGGGAAACAGGTACTGACTATCTACCCTACCTATGCCTCTCATAATCTTGTAGACCTCTATCAAGTCCCCTCTCATTCTTCTACGCTCCAAAGAGAAAAGTCCCAGCTCTGCTAACCTTGCTTCATATGACTTGTTCTCCAAACCAGGCAACATTCTGGTAAATCTCCTCTGCACCCTCTCCATAGCTTCCACATCCTTCCTATAATGAGGTGACCAGAATTGAACACAATACTCTAAGTGCGGTCTCACCAGAGATTTGTAGAGTTGCAACATGACCTCTCTACTCTTGAACTCAGTCCCCCATTAATGAAGCCTAGCACCCCATAGGCCTTCTTAACTACCCTATCAACCTGCACAGCGACCTTGAGAGATGTATGGATTGGAACCCCAAGGTCCCTTTGTTCATCCACACTCTTAAGCAACTGACCATTAATCCTGTACTCAGTCTTTTGGTTTGTCCTTCCAAAATGCATCACCTCACACTTGTCCGGATTGAACTCCATCTGCCATTTTTCTGCCCAACTCTGCAGCCTGTCTATATCTTCTTGTAACCTTCGACAACCTACAGCTCCATCCACAACTCCTCCAATCTTCGTGTCCTCCGCAAACTTACTCACCCATCCTTCCGCCTCTACATCCAGGTCATTTATAAAAATCACAAATAGCAGGGGTCCCAGGACAGATCCCTGTGGCACTCCACTAGTCACCGACCTTCAAATTCAGCCCCATCTATTCCCCTTGCACTCAGGAGGTGCCAGTCAATATGAGGGAAGTTGAAGTTACCCATAACTACTACCCTGTATTTCCTGCTCCATTCTAAAATCTGCCTGCTTATCTCGGTGTCCCAAGGGCTATTTGGGGGCCTATAGACTACTCCCAGCACGGTGATTGATCTCTTCCTATTTCTGACTTCCACCCAGACTGACTCTGTGGACACTCCTTCTGCAGCGTCCTCCCTTTCTATAGCTGTGATACTATCCCTGACCAGCAATGCCACTCCTCCCCCTTTTCTACCTCCCATCCTATTCCTTTTAAAACACCTGAACCCCAGGACCTGCATCATCCAATCCTGCCCTTCCTCCAACCAAGTTTCAGTAATGGCCACAATATCGTAATTCCACGTACTAATTCATCCTCCTTGTTCCTAATACTCCTAGCATTGAAATAGACACATTTCAACCCCTTTAACTGGCTACAATTATGTTCCGTCCCCTGCCTGTCCTTCCTCATCAACTCAGAACTCTTAGCATCATGCCCTTGTCCTTCTACCTTAATCCCTGCACTCACATTCTGATTCCTACCCACCTGCCAAACTAGTTTAAACCCTCTCCAACAGCTCTATCAAACCTGCCCGCCAGGATATTGGTCCCCCTGGGATTCAAGTGAAACCCATCCTTTTTATACAGGTCACACCCGCCCCAAAAGAGGTCCCAATGATCATGATCCAGAAATCTGAATCCCTGCCCCCTGCTCCAAACCCTCAGCTACGCATTTATGCTCCACCTCATTCTATTCCGATTCTCACTGTCGCGTGGCACAGGCAGTAATCCCGAGATTACTACCTTTGAGGTCCTGCTTTTCAACTTTCTTCCTAACTCCCTGTAGTCTTCTCTCAGGACCTCTTCCTTTTTCCTACCTATGTCATTGATACCAATATGTACCATGACCTCTGGCTGTTCTCCCTCCCACCGCAGGATATCTTGGACGTGATCAGAAACATCCCGGACCCTGGCACCTGGGAGGCAAACTACCATCCGAGTTTCTTTCCTGCGACCGCAGAATTGCCTGTCTGACCCCCTGACTATAGAGTCCCCTATCACTACTGCCTTCCTCTTCCTTTCCCTACCCTTCTGAGCCACAGGACCAGACACTGTGCCAGAGGCACGGCCACTGTCGCTTCCCCCAGGTAGGCTGTCCCCCCCCCCCCCAAACAGGACTCAAACAGGAGTACTTTTTGTCAAGGGGTACAGCCACAGGGGTACTCTCTAGTACCTGACTCTTCCCCTTCCCTCTCCTGACTGTGACCCATTTCTCTGTCCCCCGTGGCCCCGGAGTGACCACCTGCCTGTAACTCCTCTCTATCACCTCCTCACTCTCCCTGACCAGGTGAAGGTCATCGAGCTGCAGCTCCAGTTTCCTAACACGGTCCCTTAGGAGTTGCATCTCGATGCATCGGGTGCAGATGTGGCCGTCCGGGATGCCGGGAGACTCCAGGACCTCCCACATCTGACACCGACCATGGAAAACTGGCCTCACACACATACTACCTCCTTTTGTAATCAACAACTGCCTCACCTCGTCCCGTTACCGCTGAAGCCCATTGAGCCAAAGCCCTTTCACTCTGCTGCCTCTCACTCCGCTGTCCGCTGGATATGGCTGCCCTCTTTTTAAACTGTTCGTACTCAACTGGCTGACGTCACGTGCCTGCACAGTCTGGCCTCTCTCTTCCCCTGAGAACTCAAAATGTCTTCCCACTAGAAATCCTTAGGTGCTCTCCCGCTGCCTACTCATTCCGAATCTTCTTTGTATTTTTGTTTTTTTCACTACAAATTTTAACTTAACTAATTAATAGACATACAGTATTTATTTACTGTAATTCAATTTTTCTCTATATTTATCATGCATTGCACTGTACTGCTGCAGTGAAATTAAAAAATTTCACAACATATGCAAGTGATATTAAAGCCTAAACCTGAAAACCTGAAACAATAACAACTTTAATATAGCCTCCTGTCTGGCTCCAGAATGGGTTATAACCATATAACAATTACAGCACGGAAACAGGCCATCTCGGCCCTTCTAGTCCATGCCGAACGCTTATTCTCACCTAGTCCCACTGGCCCACACTCAGCCCATAACCCTCCATTCCTTTCTGTCCATATACCTATCCAATTTTACTTTAAATGACAGTACCGAACCTGCCTCTACCACTTCTACTGGAAGCTCGTTCCACACAGCTACCACTCTCTGAATAAAGACATTCCCCCTCGTGTTACCCTTAAACTTTTGCCCTCTAACTCTCAACTCAAGTCCTCTTGTTTGAATCTCCCCTACTCTCAATGGAAAAAGCCTATCCACGTCAACTCTATCTATCCCCCTCATAATCCCCCTTTAAATACCTCTATCAAGTCTCCTCTCAACCTTCTAAGCTCCAAAGAATGAAGACCTAACTTGTTCAACCTTTCCCTGTAACTTAGGTGCTGAAACCCAGGTAACATTCTAGTAAATCTTCTCTGTACTCTCTCTATTTTGTTGATATCTTTCCTATAATTTGGTGACCAGAACTGTACACAATACTCCAAATTTGGCCTCAACAATGCCTTGTACAATTTTAACATTACATCCCAACTCCTATACTCAATGCTCTGATTTATAAAGGCCAGCATACCAAAAGCTTTCTTCACCACCCTACCCACATGAGATTCCACCTTCAGGGAACTATGCACCATTATTCCTGGATCACTCTGTTCTACTGCATTCTTCAATGCCCTACCATTTACCATGTATGTCCTATTTGGATTATTCCTACCAAAATGTAGCACCTCATACTTATTAGCATTAAACTCCATCTGCCATCGTTCAGCCCACTCTTCTAACTGGCCTAAATCTCTCTGCAAGCTTTGAAAACCTACTTCATTATCCACAACGCCACCTACCTGAGTATCATCTGCATACATACTAATCCAATTTACCACCCCATCATCCAGATCATTAATGTAAATGACAAACAACATTGGACCCAGTACAGATCCCTGAGGCACACCACTAGTCACCGGCCTCCAACCTGACAAACAGTTATCCACCACTACTCTCTGGCCTCTCCCAACTAGCCACTGTTGAATTCATTGTACTACTTCAATATTAATACCTAACGATTGAACCTTCCTAACTAACCTTCTGTGCAGAACCTCATCAAGGGACTTACTGAAGTCCATATAGACAACGTCCACTGCTTTACCCTCGTCAACTTTCCTCGTAACTTCTTCAAAAAATTCAATAAGATTTGTCAAACCTGACCTTCCACGCAGAAATCCATTCTGACTGTTCCTAATCAGACCCTGTCATCCAGATAACTATATATACCATCTCTAAGAATATTTTCCATTAATTTACCTGCCACTGATGTAAAACTGACAGGCCTATAATTGCTAGGTTTACTCTTAGAACCCTTTTTAAACAATGGAACCACATGAGCAATACGCCAATCCTCCGTTTCTAATGACATTTGAAATATTTCTGTCAGAGCCCCTGCTATTTCTACACTAACTTCCCTCAAGGTCCTAGGGAATATCCTGTCAGGACCCGGAGATTTATCTGCTTTTATATTCCTTAAAAGCACCAGTACTTCCTCCTCTTTAATCGTCATAGTTTCTGTAACTTCCCTACTTGTTTCCCTTACCTTACACAATACCTTATTCAATTTCCTTCTCCTTAGTGAATACCGAAGAAAAGAAATTGTTCAAAATCTCCCCCATCTCTTTCGGCTCCACACATAGCTGTTCACTCTGATTCTCTAAGGGACCAATTTTATCCCTCACTATCCTTTTGCTATTAATATAACTAGAAACTATTCGGATTTATTTTCACCTTACTTGCCAAAGCAACCTCGTATCTTCTTTTAGCTTTTCTAATTTCTTTCTTAAGATTCTTCTTACGTTCTTTATATTCCTCCAGCACCTCATTTACTCCATGCTGCATATATTTATTGTAGATATCTCTCTTTTCCCTAACCAAGTTTCCAATATCCCTTGAAAATCATGGCTCACTCAAACTTTTAACCTTTCCTTTCAACCTAACAGGAACATAAAGATTATGTACCCTCAAAATTTCACCTTTAAATGACCTCTATTTCTCTATTACATCCTTCCCATAAAACAAATTGTCCCAATCCACTCCTTCTAAATCCTTTCGCATCTCCGCAAAGTTAGCCTTTCTCCAATCAAAAATCTCAACCCTGGGTCCAGTCCTATCCTTCTCCGTAATTATATTGAAACTAATAGTATTGTGATCATTGGACCAGAAGTGCTCCCCAACACATACCTCTGTCACCTGACCTATTTAATTCCCTAACAGAAGATCCAACACTGTCCCTTCTCTAGTCGGTACCTCTATGTATTGTTGCAAAAAACTATCCTGCACACATTTTACAAACTCCAAACCATCCATCCCTTTTACAGTATGGGTTTCTCAGTCTATGTGTGGAAAATTAAAATCTCCCACAATCACAACCCTGTGCTTACTACAAATATCTGCTATCTCCTTGCAAATTTGCTCCTCCAATTCTCACTCCCCATTAGGTGGTCTATAATACACCCCTTTAAATGTAACTACACCTTTCCCATTCCTCAATTCCACCCAAATAGTCTCCCTAGACGAGCCCTCTAATCTATCGTGCCAGAGCACCGCTGTAATATTTTCTCTGACAAGCAACGCAACACCTCCCCCTCTTGTCCCTCTGATTCTATCACAACCTGAAGCAAAAAATCCAGAAATATTTAGTTGCCAATCACACCCCTCCTGCAATCATGTTTCACTAATAGCTACAACATCATATTTCCAGGTATCAATCCATGCTCTAAGCTCATCCACCTTTCTTACAATGCTCCTAGCATTAAAATAAATGCATTTAAGAAATTCTCCACCTCCTCCTCTCTGTTTATCTCTAACTGTACAAAGAACTTTACTGTCTTCTTCTTCCTTCTCCCATACATCTGTTCCTACACTCTGGTTCCCCTCCCCCCTCGCATCTAGTTTAAATCCACTGGAGCCTCTCTAGCAAACCTACCTGCAAGAATATTTGTCCACCTCCAGTTCAGATGTAAACTGTCCTGCCAGAACAGGTCCCACCTTCCTGGGAAAACTGCCTAATTATCTATAAATCTGAAGCCCTCCCTCCTGCACCATGTCTTCAGCCACGTGTTGATCTGCACTATCTTACTATTTCTAAACCCACCTGCATGTGGCACTGGTAGCAATCCAGAGATTGCTATCCTGGAGGTCCTGTCCTTTATCTTGGCACCTAGCTCCCTAAACTCACCTTTCAGGACCTCCTCACTCTTCCTACCCACGTCATTGGTCCCTACATGGACCACGACATCTGGCTGCTCACCCTCCCTCTTGAGAATACTGAGAACTCGATCCGAGATATCGTGGACCCTGGCACCAGGGAGGCAACAGACCATCCGGGATTCTCGATCTCTTTCACAGAACCTCCTATCTGTCCCCCTAACTATCGAATCCCCTATCACTACTGCTCTCCTCTTTTCCCTCCTTCCCTTCTGAGCTGAGGGTCCAGTCTCGGTGCCAGAGACGCAACCACTGCAACTTGTATCCAACAGTATCCAAAACGGTATACTTATTGTTGATGGGAACAGCCACAAGGGTGCTCTGCTCTTCCTGTCTATTCCCCTTCCCTCTCCTGACAGTCACCCAACTACCTGTCTCCTGACTCCTAGGGGTGACTATCTCCCTGAAACTCCTGTCTCTTTCTGCCTCTGCCTCCGAATGATCTGAAGTGCATCCAGCTCCAGCTCCAGTTCCCAAACACAGTTTGTCAGAGGCTGCAGCTGGATGCACCTTTTGCAGGTGTAGTCATCAGGGACAGCTGTGCTCGCCCTGACTTCCCACATACTGCAAACGGAGCACTGGACTGCCCTAACTGCTACCTCCATTACCTATTCCTAAGCTAATTAGATTAATTAAAGGATCTTACCCGGCCTTACCTCACCTGGAGTGAAGCTCGTCCTCAGCCTCTGCTCGCTTTTTAAATTCCCCCGCTGATCTCAGAGGCCGACCTTCACGCGCTTGCGCAGTCGTGCCCTGTTCAACCTCACCTCTGCCTGTTCTCGCCGAAGCCTGATTGAGCCAAAGCCGTCCCACTCTGCCTCAGTCCACTCCAACAATCGCTGCTACGCCGATGGCCGTTGAATATGGCGGTCTTTCTTTTAAACCTTTGGCGCGCTACGTCACGCGCCTGCGCAGTCTAGCCTCTTTGCCCCAATCAGTTTTAAAAAAACAGTTTCTCTCTGAGCTTCTTTTACTTCTTCCCTCTCTGCTTCTTGCTTCGATTTAAATGACCGTTGAAAATTTCCTCTCCTTTTTAAACCTTCGGTGTGCTACGTCACGCGCCTGCGCAGTCTAGCCTCTTTGCCCCGATCAGTTATATTTAAAAAAACAGCTTCTCTCTGAGCTTCTTTTACTTCTTCCCTCTCTGCTTCTTGCTTCGATTTAAATGACCGTTGAAAATTTCCTCTCCTTTTTAAACCTTCGGTGTGCTACGTCACGCGCCTGCGCAGTCTAGCCTCTTTGCCCCGATCAGTTATATTTAAAAAAACAGCTTCTCTCCGAGCTTCTTTACCTCTACTTTTACCTCTTCCCTCGCCGCCTCTTGCTTCGATTTAAAGTTCTCGAAGTTGTCGTAAGAAACCACTCTTATGTGAACCCCTCATTTCAGCCATCTTTGCCCATTTGTTTTCCCACCCTGTGGAGTTTAAAATCCACTATGATTACAGTCATATCTCCCCATTAATTGCTCCTTTATACTTGTCCAATTCTATGATTACATTAATGGGGCCTGTATGCACCACACCCACAAGTGACATCTTGCCTTTATTATTTCTCATCTCATTGTAAAATGCTTCAATATCCTGGTTGCCTGAACTTAGGTTATCTCTTTCTATTGTGCTGAGAGAATCATTAAATAACAGAGCTATTCCTCCACCTTTCCCTAGCTTCCTATTCTGTCTAAATGTCATGACCCTTTAATACTGATGTTCCAGCCTGTGTCATCTGGAACATTAACCTTGTGATAACTAATCAAACATACTTGATATTTGTGCTTTCAGTTCATCAGTTTTGTTTTGAATGCTCTATGGACTCAGAGACAATGTATTCAGTTTTATCCTTTCATTGTGATTGTAACCTCTGATCTTTTCTGCTGATTTATTCTCTATTCATTCCTGTGCCTGTTATCACTGCCATATTCATACCTTTCTTGTATCGCCTTTACTCTCTGATTGTCCACATCTTCGCAATTTTGAAACCTTGCCCATATTTAGTTTAAAATCCTCTACTTCACAGTAATGAGGTTGGCTGAAACCCTGGTCCCAGCATGCTTCAGATCGACTCCTAATTTCCCCAGTAACAATGCCTCATAAACTGTTACTGTGAAGCTAGAAAGTTGGTGAACCCTGTAGAAATTTCTCTATTTCTGCATAAATAAGGCCTAAAATGTGATCAGACCTTCACATAAGTCCTAAAACTACATAAAGATAATCCAATTAAATAAATGACTCACAAGCCATTATACTTGTTCATTAATTTATTTATTGAGAACAATGATCCAATATTACATGTGTTTGTTGGAAATAGTATGTGAACCTCTGCGGTAATGCCTTTTACAAAAGCTATTTGGAGACAGGTGTTCCAATGAGATGAGATTGCTGGTGTGGGTTGTAGAGATACCCTGCCCTGTAAATTTCAGGTTACTGACAGAGTTTGCTCTTCTCACTGTGCCTCGATCAAAACAACATTCTGAGGACCTTAGAAGAAGAATTTTAGAGATGAATGAAGCTGGAAAAGGCTGCAAAAGCATTTCTAAAGACCTGATTGTTCATCAGTCCACAGTAAGAGAAATTGTCCACAAATGGAGGAAACTCGGTACTGTTACTACCCTCCCTAGGAGTGCGCATCCTGCAAAGATCTCACCAAGAACACAAATTACAGTGCTGAAGGAGGTGAAAAAAAACCCAAGAGTAACAACAAAATATCTGCAGAAATCTCCAGAACTTGCTAAAAGTCTCTGTCCATGTGTCCACTATAAGAAAGACACTGGACCAGAATGGTGTTCATATAAGGACACCACGGAGGAAACCACTGCCGTCCAAAAGGAACATTGCTGCACGTCTCAAGTGTACAAAAGACCACCTGCATATTCCATAATGTTCTGTGGACAGATGAGACAAAAGCTGAACTTTTTGGCAGAAATGCACTTTGCTATGTTTGGAGGGAAAAGGGCACTACACACCAAATCCTCATCTCAACCGTGAAGCATGGTGGAAGGAGCATCATAGTTTGGGGCTGCTTTGCTGCCTCATGGCCTGGACAGCTTGCAATTGTTGAGGGAACAATGAATTCAAAATTGTATCAAGACATTTTACAGGAGAATGCGAGGGTAGCAGTCTGTCACCTGGAGCTTAATAGAAGTTGAATAATGTAACCAGATAATGATCCGAAAGACAAGAGTAAATCAACAACAGATGGTTTAAAAAGAAGAAAATTTGTGTTTTGGAATGGCTGAGTCCAAGTCCTGACCTTAACCCTATAGAAGTGTTCTGGAAGGACCTGAAGCAAGCAGATCATGCAAGGAAGCCCACCAATATCCCAGAGCTGAAGCATTTTTGGCCTAAAATACCTCCAAGCCGATGTGCAGGACTGAGCAACTAGTACTGGAAACGCTTGTTTGAAGTTATTGCTGTACAAGGGGGTCACACCAGTTACTGAAAGCAAAGATTCACATACTTTTTCCAACAAGTACATATAATATTAGATCATTTTTCTCAATAAATTAATGAACAAGTATAATGTTTCGTGTTATTTATTTAAGTGGGTTCTCTTTATCTAGTTTTGGAACATAGAACATAGAAATCTACAGCACATTACAGGCTCTTCAGCCCACAATATTGTGCCAACCATGTAACCTACTCTCAAAACTGCCTAGAATTTCCCTAGCACATAGCGCTCTATTTCTCTAAGCTCCATGTACCTATCTAAGAGGCTCTTAAAAGACCCTATTGTATCCGCTTCCACCGCCGCTACTGGCAGTGCATTCCACGCACCCACCACTCTCTGTGCTTAAAAACTTAACCCTGACGTTCCCTCAGTACCTATTTCCAAGCACCTTAAAACTATTCCCCCTTGTGATAGCAATTTCAGCCCTGGGAAGAAGCCACTGGATAGCCACACAATCAATGTCCCTCATCATCATGTACACCTCTATCAAGTCACCTCTCATCCTCCGTCGCACCAAGGAGAAAAGGCCAAGTTCACTCAACCTATTCTCATAAGGTATGCTCCCCAATCCAGGCAAAATCCTCGTAAATCTCCTCTGCACGCTCTCTATAGTATCCACATCCTTCCTGTAGTGAGGTGACCAGAACTGAACACAATACTCCAAGTGGGATCTGACCAAGGCCTTACATAGCTGTAACATTACCTCATGGCTCTTGAACTCAATCCCACAATTGATGAATGCCGACACACCATACGCCTTCTTAACAACACTGTCAACCTGCGCAGCAGCTTTGAGTGTCCTATGGACAGGCCCAAAGATCTCTCAGATCCTCCACGCTGCCAAGATTCTTACCGTTGATATTATATTCTGTCTTCAAATTTGACCTACCAAAGTGAACCACTTATCTGGGTTGAAGTCCATCTGCCAATTCTCAGTCCAGTTCTGCATCTATCGATGTCCTGCTATAACTTCTGACAACCCTCCATACTATCCACAACACCCCCACTATTGTGTCATCAGCAAACTTACAAACCCACCCTTCTACTTCTTCATCCAGGTCATTTATAAAAATCATAAAGAGGAGGGGTCCCAGAACAGATCTCTGCTGAACACCACTGGTCACTGACCTCCATGCAGAATATGACCCATCTACAACCACCCTTTGCCTTCTGTGGGCAAGCCAGTTCTGGATCCACAAAGCAAGGTCCCCTTGGATCCCATGCCTCCTTATCAAGGTATTTTTCACTGGTGAATACTGAAGCAAAGTATTCATTAAGTACCTCCGCTACTTCCTCCAACTCCATGCACACATTTCCCCTTTCGCACCTGATTGGTCCTATTCTCACACGGCTCATCCTCTTGCTCTTCAAACACTTGCAGAATTCCTTGAGGTTTTCCTTAATTCTACCTACCAAGGCATCCTCATGACCCCTTCTGGCTCCCCTAATTCCATTCTTAAGCTCCTTCCTAGCAACCTTGTTGTTTTCTACAACTCTAATAGTACCTAGTTTTCTTGAACCTTTGGTAACTTTTCTTTTCTTAACTAGATTTTCTACATCCTTTGTACACCATGGTTCTTTAACTCTACCATCCTTTCCCTTCCTTAATGGAACACACCTATGCAGAACTCCATGCAAATGTTTGCTGAACATTTGCCACATTTCTGCCGTGCATTTCCCTGAGAACATCTGCTCCCAAGTTCTATATTTCCCCTACTCCAACTAATGCAAACAGGCTTTTTCCACTGAGGCCAGGGGAGAAAAAAACCAGAGGTCATGGGTTAAGGGGAAAAGTTTAAAGAGAACATTAGGGGAGGGCTTTTTCACGCAGAGAGTGGTGGGAGTGTGGAATGAGCTGCCAGATGAAGTGGTGAATGTGGGCTCACTTTTGACATTTAAGAAAAATTTGGACAGGTATATGGATGAGAGGGGTTTGGAGGGATATGGCTCAGGTCCAGGTCAGTGGGACTAGGCAGAAAAATGGTTCGGCACAGCCAAGAAAAGCCAAAAGGCCTGTTTCTGTGCTGTAATGTTCTAAATGTATTCCCAAATTGTCTGCTCCTATCCCTCTCCAGCGCTATGGTGAAGGAGATAGAGTTGTGGTCACTACCTCCAAAATGCTCTCCCACCGAGAGATCTGACACCTGACCAGTTTCATTTCCCAATACCAGATCGTACAGCATCTCTTCTAATTGGCTTATCTAGGCTTATCTACATATTGTGTCAGGAAACCTTCCTGAACACACCTAATAAACTCCACCTCGTCTAAACCGCTTGTGCTAAGGAGATGCCAATCAATATTAGGAAAGTTAAAATCTTCCATCATTATTTCACCTTTCCAGAAACTGTCTCCCTATCTGCTCCTCGATATCCCTGTTACTATTGGGGGGTCTATAAAAACCACCCAGTAGAGTTATTGCCCCTTTCGTGTTTCTGACTTCCACCCACACTGACTCAGTAGATCATCCCTCCTTGACTTCCTCCTTTTCTGCATCCGTGACACTATCCCTAATTAGCAATGCCACACCCCCATCTCTTTTGCCTCCCTCTCTGTTCTTTTTGAAACATCTAAAGCCTGGCACACTCAGCAGCCATTCTTGCGCCTGAGACATCCAAGTCTCTGTAATGGCCACAGTTCCACGTATTGATCCACAGTCTAAGTTTATCTGCCTTGTTATGATACTCCTTGCACTAAAATAGACACATCTCAAACCATCAGGCTGAGTGCATCTTTGCTCTAACATCTGCCTATCCTTCCTCACAAACTCCCTACAAACTGTCTGTACGTGCTCCAACCTCCCCATCCTCTGCCTCTTCACTTCAGTTCCCACCCCCTGCAAGTCTACTTTAAACCCTCCCCAAGAGCATTAGCAAATCTCCCCGCCAGGATATTGGTCCCCCTCGGAATCAGGTTTAACCCATCCTTTTGGTGCAGATCGCACCTGCCCCAGAACAGGTCCCAATGATCCAAAAATCTGAATCCCTGCCCCCTGTTCCAATCCTTCAGCCACACGTTTATCCTCCCCCTCATTTTAATCCTGTAGTCACTGTTGCGTGGCACAGGATTACTACCTTTGAGGTCCTGCTTCTCAGCTTCCTTCCTAACTCCCTGTATTCTGCTATCAGGACCTCCACCCTTTTTCTACCTATGTCGTTGGTACCAATATGTACCACGACCTCTGGCTGCTCACCCTCCCATTTCAGGATATTGTGGACGTGCTCAGAAACATCATGAACCCTGGTACCTGGGAGGCAAATTACCATCCCTGTTTCTTTTTCATGCCTACAAAATCACCTGTCTGTCCCCCTAACTATCGAGTCCCCTATCACTGCCGGCACCCTCTTCTGTTCCCAACCCTTCTGAGCCACTGGGCCAGACTCAGTGCCAGAGGCATGGCCACTATTGCATCCCCCAGGTAGGTCTCCCCCCCAGTAGCACTCAAAATGGAGTACTTATCGTTAATGGGGGCAGACACAAGGGTGTTCTTTACCGCGTGATGCCCTCCTTCCCTCTCCTGATGGTCACCCACTTATCTGTCTCCTGTGGCCCCAGGGTGACTACCTGCCTGTCGCTCACTCTCACTCACTCACTGTCCCTAACAAGCCGAAGGTCATCGAGCTGCAGCTCCATTTCCCTAACCCAGTCTCTAAGGAGCTGCAGCTCGATGCACCTGGTGCAGAAGTGGCCATCTGACAGCCAGAACAGAAAACTAGCCTTGCAGTCATACCCACTATTCTTGTTAGAGGTGGGGCGAAAAGGTAACCTACCTCGCCTAGGCCCGTCCTCACCGAAGCCAAAGCCTTACTACTCTGACTTACACTACTCTACCAACCACTCTGCTGTGCTGTGTCTCTCTTTTATTTCGGACCTTTCTCAGCATCTTTGTGCGATGATGAGCTGCTGCGTCTGCGCAATTCTCCCCGACCTGTTCCGAAGCTCAGTCTCTCCTCAAATCGACTGGTCCGCCACTAATGCGCCGAGCCCCACAAAACGCTCCTTTTTTAAACTTTTCTCTCCGATCTGTGCAAAACTCACTCACTCTTGGAATTGATTGGTCCGCCACTAGGATTTACATAAAGACCTGATCACACTTTTGGTCATATTTATGCAGAAATAGTGAAAATTCTACAGGGAACAAAAACTTTCTAGCACCACTATATGTAATCAGACCACCATGTATAGTCTAATATCCATAATGATTACTGTCATACCTTTCCAATAAGCTCCCATCATTTGGTCATGAACTGGACTGTTCTAACTCACTAGTCTCTGAATGCATGCATTTCTTATTTATCCTGTGTTACTTAGAGTGCATTTGGATCTGAAGGTGCAATGGAAGCTCATTCTTACGTTTTTTGACATTCTTGTACTGAGATGGTTACTGCTCTACTTGAAGACATCAATGTCAGTCTCCCTCTTCAGCAGACAGCAGCTCAAAGAACTTTAAAGAATATGGTCCAGAGTGGGCAACGTGCAAGGGAGTGAGATACTGGGAGGTGGTAGTGTGGCATGAGAAGAGGAATATCTTAAGAGGATCTGGCGGGCAAGATTTTCACACAGGATGATAGGGTTTATCCAACACACTGCCAGAGGAGGTAGTAGAGGCAAGTGCAATCACAACATTTAAGAAATGTTTGGGTAGGAAAGGGATGGAAGGAAATGGGCCAAGAGCAGGAAATTAAGATTAGTATACATAGGCATCTCAGTTGGTAACGTCAAGTCAGGGTGAAGGGCCGATGTCCATGCTACATGAGGGATGCGAATTCCAGGTCAGAATATTCAAAAGGTAGCACAAATCTAAAATAAAATGGTGCCCCTGACAAATGGGCTCTAACAATGGGATCAATTCCTGGCAAGGTTGGATCAGCTGAGACACTTTATGCCTATGTTGCCACTGGAAAAAGTTGTCACCCTCACTTAGACGGTCTCGGACATCAGTATGTAGCTAACATGATTAAATGGTGACACCTAGTGGATGGCAATGAGGAACTACATTTTAAATCCATTGCCTGGGTTGTATAGAAAATGTTTATTACCTGCCATAGTTCCAATTGTATCATTCCATTGAATAGTTTAATATTAGACTACAATAAAGGCATGGGATATGTAATGGCAAATGGGTTACAGAAAAGAAGGTAGGAAATAGACATTTTTGTAAAATAGTTCAGTTCACAGATGCACATAATTAAGTTACCATTTCCTGGATTCCTTTAAAGTTCAAATTAAATTTATTATCAAACTACATGTATGTCACAATTTTCAGCCATAAGATTCAATTTCTTGTGGGCATACTCAGTAAATCCACAGTAGAATAAAAACCATAATAGAATCAATGAAAGACCGTTCAACCAGTGTGCAAAAGACAACAAACTGTCCAAATACAAAAAGTAAGAAATAATAATAATAATTATTATTATTATTATTGTTGTTGTTAATAAATAAGTAACTAAATAAGCATTATATATTGAGAACACAAATTCATACAACCCTTTGCTCCACCTTGTCAATGCCAACCACCAAGCAACCAACAATACAAATCATATCTTTCCTCTTATATCCCTATCAATCCCCATCTCCACAGCTACCCCTCAGTTTCTTGCCTCATGCCCACTTCATTGTGAGCACTTTACAGTAGCTAATTAACTTGGCCTTTATGTGAGAGAAAAGCAGAGCACCCAGGGAAAACCATTGCCACACCAAGAACAGGCACAAGTACCCGAGATCAGGAGCCCCACATTTCTGGAGCTCCGAGGCAGCAGTATTGACCATTGTGTATTACCTTTTAATTGATGTTATTTACTTCAGCTAACATAACTTCCCATTTTTTCCAGGGATTCTAATAGATATGGATGGGATGAATTGTGGTGAGATTGGACCTTTTAGCAAGGGGGTGTGCCCTTGCACAGAGGAGAAGGAAACAGCTCCTAAAAAGTAAACAGCAAGTGTTACCAGGTTGGCAGTTGGCCGCCTTTTGAACTAGTCATTTATTCCAGAGTATATCACTGGAATGATTTGCAGTAATTATGAAAACAAGATTCAACTCACAGAACACAGTCAACATTGTTGAATTAGACAGTACAATCGTTATTTTCTTTGCAGTTTATTAAAAACTGTTTGGTATTTTTATTAGTGGTCACAATATGCATACACAATTGTTCAGTTTGTCTCCTGGTGGTTACATTTGTATGATCCTGGAAGCTTCTCTGATGTCGCATTATTTGAATACAGGATATCTGATTGATTAAATCTTATCCATGAATTTGAATGGAATATTTCTTGGGGTATATGAAGCACAGAACATGTTGCCCCGCCATCTTTATTCTTTCCCTTTTCTTGTTCTGAGCGACTAACCTCTGCTTCTCCCCGTTTCCAAATCTCTTTGTCCTATTAGCGCTCAATAACGTGATCGTGAAGCAACAAGTTTCATGTCTCTTTCTTACTTTCTGAAAGAAAAGACATCATAATCCAGCAATTTGGTGTGGTCGGCAATGATGTACGTAAAGACTTAAAGACTTGGAAGAATCTCAGTTGAAATTGAAATTTCCAGCACTTATATTTTAAAAGGAGGTAAGAGGTCCCTCTAATTCCACTTTGTCTGAAAGAACCAAGCAGTTCTGGCTTTGTTACACCTTCTGATGGAAGCAGGAGTGAGGAAACTATTACATTGCTGTTTTGGAAAAAATAACAGATCTGCAAATAATTAAATATATACAAGCCAGTGGAGTGTCAAAATACTTAAATAAGTGCGAGTAGTGGGGTACAATAGATGCAGGACAGTGGGGTATGGAAGAAAAATTAAATATGTTCACATCAGTGGGATACAATACAGTCAAGCCAGTGGGGTGTGAATAAAACTTTGGGTGTAGGACAATCTATTGTACTGCAACCAAACTTCAGTTGCAATCCATTAATATTTCAGACCATAGTCAAAATAATAATAAGTACGTACAATTAAATCAATGGTCAAAGACATAAAACTGAGCTCCTGACTGAATAAAACATTTCATTTTGATAAGATTAATAAAAAAATTCAGATGCCGTATACCAACAATGTTAAGTTTATTAAGGAGGTATGTGATAAGATCCAGAGAATGTCCGAGGGAAACGAAAATCCTGGAATGTGCAAGTTAAAGATATGAACACGCAATAGGCTTGATTGAATGGCTGACTGAATGACAGTGTTAACGGGGTGAATAAGGGAGTTTACCGATCGATTGAGAAAGAAGTGTGTGATAAACTACAAAAACAGTACGATATAGTCCGTACAGTAAAAAGTCTAAAGAACAAATCTGTGCATTAACTAAACGAACAAAAAAAATTATAATTGTAATTCATTTGAAATACAATGTGTAGAGCTTAGAAGCAAACTGAAACAATATCAGAAAGTTGGGACCTCAGTTGGGCAGAACTGCTAGCCTAGAGGGTGATACTGCCAGTGAAGTCTTTTTTCCCTGAAAATTCTCCTTGGGAAACATCCCCTACATTGAACAATCCTGAGACAGTGACACCATCCAAGCTCCGAGGAACCACAGGATGGATATGAAATGGCCTCTACAGTGGCCCCTAGTGACTCAAGTAAGGATGACAATGGTGAAACAATAAGACTGGACAGCTTGCTCCAGTAAAAACCAAGGGAGTGAAAATGTGCAGGACTGCAGTTGGAACCTCTGAATGCAGACTGACATTAGATTATCAAGTTGCTAATCAATGTATTGCGAAGGCTGAGGAAAGTCCATCTCCCACCCCCCCCCCATCCTCATCACATTCTACAGGGGTTGTATTGAGAGCATCCTGAGCAGCTGCATCACTGCCTGGTTCGGAAATTGCACCATCTCGGATCGCAAGACCCTGCAGCGGATAGTGAGGTCAGCTGAGAAGATCATCAGGGTCTCTCTTCCCACCATCACAGACATTTACACTACACACTGCATCCGCAAAGGAAACAGCATTATGAAGCACCCCATGCACCCCTCATACAATCTCTTCTCCCTCCTGCCGTCTGGGAAAAGGCTCCAAAGCATTCGGGCTCTCACGACCAGACTATGTAACAGCTTCTTCCCCCAAGTTATCAGACTCCTCAATACCCAGAGCCTGGACTGACACCTTGCCTTACTGTCCTGTTTATTATTTATTGTAATGCCTGCACTTTTTTGTGCACTTTATGCAGTCCTGTGTAGGTCTGTAGTCTAGTGTAGCTTTCTCTGTGTTGTTTTTTTAATTACGTAGTTCAGTCTAGTTTTTTGTACTGTGTCATGTAACACCATGGTCCTGAAAAATGTTGTCTCATTTTTACTATGCACTGTACCAGCAGTTATGGTTGAAATGACAATAAAAGTGACTTGACTTGTATTGACAAGATACTGCCTTCCACCACTCAACAGTCTGTTACCAATTTACACTTGCTGGCTCTTTACTTCATCCTCTCCCCCTTCAGGTTTCAACTATCATCTTGTGTTACTCTTCCCCTCCCCCTACCTTTTAAATCTACTCCTCAGCTTTTTTTCTCCAGTCCTGCCGAAGGGTTTTGGCCTGAAACGTCGACTGTACTCTTTTCCTAGATGCTGCCTGGCCTGCTGAGTTCCTCCAGCATATTGTGTGTGTTGCTCCGTTATTAGGGAAGAGGTTTTGGAATACTTGGAGGCACAGGATAAAATAGGCCAAAGTCAAAATGTCTCTGTGCCTGTACTCATTGGGGTTTAGAAGGAAGAGGTGGATTTCATTGAAACCCATCAAACAGTGAAAGGCCTAGATAGAATAGATGTAGAGAGGATGTATCCTATAGTGGATGAGCTACACCCAAAGGCCGCGGTCTCAGAATAAAGGGGGGCCATTTAGAAGAGAGATGAGGAGGAATTTCTTTATCCAAATGGCAATGTATCTGTAGAAGTCATGCTTGACTAATCTTCTGGAATTTTTTGAGGATGTAACTATGAAAATGGACAAGGGAGAGCCAATGGATGTAGTGTACCTGGACTTTCAGAAAGCCTTTGATAAGGTCCCACATAGGAGATTAGCGGGCAAAATTAGAGCACACGGTATTGGGGGTAGGGTACTGACATGTATAGAAAATTGGTTGGCAGACAGGAAACAAAGAGCAGGGATTAACAGGTCCTTTTCAGAATGGCAGGCAGTGACTAGTGGGGTACCGCAAGGCTCAGTGCTGGGACCACAGCTATTTGCAATACACATTAATGATTTAGATGAAGGGATTAAAAGTAACATTAGTAAATTTGCAGATGACACAAAGCTGGGTGGCAGTGTGAAATGTCAGGAGGATGTTATGAGAATGCAGGGTGACTTGGACAGGTTGGGTGAGTGGGTAAATGCATGGCAGAAGCAGTTTAATGTGGATAAATGTGAGGTTATCCACTTTGGTGGCAAGAACAGGAAGGCAGATTACTACCTGAATGGTGTCAAGTTAGGAAAAGGGGAAGTACAACGAGATCTAGGTGTCCTTGTTCTTCAGTCACTGAAAGTAAGCATGCAGGTACAGCAGACAGTGAAGAAAACTAATGGCATGTTGGCCTTCATAACAAGGGGAGTTGAGTATAGGAGCAAAGAGGTCCTTCTGCAGTTGTACAGGGCCCTGGTGAGACCACACCTGGAGTATTGTGTTCAGTTTTGGTCTCCAAATTTGAGGAAGGACATTCTTGCTATTGAGGGAGACATGCTAGGTTCTCGAGGTTGATTCCCGGGATGGCAAGACTGCCGTATTTTGAAAGATTGGAGGGACTGGGCTTGTATACACTGGAATTTAGAAGGATGAGAGGGGATCTGATTGAAACATTTAAGATTATTAAGGTATTGGACACACTAGAGGCAGGAAACATGTTCCTGATGTTGGGGGAGTCCAGAACCAGAGGCCACAGTTTAAAAATAAGGGGTAGTCCATTTAGAACGGAGTTAAGGGAAAACTTTTTCACCCAGAGAGTGGTGGATATGTGGAATGCTCTGCCTCAGAAGGCAGTGGAGGCCAATTCTCTGGATGCTTTCAAGAAAGAGTTAGATAGAGCTCTTAAAGATAGCGGAGTCAAGGGATATGGGGAGAAGGCAGGAATGGGGTACTGATTGTGGATGATCAGCCACGATCACAGTGAATGGCGGTGCTGGCTCGAAGGGCCGAATGGCCTACTTCTGCTCCTATTGTCTATTGTCTATTGAATTTATTGCTGCAGGCAGGTTTGGAGGCCAGGTTATTGGGTATCTTTAAGGCAGAAATTGTTATGTTCTTGATTATTCAGGGCATCAAAAGTTACAAGGGGAAATCAAGAGAATAAGGTTAAAAGAGATAATAAATCAACCAGGATGGAATAGCAGAGCAGATTAGATGGGGTGAATGCTCTAATTCTCTTCCTATGTCTTAAGGTCTTAATATGTAAACATCTTTCAATCTGAGCTGCTTTTATATACAGCTACTAAGCATCCATGCCATGGGTAGAATTCTAAAGATTCACTGTCTTCAAGTTGAAGGAAACTGAATGTCTTTTCTCCTGTTTTGAATCTGAATCCTGGTTCTAGGTACCCCAACCAAAGGAAACATCAGCATAAGATCTATCTGTCCATTCTCCTGAATTTAATAGTATGGATGCAGTCTGCTTAATCTCTCCCCTTCTGGCAAAATCAGCATGCACAGAATCAGTCTGGTGCATCTTTATTGTGTTTGTCTAGTACAAGCACATACTCATTCAGGTAAAAGAACTAGGCCTATAATTAGTGAAAGATGTTACCACTCATATCCTATTGCAATAAATGCCAATTGTGGATTACAGGAGGAATGGAGACGGGCTAACTCCTATTGACCTTAATGGACCTGGGGTTGAGCGGGTAAACAGCTTTAAGTTCCTCGGCATCTACATCACTAAGGACCTCACATGGTCTGTACACACCAGCTGTGTGGTGAAAGAGGTGGAACAGGACCTCTTTCACCTCAGACAGTTGAGGAAGTTTGGTATGTGCCCCTAAATCCTGAGAACTTTCTACAGGGGCACAACTGAGAGCATCCTGACTGGCTGCATCACTGCCTGGTATGGGAACTGTACCTCCCTTAATCGCGGGACTCTGCAGAGAGTGGTGTGGACAGCCCAGCACATCTGTAGTTGTGAACTTCCCATGATTCAGGACATTTACAAGGACAGGTGTGTAAAAAGGGCCCGTAGGATCATTGGGGACCCGAGTCACCCCAATCACAATCTATTCCAGCTCCTACCATCTGGGAAGCGGTACCTCAGCATAAAAACCAAAACCAACAGGCACTGGGACAGCTTCTTCCACTGGGCCATCAGACTGATGAACTCACGCTGATTTGAGTGTATTCTATATTACCTTGACTGTTCTATTTATTATAAATTACTAAAAATTACTATGTTTGCACTTGGCATATTTAGATGTAGATGTAACATTAAGATTTTTACTCCTCATGTATGTGAAGGATGTAAGAAATAAAGTCAATTCAATTCAATGTACCATTTATCCTCTTAATGGCTTGAAGTGCCTACACTGATGTGCATATAAGAAGATGTTTCTTTTAATCTGAACTCCATGCCTATCAGTCTCTCACTATTTAAGAAACACTGATATTCTATTTTTTTTTCTACAATAGGATGACTTCACATTTTTCCACATTGAATTCCATTGGTCATTCCCTGCACATTCACATAACCTGCATATACTCTCAGACACCACTATATTAGGTACACCTATACACCTGCTTTTTAATGTAAATATCTAATCAGCCAATTAAGTGGCACCAATTCCGTGCATAAAAGCATGCAGAGTTGGTCAAGAGGTTCAATTATTGTTCAGACCAAACATCAGAACAAGGAAGAAATTTGATCAAAGTGATGTTGACCATGATAATTTTCGGTCCAGAAGAGATGGTTTTAGAGTCTCAGAAACTGCTGATCGCCTGGGATTTTCACACACAACAATTTATAGAGCTTACAGAAAACGATGTGAAAAATTTAAAAAGCATGCAGTGAGCCGCAGTTCTGTGGGTGAAAATGGATTGTTAATGACAGAAGTCAGAGGAGAATGGCCAGACTAGTTCAGGCTAACAGGAAGGCAACATTAACTCAAATAGCCATGTGTTACAACAGTTGAAGAGCATCACTGAATGCACAATATGTCAAACCTCGAAGCAGATGGGTTCCAGCAGCAGAAGTCCATGAACATACTCCCAGTAACCATTTTGTTAGGTACATGAGTTACCTCATAAAGTGGCCACTGAGTGTATTTGCTTGAAGCCCCTCTGTATTTTTCTCAGTTTTTATCACCAGTAAACTTAATATATTACACTTGGCCCTTTCATCCATATCATCGCTAATGAGCTTGGGCCTCTGCACCAAGTTCTGTAACACTTCCTTGGTTACAATCCCTCAACTTGATAATGATCTGTTTATACATATTGCCAGTCTTCCTTCTGTTAACCTGTTAATCCACACTGGTATATTTTCCTTCGCTCCATCACCACCACTACCACCATCCCCCCCACCAATATCATGGGATCGCCATTTTCTTTAATAATCTTTTCTGTGGCACTTACCAGAGGCCTTTTGTAGAATCAAATGTAATTTGTAAAACTACAAATTTGTAAAATTGTAAAATCAAATGTAAAAATGTATACAATCTAATTCCCCCCATTGGGTTACATCTGAATGAACAAAATGTCATAATTCCATGTTGACTCTACCGAATCCCAGTATGTCTTACAATCACTTCGTTAGTAAGTAACACCAGTATATTTTCTGCTGCCTAACTGGTCTTTCAGGCCTTGCTTTCTCAAAACAACCTTACTTTTGCTCTTTCCAATCTGTGGGAAATGTTCCATGTTCTTCAGCGATTTGGAAGATGACTATCACTTTATCAATATCTCTTTATTCTATTTGTCACAGTCAAGTGACTTCCACTCACTATTGAATAGAGGATATTAGCTAGAACACTGATTTTGACTTTTTGTAGTCACTAGAGGGGGCAAAAATTAAGCAGTTACATATGAATGTCTACTTTTAACTTTTTTTGTTCCAATATTAATTCCCCAGCTATGAACACAATGGAAGCGTTTAGCACTCTGCAAGCAAAATTAGATTTCTTATCACAGAATTAGAAGACATAGTTTATTGTTTTTCAGCAGCAGTATAGTACAAAGAGATAAAATTATTATGAATTACAAAAGTAAATAGTGCAAAAATGAAAGGAACAATGAGGTAGTGTTCGTGGGTTCATTGCATTTGCCTGCAGTATAGATGGCCTAAACTGTTACAGTGCTGTTCCAATTATTAGTTATGCTCAGGATGTGGATGTTGGTATCAGGATTGACAGTAATTGCACATCCCTCAAGAAGGTGGTGGTTTGCCTGCTTCCTGAAACTGCTGCACTTAAAATGGTAATGGTGATCCCACAAAATAAGGTCAGGAGAGTTTCTATTCCTTTAAGCTTCATTGTGGCTTTATACAATTGAATGACTTACAGGGCCTCTTCAAGGGGCAATTACGAATTAAGCAAGTCAGTGCAGCAACAGTTACACAAAGTTATGGTAGAGTTGGTAGCTTATTTTACTATTGGTGAATCAAAGTTTCTAAGGCAATCCAAAAAATGCCATGGTCATATTTACCAATTCCACTTTAAATATGGACTTACATACGTAATTTGATAATAAATTTACGTCAAACTTTGACGTTTTTAACTGCATTTAAATTTGCAAAATTCTGCAAGGGCATTGACCTCACTGTGACTGACTTATTTGTTGAAGCTTTTCCATCCATCACCATAACCTCTTTATTTCATTATTATATGATGCTTAAGTAAGCCAAATATGATACTTATTTGCAGCCTGACAAGTTGAGGAGAAAGAAAGGCTCTACAGATTAGATTAGCTTTATTTTTCACATGTACATCAGAACATATCGTGAAATGCGTCATTAACGTGAATGAACAACACAGTTCGAGGATTGTGCTGGAGGCAGCCCACAAATGTTGCCATGCTTCTGGCACCAACAGCAGTAACTGTACATCCTTGGATAGTGGGAGGAAACCAGAGCACCTGGAGGAAACTTATGATGTCACAGGGAGAACGTAAAACTTCTTACGGACAGCAGTGGGAATTGAACCCTGATCGGTGATCACTGACACTGGAAAGCATTACGCTAACCATTGCTTCTGGTTTATCAAAGTTGTAAAAATAACTTAGAGTAGTGTCAACAATTAAAACCTGTTCTAAGATAAATAATAGCTTGAGCCTACTGCAGAAATGATGACAGTTTTGCATGGAACTGCATTACATTACAGATGACTGGGATTCCTGGGCTGTCAAAAATACCAAAATCTTGCGTAGGTGATAAGACAATAGACAATAGGTGCAGAAGTAGACCATTCGGCCCTTCGAGCCTGCACCGCCATTTTGAGATCATGGCTGATCAATTACTATCAATACCCGGTTCCTGCCTTGTCCCCATATCCCTTGATTCCCCTATCCATAAGATACCTATCTAGCTCCTTCTTGAAAGTATCCAGAGAATTGGCCTCCACTACCTTCCGAGGCAGTGCATTCCAGACCCCCACAACTCTCTGGGAGAAGAAGTTTTTCCTTAACTCTGTCCTAAATGACCTACCCCTTATCCTCAAACCATGCCCTCTGGTACTGGACTCTCCCAGCATCTGGAACATATTTCCTGCCTCTATCTTGTCCAATCCCTTAATAATCTTATATGTTTCAATCAGATCCCCTCTCAATCTCCTTAATTCCAGCGTGTACAAGCCCAGTCTCTCTAACCTCTCTGCGTAAGACAGTTCAGACATCCCAGGAATTAACCTCGTGAATCTACGCTGCACTTCCTCTACAGCCAGGATGTCCTTCCTTAACCCTGGAGACCAGAACTGTACACAATACTCCAGGTGAGGTCTCACCAGGGCTCTGTACAAATGCAAGAGGATTTCCTTGCTCTTGTACTCAATTCCCTTTGTAATAAAGGCCAACATTCCATTAGCCTTCTTCACTGCCTGCTGCACTTGCTCATTCACCTTCATGACTGATGAACAAGGACTCCGAGATCTCTTTGTATTTCTCCCTTACCCAACTCTACACCGTTCAGATAATAATCTGCCTTCCTGTTCTTACTCCCAAAGTGGATAACCTCACACTTATTCACATTAAACACCATCTGTCAAGTATCTGCCCATTCACCCAGCCTATCCAAGTCACCCTGAATTCTCCTAACATCCTCATCACATGTCACACTGCCACCCAGCTTAGTATCATCAGCAAATTTGCTGATGTTATTTTCTATGCCTTCATCCAAATCGTTAACGTAAATGGTAAACAGCTGTGGTCCCAATACCGAGCCCTGTGGCACCCCACTAGTCACCACCTGCCATTCTGAGAAACACCCATTCACCGCTACCCTTTGCTTTCTATCTGCCAACCAGTTTTCTATCCATGTCAATGCCTTCCCCCCAATGCCCCGAGCTTTGATTTTACCCACCAATTTCCTATGTGGGACCTTATCAAATGCCTTCTGAAAATCGAGGTATACTACATCCACTGTATCTCCCCCGTCTAACTTCCTGGTTACATCCTCGAAAAACTCCAACAAATTAGTCAAGCATGATTTACCCTTGGTAAATCCATGCTGGCTCGGCCCAATCCTATCACTGCTATGCAGATATGCCACTATTTCATCCTTAATAATGGACTCTAGCATCTTTCCCACCACCGATGTCAGGCTGACATGTCGATAGTTCTCTGTTTTCTCCCTCCCTCCTTTCTTAAAAAGTGGGATAACATTAGCCATTCTCCAATCCTCAGGAACTGATCCTGAATCTAAGGAATGATGTTATAATGCACTAGGCCTTGCCAATCATATTCCTTGCAGAAGTTGAGACACAAGAGACTGCAAATGCTCAGATATGGAGCAACACGAGGTGCCTGTGAACTCAGCAGGTCAAGCAGTATCTATGAAGGGAGAAGAATCATCAACTGTCCATAAACAGCCTGCTGACTTCCTCCACCATCTTGCGTGTTGCTGCTCATGGAAATTAATGCATATGATCCACTCTTCTCAGTGCATGTTTCGTTGGCAAGCTTCCACAGTATGGCACTGAGTGGAGGTATCAGCAATCAATGAAGGGCAAAATTTGCTACTTTAACAAAGTACTCCAAATTTCATTATAAAGTATTATCATTTAGATGCTGACTTTAATTTCCCATCAGCTCTGCTTTATCGATGGAATAAAGAGCAATCAGCTTGTTTATAAAACAAGGAAATTGGAATTCAAAGTACAATAGCAAGATAGCTAGAAAATGGCAATTAGATAGCTGGTCAGTGGTGTAATGAATCAGCACTGGACTTCAAGGTGAATGGTCCTGGGTTCGAATCCGGCCATCTTCCTGTACGCTTTCCATCCGTGCTGGGTTGAGCATCAAGCTAGTACCTCGGCCTTGTAAAAATCAGACAAATGCTAAAGAAACAGCAGGCTTGCTGCCCGATGTGCCACAAGGTGTGGGGGAACAACAAAACAGCTGTTAAAGGAACATTTAAAAAATAATATTAAAAGGAAAATTAACTAAAAAAGGTTGTGCAATTTTTTTTCTTTCTGTCATCTTTTTAAAAAGGCATTGCAAATGAATGTTTTTTGCTTGTTTATTATTTACAAGGAAACCAATGTGTTACACACAGTATTTTTGTAACCAACGCCAATAAAGTTATCATAAAGGTCTTCATACTATTCTTCTTATTAGTCTTAAGTAGTCAGAATAAATGTCTGCTCAATTCCCTTCATTTCTAAGGGATGGAAGATATTTGCGTATAAAATATTTTAACGTAGATTGGATATGTAGATTAGAGATATACCTGTAGATTAGATGTGTATAAGATGATGAGAGGCATTGATCATGTTGATAGCTAGAGGCTTTTTCCCAGGGCTGAAATGGCTAACATGAGAGGGCACAGTTTTAAGGTGCTTGGAAGTAGGTACAGAGGAGATGTTGGGGTAAGTTTTTTTACACAGAGAGTGGTGAGTGCGTGGAATGGGCTGCTGGCGACAGTGGTGGAGGCAGATACAATAAGGTTTTTTAAGAGACTCATGGATAGGTACATGGAGCTTAGAAAAATAGAGGGCTATGGGTAATTTCTAAAGTAAGTATATGGTTGGCACAGCATTGTGGGCTGAAAGGCCTGTACTGTGCTGTAGGTTTTCTATGTTTCGATATTGCACTACAGATAGAGCCACGGCCTAACAGAGCAAGGTCTTGCTTGGATGTTAAGGAGATCTATGACAACTAGTGATAAAGCTCTGTTACATGGATTTAGTATACACAGATGAATATTTTCTATTTCTCACCAACCTTCCTTCACACTCTACATTCAGATCCTCTCCCTCTCTCAGTCCACCTGACTCTGATAGATGAAGGGAAACAGAGCTCCTTCACAATTAAGTTTAAGTTTAATTATCAATCAACCATACATGAATACCCATGTATACACAAACACACACACACGCACACGCACACGCACACTCACATGCTCTCATGCAGTCCGGCTTGTCTTGCACTGAGTGAACACGGGACAGCAGCACAGACGTCAGGGGCCAGCCCAAATCCAGCATGGACACTACGCCACACCACCTCCAACATCCACTCCTGGGTGCCTGCAACAGGCAAGCCCGGAGAATGAGGTCTACTTCTTGCTACAACTGAGGCCACGGAGATCTCCCTCTGTCAGTCTTGCCAATAAACCAGTGAACTGGACTTAGGGTATTTTATATTACCAATGTCCAACAGGGTGTTGTAATCGCAAGAAAAGCACCCAAGACGATCTCTCACATCGACTTCGCATACCAACACCGTTGCCTTTCTGTAGCAAGCAGTAACACAGTCCGCACCAAATCCCGCTCCTCCGCCAACCAGCAACTCCTGATGGGGTAGACCTACACCACTTAAAGTTCTTAGTATGCAGCATTGTCCTGAGATCGTAAAAATTACATTTAAATAAAACAAAAATATCTTTGGTTGACCCTGGAGAGGTCACTGCGTCTGAGCATGTTACCATCTTACTAGAAATTAATATATCTTAATTTACTGATAGCATTGTAATATGTGTTTAATTAGGGCAAGTGCCACTTCTTAAATCTAGAGAAGCCAGAAAAAGAAATGAAATAACTTATGGTGTATTGTGACCAGGCGCATTTTTGATGACAACCTTATTTTCAGAATATCAGTACCCTAAAGAAGATTGTCCTCACACAAAATCTATTGCTGGTGAAGCATCTTATGGTGGAGTCATTGAGGACCAGCTAGAAGACAGACAGCAAATGAGAGGTGCCTGATAAGGGTTGTGGCATCCTAAGGGAGAACAGGACTAGGATGTTGATTACTCTCAGTAAGATCGATAGCATTTTACAAAAGCCTGAGGCTGTTAAAAGGAAGGAAAATCCAGACTGATTTCTAGTAATGTCCTCTGAATGCCATCTTACTTTCATGCTTCATTCAAATCATTTTTAGTACATATTAGGCACAGAGTTCAAAGCAAGTCATACTTTCTAACCCAGAATTACTCCTTCATCTCCTGTGGTATGTTTAATGTGGCCTTCTTTTACAAGTTAAAGAAAAAGTCCTAATCCTCTTTTAGTCCTGAAAGCCATCAAGTCAAAAAGCAGCTACAAAGTATACTGACCTAGAACTAATTTAATGACTGGAAAGGTGCTTAACAGGCCATCAAAAGTTCCTACCCTTCATAGTGAAGAAGTTGCAAAACTGAGTCTTCATCCTAAAAGGTTACTCTATACACAGGTGCTGCCTGTCTGTCCTATTAAGTTTTTTCAACATTTCCTATTTTTTTTTATCACACAAGAACTCTGGGTATACCGATTTGTGCAATGCTATAGATGTTACTGTACCAGGACTGGGTGGAAACTTATGTGCAATATCAAAGACAATGGGGAATTCCAGCACCAGCTGTCGGAAGAACTTAATGTATGGGGTACATGCAGTATATACACAAGGGCCCATCCTTGATAACCAGTGGTGGAGTGCACCAGTTCAATACATCTTGACTCAGCAGCACCTGCTGTTATGATACGGCAATAATGAATATAGAATTGACAATTTGTTTTTTATAAACAAATGAAACATTTATTTAAACTCAGCTCAACAACCAATGAAAAGTAAACGAATGACTAACTTAACCGGAAGCTAACGGCTATACAGCAACTCAAACAGTTCTTAAAGCAATATATGCAAACACAGTTCTTAAAAGTGGTAAATGCAAAAGTCCAAATGATTTATACAGTCAATTAGGAGAGACTTTCCTGAAGTAATGAATTCATCGATGATGTGACGATACTGCTGATCCCAGCCGGAATATGCTTTGCTCGAAGGATTTACAATGAAGGAAATAAAAACGGCTTAAAGAACTGACCTTTCCCTTGGTGAATAATGCTGCGTCCAACCCTTTCTGCTTTCACAATGCAGGGGCTATCTCGAATGCAGGTTACTACCTCCTTGAACGAAGATTAAATAAGGTTGATCCTGTATTACCGCCAACAACACCAGCTTTACTCGATCCTTCGGGTATTCCTGTATTTCAATAAATCTTCACTTTCCTACCCAACTAAAACTGGCAGCGTTGTGGCGAAACTGCCGGCAATAACCTTTGAGACTTAAGGCAGAAATTAAAACTCCACTTTAAAGCAAAACTGCGTCATGAGACAAATATGCAGCATAACGGAGTCACTGATGAATTAAACCATGAACTGACCTGTGTCACAGCAAGGCTTTCCCATTTTATACCTGTTGGAATAGGCCATCACATGACCTCTCACTGGCAGGAAAATTACATCATGTGACCTCACACTGGCAGGAAATTATATCACCCCACCATCACAAGGCCATTACATCATGCTCAGCAGATACTCAATTACAGCATGGTCATAAGACAGTCACAAAATACCCACAGGGTATGTAACACTACTAATCAATCCTCCTAACTCCTCCAGTCTCCCCACCATCCAGAAACCCAAACAGTCTTTCCAGATTCTTTCTGTTCTTTCTGCTAGCCATCTCACCTCTCCACTTTCAGTTTTAATTCCTCTCACAAATGTTGCATGTCCCGCTGAGCTGCTCCAGCAGATTGTTTGTTACTCTGGATATCTGGGAGACAGATAGCAAGTGAATGAATAATGTTGACTATTTATAGCTCCTGGTTTTTGTGGTTTGAATATAATTTGTAAGGATATTTCAGTCTACTTTTTTATTCTGTCGTTATAGGCAAACAGAGACGGTGATGATCAGCTACAGGAGGTAGAAAGCATATTGTAGCAAATCATGCAAACAGTAGAAGTGAGCGACAACAACAGCATTCCGCACCAAATAGAATTCTTAGATCCAAATCCCCGAGCAGTCCAGAGTAGGCCCGAAGCCTCGGTACTCAGTTCATCATATTAGCAGAGGAGATTACCACAAAGTTTGCAAACTCAAAGCACAGCAGTTGGGGGCAATCTCAGAGAGAGAAGCCCCCAGTCTATCTAGGCCGGCATTTAATTTGCTGGAACCTCGCACTAGGACTCAGACCGTGCCATGGCGAATCGCCCCGGGCCTAGATTTTGCTGTGGAAGAAGCTGTTTTCGACCTCTCCAAACCGGCTTGGTGTCCAGAGTGATTGAACCTCACCTGACTCTCGACACCCTGCCCTTCCAGTCTATATGGGCCGGCGTTCAGATTGTCCAAACAGCAGATTGTACTCCGCATAAGGACCCGGGCCTCGCTGCAGCGAATTGCTCCAGGCCTAGAACACCCCACCCAGCGATTTGTTTCGGGCCTGGACTTTGCTGGCCAAAGAAGCCGCCTCTGTCTAGGTGTCTGTCAGCTGGCCAACACTAGCAGCTGATGATCATATCCCTGAGGTGAGCCTTGTACCAGAACTGTTCAACATGGTCCTCAGTCCATCCACAACCTCCTGTAAGTCAGCAGCTGTCCACCAGCCATGTAGCATAACTAGTGTAGAATAGTAAAGGCAGACATCTGGGAGACACCAGAGACTGCAGGTGCTGGAATCTCGAGTAACGCACCATCTGCTGGAGGAAACACGAGGAAATCTGCAGATGCTGGAAATTCAAGCAACACACACAAAATGCTGGTGGAACACAGCAGGCCAGGCAGCAGCTATAAGGAGAAGCACTGTTGATATTTCGGGCTGAGACCCTTCGCCAGGACGACCTGACGAAGGGTCTCGGCCTGAAACGTCGACAGCGCTTCCCCTTATAGATGCTGCCTGGCCTGCTGTGTTCCACCAGCATTTTGTGTGTGTTATCTGCTGAAGGAACTTAGTGTGTCGAGCAGCATTGTTGGAAGGAAAGAAATTGTCGGATTCGGGTCAAAGCCCTGCGATCAAGTCTGAGAGCAGAAAGGCAAAATGGCAGGCATAGAGAGGGGAAGAATCATGAGGAAGGACTATGAAGCAATTGGTGGATTGAGGACTGTGAGATGATAGGCAAGTAGTGCCAGGGAGGAAGAGTGAATGATATATGGAGGCAGACAAAGACATAAAAGGCAAAAAGAAATGGAGAAAGGTGAGGAGAGGGGAGGGGAGAAGGTTGTTTGTAGACAGCTGCTGGAGGGAGATAAACGGAAACACAAAGTGCTACTGGTGATGGATTGTATAAGTAAAGGAGGTGTGAATGAGAGCCATTGGAGGAGAGGTGAATGACAGTTGATTTGTAGCAGCGAGTCTTGGTAAGAATGTGGTTGAAGAACCAGCGAGCAGTAGAAACCACAGATGTGAACAGTCAGTGTGTGTCTTACTGAACTCCTGTTCAACAACTTCTCTTTTGACTTCCCTCTCTTTTCCAGATCTCACTATCTCCAGCTCAGGAGACAAACTATCCATTGATATTTACCATAAGCACAGCAATTCCCAGCGCTACATAGACTACTCCTCTTCCCACCCTGTGTCTAGTAAGGATGTTGTTACTTTCTTTCTATTTCTCTCCCTTTTCTGGATTTGCTTTCAAAATGAGGTTTTCTGTTCCAGGATATCTGACATGTCCTTTTTCAGGAAGTGTGTTTTCTCTTCCACCGTGGTTGTCTGAAACATAATCTCACATCTCCTCTGCTTTGCATACTTCTGCTCTCATTTTCCTCCTCACAGAAAGAAAAGAGTTCCCCTAATCCTCGCCTTTCACCTTATGGCCTCTGGACCCAGCATATCGTCACTTCCATCAGCTGCAATGAGATCTCACCACCAGTCACTCCTTTCCACCTTCCACAGGAACCACTCCCTGGTTTGCTCATCCCTCCACACACATCCATCCCTTACTCCTGGTACTTCCCTCCTGCTATCACAGTAGATAAGAGTCATACAGCCCTGGAGCCATTGAGCAATACAGCACAGATATAGCCCCTAGGGCTCAACATGCTAAAACATAGAAACGTAGAAAACCTACAGCACAATACGAGTCCTTCGGCCCACAAAGCTGTGGTGAACATGTCCTTACCCTAGAAATTACCTAGGGTTACCCATAGCCCTCTATTTTTCTGAGCCCCGTGTACCCATCCTGGAGTCTCTTAAAAGACCCTATCGTATCTGCCTCCACCACCGTCGCCGGCAGCCCCATCCATGCTATTCAATTCTCCTGACTCCGCCTCTCTCATCACCATCTGGGGAACTAAACTGTCCTTCTAGGTGAGGTGAACGTTTGCAAGCATCTCCTCCTACCTTGTCCAGTGCACTGGGTGCTTCTAATGTGGCAGCCTCTACATTGGAGAGGCCGCATATACTTGCCCAAACCAGCACGAGTAGAACATTTTGTTTCTGCTTATCTCCCTCAAGAAGCTGTTTCCTATTTTCACAGTCCCCTCCCCTCTCCTCACCTTTCTCTGTTGTTTTTTTCTCTTTATCCTCTCTGTCTATCATTCACCTGCCACAGCCTTCCAACTCCACCCCCACTGACCTCCCCTAACTGGCAATACCTGCCCATTATCTCACACCCCTCCTCAGTCCACCTGTCACCTTGCCATTCCCCTTCTGTTCTTTCTGCTGGCTATCTCACCTCACTACTTTCAATCCTAATGGAGGGTTTCGATGTAGGGAGAGCTGTTGACAACATCCCACAGATGCTGCATGACTCGCTGAGCTCCTCCAGCATGTTGTCTCTTACCCTGGACATCCGGGTGACAGGCAGCAAGGAAATGAACAATAATGACCATTTAGAGGTTTTACGGTTCCTGTTTTTTGCGGTTTAAATATGATTTGCAATGATGCTTCAGTCTACTCTTTTATTCTGTCATTATAGACACTGAGGATCAGCTACAGGAGGTAGAAAGCATATTGTAGCAGAATGAGGAACGTAATTGTATTCACTTGGGCTTCGATATTGTGACTAGTGATCACCTTCCTGGCACCTCTCCTCCTCCTCCCTTCTTTCACCTTTTGTGCAATACGTCTTGACTCAACACCTGAAATTCCACACCTAGTCTATTGCAGTCCAATAGACCCTCTCATCCTTTGTATCACTTTTTTGGCTTATTCTTCTTTCCAATTAAAGCTTGACAAGGAAAACCATAACAGAATAACAGGAACCCTCTAAGGCACACTGTGTTTCAGCTGTAGTTTAGGCATGTTTGTATGAGGACGGGTACAAAGCAAATGGCAGAGCTCCCTGAATGACCAAAAACTGAACATAAAAAGAATGTATGACAAATAATTAACACAACTATAAATCAGGATGATTACAGAGATTTCATAGGAAATGTGAAAAAGACAAAAAAAAAAGAATGTGAGAAAAGTTGGCAGCAAATGTAAAAGGGGATTGTAAAGGGAACAGGAAAAAACTTGTCAGAGAAGAGGTGGGGCCAATCAGAGACTAGGAAGAAGTCAGGGGGCATGGACAGGGTACGAAGTAATACTTTGCATCGGTCTATACCAACATAAATTGTTGAGGAATCTCAAAAAAGAGAAGCAATAGAGAAATTGTACAAGCAAAACATCGATAAGAAGGTGGTTCTGGAAAACCTAATTTCATATAATAGATAAAATAAATAAATCTCCAGGTTTAAATAATATGATGAGCGAGGTGAGAGAGCAAAATGCAAAGGCCAGTCTATTAAACATGTCTAGTCTCAGAGGTCATGTCCGGGGATTCTAAAATTGCAGTTGTTATAACCATATTCAGGGTATAGAGATAAATCTGGGAAATACATAGGAATCATTTTAACATCCCTGGTAAGGGAAACTCTCAAAACAATAATCAGAGCAGAATTAGAGTCATTTGGATTGATTAGAGGAAATGGGGAAGACATTGTTTTCTGAGTGCTGGCCGCCAAAACATAGAGAGTGCCACTTAACAGGTTTGTCATCCAGACTAAAGACTGTAGAATGAAAGAATCTGTAGGGGCCTGAGTAGGATGCTGGCTACACAGCAAGAAACAAAGAGTACCGTGAGCATTTGTTCTTTAGACTGGAAGGAAGTGGAGAATAGATGTCAATTAGCGATCTTTTCTAAGTCCACTGCCTTTATGAAGTGATGACTTTGAAGAGATACTATTAAAGATACATTATTACTTTGGATTTGAACATACAGTGCATAATTTTCAAGTGAGCTCGTTCATTGTGTACTGCATTGAATGACACGTGTGCTCATGGTCTTTCCATGACCATGATCGTTCTTGACTTCTGGGCAGTGCCTTTACAAGATGGGTGACCCTAGCCACTATCAATAATCCGCAGAGATTGTCTGCCTGGTATCAATGGCCACATGACCAGGACTTGAGATGCTCATACGTTCATCTACCATCTGTTCCCATGGATTCACGTGATCCTGATCGGGGAGCTAAGCAGGTGTTGCACTTTGCCCAAGGGTGACCTGAAGGCAAGCAGAGGGAAGGAGCACCATACACCTCCTTTGGTAGAGATATATCCCCACCCCACCAATCAACTGAGCAGATGAAACAAAACACAAAGGCTATGTATCATGGAGAACTGAGAAGGATAGACCTCGTGAGAATATAGACAAGCTGATAGAATGGGCAAGCAGAAGGCAAATGAATTGTAATACGCAGCAATGCAAATTGTTACATTTGGTTGGATGAAGAGTGGGAAATATAAGTTAGTGTGTTTGATTCTAATAAAGGTACAAGAACAAAGTGATCTGAGGTTATATGTCCAGAACAAGTTGAGAAAATGGTTAAAATTACAAACACGATGCTGATATCACTGGAGGATCAGAAACATAGAGTGCAAGGGAAAGAAATAAAAATAACCCTTCAAAACTGTTGGTTAGATCACTTTTTGTGTCCAGTTCTTGATACCACTCTTTGGGAAAAATAAAAGGTTTGAGGTGAGAGTGAAGAAGAGATTTGCCAAAATGCTTCTTGGAGTCAGGGACTTCAGTAATGTGGATAGAATGGAGAAGTTGGAGATGTTCTTAGGACAGAGGAAGTTGCAAGGGGATATAATATTTAAAATTATGAATTGTTCTCATATAAAAAGTTAGCCTTCCTTCAGTGCTGTAATCATGCTGTGATTGTGTGATCTTATTCTGCAGCTGTTGCGAAGTTTTCTGAGCCATGTATTTACCAGGTTCAGCGACAATGAGGTTGACTCCTGCTCTGCTACATTCTGCAAGGATCCTCCAGGATATTTGAGCAAATGAGAGCATTTTTTAGTGCATGATGTGTGAGGCTGTAAGGGAGCTGGCCTCCGGCTCTGTCCACAATGGTGTCAAGCAGCCAGGATTAACAATGATAGCTCTTACCTCCTGGTGGCCACTCTTCGGTTTGACATGATGGCTCAAAGCTGGAGAGCACAGAGAACTGTTGTATTATGACTGTTGCTTGGATATCTGGCACTGACAATCACGATATGTGGGATATGTTTGCAGAACAGCTGCACATTCAGGAAAAGGAAGCCACTGCATTTATACCTGCATTCAAATGAGGTTCCTTCCATGAGGTAAAACTGTACGTTGTACTGGCAGCAAGCTTGTGACCCTGGAATAACTGTGTACTCATGCTATTCTTGGACATTGCGAAGAGTGGATTTCACCACCTTTTACAACAATGCTATAAACTGCAGCAAACTACTTGTAATGCAAAGTTTCATGCTGTGGCTTAAGAAGAGTCAGTAGCACAAAACTGATTTCACTTCAACTTTAACAACCACTGATGCGGGGTTTCTAGCCCTGACCTGTTGTTATGGTTGTGGCTGAAGGATACGTTGTTTGTTTTCAAGGCTTTCTTCACAAAGTGTATTTCAACTTGCATACATTGCAACTCACTGAAGAGCTTTTTCGGATAAACACTTCTTTTCCCTCACAACTTGCCAGCTAATCTGCTTTGTTTGCCCTTTCTTCATTCATACCACCATGTTGAATTTTAGGGGGGAGTAGTCACCAAAATACCCATATCTGAGAGCAAGCAGTTACCGATGGAGTCAAGTGAAAATGCACAGCCTTCAGCAGTGTAGTATGGTGGTGTGATGCTGAAGTTATTGAGCCAGAATCCAGAGTTCTAGACTACTGATCGAGGGAAATACGTTCAAATCTCACCAGCTAGGGAATTTAAATTGAAGCAATGAATGAAATGGATTTAACAGTTGTTTCAGGAATGGTGTTCATGACTCTAAGTTCACAAATTTCACAACATATGTCAGTGATTATTAAACCTGATTCTTACATTAAAAAATCTGGATCACTCATGCCCTGAAAGTAAGTATATCCCCCCCCCCCCCCTCCTTCCCTGGTCTCTAATGCAATTGATTTCCCACTGTTTCTTCACTTCTGGAGAAATTAGACATGGACAATGGATGCCGGCATTGTGAGCAATGCTGTGTGAACAAATATTTTCTTTGTTGATTCAAAATCTAACGTTAAAAGATATTTTTTTCTGCATCATGGCCTGCCTACTTTGCATATTTGCATCTATGCCTAATTATAAGTGTGTCACACATGTACTTGTATTTAGGCCATAAGTGAAAACATTTTACTTACTACTGCAACATAGAATGAGGTTATTCAGCCTATTGGTTCATGCTGTCTCACAGACCAACTGCATCAGCTTTCCCTCTTTCCGCATCTTCCACAATTCCCGCTAATAAGTTCATTTTCTCTCACAATCCAGCATGGCATTGAGCTATGGGAAGAAGCTGTGAAAGCAGCAGAAATCCACACAGGAAAACCATGCAAATGCTACAGACAGCTCACTTGATCAGATCAATATCCAGGTTCCTTGGCGTTGTGAGACAGTAGTGCTAATTGTTGGATTATAATGCCAACTCAAAGGATTTTAACATCCACAGCACTGAAACAATAAATACCACAACATTTAATTTGTTAGCCCGTGACTTTATTGCTTCTATTTAAACTCATTCTGTATCAGAGAAGATAAAGGTGAAAATTTTGCAGGACTAGAGATGTGAGGATAAGAGAAGATTTCTGTATGTGGTCAAACCCAACATTGTAATAACCTGCAATTTTTTTATTACTTTGCAGGTCAACTGCATCAAGGATATGCTATTGTGATAATATTCAAAACAAGTGTTCACCTCAAAAGGTCAAAGGAATTTTATTGAAACTTGCCACTTTCTCCAATTAAGAGGAAAACTGTATACACTATTTTAAAATTGTATAAGTAAGATGTAAAATACAAAACATGCACCCTAAACTTCAGAGTCAAGTAGTAATTATAAAATACCAATGGATTACTTCCACTGTTCATGAAGTCATCTGTATGCCTGACAGTAAAACATTGTCAAATATTTGAATTACAAACATTACCTTGCATTTATTTAAATATCAAATAATATATTGACAGAATGGTGTAAAGGTTCATTTACAAGGACACGTTCAGTGATGATAAAACAATTACTCCCTCAAATGAGTAGAATATAATTTAATACAGCGAGCTTCAATGATTAAAATCTTGCTGACAGATTAGCTTCACAATTCACTTGCAAACAACAGCTGCACAGGAACAGGAAGTCAGCCATCTTTTGTTGATGTGAGACATTAGTCCTATGGACACAGATGACACATTGAGGCTGCTTAAATGCTCAAGTGAAATATAAAAAGGAAAACACGACAAGGGAAAACAAAATAATGAGGCAAAACAATTGTGTGAAAAGAGCATGGAACTGAGTTGCACCAGAATATCCTTGAACATCTGGCTTTCTCATGTAGCAAGGTTGTGTTTTGCTGAATGAATCTGTTTATTAATGAATAATCTATCAAAGCAATATAAAAATAGTTTCATTCTAAACATTGAATAGGAACAGGTGGCCATGTATATTTGTTTAATTTTTATTTTCTTCATTCTTTTGCACTAATGTGTCCTGGAGTTGTCTGAGGCCATTAGATATGGTCTCAAGCTGTTTCCCTAACTAATTTTATTGCTATCAGTGACAAGTGCACCCACGCTTCCCCGGAGTCATGGAGCCTTTGTAAAAACATGTAAGGCTTACACCTGTACATTTTCCTCATTTTCTTCCCCCTCTCTTCTCTGTCCATAAGTATAGTGCTTTCAGTATGTTTTCTTATTTTACTTTGACTTTTCAATAAGAGCTGGGAGGGAAGGAATTCGATATGGAAAGGGGAAACAGTAGAGAGATTATGGGAATTGGGAAGGATGAACAATGAGATAGGCATGTAGAGAGATTGGTGGAAGGTGAAGTGAGTGAGGGAAGGATGGAACAGGGTATGGAATCAGACAGAGGTGGAAAGCCGTGTCTAATTTCATTGAGACCTCCTGACTCGTGCCCCTTTCCTCGTGCAATAACAATTAACATTCTACTTGCCTTTTTAGCTACTTGTGATACCTGATTAGTTACTTCCTGTGTTTCTTGTAAGAGTTAGATCATAAGACCATAAGACATAAGAGCAGGCTATTCAGCCCATCGAGTGCTCCACCATTCCATCGTGACTGATCCTGGATCTCACTCAACCCCATGCACCTGCCCTTTCGCCATAACCTTTGATGCCATGACCGATCAGGAAATTAACAGCTTCTGTCTTATGTATACCCACGGACTTGGCCTCCACCACAGTCTGTAGCACAGGAATCCACAGACTTTCTACTATCTGGCTAAAAAAAAATTCCCCCTTACCTCTGTTCTAAAAGGTCAATTTTGAGGCTGTGCCCTCGAGTTCTGGATACCCCCACCAGAAGAAACATTCTCTCCATGTCCACCCTATCTAGTCCTTTCAACATTTGATAGGCTTCAATGAGATCTCCCTCCCCCCAACACTCTTCTAAATTCCAGTGAGTACAGGCCCAAAGCTGCTAAATGCTCCTCATGTTAACCCTTTCATTACTGAATTAATCCTTATGAACCTCCTCTGAACTCTCGCCAAAGACAACACATCCTTTCTATGATACGGGGCCAAAAACTGTTGACAATGCTCCACATGCAGCCTGACTAGTGTCTTATAAAGCCTGAACATTATCTCCTTGCTTTTATATTCTATTCCCCTTGAAATAAATGCCAACATTGCATTTGCCTTCTTTACCACAGACTCAACCTATAAATTAACCTTCTGGGAGGCTTGCACAAGGACTTCTAAGTCCCTCAGCTCCTCTGATGTTTGATATAGTCTACACTATTGGTCCTTTTACCAAAATACATTATCGTACATTTCCCAACGCTGCATTTCATTTGCCACTTTTTGCCCATTCTTCCAATTTGTCTAAGTCCTGTTGCAATCGCATTGCTTCCTCAGCACTATTTATCCCTCTGCTTATCTTCATATTATCCACAAACCTTGTCACAAATCCATCAATTCCATTATCCAAATCACTGACAAACAATGTGAAAGGTAGTGGTTCTGATACTGACCCCTGAGCAACACCACTAGTCACTGGCAGCCAACCAAAAAAGGCCCCCTTTATTCCCACTCACTGCCTGTCAGTCATTCCTCTATCCATGCCAGTATCTTTCCTGTAACACCATAGCATTTTATCTTCTTAAGTAGCCTCATGTGTGGCACCTTACCAATTGCCTTCTGAAAATCCAAGTAAATGTCATCCACTGCCGTTCCTTTGGCCACCCTGTTTCTTCGTTCTTCGAAGAACTCTAACAGATTTGTCAGGCAAGATTTCCCTTCACAGAAACCATGCTGACTTTGACTTATTTTATCATTAGTCTCCAAGTACCCCAAAACCTCATCCTCAATAATAGACTCAAACACTTTCCCAACCACTGAAGTTAGGCTATTTGGCCTATAATTTCCTTTCTTTTGCCTTCCTCCCTTCATAAAGAGTAAAGTGACATTTGCAATCTTCCAGTCCTGTGGAACAATGCCAGAATCAAGTGATTCTTGAAAGATCATGACCAATGCATCCCTTATCTGTTCAACAAGCTCCCTCTAGACTCAGAGATGTAGTCCATCTGGTCCAGGTGACTTTTCTACCTTAACACCTTAGAGTCTAGCTAGCAATTTGTAATAGCAATGGCATTCATTCCTGCTCCCTGACACTTATGGACCTCTGGCCACTGCCATTGTCTTCCACAGTGAAGACAGATGCGAAGTACTCATTAAGTACACCTGCCATTTCTTTATGCCCCATTACTACCTCACCAGCATCATTTTCCAATGGTCCAATATCATCTCTCACCTCTCTTTTACTCTATATATATATAAACTGAAAAAAAATTTCAGTATCCTGCTTTATGTTATTGGCTAGTTTGCCCTCATATTTCATCTTTTCCCTTCTTATAGCTTTTTTAGTTGCCTTTTGTTAGATTTTAAAAGCTTCCTAATCATCGAACTTCTCACTCACTTTTGTTATATGCCCTTTCCTTGGCTTTTATGCAGTCCTTAACTTCCTGTCAGCCATGATTGCCTAGCTCTGCTATTTGAGAACTTCTTCGTTTGTGGGATGTTTCTATCCTGTGCCTTGTGAATTATTCCCAGGAACTTCAGCCACCTCTGCTCTACCATCATCCTTGCCAGTATCGTTCTCCAATCTATTTGGCAAACTCCTCTCACGTGTTTCTATAGTTCCTTTTATTCCATTGTGATACTGATAGATGTGACTTATGCATCTCCCTTTCAAATTGCAGTATGAATTCAATCATATTATGCTCACTGCCTCCCAAGAGTTCCTTCACATCAAGCTCCCTACTAAGATTTGAGTTATTACACGACATCCAAAAGGGTGCCACTTTCAAATCTCTTACTATCTCTTCTTCCAGTTAGTCCTAATGAAGGGTCTCAGCCTGAAACATAAACTGTACTTCTTCCGATAGATGCTGCCTGACCTGCTGTCTTCCCTCTCTTGCAATCTTTTTTTTTAATAAACTTTTTTAATTGAGTTTTCAGATAATTACAGAAAGAGGAAAAAAAGAATACCCTTCCCCCCTCCCCTTAGCCCCACCCCCTAACATCCCTATAGAAAAAGAAAGAAAGAAAGAAAGAAAGAAAGAAAGAAAGAAAGAAAGAAAGAAAGAAAGAGTGCCTGGATATCGGAAGATCTCCACATGCTCCACGGAGTTCGTAATAACTTTAGTATATATATTTATTTCTTTCCCCAAATAACCAATTATTTTATCTTCAGAGCACCTATATATTTAATCCTGTCTTTTGTAAATAAGGGCGCCAAATTTTCAAAAAATGTTTCATATTTATCTCTTAAATTATAAGTAATTTTTTCAAGTGGAATACAGCTGGAAATTTCATTCTTCCAACGATCTATACTTAAGTATGCATCCGATTTCCAAGTAACTGCAATAGCCTTTTTGGCTACTGCCAGTGCAATTTTTATAAATTCTTTCTGATATTTATTCAATTTGGGTTTTGATTTTATCCCTTCAATTTCGCCTAATAACAATAATATTGGATTATGTGGAAGTTGTGTTCCAATAATTTGTTCCAATAAAACTCTTAAATTTGTCCAAAAAGGTTGAATTTTAGAACAAGACCAAGTAGAATGTAAAAAAGTACCAATTTCTTGGTTACATCGGAAACACTGATCAGATAAATTTGGATTTTATTTATTTATTTTTTGTGGTGTAATATATAATTGGTTTCAAAAAGGGATTAGATATATAGGAGATTGTTCTGAAGGAGGTATATTAATATCATTTGATCAATTAAAGAATAAATATAAAGTATCAAACAACACTCTTTTTTGTTACTTTCAATTAAGGGCTTATATAAGAGAAAAATTAGGTCAAACAATGTTATTGCTGAAATCTAATGAAATAGAAACTTTAATTCAAAAAGGAAAAACTAAAAAAAATATTTCTTGTATGTATAGCTTGATTCAAAAACAGGCAACTAAACAAGGAGTCCATAAGTCAAGACAAAAATGGGAAAGTGACTTGAATATTAAAATTGAAGAAACAAATTGGTCAAGACTATGTCTTGATAGTATGACAAATACAATAAATGTCCGGTTAAGATTAGTGCAATATAATTTTTTACCTCTCTTGCAATCTAACACCAACCTGATTTTCCCAATCCCCTTGTATATTGAAGTGCCCCATTACAATTGTGACATTACCCTTATTACATGCCTTTTCCAGCTCCCTTTGCAATCTCAACCGTACATCTTGGCTACTATTTGGAGACCTATATGAGATTCCCATAATATTTTTTTTACTCTTGCAGTTTCTTAACTCCACCCACAAAGATTCAACATTCTCTAACCCTATGTCACCTCCTTCTCTCTGAATACAATATTTAATAGCTTTATGTCAATTAAGTAATGTTCTAACTTTTAAATATTTCCATAAAACTATCAAACCTTGCTTCATCTCATAATTATAAACTATCTGCTATCCCTTTACATCCTTTCCTTGTCAGAACATTATGCAAACCTTTTGTGCCCTCCTTATTCTCCTTGCCTTCTTTCATTATCAAGCAGAATCTTGTCTTTATTGAACCTCATGCTTTCATCTAAGTAATTGATACAGAATGTATCTCAACCCCAGCACTGAACCTTAAAGTGGCCTGTTGATTACCTGAAAGTAGCTCATGTTTATCTACACCTTGTCTGTTATACCATGCTGATCAGTTGCATTTAATGGGCCTTTGCTTTTTGGCACTGCATGAGCCCACTCCTAGTCACTATGGCGCCTGCATACGATGCTCCTTCGATTGATATCTGCTGGATAGAACATAAAACCATACATTTCACTTCTTTTATGTCTTTTACATTTGTTTTTCATCTTGGTGGTACTTCTGCAACTGTTGGATCCTGTGATTTGCAGTTTGGAGGTTGTTTGGGTGTTTCAGTGCTCTGCAGACTCTGAGAAGAATCCCGGAGACAGAAGCAGCTTGAGTGAACCTTGTGACGAGAAGGCTGCGGAACGGAGACGTGAGCCATTGTTTGACTCCATTTCGCTGATTAAAGCTTCCATTGTTTGCTAATTAAACTGATGAGAGAGGTTGGAATATCAAGGCAAATGCAGAAAGTGAGCATAGGATCTCTGCCTTTTGATCGTTCTGCTTCACAGGAGGGGAGACTGCCTTTGGATTGCCGGGGATCACTTTGCTGCTGAAGAGGGGAGACTGCCTTTTGATCGCTGGGGGATCACTCTGCTGCTGAAGAGGGGAGACTGCCTTTTGATCGCCGGGGGATCACTTTGCTGCTGAAGAGGGGAGACTGCCTTTTGATCGCTGGTGGGATCACTCTGCTGCTGAAGAGGGGAGACTGCCTTTTGATCGCTGGGGGATCACTCTGCTGCTGAAGAGGGGAGACTGTCTTTTGATCGCCGGGGGATCACTTTGCTGCTGAAGAGGGGAGACTGCCTTTTGATCGCCGGGGGATCACTTTGCTGCTGAAGAGGGGAGACTGCCTTTTGATCGCTGGGGGATCACTCTGCTACTGAAGAGGGGAGACTGCCTTTTGATCGCTGGGGATCACTCTGCAACTGAAGAAGGGAGACTGCCTTTTGATCGCTGGGGGATCACTCTGCTGCTGAAGAGGGGAGACTGCCTTTTGATCGCTGGGGGATCACTCTGCAACTGAAGAGGGGAGACTGCCTTTTGATCGCTGGGGGATCACTCTGCTACCGGAGTGGGGAGACTGCCTTTTGATCGCCGGGGGATCACTTTGCTGCTGAAGAGGGGAGACTGCCTTTTGATCGCTGGGGGATCACTCTGCTGCTGAAGAGGGGAGACTGCCTTTTGATCGCTGGGGGATCACTCTGCTGCTGAAGAGGGGAGACTGCCTTTTGATCGCTGGGGATCACTCTGCTGCTGAAGAGGGGAGACTGTCTTTTGATCGCTGGGGATCACTCTGCAACTGAAGAGGGGAGACTGCCTTTTAATCGCTGGTGGTTTCACTCTGCTGCTGAAGAGGGGAGACTGCCTTTTGATCGCTGGGGATCACTCTGCTGCTGAAGAGGGGAGACTGCCTTTTGATCGCGGGGGATCGTTCTGTTGCTGGAGAGGGAAAGGCCTGCCGCTGTGCCTGGAGAATTTTACCCAGGTTTTCTGCATTTTGGATATGGACTTGGGCTATAGAATTATTTTCAGTCTTATAGATTTTATATTTTTGCGTTTTCACCCTATCTTTCTCATTTGTTGTGTGCAGGGGATGGGAGTTTCGGGGTTGACATGCCTGTTCCTTTTTTTATCATTTTTTTGTGAGGGTGGAGGGATTTGGGGTTATTGTGCTGCCTTTCTTTTCTTTCTTGGTTTTGTGGCTAGCTGGAGAAGAAGAATTTCAGAGCTGTATAACTTTGATAATAAATGAACCTTTGAAGTGAGAGACCTGCAGTGTTCCGATGCATTTTGGCAATATTATGTCAACAAAGTACATTTGCTTTGAAAGGCAGTGGAATGAGGATGTGGAGGGGTTGAAAGAAGGTGGGTGGGGAGCAGAATGAAGAGGGAGGTTGGGAATGATACAATACACCTTGCCAAATCGAGGAAATATTATCAGATAACATTTGGTATTGAGCCAGATTAGGACAGATGTCCAAACATTTGATCAAATACAGCTTTTAAAGAGCATCTCAAGGAAGGAAGTAGAGCTGGATATTGAGGGAGGAAGTTCAACATCCTTGGAGCGGAAAGCATGGCTACCATGGTAAAGCAATCATGATCCGGGATGCCGAGAATGCTGCAATTTATAGTTAGGGATGCTGTGAGTCAGGGAGTGTGGAAAGCCCAGGTCGGCAGCCTGCTGACCAAATTCAACAGCTGCCTATGCCCTGCACCAACAGGATCGTACATCTTGTATCTTCGAGTTCCCAGCTCACTGGCATAGCCAAGGGTAATGCAGTAGTTCTGTAAGTTTAAAGGTACACACATGCACACACGCACAAAAATAGTTAAATGCATGTAAGACAATTAATTTAAATCACATTGAACAATTTACTTACTTTTTCTTGTAGTCAATTTCTCTCCCAAGACCTATGAAATCTACAAACAATTGGACTGCTAGAGTAGAGCTCACCAGGAATCACCCATGGAATGTGCAAAGAATAAACCTGTATTCTTATCTCTATATAAGAATAACCTAATTATAAGCATAGAAATATAGAAACATAGAAAACCTGCAGTACAATACAGGCCCTTCAGCCCACAATGTTGTGCCGAACATGTCCCTACCTTAGAAATTACTAGGCTTACCTATAGCCTTCTATTTTACTAAGCTCCATGTACCTATCTAAAAGCCTCTTAAAAGACCCTATCGTATCCGCCTCCACCACTGTTGCCAGCAGCCCATTCCACATGCATGCCATGCCCCCACCACTTTTGCCTCCCTCCCTGTCCTTTCTGTGATGCACCATCAATAACTCACTCTGAGACGTAAGAAGTGAGGTATCGGCTTTTATTGACTGGAAGAATGAACACTACTACCCTGGAGAATGAGGCCGGGCATCAGGCCTCAGTCGCCTTTATACAGGGGTCTGTGGGAGGAGCCACAGGAGCAGTCAGCAGGGGTCTGTGGGAGGAGCCACAGGAGCAGTCAGCAGGGGTCTGTGGGAGGAGCCACAGGAGCAGTCAGCAGGGGTCTGTGGGAGGAGCCACAGGAGCAGTCCAGACAGGTATATGTAGTTCACCACATTCTGAAACATCTAAAACCCAGTACTTGAAGTAACCAACCCTGTCCCTGAGCCATCCAAGTCTCTGTAATGGCCAACACATCATATCTCCAAGTACTGATCCACGCACTAGCTCATCCACTTTGTTCACAGCACTCCTTGCATTAAAATAGACACACCTTAAGCCTTCGGTCTGAACACATCTCTTCTCTATCACCTGCCTATCCTCCCCCTCGCACTGTCTACAAGCTTTCTCTATTTGTGAGCCAACCTCCTCTTCTTCAGTCTCTTCAGTTTGGCTCCCATCCCCCAACAATTCTAGTTTAAACTTTCCCCAGTAGCCTTAGCAAACCTCCCTGCCAGGATATTGGTTCCCCTGGGATTCAAGTGCAACCCATCCTTTTTGTACAGGTCACAAGAGGTCTCAATGATCCAGAAATCTGAATCCCTGCCTCCTGCTCCAATCCCTCAGCCATGCATTTATCTTATACCTCATTCTATTCCTATTCTCACTGTTGCGTGGCACAGGCAGTAATCCCGAGATTACTACCCTTGTGGTCCTGCTTCTCAACTTCCTTCCTAACTCCCTGTAGTCTTTCTTCAGGACCTCTTCCATTTTCCTACCTATGTCATTGGTACCAATATGTACCACGACCTCTGGCTGTTCTCCCTCCCACCGCAGGATATCTTGGTGGGAAATTCACCATCTTAGTAAAAGATTAACCTCAGTCTTTTGAGATACCAGAGCAGATTACGGAGATCGTAAGGAACAATACCAAGGAAGAATTTGAAAATTAGGTTGAGAATTTTAAGTCATTGCTTTACCCACGATCATTGTGTATTTTCATGCCTGGGTATGATGGGTAAAGGAATGTGACCAGTTAAAACAAGGTTTTACTCTGACTGGAATTTAGAGACCTGACAAGAATATCAAGTAATGAATCCTCAACATTTGCTGTTTGGATGAGTAAATGAGCTGTAACTAGAACAGTCAGGGGATGTTATAGGGTGATAATTACGTAGAGTTAATGATGAGTCAGAAGCTCACCTCAGGGCTCAAGCATGATTACAAGATTATGAACTTCCTGTCTCTCCTCAAGAGAGATGACAGGGCAAGCTTGCAATCCTACAGAACTCAGTTGCCATTTTGGCTCCATGCACATTGATATTAGCCAGGTCTAATGTATTCTCCCCTCGGTTTGCGAAGTTGACCTGCTGGTAGAACTTTGGCAGGTCTGTTATTGTTGGCATGATTGAAGTTAATAGCAACAATAAAGATGCCATCGGGGTAAGTAGCCTCGAGGTTGTAAATTGCTCCATAGAGCTTCTCCAGCACTTCCGCAGCTCTAGCATAGTGGGGAGGCAGGGAATGTAAACAGCAATAATCACAATGGCAGTGAACTCCCTCAGTATGTAGTTTTTTAGGGAAAAGGAAATTGATATCATAAACAAGGCAAGCTCAGTAAAGTTATGAAGGGTGATAGAAGGGAAACTTCCAGATTAAAACATTTGACGTTCAAGGCAAGCTCTTTGCAAAGAACAGGCCCACAGGCTATTGATTTAGGCTAGAATACAGAGTTGAGAGCAGAGAGCATGAAATAATGCCTATGATCAGGCGCTAAAGCTGACTTTTTTGATGTAGTTGGCTGCTTAACAAAGTGCCCATTTTTAAAAAAAGCAATGAATAGCAAAGCAAATTCAGCAAGAAATTTAGCCTATTGCGATGCAATTCAAATTCAGCACACTTTCTGATGTCTGGCAAATTGGTGGTAGACATTATGAGAAAAAAGAAAACAACCCAAAATACTAATTTCATTTCATTCTCTAGAAACCTAAGAAATCTCTCTGAGTTAACAAACTCAGCCACTATAGCACTTTACAATCAATCATATTTCCCCATCTATCACTGTCGATTCAGTCCCTGGCCATTGACTACCCTCTTTCATTACCCAACCAATCTTTGCTCCCAGTACTCCTCTGTCATGCATCAATTTTCCCCTTTCATTACCCACCCTGAGAAATGTCCTTTACTAACATTTTGAAATTGGATTGTTGATTGCTTGGGTGGATTAAAACCATAGGTTTGGACTTCTTCTGCATGTTTACAGAAAGAGGCTCTATAAAAACAGACAAGTATCTAGGTGCATCTTTAAGGTCTAACTGGTCATTTTGTGGTTCACTGCAGGAAGAATTAATTCAGTGTCAGGTTTGACATGGAAATCGCCATAACAATGTTATATCATGCAATAACGAGCATCTATGGAGCAGACCATAAGTGAAAAGGTGAACCATCCTATGCTTAACACTACAAAAATTGGGAAAAAAACATTTGGCTGGGAAGTTCATCTACATTATCAACAAAGATATAGGTAAAGATGTAGGTACCATATATGACTCAGTGCACCTACTCCTTATCATAGTGGATAAGGTAGTTCATAGAAATGACAAAACCCAAAACAAAAAAAGGATGTGTATTCCTAGATTAAAATGTAAAACCAAGTATAAACACACATCATGTGATGCATTTCGCCTTGATCACAATCCTTATCTAAATTATTCTATTTTAAATCAATCATGCTAGTTTCTGTCATTTATCACACTGCCATCTTTTTAAACATAGCTACTACATTGCATTGTTAGTCATGAACCTTTTCTCATGAGCCCCTCTGTTATCACTGCTGCTCTCCGATTCTTCAACTGTGTGCTTACCCAGACTTGTTACCATTCACCAGCCAGCTTGTACTTCTCCCCTTACCCCCACTTCCTCTTTTGGCTTCTGCCCCCTTCCTTTCCAGTCTTCATGAAGGGTCTCAGCCTAAAATGTTGATGTTTTTTCCCTTCCATCGATGCTGCCTGACCTGCTGAGTTCCTCCAGTACATTATGTTCTTATCAACACATTTTCCTTTCTAATTTACATTGCCTTGAAAAAGTATGCATCCCTCAACCCTTTGTTCACATAAATGAGTATTACAACCAGGGATTTTGATTAATTTAACTGAGAATTTTTATTTGTAAGTCACATGCCCTTTTTTTTCACAGTAGAGCCCAAAAACATGGAAAATTGTTAAGCATGAAAGATCAAAAATTCAAAAACTAAGAAGTCTGAAGTTCAAAAGTATTCACCCCCTCTGCTCAGTACTTAGTTGAACCACCTGTCACAGCTATTACAGCCAGTAGTCTTTTTGGATAAACACACACAAAATGCTGGAGGAATTCAGCAGGCCAGACAGTATCTATGAAATTAAGTAGTCAAAGTTTCAGGCCGAAACTCTTCTCCAAGACTGTTTTGAATAAGTCTCTATTAGCTTAGGATTGTTTTGGATAAGTCTCTATTAGCTTTGCACAATGGGATGGAGGAAGATTTTCCCATTCCTCCTTGCAAAACTGCTCAAACTGTGCCAGGTTAGTTGGGGAGTAGCAGTGGACAGCAGTCTTAAGGTGTTGCCAGAGATGTTCAATCGGGTTAAGGTCAGGACTCTGACTGGGCCACACGAGGACATCAATTTTCTTCATTTGAATCCACTCCATGGTTTGATCTGCTGAAAGACAAACTTCCTCCCCAGTTTAAGCTTTCTGGCAGAGGCAAGCAGGTTTTTATTCAGGATCTCTCTGCATTTGGTACATTTATCCTCCCAACGATCTTGACTGGACTTCCAGCCCCTGCTGCTGAAAAGCATCCCCATAGCATAATACTACCTCCACCATACTTTACAGTAGGGATGGTGCTACCTGGCTGATGTGCAGTAGTAGATTTACACCATACATGCCACTAACAAACAGCAAAACCTTGCCCATAAAGACTCTGCAAAGTGTCATTTAGAAGATACCATAAAGATATGGAAGAAGATCTTGTAGTCGGATAAGACTGAAGTGGAACATTTTAACCTCAATACTAAGCGGTATTTGTGGGAGTGAATCTAATGCTGCACATAAACAAAGTAATACCATCCCTACTGTAAAGTATGGTGGAGGTAGCATCATGCTTTGGGGATGCTTTTCAGCAGCAGGCACTGGAAATCTGGTCAGGGTTGATGGGAATGCTGCTAAATTCAGAGAGATCGTGAATAAAAACCTGCCAGCTTTTGCAAGAAAGCTGAAACTGAGGAGGAAATTCATCTTTCAGCAGGGTAGTGATCAAAGCATGCCGCCAGAGCAACCATGGAGTAGCTTCAAATGAAAAAAATTGATGTCCTTGAGTGGCCCAGTCAGAGCCCTCTCCTTAACCCCACTGAACATCTCTGGCACGACCTCGTTTGCTGTCCACTGCAGCTCCCCAACTAACCTGGCACAGTTTGAGCAACTTCGCAAGGGGGAATGGGCAAATCTTGCTCCATCACATTGTGCAAAACTAATAGATTTATCCAAAAAGACCTCCAGCTGTGATTCAACTTAAGTACTAAGCAAATGGGGATGAATACTTTTCAACTGCTGACATTTCCGATTTTAAAGTTTTAGTTTTTCATGCTTTACAATTTACCCTGCTTTTTGGGCTTACTGTGAAAAAAAAGGAGCATGTGATTCACAAATAAAAATTCTCAGTTAAATTGATCAAAATCCCTGATTGTAATGCTTATTTATGTGAACAAGGCATTGGGGGCTGAATACCTTTTTAAAACACTGTATATTTTCTATTTATGGAACATTTGCCCTTTGATCTCCTGACCAAACCAAATACCTCCCCATCCTTTAATCTGTATTCCATTTTCTATCTCCCTGTAATGATTAACACCCGCACCTCACCACCACCACTCTAAAATCCATCCCCTGACTTTGCACCTCTCCCTTTTATGTACTCTATTGTGGTGCATTGGGCCTTTTGTGCTGCATTTCTTGGCAGTAGGCCTTCAAAAACAAAATGCTCATTATTCACTCATGTCCAACATGCCTGAATAATTTTCAGGTACAGGTTTTGAATGGTTTTGTATTTATCATTTGCTCAATGCTCTTGATCAACTGCTGCTTTAAAAATTACAAATCATGTAATTAGCATTGTGAGTGCTCTTGGAGGCTGGGAAAATGGAAGTGAAATTTCTTAAGTCGGTTAAAAGGCAGGTAAATGTTCTTTTGTATCTTTTCTTTCCATGAAGGAGTCATAGAGTCATGCTGCAGGGAAATAGGGCGTACCACCTATCTTATCCATGGTTTCTAATGAATAAATGCTTCTCAGGCTTTTCGCTGGGTAGAGGTATCGATTTTAATTGACATTTCGATGACAAACTCAGCCATCTTCAACAGGGATGACGCCTGGGTTTGTTAAGTCCAGTGGTATTTATACCCACGGCATCCAACCCTCCTGATTGGTTAGTCCTCATCCAATCAGGTTTCTGCTGTCCCACCTTGTTTACAATCAAATTCCAGTTCTTACATAGAGTGAGACCTTCACCTTTGTTAAAATTCTTTTCCTCTAGCTTTATTTCAATGGCTTCCTTCACCAGGCGGTCCCAAAAACCATTAGCTGTAGTTTTGTGTCGTCAAAGTCAATCCTACGGCCATTGCAAAAGCTTTCTAGTTTTTGATTCCCTTTCCCTGGGAAAATAACTGTGCATTCACCCTTCATGGCTTTATTCACCCTCCACCCCATCTCCTGAACCTGCCCAACTTCTTCCTATAACTCAGACCCTTGAATCTTGAAAACATTCTTGTAAGTCTTCTTTGCACTCTTTGCACAGATCAAAGCATAGCTGTTTCTTAAATAGAAAATATAAATTAAAGAAAATGTTTACAGAAAAGGCTTAAGACTAATAATAGAATGGGGTAGCTGCATTCAAAAGGATAAAGGTGGCAACATGATAAGTGACAGAAGGATGAATTGTATGAATTAACGTTCCTCATCTATGCATCAGTTAAATTCTATGAACACAATTTCTTTTACATACGTAAGCAATCCCTTTTGGGGCAGAAATTGATTCTGCTTGTTAGATCACCTATTTCCCCATGCTGCAAGTCAAATGCACCTATATTCCCACGGAGTCTCTCCCCTGTTACTAGCCGAGCTTGAGTCTGAGACTGCATGCACATCAACACTGATCCAGCAGCATGTCATAAATTGAACAGATGTATGTATTGTATATTTACTCTACATATGCATACATATGTTTTGTTTGTGACATGCTACTTGTACACATGTCACAAATAAAACATATGCATGTGTATGTTAGGATGAACTGGTGACTTACTTTGAAACTGGAACTAGCTTGCTTTCAACCTTTGTTTCCCACTTTGTCAATTGAGAGAGGATCTGAGAGCCCCTGTATCTGCTTCAGGGTCAACACTTTAACTTCACCATGCAGGCACAGATGAGCTTTCTGTTTTCTATTTTGGGCTTGAAAGAGGTGGTGTGCAGAGAACATAAACGGAAGCCAGAATAAACTGAAAGTGTGCGTGTGTGCTTCTTCGCACGTGCGAAATGAGCAGGAAAGGGAAAGGAAAGCAAATGAATCAGACGAGGGATAGAATATTCTCCTGGAGTAGTGCAGAAACAGCAGGAGGACATCTCCCTCAAATCTAGCTTTCTGCAACCACCACTTCCCCAAAGGTACCTGGCTATTAACTAAAGTAATTACAAAAATTAAACCCCAGCCACAATAAGGCCTGTCTAAGGCCTCCTTGACCATAAGGCATCTCCTGCTTTTCTTGGACATGGATCATAATCAAAAGAGCATAAAACCACTGGACATAGGTGCAGAATTAAGCCATTTGACCTATCAAGTCTGGTCTGCCATTCAATCATGACTAATCCTTTTATCCCCTCCTCAGCCCCACTCCCCAGCCTAATCCCCATGGCTTTTGATTGCTGTGTCCAATCAAGAATCTTTTAAGCTCTGCCTTAAATACACCCAACAACCTGGCCTCCACAGCTGTCTGTGGTATCAATTTCCACAAATTCACCATTCTCTGGTGAAAGAAATTTCTCCCCGTCTCTGTTTTAAATGGATGCCCTTCTATCCTGAGGCTGTGCCCTCTTGTACTGAACTCCCCCAGCATGGGAAAGGCCTAGGCCTTTCAACATTCGAAAGGTTTCAATGAGATTTCCCCCACCCCATCCTTCTAAGTTCCAGTGAGTACAAACCCAGAGCCATCAAAACGTTCCTCAAATTTCATTCCCGGAATTATCCTTGTGAACCTCCTCTGAAGCCTCTCCAATGCCAGCACATCTTTTCTTAGATGAGGAGCCCAAAACTGTTCACAATACTCTCACTGGTGAGGCCTCACCAGAGCCTTATAAAGCCTCAGCATCACATCCCTGCTCTTGTTTTCTTGACCTCTTGAAATGAATGTTGACATGGCATTTGCCTTCCTCACCACCGACTCAATCTGCAAGTTAACCTTTAGGGTGTTTTGCACAAGGACTCACTTCCAAGTCCCTTTGCATCTCAGACTGGTCTCACTGAAGTCTGGGCCCATTCATGACTTCTAATATATTTTTTTATTAAGTGCAATCGTGAATAATAGCCTGATCAGAAATGCTGTTCAAGTCAGCTAGTTCTCAAAGAGAACTCTGATAGGCCAGTCAGATGGTTCACTGCTGCTCTGTGGTAGAACACTGGAAGGCTGTTCCAAATTCTGACAGCACAGTGAAGGAAGCTTCTATCCAGTGTTACGTACCCCGTAACTGGGTCACTTATCAGCAAAGATAGAGAGGTCCGTTGAAGTCTGATGGTACTATTTTTAACAGTATTTATTGACAAAAATACACTAAATAATATCAATGCAAACATACAGATAATATACTTCGTCAATACTAAATCTAAAAGCGCGGGTATAATAATAATCAATAAGAAATAGCTCTATCGTTGTCTAGGGGATAATGTATTGTCCAATGGAAATATAAAAGTCACTGTAGTTCATTCAAGCTGCAGCTTTTTGGTTGGAGAGAAAGACGGGTTAAAACTTGCCCATTCCTTTTATGATGTCAATCCTTCGAGAGTCGTTGGGAGTTGATTTCCCCGTTGTTAGCTAAAAACCATTCTGCCGTGGTAAAGGGCCCACCGATTCCGGGGCAAATGGAAAAGGACGCACGTGGCCTTTCCACCAGTTTTTGCTATTACGGGATCGCTAGCGTTTCTTCTGGTGCGTCTGAGCGGCTATTCCTCAGACCCTCTTTTATCCTGACTCACAGGGTCTCAGATGTCAATCAGGGTGGGATGATGCAATCCCTCCACCAACCCCCCCCCCCCCACCCTCGGTTCATTGCCTGGGGCTTCGAGGCATCGTACAGGATTCAATACACAATTCCGTCTCCAAGAGACAATAGCCGTTATCAATGGTTCCGCCTTTCAGAGGCCAGGACACATTCCAAACTCTTTGTGGATTCTGCATGTCTTTCTCTCATTTCCTGGGTCTCCTGACTCGAATCAATAGCGATCCTATGATTCTCAAAAAGGAGGGGGCCACGGGCGTAACACCCCCTTTCTTCAACGCGTTTTTACCATTGGTAAAAACGGAGTAATACAGAGTCTTGCAGGATTTTAGAATCTAACACAATACAAAAGCTTTTCTTTTCACTACAGAGTAATACAGTTATACATTCAATTCAGCATCTAGATAAACAGTCCGCGAGCACATTATCACTTCCTTTAATATCTTAACATCTTGTACCTTACTAAAGTCTTGTAGCATCAGACTTCAATTTAATAACCACCTATTTTTATTTCTTTCCTTCAGCAAACAAAACTAAAGAGTTGTGATCTTAGCTTACGTGTATACTACAAAAGTTCATGCAAATACTAATCTTTATGTTGCTTTCAAACTTAACAGGCAGGCTTCCATGGGGTTGTCTTTATTATTCACAGGCTTTGTCGAAATCCCGTAAAACCGGCTTTTGCTATTTAAAAATGACGTCCCCATTAACCCTCGCCTCTTTTCCGGTTACTTCCCATGTGGGGAGCTTGGGTACCCTGGCAAAATAAGCTTTCGCCCGCTTCTTCCATAGGAGTTATTTTATCAACACTGTGTCCCAAACTTAGACCATCTTCTGAATTTCCACCCCATTCTTTAATTTTATGCAATTTGCTAATTTTCTCTTCAGGACCCTTCAGGCTATTAGTTTTCAGTTCAAACTCTTTGTTCAAACAGCATTTCAAATTCTGCCTTTTCACACCACACTCTGGAATAACAATAGCGGGGGGGGGGGGGGCCCGTCACCGTCCAACTCAACCTGTAAGTGATCCGCAGGCTTTGTGGTACCACACCATTGTCTCTGTAGCCTGGTTGCTGCCTTTGATATCAGTCCAGTCTTTAAATTTTCTTCATTCGATTTGGGAACTACATATTTCCCTTTTCTTTCAATAATAATATTCATCTCCCCACTTTTGATCTCCACATTAACTTTTAACACACCTTCAAGCACAAACACCTGGGAACTCTCTCTTCCCACTATTACCAAGGTTAACCCTTTCTTCACTGAATCAAGTCTATCTGACCCACAAGGACTGCCTTCCTTTTCAACTGAATCAAATACCTCATACTTTTTCTGAGCTCCATTACTAGGTTCAGTACCACGTGCATCCACATCTTGGACACACTCAAACAGGACATTTGCCTCTTCCAGGCTTTCAATACCCGTACCCGGTCCAAATTCTAAATTCCCCTGATTCTCCCAGCTACTCTCTGGGCAACTCCCTTCCAGAGTAAACTCAACCCCGTGGGCTGAAACAACCTCATCTGCCAACCCAGCAGACTTCTTCAAGGTAAGGGCACCCTTTTCATCTAGGACTGCCCTCATTTCATTATCGGGAACACCTTCAGAATTTTCAACTTCTTCAAACAGTTCTGCCAAACCAGACAGATCATCTATGTCCAACTCTGGACCTTTTAACAGCTCTATCTGTTTCTCATCTTTATCTCCTGCCTCTAGAACTTTTCTCCTCACTAAGGGCAGGTCTACCTCCTCTCCCTTACTCTCTTTCACTTCACTCCTCTTCGTTTTACCACCCTCTAAACCCTCATGGTACAGGGTCGGTAAAAATGTCTCAGCCAAATCGATACCGGCCTGATTTAAACTGCTCTCTGTCTCAGCGGCCTTTCTTGACATGCTGCGAGTGACCGCGCATGCGGGATAGATCTTGGAATCTAGGGGTGGAGCCTCAACACTCACAGGCCGGTTTGTCAGCGTCATTGCTGACCAAACCTTACCACCGGCTAAATCATTACCCAGAAGGACGTCCGCGTCAGTTCTCGGGAATTCTGATCGCACCCCCATTTCAACTGGTCCAGAGACTAGCTCACAATTCATAATGACCCTATGCAAGGGCACCATTTCTGTCCCTTTGCCTATTCCTTTCACAGCTACCATTCCCGTCTTGCGACCAAAATCTAGTACCTTACTGCTGGTCAATGATAGTTCAGCCCCCGTGTCTCTCCAGATCCGTACTGGAACTGGGGTGTCTCCCTCCCTCACAGACACGGTTCCGTTTGACATACAAGTCTCAGACCCTTCTCGTACTCTGTCTACCCGGGGCTCTCTTGTCGATTTACTGATTACCACGGCACATCCGATAGGGACTGCTGCTTTCCCTTTTCCTGTCTCTTTCCTTGGAGCAAAGCACCTAGATGCAATATGCTCCCCCTTTCCACAATTAAAACAGGTCAAGCCCGGAAATCTCTGGCCGTCTTGCCTTTCCCCCTCAATCTTACCACTAGCTCCCGGCGGGACCTCTGCCTCAGCCGGCGGACTTTCTCGATCGTTCCCATGGTCTCTCAGGGAACTTTTATTCGAGGAAAACTTTGTCTTGTGTGTTAGGGCATATTCATCTGCGAACCTAGCAAATTCTGAGATGGACTTATTCGGCTTCTCATTCAAATACATCTGGATATCCTCCGAAACACAACCTTTAAATTCCTCAATCAGAATTAACTCCCTGAGACGCCAATAATCCTCTTCCACTATCTCTGCTGTGCACCGACGGTCCAAGAGCACACCCTTCTCATAGGCAAACTCGGTATACGTCTGATTCCACCCTTTTTTTAAATTTCTGAACTTTTGTCTATACGCTTCAAGTACTAACTCATAACTCCGGAGAATGGCCACCTTTACTTTGTCATAACTCTCCTCCTCTTCCTCCTCCATGGACAACGCCGTATATGCCTGCTGTGCCTTCCCTTTTAACACACTTTGTAACAACGCCACCCACTGATCTCTGGACCACTTCTGATTCACTGCCACCTTTTCAAAAAGCAAGAAATAACTATCAACATCCGTCTCCTCAAACGGAGGTACTAACCTCAACTCCCGACTAACATTAAACCGCTCTTCTCGGTCTGACCCCTGAACTCGTTGCTCTTGCCTTAACTTCTCCATCTCCAAGTCATGTTTCCTCTGTTTCTCTGCCTCCCTCTCCTTCTCGGCCCTTTCCTTCTCTTTTTCAGCTCTTTCTTTCTCCTTCTCAGTTGCTTCCAGCTGTTTTAACTGAATTTCGTGCTCTCTTTGTTTCTCAGCTCTTTCCTGCTCCCGTTTCACCTCTAACTCCTTTAGTTGGAGCGCATGCTCCCTTTCTCTCTCGGCCCTTTCTTTCTCCTTCTCAGTTCTTTCCCTCTCTTTCTCTCTCTCTCTCTCTCGGCTCTTTCTTTCTCCTTCTCAGCTGCTTCCAGCTGCTTTAACTTAATTGCATGTTCCAACCTTAATTTCTCCAACTCTAACTGAGCCGTCCCACTAGCTGGTACCTTTTCAGGGATATTTTCCAATACCTCAGCTGCAAACACATTCTTCCCAATATAATACTGAGTTATTGCCCTTCGCACCTCCCGCTTTTTCATTGACAACCTCACCTCTGCGAGGTTTAACCCCTTCGCCAAATTTATCAAGTCTGATTTGATGGCCACCTCTAGCGCATCCAGAGTCGGGTTTTCTATAAATTCACCCACGTCCATCTTTGAAGGTTTCCCGTCTGGCTACCCGTGTAGCCAGATCCAAGTTTGGACTTACAAGCCCGATTCACTGGCCTCCCAATTTGGTGTCAAATCCCAGACGAGCCCCCAATTGTTACGTACCCCGTAACTGGGTCACTTACCAGCAAAGATAGAGAGGTCCGTTGAAGTCTGATGATACTATTTTTAACAGTATTTATTGATAAAAATACACAAAATAATATCAATGCAAACAAACAGATAATATATTTCGTTAATACTAAATCTAAAAGCGCGGGTATAATAATAATCAATAAGAAATAGCTCTATCGTTGTCTAGGGGATAATGTATTGTCCAATGGAAATATAAAAGTCACTGCAGTTCATTCAAGCTGCAGCTTTTTGGTTGGAGAGAAAGACGGGTTAAAACTTGCCCATTCCTTTTATGATGTCAATCCTTTGAGAGTCGTTGGGAGTTGATTTCCCCGTTGTTAGCTAAAAACCGTTCTGCCGTGGTAAAGGGCCCACTGATTCCGGGGCAAATGGAAAAGGACGCACGTGGCCTTTCCACCAGTTTTTGCTATTACGGGATCGCTAGCGTTTCTTCTGGTGCGTCTAAAGGGGCTGTTTCCCAGACCCTCTTTTATCCTGACTCACAGGGTCTCAGATGTCAATCAGGGTGGGATGATGCAATCCCTCCACCAACCCCCCCCCCCCCTCGGTTCATTGCCTGAGGCTTCGAGGCATCGTACAGTATTCAATACACAATTCCATCTCCAAGAGACAATAGCCGTTATCAATGGTTCCGCCTTTCGGAGGCCAGGACACATTCCAAACTCTTTGTGGATTCTACATGTCTTTCTCTCATTTCCTGGGTCTCCTGACTCGAATCAATAGCGATCCTGTGATTCTCAAAAAGGAGGGGGCCACGGGTGTAACACCAGTGTGCAGGTTCTGGCATCAGGCATAGATAAACTTGATCGTGTGGTGCGCCCTCTCTCATTAGAGGAAGGCAGCATGGCGCAAAGGTCTGCAGGACTGTGGCTGGTGTGCATTTTGTAGAGCACAGTAGCTGCAGCAACCTGTCGTCTGTGGTGAAAACTGCTGATAGCTAGCTTCTCACAAGCTGCGGCTTCATCTGCACCTGTAATCCTGAGAGCCTTTCTTTGAATGGAATCAAGCTGGCTGAGGACACTCTGTGAGGCATCCCTACCTTTGATCCCACTAATCAACTCTTAACAGCAGCACCAGCAACAATCAGCTTCCAGTAATGCACTGACATGCCAGACAAGCAAAGTTTCCAAAACCCCAGGTATTTCGCTGGAAGTTAATACCGGCAGATTAGAAAGCATTTGGTCAAATCTGGTCCATGAAGCAATCCCATTCTCCCTACATTCTTCTTTTTAACTCTATTAGCCTCCTATATTACAGACAATTTACAGTAAACATCCAATTAACTACTAAGCTGCACATCTTTGAGAGGTGGAAGGACACCAGGGAACCCACAGCAAACCCAAGCAGTCACAGGAAGAGTACGCAGAGTTAATACAATGCACCATTGATGGGCCCCTACCACTGAGATGTTCTATGGCCTTTTCCTATTCCCCAGGACTTGACAAGGGGTTTCTTTGCCGGGGCCTTAACAGAGATATTTAAATCATCCTTAGTGACAGGAGAGCTACCAGAGGATTAGAGAATAGCCAACGTTGCTCCACTGTTTAAAAATAGCTCTAAGTATAAACCAGGAAATTATAGACCAGTGAGTCTGACATCAGTGTGGGAAAGTTATTGAAGGTATCATAAGGGACCAGATACTTAAGTATTTGGATAGACTTGGACTGATTAAGGATAGTCAGCATGTCTTCATGTGTGGTAGTTTTACAAGGAAGTTATCAGGAAAGTGGATATTGTCTACATGGACTTTAGGTAGGCATTTGACAAGGTCCCACATGGGTGGTTGGTCAAGAAGGTTCAGTTGCTCAGCGTTCAAGATGAGGTAGTAAATTGGATTAGACATTGACTTTGTGGGAGAAATCAGAGAGTGGTAGTAGATGGTTGGCCCTCTAAGTGGAGGCCTGTGTCTAGTGGTGTGAGACAGGGATCAGTGCAGGGTTCATTGTTGTTTGTCATCTGTATCAATGATCTGGATGATAATGTGATTAACTAGTCCAGCAAATTTGTGGATGACACCAAGATTGGGAAGGTAGTGGACAGTGAGAAAGGCTATCATGGCTTGCAGAGGGATCTCCATCAGCTAGAAAATGGGCTGAAAAATGGCAGTTGGGAGTTAATGCAGACAAGTGCGAGGTTTTGCACTTTGGTAGGACCAACAAGAGTAGGCCTTACACAGTGAATGGTAGGGCACTGAAGAGTGCGGTAGAACAAAGGGAACTGAGAATGCAGTGACATAATTCATTGAGATTGGCGTCACAGGTAAATAGGGTCATAAAGAAAACTTTTGGCATCTTAGCCTTCATTAATCAATGTACTGAGTACAGGGATGTTATACTGAATGTTATGTAAGACATTGTGGAGGTCTAATTTGCAGTATTATGTCATCTACTTACAGCAAAGATGTAAATAAGATTGAAAGAGTGCAGAGAAAATTTACAAGGATGTTGCCAGGTCTGGAGGACCTGGGTTATAAGGAAAGATTGAAGAGTTTAGGACTGGATTCTTCAGAACGTAGAAAATTGAGAGATTTGATAGAGGTGTATAAATTATGAGAGGTATAGGTGGGGTAAGTGCAAGCAGGCTTTTTCCACTGAGGTTGGGTAGGACTACAACCGAAGATCATGGGTCAAGGGTAAAAGTTGAAAAGTTTAAGGGGAACATGAGGGGAAATGGCTTCACTCAGAAGGTCACGAGAGTGTGAATGAACTGCCAGCACAAGTGGTGCATGTGAGCTCAATTTCAATGTTTAAGCAAAGTTTGGACAGGTACATGGATAATAAGGGTATGGAGTGGTATGGTCTGGTACAGGTCAATGGGAGTAGGCAGTTTGAATGGTTTCGCATGGATTAAATAGGCCAAAGGGCCGGTTTCTCTGCAGTACTCCTCTATGACTCTATGATCTATTGTTGGTGAACATTAGGGCTTCCTACCCATTAGAAGGAAGACAATGTCATTATATCCTGCCAGCTGTCTGAAAAAGGTCATTACTCTTCACACTAGTATGTTTGGGTCTCTCAGTATTTACTGCTGGTTGTTCTAGTTGACAAGTAGTGTTGCCTTCACAACTGCATGATTAAAGGTATCAAGGAATGCAAACACCGAGGCAACCAGCAACACACCTCAGCTTGATCACTTTTGAAAATGGCCTGCTCATGAGGCCACTTTAATGCTGCTTCAGAACCATCATTCCAAGCACAAACAAGAGAAAATCTGCAGATGCTGGAATTCCGCAACACACACACACACACACACACACACACACACACACACACACACACACACACACACACACACACACACACACACACACACACACACACACACACACACACACACACACACACACACACACACACACACACACACACACCTGGATGAACTCAGAGGGCCAAGCAGCATCTATGGAAGAGAGAATAGTTGACTTTTTGGGCCAAGGGTCTCGGCTCGAAATGTCAACTGTACACTTTTGCATAGGTGCTACCTGGCCTGCTGTGTTCCTCCAGCATTTTGTGTGTGTTACTTACATTCTATGGGGTTTTTTTTGCATTGTTTTAGTTCTGACCACTTCTGTCACTTTCTGACCTTCTGGCTGCATGTGATAGAGATTAATCTCTTGCTTTAAAAAACTAAGGCTCAGCGGCTAAGGAAATGGTGCAAAGAGTGGTATTATAAATTTAGTCGGTTGGTTTTGCTTCGACGTGATTAGTCACTGTTGTTAAGGTTTTTACCAATTTCCTGACAATCCTATGCACAGATGGTTTTTGCCAATGTAGGACAGCAGTTCAACTAAAGATTCCTTTGCAATACCTTTATTTCTGTTCCCAGCAAGACATTAGTTTCCAAGCCCCTTATGAATTAATGAAGCTTATATTAGCAATTAATCCCAATGTCTAGGTATAATTCTTGCCTAAAATACCAGGTTATCAATAGTGGAAGTGACTTCACATGGCATTTTCCGCCACAATATTTAAGTGCAAGTCCTTGCTTCTTCTAATGGATTGGTTTACTTAGAAGCCAAGTTTTCTTTAATAGCATTCTATTCAAAGCTATAACCCAGAATATAAACCAAAGAACATTGCAATAAAGGAATGGGTCAAATAAACTCATCTTGGGTACAGTTATCGATTATCACCAATGTTTCAATGAAGCTCTGCCATCTTCTTCAGGGATGATGTGTGGGCATATCTAGTCCTTCGGCCCACAACATTGTGCTGAACTAATTAACTTAATGATGCCCAATTGAACTAATCCCTTCGTGGATCTAGCTGATCCATATCCCTCCATCCATTGTCAATTCATGTGCCAATCTAAGAGCCTCTTAAATGGCACTATTGCATCTGCCTCTGCCTCCACCACCACCCCCGACAGCACATTCCAGGCACAGCCACTCTCTGTGCAAAACAAACTTGCCCAGCACATCTCCTTTGACCTTTCACCTCTCACCTTAAATACATTCCTTCTCGTATTAGATATTTCAAACCTGGTGGGAGGGGGAGAAGATACCAGTTGTCTACTTTAATAATTCAAGGTTCCACTGTAACCATGGCTACAAGTAGAATAATGGGGTATTATTGTCAGTTCAAATCCCACAATGACAGTGCGAACATTAATTCAGTTAATGAAACACATCTGAAATGAAAATTTGGTCTCATTAATGGAATTGGGATTGCTGTAAAGGTCCAGTTAGTGATCATTAATGTCCTTCTTGAAGGGAAACCTGCTTTGTTTTTCCAGGCTGACATACATGTGACTCCACACCCACAGGCACATTCTTGAATCCTGAATGTCCACAGAAATCACCAAGCAAGAAGCTCAATTTGATCAAAACCCCTACACCAAAAAACATATTAACAATAAAATTATATCAATCAGGTCATTGAATTTCAACACAGGCATAATGTCATTCCAAGTTGTTTACTATCCTTACTTGAAAATGTATCATGCTTCTTTCTGGCTTGAATTCCAGAATACCTTCTTTAACAACACAATAATAATATCTTTATCTTACAGCCTGTGGTCATTCATAAAGACTGCACACCACCACTTTCTCAAGGTTTATTAGAAATTGACAATGGACAAAAGGCCTTTTTCTGAAAGCATCTATTATGCACGAATGAATAAATACAATTTTTTTTTCTTTTTACTTTATTATTACGTTTGACTGACTTAAGCACCAGGCCAGATTGGAAAGATCGGGGACAGGCTGAGTTGAGGTGGCAGAATTCGGACCTGAGGGCGTATCCAAGCGGCAGACCCTGGATCCGAAAGTGAGGTATGAGCCGATTTAAGTGCCAGGCTAGATGGAAAATATCAGGTTGTCTGGGCCAGAGTCGAGGAATGGGCCAGTGTTCAGCTCACTGCTCATCTCTGCACTGAACTGAAGCTATATCCTACAACTAACAGGCTTCTGGAACAGATGCAGTGATGTGAACTCCATTTCGTGAGCTTTAATTCTGAATGTTATTTCCTTACTTTTTATTGTTTGCATGATGTGTTTTCTTCTTTTGCACATTTTGCTTGAATTGGATGTTTGACAGATATTTTTAAAGGGTTCTATTGGGTTTCTTTGTTTTGTGCCTACCTGTCAGGAGACACATCTGAAGACTGTATATAGTATACATTGATAATAATTGTACTTAAACTTTTACTATTTAGTATTGTTATTTTACAGGAACTTCATGATCACATACATGTGAGAAACTTCATTCTCCACTGCAATTTTTGATTATAGTTCTTTGTCTTGGGTCTCTTTTTAAATTTATTTAGAAATACAGCATACTAACATCCCTTTCCAGCCCAACAAGCTTATGCTATCCAATTACACCTACTGTATTAATCAGAATCAGAATCAGGTTTAATATCACCGGCATATGTCATGAAATACAGTCAGCCCTCCTTATCCGAGAGGGATTGGTTCTGGGACCTCCCGTGGATACCAAAAAATGCAGATGCTCAAGACCCTTATATAAAATGACATAGTATTTGCATATAACCTATGCACATCCTCCAGTTTACTTTAAATCATCTCTAGATTACTTATAATACCTAATACAATGTAAATGCTATGTAAATAGTTGTTATGCTGTAATGTTTAGGGAATATTGACAAGAAAAAAAACCGTACATGTTCCTCTCGCTCAAAACACAAGCAGTGAACGAACGAGACGCGAGGCAAACAATGATCAAACAACAAGTAAAACTTGTAATACCTGTACAGTAGTTGTTACACTGTCTTGTTTAGGGAATAAGGATGCTTTGGAGGAGGCTCAATAATCCTAAAGTCAGGAACTGTGGAGGTTGTGGGCTAAGGATCTTCAAGCGTTGAACATTGAGACTTCAGAATTGCAGCTCCTCTGGGAACGCTGCTGCGGCCTCGGCATTAGCCAATGCTGATTCTCCCGTGTGAGGCTGTAACGCTTTACATCGCCAGCCAGCCATCCCTGACTAGCCTTAAACTCTTTTCCCTCGCTCTCATCAACCCCGTCATAGTAGTGCTCATAGAGACTAAGTGCTTTTTCACATATAATTTGGCTATCGACAGGGATATTCTTCTGTGACGTGTCCACTAACCACACACTTAATGCTTTCTCAGTCTTTGCAAGCACTTTATCACGAACCAGAGAGACCATTTTTGCCATTGTAGGGGCAGCACTAACACTTACATGAATTTCAGCTTCTTTCTGCTTTTTTGTGCAAATGCCTGATTCGTTCTTACCGACCTTACGGCGCACTTCGAAATGCAACATGCCATTTTTCTAAAGATCTAATATTTCTACTTTCTCGGCAAGAGATAGCACTTTACGCTCCCTCTTAGCTCTTGAGGAATTGCTTTGACCACCTAATTGCTTCTTAGGATCCATTTTTTCACAGGAACGAAGTAGCAAACGAACGAGACGCAAGGCGAACAATGCTCGAACAACGAGTGTTGGAAGAGCACTTCTGGGTTTTCTCGATCCGCAGTTGGTTGAATTTGTGCATGTGGAACTCGTGGATAAGGAAGAACGACTGTATGTTGTTTTCCAGCAGCAATACATTGCAATACAGAATAATAAATTACAGTAAGATTATATATATATACAAAATGAAATAGGTAATGCAGAAAGAGGGGAAAAATGTACATATAGTTGCAATGAGAAGAGGGCATGTCCTGGGTGATGGGGGGTCTTTCACGATGGATGCCACCTTCTTGAGGGATCACCTTTGGAAGATGTCCTCAGCGCTGGAGAGGCTAGTGCCCACTAATCTGGCTGAACTTGCAACTTTCTGCCACTTTTTCTGATCCTGTGCAGCAGCCCCTCCATACCAGACAGTGTGGCAATCAGTGAGAATGCTCTTCATGGTACATCTGTAGAAATTTGCAAGTGTCTTTGGTTACATACCAAGTCTCCTGAAACTCCTACTGAAGTATAGCCAATGTCGTGCCTTCTTTGTAACTACATCACTATGATAGGTCTTCAGAGATGTTGATACCCAGGAACGTGAAGCTGCTTACCACTTCCGCTGCTGATCCCTCAATGGGGACTGGTGTGTGCTTCCTCAACTTTCTCTTCCTGAGGTGAAATGAGGGAGGCAGTAGTGTCAACATTTATTACTCAGCATTCAAAATTCATTCTATTGAATCAGAGCATTATATATCAGAGACACAATCCCGTCCACAATCCTTGGTCTTACTGATGTTGAGCGCAAGGTTGTTGTTTTGACACTACTCAACCAGCTGATCTATCTCACACCTGTACACCTTCTCATCACCATCTGAAATGCTGCCAATAGTACTTGTGTCATTGGTAAATTTATAGATGGCATTTGTGCTCTGCCTAGCCACACAGTTGTGGGTGTAGAGAGAGTGGAGCAGAAGGCTAAACACTGGTTCTTGAGGTGCGCCAGTATTGAGGAGGAGATGTTATTTCTGACCTGCACTAACTATGGTCTCCCGATGAGGAAGTCAAAGATCCCATTGCGGAGGAAGGTACAATGGTCCAGGTTTTGGAGCTCATTGATCAGTATTAAGGGTATGATGGTGTTGAACGCCGAGCTGTTATCAATAAACAGCAGCCTGCTGTAGGTACATCTACTGTCCAGGAGATCTAAGGTCCAGTGGAAAGTCAGTGAGACTGTGTCCACCAGGACCTGTTGTAGAGATAAGCAATTGCAGCAACTCCAGGTCCTTGCTTAGGCAGGAGTTAATTCTGACCATGACCAACCTCTCAAAGCATATCATCACAGTAGATGTGAACACAACTGGGCAAGTCATTGAGGCAGCTCACCCTGCTCTTATTGGGCACTGGTATGATTGTCGCCCTTTTGAAGCAGATGGGAACCCCCAACTGCAACAGTGAGAGATTAAAGATCTCTTTATTGACCAATTAACATACTAACTCTTTTGAATGTAGGAGAAAACCAGAGCACCTGGAGGAAACCCACATGGTCACAGGAAGAACATATGAACAGTTTACAGACAACAATGGAACTAAACTCAGATTGCTGCCACTCTAATAGCCTACACTACTGTACCTCCCACAGAGTCTCAAAGCACTCTTTTCTATGGCTTATCAAAAATAAATTCATTTATTTTAGTTTATCATCTGACATTCTTTCCCTACTATTTTGTCTATTAAAATTCATGATTAATCTTAGCCAAGGTAACACAGATACTGGTAGAAATAATATGTAAACAATTATCAGTAGCTGATTACTGTTGGATTACTAGTGTTTCCAACTCTCAACAGCAACATATTTTATAAATAAGATTTGTTTAAAGTATTAAAACACTCTAAGTGCTTCACAGGATTGTTAACTGTTGCAATTAACAATAAGGCAAAGAAGCACATTTTCATTCAGTTAATCCAATCTTTGGGTAATGAGATTGGTTTAAATGAGTAGTTTAAAGTAGAGTGAAGCATGAAGGTGGAGAGATCTTAGAAGAGAATTCCAGACCTCAGTGCCTGGACAACTGAAGGCAGAGTCAAGAATGTCAAAAATGCTAGAGCAAAGAAGTCAGACATTCACAAGAGGCCAGAATTGAAGAAAGACAAAATTCCCAGAGAGTCGTAGGGCTGAAGTGTAGGGCAGGTTCATGAAGGCATTTAAACTCAAGGATGAGAATTACATATTAATGTATCATTGAACAGTAGCTGGTCTTAAATTCCATCCTGGGACTTTAACACTAAACACTTTGTATAGCTGTCCCTGTCTCTGATATATAATGCACTGATTCAATAGAATGAATTTTGAATGCTGAGTAATAAATGTTGACACTACTGCCTCCCTCATTTCAGCTGTACCCACCAGGGATGAATTTCATGCAGGATTCTGAATACTTGAGTGACGATCGAACAAGCCCGTGTACGAGTTAGAATACAGTACAGGCGAAAGGATTTTGGATGATAAAGGGCATGGTAGCATAGCAGTTAGCACTTCACTTTACAGAGCCAGCCAGAGATCAATGATCTGAGTTCAGTTCCCACTGGTGCCTCTAAGGAACTTGTACAATCTCCCTTTGACCACATGGGTTTCCTCTGGGTGCTCTGGTTTCCTCCCACATGATTAAGCTTAGTGAGCTGCGGGCATGTTATGTTGGCACTGGTAGCGTGGCAACACTTGTGGAGTGCCCAGCATATTTCTTGCTTATTTGCTTTGACACAAAAGACACATTTCACTGTATGTTTTGATGTACATGTGACAAATAAAGCTAATCTATTTAGTGGTAACTATTCTATTGGAATCTGTGTACCCAGTACAAATTGAAGCTTGTACTCAATTCTAGACCAACCACAGTTTCTGTTTCAATGTTTTGTTTCCTGAAATAATAGTATCGAGGCAAGTTCCTCTTTCACTCTGATGGTGTTGCCAGCAATCTTCTCTGTAAACTTGACGGTAAGAGCTGTGCTCGTTATCTATTAACTAGCAAATAAAAAACAAACATAATTATTATGTACAGTTCTGGTCACCAAATTATAGGAAAGATGTCAACAAAATAGAGAGAGTACAGAGGAGATTTACTAGAATGTTACCTGGGTTTCAGCACCTAAGTTACAAAGAAAGATTGAACAAGTTAGGTCTTTATTCTTTGGAGCATAGAAGGTTGAGGGGGGACTTGATAGAGGTATCTAAAATTATGAGGGGGATAGATAGAGTTGACGTGGATAGGCTTTTTCCATTGAGAGTAGGGGAGATTCAAACAAGAAGAAATGTGTTGAGAGTTAGGGGGCAAAAGTTTAGGGGTAACATGAGGGGGAATTTCTTTACTCAGAGTGGTAGCTGTGTGGAATGATCTTCCAGTAGAGGTGGTAGAGGCAGGTTTGATATTGTCATTTAAAGTAAAATTGGATAGGTATACGGACAGGAAAGGAATGGGGGGTAATGGGCTGAGTGCAGGTCAGTGGGACTAAGTGTAGTAAGCGTTCAGCATGGACTAGAAGGGCCGAGATGGCCTGTTTCCGTGCTGTAATTGTTATATGGTTATATGGTTATAATATATAAAATCAGAATTTAAAAATATTTCACAACTCAATGCCATAAAAGTAATTTCCAACTGACTTAAAAAATCAAAAGCTATAGCTGCTATAAATTTGAAAATGCCGGAAGAGCTCTTAAAATCATCAGATGAAGTCTTCTTCTAGAAAAGAAAATTCTGTTCTCCTTTAGACAGATGCTGACTGACTTGCTGAGCATTGCCAGCCTTGTCTGTTTTTCATTCTCAACCACATTTTCATTAAAATGCAATAAAGACAGAAAATTCAGCAAAAATACTCAGCAGTTGAGTTAGCATCTGTGGAAAGATATTTTCTTCTCCAATTGTGAAACGCAAACTCTGTTTCCATTTAAAGATGCAGCTTGATCTGCTTGAAAATGTTTCCAGGATTTTATGTTTTTATTTGAGATTTCCAGTTATTGCAGTTTTTTGACATGCCAGGTTACTTAAAATGGAGATATTTCAAAATTTAGATTCTGTAGGAAAGTTTCCATTGTGAACTAGTCCTAGCAAAGTGCAAAAGAACGTTTCTCTTTGTCACCATCTGTCAAAATACTGTGAGAACATGTAATGTAAATTGTTACCTTTATCACCCACTAATGCCTCACTTTATTTCCCATTTATATTGTAGTTTATTCTCACAGAAAATGTTTCAGTGGTATACCAAGTGCTGAAGAATTCCATGTGGTGTATGCACACATTCAACCGTAGTCTGCAGTGACCTGGATAACTAACCACATACAGGTGTTACTGTCAGATGATTTGCTTATATCAGGCTGATACTGTTCTGCTGGCTAGTGTATTTGCCTGCAGAACATCAATGAGGATTCTTCAAAAGAAATTCATTGCCTATGGTGTGCTTTGAGATATCCTGAGGAAATGAACTGTAAAATGCCAAACTCCTTCTAAAGAATTATAATATTTATATTTCAAAATATTCTGATGCCTGCTGTCAATCATTCCTTCTGACTAGGGTGCTTTGAAACATTTTAAATCAGTGAAAAATATTTGCTTGAAAAGTTATTGCAAATAAATTGAGAGCTGATCTATTCTCAGAGCTGCTGAAACCTGATAAAACACTGTTTCACCTTGTTAGGAACACTATGACTTGCAAATAATAGTCAACTTTTTGAGTAATCCTTTGGACAATGCTCATGTTCTACAACAATTTTAATATGAGAGCATGGAACATAGAACAGTATAGTGCAGGGACAGGCATTTACCCCACAATATCTGCACCAACTTCAGTTCTAACCTAAATTAATCCCATCTGCCTGCACAAGGTCCTTATCCCTGTGTTCCCTGCCTATTCACGTGTTTGTCTAAATGCTTCTTAAACATTGCTGTTGTTTCTGCTTCGCCACTTCCCTTCCCTCACCTTAAAGCTATGCACGCTAGTGCTCCCAATTTCTCATTATAGCTAACACTGTCCAATCCAGGTGTAATCTTCTGCACTCTCTCCAAAGCCTCCACTTACTGCCCATAATAAAGCAACCAGAATTGGACACAAATGTGGTCAAATTGAAGTTTTTTACACCCTCCTTGTGTTGCCTATTTCAGAGAGCTGTGAACTTGCACCCCCAAGATCTCTCTGTATATCAGCGCTCCTAAGAGTTGTGCCACTTAATGCACATTTTACTCTTGGATTTGACATCTGAAAGGTGCAGTTTTACGCTTGTCTGAATTAAAATCCATCTGCATTTCTCCACCCAAATTTCCAACGGATCTATGTAATAATATCTTCAACAAACTTCCTCTTTATCCATCAATTCAATGTTGTCTGTAGATTTACTGATCAGCTCACCTACATTTTCATTTAAATCATTTGCATATATCACAAGCAACAAAGATCCCAGCAGTGATCCGTGAAAAATAACCTCTGATTAGTCAGAATAACAGCATTCCACTGCTATCCTCTATCTTCTCAAGTTTCCCCATTGATCACATGCAACTTAATCTTCTGGATCAGCCAATCATGAAACTTTTCTAACATCCATGTCAGCAACACTCACGGCCCTACCCTTATCAATCATCTTTATTACCTCCCCAAAAAAATCAATTAACTTTGTGAAATATGACCTCTCCCAATGAGCTAAGCTGCCTCACTCTAATGTCCAGGCTTTTCCAAATGTGAGTAAATGCTGTCCCTAAAAATCTTTTCAATAATTTTCCTAAAACTTATGTAAGGCTCACCAGCCTATAAATTGCTGAATTGTCCTGATTACCTTCTTAAAAAATGAAAAACACCAGCTATTCTCCAATCTTCTGGAAACTCACCTGTGGCTGAAGAGGATACAAAGATCTCTATCATAACCTCAACATTCTCCTGCCTTGTCTCCCTTGGTATCCTGTGGATGCTGACATTTTGAGGCTTTGCTCCTTGAAGAGTTCTGACCAGCGGCCAATTTGGACATCAGAAGTTTGGAGAGGAGGGGACTTCAATCAGGTCCACTGCCTGAGGATAAAAGGCAGGAGTGAGTCATGGCAGCATAAAAAGCTTTGACCAGCAACCGATTAGTGTTTGTGATTGAGTAGTAAGAGCAAATTAAAGGAACACAGGGGCAAGCACAGAGGCTAACGTCACAGTGGCCATCATCAGAGTGGACATAGTCAGAATGGTGATCCTAAGGCTTTAGAGCCTTCAGCGAAGAGAGGCTTCACTCTGAGAAAGCAAAGGAAAGAAAAGCTCAAGTTTTTTTCTTCACTTCTTTATATCTGTTCAGCTAGGACAGTAGAGATGACGAGGCATGATAGGGTAATGCTCCTCTTGTGGGATGTGGGAAGGCAGGGAGACCGCCAGTATCCGTCACCACTACAACTGCGAGAAGTGCATCCAGCCATGGCTTCTCATAACACAAACACAAGAAAATCTGCAGATGCTGGAAATTCAAGCAACACACACAAAATGCTGGTGGAATGCAGCAGGCCAGGCAGCGTCTATAGGGAGAAGCGGTGTCGATGTTTCAGGCCAAGACACTTCGCCAGGACCCTGGTGAAGGGTCTCGGCCCGAAACGTTGACAGTGTTACTTCCTATAGATGCTGCCTGGCCTGCTGCGTTCCACCAGCATTTTGTGTGTGTTGCATGGCTTCTAATAAACCTTGTTAGGGAGTTGGAGCATTGATGAACTGGATGAACTTTGGATCATTCGGGAGGCTGAAGGGATGAGAGATAGGACATAGAGAGAGAGGTAGTTATACCCAAGGTGCAGGATACAGGAAACTGAGTGACAGTCAGGAAGGGAAATGGGTTAAGGAGCCAGTCCAGAGTATCCCTGTGGCTATCCCCCTCAACAACAGAGGAAAGTCACAGTGGTTGGGTCTCTAGCATTGAGTCTGCCTAAGCGACTCAGTGTGCCTCTTGTCCCCCCTTCCCTTCTGAGTCGCTTAGGCAGACTCAATGCTAGAGACTGATGAGAGGGGATTTGTTAGATAGGGGAATGGACAGGAGATTCTGTGGGTGAAATGAGATTCGTAGATGGTGTGTTCCATCCTGGGTGCCAGGGTCCAGAATATCTCGGATTGTCCTTATGATTTTTACGTGGGAGGGTGAACAGCTGGAAGTCATGGTCCATGTAGGTACCAATGACATGGGTGGGTAAAGTGATGAGGTTCTGCATAGGGAGTTCAGGGAATCAGTTGCTAAGTTAAAGGGCAGGATCCTCCAAGGTTGTGATCTCATGATTGCCACCCATGCCACGTGCAAGTGAAGCTAGAACTAGAAAGATTATATAGTTTAATACGTGTCTGAGGATTTGGTGTAGGAGGGAGGGCATAAGATTTTTGGATCGTTGGACTCTTTTCAAGGTAAGGTGGAACCTGTACAGAAGGGATGGTTTGCACCTGAACTGGAGGGGAACTAATATCCTAGCGGGAAGATTTGTTAATGCTGCACGGTGGGTTTTAAGCTAGAGTTACAGGGGGATGGGAACCAGAGTACCAGAACAGTTAGTGGAAGGGTTGTGGAGGCAAATGTTGGTAAGACCTCAGACAATGTTAGGAATCAAAAGGTTGAGTTTGGTGCAACAAAATCGAAAAGGGTGAATACAGGACTGAAGGTGTTGCATCTGAATATGCACGGTATATGGAATAAGGTAAATGAAATTGCAGCACAGTGCAGATTGGCAGGTAAGATGCTGTAGGGATCACTAAATTATGGTTGAAAGATTATAGCTGGAAGTTTAATGTCCAAGAATACACATGGTATCAAAAGGATAGGCAGGAAGGTCAAGGAAGCAATGTTGCTTTATTGGTAAAAAAAATGAAATCAAATCATTAGAAAGAGGTGACATAGGGTCAGAAGGTGTTGAATGATTGTGGACAGATCTAAGGAGCTGCAAGGGTAAAGAGACCCTAATTGGAGTTGTATCCAAACAGTAGTAAGGATGTGGCCTACAAATTACAATGGGAGATGGAAAATGCATGCCAAGAGTAGTTATGAAGGATTTCAATATGCAGGTAGATTGGGAAAATTAGGTTGGTGCTGGATTACAGGAAGGAAAATTTCTAGAGTGCCTACAAGATAGCTTTTTAGATCAGCTCATGGTTGAGCCCACTAGAGGATCAGCTATTCTGGATTGGGTGTTGTGCAATGAACCAGAACTGATTAGAGGACAAGGCAAAAGAACCCTGATGCGTAAGTGATCATAATATGATCGAATTCACCCTGAAGTTTGAGAAGGAGAAGCTAAAGTCAGATGTATCAGTATTAGGAAATTACAAAGGCATGAGAGAGGATTTGTCCAGAATTGATTGGAAAAGAACACTGGCCCAGGGACGGTGGCAGACCAGCAATGGTTGGAACTTCTGGAAGCAATTTGGAAGGCACGGGATATATACATCCCAAAGAGGAAGAAGTATTCTAAAGGAAAGATAACACAACCATTGCTAACAAGAGAAATCAAAGCCAACATGAAGCCAAAGGAAGGGCATATAATAGAGTAAAAATTAGCGGGCAGTTAGAGGGTTCGGAAGCTTTTAACTACCAATGGAAAGCAACTAAAAATGTAATTAAGAAAGTAAAGACTGAATACGAAAGCAGGCTAGCCAATAATTTTAATGAGGATTACAAAAGTTTCCTCAGATATATAAATTGTAAATGAGAGGCAAGAGTGGATATCAGTTCACTTGAAAATTATGCTGGAGGGGTAGTATGGGGGACAATAAAATGGTGAATGAACTAAATAACTATTTTGCATCAGTCTTCACTGTGAAGACATTAGCAGTGTTCTAGAAATTCCAGGTGAAGTTACCATAATTAGAGAAAAGGATGTTGGGAAACTGAAAGGTCTGAAGGTAGGTAAGTCACCTGGACCAGAAGGTGTATGTCCCAGAGTTCTGAAAGAAGTGGCTGAAGAGATTGTGGAGGTATTAGTAAAGGTCTTTCAAGAATCACTAAATTCTGGAATGGGGTCAGAAGACTGGAAAATTGCAAATGTCACTCCACTCTTCAAGAATGGTGAGAGGCAGAAGAAAGAAAACTATTGGCCAGTTAACCTGACATCAGTGTTTGGGAAGATATTGGATTCAATTATTAAGGATGAAGTCTCAGGGTACAAGATAAAATAGGCCATAGTCAGCATGGTTTCCTCAAGGGAAATTCTTGCTTGACAAATCTGTTGGAATTCTTTGAAGAAATATCAAGCAGGATAGACAAAGGAGAATCAGTTGATGTTGTATACCTGGATTTTCAGAAGACCTTTGACAAGGTGCCACACATGAGGCTGCTTAAAAAGCTATGATACTACAGGAAAGATTCTAGCATGGATAAAGCAGTGGTTGATTGTTAGAAGGCAAAGAGTGGGAATAAAAGGAACCTTTTCTAGCTAGCTACCGGTGATTAGTGATGTTCCACAGGGGTCTGTGTTGGGACCGATTCTTTTTATGTTATATGTCAATGATTTGGATGATGGTATTGATGGCTTTGCTGCAAAGTTTGCAGACAATATAAAAATAGGTGGAGGGGCAGGTAGTTTTGAGGAGGTAGAAGGACTTAGACAGATTAGGAGAATGGGCAAAGAAGAAGTAGATGGAATATGGTGTGGGGAAGTGTATGGTCATGCACTTTGGTAGAAGAAATGAAAGGATTGACTATTTACTAAATGGAGAGAAAATACAAAAAACTGTGATGCAAAGGGAGTTGGGAATCCTTTGCAGGATTCCCTAAAAGTTAATTGTTAGGTTGAGTCTGTGGTGAGGAAAGCAAATGCAATGTTAACATTCATTTCAAGAAGACTAGAATATCAAAGCTCAGATGTAATGTTGAGCCTTTATGAAGCACTGCTGAGGATCACTTGCAGTATTGCGAGCAGGCTTGGGTCCTTTATCTCAGAAAGGATGTGCTGAAACTGGAGAAGGTTCAAAGGAGGTTCATGAAAATGATTCCAGGATTGAATGGCTTGTCCTATGAAGAGTGTTTGTTGGTTTTGGGCCTGTATTCGCTAGGATTCAGAAGAATGAGGTGTGACCTCATTGAAACCTATCGAATGGTGAAAGGCCTTGATAGAGTGGATGTGGACGGGATGTTTCCTATGGTAGGATAGTCTAAGACCAGAGGACACAGCCGCAGAATAAAGGGGTATCCTTTTAGAACGGAGATGAGGAGGAATTTCGTTAGCCAGAGTGGTGAATCTGGAATCCTCTGTCACAGGCAGGTGTGGAGGACAGGTCTTTATGTACATTTAAGGCAGATGTCGATAGATTCTTGAATGGTCAGGGCATGAAGGGATACAGGAAAATGGTAGGAGATTGGGGTGAGAGGAAAATTGGATTAGCCATGATGAAATGGCAGAGCAGATGTGATGGGCCAGATGGCCTAATTCTGCTTCTATATCTTATGGTCTTATGTCCTGGATACTACAGAGGCTAGTGTCCATGATTAAATTTCAACCCTCTGCAGCTTATTTTGATCCTGTTCAGTAGCCACACCCTACCCCCCATTCCAGACGGTGATGCTGCCAATCAGAATGCTCCTCCCAGTAAATCTGTAGACATTTGCATTATCATCCATGTCCTTCTCTTTGATGAATACTGATGCAATGAACTTACTTAAGTGCTTTGCCCACTTCCTTTTGCTTCAGGCATAAATTCCCTCCCGTGTTTGAATGGTTATAACCTTTCCCCATCTCCCCTCATATTTTTAATATGTATAAAATGTCTTGGAACTTTTCTTGTCTTCTCTTAGCCCTGTTGATTGCTTGTTTAAATTATTTCTTACATCCTTTATATTCCTTAAGGACCTTGTCCGATTTCAGCTTTCTAAAGCTTGCATATATGTCCTTTATCTGTTTGACTAAAGTTATATCTCATAATTACATCAGGAACCTCTCCACCCTTTCAGCTTTATGGGCACAGAAACAAGCTGGATGTTATAAAACATATCACACGAGCAGAAACCAACAAAGCTCGAAAGAAGCCAAAAAAAGCTAAACAATAACTGAGGCAAAAAAAACTTCCATGTTAAGGAGGTTCTTGAAGGGAGGAAGAGAGGTGTTAAATACTAGCATTATTTTATAAAAATGTAAAATACAACAATAGATTGACTGCAGTCTGCATATGGAACATAAAGAAGAAACAATATCTAATTTAGAAGTAGATTCTCTGTAGAATTCTTTCTCTCAGCAAATTTTGCAGGTAATTTTCTCCTTCCTTGTTACATCAGTTTGGTACTTTTAGCCATTTTGCTGCTGAGATAGCAGTAAAGCAAACAGCTAATGCATATGATCACAGACACCTTGATTGCGATGGTATACTGCATCACAGGGCATTAACACAGGAACACTCCTGTAAGAATGTATGAAAATGTGAAAATGGTGCCAAAGCTTTAATGTAGTATTCCAGTATCTGTCATATCATTCAGTTGAAGAAATTCCGTCATTTCCAAAGTTCAAAGTAAATTAATTACCAAAGTATATATACTATATGTCACGATATATACTGTCTGTCACCATATACAAAACTGAGAATCATTTTCTTGCAGGCATACTCAATAAATCCAATAGTCATAATAAAATCAATGAAAAACCACACCCAGAACCAGTGTGCAAAAGACAACAAACTGTGCAAATACAAAAAGAAATAATAATAAAAATAATAAATAAATAAGCAATAAATATCCATAACATGAGATGAGGAGTCCTTGAAAGTGAGTCCATAGGTTCTGGGAACAGTTCAGTGATGGGCGAGTGAAGATTCCTGTCTGGTTCAGGAACTTGATACTTCTGAACCTGCTGGTGTGAGTTCTGAGGCTCTTGGACCTTCTTCCTGATGGCAGCAGCAAGAAGAGAGCATGGCGTGGGTGATGGGGATCCCTGATGATGGCTGCTACTTTCCTGCATCAAAGCTCTGTATAGATGTGCTCAATAGTGGGAAGGGCTTTACCCATGAAGGACTAACTCATATGTAGGACTTCCCATTCAAGGGCATTGGTCAATCTGCAAAGGTCCATTACAATATTGTAAGGAAGGTCAGGTTTTAATGAATGTTGTGAAGAGTAAAACATTGATGTGAATTCCAAGAAATAAAACAGCCCAGAGATGAGGTGGATTATGTCTCAAAAGTTCTGAAATAAGGCCTAGCACATTTGCAATTATGTTAGTTCTTTGACTCATTCTGACAACAGCATTAAGCATAAATTACATTATAGGGATCAACTTCCTAGATAAAACTATTTGTCTCCTTATCAGCTGTAACTATTCTCAGTGACGGGCACAGTTGATTCCACCTCCCCCTCTGCTATGTTCCTGCTTCTTGCATCTTTGTGGCCAATTGAATTATGTAGATTATAAAGTGCATTTTTCTACCACAAATGTCAACAGAACTGCAGATCCCCAGTCTAGGTGACCAACCTCTTACAATATTTTTGTTTTCACTTCCATAGTTCTCTGGTTTGCAGCAAGTATCCACCAATGTGTCGAATCCCAATCCCGGTTACATTCCTACAGTCCCAAGAGGCAAATCGCATGTGGCTGCTGAGTCAAAGAGGATTTCCTGATTTTCACAGCAACACCAGTCAAAATATTCTAACATCTCACATAACGCCAGCACTGTGCTTCTTAAATTAAACGAGTTCTATTGTTTAATGATGCTACCTTATATGTATATGTTGACTGTATGCAATGTTTGTCCACCTGTGTAAATATAATTCTCTGGACTACTAAACTTCACATGATCCTCTAAGTTCATCTATGACGCAGTGTAACCCACTCACCACTTTACATTCCTCATTCAGCATGATAAAGGGAAGTTGCTTACAATCTAACTGGATTCTTCTGGATCAAAAGCTTTTCATATGCATTCAATTTTTTTTAACTAACAAACCCACTGGGAATGGAATTCTACTGTACTGTGGAAGCTTCCACCATTTGACCTATTCAGCAGAAGTTCACTGTGGTCATGTCACAGCTTTACCAACGTTTCACTGCACCAGTTGACTCCCTGTCAGGTTTTACCCCTGTCTGACTCACCCAAGTGTTATTGCAGTTCTGTTTAATTCGTAGTGCACAACTGACCAGATTGCTTGTTCTATATTTCAAAAGGAACAAGGTGAATTTAACTGACTCTATTCATAATAAGGGCATGGAAATACTGATTGTCATTGCAAGTTTTTATTCTGATGGGATTCATGTCTTGATTAAACAAAAACAAAAGGATTCTGCATGTCATGCAGAAGGTGATGGTTTCCATCCATTTAAATTGTTTCTTGCCACTGCATGTTCCACTCCACATGTTAGATTCACTAGTTGTGCTCCCTGTAGATTCTCAGAATGGCAATAAATGGAAAAGTGACTGACAATTTATAGTATGAGAGCTCCATACATTGTAGGTGGCTTAGAGTCAGACATACATACTTTATTGATCCCGAGGGGAAATTGGGTTTCGTTACAGCCGCACCAACCAAGAATAGCGTAGAAATATAGCAATATAAAACCATAAATAATTAAATAATAATAAGTTAATTGTGCCGAGTGGAAATAAGTCCAGGACCAGCCTATTGGCTCAGGGTGTCTGACACTCCAAGGGAGGAGTTGTAAAGTTTGATGGCCACAGGTAGGAATGACTACCTATGATGTTCAGTGTTACATCTCGATGGAATGAGTATCTGGCTGAATGTACTCCTGTGCCTAACCAGTACATTATGGAGTGGATGGGAGTCATACAGAATGGAAACTGACCCGTTGGTCCACTGAATCCATGGTGACCATTAAATACACTCCGAACTAATCTTTTTTTTACTCCCCTATATTTCCATCAACTCTCACAAGGTTCTAGCACTCACCTAAAAATGAGTGGCTGAATAATCCACTCATCTTTGGGACATGGGACATGCAAGGAAACTGGTACACCCAGATGAACCCCACACAATCATGAGGAGATCACTGGAGATCATGAACAAACTTGTGAGGCAATGGCATTATAGGTATGCCACTATATCTACTGTATAGTTATAAGAAGCTTATGTTCTCTCATTGTTATTTTATTAACCAATGGGAATTATCTATTTTTTCCAATAATAAACCTTTTTAATTTTGAAGACTTCTTGAGCAAAGAAGCCCAAATCCTAAAATATTTCTTCATACTCAGAGGTCTCAGTCTGACAACACAATGGATAATTGAAGTCACATCTTTCCAATTACACTTTTATCCTTCCTCTGTGAAATACACAAAACTGTATGCAATGCCACAGACTAAGTAAATGACTAAACAAACACACAACCAAAACAAACAGAAAATGCTGGGCATATGCAGTAAATTGGAGTATATCAGTTGAAAGGGAAGCATTTAACAGAATGGACAGCCTGACCTATGGTTCAGCAATTGCAGAAGAAATGGTCAGTGCCTAATTTTGTGTCTGATCTGAAATCCATCAACAATATCCAATCAGCTGCCCTTTTGATTCCTACTGCTGGCAAATGAGGGTCCTTGCTGATCATTCACAATACTGATGGGAGCTTCATCCTCAGCCTGTAATTCAGCAGGCAGCCATGTCTTCCCAGCTTCACTGAGATTCTTCAAGTGCTGAGAGGTCTCTGCCTGTGTGAGATCCTGGAGAGGTTCCAGCTTAGAGTGCAGCCCAATGGAAAAAGAAGGGATTCCAGAGGGAGGTGTCTGGGATGGAAAGTGGGTCCAGGGGGCCCAGGGCTGAGAATGGGAGTGTTTGGTAACTTTTTTTTCTGAACAAGAAAGGATGCCTGTGCATTTTAAAAGAGGAAAAAGAAGGCTGAAGGATTTACTTGATTAAATATATCTTTCCTCCAAGAAGGATTAACCTTGAAAAGCTGAGAGATATTTCTCAGTTACATCTTCATTTGGGATAGGGCCTCTTCCCGCACCAATGAAGAGCTCAGCAGAGAGAGATATCCAAGGTTTCCATATCAATCACCTGGGGGTCACCAGTGTGTTTGGTGGCCAATCACCTTGGTGACTGATAGTTGACTGATTAGAAACCCTTGTCACCATGTCTGTGGGCTAATCCTATTGCAATCTGCATGCTAGTGATTGGAGAAAAATACAGAGTTCAGCAGAAGCCCTGCCTGCTTTAAGCAGTCAGGGGATCAGTAGACTTATTAGGAAACAGTGACTGGTACAAGCTGAAGCCGATAGCCATCAATCAGTTGTGGGGATACGTCCAAATGAACAATCTTTCCAAACTTTTGATTTCAATGACTGTTTTTCTCTCTCCTCAGATGAGGCCTGACTTACTGAGTATTGCCAATGCTTTCTGTTTCTTTTTCAAATTTAGAACACCTGCAATATTTTGCAACCAAGGTCCAAAACTATTTCTTTTCTTTTATATTCTATGTATCTAGTTACATATGCAAACATAGATGGAAAACTTCAGCCCTTTCTATGAAAATTAGAAGTGCTAGACGAATCTATTTTGTTCTATTTAAAACCTTGCCATTCAAAGGCTATTCCCTTCTCATAACTCTTATTGAGAAAATATTTGGAAACTGTCTCTAAATTTATCTGCTACAACTACTCTACAGAGCCTATCCCATATCACAAACACATTATTGTCATTTACAATTTAGTCTTCGATGGAAATCTTTTCTGTTGTGTTGACATACAAAGTGGCAAGTAGTATAAGACCTGAAGGGCTAATTCTGTTTCTCCTTCCACAGATCCTGCCTAATCCATTGAATATTTTCTGAATTTTCCAATCCTCTGGAACCATTCCAGAATTTAGTGATTCTTGAAAGATCATTATTAATGCCTCCATAATCTCTTTCAGAGCCCAAGGGTGTACTCTATCTGGTTCAGGTGGCTTCAGACCTTTCAGATTCCCAAGCACTTCTTATTTACTAATAGCAACCACCTTCATTTCTGCCCCCTGACATTCTTGAATTTCTGGCATACTGGTAACATCTTCCACGATGAAGACTGACGCAAAATACTTATTAAGTTTGTCAGCCATTTCTTTGTCCCCCATTACTACCTCTCCAGTGTCATTTCCAGCAGTCTGATACCCATGCTGACCTTTCTTTTACTCTTGATAAACTTGAAAACCTTTTGATATCCTCTTTAATATAATAGGCTCATTTGCCTTCATATTTCATCTTTTCCCTCGTTATGGCTTCTTTAGTTGCCTTCTGTTGCTTTTTAAAACCTTTCAAATTGTCTAACTGATCACTAATTTTTGCTATATTATAAGCCCCATCTTTCCAATTTATGCTGTCTTTGATTTCCTTTGTCAGTCATGGTTATATCATCCTCCCTTTAGAATACTTCTTCATCTTTGGGACGTATCTATCCTGCGCCTTCTGAATTGCCCCCAGAAACTCCAATCATTGCTGTTCTGCTATTATCCCTGCTGGTATCTCTTTCCAATCAACTTTGGCCAGCTCCTATCTCATGCCTCTGTAATTCTCTTTACTTCAAACTCCTGGGTGAATTCAATCATATCATAATCACTGCCTTTTAAGGGTTCCTTACCTTGATCTCCCTAATCATATTTGGTTCATTGCACAACAGCCAATTCAGAATTGCCTTTCCCCTGATGGGATCAACCACAAGCTGCTGTAAAAAGCAACCTTGTAGGCATTCCCTCTCCAGCACCAACCTGATTTTCCCAATCTACCTGTGTACTGAAATCCCCAATGACTATTGTAACATTGCTCTTTTTCTAATTTCCATTGTAATTTGTATCCCACATCCTGACTACTGCATATAACTCACATCAGGGTCTTTTTACCTTTGTAGTTTCTTAACTCTACCCACAAAAATTCTACATCTTCTGCTCCAATGTCACCTAAGTTTTAGATTTCATTTTTTACCAGCAGAGCCACCTCACCCCCTCTGCTTTCCGGCATGTACTTTAGATACAATGTGTATCCTTGAATGGTAAGCTCTCAACTATGACCTTCTTCCAGCCAACTGTGCTACAAGATCATCTGCCTTATTCTGTATACTATGTTCATTCAAGTATAACACCTTCAGTTCTGTATTTGTCAGCCTTTTTGATTTTGTCCCCCTGTTACACTGCAATTCATTCCACTGACTGCAATTTTATCCTATCATCTGCCTGTCCTTCCTCACAGTCTCACTACACACTGCATCTGCTTGAATACCGACGGCCTTATCCTCGGCCCTATCACTCTGGTTCCCATCCCTCCTGCCAAAAAAGTTTTATTCCACCACAGCAGCTCTAGAAAACCTGCCCACCAGAGTTTGGTGCCCCTTGAGTTCAGGTGTAACCTGTCCTTTTTATACAGGTCATACCTTCCCCAGAAGGGATCCCAATGATCCAGAAATCTGAAACCCTGCCTGCTGCACCATTTCCTCAGCCACATATTGATCTTGCCCTCGCCAGTACGTGGCACAGTTAGCAATCAAGGTATTACCACTCTGGAGGTTGTGCTCTTCAGCTTTCTACCCAACTCCTTATATTATCTCTTCAGAGCCTCCTCAGATTCCCTACCTTTGTTGTCGGCACCAATATGTACCATGACATCAGTCTGCTCACCCTCCCCCTTTAGATTGCAGTGGATCTGGTCTGAGTCATATCTGACCCTGGCACCTGGGAGACAACATACCCCACCCCTCCTTCCCTTCTGAGCCACAGGGACAGACTCAGTGCTAGAAATCCAGTCACTTGGTAGGTCATCTCACCTCTCCAACAGTATCTAAAATGGTATACTTACTATTGAGGAGAACAGCCACAGGAGTACTCTGCACTGCTGTCTATTCCTTTTCCCTCTCCTGCCAGTCACCCAGGCACTTCCCTCCTGCAACTTAAAGGTGACTACCTCCCAGTAGATCCTATCTATCACCACTTCATTCTCCTGTATGAGCTGCAGCTCCAGTTCCTTAACACAGTGTCCAAGGAGCTGCAGCTCGAAGCACTTAGTGCAGATTAGCCATCAGGGAGATTGGAGGTTTGGAGGGCAATTACTCATTTAAGTAGTTTGGCACAATGTCTTGAGCTGAACAGTCTGTTCCTGCGCTGTTTTATTCTATGTTTCACAATAGCAGTCAAAGTAGCCAATAAAAAGAAAGCTAGAAAGATGTCCTAATTCCATAATGTTTGCAAGTTATATTTTAGTTGTAGGCATTTTGCTGCCAAATACTTTTCACAGGTTCCATACCACCCAACATGGAATGCATTGTTTCATTACAAATTAAGAAAGCATAACACAAAATAAGTTAAAGAGCAAACACAAGGAAATCTGCAGATGCTGGTAATTCAAACAACAACACACACAAAATGCTGGTGGAACACAGCAGGCCAGGCAGCATCTATAGGGAGAAGCGCTGTCGACATTTCAGGCCGAGACCCTTCGTCAGGACTAAGGGTCTCGGCCCAAAACGTCGACAGCTGTTCTCCCTATAGATGCTGCCTGGCCTGCTGCGTTCCACCAGCATTTTGTGTGTGTTGTTACACAAAACAAGTTATAATTTTAACAATATTTTTTTGCTGATAGGATCTGCCGAAAAGACATTACTAACTGAAGTATAGTTGGTCTTCAGTTTTTAACTTGATGGTGCTTGTGTTTCGTTAACCCTGCATATTGATTAAAAGAGAAATCTTAGCACGTCTATTATTCCAAACAGATTCAACTGCTTTTATGTGAATACCAATTTGGTTATAATTTCAAAATAAAACCAAAGTTCTGAAAGAATAATATAAATAGTGGTTAATATTACATAGATTATAATAATATTTCTAGAGAGATTTAGAAAAAAACATGCATATGTTAATTTCTCTTCCTATTTTGCAGGAAGATGGTACATCTGGTTGCTAGTTTAATTCAGTCGAAAGACAGCATTAGAATTCATTAAAACATTCCTTGGTTGTGGATGCATCAATAGTTCTGCTCTTCAGCCAAAATTTATTCAATCCTTCCAAGTTGCTAATTCTTGTTGCAAAACAATGTATTCAATTGGCAATGCTGACATTGGCACTATTTTTTCTTTGCTGCAACAGTATCAAATGTATCCATGATCAGAGCTGCAGAATGGCTTTAAGGAAGAAACACTAAAGGAATAGCCCATACAGCCCTTGGATAATTGATGGCTGATCCTTACTAACAATCTGTCTCCTTCACTATCTCAACACATTCAACATCCAAGAATTCTCCAACCTTCAACTTAAATATACACAGATTCCATAACTACCTACCTCCTAGCCCCTCTCCAGGAATATAATTCTAAAGGTTGCTGACCTTCTGAGGGAAGAAGTTTCTTTTACTACACTTTTCATCTGTAATGACTTTCTTCTAAATCCATAGCAAAAATAAAAAGTGCTCAGCTTACAGAGAGGAGGTGCAGCTGCTAACGGACTGGTGCAGAGCCAACAACCTGTCTCTGAATGTGAACAAAACAAAAGAGATGGTTGTTGACTTCAGGAGAGCACGGAGCAACCACTCTCTGCTGAACATCGATGGCTCTTCTGTAAAGATTGTTAAGAGCACCAAATTTCTTGGTGTTCACCTGGCGGGGAATCTCACCTGGTCCCTCAACACCAGCTCCATAGCAAAGAAAGCCCAGCAGCATCTCTACTTTCTGCGAAGGCTGAGAAAAGTCCATCTCCCACCCCCACCCCCCCATCCTCACCACATTCTACAGAGGATGTATCGAGAGTGTCCTGAGCAGCTGCACTTCTGCCTGGTTCAGAAATTGCACCGTCTCGGATCGTAAGACCCTGCAGCAGATAGTAAAGGCAGCTGAGAAGATCATTGGGGTCTCTCTTCCAGCCATTACAGGCATTTACACCACACGCTGCATCTGCAAAGCTAACAGCACTGTGAAGGACCCCACGCACCCCTCATACAAACTCTTCTCCCTCCTGCCATCTGGCAAAAGGTACCGAAGCATTCGGGCTCTCACGACCAGACTGTGCAACAGTTTCTTCCCCTAAGCCATTAGACTCCTCAATACCCAGAGTCTAGGCTGACACACACACACACACACACACACACACACACACACACACACACACACACACACACACACACACACACACACACACACACACACACTCCCTTTGAAATTTTTGCTCATTTCTTTCTCAATTCCTGCTAAAACATTGTTTACATTGTTTATATTTACATTTACATAATTTATTATTATATTGTAATTTGCCCTTTACTGTGCCTATCGTCTTGTTTATTAAATATTGCACTGTCTTGCACTGTTTTGTGCACTTTATGTAGTCCCGTGTAGGTCTGAACTCTAATGTAGTTTTGTGTTGTTTCATATAGCACCATGGTCCTGGAAGAACATTGTTTCATTTTTACCATGTACTGTACCAGCAGTAATGGTTGAAATGACAATAAAAGTGACTTGACTTGACTTGAAATACTCAAAAAGTCAGATAGCATCAACTGTATGAGAAACAGAGTTAACATTTCAGGTTAATTAATGATCCTCTATTGACTCTGAGATTGTGATTCCTGATGTTTAATCTTCCTATCTTGGGAAAGGCTCCTCACATTAAAACTACCAAAGATGAAAGATTAAAGATTAAGGATAAGCTTTATTTGTCACATGTACTTCGAAACATACGATGAAAAGTTTCATTTGCATCAAATCCAATCAGAGAGGATTGTGCTGGAGGCTGCTCGCAATCCCCACTTCAGCAGTCAATCTGGCATGCCCACAATGTACTAGCCCTAACTCATACTCCTTCGGAAAGCGGGAAGAAACTAGAGCACCCACACAATCACAGGGAGAATGTACAAGTGCCTTATAGACAGTGGCGACAATTAAACCCCAATCAAAGATTACTGGTACTGTAAATCGATTGCAATAATTGCTATGCTGCCTCAAAAAAATTTAAAATTCAATAATTTGGAATTGCTGAGATGGTGTTGGAATGGCATCATGCCAATCACAATATTTACTTCCAGGCACAGCATTAGGAGGTAAAAGCAGGTAGAATCAATCTCCAACCTAGATATCATCAGCTCTACATTCCAGCCAGCTGAGTTAACCAGCTATTATCTTTATCAAACTCGGACACATTCCCTCAACCCAGAACAGGGTACAAAACATTTCCATGAGCCCTTTACATCATCAGGCACATTGTACAAATTTCACATTTAAAACAAGTTCACTTGCAATTTGAAGCTTACATCAATAATATCAATTAAAAGTGCTTCTCTTGATGTAAAAAATGACCATGGATGAAGTTATGTATTTTACATTAAATAATCTTTGATGTATTGGAGGTCTTTTTATTGTTCATGCATTCTAAGAGTATGGAAGCCAGAAGTTAATTTCTAAATTGTTACACCTTCACACATGTATAGTAGAATTTTCTCTAAAACAGACATGCAAAGTTCAGAAAATCCAGTTTTGGATAATACCGTAGATTTTTTCCAGATTTTTGAAGGTTAAACACAACCAGCCATTGTTTTCAGATAGCATTTTAGTGCAAACTGGCCTATGGTTTACACCTGCCGTCTTTTTTGTTTCCATGATTTTGTTTTCTGTGGTAAAATCAGAAAATATTAGAATTACATCTGGCTATCTCTGAACTTCGCAGAGCTGCAGCCAATCACAAGATTTAGTCAACTCATTTGAATGGGGGGTTGGGGGGTGGGGTAGGTCAATATCATAGCAGTGCCAACTTTCAGTTTCTCTTCTAACAAGTCTAGAAATCATCTTCAAGGAGAACATGGCATAGCAAGTCTTCAGTCCAGCTGCTTCATTATGGCCTACAACTTAATGTCTAGACCAGAGGAGATTTTGAACTATTAAGAAATGTTTTTAACTCAACTGTTGATCACATCTCATTTTTCCTTTCCTTGTCTTAATTACCTTAGCCTGTACGACATTCCATCTCTCACCTGCCATAGGCCTGCCTGAGACGTGCAATAGTGACCTATTCATTCTACTTCCAATTTTACTCATGCTTTGAGGGAAGAATCCCAAGATTTGGCCAGATTTGGGAACAGCTTCTTTCCAACTGTGTTAAGACTGTTGAACTGATCCTGACCCAGATCTGGGCCATACCTTCCAAATATCTGGACCTGACTTGCACTACCTTACTTTCCCTTTTCTATTTTCTAGTTATGATTTATAATTTAAATTTTTATTATATTTACTTCGATTTGTACTTCAGGGAACATGAAGCACAGAATCAAATATCGCTGTGATGATTGTATGCTCTAGTATCAATTGTTTGGTGACAATAAAGTAAAGACTAGAACAAGTGGTTGATGGAATCTTACGTTTCACAGAATGATTTATGTCCTGCAGTCTTGCATCCAATTGCATATGTTCACAATATATATCTTTACTAAAGCAAATCTATTTGGTATGATATGGAACTATCTGAAGATGAATAGTGTCCAAATTTCAAAAGAATATTAAAAATTATACAAGTACAATTTGGAAGAATCTAATGTTAGTACCTTACGTTTCCAATTTTTATTTAGCACGAGGCACTATTTTCCACAAAACAGGCTGTAATTTTAATTATCTATCCATCTGTGAAGCTCCTCCACAACATAACGTTTTTTCCGCTTAGACTAAATTTTCACAGTATTTAGTTCTAAGGTAAGTGTCAGACCTTTTAGGTTTTAGGCAGAATACCAAGTACTCTTGGGATTCACGGTATTTCCTCTACGTGTATTATTATAAAGCTCGTGAAGGGGGAGGGTTAATGATAAAGTGCGTGTGTGTGTGAGACAACAGTATTCTTTTGATTGAATACAAACCACTTCTCTACCATCAAATCACAGCTCCTTCATGCACCTCCATGACCACTAAATATTGTAGTATTATTTCCAAAACATTAACGACAGAGCATCTTCATTTCAGCAGAGGGCTCGTATGTTATTTACCTTCAAGAGCAAATGGTAGAATGCACAAACTATATGGAGCAGTTAGTCGTGAAGATTATAGTTGCGATGATTGTTGACGAGGAATGGAATTACATGTTGTGTGAGGAATATAATCATATTATGTTAATGTCTAAATTTAGATGGCTTACCAAAAAAACATAAATTAGGGCTCATCCAAAAACGCTAAAGACAGCCATACTTTCCCCATTAGTGATTGTTTTGGAGTTTTTGCAGGATTATTGTGCAAGGGGCTTTTGTTACGCAAACAAGTTAGATTCCTTTGCAAGGTAGGAGGAAGCCTTGTAACCCTCCAGATAAGATAATAGTTATTCTTAGGATGGCTGTGGTCTTCATGTTTGTGCAGATTGCAGATGGATGATCTCAGTGTAAGAGAGCGTTAAAAACTGTGCAGTGATGCACTTCCCCAAAACAGAGAACATCAGACCACAGAAGGATGCCATTTCCCGAGCAGCTGTGGTTCATAGAAGTTTGGATACATTTTCCTGCCATTTCGACAAGCTTCTTGTTTCCTCTTTGCAACTGTTGAACTACTGAAATCAGCCGTTCAGCCGCTAACTGCAGCATGTTCTCCTTCTAAGCTTCTCCACTCTTTTTCTATGAAACCCAATGCAACATTTGCAGAATCTTGGATCCAGGGATATAATGCAAGAGAGCTCTAGCACCATTTACAAAAATGTAACTTATTTACCTGGTACTTAATATGATAAAAGATAAATTCAGAAGTTTTAGAGAAATGGCAATCACTTTCCAAAATGCTGCAATAAATTCACAGCAAAAACACAATGTAAATATTAAATCACTTGAAGATATAATTTTTGATAAATACTGTGAAAATTTTGAAGGTCCAGAGAAGATTTATCAGGATGATGCCTGGATAGGAGAGCTTGTCTTTTGAGGATAAGTTGAGCAAGCTGGGGCTTCTGTCTTTGGAGAGTAGGAGGATGAGAGGAGATTTGATAGAGATGTATAGATGATAAGAGGTATAGATCAAGTGGACAGCTAGAAATCTTTTCGCAGGGCAGAAAAGGTAATACAAAAGGTATAATTTTAAGGTGATTGGAGGGAAGTATTGGGGGCATGTCAGAGGTAAGTTTTTTACACAATGAGGTGGTAGATGTGTGCACACTCTTCCAGGCATTAGGGTCATTTAAGAGACTCTTAGATAGGCACGTGGATGATAGAAAAATGGAGACCCATGTGAGTGGGAATGGTTAGATTCATTTTACTTATCATTTATTTATTGAAATACAACACCACCCAGCAACCCCCAATTTAATCCTAGAAGAATCGTGGGACAATTTACAATGATCAATTAACCTACCAGCGAGAGCATCTTTGGATGAAACCAAGGCAGCCAGAGCAAATCATAGTGAGAATGTACAGGCTCCTTACAGACAGGGGAAGTTAAAAGTTCAGCACAACATCATGAGCCAAAGGGCCAATACTATTCCGTAATGTCCTGTGTTCTATGTTTAACAATGTCTGATTTAAATACATAATTGAAATGAGCAGATGACATAGAGTTTTCACTCACTGGTCTTTGCTCTGGGAGGAAATGTCACAGAACTTCATCTTCTGATGTCTTTTGCCTTATGGTTATTATTTCCTTCAGCAGATAAATTGTTCTCTGTAAAATATGCAAAAATCTAGATCATTTTGTGGCCATTATGCCTGTAGGGAAAAAGGTTAGGAAATTAAGGCTTTATTGTTTATTTTTGTCTGTAACCATATTGTCTAATAGCATGGCACCCATCCAGATGACCCAAATCACACGACTATATTTTTGTGTCTGGATGGTATTGGATCAATTGACTGACGGTCCTTCTATAAATTATGGCAATTGCAACTCATTGAATCACCTTTTTAAATGATTGATTCTATGCACATTCACAACAGCAGGTGCTGTAAAAAGGGCCTGGAAGATCATCAGGGACTCCAGCCACCCCAACCACAAACTATTTCAGCTGCTTCCATCTGGGAAACGGTACCGCAGCATTAAGGCCAGGACCAACAGGCTCCAGGACAGCTTCTTTCACCAGGCCATCATATTTATCAATACACATTGATCTGATTGCATACCTGACTCTACATATATGTGTACAAAACAATTAAGTATACAGTCTTAGTATTTGGACAATATCCTCCCACATTTCCCTTCCTTATTGCTTGTACAAGTGACAGAAATGCTATACAAAGACTTTACTCCCTTGTGTTGCGAGATGGATGTAAGAAATAAAATTCTAATTCTAATTCTAAAAAAAATTCTAATTCTGATAAAATAGCTGTTTTGATTAATCATTTATAAGAGAAAACAATCTACTGAATGTGTCTCGAGGCACCATTGTGAAAGTTTAATTTAGTTTGTGTTGATTAATTCATTACCAATTGTCAAAGTAATGGAAGTACCTATGGAAACTATATGTCTTCATTCAGCTTTATGACCTACACGACCTATATATACTATAATTAGATGCTGGCTCAAGTGCCCCATGTTTAATAGTTTACTGACACTCATTAACAGGCACACACATTAAAGTGGTTATTCCTGCCAGAACTTGAAGCTGCCCATGTGTTATCTAATGGTCATGTGTAGGAGGTGACAAAGTGGAAAGAATGTTGGTAGAAAGTGTAAAGATTTAAGAAATAGCATAAATTTGTAAGTAAGAAAAACACAAGGCCACTCAGTTGTAATGGCTGTTTTGAAAGTCTTGTTAAGACTATTTACCTTATTCATAAACAACATGGTAATTGAGCATTTTCCTTACTTCAGCAAATGTTATTTAAATGAAAATAATTCTCAAAGACTTACATTGTAACCATGCAAGATTCACATTTCCCGAGAAGGGATATTGGCAGGAGATAAGGTTAAACAAGCAAAACTTCAATGCAAATTACCTCATCCACATCATATAAGATACGTGCCACAGTTCAGGCTGTCACACTACAATCCTCTTGAACATTTCAACAGTGTAACAATGTGGCAAAGGAACCATTAGGAAGGAAATGTTCACTTACAAATGTTCACAGATTCTGATTTCAATTTAACTTTGCTGTTTTTTTGCAAATGCATTGGCCGTACATCGCCCAACGTACTTCCCGTGGCTACAGAGTATCAAGAATCATTACAGAATAAATGAAAAACTTATAGTGGCACAAAAACTGCAAGAAATCTTTTGCTCTCTTCCCCACCATTAGAAGGAGGTAGAAGTTCTGTGGTTCAGCCAAATGGATTTCTACAAAAGTTATCAAGATCTTAAAATACATATCAGTGATATTTTGCCCTTCCTAATAACTAAAATAATAGAAATGCTATTGTCCAACATTTGCTATTTAAATGCTATGCCAGTGATTCATTGCATTAAAATGTTCGTATATCTCCCACACATACAGTAAATAATACATGATATATAATGAGAAATTCTTCAACACATGTATATTAATGTGATAGCCCAATGCAGGTAGTTGGAGAGCTGAGAAAGAAATCACTGTTCAATTAGAGAGTTCCCTACAAAATTGACTTCCATATCTATAATGAGAACGCAACACCTAACAGTCATAGGATAACAGGATAACTGATCTCAACAGCAAGGAAGTTGAATCAGTCACTTGCAGCTCTGTTAGGGGGCTGTTTGCCTCTGTTCTGCATGATGCCAAGCACATAAGCCAACAGAGGAGGAGATGGCTGAGAATTTAGACAGTGTTTTAGAGGTGAATGTTACTGTTACTGTGTGTCTAGTTACATGGGCAATTGCAGCAAGTAGGGCCCTGGCAGCAAAGTTGCTTTGGTGGAGAAGTGTCACCCTGGTTCCCTCCCCGCCCCTCCCCCAAAACTCCCATTAAAAGGGGAGGGGTGGCATTACTTGTCAGGAAAAATATTATGACAATGCTCAGAAAGGACAAACTGAAGAGGTCATTTGCTGAGGAATAAGAAAGGGATGACCACATTATTGGGACTATATTACAAACCATGCAAGAGTTTGTTGGATTTCGAGGAGCATTCTCCAACTTCAGGTAACTTTTCTCCCTTGCCCTTCCCTCTTCTTCACTTCCCCACTCTGGCTCCCTTTTTACCACTACTCTTCTCCTCACCTGCCTATCATTCCAGCCTGGTGCCCCTCCCCTTTCCCTATCTCCCATGGTCCTCACTCTCCTATCAGAGTCCTTCTTCTTTACACTTTTACCTTTACCACCAATCACCTCCCAGTTTCTTACTTCATCCTCCCCCCCCCCCCCACCTGTCTAGCTTCATCTATCACTTTTTAGCCTGTACCTCTTCCCTTTCTCCACCATCTTATCTGGTTTCTTCCCACTTCCTTTCCAGTCCTGAAGAAAGGCCTCAGCTCAAAATATGGACGGTTTATTTATTTCCATAGATGCTGCCTGACTTATTGAGTTGCTCCAGCATTTTGTGTGCTTTGCTCAGGCTGTGATGATACATGATTTTAACTTTCCACATATTGACTTGGATTCCCATACTGTAGAGGGGTTGGATGATATAGGGTTTCTCAAATGTGTCCAGGAAAGTTTTTTTAATCAATACATACAGTCAAAGTCCCAACTAGAGAGAGCATGATACTAGATCTATTAAGGAATGAGACAGGGCAGGTGACAGATGTTTGTGCAGGGGGAACACAATGCATCTATTGATCATAATGACATTAGTTTCAAGATAATAATGGAGAAGAATAGATCTGATCCTTAGTTAAGATTATAAATTGGAGAAAGGCCAATTTTGATGTTATCAGAAAGGATTTGGTAAATGTGGATTGGGACAAGCTGCTTTCTGCCAAAGGTGTTCTTGGTAAGTTGAAGGCATTACTTGGCAACAAGTAAGGTGCCTCTCACTTACCAAGTCCACCTTTGCCAGAAAACGGTTAGCAAGACACCATTACAGAGTTCAGAGTTCAATTCTGGCACAGTTCTGTAATGGGTCTCTGCACGTCCTCCTCCAGGAATGAATGGGTTTTCTCCGGGTCTTCCAGATTCCTCTCGCAGTCTAAAGATGTACCAGATGGGTTAATTGGTCATTGGAAATTGTCTTGATGATGAGGTTAGGGTGAGTAGCTAAGGCCCTTCAACAATGTGCACCCAATTAGTCATACATTCATTGGCACACATCAACAAGACTTTCCATCCTGTGGCTTTGAAAGTCCATGTGTCGAGTTATCATGACATTAGATTACTGTTTGTCAAGCACTATTGAATGCCAATGAAAGCCATAATAGGTCTTCTTTCTTTCTTTTTACAATATTTTTATTCAGAAGAAAAAAAAGATTTACAGACTGCAACACATAGATACATCTCAACATATCTTGTGTACATTCATATATTGTAATAAAATTGATCAAAATGTTATAGCATAACACATAAAGGTATACCACTCTGTAATCAAAAATTTAAAGATAGGTCATACATCATAAAATAATTTTTTTTATATATAAAAAAGTCAACCCCCTACCAACTACCAAAGAAAAAAGCTGATGGATGACAATGGATAATTAGAAAAAAAAACATATTCACTTAAGAAGAGAAGATAAAAATATACATAAAAGTCTGTGCACTGTTAAACTTTATAAATTGGAAAAGTAATTTAGGAAAGGTCCCCAAATATCATTAAAAGATTGTTTCGAATTTAAGACTGAGCAGCGGATCTTTTCTAAATTTAAATACGACATAATATCACATAGCCATTGAAGATGTGTAGGAGGGGTAGACTCCTTCCATTTAAGCAAGGTTGGTCTTCTTGCTAAAAGAGAGGTAAAAACTAAAACCTGTAGATTAGGAGTATTTAAAGTTATATCTTCATTTGCAATACTACCAGACAAGGCAGTAAGGGGATTTGGGTCAAATTGGACCCTAAAAAGTTGAGAGAAGGTATGAAATACTTCCCGCCAAAACTTTTCAATTGTAGGGCAAAACCAAAACATATGAATTAAAGAGGCATCAGCAGAGTTGCATTTATAGCTCTACCTTCAAGCAAACTCATCTCCAAACTCTCGACCTGGGACTCAACACCTCCCTTTGTAACTAGATCCTTGACTTCCAGACCAACAGATCCCAATCAGTAAGGATTGGCAGCAACAGAGTTGCCTCACAAGGCTCTTCTCTACCACCTATACAGTCACGACTGTGTGGCCAGATTCTGCTGTAGCTCTATCGACAAATTTGAAGATGACATTAACATAGTGGACCATACCTCAAATAGTGATGAGTTGAAGTGCAGGAAGGAGATAGAAGGGCAAGTGACAAGGTATCATGGCAACAACTTTTCCATCTGAAAACAAAAGAGCTGGTCATTGACTTCAGGAAAGGGGCCGATGCACGTGCTCCTCTTTACATCAACAGTGCTGATTGAGCGGATTGAGAATTTTAATTTCTCAGGAGTGAACAGCACCAGTAGCCTGTCCTGGTCCAGTCATGTAGATACAACAGCAAAGAAAGCTCACCAAGACCTCTAATTCCAAAGGAGTCTAAGGAAATTTGGTACGTCCTCTTCGCCCTCAACTATTTTTATTGATGCATAATAAAAGGCATCCTATCCAAAGTTATCAAAGTTTAGTATGGCAATTGCTCTGTCTGTGCCAACAGGAAACTGCAAAGTTGTGGAGAGATAAGGACGTCATAAAAACCTACCTCTCCTCCATGAACTCTGTCGCTTTCATTGCCTCAGTGAAGAAGTCAGTACAATCCCTCCCTGGGTTCTCTGTCTTCCACCTCACCCTCATTGGGAAGAAGATACAAATACATGAAAGCACCTACACCAGACTCAAAGACAACTTCCATTCCTCTGTTCTAATTTTACCGAAGAATTCACTAGTAAAATAAGATGGACTCTTGACCGCACAGTCCACCTCATTATGGCCTTGCACCTTATTGTCTATCTCAAAGTTCAAAGAAAATTTATTATCAAAGTGCATATGTGTCACTGCTTACTACTCAGTGATGAATTTTCTTGCAGGCATTCACAATAAATACAAGAAACACAATAGAATCAATGAACAACTACACACAAAGACAGACAAACAAACAAGATGAAAAAGACAACAAATAGTGCAAATACAAAATGTACTTCCTTGCTGATGGCAACAGTGAGAAGAGGGCATGGCCAGGATGGTGGGGGGTCCTTGATGATGGATGCTGCTTTCCTTGCAAAGCTCTCCTTGTGGATATGCACGAAGGTGGAGAGGGCTTTACCTGTGATGGACTGGACTGTATCCACTACCTTTTGTAGGTTTTTCTTTTCAAGGGCATTTGTATTTCTTTTACCAGGCCCTTGATGCAACCAGTCAGTATATATTCTCCACTATATATCTATAGAAGTTTCTCAAAGTTTTGGATGACATGCCAAATCCTTGCAAACCACTCTAAAGATGGAAGTGCTGCTGTACCTTCCTTGTAATTTAAAGATACTGGCTCTTTCCAGTCTGACCCCTTGATGTGGACTGGTTCATGAACCCTCAGTTTCCTCCTTCTATAGTCAATAATCAGTTCTTTATTTCTGCTGACATTGAGTGAGAGGTTTTTGTTGTGGCACCATTTAACCTGATTTTGAAACTCACATCACCGTTGATTTGGCCAACAACAGTGGTGTCATCAGCAAAGTTAAGTATGGTATTGGGGCTGTACTTAGCCTCAGTCATAAGTAAGTAGAACAGGGGGTTAGGCATACCCCCTTGCCGTGCACCTGTGCTGCTGATGATTGTTAAGGAGATATTGTTGCAAATCTGAACTGACTGGGGTCTGCAAATGATGAAATCAAGGATTCTGTGGCACATAGTGGTATTGAGGCTTAGGTCTTGAGCTTATTGATTAGCTTTGATGGGATGACGACGTTGAATGCAGAGCCGTACTCAATGAAGAACATCATTACGTATCATCTTCACAGTCCAGATGTTCCAGGGCTGAGTGAAGAGCCGCTGAGGCAGGTTACCACGTTCTTCTTGAGCACTGGTAAGATAGAAGCCTGCTTGAAGAAAGTAGGTACCTCAGACTGCCGAAGCAAGAGGTTAAACTTATCAGTAAACACTCCAGCCAGTTGTTTAGCATAGGTCTTCAGTACTCGGCCAGGTACACTGTGTAGCCAGATGCTTCCAGTGGGTTCATTCCCTGAAGGATGCTGTCACGCCAGCCTCAGAGACTGAAGTCATATGATTGCCAGGGTCTATGGGAATTCGTGAAGGTGCCTCCTTGTTCTGTTGGCCCAAGTGAACATGAAAAGCATTGAGCTCATCTAGGTGGAAACCGTATTGTCACTTATGTCCATTGGTTTTACTTTGGAGAAAATGATAGCATTCAAGCCTTGCCACAGTTGCCAAGCATCTTTTTGTGATTCAAGTCTGGTCCACATGTGAGATGACCTTCCAGAGCTTCTACCTGGACTTCTTGGTTGCGAGACTTGAACACCGCTGATTAGCCCTCGGCTGATTGCAAATCTCTTAGTTATTGAGAATCTCTCAGTTACCTACACTGTGCTTTCACTGCAAGATTTTATTCTGGATTCTGTTATTGTTTTACTTTATACTACCTCAATGCACTGTTGTAATAAATTTGAATGGTATGCAAGTCAAGTTTTTCACTGTATCTCAGTATATGAGACAATAATAAACCAATTTACCAGTTTACCAATCATTCAAAAGAATAAAGTGAAAACAAAAATATCACTGTTCTAATTTTAATTTCGTATCTTCATTATCATAACCTTAAATAAACAACATCCATATTGCAGATAGCTTAACAAGGGTCAGGTCACGTTGGAACTATGGAGGCTTCAGTTCTGAAGCTCCTCATAAACTGAACCATTACCTCATCAAACTATTCTATGAGATTTGCTAACCATGATTTGCACTTCACAATTCCATGCTGACTTGCCGTAATTAATTGAATTTCTCTGGATGAATATTAATCAAAGGACGGTACCAACTCCCTACATACCACCCTCATCCCTAAGGTTAACCTGACTAGTCTGCCATTTGCTGAGCTCAAGCTCATTGCCTTTTTGGAATTAGGAAATAGCATTTATTATTCACCAGTCCTCTGCTACCGCTCCCCTATCAAATGAGTATCAAAAGATTATGATGAGATCACTGCAATTTCCTCCCAAACTTCTCTGAGTCAGAGGAGACCATACATATGTACAATTTCCTCCTTCGCCATTACTGTAGTTCCCTCATGAAGCATACAAAAATTACACATTTAGTACTTTAACAGTGCCATCAGTATCCATGCTTACATTGTTATTTTTATTGTTAATAGACCCTGTTCTTCTATTTATTCAATAATTGATCAAAGACAACTCACAATCAATGTACATTAGTGTGTTAGGATTTGCTCCCAAACATCCTATTAGTAGCTAAATGAGAATGTATCTTGATCTCAAAACTGTTAGTCCTGCATAACACACTATGGTCTTATCTAAAACATCTATTTTTGGAAAAACTAAATAAGACGATAAGATTATTTCACAAGATCCGGGTCAGAATTTCACCTGGTAACCATAAGTAGGAAAGAAATATAATCATTGATCAAAAGCCCATAGTTTTGTTTATTAATAGCAATGATGCATGCATTTTAGACCAAAATTGGATTGAGTCATAGAACACTACAACACAGAAACACACCCTTTGACCCATATGGAATATTGTTCTCATTTCATACTACCGCAAGAACTTCAGTGAAATGTATCTAGTTGCAGATAAAACCAGTATTAGTAGTGTAAAAATTTACATTTTCATCAAACTACTTTTATTGTCATGAAGTAAAATCATGGGACGTAATTTTCATGATTGACAGAAGCATCATAAAATGCAAATTGAACTTCCATAGAACATAGAACAGACCTTTGTCCCATAGTATTATACTGTCCTGTTAACCTAATCCTCAATAAATTTCAATCTTCCCCCCTTTACAGCCCATAACCTCCCATTTTTCTTTCATCCTGAGTCTGACTAGAAGTCTCTTTAAATGTTCCTAATGTATCCATACCTACCACCACTCCTGGTAATGCATTTTCTGTGTAAAAAAAACCTACCTTTGACATCTGCTCTAAACTTCACTTCACACACTTTAAAAGAATGTCCTCTGGTATTAGCTATTAGCACCTAGGGAAAAACTCTCTGGCTATTCACTCTCTCTATTCCTCTTATCATCTTAAACATCTCTATCAAATCTCTTCTCATCGTCCTTCACTCCAAAGAAAAAAAGCCCTATCTCACACAACTTTAGGTCATGAGACATTTTCTCTAATCCAGACAGCATCCTGGTAAATCCCCTCTGCACCCTTGCTGATACATTCACATCATTCCTATAATGAGATAACCAGAACTGAATGTAATATTCCAAGTGTGGGGCTAACCAGTGTTTTATAAAACTGCAACATTACCTTGTGGCTTTTGAACTCAATGACCTGACTAATGCTCGATACCATCCTATTAATTTGCATGGCAACCTTAAGGGATTTATGGATTTGGACCCAAGTATCCTTCTGTTCCACACTGCTAAGAATACAGCCATTAACCATAACTCTGCCTTCAAGTTCCAACTTTCGAAGCGTTTCACTTCACACATTTCTAGATTGAACTCCATCTGCCACTCCTCAGCCCAGCTCTGCTTCCTGTCTATGTACCATTCACAACACCACAGGCTTGCATGTCATTTGAAAACATCCTACCTTATCCTTCCATTTCCTCATCCAAGTAATTTACAAAAAAATCACAAAGAGCAGGGATCCTAGAACAGATGCTTACAGAACATCACTAATCACTGACCTCCAAGCAGAATAGGCTTAATCTACTACCATCCTTTGCCTTCTGTGGGCTAGCCGCTACCAAATCCAGGCAGCCAAGTTTCCATGGATCCCATGACTCATGACTTTCTGGATGAGCCTTCTGTGAGGAATTTTGTCAACCCTTACCAAAAACCATACACACCACATTCACCACTCAACCTTCATCAATTTGTTCCACTTCCTCAATCCAGCTCATGAGGCATGCTGACTATCACTAACAAGACTATGCTTCTCCTAATGCTCATACTTCCTGTCCTTAAGAATCATCTCCATTAGTTTGCCACCCTGTACTGGCATAAGACTCACTGGTTCATAATTCCCAGGAATATACCTAATACCTTTCTTGAAGAAAGGAACAATATTTGTCATTCTTCAACTCTCTGGTACTACCCCTGTGACCAGTGACAATGTAAAAATCATGGTCATTGCCCAACAATCTCTTCTTTTACTTTTGTAGTAATTTTGGATATATACCATCTGGCTCCAGGAATAATCTATCTTAATGTTCTTCAAAAGCTCCCACTCTGCCTCTGTCATAAACTCAACATGCTCTAGAACATTACTTTGTTCTGCATTGACCTCACATTCATCAAGGTCCCTCTCACTGGTGAACTCTGAAGCAAAGTATTCACTGAAGACTGCCCCCACCTCCTCTGACTCCATGCACATGTTTCTCTCTTTAGGACCAACCCTGACTCTAGTCACCCTCTTGTTCTTCACGTATGTGTAGAATGCCTGAGGCTTTCTTTAATCCTGCTCACCAAGGTCTTCTCATGTCCCCTGCCAGATCTCCTAAGTCTCTTCTTAAACTCCTTCCAGGCTACCATAACTTTTAAGAGTCCTGTCTGATCTTTGCTTTCTAAACCTTAAACATGCATCCTTCTTTCCCTTGACCAAAAGTTCCATTTCTTCTGTGGTTCCTTCACTCTACAGTCTCTTCCCTGTCTCAGTGTGATAAACAATCCAGAATGCCAATGCAAGTCCCAAGTCTAATACCTACACATTTAGCCCTCCCCAACTAAGTACTTTTCCATACCATCTGCTCCTATCTTTGTCCATGTCTATTGAAAAGGTCACGGAGTTATGGTCACTATTTCTGAAATGCTCACACATTGAGAGATCTATCACTTGATCAGGTTCATTGTCCAGTACCAGATCCACTATGTCCTCCCTTCTAGTCCGCCTGTCCACTATATTGTGTTAGGAATTCTTCCTGGACATACCTAACAAATTCTGTCCCATTTAAACCTTGTGCACCAAGGAGATGCCAATCAATATTCGAGAAATCAAAGTCGCCCATGACAACAACCCTGTTGTTTTTGCACTTTTCAAAAATCTGCCTACTGATCTGTTTCTTAATGCCTCTGTTGCTATTCGGGGGGTCTATACAATTCTCCCAATGGCATGATTGCTCCCTTCCTGTTTCTGACTTCCACCCATTCAGTTGACATTTCCTCCATGATGTTCTCTCTTACTGCAGCTGTGATGCTAACTCTGCTTAGCAATCCATGCCCCCACCTCTTTTACCTCCCTCCCTGCCTCTTTTGAAATATCTAATCCCCAGATCATCTAGCAGCCATTCCTGCCCTTCTGACAATCAAGCCTCTTTAACGGCCACAACATTATAATTCTACATACTGATGGAGTCCCTAAATTCATCAGCTTTGTTCTTCATTCTTCCTGCATTAAAGCAAATATATTTCAACCCATCCAACTGACTGCAGTTTTGTTTTGTCAAGCACCTATCCTTCCTCACAATCTCGCTGCAAATTGCCTTTACCTTGTACTAACTTCTCCTTCATCTGACCTATCAGAATCAGAATCAGGTTTAAAATCATTGGCATATGTCATGAATTGCGTTGTCTTTGTGGCAGAAGCACAATGCAATACATAATAATAGTGAGAGTGAGGTAGTTTTCATAGGTTCAATGTCCATTCAGAAATTGGATGTCAGAGGGGAAGAAGCTGTTCATGAATAATTGAGTGCATGCTTTCAGGCTTCTGCACCTCCTTCCTGATGGTAGCGATGAGGATAAGGCATGACCTGGGTGATGTGGGTCCTTAATAATGTTTGCCACCTTTTTGAGGCATCACTCCTGAAAGATGTCCTGGATATTACAGAGGCTAGTGCCCATGATGGAGATGAGTAAGTTTACAAATCTCTGCAGCTTATTTCAATCCTGTGCAGTAGCCCTCCTTCCACTCATTCCAGACAGTGATGCAACCAGTTGAAATACTCTCCACGATACATCTTTAGAAATTTGCAAGTGTCTTTGGTGACATACCAAATCTCCTCAAACTCCTAATGAAATACAGATGCAGTCATGTCTTCTTTGTAACTGCATCAATATGTTGGGTCCAGATCATCAGTGACATTAAATTGCTCATTCTTTCCACTTCTGATCCCTTTATGAGGACTGGTGTATGTTCCCTTGTTTTCTGCTTTCTGAAGTCCACAATCAGTACTTTGGTGTTACTGACACTGAATGCAGAGTTGTTGCTACAACACCACTCAACCAGCTGATAAATCTCGCTCCTGTACACCCTCTCGTCACCATCTGAACTTCTGCCAACAATAGTTGAACCGTCAGCAAATTTAAGATGACATTTGTGCTGTGCCTAGCCACACAATTATAGATATAGAGAGAGTCAAGCGGCAGGCCAAGCACACATCTTTGAAGTGTGTCAGTGTTTATCGTCAGTGAGGTGGAGATGTTATTTCCAGTTCACACAGATTGTGGTCTTCTGGTGAGGGAGTCAAAGATCCAGTTGCAAAAGGAGGTACAGAGACCCAGGTTCTGGACCTTTTCAATCAGAGCTTTAGGAATGATTGTGTTAAATGCTGAGCTGTAGTTAATAAACAGTACCCTGACATAGGTGTATGCATTGTCCAGGTTGTCACGCTGGTCTCCAATCCCATGCCAACCTAGTTTAAATCCTCACCAGAAGCTCCAGCAAACCTGCGGGCATTGACATTGACTCTCAATTTAAGTGTAACCCATCCCTTTTGTACACCTTCCCCAGAAGAGATATTAATGATCCAAGAATCTGAAATCCTGTCCCCTGCACCAAATCTTCAGCCATTTTTATCATCACTGGCACCTGGCTTGGGCAGCAATCCAAAGGTTTTGAGCTTTGAGCTCCTGCTTTTTAGCTTCCTTCCTAACTCCCTATACTTGTTCTTTAGGAACTTTTCTGATTATGATAAAAACCTGTGCTATTTTTAAAAGTCTGTTATTTAAAAACAAGATTGGCTTTACTCCAGTAGATATTAAATTGGTAAATTTACAGCTAGAATCGAAAGACCTCCGCCTAATCAGAAATCTGTACTGGGAACAAACTGGCGTTGTAAGAATAGATGGAGAAGTGAGTCAGTTTAAGAAAATCAAGAGAGGTGTTAGACAAGGGTGTGTTTTCTTCCCTGATTTGTTTAATGTGTACAGTGAAACAATATTACAAAAAATAAGAGATATCTTGGGAATCAAAGGTAGCAGTGAAAACATCAATAATTTCAGATATGTAGATGACTCTGTGTTAATTGCAAGTACGGAGGAAGAACTACAAAACTTAATTGATATAGTTGTTGAAGAAAGTGCAAAAAATGGGTCTGTCTGTCAATTGCAAAAAGACAGAATGTATGGTGATATCCAAAAAGAAGGAGAATCCTATCTGCAGGCTGAGAATAAACGGGGAAGACATAAAACAAGTACAGAACTTTTGCTACTTAGGAAGCTGGGTGACATCAGATGCCAGGTGTAACATGGACATCAGAAGAAGAATAGGGATGGAAAAAAACACCTTTACGAGAATGAAGAGTATACTGATCAACACTAAACTGGGCATGACAACCCGCCTCAGAGTACTGAAATGTTACATTTATCCAGTTATGTTATATGGCTCAGAATGTTGGACAATGAGGAAACGAGTTGAAGCAGCAAAGATTCGGTTTTTGAGGAGGATGCAAAGAATATCATGGATGAAATGAATATCTAACGAGGATGTCATCAACAGAGCAAGCACAAAAAGAGAAATAATGTATGAGATCATGAAAAGGCAACGTAACTTCATTGGACATGTGATTAGGAAAGAGGAGTTAGAATGCATAGTAATTTGGGGAAAGAATAAAAGGAAGAAAGCAAGAGGAAGGAATGACAATTGATGATGGAGACAGCAGCCAGAGAACTGGAAAGGAATACCAATGAACTGATCCACTTGACCTGAAACAGGAGAGTGTGGGCCATGGCAGTCAAAGCTCAAACTGGGCACGGCACCTGATGATGATGATGAAATTGATTTACTGTCACATGTACCAAGGTACAACAAAATACTTTGTTTTACATGCCATCCATGCAGATTGTTTCATCACATCAGTGTATTGAGGTAATCTGAGGGATAAAGTATAACAGAATGCAGAATAAAGTGTCATAGTTACAGAGGAAGTGCAGTGAAGGCAGACAACAAGATACAAGTCCATAATGAAGTAATTGTGAGGTTAAGCATTCAGTTTATTATACGAGGGGACTGTTCATTAGTCTTATAACAAAGGGATAGAAGCTGTTAAGCTTTCATTGAGCCTGATAGTACATGCTTCCAAGTTTTTGTATTCAGCTCTTTGACTATTAGTGAGCAACTGAGTTTGTTTTGGAGTGGGTATACATTCAGAAAACCCCTGTTTGCTTTCTACATTATGAACAATCCTAAGCCAAATAAAATAATAGTGCTGATTATGATGAAGAAATCTTTTGTTGTACTGGAATACCGCTATGCTAAACAAAAATCTGACTTGAAGACACTAACTTATTTATTATATATGTTTTACAGTGGCCACGGTTTGATATATTTCCAAATTGTACTTCAAACTGGCATTCAATTGCAAGTACTGTAGATCTAATAAAATTTATAGAGATTGCATCCCTTCCATCAGTATTAATAATTATAAAGGGATTTAATAAATTGACATCAGAATTGGTGTACAAATTAAATATAACAGGAACATGACCTCATTTATTTTGAAATCCTTTAACTGATTATATTTTCATTTTGAACTATATTCCCTTTAATTCCACTTGCAGGATAAAATTAGTGCCTATAGTTATAATGCAACTGTGTAGAGTTCTGTTTCTAAACGTAACCAACCAGTCAATTTTAGTTCCCTCTTTTCCAAAGCCTTAACCACATTAGGAAGTAGTAAACAGTCTCTGTTCCATGTTATGGTCAGCCCCTCTTGCTTTTCTTCAAGGCCAGAACTGGGGGTGTAATGTTTGTAAAACCACAAACTAGAAACTGCCACAGTGAAAAGCAGTAAACTAATAAATCATAACTGAAAACGAAGCTCCGTGTTTCACAATATCCAGTTGATCATCACAGTGCAGGTCCTTTGTAATAGTAGACATTTTTGTTGTTGTTATGAAAAAGATACAATCATTTTTTAACAACTGAGCTTTCATATTGCAAAACCATTTGGTTTTATGTATCAAAGGCAGTCTTTGTTCAAAAGGTTTGCACAGTCTTTGAAGAGGCTTATCTCACTATCTTGTTTGAATCTTTACAAATTTCTTGATGACCATTTCCTCTTCAATGGAGCCATGTCTGTCACTTGCAATCCCTATTCCAGGAGAAAATGTTATGCCCTTACTTTTGAGTTGATCACATGTTTGTATGCGGTCTCTGGTGCACCTTAAAACATTAAACGTATCACTTGGCAAGAAGGTGACTTAAAATATCTTATCGCAGAATCATCTAAGCTTTGTGCCAGGGCAATCGTATCGGAAGTATGACTTAGCCACTTGTGCTTGACAAGGTCCCTCAAGGGAAGTTTATCCAGAAGTTTAAGTTGCATGGCACTCCCAGTGGCTTGCATGTTTGCATTCAATAATGGCTTCCCATAGAAGACAGAGCAGTGGTCATCTGGGCCTATTCTGGCTGGAGGTCTATGACTAGTCGTGTTCCACAGGGGTCCATACTGGGACTTCTGCTGTTTGTGATAAAAATGCAGGTGGATGAATTAGAAGTTCCTAGATGAAACAAAGGTTGCGGTGTTGTGGATGGTATAGCAAATTGCCAAAGGATAAAATCAATTGCAGATATTGGCAGAGAACTGTCAGATGGATGAATGGTCATCATACATGCTGGGAAAGCATAGATCCTTTCTCACGTCAGATGAAGTTTAATCTGGCCTAATAAGAGGTGTCGCACTTTGAGAGATCAAATATAAAGGGACTATACACTGTTAATGGCAAGACTGTTAAAAGCGTTAAGATCTTGGGTCCAAGTACAAGCACCGTGAATGTGGCTGCACAGATGATAGGGTAGTAAAGGCATAGGGCACACTCGTCACCATTAGTCAAAGCACTGAGTTCAAGAGTGGGAAGTTACGTTGCAACTTTATTAAGCTCTAGTTAGGCTCTATCTGGAGTAAGAAGTTGCACACCTGGATCAGAGGGCATGTGCTATAATAAGAGGTAGGACAAAACTTGGGTTGTTTCCTCTGAAGCGGCAGAGGCTGCGGGGTGACCTGATCGAGGTTTATATGATTATGTGAGGCATAGACAGAGTAGGTAAGGAGTATATTTTTCCCAGATGAAATATGTAATATTAGATAGAAGGCATGCATTTGAAGCGAAACGGGAAAAGATCAAGGGAATGTACCAAGCAGGTTTTTTTACACACAGAGTGGTGGGTGCCTGGAATACGTTACACAGAGTAACCAAGAGCCCCAGATTCCAAGGTCACGGACTAACCAAAAGCCCAGATTCCAATCTCCCACAACCAACACACTGGAAAATTGGTTTATTATTGTCACATGTACTGAGGTACAATGAAAAACTTTGTTTTGCATTCCATCCATAATGATCATTGCTTTACCTCATTGTTTTAAGCCAGTGCAAGGGAAAACAATTAAAGAATGCAGAATGCAGTGTTATCGTTACAGAGAAAGTGCAGAGAATGCAGAAAATAAGATGCAAGGCCATGGTGAGATCAGCAGTCCACTGATCACATTAGTGGACTATTCAGTAGTCTTATAAGAGTGAGATAGAAGATACCTTTGAGCTCGGTGTTGTGTGCTTTCAGACTTTGTACCCTCTACCTGATGGGAGGTGGAGAAGAGAGAATGTTGAGAATGGGAGGGTCTTTGATTATGTTGACTGTGAGGAAAGGCTGCATCCAGGCTGTGTTGAGCTGTTTCCACATCCGTCTGCGGTGTCGTACAGTAAGAGGCAGAGCTATTGGCATGTCAGACCAAGATGCACCTGAGGTGCATTGATAAAAATTGGTGAGGGTCAAAGGGGACATGCCAATTTCCTTCGCCTCCTGAGGATGTGAAGGTGCTGACTGAATAATTTAACCACTGGGCTCCACAATTTTCTCAGTTAAAAGAAAAGAGACAGAATAAAGGCTATAATGGGCTTCTTCATTCAGCCACAGAGTTTAGTCTCAACAATGTGCACATACTAAAATCACTAGCTACCCCAAATATAGATCAGGGTCTATCTTTGCTAGTAATATGGTTGTGACTGTAC